>NC_047530.1:100179355-101404355 GCF_012275295.1 Melopsittacus undulatus | reverse complement strand
GCACAGAATAATACAAACAGATATTTGCTTTATCAGTTGCAATCCAACGCACTGTGTGTGTACTGGGGATCCCCAGCACTGATACGATGCAAATAAAAAAACCCAACCAAACAGCGTAGAATAGTTTACTTCTAAAAGATTAGTTGAGCCAACACTATTTGGGGATTAATGATATGTATTATATATACAAATTGATATAGAAATATATATGTACACACACAAAATAAACAAATCAGTACACTGCACAGTTATTTCTGGCCTCCTGTGGGTAAAGGCCATTAAAACTTAGTGGCAGAAGTTTCATGGCAGCTGATCTTTCCTTTGTGGCAAACACTATAGGGGATGTCAGCACAGGCAGTTCTATAAAGCTGGGCTGATGTGAAGTAACGAACATCCCAGTAATGAGTTCCTGAGATTACAGATTTGTGAATGCCTGATTCCAGACAGTGTGGGAATGGGACCCCTATTCCACTCTCCTGAGTGCATCAAATGATCTCATGAGCTTTCTTTACCCCTGAAAAGAAATATCAGCTTCAAGTTGATCCACCTTGGTTCACCAGTCACCAGAAAGTGGCCACAAAAGACCGTAGGCAAAAGCTGCATGTCAAAATGAGACATACATTTGTTTCTCAGATGAGTAGTTCATCCTCTTTAGAAGAGAAACACAACAGCTACTTACTCCTGCCTTTTGAGACCATAAAGAAATACTGTAATCACTCAATTCAGAGGCTTGAGCCTAATGCCCTGGACCTATGGGGTTTCCTGTCCATCAGCATAAGAACCAGTTGAATACGAAGTGTCCTATAGCGAGTATCACAACCGAGCAGAGACTGCAGACATTTCCCCCAAGCTCCTAGCACAGATGCCAGTCAGTGCAAAGGGCAGAGGCAGTTCCTGGCAGTGTGGTAATGCAGCTCCCAACTGCCAAGTCATGGGAGAGTGACCTGAAATATCCAGCTTGTCCCTAGGGCCACAGTTTCCTCACTGCAGCATGTGGACAAGACTGCTTTTGCCAAACCTCTCTCCAGAGAGACAAGGTAACTTCAACTTTCACTCGCTGGCCGACTCACCCCATCCCAAAGAGTCACTGGACTGGCAGGAAGCAATGGCGTGGCATTATTCACTTGGGTATAACCCATCACATGGTTCAGAATTCGGCCTTTTGATTAGTAGATGTTTTTTGTCTTAATTTGAAGGATTTTAGTACAATTTGGAATCTGTGTGACAGGACCCAGCATTTCCAGTTTTTCAGACCTAAATGCTGACATGAAGCCTTGCCCCCTCCCCAGTGTTACATGAGCTTTGGTACAGCGGCTTCAACAGGCACAAACAAGGTGACAGCTGAATTGCAGATCTTTCTGCATCACTCCTGCACCACTTGTGCCTGCATTAAGCATGGTAGGGTTGGAGTCTTCAGCCTTTTTTCAAAGGAAAAACAAGGATGCATTTCTGAGGGACATGCTTTAAAAACAACCAAACCAGACCAACCAAACCAAAACCACCCCAGAAGTTACTGAGCTCAGTGCAAGGATAAGCAAGGTGAAATCATCTCCAAAAGAGTGCTTCATGTCTGAAGAGTAGTGGATCATTTTTGTGTTATAAACCAGGATAATGGGGACACAAATGGGGGGGCTTGTGAGAGGCCCCAGGTTTGTGCCTTTAGAGGACAAGAGGTGCTGTACACCTGACTTTGTCATGAATAAGGAGCCAATGTGGTCATCAGCACCAAGAGAGTCAGGAAATCTCCTTGTCACCCATTTAGTTACCAGTCTCCCCAGATCATCACTTGAGTTACCAACATGGCAAATGGAGTGATTCGGTGTCATACCAGGAATGAGGTAGAAGGTTATTTAGGAGACACCTATTTACAAGTAGGTTACAACAGACTAAATCTGTTAGGGCCGGTTGAAGGTTACTAGGAAGATCCCTGAGCTGAGAAGGGCTGATATTTGGGTAGATTCTCTCTATTTAGCAAAGTGAGATACAGAAGAGCTGGCCCGGCAGAAGCCTTTTCTACATAATAACATCAGAGTGACAGGAAATGCATGCTGTTTTCCGGCATTGAATTTCTAATTCTGGCATCCTGCTTCCCTCGAACAATTTCTGTCGTGTATGGAGCTGCACTAAAGCATTATTATCTTTTGAAAGCCTGGTTTGGAGCTTTTTGTGCTATACTCGAACACAAGCAGGTTTTTTGGCTTTGTAAAGAGCAGTGTATTATTGCTCTGTCATCGGGGAAAAATGAGAGACTTCTTTTGAGGCAGAGAGGGAGGAAACGTAAGCATAGCTGGTTATGGGCTTGATGGAGATGCTCCGTCCTTGTCAGTAGCTGTGCAGCTCTTATATAATATTTCTGGGCAATGGCCAGCTCAGGCTCACAGAGCTGTTTTGATCAATGTTTTCTGGAAAGTAGGAGAGGACTTGAATATATCTCATATCTGATATGGGTAATGGAACAAAACCCAAAGATGATGCAGTTAGACCTGCAGCCCACGTGCATGGCTTCTGAACACAGCCCTTGAGAAAGGTATTATATGTGCAACTTTTCCCTGGCTATGTATGGTGAAAGCACAACTGAGTGCTGTCTTGGATAAGAATCTAAGTACCCAGGGCACACAGGGAGATAATACCTTGCATTAAGCAGTCCCACCTGTACCCAGCAGAGAGGCACAGTCTGCAGAGCAGGAAGGGAATACGCATCATACTTACAAGGAGCTTGACAACTCTCCTGGTTAAAAACCAAACCAGAAGTAACTCACACACCTAACCAGTGTTGTTGCACTAGTACCACATCCCTCTGCCACTTACAACAGAACACCAGGCTGAGCACCTTGCAGGGAGGCCTGTGATTTGACATGCCAAACAAAGTATTTGGGAATTACTGGATAGCAGGAATCCTGAGCTCAGTGTATACCAGCCACCAGAGACAAAAATACCCCAGGATTAGCTAATACCTATAGCATTATTTATGGCATATATGTTCACCTCAGGGTAAAAGTGAACTACTTCTATTGTGAAACATCTTTCCTACTTCATAATTACCACTGCTTCAGTAAATGCTGAAAAGCCACTGGAGATGCCCCTCTTGATGCTCTGTTAAACCTGCTCTGCTGTGGTAACTGTCACCATGTCTAAACGTGGTTACTCCTTTTGCTTGTCCATTGAGGCAAACTCAGCACATGGTACTGTAACTTTGGGTTTGCTGAGCAGATGACTGTTTTGAATAGCTTGAAGTCTGGCTGAAATAGCTACAGCATCAGTATCAAATATACTATTCCTATGATTTCAGGATACACCTAAAGCAATCAGCTGCCTTCTTGGATGGTCCCTTGCAACTGCACCTTCAACTCAACCCAGTGCACTTCCCATCATTTCAGCTCCCATATCTGAAGCTGTGCTGACATATGCATAGGGTGCACTGTCACTGGAGACTCCTCAGTCCCAAAAAGTACCAGCTGACATCATGAAGGAGAAAGGAAGTGGTGAAAAGTCATTACTCCTGGTGGCACTAAACCTTGAGATTGCATCATGTGAACAAGAACAGGCTCATAAACCCTTTGTGCCTGCCTGGGGATTTGCGATTTCAGTTGTTCATTTATGAGCTGTGGCCAAATTTAGTTTCAACCTATGACATTCCTCTGTCATATTTGTTCCCAGCTATATTCTTGGTTCATCCTAAATTAGCCTATGGCCCAATCGAGGCTGTAACAGACAAGGACTCAATTACAACTTGTGTTGCAATCAGGTCTGGGAACAAATGATTTCCGTTTTGTGGTGCTGATGGGAACTGTGCCCATGAAAACTTGATCCCAGAGAAAGGCAGATGGTCCCATCAACCCCCTTGATGGGAGGAAGGAGCGGTACTGCCAGAGCTGATTTTGCACTGTTGTGGTGGACTATGCTGAGAGCAAATTTCTTTCTCCATCCTTTAACCCAAGCTCACATATACATTTTTGGTGGGTGGCACATCTGGCTCTCAAAATTATTGTTTCTCTGACTGACAGTTGGCAGAGGTTGGTGGGTGATTTTCATGACAAAAAGCCTTTTGTTTGGTGCTCCTTTCCAGCTAGCAGTTGAGAAGCAGAGACACACAGCAATATTCAATGATCAAAGCACAGCTCTCTCCAGGGATATTTTCTTTTTGAGCCTTTTCTGTACTAAAAATAGCTTTTGCACTGAAGTCTACGCATTTCTGGAAAATTAATATATATAAAATATATATGTATGTATGCGTATATATATGTGCATGTGTGTGTGTATATATATATATATATAATTGGTGTTACTCCTCCAGAATAAGCGTAGCTATTTTATGTTGTAGCCTATCTGCTGGGAAGTCTATTCACTTTGAACAGCCTCCCCAGAATAATCTCAAAAATGAACTGAACAGATTGAACTCAAGCCTCAACCTCAGATTCCCCTAACCAGCCTCAGGTCTGAATCTTATGAACGTGAACCAAACACACTTCCCATACTGCTCTCAAATAGGGAATGACTGCCTGCATTATGTGAATGAACATTTCAGTCTTGCACAGAAATCTGTTTGCCCAAGGTCACAGGAATATTCTGGCAGAGGCAAGAATAAAAATCTTGATTTCTTGTCTCCCCATCTGCCCTTTGGGTAGCTGAAACCAAGCAAGTACCCTGAGGAAGGAGATATGCAAGCACCATGCCAAATTGGGAATAGGAGGAGAAGAGAATTTGACATTGTGACAGGACAAATATTCTCTTCCTCATGGGAACTGTATCTCTAAGGCCCCTTCCAGCAGATGCTGGAGCTCAAAGAGAAGGCTGATCTTTGTTCTTGTACCTCGGAAGCGCTGGGAGCCCACAGACAAGCCGTAAAAGCAGAGCACCGACATTTCCCATCCGTTTGCTGACATCTCAGGAGAGTTCACATCTGACACCAATTACTCCACTCGCTCCAGATGGTTTTCAAATATGTATCAGCAAATATTTAAGGTGTGTTTTTCCTTTTTAGCAACTGCTTTTCTCTAGGCCTTATAGAAATGCCCATTAATAGATGGCAAAGAGAGTCAGGAATGTGTGATTTGCTCCCACACTTCACTTCCCAAGTCACTTACAGACTTTAACTGTAAAACGATTCTTCAGCATATTAAAACACATTAAAGGAAAGCTTTATTCCAGGCTTCAGCTGCCCAGCAGTGTCCCTTTGAGTCTCCCAGCCCAATAACCCCAGCAGCTAGTACCTTCCCCCCAGGTTCTCCCATCACCTCTGTCTGGTGGCATCATGCTGACTTCCCTTACTTCATCACCCCACTGTGATACAGGCTTGTGCTAAAGAGGAGGCTGCCTTCATGAGAAAGGCCGGATGAACAGAAGATGGGCTTCTCATCTTTCCAACCCCTGATTCCGCGCTTCTGTGACAACCCACCCATGAACTGCAGTCCATGAATCCTACTTTGTAGTGGGGCCTTTATGCGGCAGCAGGCTGAACTCCACCACCACGGCAGTCTGGAAAACTTACATATTCTTATCTCCCTCTGAGAAAGCCTCCATGAAATGACCAAGTAGCACCTGGCTGCTGAGAGAAGGAGCTGGCTGGTAAACCTTCATGCTACCATGCTTGCTCACCCTTTGACAGAGGACTGACAAGCACTAACAGCACCCTGGTTTTCTAAGCCTGAATTTGTGAGAGGCTGAGGGTATGCAGTGGGAGGAAACAAGTGTCTAAACATGAGAAAGGCACGTGAACTGTTAGACACCGTGCTGTCATAACTGTCCAGGGCTTGCCTGGGTTACCACTGCTGCAGCAGTGCCTGGAAACATTGGCTGTGGGTTGAGCTGCCCCGTGCTCCTCGACATGGTGCAGGCACAGAATGAAGATTGCGCTTGTGAAAGGAGCTTAGCAAAGGGTACCCCAACCCACAGCACCACCAAAGCCACTCACCTCCAGTCATTGCCAGTACACTGTAAAAATCCATTGGTAAAAGCCTGTTGGGATCTTTGGAACAAGACCCAGAGCCCCTCCTACATGGCACCTGTAAGAAAAAATAGGTTATATTGCATTGGCATCAGAGGGCAAGTCCTCATAATAAAGCCTGGGCCTACTTAACTTAGCAGGCTTTAATACTGACAAGAGTTCAGGGTTCATCAGTCAAGCTAATTTGTTGAACATTACCCTGCTGTCACTTATCTGGGATAATCTTTCCTGCTGGAGGAGAGTAACATCAGGCTAACACACTTGGTCTCCCTTTGCGTGAATTAGTTTCATCTTCCAGCCACCGCTCCTGCTCTATTATAGCATTAAGAATGGCCACAAAGTCAGAAAAACATGTATTAGTGTCCTTTTTCTTTCTATTCCGTGACATGCCAAGGAGACAAAGAAATCTTATTTCATTACAAATAGTGTACCCGTGCAGTTTCAGCAGCAGGACCAGAGGGTTAATATTGTGATAAAACAGAGGGGTTAGGAGCAAATTCATTTTGAAAAGCTTCTGTGAAACTTGTTTCTTATAACCCTGGTTTTCTTTTATTTCACCAATAGATACTTGGGAGGAAAGGTTGTGTGGGAGACATGCCTGCCTCTTCCATCAGGAGCTGAGAAACTCTCACTCCTCCATTCACTTGTGAAATTCTCCAGTAAAAACAAGTGCCTGAAACCTTTCTAAAACACAGAACGTGCAATATTAGAAGGAATCCCAAAATAACCCTTCCCTTGACAAAGCCTTCAACAAAGGCAGAGTAAATCGTGAGACCAGACGGCTTTATCAGGGAACCATCAATGGAATGGAGCAGGGAAGGGCTGAGGGAAGCGCGTTCACTGAAGCATATGGTTACCAATTTGCTGGACATATGTTGTATTCCCTACAGGGCACAGGAGGACTTTTGGATTAAAGGGTGTAAATCATTGGTTATCACCATAGAATTAAGTTCTATTCTAAATGTACAGAGTCTAAATATAGACCTTTTTCTCCCCTGAGATCTCCTTCCCTTGTTGCAGCTGAAAAAAGCCACCAATCACACTGTGCATTGCTTTTAAGAAAGAAAATGAAAACAACTGTTCACACAGACTTTCTTCCCTTTATTATACTTTTAGAGAGCAGGGAGGGACAGAAGAGGGCGGAGAGAAAGTGGAAGGATAGAAAAATGTCTTGGGACATTTTATCCCATAATTTCCAGAGGGAGCCATTGATCACAGATGTGCTTTTACACCACAGCAACACCTAATTACTTTTCAGGACCGTTGCAATACATGTTTAGGAATCTCTGAATAATAGAACCATATGGTAACATTGTCAGAAGGAGAAAATAGGAACCCAGTCGGGCTGGGGGGAGGGAGGAGGCATTAAAATGTGCTGGCTGTAAATAGAAAACAATTTGTCAAACAAAGAATGAGGAAAAAGCAGGAACGTGAATTGTTGAAGATAAAAGATTTTCTTCACGTTCTCTGGAGAAGATTCCAAGAGCCTTGTTCTTTGTTTCCCAGCCTTTTTGCTACAGTCATTCCCAGAGCATCTGTCCTGTGAGACTGGGAATGGTGCTGTCACAAAATCTTTGGAGGACTGAGCTGGAGTTCACACAGTTGCTTTCCATGAGGGCAGGAGACTTGGACACACCATGCATGGGGAGCTCTGGATGTGCCATCGGTTGTGTGAGGTCTGATGCTTCTGTGAAAGCTTACCCTGGTGTACTGAAAGGTGCTGAAGCAGTTACAGAAATACAGGAGGTTTTGCTAAGGAAGCTTTTCACCTGGGACAATGCCTGGACAGCAGTTTTCCAGGCAGTCCAAGGGACTCCAGCTTCACAGTAATACCAATGCAGGCTTGAGAAACCCATGCTCTTGTGCTGAGGAAATTAAGCCAGGACCAACTGAAGGATTCAGCTCTTACAAGCACACAGAAAGAACTCCTCTCAGGCCCAAGAACTTCCACCTGGAGCATCTCAGAGAATAAGTATGTAATGGATAACACATATGGGAGGGGCTAGTCTGATATGTCCATGATGGCATCAACTCTATTGTCATACACTATAGTTAGGATTCACCCAGAGCCCAAGACCTTCTGATGTTCCACTATTGCAGCTGGGCTGTGAGATATCCCAAAAATCCTAAACAGATACCCAAAGTCTTTAAAATCCTCCTGGATAAAATGCTCACTTAGGAAGAAGAGAGCTGCCTGAGCAAACCCATGCCAAATAACTGGTAGGACCATGCTGGACCATTACCACAGCTGAGCTCCCTTACCCTGACTTTAATCTACATCCTTACTGCAGTGTGGGCAGGTCAGAGCTCAGCTTCACAAGCAGCCTGAGCTCTAATCTGCCTGATCAGATGGACAAGAAAACACACACTAGAAGTGTGTGCTCACTGGCAAAAGGGCCCTTTGTGCAAGCGGTGACAGGACTGGAGCTAACTGAAGCTCCCAAGGTAAACCTACAAGGCAGCACCAAACACAGGAGAGACACATACACACAGGAGGAGGCTTTTGTCACCACGCAGCTTGAGGTGAAATGACTCCACACACTACTCATTGGCGTGGGTGCTGCAGTGCCAGATGAAATCAAGGCATCAGAAGGGGACTTTGGGCTGTGCACGGTGGTGGAAGAAGCCTCTTCTGAACAAAATGATGCCACTGCAGTGATCACAATGTTCCCAGCATGAGGTAGGGGCAGCTGTAATTGTGCAAAGTGCTCTTTATTCATTACCCTTCACTGATGCTGTGTTCTTGATTGTGCCTCTCAAAAAACTTCAGGGCCACTTCTTTCTTGTCCTCAGCAAGATGCAATTTCCTCTCCCCTCCTGGAGAGCACATTTAATCATTCTGCAAGGGACCAGCAAGTTTAATTGGCCCAATAAACTAATTTTAGATCTTCATTCCTGACTTCAGATTCCCTTCAAGTACACTTTAAGAACAAGACATATAAATGCTAACAATGTTAGGGTCGCATTTTTCCAAGGGGACCAGAGATCCTCACTGCAGCTATGTTCTTTTGCATATATATATAACTGAAGTCACAAATGATAATTGTTAATTATCTGCCTAATGTGCAGAGAGCATCAGGTAGCTGGATCTCCAGAGGGCATTCACTGCAACCACAGCTGATTGCAGGAACAGAATTGGAAACCACTTCTCACGCACAGGCCCATAACGTCACTGAAGGGCTGGAAAGGGGAAGGACACAAAGACCTGTGCTTCTCTCCTCAAAACCCCACAAACCTACAGAACAGAAAGAGAAGCCAAGAGAACTACCTACCTAGACTTTGACAGAACCAAAAGTGACTACTCATTCTAGTTACTGATGACATTAAGGTATGTTGCCACCACTCTTGCTTTAATAAAGAAGTTCCAAAGAAATAAGAACAAACTCATCATGATTATTTCTTTTACATTCTTTAACTAGCTATAAAGCAGCTAGTCTGGGCTGATTACATGTAGTAATCTACACACACACCAAGAAACTCTCTACAGGCTGGCTGACTCTGCTAAGACTCAGCTGTTAACTAAGGCAGTGTAATGTTTGCACTGACCCATTGCTAGCCTTGGCCCACATAAATCCCTCTGGCTAAGGAAGATAGGGACCATATGTCAGCCAGGCTTAGACTCAACTGTTGGCCCCCATCAAGGCCCAGACCTACCAGTCATCCAAACACTTTCCAAATTGACATTATATTTCTGCTTTTGCTTACCTTTGCCATTTTAATCTCCCTGTCCCTTCTAGATCTATTTATAATTTCCTAGATTTCTCTTTTTCACAACATGAATTTTGCGTCATTTTCTGCCCAGGTTTACAAGTTTGCCCAAGCCAAACCTCAGTGCTGATTTCTGCCCAGGGTTTTATTCCTCCTGCATCAGTTTGCATTGTCTTCTGTTACCATTGATTGTCACAAAACGTGTCCTATCTTGCCATGATCAGCTTTTAAGTATTTTGTTAACCTTTTTTTGCTCAGGGAAGAAGAGGAATGTTTTAAACTTTCAGCTCAGCACCAGAAGATGCCAACGCAGTGCACAGGAAATATGTTGCCTATAGACATTCCTAGACGATAGAGCAGAAGTTGTATGTGACAGACCAAACTCTGTTTTCTTAGTGATTCACAAAGGATTTGCATCCACAACAGACACCCAATATAACAATAATTACATGCCTAAATCCTTGACAAACCACACCACTGGGAATGATTTCCCAGATGTATTTATCAGAAAAAGGTTCAAGGAATAGCTTCCCCTGCTGCGCTTAGAGACATTGCTGTCTGGCCTAGAGACACTGCTCCCAAACTAAGAGCAGAGTTACAGTTTTCATGGCTCATTTCACTTACTCTTGTATGAGAGGTATCACCACAAATGCCAAAGAGAGTATTTTCTGTACGCATCTATGGGAACAAGAAAAAGACCCAGAGCATCCTATAAGGAAAGGAAAATACATGAATAAAGACTTGTTGCTCCAGACACAATGGGGCAATAAAAACCCAACTCTGTAGACTGTAAGCAGAGAAATTAATTGGGTATTTTGTCTTATTTAGGTTTCCCTATCTGCTTGCAGAGATAGCTTTGATCCCTGAACAGCCAACATTGCTTTGAACTGTGCAGCTATAAAACAGCCATCTTAGCCAACTGTAAGGCTTTCTGGACAGTCAGTCAGGGGAAGCCTTCTTAATGATGATATGAATTTGAAAACAACAATTCCTTTCAATTCTGAGGGTGACAAGCGGATCCAATCAATTCAGCCTGTGATCTGCTACTGATTGCCCTTGGCCTGCTACCAACATTTTCTGGGCAAGAATAACCCCATGGAGCTGATGGTGAAGGTTTGTACATGTTCCCTCGGGATGCCAGTCCAATCACCCCTGAACCCACTCTTGTCCAGAACCTTTTGTGACCAAAGAGAATAACTTGAGACTCAACTCTAAAAAATGGCCATATAAAACTCTGTAGACAGGATGTAGTTTCAGTCTTTGCCAGTGATGCTGTGAGCTGCAGTAATGCTAGTGAGTAGTTGGTATGCAGTAAACAGATACACATTTCCATCGTGTCAGCTCCACTTGGCACCATTTCAGTTTCCTTCTTGTCACGCCGCTGACTAACCTAACAGAGACTAACATAGCATGAAGCAAGGTAACATGACTGAAGACCTTGATAGATATTAAACTAAATAGATTGCAGTGAAATTCATACCAGTCTAACTGCTTTCTCTCCTTCCTCTTTTTTTCTCCAGAAGAGTACAGATGGGGAGAGATGTGGTATTCCAAAGCAGAAACAGCCTTAAAAGCAAATAACATGACTCATTCAGTCCAGTAACTCGAAAGATGGCCTTCATTTGGAAAGTTTCCAGTAGTGCCAGTAAGCTGAGAGAGAAGGGAAGGGAGCACCTCGGTCCTAACCAGGGCCTTCCCTGTGCTGACGGTGTAGGCACAGCCACATTCAGTGGAGAATCCTCACAGATGACTCGATGAGCCAGACAACACTTACTAGTTACAATCTTTGCTTTGCTCCCATTATGCTAAACCTGAAACTGCTTTCTCTCCAGAGCAAGCTCAGAGCTGGGGCCCTTCCTTTCATTTCCTCCCCTGACTCTTATTCTGAATATTGCTGCTAAAGTATGATGGCCTAAAAAGTTCTCTTTATATGTAGGCATAAGGCATCCACGTTTTGGGACATCAGAAGGAAAATTATGCTGCTATCCACAGCTTTCTACCCTTTATCCTGACTCGGGTTTATCCAGTGCCATGACTCTCCATTTCTGTCTCTGCTCCTTGGCTTTACACCCTGTGATACAGCCAAAGAACACTGATTATGACTTATCTCTGGTTTAAGTTTCTCCAGTTTACTTAGCAGGCCTTTTGCTGGAGAACTGATAATTCCTTCAACGTTAGCGTCATACTGATACTGTCCTCCTGAAAGATCAGACAGACAGATAGACAGGAAGGACAGAAAGAAAAAGAATACAACTTGCTTAGCATTAGCACCAAGATGTACTTCAGAACTACAGAAATGTTCACAAACTCTTGCACCAAAACCTAGCTCTGACTAACCACGACAAAGCTGTTCTATAGCATTATGAATGACAAAGAGGGTTAAAATTACCATTGAGCTTACACTGATTCACAGTACTGCAGCACCATTACACTGATAGCTTAGTAAAGAAACCCTAAACTTTTGTGCAAAATTAATTACTTTTTTTACAGAAATACTCTTACAAAATGTCCATTAAATTAGATATAATTAACATAAGTGGGGTACTGCTACTTTTTTGCTTGCATAGAAATGGGGTCTACAATGTCTGTTGAGACAGAAAATATCCTATTTTGCAACAAGCAAACCTTCTCATTTTTCTCTCTTTATGAAGTGATTTTCTAACTCAGGCTAACTTAATAACTTTCTGCTTCTTGGCTTTTACTTTGATTAAAGTTCTCACACATGCCTTTAAACTTCTTGAGTTGTCCTGGCCTTCACATATCTTTTCCAAGGTTTCATTTCAACCTACTTTCCACCACTGATACTTCAGACTCCTTCTACAGTGTAAAAATACATCTTTATTTGGCACTAGCTACTGAGAACATCTTCTGGTGTCCACATTGTTCATCCATGTCTTTCAGCATTGACTCATCCCTGTCTTTCAGCATTGACTCATCCCTGTGACGTCCACTATTATTTGACCTGTCATTCCCAGTTCATACCTTAGAGCATTATGATGCATTTCACCTTCCACACCAACGGACAGATACTGTTTGAAAGAGAAGTGATAGAAAACAAAGGGCTTTCCTACTGAGTTCATGTCAGCTGGGTTAATCCAAGATGACACATTTTTTGTCAGAACCCCCACCAAAACCAGGAGACCTCCTTTGTCCCAAAATATCAGCCTTGCTTTAGATGGATGTCCTCAATCACCATTTGCTCATTTGCTACAGTCCTACTCAGTGCTGTTCTATGCACATTTTTGTACTCATGTAACTCTAGTGATTAAAATTGAGCCATTTCTCTATAAAATGTCTATAAAGCATAAGCTTTAAAAAGGTGCTTCTGCACCAGGAATGACTCTTACTGACATAAGGACCTCTAACCCTGTTTAACTGCACTTGTGCCAGTCACATTCCTTTTGGTGTGCTCTTTCAAAGAGCACAACAAATATCTAAACCACAGTGTTTGACTGAACCTACTTGTGCCAGTCATTGTTCTTGGTAGTTCCATAGCTTTTGGCAGAAATCACGTCAATACCCATGCTTTTGTGGTTCTTCCCAGAAACCAGATTAGTCTATTAAGTTCTGCCTTAAGGAATTGCAATGCACTAACACAAGGAGTTTCTTTACATGAGATAGATGGGTGGATAACAGGTGGTACTTAACAGACATGAAATGAATAGTGACAGAGTAGGATGTGATAAAAAGGCATTATTTAGGGACGCAGAAAAAAAGACAAATCAAATCACTGACAGCAGCAATCTGAGGACAGAGAGCCAGCCCGAGAAATAACAGGAAACCAATATTTTATGCTGTCACCTACTGTTGTTCTGCAATCACCTTATGGCCTTATCTCTGCCATCAGCAGTGAACTGCCCAGCTGTGAGCACTTGCTAGCTCAGCACTCCGATTTACTGCAACAAGCACTTCATGCTCTGATCATAACTCAGCATGGAGGTATGTTCAGCCCACCAATACTTCTGATGGAGGGGTCTTTCACAGTTCTCCTGGATATCACATCTGTGAAAGATACCCTGGATATCATACCCACAGATATAATATTGGAAGAATTCCTGATAACAATCCAGTAAAAATCATGGCGACCTACAAAGCAAGCCTGAAAGCATCATCCTCCACTTCTTACTGGCCTACAACACTGGGAAGGTAAATTATTGCACACTAACATCATGTTTGGTTCAGTGGTGGCAGCCTCCCAGAGCTAGGGACAACAGGGAAGAGGAAGATTGGCAACACCAATCCACCCTCACACAGGCTGCAGGCTCCTGTGAGAGCAGGGGCAGTTTCTGACCCCCCATTTCACACAGCCCATGATGGGTGAGCAGCACCACACAGCCCGCTTTGTCCTCAGCTTGAGCTGAGCTGAGGTTTCAGCCAGGTTCTGCTCCAGGTCTGGGGAGCTACTTCCTATTCTGGAAGTCTGAGGGCACAGGAGCCAGCAGCCTTTGGATGCTGGTCAGCAATACCAATTCATACACACAGACAACTGCACTGATCCACAATGGACCACGTTTGGGAATGTAAAAGCTGCAGGGAATCAGCTGTGCTCAGCAGCAGGTGATGTAATGTCTCTGGAAGGGAAGATGGGCAGAGAGCTCTGATGCATCCTCTCTGTCACAAGAGCGAGAGCTGGGGATGGAGGATAGGATATGCATGCAAACGTGGGAAAAAGCAGAACAGAGGGAGGAAGGAACAAGCAGACGGGGAGGAGGAGGTGCTGAAAGTCGGCAGGGAACAGCTCTTTCTGGGAGAGAGCAGAAAGGGTTTTGCGTTGAGGAAAGCTGTCGCCAGTTATTTTTGTACAGATTTTAAAGTTCACCGAACCCAGCTCTGGAAGTTGCATGTTGTGTTTTTGGCTGGCGATATCAGCGTACCATATGGAGAGGCCTCAGTCTGAGCTTTACAATATTGTTTGGATTTGATATTGACGTCTTTTCATTACCGAACCTGCCTCGAATTGTATGTTCTTTTCTTCTGAGGGATGAAACAAACCCAAAGAACAAGCAAAAAACTAAACCCAAGAAACACACAGGGAAATTCCTGTATTTTGAATTGGACCTGAAATCACTGACTTGAACATCCTGTCTTTAACAGCAACTCCCAGACAGATTCCAGATGAGAGGAAGAGGCAAGAAGTACTATACTACTGTAGATATCAAGGATGCTGTTTCTCCATCTGTTTGTCCCATTATAATTGGACTGCTTTCCTGGTTTAGGGATTTGCTGAACTAGTGAGGTAAAGGCGGGAACAGTCTGAAGATATTCATTAGATGAAGGACAAAAGCTCCCCCCTTGCACGCTCTGAGAAGATCCCTAGCAGAAAATAACCTGGCACAAAAACTTGGAATGGATAAAAGTGAAGGGAATGAGGCATACAGGGAATAGAAGAACTGGAGGTCCCAGAGACATGGGAGCTGAAACCACTTCCTAGTTGTTCTACTTGTAAGGCTCTTCCCCTGTAATGTTTTGTTCTTCTGCTGAAATTGTGCCCCGTGTGCTCTGGAAAGCCCAGGGCTTTTCTCACTCTGGATCACAGCTGCCAAAGGCAAGGCTACCAGTTAATTAGATGCTGTGCAGCTAACCTGCTTACCTGGTCACAACACTTGGCCTTGAAGCCTGGAGACCTGATCCAAGGCGAGGAGAGCAACATGGCCTTTCAGGTCAGCCCAGCTAATGTTTGAATGGAGCTGCTGAAAAAGAGCAGGAAAAGTCAGGGGGTGAGTGCAAATGTCCAATGAGAACCACTGACAAGAGAGAAGGGCAGCTTCCTTTGCAGACCCAGAGTGCTGTAAGGATATCAGTTAATTACATGGACTCTTGTCCACTGGGAATGTGAGAATTCATAGAATTCCAGACTGGTTTGGGTTGGAAGGGATCTTAAAGCTCCTCCAGTTCCCACCCCCTGCTGGCCTTGAACACTGACAGGGATGGGACAGCCACAGCTCCTCTGGGCACCCTGTGCCAGCACCTCAGCATCCTCACAGGGAAGAATTTATTCTGCTGTTCCAAGAAGCATCTTCTGAGCTGAGCAGAGGAGCTGCAGGAGTAAAGGGGCAGTCCAAGGAAGGACAGCTTCCTGAGCCCAAAACTGGCATTTTTTAAACAAAATATTAAGATTGCAAACTTCTTAGAACATGAATACTGATGGTTGTATTCTTGTTGTGCTTCACACCTTGTGTCCTCATCCTGGATAGGGTTTCTCATTGCTATTGTAATATGAAATCCAGCATCCAACAATATACAGAAAACCCCTGGACTAGATCTGAACTGGAGAGCTGTGCAGGCTGCATCATGTAAACCTCTTCAGCCAGCCCTAGTTGATACTTTTGGCTACAACCCACATTTTAATAAACTATACTTTCCTCTGCTAATTGCCATCAGCAGCATGGAATCAAGCAGTAGTAAAAAGCCCTCCTACGCATCCCTTCCTCCTCCTTGCAGCCCATGCTGCACCAAGCAGTGTATTTGCATTTTCAGAGACTACTTGCCTGAAGTGTAATTGAAGACATACAGATCATCTGTTTACAGCCACAAATTACTGTAATTTCAGTGAGGCTTTCGTGACAATTTCACTCCTAACGTGTCTATTTTTATACGCAGTTAAAACACAAGAAAGATGATGGCGAGATGATCAGAAAGCTTGCAAAGAAAGACTTTAGATGAAGAAGAAACACTGTAGTACTTTGCTAGATGTAAGATATAGATATATAGATATATAGATACAAAAAGAGATTTAGTGAAGAGAGTCTTTTTTCCCCCTCTTCCTGGAACTCGAGATGGGGAAGTTACAGCTGTGTGTTTGCAGCAGTGTACTGTGTGACACTACACCTCTGGAGCTGGTGTGGGTTGTGCTGTGTGAGGGTGAACCCTCCTAGACATGATCCTGTTCCAAACCCCCTCTTGAGCACCTCTCTGACAGAGACCCCTGTACTCCCTTTGCTTGGCACCTGTCTGTCCTTTAGCCATTCTGCAAGCTATATCCATCTTTCAGGTAGCTGCAGGACCCATGCAATACAAGGTTGAATTGTTGCTTGATTCACCCCGTCAGAGTTTGTACTACTGTTCATGGCCTCTGGTCTGCCCTTATTAGAACCTGGTGTCACAGGGTGTCCAGTGTTCTGCTGTGGAGCTAGAAACATGAGAGCCTTTTTCACTGGGCTCCTGTCACAACAGCTTGTAGAAAGTGTTGTCAGTAAAGAAGCGTGGACAGCAAAGGAAGTTATTCCACTATGGTTGGAATCAAAACACCCCACTCATTGCACTGGCAGAGAAACTTAGAAACCAGTGACCAATGTAGAACCAGGTCTTCGCCCTTCCTGGAGAGAAAAGCTCCATTGGATTCAATATTTTCAGGCTTTTCCCATACAAGTGGGAAAAAAAATAAAGGGAAAAAGGCATAGACTCATTTCTAATTTGCACTGAAGGTCACAAAAACCAAAACCCAACGAAACAACACAAAAGCCCAAACCCCACTGCCCTTCATAATGTTACTGATACCACTTAGACTTTGGCTTATGTGACTGATATCCCACCAGCCTGCCTACTTGCTCCTCACTTCTTAACACTCCGCTGGTGCTTCTGAATAATTTTTCCACCTCTGCTTATTTTGAAGCACTGGGGACTAAAGACAGACAAAACCTGCTGCTGAGAACTGCACACAACCACTGCACCCTCGCTCCTACTTGTGAGAGCGTTTGTGCAACGCTGAGCCAGCTCTGTCACCTCACAGTCTTTAAAGGAATTCATTAGCACAAGCAGAGCTGAGGTAGGAAGCAGCCATATCATCCCTATTGCAGAGAGGGCTGAACTGCTGCTCAGCCTGGAGAAGAGAAGGCTGCGTGGAGACCTCATAGCAGCCTTCCAGTATCTGAAGGGGACCTACAGAGATGCTGGTGAGGGACTGTTCATTAGGGACTGTAGTGATAGGACAAGGGGTAACAGGTTGAAACTTAAACAGCAGAGGTTTAGATTGGATATAAGGAAGACATTCTTTACTGTTAGGGTGATGAGGCACTGGAATGGGTTGCCCAGGGAGGTTGTGAATGCTCCATCCCTGGCAGTGTTCAAGGCCAGGTTGGACAGAGCCTTGGGTGACATGGTTTAGTGTGAGGTGTCCCTGCCCATGGCAGGGGGGTTGGAACTGGATGATCTTAAGGTTCTTTCCAACCCTAATTATTCTATGATTCTATGATTCTAATTTGCCCAAAGACACTGCCAAGCCAAGGCATGGTGCTGGGCCACCTTCTGACTGGCTCAGCTGAACTCTTCCTCTGTTTTATCCCTCACCTTCAGACTCTTCACCATGTTATCTGTTTTAAAAGAAACGAAACCGAACAATTATCTGCACAAAGAACAGGTTTTTTTCTATCAGAAATCACAGCTGAGCACATTGCACCTTAAAAAATATTAGAAGTCATTTGGAAACCCAAATTCTCCTTCAATTTCACAAAATGCTTGGTTAAAGTTCTTAAACACGGGCCATGGTCCAAGTCCTGTTAACAGATTTTTGCTGTTAGCAAAATTCTTTCTTTTCATCACATGAGGAAGATTCTAAAGCACTGATGAAATTACACAGATTAATAGGATACAGCAACTATCACCCAACTACTCTGACCCCATTGAAGTAGCCCAGCTATTTTTACAAAGCTGTTGATCAAGCAGAGACAGGCAGAAAACATGGTTGACATTGAACATGAGCATAATAATTAATTAAGATACTACATTAATATGAAGATATAAAATGAATATTAATTAGATTTTAACATATAATTTGGTGTTTCTGTAGCGATACAGCTATAATGAACCACAAAAAGTTGCAGTATAAAAGAAACTGCAGTCTGACAGGACAGAAAAGCAGCATCTTCTTGGTAGAAAACAGTTCTGGAGGAAAGATACTGAATTCCAACACTGGTATCGGAAGTATAT
Source organism: Melopsittacus undulatus (assembly GCF_012275295.1). Lineage (NCBI taxonomy): Eukaryota > Metazoa > Chordata > Aves > Psittaciformes > Psittaculidae > Melopsittacus > Melopsittacus undulatus. Next base: position 101,385,778 of record NC_047530.1, on the reverse strand, counting down.
GGCTTCATGTCTTTCCTCCTCAAGTAACAGCAGGTTATATGCAGATGAGACACAAACAGAACATTTCTACCAAAAGCCTGGAATTGTCCCATTTGTAAGGCAGTTGAATTGACCCAATAGAAGTTGAGGTAATGGAAAGAGTAAAGCAGCCTTGCAAAACTGACTGCTTCATTCTCAGATTGGCAGATTCCAGATACATTTTTGAGCTTCTTTTCCCCCATCTCTGACCCTCTGGTGAGAAATGAAATGCTGATCTTCAGGAGAGGTGGCCAGGTCAACCTCCCTGTACTTAGCCAACCCCTCAGCATGTGGGAGGAAGGATGGTTCTGTGGTTAAGTCAACTAACTGGGAGTCAGATTCTGTTCCCAGCTTCCTCTGTGACTGGGGTGCCTGAGAACTATAAATCATGGTTCTGATAAAAGAGAGGCTGCAGAGGAATTTCATTCATCAGCGTGTGCGAGCATGCTTGGATACCAGAGCATTAGCATATGACAAAGTCCCTATGTGCAAACTGTCTGCAGGTTTTGGAGGTGTAACTACCACTGCATTGGAATTCTAGCCATGAGATTTATGCCGGATCTCAGACACTCCTCATACTCAGGTATGCTGTTGCAAAGATAGGATGGATGGGCAGAATGGGACATGTACTGTACTGTTCTGCCACAATTGGTCCCAAAATTTTCAAGCGAAAAGAGTGTCAAATGGTGGTACCAGCCTGTCAGACAAGGCATCACTGTCTGTAGCCAGCAATGTCCATTACAAATATGGGAAGCAACAGGCTGTGGATCATGTATTGCTTAGCTGTATTTTGACCTGTATTGCCTCCAGGCATTTCAGTTTCCTATCTCTCACCTATTTATAGGGTCTACAAGAATATGTGAGCTGGTGGCAAGCTCTGCTATCTGTCATGCTGAAGTTGAAAGGAAATCAGTGATTCTCCTACAACAAATAAATTGAGGTAGATAAAGCCTTGAGATGAGCCAACACCCAACAGAGCCAGAAAAGTCTCCTTTCTCTGCCTCTATTTCCATAGCACACCCCTAAAGAGGTGGCTCTGCTCCAGACCACTGCAGAGTTCATTAGGAAGATGGTGCATGATGCATCAGATGTAGGTGTGTGTGGGAAGCAAAGTTCATAGTTTCAAAAAGCAGCTTGCAAATGCATTTCTAAGTGCATGTACTATCATCTGCCTCAGCTGTTTAAACCCTTGCATACAGGGTTTTGCTCACCAAAGTACTTCAAGCCACACAAGAAAAAGTGAATTAAAGCTTCATGAGTATTTCTGTAAAGAAAGCTAACTTGAGTTGTGTGCAAGCAAAAGGAACTAAAACTGACATTTTTTGGGGGGGGCTGAATTCCCTGGTTTACTTACAAAGAAGTCCAAGGGCTAACACAAAGCCAATTTTCCTCCTACACAATATACGTCAACCTGAGGAACCTTCTAGGAACGGCAGGAAAGAATGCATCCATTCATTCATCTTCTGTCCTAAGAGTACCAGCTAAGAGATAGCTGGGGAGGGAGAAGGAAAATGAAAACTGTATGAGACAGACCCCTGATGAAGGCCATTGGATTGTTTTAGATGATCTTAAGAACCGAAACAAACACAAAATCAGGAGGTATTCAAAGACAAGCTTTCTAATAGGGAAAGGATACACACGCCTACCTATCCTGCCCTGAGATGCTGCCTTCAAAAAGGGAGATGGAGAAAAGCACAAAGAAAACTTACAATGCTGCTAAGAGCCACATAAACCTTTCCAGGAGGAGTACTTCAACCTCCAGACACATTAGGAGGGAAGTGACATTTATAACCCTATTGAAAAGAGAAATAAAGAAAAGCAATGAAGAGACCACTTGTTCCCACTGCCTTCCTTCCTCTCCCGCCTCCCCCTAACTCATATACCCTCCAGGAAGAAAGACTGGACTCTCCTTTGACTTTTCAGAACAGCTGGTCTGTCTCTAACAAATGAGAAACCCAGAAAAGGAAGTTTAGGAGTGACTGAGCTGTTGAAGAGACACAGCTGACCTCAGGGCATGGCCTTCCCTCTATTGGAGAAACCCAATCCTTCCTAAATGCCAAAGTTGAGGCATTTCCCCACAGTAGCTCAGGGAAAACTCCATTTTGTGGGATGTACATTGCTAATGCTCCTCATCATTGCTCAAATCCCACTCTGATTCACTGGACACATGCAGGGACAACCCAGCCAGTGCTCTTTTGACCATTACACCGCTGACAACTGCTGTGAGTCTTACACACAAAGTGCTGTGACCTTTGGTAGAAATTACAGAGTCATTTCAAAACAAGCACTGCTTTCTTACTCCTTCACAAGTGTGTCATTTGCTTAGCTATTTAAGCAATGGTAGGTTTCCCCTAAGCAGAGGGAAGCAAGAATTTCAGATCAGAACAAGAGCTGATGCATTTCAAACTAGATTCATAAAAATGCTTTCAAGTCAAGTGCTGCAATGAGTGGGGAGAGCCCCACCATTCTGCTCAGCCAAGGAAGACTTTCAGAGTTAATAGAGTAACACTGATAGCAGGCTATCTGCATCATTGTTCCACATCAGCAGTAGTGCAGAAAAAGAGTGGTGAAAAATGCCAGGGCAAGCAAGGGACATTGTGTTCATTAAGGGTTGCAGATGGTAGTTAAAACCTGTCAGCAAAACGCTGTGTACACTCCCTAAGTGGCTCAGTTCAAATAGCAAACACAGAACACGACAGGAATTGCACATTCCTCAAGTCATTTCCAAAGCACTGGCTTCAGCTAAGGTCAGGGGACCAAAAACTACTCTTGAATGAGCAGATGGGTCTTTACAATGCTCCATCCTCAGTGTCAAAGATGGTGTAGGGTCTGCAGCAACACACTGTCCAGCAGAATGAATGACAAAGGGGGATACTTTCATTATTACTGACAGCAGCCACGTTTATAAGCGTTCCTGAGGTTCTTGAAATTGTACCCAAAGCCCATAGACTGTCAGGGAAGTCACCCTTTGATGTCTCACCTTGAAGCTCCCAACCATAAACTTCCTTCCACTGTCCCTGCATCCAAGTGGACACCTTGGACATCATTGCATCAACTCACTGAACTCTACAGCCAGCTCCTATTAGAGCTGAGCTTGAAGAGGCATATTTAGATCTTCATGCTGCTATAAACCAGTAGATACTCCGATGCAAGATCTGAGCCCTATCTCCTGTTTCCAGCAGATGTGTGAAAAACCTGGCCTGAGAGAGTTAAGCAGCAGCAACCTTTAGTTCAAGTATGTGCTGCCATAACACACCATGAAATTACCATCTAGCAATGACTTAATCTGTGACCTGAAAAGTATCCCCTTCCCCAGGAGGGGGAAGCAATATTGTCCAATCAAAGGCTGTCACTCACAAAGCAAGTGTAATTAGCCAGAGGCATGTTGCTACTGATAATAACTATAATGAATCCCAAGCAGAGACACCTTCGCTGGCAGGCTGCTGTTTGGGCTTGAAAAACAGTTTCACAATAAATAAAACAAAAACAGAAGCCATCACATCAGCTACTGATTTTTCACCTCCTACTCAAGCACTCCACAGAGATCCACTCTGCACTCTGTCAGAAGCAAGCAGTTACCCTCAATCAGAGCTATCTAGCAGGGAGGCTAGGACTTAGTGCATTCCTTGGGGTGGGTGGGTATTCTAATACTAATTCAGATAATGGAACTGGCTTGCTGAGTGGGAGAGAACTACTCATTTCCAAGACTATCTCCCAGCCCCCCTTCCACTCCATTCCTTGATTTTTTACATACTCCCACTGTTTTATGACTGGTACATTACACATAACCAGCTCCTGAGGTGACTGCTCCTGGGTAATAGGAGAGAATTGCTCACATTCCAGTGTTGGGCGAGTTGATTTTCTTTTTTTCCTCATATTGCACATAATGACATGTACATGACACTGCACTGCAGCAAACGCACGTTTCTTTGCCCTACCTCTCCTCAAATCACACATTTGAGAAAGGTAACTGAGAATGCCAGGAACGAAGAAATTACAGAAAGAATTACACATCTTTTTGTGCAGAAAGATCTGTCTGCAGCTTGTGCTCAGCTTTGCACAGCTGGCCTCAGAAGGGACAGACCAGTTATCTCATCCACAAGCAGGACAGCAAAAGACCTGATGTCTGACTTCATTTCTGACATCTCCGGCCATGCCATTGAACTGATATGCAGGGCTGATGGCTCGTCTGGGCACGTACCAACTTCTCCCCATTCTGCTAAGACAGCATTTGTATTTCTAGTCCCTTTCACTTGTTGTCAGAGAATGAAGTGAGTCAAGAGAAAGCCTGTGCTGGCAAGCCAGAACCGTTCCAGGCACACTCCAGGCGTACTGCTGGTACAGTCAGCTTATTCCAAAAGACAGCCAAGACCTAGAGACCCCCTTTCCAATTCTACCTACTTCAAGCCTGTTACTCCCTGCTTGGATCCATTAAACGGTGTGTAAAATGATGCTGTATCTGCTGTATCTCTACAGTCTTGCAAGGATTTGATGGTGTTTATAAAAAGCTTTTTTGTTATAAAAGACCAAAGAGTAGCATTGCACAAAGTAATTTATTTGCTGATAAATTCTTTCTGTAATCCTGTAAATTAGTACAATCTGTGAAGTGAAATAGAATAACAGAATCACAGAATAGGGATGGAAAGGACTTTAAGATCATCCAGTTCCAACTCCCCTGCCATGGGCAGGGACACCTCACACTAAACCATATCACCCAAGGCTTCATCCAACCTGGCCTTGAATACTGCCAGGGATGGAGCATTCACAACTTCCTTGGGCAACCCATTCCAGTGCCTCACTACCCTAACAGTAAAGAATTTCTTCCTTATATCCAATCTAAACTTCCCCTGTTTAAGTTTGAACCCGTTACCCCTTGTCCTATCACTACAGTCCCTAATGCAGAGTCCGTCCTCAACATCCTTATATTTAATGTTATTCCCCAATAAGGCATATTGGGCACAGTAGGTCAATTACGCCATATTGTCAGTTATGGCAGGTTATTCCAGTCAGCGTTGTAGCCTAGATAGCATAGAGGTGCCTTCCTAGAAGAGAATTTCTTAGACCTATTTTTGTTTAACCCAAAGGTTTTCCTTCCTTCCCTATTCACTAGAACAGAGTTACAGAAGTATTTACCCTGAATCACTGAAGGACAGTATTAGCTGAATCTCTTTCTAGCTTTATGTGTACCAGATAGCTGTCAATTGTGCCTGTCTGCAGCACCTGGAGAAGAGACAGTTCCAGGGGCTGCTACTGGCAGTACATTGCAGCATGAGAGCCTGCAATGGAACAGGGTTGGGTTTATTAGTACAGAATCTCTCTCTTGCAAAGAAGCATGTTCCTTGCCAGCATAATGTTGGCTGATGTACCCCAACTGTGTAAGAGCAAATAAATTACAGCAGCACAACCAAATCTCAGCGTTCACTACAGGGAAATCTTGTCAGCAAATTTCCCCTATGGGATATATAACAAGGTCTTCAAATACATTATCACTGGAGGTAGACAGCTGGAAGTCAACCAGCAGCTATAAAGCCCTCTGAGATATGACAGTGACAACTTACAAATGGGTACTGTTCACCTGTTATCATTTCTAACTTTATTTTCTCCCCCAGATGAATCACACTGGTTTCCCTGATACAATGCACACATCAAGCTGGCCAAAGAAAGCAAATCTTAGCTCTATATAATTCCACAGTGAAGGTAGTAAGTCTCATCCTTGCTTATTTAAACAGTGCTGAAGAAAGAAAGGACTTACCTAATGCTGAAAGTTTATTTAGATTAAGATTGATGAGACTTAAAGAAAATAGCAATCTTGAACAATTTGGTGTTGAAACTTAATCCAGAATTTGTGTGATTTACCTTCTTCAAATATTTGCTTTCAATGTAAATGGAATTAAACTGAAGTAGGTACTATTTCTCAAAAATACAGAATTATTATTAAATACTACACAATAAGTGATCATGGAATATTGCGCAGTTACATCCTCAGATTGTCAGAAAAACACAAATCTCCTCTATGAGACTTCTTTTAACGTAAACTCTGCTGAGGTTTTTTTGTTATATAAACTTAGGTTTCCAATCCAGAGTCAGACCTACATTAGCATCACAACAGAGTCATTCAGCTGACTAACACAGACATATTGAGTTCTCCAGCTGAAGAACTTAATGCTTTCCCTGTTAAAAACAGAAACAGTTTTGCTTTTTTTCATTTAGACATACTGCTCCCCTTAGGAATACCAATAGCTTCAAAATGGTGTAGTCTGAGTATTGTAACATAGAAACTAAATTCTCTTCTTGGACCTGCAATCTGAAAACAAATTCTGTGACAGCTTGGTTCATTTCAAGCTTAAAACCTTTCTCACCCCTTTGTGCAACTTCCCATGAGTAAAGTAGAAAGTAGAAACCTAATAAGCCACCCATGAACTGTGGTCATGGGAAAAGCCACTGCTGAAGTACTATGATGCCTGACCGCTGCGCATCAGTTTTAGTGAGATGAAGAAATAATCCCCATTGCACAAGTATTCCTGGAACTCCTGAAGCTTGCAAGTTAGTTAGCTGTGAAAGGCTAATGAATATTGAAGGTACTAATGATACCAGTATTTTGTAACTCACTTCAAGAAGTTCTGACCGCAGTAGTTACCATAATAATGTCTCATATTATCACGCATTTCAAATGAAGAGGGTTTAAATGAGAAAATACAACCCAATTGCATATCTCACCACTGACTAACAGCAGTTTGTCCATTAAACCACTATTAATAACCAACAAGTAGCTCTTCGTCATCCTAGCAGATGAGAGCATTTTTCCATTAAAAAGTCACTTGCCCATAAATCAGAGCTTATCAAAAGCAGCATTTGATGTGCACAAGCAGAGGAGCAAGAGAGGGATGCAGGGAGCAAGTAGCAGCTGAACAAGCGCACAGAAGCATGTTATACGCTGGACCAAATGCGTGTTATCACGCAGAGATTCAACGCAGCTAATGACATCTTTTCTTGCCAGGCATTAAGATCCCATTAACTGGTGAATCATTCCTCCATCTGCAAAAAGCAGGTCCTTCCTCCCCCCTCCACTCACCCAGGACAAGCAAAGGGGAAGATTGAAAACAACTTTCAGCTCTTTTAACTTGTCCTTATGAGGAGTTTCATTGTGTCCCTTGGTGATATCTCCAGTTATCTCTCAGTGACATTTTAATGTAATGTAATGTAACACGCAGGGACCAACAGGTTTCTGAGGTGCATACAGACCAGCATTCAGTCCAGCATCCAAAACTGATACCTTTAAAGGCAGCTGCATAGACAAATAGATTGTTTCACGTTCATGGCCATTAAGCAAAGCAGCATTCAGTTTAGAGCCGGGATTGAAGAAATACAAAACACTACAACAGAGCATTAAGCTGGGAGGCTGACAAATAAAGCTGCCTGTTAAGCCCCCAGTCACCTTGCAATTCCCACAGCCCATAGGAATCTTCTGGCATGTCAGATACAAAGCAGAGCAGTTTTGTTTGCAGGTCAGTGCCTGCCAAGCAAGTTTTACTTGGTGGTTTGGTGCTCTGATGCCATACAAAAACCTAGACAAAGAGGGAACTCACATCACCTGCTTATCTCAAAGTGCTAGTTGATAACCACATGCCAGGAACTGCTGCTTTTCCTTGTTCCAAGGAGTCCAATTACTCACTCATCAGGATACCCAGACCCAGGACTGTTACTGTAGTGAGTTATTGGTTCCAAAGTTCCTGTCAACGTGGCTTCCTAAGAATTTCCTTAGTAGCAGCCCACATCCCACATAGTTCCCACCAGGGCTGGCATGGCTGTTCGGACACCCACACTAGCAACCAGACTGGGTAAATGATCCAGACACACAAAAAAAGAGGTATTTTTTGCTGTGCTAGCATCATGGGGAGCCTGGCGTGAAAGCTGGTTAACGTGACTTCAGCAACACTGCTGTACAAAGCAAAACCACAGCCAAATGGTCTGTTTCAGCATGGAAGTTGTTTGATTTTGGTTTATTTCTCAGAATAGGCAGCATCTCCTCCCTCACCATCTTTTCTTTTCTAAACACTCATCTGGCTTCCAGGTCGAAGTAAGAGTGCCACTAATGGTCTTGAAATCAGTTTAGGGAGTAAAAACAACCCACCAACAAACCAGCTCAGACAGTCTAACTTATTTCACTGGCATTTAGATAGACTTTTTCAGACAGCAGCCCACAACAGGCTGTTGTCCCTTATTTCCGGATGTCTAAAACCTTGGGCTACTCCCTCCCCACACCTGGTCAAGAACCAGGGGACACAGAGCCAGTCCAAATCCTCTCCCACCCTTGACTCACATTCAACCCTCATTACTCACATTCAAGCTGCAATTTCTACCAAGTTAAAGAAGATATGGGGGTTGGACTAGATGACCTTCAAAGTTCCCTTCCAGCCCAAACTGTTCTATGATGCTAAGAGAAGAGCTTCCAGGTGCTGAACACCAGTGTTTAACAGTTACTTTCCTTAAATCCCATACTTAAATAAACAAGAATTGAAACAGAGGAAGGGGGAGGCTTAGGCTGCAGTTACATCAGTTTCAAGGGCTTCACACTGAATTGAACACAACACTCCTAAGATTGCTGTTGGCTGCCTGGTGCACCTGAAGGATGATTTCTCTCTCAAGAATGACTTTTGCAGACCTTGTGTTTTTGGGACTTTGTTTTTCTGTATAGATACAACAATTAACTTGGCAAATTCTAGATATCGTTTAGCTAACATGCAAGCTTACCCATTCCTTATCATGGCATGAAGCATCCATCTCTTCCTCACTTTATGGTACAAAGAATGCATCCACGGGGTTTTTGTTTTGCTTTGGCTTTAAAGAAACCATCATTAAGTGCTGTGCCAAGAAACCTGATGAAGACTTACTTTAACTTGTATGTTCTTCTAAAACAAGCATTCAATTGACAGGTTTAAGCAGATGACACATGAGCTCCTTTAAAAGAACATTTTAAAATGAAAGAGATAAACCAATCCTACCCTGCAAGAAGAAAATACCAATTTGTTAAGACTAGCTTGATACTCAACAAAGAAATGCAGATTGTCACAGCTGTCTCAAGCAGTGATTACAAATGAGTTACTCAGAAGTACCATCCATTCCTTGGTAAGAGTTATCCAAGTGATTTTACTACCACTGCAATGGCAGGGCACTGACAGTCTCCTGATGGCTCCCCAACATCCTTAGCAAGGGGAAGTGGCAACTTTGCACCTTCTGACAGAAAGCTCCTGAGAACGGGCAGTACTGGGCTACTGTGAGCTATGGCCAGAGAAAAACAACATACTAAAACTTTATTGAATTCTCCAGGAACCTGGACTTCCCTTTTCCCCATCTTTCTATTTCATTATTCTAAGATTCCACAAATAATCCATGAATAACTTATCCCGTGATTTAAGTTCCCTTTCTTGATCACCACATCTGTATTTCATGAAGAGTCCTGATGCAGCAGCTGCTCAGGCAACTTGGATGCTGCTCTTCAATGGGTGAGTACCTCAGCACGGCACTTTATGGCAGCCACCACTGAAGAGGCCTCTCTGTCATTGCTGTGCTATGGACATCACCTCTTCATAGGATTCTCCTTCCCTTCCCTGCCGTGTCAATTACCTTCAGCTTGCATGCTTGCTCATCTAGTTTCCAGACACTGTCCTCACTATGGCCATAACAGCAGATGGAGGACATCTCATTATTCTCTCTGCAAGTTGATGCTTCCCTCAAATCACTGTTTTTGTTAACCGCACAGCAGCTGGGCTGATGCCTCACTATGAGGCTCACGGGATAATCAAATTACTGAGGGGGAAAAGGATATGAGTAGCAAGAGGAAGCGTTAATATGGTGTGTTTAAAGCAGGTCTTTCTGTCCTCTTGCATCAGCCACGTGTCACTAACCCAAAAGAGTTCCCATTTAAAAAGAAAAGCTATTTTTTGCAGGGTAAAAACCCTGTAGAACCACCACAGAGAGCAAACAAACAACTTTCTGTGCAAGCATATGTTGTGTCTTTCCCTGTGGGAGAAGATTTATTGTTCTCTTCGTGATTTACCCACCACTCCACGTCCTCCCCACTCTTCAGCAGCTGCCAGTTCAGAGCTTTGCAATGTGATTGTCACTAATGCATCTCACGAGGCTTTACAATGCCACCTTCGTTTTCGACTCTGACCAACTCTCTCCCTCAGTTATACTTCCCACAGGGCAAGAATTGGAAAGAAACAAAAGAGGAGTCAGTCACCTAACTGCACTTTGCAGTGAGTGGCCCCAGCCTGAGCTGAATCAGAGCCTTTTGAAACTGAGTCATTCTGTCTAGTTTGCTCGAATGTGATAAGCTAGATGGGATAGAAATTCTATATATTATTACATAGAATTATTTCAAAACATAGAGCTAAGATAAAAGCAGAGCCCAGGGAGGGCTAATCTGTGCCTGTCAGCCCACACTTTAATCACATGCCTATTACTTTGTTAGTCATCTCTTCATCAGTGCTCTCAACCCACTCCTGCTCCTCCTGCAGTAAACTTTAATTAACCAAAGAAACACTGGAGTTACTCACTGAGAACCAAGAAAGAGAAAAATGGAGGAGCTGAATGACTCTCATCATAGGTGAAGGTGAATCAGTCTGCAGGTAGAGGAAAAGGCAACTCTTTCAACCAAAGCAGCAGAATTCCTGACTGGGAGTGAACAGTTCCAAACAATCCAAAAGGAAGACTTTTGTACCATTGCACTTTCATGTTTCTTTCCCCAGCATATGTTTTGGGATAGCAGCTGGTCTTTTACAATGAATTAAACTGAGAAGAAGGCAAATAGAACAACACATGAGTCACCTGCATGGAGAGTTCACTGCTCTTCATCTGCCATGCATTACCCTTACTGTGATGGGACAACTGTTAACTAAAAGCCAGAACCAAGCAAGTCACATAATAACAATGTTTGTACTTCAGGCTCAGCCTTCAGTTCTTTCTAATTTTAGTGAGCTAGCACCACCCCTACATGACATGCTGATTACCACAACAGTAACAGCATCTGTCATGCTACCAGCAAGTAACATCTGAGGTGTTATGGTTTTGTTATGCTCTTAGGGCTAATAATTAACCACAGATGGAAAGGAAACCACTACAGTAGAGGACAACCCCACCGTACAACTAGTTGAGCAAGTTGTCATGACTTGCCAGAGGGAATCAGTGGCAGAGCTAAGGTATCATCCTCTTGGATCGCCATCCTTGCACCAGCACTCTTCCCCACCACATCAAGCCAGGCTTGGGATCTGGAAGATGATTAAAGGAAAACCAGGTCCTGGCTCTTCAGCTGCACACATTTCTGTATCGGTTCTGGATGTGAAGAACCTATGAGATTACTTTAGCTATTAGGTAAGCACTGAAGAAACAAAACAGTCTGGCAGGTCCCAGACTCTACTGGGTTTTACAACAGCAGCCAGTACTCTGAGTCACACAGAAGAGCTGTGCTTCGGATGAAAGCTGCCTATTAGCCTTGCATGCTCATCATAGATTCTGCAGAGCATCCTGCACCCAGCATGCACCTGGCACATTTGCATAATTTGCAGTATTAGAGTAGAAAGAGGATTATGAAAACAATGACTGAGGCAATATTCAGCTCCAAATGGATGTGCTGCTACTACCCAACCATAACCGGCTGCTGACAGAACAAGCTTTAGATAGATCAGTTACTTCCTTGGCCTCATTGTCCTTTCATTCTTCTCCTAAGCTCTGTATTACCCTATTATGCCTCTCCCAGCTTCTCTTTCTTCTCACTTCTCACCACAATCTGCATTTTGCCCATCACCCTCCCACTGTGCCTCTCTCTCCCTTTCTCCTACTCATGTTGGGATGCTTCTGTGCCAGCATCATACCAATATCAACTGCTCCAGGAACCTGCTTTAGACAGCAACTACTGGCAGACACCCGAGAGAGACAGAACCAGCTTCTCTTCCTCCATTTGTGGAGCCTCCACACTTCTTCTGCCCCTCACCTTGCTGTTGGTCAGCACTTGCTCTCATGCCTGATCATGTGAGGATACAAAAGATCCTAATAACTGGGTTTAAGAGGAACAAGAGCAAAGCTTTACAAGCGCTTGCCATCTGGACAGTGCTTGGTATAGAGCTGTCACTCAGTGTCATATTCACATGCCAAGTCAGATGTATCATTAGAGGGATGCCTCTACACTGGGGCTATATTCACAGCTGAAGCAAGCCTAATCTCAAAGAATTAATCTCCAGTTTTACACACTCTCTTTCATCTCAGGCATCTCAGATCAGTGCCCCTGATCTGGAACTTCAAGATGCTATTGTCGCATCCCAGACAGCAAAACAACACCAAAGGTTGTGAGGGATTGCTCCCCCCAAGCACAATGCAAGAGACAGGAGATTCTTTCTCACCATTAAGGCTCCTGTTCCCCTTCATCAATTGAAATCGTGCTGCAGCAAACTGTTATCTCCCTCCTATAATCCAAACCTTGCAGTGGTAAGTGCTCTTAGCCACCTCTGTATTTCACAGTCTAGGAAAAGAGAATGCCTGTGGTGCTGGCACAGGAAGGACAGGCAGGCAGCCGCACACACACTTGCTGACCTGGCACAACATTCAGCTGTAATGCAGAACTATTTCCCGTGTAACTCATTGTTAGTGTTTCATTGTGAACACGGTAAAAAAAGGCTGAGGGATTTGGAAGGAGGTTATGGGAAGCAGATCATGACCTGGAATGCTGTTCTGCAGTCCAGACAGCAGTTGGGGAAAGAGAGCGCAGGCTGCCCTGATAAATAGAAAAGGCTGAGAGAAACGAGCATCATGCAACAGCCTGTCTCCAGGCACAAGTAAGACTGAATTGCCATGAAATCAAGCTTCACAGCTGCTCCCATGCCCACTATAACAGGTGTATAAATCACATCAGTAATAAAAGAGTACTAAATCACCGAAGCATTGCGTGATTGGATTCGGCAGGAACAAAGGGAAAATTCAGCATGATGTTTGCTAAAGACCAAAGACCCTGACTACAAGTGGTGCCTTTGGAATTGAAGGATCCCATGTTTTCCTGAGTGCTCACTTTGATTTCTAACACGTAGGTGTTCAAGCCACGTGATTCAATATAAGCTTGGAAATCAAGTGAGAATCTAATTCAAAACTGCAATTCATATTCCAGTGTAAAACAAGCAGAGGGTAAAGAACCGCTGATTTGTTGTCAGTTACATCAAGTTCAGACACTCTTTTCGATGTAAGGTTTTTAACTCAGATATAAATGAGTCTTAATTTATACCAAGAGGTCTCATCTCATCTAGATTTCACAGAGGGGTTTTGATAGTTGAAGAAGTACTCACATACTGTAAGAACAGACTCTATCTGTCAATAACAGAATACTTTCTGTCATTGTATCTTACAACTTCTAAGTCCAAGTCACTGCAAACTGCTGTATCTAGTATATGTGTAACTGCAGAAATTAGGAATGGCTGTATTCCTTTATCTGTTCCCTTTCATAGGCTCCTTTGCTTTGATAAACATTCTAAAATAACAACACAATCATCAGAGAGGTAGATCTGACAAGTCTCAAAAGCCCCAGCTCCTCCCTGTGCCAGAAGCTCTTCTACACACGAAGTTCTTCTGCTGGTTCCCCTTTGTACCTGCTGAAGCCCCAGTCCTTTCTGCAACTCCAATGTTCTGTTTAGCTAGCATGAGACTTCTTAATAAATCCTAAATCTAAGATCTCTTAAATCACTATATGATCCATAGATGTCAGAAATCTGCATCTAGACATTTGTATCTGCCAGCTGGTAGAGAAGCTACTCTAACACTATGTACAGCTCTAGAAAATAGTCTTAACTAAGCTTCACAGCCCCATTATTACAAATCAATATAGAATCGTAGAATAGTTAGGGTTGGAAAAGACCTTAAGATCATCTAGTTCCAACTACCCTGCCATGGGCAGGGACACCTCACACTAAACCATGCCACCCAAGGCTTCATCCAACCTGGCCCTGAACACTGCCAGGGATAGAGCATTCACAACCTCCCTGGGCAACCCATTCCAGTACCTCACCACCCTCACAGTAAAGATTTTCTTCCTTATATCCAGTCTAAACCTCTGCTGTTTAAGTTTCAACCCTTTCCCCCTTGTCCTGTCACTACAGTCCCTAAGTAAGAGTCCCTCCCCAGCATCCCTGTAGGCCCCCTTCAGATACTGGAAGGCTGCTATGAGGTCTCCACGCAGCCTTCTCTTCTCCAGGCTGAACAGCCCCAACTTTCTCAGCTTGTCTTCATACAGGAGGTGCTCCAGTCCCCTGATCATCCTCGTGGCCTCCTCTGGACTTGTTCCAACAGTTCCATGTCCTTTTTATGTTGAGGGCACCAGAACTGCACACAATACTCCAAGTGAGGTCTCACACTATACCATCTCCCCTAGTACAGGCCCCTTCCTTTCAGCCCAATGGGACCTTTGAGTCCCATATGACATCCAGCTCCTACCAGGAGCTGTAACTTACCTTGTCACCCAGCTGGAACCCTACTTAGGATATTAAAAACCCGCAAAAATGTATGCTTCTCAATAGCCTTCTCTTGATTACCTAATTGATTTTTAGAAATTAACAATAATAATGCTAAAACACCCAGCAGCCTAATTATCAACTGCTTTCATTTACACTCCCATTAAATTCACAGCTGCTTTGCAAAGTGACAGGCTGCTGGATGAAGCCTGCCTTGCATGCTCTCACTCCAGCCCCTTCCATTTATTCCATAGAGAATGACGACACAAATAACTCAAACACTTGCTTGGTATTTGGCAAATGCCATTCGTGTATGACACACTATTCAAAAAGCAAACAGCAAGAATGACATGACGTTCTAAAGTGAAAAACGGCATTTTCTTCCTCTCATGCTAATAAACCAGTTAATTTCCAAGTACCCATGAATCCCTTCTCTATCCAAAGGGATTTTACTTTAAGGCAAATCTACCATCTTACCTTTCTTGTAACGAACCATAGCTGAAAAGTGGGCAGCTGTGAATACAGACCTGCTGTTGAGGGTCTGTATTCACAGTTCTCTCTGTGTTGAGAAGAACCAACAATCAAGGTGCCCACCTGACTGGCAGACTCCAGGTGGGACCTAGAGGTGTCAAAGCACCATCTTCCAAAACCCACTCAGCTGGGTTCCTTGGCAGGAACACCTCAGAAAGGAGAAAGAGCCTACAATTACATTTTGTTGGCTTTGAAACACGCTACATTGACTGAATATGTGTCAACTTTACGGAGTGAAATGTGTCAGTGTCTTTAAAATGGATTTGCAGTATTTCTGATTTGCCAGGGCATTTTCACACCAAGCATGCGGGCACTTCACTGACAACACTAATCTACACCAAAAAGTCTGCATCAGCTAAGAGCCTGAGTAGATTTGCTAGACAGAACTGGGCTGATTTCAGGCTGGACATTTTAAGGAAGCACAAGAGAGGTGTATAGGGAGTCACAGAATCAACACTAGGTTGGAAGAGACCTTTAAGATCATCATTACCCCAGGGCTGCCAAGACCACCACTAAACCATGTCCCTTAGGGCCTTGTCTACACAGGTTTTGAACACTTCCAGGGATGGTGATTCTACCACTGCTCTGGGCAGCCTGTTCCAGTGCCTGAGCACCCTTATGGTGAAGAAATTGTTCCTAATGTCCAATCTAAACCTCCTTTGGTGCATCTTAAGGCCATTTCCTCTTGTCCTATTGCTTGTTACCTGGGAAAAGAGACCAACTCCAACCTCTCTCCATCCTCTTTTCAGGTAGTTGTAGAGAGTGATGAGGTCCCTCCTGAGCCTGCTCTTCTCCAGATGAAACTACCCCAATTCCCTCAGGCATTCCTCTTCAGACTTGTGCTGCAGACCCTTCACCAGCTCCATTGTTCTTCTTTGGACCCACTCCAGCACCTCAATATCTCTCTTGTAAGAGGAGCCCAGAAATTATACCCATACATTACCCATTATACCCATGCATTACATAGGAACAGCCTTGGTGTAACTCAATCTGCCAATGCTTTGGCTTCTGAACAATTGTTGTCCCTACAATGGTCTGTGAAAACTGATGCAGTTTTTACACACACACCCCTGTTCACGAAGATGCAGGCTGGGATATGCCAGGTTTAGCAAAGTGCTCCCACTGTAAAATTTTACCTACTAGGTATTCCAGCTGGAATCATCGCGATGACCTAAGGACAAATACTCTAAATAACAAACATACACCTTGAAGTGTTTTGTTTTCCAGGATCAACTAATCATATTCCGCCCAAAAGCTTAATTCAGCATCTCCAACAGAAGTGAGAAGCGCAACTGAGATATCTTCAAGTAATTATATTTTCACAGCAACCAATTTTATCACCATATAAAATGAAGCTATTTCTATCCAGTCACACTACCCATAACTAGAGAGCCAGGACAAATACAGAACATGCGAAATACTGTTTATAGGCCAAACACAACCTTCAGACTCAGCTGATGTTTGTCTATTTCTGATTTAAAACAGTGAAAAAATTGAATATTTGAGGAGTATTTGGGTTAGAAGTTCTCTTGAACAGACTCCCTAAAGTCAGTTATAAGACAGAGAAAAAAAACAAATAGGCTAAAACATTGGACATGCTCAGTTTCTGAAGACATTGTATTTATGGAAGAAAAATTTGTCCTGAAAGAATAAACATGAAGGAAAGGTGCTGGACTCAAGCAGGATACAAAGTAATATACATACCCAGTCTGGCAGCTTACATGAGGTGGCAATTCTACATATTTAAGGTGCAAAAAAGCATCTTCATTTAGATGCGAGCTGCTGCACTGATATGTAATACAGACAGCAATACTCCCATTACATTCATCTGGAGCAGAGGCTGCTGCACTTCATGCACAAACATCTTAGGACAGGTGCAGCTTATAAACCACCAAACAACCCTAAACTATAGGATGCAGCCTTAAATACTAATTTGCAGTAAATGCCACAACCTGAGCTGAAAAGAGAGAGAAAGAAGATCTGAACTTACTTAATGGGTTGACTCAGCCAAACAAATCCAGCAAAATCATCTTGAAAATGTTATTTTTGTTAGATTTTTTCCTCCTTTTTGTCTTGTAAATGTTCTTTTCAAAGGCCAATTAAAAATAATGAAATCATAAAATATTGACAAGTGTAATACACCTCACAGCATTACAAACATTTGCAATAGGATCTGCATGCCTTGGTTCGTGTTTTAGAATTAGAGGTCAAGTTTGGATTCAGCCTAGAATTCTGTGGGGGGGTTTATTATGAGGTATTCAAACTATAAACAATGTACTTATTCTAAATTCTCTTACCAAGTCCATCAAAAAAACTTGTGTCCTTCAGTCTCTTCTATCTACCCTCAGCCAAGATGCACAGCTTACCAACGATACAAACCTGATGGATTACATCTGGTTCCATCACCACACAGTTCATAAACCACAAAGCAGACCAAAAGCACGTTTTTACACAATAAATTGGAGTCAATCAGGTTTCAGATATTTAAGATTTTGAGCTTGGAGACAGAGCAAGAATCAGGAGGCACGCACATGTGAATTGAAGGCAAAGGGCGTGTTTACTATAAGCCATGCTCCTTCTCTTGCATGGCTATAAATGTTCGTGTGGTTTATTTCTGAGGGGGCACGGAACAGGCAACAAAATTAGATTCCATAATTCTGTTTGCTATAGAAAACAAGATGGTTTTATTTATTGGTTTATCACCGAGTGCTCTGAGGCCTTTCTTGATAAATGCTTCACTAGCTGAGTCACAGTGCGCACAGGATTAGTCATGGCTGTAAGAGCGTCCCAAGGTCTCATTTACAGCCACAGATTTACCTGATGCATATTCCTCTGTACGTTGAAGCTCCCTGAATTTGTGTGTTTCAGAAGCTCCTGACTCCATCAGTTCCTCCATGACACCACACAACTCCACCTGCACTGTTCAAACACAAGGGTCAGACTGCAATAGCATGCAAGAAGGCAGGTGGTATCTGCTGGCCGTGTTAGGGAAGAGGAATGGAGGGCTCACAGCTTGTACATCAACATATGTTATGTGGGCCACAACAGAGCAGAGCATGCGTCATGCTGACTTGATGCTATTTTAAGCAGTAACGGATAAACTAAATGACTTAGATAAGCGACCAAGCACCCTCCTCTCATTACGTCCTTCAGCAGAGAAGTCTGAGTGTCCAGCAGTAGTTCTGTGCGTGTTATCTTCCACTCTGTGGTATTCCCACTCTGCAGATGGGGAGCAAAGACAAGAGGCAGGTGATTTTGCTCAGGGTTAAACTGCAAATCCTTGGCAGAATAAACCCCTTATCAATACATCAGCCTGATGGGTTTTAAGTTAACCTCTCCACGTAATCCCTAAAAATCCTCTTCCTGGAAGACATGAACTAGCCATGCTTTTCCATGACAGGTGTCAATAACTGCCTACATCAGATCACCAAAGGAACATGAGGCATCTTACCTCAGTTACCATTCCTCTCAAGCTTGAGCAAAGTCTGAACAATGGGTATGTGCATGAGTTAGCCACATGTCCTCTATTTTGAGAGGCTTGCATGAAGCAAAAGGAAGATTTAACCTGATCATGTGAGCAACAGCACAAAACCAGAAATACAGGATTCCTAAATGGCTTAAACGCATAGCCACCTTTGAAACCTTAGAGCACCCAGTTCTTCTGCACCTTACATCCAGCTTTTACACATACCTTAAACACGGCACTATTTAGGCACAAAAAGCCCTTCCATGGGTGCCTGCATCCTTATACTACCTGTGAGAACAATGCTGTCTCAATGGGCTGTCTCACTTTCTACCCAAGGGACATCTTGGAGTCTTGTCCCCAAGCAAATGAACTACAGACACACTTGAGGTTACCTCACATGGAAATCTATCTTACTGAAAAAACATTCAAAACCAGGAAATTGTAAAGGAAAAATTATTTAATCTGCACTTAAAGGGCTCATTATTACAGAAACAGCCCCTTAATAAACTTACAACCTCAGTTAAATGCATTCATACACAAAAGCAAATCATGGTGAAGCAGATAGTGAAGTCTAAATGGCATTTAGCTGCACTATGCTGGCTAACAGTTTACAGCTGTTAAATACAGACACAATTACAGAGGCCAAAGACAAAATACAGAGGCCAATTTGCCTAATGAAAACAAACAGCTCCACAAGACTATACTGTTTCTTGTGAGGTGAATATACATTTTATTCAGTTTAGCATGTCTATGTGGTATGCGCTATACATTGACTCAGGTTTGTATTTCTTCCTGCAGCAGAACCCAAACTGTTAACTCTCATCTGTAGGTTAAACCATGCCTAATTTCCTTCCTTCTATTATTCTATATTCTCCTTCCTCTCTTCCTGTTTCTATGCTAAGGATGACATCTACTTATTACATAATTTTCCTCCTCACTTTCAACAATTTCTCCAATCAGCAAATTGCTCTAAGAGGTTTTTAATTGCTCTTATTACACACAGGGAGTCCTTTAATACCATGTAAATGTAAATATACTGTCTGAAAGCTTGACTAGCTCCAAAAGAGATGTGAATTGATATCTAATGAACTAAAATACTATGCTAAAATCACTTATATTATTAATACAACTGATGACAGGACTTTCCACAGAGACCTACCCAGTGATTTAGAGCTTCAAAAACAATAGTGTTTCCCTGCTCAGGTCTATACAGATGCCCTAAAGAAATCTAGAATGAGTATTTCCCAAGAAGTTTCACTAAAACAAAAAGATCAACCAAAGGATTAACAGCTGATCTAATATTTCAAGCGCCCTGCACCATGGTTTCTGACAACAGTTCCCTCAAGGTTAGCTTTAAAATTGTATTACAACCTAATCTGGCCTTGATTTTCGGTAGTCTGAAACCATGTCTATATATTATTGAACTCTGATTCTGTTACTGGTTTTACATGTTATCCACATTACATTTTTAAGATGGTTTCATGGTTTGAAAAGCATCATCTACTGGTAGGGAGTCTTTAGTGCAGTGGGAAATGGAATTAGGGAAGATCTACTGACTTAATCAAAGATGCCACTAAAAGCTTTGTCAACTGCAAATATCCTGCCCTTCCAACTTCAGCAGTGATCCTGGAAGGAGAGCATGGAGCTATATATGCCCACAGCAACTCTCCTATAGAGAGAAGTCTGTGACATAGAATGGGCCTGCCTCTGTACATCAGAGCTAGGGGTGCATTTACTGCCTTTAGACCCACTACCATTATCAGTGTGTTTTCAATAAGTCCAACAACTTGATACGATAATTGTGCTATGTTGTGCCTGCTCTCTAGTCTCAAAGGAATCATTATTTCTGTAAGGGAAACATAACTCAACATCACAAACCCTTCTACCTTCTCCACTATTCCAATGTATATTCGAATCCCCAAAGTGAATGACAAAGGAGAAATGTACTTTGAAAACTCATCTTAGAGATATGCAACTGGTATTTCCTATGCTCAGTGTTCTGATTTACCAGGCAGCTACCATCTTCATTCTATTACAATAAAAGGGAGGTGGAGCCCAATGAATGCTCTAAATGTACCAATATTAACACCCTAAGTGTTAGTGAAATAAGCCTGCTTGGAAATATCTCCCAAACAAGGTAGAAAAATACCCCCTATGTTTGAGTTTTGCAACCATGCTTTCTCCCTGTGGGTTAAGATACCAGTGTCATGACTCACTCTGGCGATGAACTGCTCCCTGGGCAATATGACCTCCTCATACCAGCTTTGTTCCTCATACGAGTAAAAACTGGTCATCCATGAACACTGAATGAAGAAACTTCCTTATTAGTCACATCTGGGTCTATAAAACTAAGCACAAAACAACGTTTAAACAAGCCCACTGCCACTTCAGGTATGTGGCCGTCCAACATTTCAACGCTAAATAGTTTCATCAGGTGTGGAAGGGAGGACAGAAAAGAAAAAAGCTAGATACATGAGACATCTGCTTTGTGGGTCTAGATAAAAATCTATGGATCACCACTGCTTGCAGCGGTTTGGAGCCATATTTAGCTTTTCATGTTTATTTGTGTGACTGGCAAATCCCACGGAGATTTTAGGATGAATGCTCAAAAAAGGCAAATATAATACCCACCAACCCTTCAACTCTGAAGGTTCAGCACCAGCTGCACTTTAGCTGACTAGCTGTCCATCTTTTGTGTGCTGTAAAACACTGCCTTCCCACATCCAATTACAAACTACACATCAAATCCTCCTGCTGAACACAGGGAGAGCAGGCGTTTGTCTACACATGCTCTTGCCTGCACCTCTCCTGGAAAAGTTCAATACATTACTTACCTGGCATGAACTTAAAACTCACAGGAAAGCAGGCTGTATCTCAACAATTAGTGTGTTTATAGGTTTGGCTGCCTAATACAAAAGACACGGCAATAATCATAGAATCACAGAACAGTTAGGGTTGGAAAGGACCTTAAGATCATCCAGTTCCAACCCCCCTGCCATGGTCAGGGACACCTCACACTAACCCATGTCACCCAAGGCTCTGTCCAACATGGCCTTGAACACTGCCAGGGATGGAGCATTCACAGCTTCCTTGGGCAACTCATTCCAGCACCTCACCACCTTTCCAGTAAACAACTTCTTCCTTATATCCAATCTCAACTTCCCCTGTTTAAGTATGAACCCGTTACCCCTTGTCCTGTCACTACAGTCCCTAATGAATCATCCCTCCCCAGCATCCCTATAGCCCCCCTTCAGATACTAGAAGGCTGCTATGAGGTCTCCACGCAGCCTTCTCTTCTCCAGGCTGAACAGCCCCAACTTTCTCAGCCTGTCTTCATATGGGAGGTGCTCCAGTCCCTGATCATCCTTGTGGCCTCCTCAGGACTTGATCCAACAGTTCCATGTCCTTTTTATGTTGAGGACCCCAGAACTGCACACAATACTCCATGTGAGGTCTCACGAGAGCAGAGTAGAGGGGCAGGATCAGCTCATTTGACCTGCTGGTAACACTCCTTTTGATGCAGCCCAGGATAAGGTTTGCTTTCTGGGCTGCAAGTGCACACTGCAGCCGGCTCAAGTTCATTTTCTCATCGACCAAATCATACCAAATAATACCAAATTATACCCGATATAATGGTATCTGACAATAAACGTCACCTTGCTCCCATCGATATTGTTTCCTTCTTGTTTCAAGCTCTCTCCACTGGTAACAGTCCAGGGTCAAATGTCATTGAACAGCATATTTTATCCTCTCACCAAATTATGTCAGTAGGCTTGACCAAGGTGAGAACAAACATCCCTGCCAGTGTTCAAGGCCAGGTTGGACAGGGCTTGGAGCAACCTACTCTAATGGAAGGTGTTCCTGCCCATGGCGGAGGGGTTGGAACTATGTGATCTTTTGGGTCCTTTCTGACCCAAACCATTCTATGATTCTGTAATAGTTTGAGGGGACCTGATCAGAATCCATTACTCATCCCTGAGACAACAAAGCACCAAGCTAAGTTCTAACTGCCCCTGCAGCTCTAAAGGTTTGGAAAGACTTTGGATCTGTATCTACACTAAAGAACTGAAACCTTCTCACCAAAGAAGCATAGCATAGGGAATCAAAATCCTCATGGAAAATAAAAGTGTATGAAACAGCACTAATGTATGAACTACACCTCTCCTCCTTTGTAGGTAAAGGACGTCAATAGCACTGCACTTAATAGTAAGATGAAATTGCTAAAAAAGTGGAAAAATTACCCTCCCCCCCAATGAACCAACCTGAACCAACCAAAAGCCTCCTATAGATTTGTAAGCAATACATAATGAATAAAAATTATCCCAGAGCCCAAACATGGTGGTATAACCTCTGTGTGAACATGAATCATATCGTAGGTCTTTCAAATCTCCTATCTCTTGGTAACCTGCCATCTTGGTTTCCTCATCACATTAAGATGGATACCACAATGGTTTTTATATGAAATCCAGCCTTCAATGAAATATCAACCAGTAGCTCCACATTTTTTTCTTTCAAGTGACATATAAATAGAAAGATTGGTAAGAAGAGTTCCAAGTGCCCATCTGATACACTCCCCTTTCATTAACACCCTCTGCAAAGTGCCATTTGCTGGCTAAGGATCCCAACTGACCACATGGAGACAGCTGCAATGACATGCAGGACAATTACTGTACTTTTCAGTTTCATTTTCAGAGGAAACATCTGTAGGAGGACTTTCAGTTTCTCAAAGCAGTGGATCAGCTGTAGGACGTGAGACAACACTGATCACCAGGAACAGGATGCTAAACCACATGAAAGCAGTCTCGCTGCTCGAGTAGTGACTAACACAGTGTAGAAGGGAACATTTAACAAGTTCGTTCATGCAACAGGATGGGTGGTTGCCATCTCTCACCGCTATGTGCATACTCCACAAGTTCTCTCACTTCAGGAAAATGTGACTGCAAGTCTGTCAGTGAAATGAAGGGTGGAAAAGTTTGGAACAGTGATGTGCATACTTTGCATTTTATGCAGATCGCACACTATGTTTATATGGGTAAAGGAAGCACAGCAATGCCTGTGAACTCTGCAGCTACTACACGATGTTTTTAAAGGCTTGTGTATAGTGTAGTCAGCAAAATAACTTTATCATAGTTCTGCATTTAAAATGTTAACTATGAGTAACCTCTGGGTTCACAGGATGGAAGTAGAACATGGCAGAGTCAGACTTCAACAGTCCCGGATACTTCTCTGATGCCAGACGTTCAAGTCTGGTTCTATGTCAGTAGAACTTGCTATTTGCCATGGACTCCTCAAATTCTACTTTAAAGAGAGAATCCTTCATTTTCTTACTGGTTTTCACTTGCTATTCCTCGGTACTATTGTCACAGCACTTTTTAAGTATTCATTTCTACAACTTATGGCTGCTTTAGTAACCCTTGTTCTATGGGAGGGCAAAGAAACAGAGATACTGAGGTCCAAAGGTGTCCTAGTGATGTCATTAACTTCAGAAGAGGCAGCAAGTAATCACAATCCTCTTTATAAAAAGTATCACTGTCTCAAATTGCTTCTTTCTATTTTTGACCACCCCCAAAAACTACTCATATGGCCTAAGTAACACTGATCAGGAGTGGTAGCTGTCCTAAGCCAAGATGATATGACTCCTCAAAACCTAGGAATGTATGACAGGTCTTAAAGCAATGTAACCATGCCCTAGTGGCAGCAAAATTACCTCCAGCTGAATCAGGGCTTCTTTGGTCAGTTTTCAATGACAAATCCTATGGGGCAATTCTTGTTTTCCATACAAAGGTTTACTTCACTCACGCTATGTCCATACTCCTACACTGAAGAGTAAATCCAGATCTTTACAGAGGTATTCAGCAGCCCTCTTGCAAAGCTCTCTTC
This sequence comes from Melopsittacus undulatus, assembly GCF_012275295.1. Lineage (NCBI taxonomy): Eukaryota > Metazoa > Chordata > Aves > Psittaciformes > Psittaculidae > Melopsittacus > Melopsittacus undulatus. The sequence continues at coordinate 101,361,394 of NC_047530.1, read as the reverse complement.
CTCTTCTTTCAGCTCACTTTCCTTTAACATTCAGCAGAGTTACAGGACCTGCAAACTACAGCCTCTTTTGAATTACACATCCTCGATTACTGTAAATCCTGCGCTCTCAGACCAGGAGCGTGCAGCTCCTGTGTGGGTGGACCACCAAAGCCTGGCTACTAGCACTGAGCTGCAGCTGCAGGACATGGTGGAGTGGCCACCCAGCTCTTCTTTGTGGGTGACTGCTACACAGCTGCCGGTGCGTGGCACAGAGCAGGCAGAAACCCATAGTGGGGAAAACACACACAGTCACCACTGCTGTCAGCTGCACCTGAAATCCCCTTCCCTCTCCCTTCCTGTACTCACTACAAGCTTCCTTCCCTTGCTTCTGTCTACCCTCACTACTGCAGGACTCATGTCTCCTCTCCCCCCTAGCATCCCCACAATCCATCACAGCAGTCTGCCTTGTTCCTTACTTCCCAGGTCCCTCCCCACACATAAACACAAAATACCCCCACGCTGTTCCCATATTAACCTCGAGTTCCTGCTTCCCAAACCTCCCACACTGCTGGCTCGCTGCTGCAAGCTTCTCTGCTAATCCTCCCAGGCTCCTCTGCCCACTGCCCCTGCTCCCTATTTTCCACACTCATCTTCTCAACTTTCCTGTCATCCGAGCCCGTTCTGGATTTAGGGAATTTAAGCAACAGACCTCCTAGCACCCTAGGAAGAAGAACCAGGTTCTCCAACTGCCACCTTCTGAAGTGCCCAGGCCTCCAGCACTGACGTGCTCCCCATGGCAGATGGCAGAATGCCTCAGCGAAAGAAGCTGCACCTTGACTCGACATATTGCACCCAAGTGAAGGCTCACGATAAGCTGAAAATACCATCTGACAAGCTGTATGTTGTGTAGTCCTGATTAAGACCCATCAAACGGACCTGCTACTTGTGCCAGTAAAGTAAGTGATCACACTGGCAGGTTGTCATTTCCCACGTAAGCAGTGTTTTGTCAGCTCTCACAAGCCGTCAGTCGCAGGGGAATGGAAATCCAAGAGCCTCAGACCCTTCTGAAGCCGATGACGTCCTAATGGACGCAAGCTTTCAGTTGTTCTTCCTGATTCTGACATTTTCTCCTTATGCTGCCCCACTCTGGCTCTTTTTCCTCCCCCACTTCTGATCACTTTTTCTCCTCAGTTTTAGTCACCATGCCTTTTCCACTGATGGGCCATAATTACTGCAATCATTCAGAGCACAGAACACATTTGAGCTCTCAGTGTCTTTGCTTAGCACCGCAATCCCTGTTGACTACCAGCACTGTGGAGGGTTCAGTGATGTTCAGAAATGTGCCCATGCTCACCTATCTGACTGTACTTCCACACAAACTTCTGTGTAAGAAAGTATTTCTAAACCTTACAAATAGGCCAGATTTCAGGAGAGCAGAGCAGCAAAAAGTGGAGCCTTAAACCAAGCACAATTACCTTAAGAAGTTTTGAACCCAGGCTTTAAAAAGCAAAAGGCACTTGAAACTCTCAACAGAAGAGATGCCTATTTCAATCATGTGCCTGGTCAATCAGTGCTTCTTTCTTGCTTTATTTTGTGTCAAACTGCTGAGGCTTTCTGAAGTTCAGCAAGAGCCAAACAGCCAGCACAGAGAAAAAAACCAACTTATAGAAACAAATATTGCAGGAGCAGCAACAAAAGAAATGCCTCCTAATGGGAACTAGCACATAATTGCATCTATGGGTAAAGCTGACAGCTCTGCCCATGATGGCCAATGGTAAAAATAATATCCAAAATAAAGCAAATTTTGCTTAAAGTCACAAGTCAATTGGAAGAATAAACACACATCTTCAGGAAAACAACTCTCTAAACTATTAATATATTATCTTGATGGCTTGATTTAAATGAATATACCAGTGACTTTTAAGCGTTACACACTGCCCCACTGGCACTGCAATGCCTGCCAAGCAGGCAGCCTACCAGAACAGCCTAAACAAATCCAGTGTCTCCATGCTGGCCTAGACCTGGATTGCAGTTTCTGTCATGAGGACAGACTGGTTTGTTTGCAGAAGCCAGTTTTTTTGCCAATGACTAGGTTCCTGTGCTAAGCACAATAATCCAGCCATACAGACATAACTGAAAAACAGGAACATTAAACTATTTGGATATAATGGTATCTTCGGGGCATTACTTGCTGTTGAACACTCCAATCTCTGACCCTTTGTTGCTTCAGGATTTAGTATTAAGCAATACAAAATACTGCTGACTCAAGTGTGCGTATTCATCGTAACTCATCCATGTTTCAAAGGACTGTATAATCCCTGATATCTTCACAAATAACTCGAGATATATGTTCCCATTAGCTCTAGCTATAAAAATAAAGCAGCGGACTGTAAAAGAGAGACGTACGTGTGAACCTATTAACTGAGTAAGTTTCCTGCTTTGCCAGTTAAACACTGTTGGTGATACAGACGTCTTGTGCAGCACCACTGCCACCTCCTGGACAAGCCAAGCACGGCTGCAGGATGCACCAGCTTCTCTTCCAGCTGTTTTCTTTACGGATAGGCAGCCGCCTGATGAGCCACAAGGCATTCCCAGCTATCCTGGTTACTAGAAGCCTCATCTTCCCAATAAACTGTGCTACTTTAATACAAGGTATCACCGCGAACTGCTGTTCCGCAGCACCAGCATGGAGAGAGGGTCTGCACTTACACCAGTTTTCCCTAGTTGTTCCCCAAGCGCAGTCAGGTTGATCAGACAGCTTCCTGCTAGGAATCACAGCAGAAAGAATCAATGCTACCAGCAGCAGAGTTTGGTTTGTGTAAAACCTGATCAAGTTGCCTTTTCTTTCTGTTATAAAGTTAGGGAAATAAATTCAATGGCATTTGTGATCAAGTATTGCCTTAAATTTACATGTTACATTGGCAACAAGTGACACTTAAGATTCTATGTATGATGTATGATGAAACGTGACATATAAATTCTAGTAACATTGTATTGATTACTTTGCAATAATACTTTGTTAGACTGCAGTGTAACTTTACAGCCTGTAAATAACACAGCTCAATTCTACAAACACACTGTAATACTGAACTACAATGTATAAATATATCATTAAAAGTAAGGATTTATGAACAGATTTAGTTCTGGCATCTACTCTGCTGCCCATGGGTAAGATAAAAGCACTGGATGCAGTTGGAAACACTCAGATGTGGCACAAACATACTTGAGCTTGCTTTGATCTCTTCACAGATACTGAAAGAACAAAATCTTGTTTTAAATGGTGCTAATGCGCTACTATTGAAATATTCCTTCAAGCACCATTAAACGAACTGTAAATCACATTGTTTCAAAAATGTGATCTGTAAAATAGCAGGAAAATGTCTTGCTTATACCGTGGTTTTCCTCAATATAGTATAAAATAGCTTCTTTAGTAAAACCTCGAAAAAAGTATCTATTTTGGGTGAAGAAAAATTCAGCTTTTAGGATGTGATTAATGAAATTGTCCAATTTAGAAGAGTTAAAGATCACTGGCTCCAAGATCTGGTCTCTCTATACGTAGCAGCATGTGTTTGAATAATGGCATGTGTTGAAATAGCCTCTAAAAACAGGCACTATCCTGAGCTGAAAATAACCCAAGAGAAAAAAAACCCACCTAAACCTCTTACAGGCAATTGTACCTTCAGGTTTTAGTCAACTGCGTGTTGCAACACTTTCACGTTTTGAGTACTTCGTACTATTTGCTTTTCAAATTAGCTACATGTTGTAATCAAGTCACCTCCTGGTCCTGCTTTATGAGCTGAACATACTGGAGGTTTCAGCCTTTCACAGAGAGAACGGCACTTTCTCCAGCCATCAAATAACATTGGGGCTCTCTTTAGAAGTCTGCATGCCCCATAAAACTCCAGAACCATATATATACCCTTTCAGTATCAAACCTCACCAAAACCTTTGTAGAAGTAAAATACCTCCTTATGCTTGCTCCTGCTGATGCAACTACAGAAACACTCTCTTTTTGCTGTTGCTGCCTTTGGAGATACCTGGGCACTGCACACCTCCTCAGTCCCTCTCTGGTCACTTCAATCATAGAATCATAGAATGGTTTGGGCTGGAAAGGATCTTAAGATCATCTAGGTCCAACCCCCTTGCCACAAGCAGAGATGCCTCACTGTTGTTCTGTGTGTGATGTTTAAATTGATCGTACTGACACACATTTTAGCTCATAGTTCCACTCACAAAGTCACTAGGATTGCTCTGTATCAATACATTTGTGGGTCTTTTCAGCATTTGCTGATCTGTCCACAAATACTTATCAGAAAATGTTTTCTGTACCTATTTCTAGATTGTTGATAAAAATGATAAAAAGATGTATCTGTTGCTATATTCATTGTTACGCTTGCTCTAATTAGTCAGTGAACAGCATCCAGTAATTTCTGTATTCTAATTTTCAAGTCACATACCAAGATGCAGAAACATGTTCTATCCTTGGTCAGGATATCCTCTGAGGCCATATCCAAGTGTCACAGCACACAGTACATCTATTTCCCCCTTTACCATGTAAACAAACCCAAATTATCCATGTGAAATCATCTTCCTGTGCAGCACTATGTGGTGCTCCATCACAGGGCACAGGATGTTTGTGGGAGACACTGATCCTCCTGATAATACTAAGAAACACTTTGGATGCCTCCTTAATTTGCCTGGCTCACTGGCTCAAGGCCAAATTAATTATTGTATATATGTATATTGTGTATATATATATATTTTCTTCCTGTAGAAGAGAAGGCTGCGTGGAGACCTCATAGCAGCCTTCCAGTATCTGAAGGGGGCCTACAGGGATGCTGGGGAGGGACTATTCATTAGGGACTGTAGTGATAGGACAAGGAGTAATGGGTTGAAACTTAAAACAGCAGAGGTTTAGACTTGATATAAGGAGGAAGTTCTTTACTGTAAGGGTGGTGAGGTACTGGAATGGGTTGCCCAGGGAGGTTGTGAATGCTCCATCCCTGGCAGTGTTCAAGACCAGGTTGGATGAAGCCTTGGGTGACATGGTTTAGTGTGAGGTGTCCCTGCCCATGGCAGAGGGGTTGGAACTGGATGATCTTGAGGTCCTTTCCAATCCTAACTATTCTATGATTCCTGTGACAGACTTGAAGAAGCCACTGAGCTTTCTTTCATACCATAGGACCAACTCACTCTTCTGTTTAGCAGCACGTCCTGCACAGTTCTAATTATCACTTAAGCAGCCAGAAAGCATTGTTTGATACTGCCAAGCACAGAGATGTGACCGAGTGTACCCGTCAGGGCCCGCAGCCTCGGGTACTCCTCAGCAAGCAGCCACACACCACAAACCCGACATCATCCCGTGAGCAAGGCGCTGTGCCTTGCCTACAAGGGGCACGTTTCGGTGCCGTTAGTGCCTGGCCGGTGATGGTGGTGCCGGTGGTGGTGCCGGCCTCTCCTCACACGGTGACCGGCAGCCGCAGGCCGATGCAGGCCGCACGGTGCTTCCCTCCCCTCCAGGCTTCAGGCCCTGCTTCCTCCCCTCCGCCTCCGTCACGTGAAGCGAAGGCGGTCGCGTTGCTCAGCCGACCACCACGTGACCACCACGACTTACTCTCGCGAGATCTCGCGGCGCGCCGGGCCTTTGGCAGTTCGCCCCGCCCCTGCCCCCGGCTGAAGCGGAGAAGACGGCAGCGGCCGCGGCCCGAGGGACCCGCAGTGGCCGCTCCGCCATCCTTCCCTCTTCCCCCGGCCCGGCCAAACCCGGCCCGGGCCCCGCATCCCTGCCGAGGTGAGTACGGGCACTGATCGCAGCCCTCGCGCCCTTCCTGCTGCCGCCCGCCGGCCGCGTCCTTCCCGCTCTGAGGCAGTCTGGGCCTAGGCCTCGGCTTAGGCCTGAGCCAGGGCCTGTCCGCTGGCGCGGCCCCGGTCCGCTCCTCGGTGCTCCGGCTCGGGCCCACTGGAGCCAGGCTCGCCGTCGGCAGGCCCCGTGCCGGGCGGTTGCCTCTCGGTAGGGGCCAGCTGCCGAGCAGCAGGAGATCCGCCGGGCTAAACGTGAGGGCTGTGGCGGGTGGAGCCGGAGGGGAAACGGGGCTGCGCGGCCGTGTTGGAGATGTGGGTGATTCCGGAGCTGGTCAAGACCTCGCCGGTTCCCTGCAGTGAGCCAGGCGTGTGTCCTGTGCGCACACAGACACATGTGTGAGCCTTCTGCTTTAGGTGTTGCTGGGGAATAGCTGAGCGATCCGTACCGCGGGTGAGCGGCTGTCTTTAGTCAGACAGTGCGCTGTTGAAACTTGGAAGTGTTAAAAACATGATTTTCCGTGTTGTTTGTCAGTTTCACTTTCCTTACACCACGAGAGGTGCTTGTAAAGCAGTAAGCCTGTTGTTCTGATGCGGGGTGTGTGTTTGTTTCAGATGTCGGAAGACCTTGCTAAGCAGTTAGCTAGCTACAAAGCTCAGCTTCAGCAAGTTGAGGCTGCCTTGTCTGGGAATGCAGAAAATGAAGATTTGCTAAAGCTGAAGAAGGACTTACAGGTGAGAGCTGGAGGACAAGGGTAACTCAAACTTTTGAGGGTTTTTAGTAGGTGTTTCATCTTCCCTAAACATTTGCATTGCAACAAAACCACTGGGGTTTATTGCTTTCTTTTCACATAGTTTGATACAATTATGGTAGCTTTGACTTGAAAAAAATCCAGTGTGGCCTACTTTAAACCAGTCTTGTAGATTAGTAAACAAGAAGTACTAATTCTACAGCAAACTCTTCTGCTAAAAACATTACCCAGAATGGTGAAAGATATGCCAGTGCTGTCTCTGCTGTCTTTTTCTTTTTAAAAAGCATTTCTCAGTCATCACTTTTGTTGTTGTTGCTGTTTTTACTATGCTGAAGCCTGATGGTTGGGCTTAGCATTGTGCTTTTCTGCTTCTTTTTGAGTTGTCAAATCATTTGATCCAGGATGTGTTTGTTTATTACATGCATTTGCAGTGACAAAAGCTTCAGCTTTTGTAGTTCTGTATTCCTTGTACATCTAAGCCTTGATTGTGTTAAGCTTTCTAGATAAGAAGCCTTGATGGTGTTAAGCTTTCTAGATAAGAAAGGAAGAGAGTCATGTTCTTCATTTGGCACCTGCAGTTTCTGGAACATTCTAGGGCATAGTGCATTCTTAAGAGCTAAAAACCAATTCTGGTCCTTATGGTATTGTTTGATGACTGGAAGACCATGGCCTAACTTTAAATGAAGTAAGTGGTCTTTAAGCTTCTCATGCACATAAAGACACATTGGCATATTAAAAAGCCCAGCAACACTGCTGAAACTTGTCCTGAGAGTGCAAGAGTCTGCTTCATTTCTGTTGTGGACTGCTTTAGCCATCAGGTCTAAAAATATATGAAACTCCCCAGTAGGAGCTTCCGTAACCACTATTTGGGATGGAAATAGCAGCAGCAAAAATGATGCCTCAGCCGAAATAGGAGTAGTGCCTCCAATCAGTGATCTTTAGAACTCCTTTTAAATTCCAAAGGCTTTGTGCCTATGAGGTGCTTTATAGATCATCTGAATGTCCTTTGTTGTACACTGTTAAAAGCACGTGTATATGTTTATATTTCTAAAATGCACAGCAAAACCCATATGGGATGATATTTGCGATACCAACACGACCTCGGCTTTGATCTTCAGAGATCATTGATGTGAAAGGACAACTTGCAAACTTTTTTATAAAAGCTTTCTGCACAGAATGAACAGAAAGGGGAAGATCTTTACACTTTCGTCCCCAAAAGGTTTGCTATCCATATGTTCCACCTTGACAATGACAGATTGTTTTGCAGACTTAATATATGCCAACCAAATGATAATAAAACTGGTTTTGATGCTTTAGTGGCCCAACTAAACAGCCTTTTGTCTGTTCAAAAGAGATTGTTACTATGTAATTAACCATTCTTTACTGCTGTAAGTAATGATGCACTAGCGCATTTCACACCCTTGGCTTATTCCTGAGTAAGAAGATTAAAATAAATACTAGAAGACATTTTTATAAGTCTTAGCTTTTCATTTTCTGTTTTACTGAAGCATTTCTGGGCACCCAAGAGCCAAAATTACCTTTTGTATCTATGAGAATTGATGGCAGTTGTCCTCTTGTGTAATTGGAGATGATACCTGTGGGTGTTGTGTTCTGGAGTGCAGAGCTCTGTCTGGCTTTGCAAAGACCAGTTGGTCAGGAAAACTCTTGGCAAGCTCCAACTAGTGTTCACTGCAGGTCACACCTTCCCATCACGGGGGACGTGGCAGCAAGCCATGTTGAACCATGTGGCTCTGTGAGTTGCTGGGGCAGTCTGGCTCTTGCTCAGGGGTTTTCTCTGAAGGAGCTATTCTGTTAAAGACTTGAGAGCTTCAAATTCTTGTTTCTATCTTGTGTGCTCAGCACTATGATGTATGCATGGCAGGTGAAGTTTTTTACCAAAGTTTGCTGTTTATAGCCTGGTGTGTAAGTGACTTATAAAATAATGTTTGGGAGATGTTCCTGTAACTTCAAATTTGAGCTGTTCACTAAGCCACCTATGAATGTGGCAAGAATATACCAATTTTCATGTTACTGGTAGTCTGTAACTGAAACACTTTCAGGTGGCTTATGCCTGATCTGTTTGATCTGAGACAAGATAGCTGTGTCAAACCATGTCTTATGTGTTTGATCTGAGACAAGATAGCTTTGTCAAACCATGATGCTTCTTGGGTTCGTCGAATACAGCTATCTGAATGTGAGGGATAGGCTGGGATTTTACATTGGGAGGACAGGCTAATGCTGGAGGCTCTGCAGAATGCTCTCAAATTAGGTAACTTGATTGATAATCAAAATCTGGTTCAGCTGTAGCATTATGGCACATGGCAACCATAGCAGCAGAAGTCATTGTAAGCATGTTTCTGTGCTTAGTTGCTACTGATTGTGCTTACTGTTGTGCTTACTAACTAGCAGCTCCTCTAAAACAAAGAGAAGCGCTTTTGTTAGGAGGGTGTTGGAAATTCAGGCATTAACAGCTGCAATAGGAACAAACTGTTAGGCCATTCATGCCAGATGTATAGTTTATCGGATAAAAATGCATGTAAGCTAATAGAGACTTACTATTTGGGGGTTGCTTGTGAGCCTTTAGGTACTTGAAGCGTGAGGAACAGCTGCATCACTGTGTTTTCCTGAGCTAGTGTGTGAACGCCCATAGCTGAACTAGATGTGAAACTGGGAGGAAAGTTCAGGTTCCACTGAGCTTCAGTTGAACACTGCTTGTCTGTAACCCACTGTCACTCTCCTAACTAACAGTAAATATTTAAATTAGCAATGGTTCATGCTGAGAGAAACTCAAAAGAACTGAAGGATTTTTTCTTTTAAGGAATGCCGAGTTGCTTTGCCTTGTACAGAAAGTTTAAATGGCCATTTACCTGTCTCCGTTGACTTTTAACACAAAGGAAAACCAGTGGTCTTGATTGCATGGAATAAGAATATAATATTGACAGGAAGCTGGGGAGGGGCTTTTGTGTGCTCCTGTTATTTGTCTTGCTGGATAAGCAAGGGTTGGCTAGACCTGGAATCTTAAGGTCAGGGAATCTAGAGGAAAACCAAATACAGAATGATTTGAGGAAATCAGTTGCTTTAGCATTTAGAATCTTTTCTATAAATGAGAGGCCTTTGCAGAGCAGCAGTGTTGGAAAGGTGTTCTTCCACTCGGGCTCTGGGTGCTTCAGTTCAGCCAATCCATGTATTATTGAGTAACTTAAAAATGCTTCATCACTTAGAAATGCTGCAATTATACTTGTGGTTGCTGTGTGTTTTGGAGATTACTATATATAGGGTAGCTGGCCAGGCCCAAAGGGGAAAGGATGGAGGAAATGGGGAGCTGCAGAGAGGACAGAAGTGTTACAACCTTTCACATTTTGTCTCCAGAGCTCTGCCATGTGCTGTGTGATTTTTGTTTTGGTCAATAACCAAACATCCTGTGCAGCCATCATGTGTTCAGTCACACCATTGATTTTTTTGGGGGGATTTTAATTGAGTCTATCTAGCTCTGACTTTGTGCCTGTGGATACACAATTCACCTAGAAAGAAATGCTATAATAGGCTGCTGGTTGAAATTCTGGGGAGGGCAGTGGTAACTTCACTGCAACACAGTGAGGACCACACATCTTTTGATCTAACATTGGCAATGAGGGGGGGTTTAGTTAAATGAGTAAAAATCAAACCAAACTTAGTCCACTTTACATCAGCTAGAAATTGCATTCAGTAACTTCAGACCCACCAAATCAGTAAGATTGGGTAGAAATGTGCATGGTAACAGAGCCTGAAAAATTACTCTCTCTGGGTTTTTTGTCTTTTTTTTCTAGGAAGTCATAGAATTAACCAAAGATCTCCTTTCAACACAACCTTCGGAAACTCTTGCAAGTTCTGACAGCTCTGCTTCTGCCCTGCCCAGCCACTCCTGGAAGGTTGGGGATAGGTGTATGGCAATATGGAGTGAGGATGGACAGTAAGTGTAGAAAACTTCTCTAACAGTTACATGAAATAGTGCAATGGTAAGAGATTTTCATTCAGTTTGAACTGCCCCTATGGTGACTAACAGCAAAGAAAAAGTAGGAAATATATATGATACCAGGTATTCTTGTACTGTCTTTATTAAAGGTCAGTTTGTTAAATGAAAAGCAAAGAGATGGGGAGGGGTTATTCTCTAGAAATGCCCTGTTTATCACTAACCTTATAAAAGTAGGGTAGCTTCGGTAAATGGCCATTTGCTAATGTAATATATGGTGGACTCTCTTGAACTGACCTGTCAGGGCAAGCTTTCATAAAGGTTTTGGGATTTGCAATTCATAATTTGTGGTTACATTCATATATATGTAATTGATTGCTATAAAGAAAAATCCTTGCTGTAACTCAGTTCATGCCTCTGATTGGAAATGAATTTTTAATTGGAAATGCTGGGGTTTGGCTATGAAATAGCTATTTCTAATGTAAATCTAGAATTAATCAGTATTTTGGATCTGGTCTCCCATTGCATTAGTGTGTGAAGCTCTGGGAAGCCAAGCAGTAGATTTTGACTTCAGAATTTTTAAAATAACCATTCTAAAATTATCTTTCAGACTGCAAAATGTAAAACATAAATAACTGTTGCAGCTTGTTAAAAATCATTATTTATGCAGGACTGATATCTCAGTTATTAGCTCTTAGAAGTTCAATGAACGTTGGTCTAATAACAATGCAGTAACCGCACAGAGATTATATTATAGCTGTTTGTGTCTTGAGTAGAAAACAAACCTAAAAGTGAACAGGGTTTTTTGTCACAGATTATTAATGGGTAAAATGATTTTGTGTAATAACCAGAACTTTAAAATTGAATCCTGCCAATTTAGGTCACCATTAGGTCATTCTTGCCCTGATCACTGGGTTAGAGGCCTAGGGCCTAGGGAAGAATGTGCCAGAATGTCCACTGAAGTGGATCTGACTGGACTTAACTGTACTGCTTTTCCCCTTGCCCTGCTTCTGTTGCAGCTTTTTTTAAGTGACCAGTGTTTGCTGACGAGCCAGGGGTTAACAGTTTGTACCTCATGCAGTTTGGGTTTCCATGTATTTTCATCTAGCTCAACTCAAGATGATGTTGGCCCACTAACATTGCACAAGAAATTAATGTAGACAATGCTAACTGAATACTGTTTATTAAACGTCTCCTGTTATTCCCCTGTTTGCTTTAGATGTGTCCTTTTGCTTTTAATTTAGACTCAATTTAAATCTTTTTGGAAATGTCGCTTGTCTTTTTTTTCCTCTTCCCCATTATGAGGTCAGTTTGACAGAAATGATTCATCCAGATAAATATGACATGGGCTGATTTCTGCTCAAGTCTCAAAATTTCTATTGTAAATCAATAAGAACACTTTTAATTTTGTAAATGTTGAAGAGGAAATGTTTTGAAAGCTTCAGTTTTTCTTAATTCTTTTTCATATGGAGAAAAATGGAACCAAAGTTTTGCTCTGGTGAGCTGACATTTTCCAAAATCCCTTGGTGTATTCCCTGTCAGCTGTATTCTGTGCATGAGGTATTTTGTTGGGTCTTTTTCAATGCCATGGCCTGCCAGAGCTAGAACCAAATCAGGTATCTGATTAGATTGGCCCCAGCATTAATCATGTGTCTTTAACTGTCAGGCCATTCCATCTGGCTGCTAAAGGTCAAATACAGCAGATTCCAGTCTTGGTACTTGGGCTCCTTTGACCTTAAGGAAGTAATAATTGAATATCTCAAGAGTGGTTTGTGTTGGAAGGGACCTTAAAGCTCATCCAGTTCCAACCCCTACCATGGGCAGGGACACCTTCCACTAGAGCAGATAATCTCTTGGTTTGTGTATTGACCCTGAAAATGAAGGCTGATATTTGCAGATTCTTTACTTAATGACATTAGCTGTCTGACAGTGTAGGTGTTGAAGGGCTGAGTATTAAAGCTTTACTCACATGCTTACAGCCATGATATCTTTACAGGTGTTACGAAGCTGAGATTGAAGAAATAGATGAGGAGAATGGAACAGCTGCAGTCACATTTGCTGGATATGGCAATGCTGAAGTTACACCTCTGTTCAACCTCAAGCCTGTGGAAGAGGGAAGAAAAGCAAAAGAAGACAGTGGCAACAAACCCATGTCCAAGTGAGTAACACACAAGTGGAAGTCTGAACACTGCTTTGTTTGGTTCTGTCCCCACTAACTATAAAAAAATGCTACATCTCTTTAAATATCTTCATATGTTTACTTGAAAAGGATCTTAAATCAATCTAGCATATAAATGTTTGGTAGGTGTTTGTGGCTGGTATCATGGGTGTTATGTATCGTGGCAAGAGAACATGATGGGCTTTGTTTCTGCTCACACTATGCTATCTCAAGGTACCAAGTTAAGTGGTAGGTTAAAAGAAAGTTAGTATCTGTAACTGACAGCAGAGAGCCTGCAAGTTCCAGCCCAAGTCTAGTGCAGGCTGTGCTCAGAACTGGGATTTGCTTAACCACAAGAATACTTCCCAGTATGAAGGACTTTTGCCCCAGCCCTGCATTAGAATAGCTGTGTTGACCCCATCACTGGGAGATGTGCTTTACTCTGTGTTTGGCTGTGTCTAACACAGAAAGATGTTTTTAAGAGCTGAAACCAGTTTTGTGAGAAAAAGGCAGTATAATTTCAGTCTGCTGCAGGCCTTCCCTAAGAAATCGTTCTGAGGGGCATAGATCAGCTCCTTGAACTTCCTTATCTTTACTGAATGAACATTGTTCTTTTCCTTCAATCCTTGTCCAGTACTTGGTAGCATTAGAGTCCTGCAGACCTCCAGAAACGCTTGGACTCTTCAGTCAAATGGGCTATTGAAGTTTCCCAAACCCTCCGTGCCTCTGAAATGCAGAAATGCTGATAGGTGCATTTTCATTTTGAGAGATGAACAGCATCCTATCCCATGGTCATTGTCTTTGGAATGGTCTTATTCAGGTGGTGATTGTTGTTCTTATAGCCAAATACATAAAATAAGCAAGGTAGTGGTTATGCATGGAGACCTGGGTTTTTTTCTAGAAGTGGGGAGTATTTCCAAGCTGTTTTCTGTTATTTACTTACAGAGAACAGTTGTGCATGTCTGTCTCAGAGGGGTTTTAGCTTCTTACAGGCAAAGCCACAAATATATAATGTGTTTTTTCCTTCTTTCCAGAAAAGAGATGATAGCCCAGCAAAGAGAGTATAAAAAGAAGAAAGCTTTGAAAAAAGCTCAGAGAATTAAAGAACTTGAACAGGAACGAGAGGACCAGAAAGTCAAGTGGCAACAGTTTAACAACAGAGCCTACTCTAAAAACAAAAAAGGCCAGGTTAGTTTGGTTTTGTCAGTGTGGGAATAACAATGGGGCGTAAATTTCTGTGCAGTACATCAGGAGAGAAGGGAGGTGGTTTTTAAAGGGGGTTCACCTTTGGGATTCTGAAGTGTGTGGTTTTGTACACTTAAAAGGCCTGGGTTTGTACACTTAAAAGGCCTGGTCCTGTACTGGGTCATCTGAGGAGTGGTGTTCTGGAGAGGCTGAGCTTGCCCTTAGCTTGGGAAGCTGCTCACTGGCAGCTGCCAGGTTGTGTTTGCTGGCACTTAAGGGTCTTGAGGGCCTGTCAGAACCTCCAAGCCTGGCTTCATACTGTGCTTATGGGCTGGCAGACGCAGCACTAAGTAATCACCCTGGAACAGCAAGCATAGTGCAAGAAAGAGAGGGACTTCTGTAAGGGCATGTAGGGATAGCATAAGGAGTAATGGCTGTAAACTGACAGGGGAGACTGAGATGAGCTCTTAGGCAGAAGTTCTTCCCTGTGAGGGTGCTGAGGTCCTGTCACAGGTTGCCTAAAGAAGCTGTGGCTGCTCCATCCCTGGCAGTGCTCCCGGCCAGGTTGGACAGGTCTGGGAGCAGCCTGGTCTAGTGGAAGGTGTCCCTGCCTGTGGCAGGGGATTGGAACTGGATGAGCTTTAAGGTCCTTTCCAACCCAAACTAATCTGTGATTCTATGAGAAAAGATAGCGAGAACACTTTAAAGGCTTACTTAATTTTTATCATGGCTTGAGCAAGAACTACCAGCCATAATGGTAAAACTTCCATCTTCCTTGTAAGACAATCTCTAATAATTATTCATGAGAGGTGAATTTTACTCACTGTTGGCCTGACCCAAGGTCTTGACTGCCACGATCATGTACAGGACTTGGGTGCCAGAAAGCTCCCAGCTCTGTTGCTTGCTGATAATGTATCACAATGAACTATCTTCTAGAATGTGTGCCTAGCTGTAAAGTTGTTGTTTAGAGGGTTAGGATTGCGTGCTTGGGGTTTGTTTTTAAGTCACATTATTAGAAATGGTGTTTTCTTTCACCTGCAGGTGAAGAGGAGTATTTTTGCTTCCCCTGAGAGTGTAACTGGCAAGGTTGGAGTCGGAACATGTGGAATCGCAGACAAACCTATGACACAGTATCAAGATACCTCTAAATACAATGTCAGGCATTTAATGCCTCAGTAACGGGGAGTGGGGGGAAAGGTGGAACTTCATCTCTGCAGGGCTTTACACTTATCTTTTTATCATTATATTTTTCTAAAAGTAAATTATTTGTTGGCACATCACAAGTAGTCCGTTCTGTCACCATCACTTTGGCTTCAGCTGATATGAGCCTTAAATCTCCAGCTATTGATTTGATCCCCTCTACCATTAAACCTTTTGTAGCTGCATTAAAAGTACATTCTGCAGGTAAATGCTTTCATGAACTGCTGTTATGTGTCGCTCTGAAAGCAGTAGTTATCTGCAGCTTTGATACACGGAACCTTTTATTCATACCAGTATTGAGATTGTTTTTTCCTTAAGAGAAGTGGTAGGAAAATGGCACCCAACAGCCTCCCTTGTTCTTGCAGTCACAGCAATGAGCTCAGTGCTAGAGCTCCACAGCTCTGGGAGAGAGCTCTAAGCTGGGTTCCATCAGGGCTTGTGCATCCCATGGAATTGCTAAGGAACTGCTAAATTCACTGCCTTACAGTCCACTGAGGATCGGTTTGTACAGCTGTAAATGAGAGCAGGACAGGGCCAATAGGATCTTTATTACTAATGGTGATTCATGTGCTAGAAACAACAGATCTGATTTTAATTCCAGTTTGGATTCCCTGCACAAGGAGTTATGCAGAGGAAAGAGTTGGTTTTGTTTTTTTTTTTTAAGTACTCATCAAACGCTATAGGAGGTTAATGAAAGGTTATTGACATGTAACCAGAAAACCATAGGAAGGTGTTCAGACTCCAATTCCAAGAGAACTGT
Source organism: Melopsittacus undulatus (assembly GCF_012275295.1). NCBI lineage: Eukaryota > Metazoa > Chordata > Aves > Psittaciformes > Psittaculidae > Melopsittacus > Melopsittacus undulatus. Next base: position 101,345,612 of record NC_047530.1, on the reverse strand, counting down.
ACTTTGGAAGAATACTCCCCTCCCTGAGGATCAGGGTGCTGGAGAACAGCCGTGGTCGTGCTACCTGCTTGTGCATCTCCTGGGTTTGCTGCTTGCTGACCTGGGATACAGCCTGCGCCTCCTCCATCCTGTCCCTTTGAACGGCAGCACAGCAGCTACGGCTGCGTAGAATCCACTTAGTGAGTTGTGAGCTAGTAAAGGTTAGTCTGAAGTATCTGTCCTTAACCGACTGGCCCTAGTGCTCATTGTGACTTCAGCTGTAGTACAGTGCTGCTCAGCCCCTTCCATTTTATTCAGGAAACACGTGTAAAAGCTCTTGCTTTCTTGTATTTTCTCTGTGATATGCTTTCCTCTGTTATTTGTCTCTCACGGTAGTGGTGCCATCTCTGAACCTGTAATGTGTTTAAAGGAGTTAATGGATAGCCCTGTACACAATGTAGATATTATTTTTGTAAAATCTAGGGCTGAGTTAATGGACACGAGTACATCAGCTGTTTCCTCCCCCTGTTAAAGAATTCAAAGGTGGTTCTTGTCCATTAACCCTGACCATTATTTCCCTGTATATTATGTTAATGTAGCTCATTTTGTAATTTGTTAACTAGATCAGGTCACGTCAGCAATCGTTGATGCACTGATTGGTGGAAATGTCCATCAGTTACCTGAGTCACAACTCAAGCTAAACTCTACAACTGGTAGTTTAGAATCCATACATAGAAAAAGGTTCTCCCTATAATGGGAGAAGGTGATTTTTATGAATACAAAGTGTGTTAATTTCAGTTTTGTATGTTTAACTTTTATTAAATAAAGTGTTTAAAATCTGCTGGACATATTTGGCAAAGTGGAATTGTATGTGGTGGTAGGGTGGCAAATAACCTGGGAAGTGTAAGTATGGAACCTGCTGGAGACAGTGCAATACTCAAAGGTGAACTGAAAGTACTTTGCACCCACTGCAAGATAGAGTAGGTGTTGTCTGATTCCTCATCTTTACTGCTACTGGGGAAGGGAATCTGCATAGAAAAGCTTTCAAGAGTAATCTGATTTGTTTAGAGGTGTGTACAGCATCTTGGAGAGACACATCCCAGCAGTGATGTGACATGACAAAGGTGAATAGCACTGACAGTTGTGATGTTACCCATCATCCCTCAGATGGCTTGATATACAGCATTACTGCACCCCCTTCCTTACCCAAAGACCATCCTGAAGTGAGAACTGAACCACAATGAAGTGGGTAGAGCTGAAGTTTTCTGAAAGCCTTTTCTTACCTCTTCCTGCTGTTTCTTTTAAAAAAAAGAAGGAAAAAACCTTTGGAAAAGGAGACTTAATCCATAGCCAACACACACTGCACATGCTCATCCTTTGATGTAGTGATGACAATACACAGTCTGTCACAGGCTGGACTTCCCCAGCCCTGAAGAGAAGTGAAGGCACAGGAAGAAGTTGGTGCAGGTGTACCAGCCTCTCTGGTGCTCATTTCAGTCCAGCTTAAACCCTGCCTTACCTGGAAGACCAGGACACAGAGATGCACCAGTATGGCTGGGATGGGCCAAGCTCCAGCAGATAGAATGTTTCGAAGACAACACCTATGAATTGGAAACGTAACTACTGCATACTTAGTACCACAACCCTAGTACCAATACCCATAGACTCCTTATTTCTGCTTCTGCCTGACAGCAATTGGTAGACTTTTCAGAAGGAAATTAGCAGAGAAGCCAGAGTCAGTGTAATTAAACAGCCTCCTGTGCTAATCCTCCCAAACATCAGTCCGACCTCCTGGCCAATTCCAAGGAAATTTGAAGGCACACTGGTACCTCCCCGATACTTTGTGTAGATGGTGAGCAGAGAGGAAGAAGGACACACCCCTCTTGCCTCCAGGTCCCACAGGACTGCTCAGAATATCACACACATGGAGGAGTTTTAGTCACTATCAGGTCACAGAACTTACCACTTACCAGAGAATCCATGGGACAAAGCCCTGGGAAAACCACCAGACTTTATACTGTTATTTATAGACATCTTTATCATGACCTCCCTAACCTCAGAATGAAGTCCTGCGTTTCACCATTCTCTTCCAGGAAGTGATCCCATGTTTCTTTCCACTGGCTGGTGCCAGAAAATATGCAACAAGAAAAGCTTATGATGCTGAGAGGGAAATACCTCATAAATTACTACCTCTATTTAGTGCAGAGGATAGATACCCCTTCCACTGAAGCCAAATGTTTCTTTCAAGAGGGCAACACAGAAACACAGATCACAAACAGGGAGCAGCAAGTACCAGAGAATGGAGGTGAGAAGCAGGAGCTCACAGGCTAGAAATAGATGGTAGCAAACAAAGTAAATGAAAACACAAGCACAGTCCCTGATATAAAGCAGCTCTGTCCAGTTAACCCCTTTGCTATTGACCTACAGATTTCTTGAGGCAGATGGATTTGAGACCACCTTCGGCATGACAAGTCTCTAATGGAACAGACATAGTGACCTTCAAGGGGCAACAGGATAACTGTGACAAATGCAGCCAGGGAGTCATTGCCACTGTGGCTGCTGACATGAGGTGACATGCTGTAATATGCTTGTGTCAGGACAAGGAAAGCAAGTGCTGGATGGGTTTTGTAATGCCATTTTCCATAGCAAAAGGACCCACCAAGAATCTAGTTTACGGAGGGAAGGCATGATGGAGTGAGCTTAGAAGGGAGCTGAGGCATGTGCATCTACTATGTGGGCAAGTTGCTCAAGGAAAGTACACCCCATTCTGGTTCTTACAGGAAAATGCACCATATTCTTCTAAACTGAAGCAGAAAACAGATGTAGCACTTCAGTTACTCTATAAACACACAGCAGAAAAACAATGGCACCCATAAAGCAAGCCATAAAAAAACCCACACAATTTGGCAATGAATGGGAAATGTAATTCCACCCCAAACTGCCACGTGGTGTTACTCTGGGTGAAACTACAGCTAATGTGGTTGGTAGAGCCCCAGGCCACAGAGGAGAGGACCGGGAGTGAAGTGCTTCACACTTTACTCTCTGCGTATGGAGGAGTAAAGTGATGCCTCAGAGTCCATCAGAAGTAGCACAAATCCCAAATCATTGTGCATTAAGAAATGCCAGAGTTTGGAACCCAACAGCAACATGCTTTCAGTGCCTTTGTCTTTTGGAATGAATGAAAAGAACTCATTCTTTTTATTACAGATCTCTTTTAAGGACGGAATTTGGACCAAACAGGCAGTACAGCTTCTGTGAGCACTTTTCTGGTGAAAAGCCTGCAAATTTGACTTGCTCTATTGTATCTCTTACAGTTCAGTACTGCGAGAGACTGTTCTCAGCTTTCAAAGGGGAAGAGAGACTTGACCCTCATGGGTCTGGATCTGTACCTTTGGATACTCAGCAGTGTTTTACAAGATTTCAGTGTGGCCAGTAGAAGCTTTGATGGCACTTTGAAAAGTGACAGGACTTTAAAGCAAACCTGGCACACTGGACTATGGCTTGTCGCAGCAGGGACAGCTCAGGAGATTCAAGTGGAGGGGCTATCAGCATCATCTAAGTGGTATCCTGCATAACCATATGAATTGGCCTGTACATATAAAAGTAACTTCTCTGAGCTAATATTCATCTGGAATGCAACCAACCCCATGTCTTCACAGTTACTGTAAAGGCTCTTAACTCTGGTTTATGCCTGATCCTCCTCCTGGCTGGAGGACTGCTGCTAGCTGAGCACTCAGGCAGGTGGTGGGTGATGGAAACTTATCTCCTGCTGTTTTCTCCATTGTGTTTGCACTTGACATCAAGATCCCCTCGAGTCCACAACACTAGGAAAGGCAGGAGGTACCAAACTGGCCCTGAAGCATACAAGCAAACATTTCAGACACATTTATTCCAACCATATCACTGTTTTATACCAACTAGGAGAGCAAAGCCATTCCCAACCCCTTAAGCTTCAGCATCTCCTTGCTGTGGTATTTCTTTCTCAAGCAGCCATTTAAAACAAACAGAAGTAACAGGAAGGAAGAGGTGATGGGACAGCTACAGAAAAGGGTTATAAATAAATAACCCCACTGGTGTTCAGCTGCTCAGCACCAGAGCTGCTGGTGGTCAACACTTTCAAGGGGAATATAATGAATAAATAATTATAATAATACAGAAGAATAAAATTGAATAATGTCACTTGTTAGAGCTAAACTTTCCCAGTTTTCAGAACCAAACCTTGTGTCATCCAGAGATTATACAGACCCCAAACATAAATGTTCTTTGGAAACCCTCAGGCTCCATTTGTTTACCTGGAGCTCAGTTCTGCCTGCAAAAGGCTTCTGCTCCCACCAGGTCACCTTTCAGAAGGAAAAAGAATTGGATGCACGAGGCGCTGGACTACATACACACAAGTGAAAACAGCTTTAAGAGCAGCAACCTGATCCAGAGTTAGTAAGCAAATTCATTTCAAACCCTCTAAACAAACAGGAATCATCCGCTGCAGCCATGGGAAGATCATTTCTCTGCTCAAGCAACTGTTGTGCCTCTTGCAGGGGATGACACACTTTGGAAGAGAGCAGGGAAAACATCAGGTTATTTAAGCACAGACAACTTATCATAGTGCAGAAGTCTCCAGCAGACTCACTCAGGATCTTCCCATGGCAGGACTGAAGGGCACAAGAAGAACAAGGAGCCAGCTGTGGTGACACGAATGACCCAGATGGAAGAACACGACTCATATCAGATACAGAAATGTTTAATGGCATTAAAGTGCTACTTTAATGGGGACCATATGCTAACATTTAAACACAATTCCACTGCACTGCTAAATATGGTTGTCTTTAATTTTTTTTATTGTATTTTACCTCTTTTTGCCCAACCCTACCTAAAACAATAAAATAAAATCTAAAGGAGTGAAATTAACAACCCATTCAAATCAGCAATAAGTTATGAATTTCATAAAGCATATTTTTTTCCTCTTTTTTCTTTTTTTTTCTTAGTAATGAGGGGGGTAGTTAAATTACTGAAGGATATACAAAGTTTCAAACAATGCCATAGGTGAGGACTCTATTAAACTTGGAAAACAAAAGAATCCTGGCCATTAAAAAGACAAAAATAAAACCAAAAGCAAAGCCCTCAAAGTGCAGGTTAGAATGCTCGTCTCCAGGAGAATTAGAAAACAGTTGCTAGAACAGCTCTTAACAGCACCTGCATAGGTAAGATGGCAAGGCCCTTGGGAACAGGACGTGCAGTCAAAACGGTACATTAACATGAGAGACGTGCTGAGCTTAACTAGGTTAACTACTGGACTGGAACTTCAAAAGTCAGCAAAGGGAATGATTCTAAAAAGAAATCCAAAGAAACCCCCACCAAACCTGGCCTCTTCCAGCTAGCACAGCCTTCATCCATTGTGTGCATGGCAAAAAAAGCATCTTTGCATTTCATTGGGTCAAGTGCTTCATCAAAACAGAGATCTTCTCATGGCATCAATTCATATAAAAGACATCTAAGGTTTTGTATGGACAAGCTCTAAAAAGACGCATCAGACTTGGGGTGGTTTTCCCTCCCAACACATTTACAAATGTTTATCAAAAAATCTCTTCAAATAAAAAGGTCAGAGTGGCTCAGTATCTGGGCATGACTTTCTGGCGTGTCACCTCTCGTGTGTGCTGGTTTCTTTCTGTCCTCAGCTGGTTGTGTGCCTGAGCACGCACCTACCGGGAGATCTGCTGTCGGTGTCACAGCCAGAGGCATGACACAGCCCACGATGTGCTGGTAGGTTACAAGCGTGTACCTCTCGCTTTAGCCCCACAGCGGAGGTACTTGCTTATTAAATGATGTCCAACAGAAAGCTGAGCTGAATGGTGTTCTCTCCTGAACATCTCTCTTTCCAGCCCCTCTCTTTCTGCGCACAGAATGTGACCTTAATTGTCATTGTTACTCCTAGGCTACGTAAGCCTTCTTGGATTTCCTAGGACATTACGACAGCATTGGATTGAGACAGACTGTAGGACACGGTCCTTTTAGGACCACAAAGCTCTTCAGAAGGGCCTAAACTAGGTTGTTCAACCTGAATGCAATAGAAGAAATTCTGACATTTCTCAGATCTCGTGACAGAAAGAGAAGGATGAGTCTCTAGTATCCTCTTTCAAACAAAGAAATTCAAAACAAAGTGTTTCATCACTAAGGTCTAGATCCAGGTCCCACAGAAACAAACAGATTTCACTGACTTCATAGGGACTAGTGTTTGGTCTAACTTTTTGCCAGCAGGAATTGGGATCGGTAACATGACCAAATGAACACGTGTGGGTTTCTGTGGAGGCTTCCTTTACCCAAAAAGCTTTATGTACAGGTCTCTCCAGGACTAGCTGTCAATATGTCATTTCTGAAAGAGGATACTGGCATCTAGGCCCCAGTGTGATCGCCCCAGTGAAATCATTCGCCCTGCACTGTTGTCTCACTTGGTTCTAGGAAGCAAATGAGAGTTTGACACTGGCGCTGGAGTAACCCTCGTCACTCCCAATACTCTGCAAGCTGCTGTGATCATCAATGTCACTGATGCTGGTTGTGCTGATATTGTCCACTTCTCCATGGGAGAACTCTGTGCTTTCAACATCCACTTCAATCTCTTCTAAAAAGGAAAATAAGAGAAACATACACAGGTTAGCACCACAGACCCAACTGCTCCCTTCAAGTCAGCGAGCTGATGGGGCTCCCCCACCCAGGGATGAAGCAGCATTCCAGCAGGAAGACTTCCAGCCATCTCTTGGAATGCTGTGGCTATAGATATGGTTCATAAAAAGACTAGATACCAGCTTGGAGTTCTTCCTAGGGTCTTGACCTCCAGCATGCTGGCCACACTACCTGTAGGTTGGCCACACCACACAATGAACTTGTTACACTACCTCTTTCTTTGGAGCTCTGGTATCCCAGTGTTGGAAACAAAAACAGTGGGCAACAGAAGAAATGGAGCATGAATTTACACCAACACATACTACTTGCTTGATACTATGCTCCCAAAGCTGAGAACACTCATACAGGACCTTACAGTGCATCACCATGGGGACTTGAGTTACTCTCAGAGATGCTCAGTGGACTTCAGAACATAAATGTTGTTTTGAAGAAAGCCTTAGAAAGCAGAGATCTAATTAACCAGGTATCTTGGCTCCTAAACCAGTTTAATATGTTCCAAAGGGACTTTTTTAAACTACAGACTCACACCCAAACTATGCAGCACTTTTGGGTCTAGCAGTAAATATCAACCACCACAGCCGAGATACTTAAAGAAAGGTAACTCAGTCAGCCATTCAGATCATCTCTATCCAGTTTTAGGTGAGGAGATGGACTCTATGGGAAGTATGGGGGAAAAAAAGAATGACTCCAGGAATTTTAAGAAGCAATTTGCCTGGTTCTGTTCTCTTGGTTATATACCACAGTATCTTGGTTATACCATGGCCTAAACACCGAATGCGAAGCTGGATGCTGCTTTGCAACATCCATTCCAGTCCCACTAGTATCCGCTTATGTTTTCCTCTTTGTGTTGCTGAGGGATTCAGTAGACCAAAAAGCACAATGGGTATCTCCACATTACCATCAGGTGATAAGCTACCATCTTGTGATAACAAGATGAGTGACACCCACCTCGCTCCGAGTCCGAGTGATCCGAGGAAATGGTAGATCCAATGCTGTCCATTCGTATTCGCTCTATTTCCTGAGGACCCTGTAGTTGTTCCAGTCTTCTCTTTAGGAATCTTTGTTCTCGTTCCAGGTTCTCAAGCTGGTGTTGGCTTCTCCTCTCAGCCTCTTCAAGTTTCTGACATGAGCAAATATGACTCAGTAATTCATTTCAGCCTTTTGCCCTTCCCACCCACCTCCACTGCCCAGCCACTTGCTTTGCTTTAGCCCTCCCCAGGGCCCAGAAGGATTTAATCTGCAACAAGAGCCCTCAACCAAGCTGCTTTGCAGTCCCTAAGAACAATGCCATCTCCTCGCATCTCTTCCACCTTCCAAGCCCTGATGAATTATACACATTAGTATAAAAAGTCTCTGAGAACAAACCCTCTACGGGGGGAACGACTGGAAACGCAGCAGTTTGAGGGTCATTGTATGTGGATTCAGCCACTTGCATTACCACATCTGCCCACCAAGGGGCCTCAATTCCCTTAACTAAACATACTAAGGGTTTGTTACGATAAGCTGCAACATAAAAACGTGCCCCGGGAGTTGTGTGTTCCTTGCTGCGTAGTTTCGTCGGGTTTCTCAGAAACACTTTTCTATTCAGTAAGCGATTTACATAACCTACTACAGATTTCTTTGATCACAGCTGGGAAATCTACCAGGGCACTGTTCTTTGTTTCTTACAACAAGCACATTGCATAAGGAGGAGGCATTTCAGGCTAACGCCGTCATCCCTTCAGCAGTGCTTTTTCTCCTTCACCACCCATCCTCCCTCCCACTATCCTGACCTGCGACAAGTATTCCAGCTTCTCCCAAATACTGACAGTGCTGCATTTTTCTTTCAGTGCTTTGCTATCCCAAATGTGAATCTAGAAGAGCACTGGGCTAGCTGGCAGGTTCACACATGGAACCCCAGCAAGCCAGCCCCATCTCACGCTCCTGTGACTTGTGCTAATGCTGCAGTAGTGGAAAGTCAGTAGCACATCACATTTCCCATCAAAACGCAGCCATTCAACAGCAGGCATGTTTTTCTTTAAAGACATTCATCTGTCAATGAATGATGACAATAGAGAACAAGCCCCCTGCCGCTGCTCTCCAGATCAATCATTTCTGTAGTTAACACAGTTCATTATGGACTCTCTAATAATGCAGCTTGTAGCAATGATAAATGATGAACGAAGGGGACAAGGCTTCCTTGTCTTTATTTCTTTTAAAGGTGTCAAGTCTTCTTCAACAGTCACCTCTAGGCAGCAGGAGCGAGCCATTGAACTGCACTTCCCAAGAGCCCAGGCTGAAAGCAGGTGGGAAAAGCAGCTCTTACCTTGATATGTGCTTTGGCTTTGTTGAGCAGCCCAAGCGTCGTGTGCCGGGTGCAGTCTGGTCCTAGCGGTATCAGAACTTTCAAGCGTTCTAGACACAGGCGGAGGTGAGCTCGGCTGCGAGGGGAGGAGAGGAACATCAGAGCTCTGCTTCCAGAAAGGGAACATCATTTCTTCTCTACCTCCCTTCTACAAGGCACTTTCCATGTTTCCCTCTTCCCACACATCACAAGATTCCCACAGGTACCAGGACACACTGCCACTAAACTATTTACAGTCCAAACATCAGCTGCTCACCAATACTCCCATTATTGCTAACCTCTGACAGACACTGTTTATTTTCTTGCTGTCTGAACTGATAACGTGACTCATCAGGATGAGCTTTCTGCAGTGTCAAATGAGTCAAGTACCTCATGGATTTCCCCTCTCTCAGCTCTCTGCTGTGCCAAGAACTTCTGTGAAAGCAGTTTTGCTGCCCCTTGCACACTTGTGCATTGCTAGCTGGGACACTTGCGATGAACTGATGTAAGCACTGTCTTTTTGCACAACATTAAGATCCAATAAGAAAAAAAGGTCAGCCCCAAACACCCAAACAATCCCTGCTGTCTGTAAAGGAGCTAGGAGGATGGTAGCTCCTAAGAACTGCATTCTTACTCCATCCCGGGTCCAGGTCTGAAACATGGATGTCCCATCCCTGGCAGTGTTCAAGGCCAGACTGGATGGGGCTTGGAACAATCTGGTGTAGTGGAAGATGTCCCTGCCAATGGCAGGGAGTTGGAACTGGGTGATCTTTAAGGCCCCTTCCAACCCCAACCATTCTGTGATATTCTGTATGTCCTGGGGAAAATGGTTCAGGCAGTAGCAGCAGAGCACATGGTTTGTTTTTGCTGTCTCCTCCTCCGTATTCACGTATGCAGGAATGAACAGCAGATTTATGGAAAACTATCCAGTCTGGGTTGCCTTTTCCCCCTCCTTCTCTCTTTCCCAGACATTAATGATTTATGTCCAAACTTGTCATCCCAATCAATAACACAATGACATCAGCTCCACCATTCACAGGCAAGAAACACTGGTGCAAAAGAGCCCTGAAAGCCTATCCCAGCCCCTGCTCAGGCACAAAGAAACTGAATCATAGCCCCATCCATCTCAATGCAGGGGAAGAAGCAAAAGGAAAACAGAAAAGAAACCAAGAGCAGAGACAGTTCATTTCCATTTGTGTTTCAAATTCACTATTGCCCCCGGTTTGAAAGGGGTGGGGGAGAGGAGTCTGTAATCAGGCAATTATGCCAGTGACAAGCAAGGATGATTAAGGGTGGAAGGGTCAGGGGTTTTGCTGATGAACTGTCAGCACAGGGGAGTGTTCACTAGTGGTGCTGTAGCTGTGAGCTCCTCACTGCTTCAATTACACATCTCCTTAGGAAGGGTCCATCATTCTGTCTCAAGAACAGCCACAGGGCTGCACATAACCAGCAAGGGCCTTGAAGAACATGTGTTTTCCATGAAATATTAACAGCTGGAGGGGTGGGGAAAGAGAAATCATAATCCAAAAATCAAACTGAAAGAAACAGGAATCACCTCAATCTCATCTTTTACTTTTCAGCTTGCTCTAGGGCAAACCCCACTGACATCAAACCCATATGGCTGGCATAGGGAGGTTTTGTTCTACCTGGAAGCCCACTTTAAACATAGAGCTTGATCAACAGGGGTTGTGTGCACCCATTACAGCTGTTTTCCCAATGTCCCCTGATGACCTATAATGTCAGCAATGAGAAAGCACTGCTGGTTCATACTGGCACTGTACTTCATGTCATCCCACAGAGACTGGACACTGACTTATTGCAGCTAGAGAATGGAAGAGGAGGACGATCTTGTGGTCAGAGACACTGTGGGGTTTTAACCCATTTTTGTCTATGCAACAGAAGCAAGTCACTGGGGCAGAGTTGTCAGAGCACAGCCATTGAGCTGTAGCACAGAGCAGCACTTCTTTCTTCACAGCACAAGTCCAAGCACTGGCCATAGACTTCACCTATAGGATCAGCCCAGGTTAAATATGCACCTAAAGATGTGTGCAAAGATCTAGAGGCTGAGGAGAAGGCCTGGTTCCACCTAACAGGGAACTTGGTACACAGCATCTGCTACAGGTACGGACCACAGACTCCTCCTGCCCTGCTGAGCAAGGGCACCCCCAGCCCATGGTGAAAACTGAATTATTTGTGCAATAGGAAACAAGAAGTTTGGGGAATCAACATCTAACCAGTGTCAAACATACCACAATCCACTTCTAAATGACAGAGCAATGGACAACACATCTATAGCCTGAAGTTTGGGCTGAGTCTCAGCAGTGGAGGTTTTACCAGGAAACAGGGAAGGCACTGCACCAAGAACTGCAATTCCTGGAACCAGAGATCAGCTTTGAGCAGGAGTGAGCACTGAGTACTGGCTGGATTGCTGGGAATGTGGCTAAAAGTATGGCACTGATCAAAAGCTAGGCTATGTACAGACCCAGTGAGATCCACGCTGTTAAGCACCTGAAAGCTATATGCAAAGATCCAGTCAGTAATAAAACCCTGGGCACCAAAACACTTCCTGCTGTGCCCGAGAACCACAGTGGATTGAAGGTTACTGCACTCTGCAGGCCCTGAGGGAGAGAACAAAGCAGTGAGGGGGTCTGCCCTCATGAGGACACAGTTACTTCCCTGGCATGCAGGGCTCCAAAGGGGACATTCCCCCATTTCTAGATCCCCGCATTGGATCTCAAGGCCCAGAAGACTGGCTCAGGCTCACACAGATGGTTTTAAGCTCTGCTGGCTGGTCACCAAATGCCTGCAGCAAGGGTGATGGCAGAGGCCATCAGCAGGGGACACCCATCTGTGACACAGGGTGTGAGCTGATAAGCAGATAGCACAGCTTGGGTAATGAGTACACTGCACGTCCAGGTTGTGCTGGCTGAACAGAGGCTGGTCTGGAACAGGTTTGACCAAAGCAATCACTTCTGTGCTGCTCTTGGATTTTCCCCTTATTTTGCACTCAGAGCTGAGCCACTGCAAACCTCAAGTGTGTTTGTATCTCCATCCACAGCTCACAGAGAGAAACACACAGGGCTTTACATCAGCACACAGCAGCAGGCCAGCCTTAGTGCATAGGCCAGTGCAGAGCAGGACAGCCAGGCCCTTCAACCAGCAGTCACCTCCTGGAGCTACTGGGTCTGGGAACTGGGATAGCAAAGAGCAAAGCCCAAACCATCCTGGCATCCCAGCATGGTGCTTTCTTTGTCCTGAGGAAAACATTCATTACTGTGAAGGTGCCAAGGCACAGGGTGCCCAGGGAAGCTGCGGCTGCCCCATCCCTGGCAGTGTTCAAGGCCAGGTTGGACAAGGCTTGGAGCAACCTGCTCTAATGGAAGGTGTCCCTGTCCCTGGCAGGGGGCTGGAGCCAGATGATCTCTAAGGTCCCTTCCAACACAAACCATTCTGTGATTCTATGATTCAGAGAGATCAAATCCAACAGCTCCCTCAGCTCTCTCCCCTCTGCAGTGTTCAATACTTTGCCTTTGCATTTTCAAAACCTATCTCAGTCAGTCCCTGCCCTCCCTCAACTTCCACACCCCAAGTGGACCACGATGGGTTCTTAAAGCACAGAGCACACAGACAGGTCTGACACACTGACAGGTGGCTTCAGTAAAACCCAAAATACAACTCCAGAGCTCAAAACCACCACAAGAAATTTAGCTAAAACTCCATTTCAGACAGAAAGCAATCCCCAATGTATTAATCTTTCTTATCAGGTCCTGGAGCTGTACCTGGACAGCTGTAATCCCACAGGTCAGGCCATGATCCAAACGTCTTTCCCCCTTGTTTACCTGGACTCTGTTGCAACGTGGCTTTGACAACGCTGCAGGCTCTTGTATGTAATGAAAATACCAGCATTGTGCAGGCTCCAGACAGAGCCAGACGGCTTTCCATGTAAACCACTGGATTATGCCAATATTTGATGCATCTGCCAATATCTGGAAAAACAAGTCTAAACGCCCATATTGTTATATAACAGAGAAACAACTCAGGCTTGGCGCAAAAGGCTGTTCCCTCTCACTGCTTTGATCCCAGGGAACACAGAGGATGACAGAAGGTGAATTCCAGTTTCAGCTGCAGCAGAAGCCTTTGCACACTTGCTGCAGGGGAGGGAGATGGGAGAAGCTGGAGCCCTTTCTCCTGCATAAGCATCCTTGGAAAAAAACAGGCTTTTACATCATCCTGACCACACAGTAGGTGCTGGATGTGCTGAAGAAGGAATCCACGGAGCATTTGAAAGGAGGGGGCTCTCCTCTTTATCAGGAGATCAGTCTGGTGCCCCACTCCTGCTCAGCCTGATGAGGGGGAAATCTCCTGTTTGAGATGACCATGTGGGGCATCAGGGTGGCCAGAAATAGAGCAAAGCACCGGAGGGGCTTCAGAAAACCAGAGTGTAACACACACCTCTCATTCTATCCTGTTCCACCAGGCAACTCTGGCTAGGACAGAGCCCCTCTGCCCCTTCTGCTTCCCCCCCTTGTAGGGCCAGGGAGAGCCTAGAAGTAAGTTCCCCAGTGGTGTAGAGGGCAAACAGAACAAGGATACCCTCTCTTCTCTTCCAGGAGCTGCTCTGGGTGAAGAAGGTACATCAGCTCCTAAAGCAGCTGCCCCATAGCCCTGCCAGCTGATCCACAACAAGCTATAAGGTGGCTGCACGTGAAAGAAGGTGGTGCTGGCCCCTGCAATGGCAGCCCCACTGCTGCCCACTGGGCACATGGCCCCCTTTTCCTTTGTGCCTGTGTGAGAGCTTCTGACTGAATTTAGATTATCTGCTTCTATTCCACAGCTCCCCTCCAAGCCTGAGCCCCCAGGCCCTTGGTCCTGAGCCCCTCTCAGAGAGGAGCCTGGCCCCTGCTCTGTGCAGTCCCTCCTTGCACTTGGCTCTGCCTGGCTGCAGAGGGCTGTAATTTCACAGCCTGCTCTCCTCTCCTCTCCCAATGACATCATCTACTCTGATTATATAAAGCACGGGGAGGAAGCCTTTATTTATGCATGCTTTTTGCTCATAGCTTCAGCTGTCTCCCTGTACAACATGCACTCAAATCCCACTGCAGGAACTGGGCTCCTTTTTGCCTGGATCAAATCTGCAGTGCAGAAAATGATGTGGGTGCAAAATAAAACCAAAACAACAAACCTATTTCCTTCCCCCACTCCTCTGAGGATATTTTTGAGGGGTTTGGGGTAGGACTCAACCTAGCCCACCACTGCACCACAACAAGCCGGGCAGGAAGCCACTAACCTCCCTTCAAGCCTTGTGTCTGCTGGTTACAAAGCACAAGGGCTAGAAACCCACCTACCCCTAATGTTTTGGGAGCTCCCTGCAAGAACCAGCCCAGGGCTGGAAGGCCAGCAGCAGTTTCCCTCCCTGCACCCTGATGGTCTCAGCCAAACCTTGGTGCACCCTGTGCTTGAGCGGGTCCTCCTGCTCGGACCCATCCTCCTCTTGTAAGTGTTGTAGCAATGGCTGTGGGCAAGACTACCATGGAGCCATCCCTGAACATCAACATCCCTGTAGAGGCTGCAGTTTCTTTGCTAGGACAGGTTTTGGGTTTGTGGGGTGTTTTTCCAGCTTCCACCATGGGTAGAAGCAATGGGACCTGAGAGCAGAAACTTTCTGTGCTGAAGAGTCAGTCACATACGTGAACAGTCAGCTCTGAAGCAGCAGGTTTGCCAGATTCAGCACTATGCCCTAAGTCAGACACTGCTGATGGGCTTCGATGAATCAAGGCCTGAACATCCGCAAAACACACACATGCACGGACACACACACACAGACACACACACTCTCTTCCCATCTTTAAAAGATGAAGCCTCCCTCCCAGCAGCAAATGACCAAGTCGCCTCCAGCAGCTCTTCAAAATGCTGAATTCTGATTTTTGTATGTTGAAAGAAGGGAGCATCTGAGGGAAAAGCATTTCCCAGATATTTTTGTACTGCGCCTGCAGGTCTACAGGGCTTGAATTCAACAGTGGATTTAAGCATGTGCTTAACATTAGGAATATGCTCATGTCCCACTGAGGCTAAATCAGACACTTGATCTCCAAGAGACGTTAAAAGCCAGAACCAAACCAAATGCAGCGCCAAAAGAACCAGCAGAAGGTAGATCCTAACATGGAAAAGGACATTATCATCCTTCCCCTCTGCCCTCCTCCTTTTCCTTCTACACCTTTTCAAAGCCAAGTCTAATTTAACCCTGAAATTAGAAACCACCAAGTTTGTTTGGATTTCAGAGCTAACAGATTAAAAAATTCAGGAGGGAATCACTGGTTAAAGAAAGCAGTTCCTGGAGAAATACAAGTGACCCCACATCCATAATTCACCGGATGAGAATGATTTTGTGATAAAAATAATGAGAAACACATGCAAAAACCAGAGGGCAGGGAAAATGGGGGAAAATAATGGATTCCTTCTAAAAGCAATTCACAGGTCAGAGGCGTGCTTATCTCTAACAGCCATCATCTGACTTGATCTCCTTGCTCTCATCTCTCATATGACTTGCTCTCCTATGCAACCCCCAGCCCAGACCTCTCTGCAATATCTGCCCCCTGCTTCACTGTACACTTGTCTTCAGTGAAGGATGTGCCAAACACTAGGATGGGGAGGCACTAGGGGCCAAGCAGCACTGCTCTGCTGCAGAGCATTATGCAAGTGGCACCCAGCCAGCCAGCAATAGACACACCACTCACCCCAGTTCCACAGGACACCACTAGCGAGGCACATGCTGGAAGAAGAAACCTGGCTCAGAAATACACACTTAGAAGTTAAAATTCTCCACCTGAGCTGTGAAATCATTTGGAACAAGCCTTGCTTTCTGATTGTAAATCAGGTCTCAGGTTTGTTTTCCTGCATTTGCTCCTGGCTGAAGGAGATACTTGCTCATTGCCTCTGTTTCCAGTCAATTTCTACCGATGGCTTCTTGGCATGTAAGAGTATTTGTATTCCAAATGCTAATAAAATGTACCATGAAAAAGTAATTGGAAAAAAAATAAGCCTTTAGATCTTTGCATTTTTTAAGCTTTTCTATCATATAAAATAAACAAAGAAATGAAAATTTAGGCCTGACAATAAACAGAGTTGACAATGTGATATAAATACAAATTTAAAGGAACAAGAAAGTTCTATGGGCACCATTTTCAGCCTGATCTTAATCATGCCAGATCTGTCTGCAGAAGTTAAAGATGAGCACACACCAACTGCATTTTCCAATCAAGGGCAGATGAAAAGCAAACCACAAATGAAGAGGCCCATGATTAAACAACAGTAAGACAAATAACAGTAATAAGAACTCAAAAACAAGGCAATGCAGCTTTTCAAAGGCACACAAATCAAGGCATCTCTGCCAGGTGACAAGCTACATGACAGGGAGATAACGGGTGGCACAGTGCTTCAGAAAGCAGCACCCTGATTCAAGCCCATAAGTGGAAATGAAATACAGACAGCAATGAATTGATGAGCTCTGCCACTGCAGTATTTGTCCAAAGGACACCTCAGTCACAAACCCAAAACAAGGTATACTGGCAAAGGAAGTCCTTTGCTAAACAACTGGAATACTTGGAAAAGATGGAGAGTTTTAGAGCCCACAAACCCTTCTCATGTCTGTAACAGAAGCCGCCAGCATTACAGTAAGCAAAAAACAAAGATTTTAACTTAAAACATACTGCACATACTCTCCATTGTAAACTCTGAGAGAAGTCCTATAACCCCTGTCCTGACTGTCCCCAAGCCCCGCCTGGCCCTCCCCTGCAGAGCTGGCATGTGTACCCCATAGGCACACACAGATACCCCCAGCTCTTCTAGATGGGAAGACTCTTTGCTGATTTCAGCTTTGGAAGAGCTTCAAGCTCTTGGCAAAAAGAAGCTGCAAGACCAACAAAGCTTGTGCCAAATGGTCTGTCGCCACCACTGGTCTGTTCCAGCACGGGTCTTTCTAGCTTACTATTGCAGTCTGGAGGGAGACACTCTTTCCACGTCAAGGTCTCTCCCTTGCCTGAGATCCTTCTAGGTATAGAATCAAATACTATTGAGGAGTCTCCTAATTTCATCTTGATTTTGAAGGCTTAATTACTTTAAGGCTTTCCAAAATCAAAAATGGGGAAGGGAGGGACAGAGGGAGGGGGAAATCAGGCAGTCTGCAATCCCTTGGTGACATATGGGAGATGTGGATGAAAGATTTGGCTTTCCTGCAGAACAGGAGTCTCCTGGGCTGCAATATGGAAGGAGAACAGACACCTTCAGCTTTAGCTCCCAAAGGCTGGTCAGTCTGTCCACACTGCGGACATCAAGTGTAAATCATGTTCTTTAGTGGGTGCAGGGGTTGGCCTACAAACACCTTGAGTTTACATGGATATGTGAGAGAGCTTCCACTTCCAAGATTCAAGGCCACAGCACTGCAAACACTTCTGGAAGACAAGGACTCCTACTCTCATGTCAGAGGGCACTTGAGGGACTAAGACTACTCTCATCTCACACTGAGTCTCTACTACCTTATTTTTCACTCTCTCCTCTGATGAACACTGCAAAGGCTGGGCTGTTTGCTCTGCTATCACTAGCCATCATCCTTCAGCCTGCCCCGTTTCTGTCCTCTTCTCTGACAGACTGGACTAGAAACTTTTTGGACCAAGAATACAGTTGCCAAATGCACTGACATCTAAACAAGATCCCATGACTGCACTCAGAAATCTCAAATCAAGCCGATCCTAAACAATTAGACTAAAGCAACATTATGATTTTGAAGCTGAAGCGATATATCTGGGGCTATTTTTTATTCACACAAGAACTTCTGGGCCTTTGGGTCTTACTTGTTGTATATCTTGAAGTTTTTCTCTTTGAACTAGAGGGCTAGAATACAGAAGCCTCATTTAAATGAATAAAATAAGAATAATAAAAGAGACCATCTGTAATCCCATGACTTCCAAAACTAGGATGTTTAAAGGAATGGCAAAAAAAATTAAACTACAGATGCTCACAGTAATAAAAATGATACAATTTTGGAAGGTGCCTCCTCCAGAATGAACTCACAGCTGTTTGGTAATATGACTGCTCATCCTTTCCTAACCCCTTTGATCTTCAGAGGCACCAGCGAGACAGGCTGCTTCAACTCAGTAGAGAAAGACCAAATGTAACAGCCTGTGCTTCACAATGAAAAGGTGATGAGAGCAGCTTAGGTGGCCAGTTGCCCAGCAGAGGCAATCAATGCCTGGCATTCTCTCTTGCCCCCTCATTTTCATCCAGGTCCAGCACTGACCTCTCAGTTCATCAGCTCTCTACATCTTTCTTTGAGAGAAATTTGGACAATTAAGAGATGTCAAACAGCAACAGATGCTCTGGAGCAGAGTCTATTATTATTTATCAGAGTTAATCCCCCTCCCGAAAAATTATGTACTGATGATCTACTATTATTGATCCTGATCATTAGCCATGAAGTATTCTAATCCCTGGTGCATATAATTAACTGAACTCTACTGTAGCACAATACACAATGTCACCAGCTAAACCCCTTTTAGGCTGAGCTGTGCTTACAACAGCATGCTAAGCCCTACAGCCACCACAGGCCATAAATGCACTACATCACATCTTCCTGACTTAAACACAGCCTAGTCTGCTGTTGGTATGGTCATGTCCAGGTACCTCCTGCACAAGATCATTGGCACCAACGTTTCCATCATGCTCACTGCCAACCACACAGGTATCACAGATTTGTTACCCTGGCTTTATGATATGGTTACAATCCTGCATTTGACTTCTGGGAAACATGCAAAGCACACTGTAAACAGCAACGTGCAACCCAGTTTGGTTAATTATAATGCCCCAACTAGCCCAGTCTAATAAAAACTCCACCTTTGTTAAAAGGTGGTTAAAAATAGCCCTGCTCTGTAAATAGCCAACGGTGTCCTGTGCAGCCCTCCTCACTAATCCCATTATAATTATCCTTCTAGGGATACACAGCGTGCTCACAGCCACGTCTGGTGATGCTGCTCCAACCAGCGTAGCATCCTCCTCCATACCACCACCATGTCTGCAAAGCAGCTGTGCCATTCATCAAGGCTCTGCAGAGTGGTTCCTGTGCCAAAGAGGAGCAGGAATCTGCTTTGCTGTGACCTATGGATTTTCAGCTTTACTGCTAGAATTGGGTCAGCTGCAAAGATAGCCAAGATCTTCCAAACTCACCAGCTATTCTTGGTTATTCTGTTCAGAGGTTTCCTGGCTGAGCACTGTGCCTTTGGAAAGGAATGAAGAAGTACTGCAGGCTCCTGCAGGGCTTCTGCAGTCAGATACTGAGAAGTAGGGATACTCTCATGTCATAATCCTTAAATGCCTCCAAAACTGCCAGGCAATGGGAAGAGCTCTCCAGTTGGGATCTATACCACCAAGTCCTCAGAGCCCCTCAAGGACGAATCAAAGGTGGTGCACAACCTCTGTCTCTGCACTGAGACTGGAAGAACCTGAATAATCAGGGAGCTTCCCTCCAGGCAAACGGAAAGTGATCCTGGACTGGTAACCTGGCTACAGCAGAATGGTCCATAGGGTGTCACAGCAGTAAAGGCACAGACAGTAACTCAGATCAGAGCCTCTGTTGCTTCCTAATAAGACTGAAAAGACTCCGAACTAAACTACCAATGCCACTGACCAGCTGAAAGAAGCAAGCACTTGTTTTGTAAGACTGACATTTGTCCATCAGTGAAAGAGTTAAAGAATGCTACCAACTTGTTACTTGGGAAAACATATCTTCTGTTGTCAAAATCATGAGTGGGGAACATATTGATATCAGGAATACACTCTGATCT
Source organism: Melopsittacus undulatus (assembly GCF_012275295.1). Classification (NCBI taxonomy): domain Eukaryota; kingdom Metazoa; phylum Chordata; class Aves; order Psittaciformes; family Psittaculidae; genus Melopsittacus; species Melopsittacus undulatus. The sequence continues at coordinate 101,325,803 of NC_047530.1, read as the reverse complement.
AAAGAAAGCTGGGAAGGGACTTTTTTACAGGGGCTTTAGAGACAAGGGGGAATGGCTTTAACCTGACAGAGGGGAGATTGAGATTAAAGGAAGATTTTCTTGACTATGAGGGTGTTAAGGCACTGGCACAGGTTGCCCAGAGCTGTGGTTGCCCCTCCCTGGCAGTGTTCAAGGCCAGGTTGGAACTACATGATCTTAAGGTCCCTTCCAACCTAAACCAGTCTGGGATTCTATGATCTAGTAGCAGAAGTTATTTTTGTCATTAATATATATATATTTTAATTATACAGATAAGCTATTGCTACTAAAAGATATTTGTACCGTTCATTAAGACAGGACAGAGTTTTTCCACCCTATACATTGCTTTTCACAGAATCACAGAATCATTAAGTTTGGAAGGGATCTCTGGAGATCATCTAGTCCAACCCCCTGCCAAAGCAAGGCCACCTAGAGCAGGTTCCACAGGAACATCCAGCCATTATATTCCAGTTTCCTCAACTCATGGAAGCATAACTCCTAATGAAAGAATGTGACAATTTGAAATAGTTGTTTACACAGAATCTTTTCTTCCAGAAGGAAAGCATGTGCTCTTCATCTAACACCTCTCCACACTGTCAGAAATATTTAAGGAGTCATCAAATATCCACTGTACCTTTCAGGTACAGAGGGCATGCATCTGGAACAGAGGAAGCAGTGCATGTCATTTCACCTTGTAAAACTGTTTTAAATTTAACCTCAAACTTCCCCCCAGAAAAGGAATTGCCAGCCAGGGTCACTATAGGATGTGTGTTTGGGAAAAAGCCCTAGGAAGGAGAATATAAAAGTTCTATGAATTTTCTTTTTCTAGAGCATTATTTTACATTCTATTTTTCTGAAGCACTGTTTTTCCTATTGGAAATTGATTTTTACACACAAAGAACAGCAATACTGTATTTCAAAAGCTTAAGAGATAGCTAATGTTAAGTGACCAACAGTTTTAACTCAAGGTAACTATGTATGTTCCTCAGCAGAAGCAGCTGACCAGCTCCCAGCACTATGCCAGCAGGTGAGTCGTGTCTTGATCTCACACATAACAGATGTACCAGGAAAGAAAAACGTGTTTGAAAGAGGTACTAGGAAAGACAGTTTTTTGAAAGGAGGTACCAGAGAGTGTGAAAACACACCTTGCTTCTGCTTAGCTAGTTTGATGTGCTAATACAAGCTCATTGTCAATACAGTTCTTCCACATAGAAGGAAGTTTTATCACCTAGAAAATGAAACCAATAACAACAAACCAAACCTCTTGTCTTGCCCCTTTCCTTTAACTGCCCTTGATGCCTTCCTTGCACTTTCTTCTCTCCTTCAGGTATATATGAAGGCCAAGAGATGCAAGACTGCTCAAACCTCTAACAAGCTAAAAAAGCATGAAACTAGCCACTTGGAAACCATTTCCTTGGGCAGGAAGCAAAGACAAAATATATCCATAAGGCATGAAAATTACTCAGCTTTTTTTCAGGTCAGCTATGAAACTCCAAGTGCTTCCTTGGGACTCAAGAAGTCACCATGCTGAGCACAGGACATTCTACCTAGTGAACTCCTGATCAGCTGGAGAAGATCACTGCAACCCCTGCCTGGGTCAGCAATGCCACAGAGGAATACAGTTTTAATTCCCCCAAACCAAGAACAGCTGTAGTTGAATAAACTAACATTTGTGGGAGGATTAGCTGCCTTACGCTCGCTCGCTCTGTATTCTCCCAGCGGGAACAGGGTAAGGATCCCACTTGGGAACAAACCAGACACTGAAAGGTTCACAGTTTGCTTTGGAAAGAAAAATAATTAGAAGAGAGGAGCTGGAACACCAGGTCCTCTGCTTTGGTGCAAAGTGGTTTCCATTTGCTCATCTATTAGAACAATATTAAGAAAATAAGCACATGAGTTTGCAGAAATACCTGCAGTTGCACTGCATATATAATCACAGTCACAACCCCTTCTTCCCTGTTATTTTGGCATGTTTATCTCACCCACAGGGCTTCGTGCATTTAGGCAAGATAAATTGCTGCTTCATCACCAGATGTTTTCTATAGAGTGTCCCATCCTGGGATCACTCCTTACTGGTTTCAAATGCATCGGTGTTAAAAAATAATGATAACTAAAAAAAAAACAAATAAACCCCAAACAAGGAAAACAGAATATATATTCAGAATATATATATATATATATATATTTCACTATAACCCATTCACCTGGGGAGAGGCTGAATTGAGTTTCCTCATCATGAGAGTCAAATGGCAAGGCAGAATCTTGCAGAGTTTGTATGTATGTTCAGGAAGGGTGAAGCAGCAACCAACAGAGCCAACATTTCAACTGCCTCCACAAGCAGGCAAGGGTTATGCAGCAGGCAAGACCTTTCAGTGAGAGTCAGCAGACCTGTCTGCAGGCAGCTTGTGTGACCTCAGGCAGATCCCCTGAGGAACTGAAGCACTGCTCAGCCACAAAATGGAGCTAATACTAATTCCTCCAGAGTACCGCACAACTAAATCCACTCTTGGCTTTCAGGTGCTCCACTAGGTCAGCAGTGACACTGGTATCTGAAGTGCCTAGGGAGCAGGTCACTTTGGGAAGCTACTTCATTCAGCTTTCTCTGCTAGTTAGTAATGCCTAGAGTACAAGATCATAGAATGGTTTGGGTTGGAAAGGACCTTAAGATCATCCAATTGCAAACCCCTGCCATGGGCACCACTTCTTTGGGCACCCTGTGTCAGTGCCTCACCACCATCACAGTAAAGAACTTCTTCCTTGTATCTAACCTGAACTTCCCCTGTTTAAGTTGAACTAATTACCCCTTGTCCTGTCACTACAGTCCCTGATGAAGAGTCCCTCACCGGTATCCTTGTAGGCCCCCTTCAGATATTGGAAGCTTCTCTTCTCCAGGCTGAACAGCCCAAAGTTTCTTAGTCTGTCTTCATACAGGAGGTGCTCCAGCTCCTTTGTCATGGCTACATTTCTCAACATGGTTCAATAACCCCTCACTGTTCTCTCCATATATGCAGCAAAACCTGTCTGAGGTCTGCTTTTACCACTGTCCCAAGAAATTCCTAAGATGGAACTTCAATGCAGCTCAAAGGAGTTTAGAATCAGGATGGCAAGATGAAGGTTATACTGTTGACTTTGCAATCAAGCAGTCGTCAAACTTATTTCTCTAAAGCCTTTAGTTTTTGATGTCCCACAGTTAATCCCATATGTCCTTAAGAATATAATTTAGGCTCCATAAAAAAAAACAGCCACCAGAGTAACTCAGATATCACATGATTTAAAAAAGCAAACATAAACATCTGCATAGGACGCTTCCTCTTCTTTCTGTTTTAAATGCACAGGTTACCCTGGCTCATACACTGGTTTTATGTGGGGGTAGAAGACATTTAACTCCAGGTGCTGGATTTCAGAATCACAGAACACTACCAGGGATGCAGTGGAGATTACAAGAGCTGTAAAGATTAATCATATTTTGTACTTTAAATAACAGAATGGTTTTAACAAATGCTCCTTAAAGAAAAAAAAAACCTTTAAGAAACTCATGCAGTTTGCTTTCCCTGGGCGGCTGAGGGCAAGGGCAAGGCAGCACTGTCTGCACAGACCTGAGAACCAGCTTGGAGGCCTTGTGCAAGTCCCCTACTTCTATACAACAGCTTTCCACACTGACTGTTGCTAACCATTTACAACATGCCCATAGCACAGTACAACCCCCTTCCCACTCTGCTCGCTGTCCATCACATGTATTTTTCTCAGAGATCACCAAGACCCCCACAATTCATGCAAGAGACACTCATGACTCAAGAGGCCTTGTTTTCTTCGGGTATATGACACCAGAAGATTTCTCTTCTTCTCCCCCTTTGCAATCCCTTCACTGATACACATCCCCATATGTGCTTTTTCCAGTGAACACCAAGCCTGTAAGCTGCTTTGCCAAGCCAAGAAAAGTTTAAGAGAGGTCACGCCACAGAGAACAGGCTCTGCGCATTTCCTACCAGGGTCATACTACATAGAATATCCAGTGGAGACAAAGTGTTCCCATCCGGTTTCCCACTTCTTTTGGCATCAGCGCTGCTTTTCTGGGTAGGTGAAGTGGCAAACACATGCATGAAGAAAAGGAAAACTAATTATGTTTTCCCTTATTTGCTTATACCAGACAGAATTCCTCAACATACTTCTGGGGTCTAACAGAGTGATTCTTGCTATGAAAGCTGATTACTGTGTCGAGCATTTGGGATTCTCTCCTTCACACACTCAACTTTGGATGGCTTTTTTTCTCCCTTAGAACAACACTGAAATAATTTTCCTTCTAATTTAACATTAGAACAAACTTTCTAGTGGTACCAACAGTTACTCAGGGTAATAGGTTACACTGCCTCCCTAAGCAATCCTGCTGCCAAAGGTTTTTCAGGCCATGCTGGATTGGCATCAGGTCAGGAGAGGTTTAGACAGAGCTTATCCTGCCTTGGGGCAAGGGTACAGACCCAAAGGGCTGAAAGGGGCCTGCAGCACTCATCTCTGACAGCTTCACAAAACACTTCCTAAGTGCGCAGAGTACAGTTTCTTGCTCTCCCTTGGGCACAGGGCCCAAGCCAGCTGCAGGGGCAGCATGCCCAGTCTCTGGAAAGCGAAGGGGAATTTTGCCTCTCTGAGCTCTGACCCTGGTGACAGAGTGAAAGATCTGCTCCGGAGTGGCAGCTGTAGCTGCTGCATGGAGCTGTAAAAGGGCAGCAATGCCACTTGCGTGGGAGCCAGGAGGCAAAGTGAAAGGGAGGATTCTGAGGCATCTGCAAGGCAGAGTTTCCACTAGCAGAATGAAACAGTCCCATGGGGTGTGGGCTGGGGAGGAAAGGCCAGGAGAAAGTAAACAAGATGGGTTGCAGGGAAGACAAACCCCCACCCAAAGCTGCTGAAACCAGTTACATCCCAGTCATCCCAGCAGGATTCTCTAGATGCAGTTATGCAGCTGCAAACATGGAAGAGAGCAGGCAGCTGAGTGCCAGGATCCAGTCTGTGAGAAACACTGGAAACAAACACAGATCAAAGGGAAACACCAAGCTGTATACACAGCTGGGGCTGTCTTCCTCTGTTAAAAGAGATGGGCATGTAGGTTTTAACTGCAAGCTCTTTGTGTGAGCTTGCACGTAACTGTGTGCATCTGCGCAAATATGAGTGCTCACCCCACGTTCAGCCTCTTGACATTACCAAAGTGTGGCTAATGAGTGGTATTTTCTGAGCTGTGTGGAAGATTCCCATGCAGCTGGGCAAAGTCTGCCTGGGCAACTCAGCTCACCCAAAGGAACAAGGCCAAAATAAGTGGGAATGAAAGACATAGGAGATATAAAGCAACCTCTTTTTAGCCTCTGATTTCTACAACAAACCTGCTACCCTGCTCCCTCTTTCAGAATAACTCATCTGAAGAATTTCACTGAGTTTCCAGAAGGAGCAGGGCACTTTCCATCTTAAGTTCTGGGCTTTAAACATGTGGAATTACAGGGTATTACCCCAAGTTCAACAGGTTGTGTCTTCCACTATGTTTGGAAAGTCCCTCCTGGGAAGAAAATGTGGAGAACTTCCTGGGATAGCCAGAGCAATCCCTCCTGCACAATCAAGCCCTGAGTGGGAAGAGCAGAGGCACACACTGTGGTAGCAGATGCAAATACTGGCAGCTGCCTGTTTTGAGGTCCTAAGACAGTCTTGGATGACCAAGCTCTTCTTCAAGGCTAGGGACAGCCACAGTAAGATTCTCAGGGCTGATCTCACATCTGAACCTTCCTGTTCCTTTTCTTTTCTGGGCTGTTCACAGGGAGATCTACCCATATACAAATAAGCAGCAGAATTGAGTCTGTAATCAACTTCCTTTTCCTTTCCACATATTCCCTCTGAAGGGTGTGTGGCTATGCCAGCCTTCACCTTGTCCATGCCCTTCCTCTACAAATACACTCACTTATTCACATGAAGAACAGTGGCTACTGAATGTCCTCCTTTCTTTGTTGCATTATTCACTATCCTGGACAGCAAGGTTTAGTACAGGGACCGTTGGCACTGCTCTCCACATGACATAGCTACAGCACTGTAGAGACAGCTAGGGAGGAGCAACAACTGGCCAAGTGAAGGAGCAAGTATTCATCTGAGAATCATTAAGAGCTGTGGTTCTAAATGATTCAGATGCTTTCAGATATTCCACCCTAGCTCAGGAACCAGCCAACTGGGAGGCAGGAGCCTGCATTTGACTTTATAAGCATGACTAAGTTCTGTGCAGCTGTTTACTACCTACCCTGATAAAAACCACACCCATATCAGACAAACTGTTATCAGCCTGGACCATGCATGAACCCACTGATACCATTCGCAGACTCCACTGCCATGAAAGGAATGCTGCACTTCAAGCTTGTGTCCTGTTTCCACTGGAGGTTTCAGTGCCTAAGCCTTTCTGTATCAGTTTGTGTTATGCCTCCCTCTTTCCCTCAGCCTCTCCTGGGCAGAAACCCTTGTACAAGATGTAACACTGTGTAACTGCTACATCCCCTTTCCTGCCTCACCTTCCGTGAGTGGAGCACATTATTTGTGAAATCTCCCATTCATGGCAATCCCTTCATTTTGAGTCTTGAGGTACTCGAACTCCTGGGCAAAAAAACAGGAGCTAAAAGCAGCCTTCCTTTGCAAAAGCTTTTCATTTTTCCTAAGTCATGTTGCTTTATGAATGCACTCTCAAAGGTAAGTAATTAACAGGCACAGGGACAGAAAATCTCATTACACAGATAATGGGAAGTGATGCTCTGGCAGCAATGTACACATAAAGGATACCTTCAAAAGACAGTCCTTCATTTTTTTTCATGGAACATCAGGCAGAAGAGCTGACTCATCCACTGCTCTGGAATCCAGGGAGTCCTCTGCATTCTTCCAGACTGGGGCCAAATCCAAAACCTTTATATGAGATTCAGCCTGCATCTGACAGACTCAAGTGTCACCTCTGAAAAGGGGATACTCCAGTTTTCAAAGGCACTGGAAGGATTTACCAAAGAGCAAACACAAAGAGCACCAGGCAGAGATAATCTGCACCTCTACACACATTCAAGCTCCCAATGAGAGGCAAGTAAATGACACCATCAACTGCTATATTCAGCCATGGCTCTGATTTAGCCCTGTCCACGTTACACAGTGGTTTCACGGGAGGAGAATCCCTGACCCTTGGTTGTACATTGCCCATTTAATTGCTTTATGGTTGTCACGTGCACTTTTGGGAGGAAACCTGCCTGGTCTCTTCACCCACAGCTATGCAAACTGCTTGGGGTGACCAGCACCATTTGCAGCCAGGCAACAGCCACAGCAACTGCGAGATGAAGCCCAGGCAAGGCTATGGACATCTGGTACACACTTGTGCTACTCACCACAGCACCCTAAACAACAGGCTAGACCATACTGCACCAAGCCCCCAGCCACCCACAGCAGCAAAGGTACATTCACATTATGCCCTCCTCTCATTTCAGATGGGAGAAGGTGTGAGGGCAGCAAGACAGCATCATGCAGCACCTCCTGGCCCCAGGCAACACTGACAGGGAGGACACTAACAGGGATGAAAAGAGTGAGCATGAAGATTTAAAGGAAGCAAAGGTGGGATACAGGAGACACTTGTGTGAATGAGAGAAAAAGCAAGCAACTGGCTGGAGACATGGATCAATGAAGCAAAGGAGTAGGTCGATGTAAGCTTGTTCCCACATGCCTATTATTCCAGGCACTGGATCCATGTGTTTCTGCCCCTCATCTGTTAAATGGAGGTGTCTCACTGCTCCCATCCCTGCTTGGCATACCATAAGGTTATAAGTTCTTGGAGCTGTGATACTGTGGTAAAAAAGGGCTACATACAGAAAGAACGGGAAAGATTTTTGCCTACAATTCCTATCCCACTGTGAGTCTCCTTTGGTTATCACAAGCCCGCATGGGCTATGTTGCTATAGTACCCTCAACGTGTGTATCAGATAGAGATACAGATCAGCACACACAACTCCAACTTCTGCCCCAAGAGTACAAAGTCCTGAAACTTGTAGTTAACAGGTAATCCGTCTCAAAAATTATATTCCTATTACCTCAGCTTCTCCAAGGCAGAAACTCCCCAAGTGGCTTTTAGCGAGTAACACTTTCAGGCCCATGAGCAATGTTCGACACTTGAACAAGAAAAGTTGTTGCATCAGAATTTCAGGCTCTCAGCACTTCAAACAGCACCCCAGGAAAAGACAAAGAACAAATAGCCTGCAGAGTCTCCAGAGACACATTTGGGAAGGATACAGAGCCCTGACATGAGTGAAAACTGAGCCAGGAAAGCTAAATGCTCAACTTCCTACCTGGGGCCAGATTCTTCCCCAGTCCAATCTCAGTGACTACAGAGGGGAGTTGCCCAGTCTTTATTGTTTTCCTCAGGACAGCCATAAACATACAGAGGGTTCAGCCTGAAAGAAAAGTGCACCAACACACCCAAATGGGAACTGGAGGATGCAAGTTTGGGAAGAGATTCAAGACCCAAAGCTGGCAATGCCGCACTCCAAATCAGATACCACCTAAGTACACAGGACTGCTTTCATTCCACATCCACAGCAGCTACCAGACCCCCTCCTGGCTCCCTAAAAGCAGTAAATAACCAGTAAAGCACCATTTGATACCTCTTCTATTCACCACTCTGGAAATGTTAAGCACAGGATACTGAATGCAAGAACTCAGCCAGTAAGTGGGGAAACCTGACTGCAGAGCATGCTTCTTTCCAAGATGTGGGTTTCCTCTGAAGTCTCCCTTCTGGGAGGCCAGATGACAAAAGGATTCTCAGCATCAGACTGTTATGGCAAGGCCAAGCACACTGCACTGACAGTTCTTTCTACACTATAGAAAGAAAATGCATCAGAAAGTGTCTCTAAAACACATCTTAGTTGAGAAGGGCTTGGTGATAACTATCTGTTTCTGAAAACTGGCTTATAACAGTGATATTATTGTGCAAGTTCAATTCAACATTGTTGAAATAAAAGTCTTGCTTTGTGACAGTATATCCAAAATAGTAGTATTGTTCTTTTTCCTCTTCTTTCTCCAACTGTTATTGGATTCATAAGGGAGGTGCAGAGGAGGTCTGGAAGGAGAAAGGCAGACAGGCATGCATCCATTCTTCACTGCACCACTTTGAATTACAAAAAGATAATCATATTGAAACTAGACATTGCAGTATGAGCAGTACTCAAGGGCTTCAACAAAATGAGGATCATTTTGTTTCCTTCGAATTTTGGCATGGAGACTAAATGTCCTTTTGCAGCAGCTTTACTTAAGAGTTCAAAGTCTTCTGCTGCCCAGCCACTGTGAAACAAAGCCTCTGCAGACTTTCCATTGTAAGTGAATCAAAATGCTGCTTCTGCACAAGGAGGCACTTCACATGAACAAGAGCGGTGGTCAGCCAGGGATCCTGATCCCAATTTTAAGCATCCAACTGCTGAGTTGCCAGAGCAATGCAAAGAAACAAGCACAATATAGTAAAAGGCAGGCTGATACTCCATAGTGAAGACTGGGCCTGAATGTGTCCAGAAAAATCTCTCTGACAGCCTTACTTCACAAGCTACACACCTCTCCAGGTTAAGCAAAACCAGGCACAGCAGTGGAATAAGTTATCCACATCTCCTGAAGTAGAACACGCTTCAGCTCTGCTGAAAACTTGTAAGTCCCAGCTGAAAACGGAGGCATCTGTCATGCGAGCAACAGAGTTAAAGACAGCTAGCTACCTCCAGCTCTTTGTCCACACTGGCCATGAAGACAGGAGGATTTAGCTAGAGATCCCACAAGGATCAGTTGGATCAGTGCATGCTCTGACCTTTGGATGAGTCAAAGAAAGATGCATGCTCAGCTGTCTTGGACATGGTCTGACTGCTGCAGAGAGCATCACAGGTTCCAAGTTTTATTAATGAGGAAAACAATATGTACTGTCAATGTTTGCTACACGAAGCTAACATGAAAACAAAGCCCACTCCAGAGAACAAATGAAATTTACTGGATTAGTTCCTTGTTTCAACTCTCCTGATAAATAGCACTGAACTCAACACCACATTGATTAGTTGGTTCAAGACAAACACTGATCAGCCTGCCTTGGCAAGTATATACAGCACTACAAAAGCACAATTATCCACGTCTATTCAGAGTAGCAAGGATTCACTATACTTTCATTTCCCTTCCCTCTATCTTTCCCAGCGTGGACAGCATGTCTGCATTATTTAAGTGCTCAATGTTGAATGCTTTCCCCTCCTTCTCCTCTTGCACTTCACTAACAGACACACTCAAGTCCCTGTTCTACAGAAACAGAACCAAACTGTGCTGCAGAGCCTCAGAAGGCCCCACGTTTCCGTGCAAGCTGACCCAGGTCATGGTTTTCTCCTAAATGTAGGGTTTCAGCAGGGTTTTTCCTTTATCTCATCTGCTACCTCAAATATGCTACCTCAGCGCTGCGTGAGAAACCATCTCAGAGAAACAGTGCAGTAAACAGCCTCTCAGGTTAAGAGACAGAATGGGTGGGAGATCACAAAAGATAGACAGGGGATCCTGGTAAGAGACAGAAAGGCTGAAAAACACATTACTCACTATGATGTGTTTTGCTTTCACTTTGTTTCTGATCACCTCAAAAGACACCAGAGAGGAAAGATCTTGCACCACTTCACTCTGTGTTTTTACATTAAACACAACTCTTTAGCAACTTGGTCTAGAAGTTTTGTCTCATTTGGACTTTGTCCTTTTAAAGGTGGTTTTGCAGAGCCGCAAGTTCTGTGGTAATCTTCAGAAACTTCCAATTCCACTGATTCTCCCAAGGTCTCTTTCCCTCCTCAGGTCTCTCAATTGTTTGAACTAAATCATTGTTACCATAAGAAAACACTGTTCTAATAACTCATTCTTTACACAATTACTCAGCTTTGGTTTTCTCCCTTTTGCTGTATTAAAATGCAATCATCACCAAAACCAAATAGATAAATTGAGGGTATACAGAAAAACCATTAATTTCACTATTTCTTTTTAATCTGATCAATAGCTTTCTGAACATCCTTCTTGTTCTGTCGGGAGATGTAATTTCTCTGACAGATAACACTACATTGGTCTACCAGAACTGCCACTTCACAGAGCAGCAGGGAAGTCATCTCAGTGCCGTGCATTGCCTCTTCACACCACACTGACCACATCCTTCTAGAACTGGCGTGTGCCTGAAACATTCACAGACAACAGTTCATTCTGCTATCTGTGTAACACACACCATTTAACTTAAGCCTGAATTTTATTATCCTTTTTAAAGATTATATGAGACTAGCAAAGTTCATCTTTCAGTCACTTGCTTTATCATGTTTTCTTTTATAAAATGATGGGGTGCTGCTTACAAAGCAGCTTTTGTTGGGCCTGTTAAAGGACTCCAAAGTACTGTTTTAGTTACGGCCTTGCAGCAGATGAGAAGCAGAATGTTATTTTCTTGTTTAAATGCATGCTCTGACTCATCCTGGGTAGAGACAAACTGACACACATACCCATTAAATAAAAAACGCAAACAATTTTCCAGTACGAGGATTAATGACAGATAATAACTATAAATTAACTTTAATCTTTTATAAATCAAACAAAGCCCCTTATATAAATGTCACTGCAATCTTTTCAGATTATCAAAAAAACCCCAACAAATCAAAGCAGAAAGTGAAGTCACTTAAATATTAGAGCTAATATTTGGTACCAAATCAAACAGCTCCTTAGCAGAACCACTGGAGTGTTCATGAAATGTTTCAAGACCAAGAAAAGGAGTGGAGCTTAAAACATGGCTTTAGGTTTTTTACTACATTTTTAGTTACTTACCAACATCAAAGGGGCACAAGATTCTTAATCATGCTACACTGAAACGTCAGCAGCTCTGCAATATTGAGGCCGAGTTAAGTAACATATTCAGGAAGGAGGAGGGGAGCTATTGGTTTTCTGCTATTCTCTTGCTAGTGCTTGAAAGAAAACTGTGTAACTGTTGAATGGGTTAAAACCAAATTGAACTGAACATAAGCAGGCTGCTGTTCACAGACAAGAAGGGAAAAACCAGAGTCAGAGACCTAATAGTGGACAATTTTGAAAATTACAGTGTGTGTCAATAATAGAGATAACAGTGAGATTCAAAAGGAATAATCTCAAATAATAGGGGAAATGAGCACCTGCCAGCCACAAAGCCATTACTATCAAGGCTTTTATCTTTGCAACAGTTAAGTCTGGAGACACTGACAAACTTAACGATACAGCAAATAAAACATGGTGAAAATCTAACTGGGAAGCAATCCCCTCAGCTCAGAAACACTGCTTGGAGTTTGACAATAAATGCTTCCAATATGAAGCTCCCTGTCCAAATGGCTGGTAATAACCACTGCAGCCACAGCACAGCCATTGCAGGGCCTAGCTGGCTTTGCAGAGGTGTGTAGCTCATCAGGCCACAGCACCTGCATTAAGAGACACACAACCCCAAACCAGAAGCAGCGTGCTCCTAAACAAAGATCCCAGATACAGCAGTTTGCCTGGACAGACCACCCAATGTGATCACGTGTGTGCCCTTCCCAGAAGGATGAAAACCAAGGGCTTGTAAAACCACGTCTGACACACAGACCCGGAATACAGTGCCTCGGAATGGGAAGCCCTGGAGAAAAGATCTTGCTGAGGAAGCTGATGGTTAGGAGACTTCAACCTGGAGCAGGTGGGGACTAGGGAGCATAACTGAGGTGGAAGGAGAGGCAGAGAGAGAGATTATACCAACTGTAATACAAAGACTAATTCATAGCAAGCAAAGAGCTTGTCAACATTCAGAAAACAGTGGCAGAAGGGGAAGCACAGGTAGTAATATCCCTCTCACTAGTAATATATATTATAAAGTGCTGGACAGTAGTCAATCCTAATGGTATCCCCACCCCAGGCAGTATTACTGGCCCTCAGTTAAAGACAGAATCAAGACAGCTCAGCTCACACAGCTAGCTGCTATTCTGATCCTAAACCCATCAATACCTGCCAGTTCCTATCTGGACAATACATATGTAACTCAAGCTGCCAACACCTCACCCACACAGTTTGAAGCTTCACTGCCTGTGCCACAAGCCTCAGGGCAGAAAAAGATGGTCACATAGCCAAGCAAACCTGGGCAGTGTGAGAGGACCAGGTTGGTACAGGGAAAGATGGAGACAGCTCTGCTCTAAAGCTGCACTGAGGGCAAGCAGCATTTGCAGTAACAATTAGACATGCAAATAAGCACACTGAGAATTAGTGACGGTTTACTGTTGTCATGGAGAAAACAGCACCCTCCGTGCTGGGTCAGCCCCAAGCACTGCATTTTCTTTCCCTCATTGGTAAATAAAATTGTAAAGAGCACTGGAGAACCCAGGAGCCAACACTTCTCAACAGTGCTCAACTTAGGACTGGAAAGGCTGAGACTTGGGGAGCAACAAAACCTAAACAAAAAACCTCCCTGGAAATACAGGACCATGACAACTCTGTAGACCCTCAAAGCTACCAGGAAGTAGAAACACAACCTGGAAGGAACAATCCAAACCATGCAAAGGCCGAGCTGCTTCCCAAAACTGCTGCTGCCTGGGAGGAGGCACATGGGCAACATGAGGCATGAAGCACTCAGCTCTGACTCCCTGATAAATGCAAAGATCTTGCCTGAATGGAAATACTCACTTGGCTTGAAGCCTTTGTGTATCTTTGGCCATCCCTTGTTGGGGACAGTCCTCGCATCCCTTGTTAAATGATGGCTGCTAAGAGGGAAGAGGAGGCGATCAACCTATTTAGACTCAGCTTTCCCACCCTGGGGGTTTCTTCATAGCAGCAGCTGGCCAGAGAACTGCCTTTGTTCCAGCAGGCACAGAAAACAGACACCCCTGCTCAGCCCCCCTAAAATCCCACAGAAGAGCCAAGATAAGTTTATAATGGAAACCCTGCCACAACCTTAACTATAGCATCCTGAATGGAAGGCAATAATCTGATCTGTGTGTGAACTAGCTCCCCTTGTCTCAATGGTATTTATCTTACTTTAACTCCTGTTACAAAAGGGTTGAGTCATAGAGCAGAGCCAGCCAAGTAACAAAACTGCAAGGCTTGCTAAAACTTCAGATTCAAGGATAAACAGGCACAACCCTAAAACAGGTTGGAAAAGAGAGTCTCCACAGGACCCCCAAGCCTCTGGACAATGGTATTTTCCTTCTGCACACAGTGACTGTCACAGCCAGCAGAGGGGTGGCAGGGAGAGGGTATAGAGCACAGAGCTCTGCCCTTCCGTTCACGGTAACACGTGTTACCCAGGGCCCAAGAAACCTGATTCCGTAGCAACCTCAAGCATGGAAAGTGCCCCAATCAGATTTCACTGTATCAGGAGAAGAACAGAGTATTTACTCTGCATACAGATTAGTCACAAAACTGGGTCACTTCTTGCCTTTTCAGAGGGAAATAAAAACAACCAAAACCAAGACTTCTTTTTCAGACCTTTTTGTGTCTTCCCCCCGACTTTTAAAAGGAGTGGCCATTCACAGCTGGCTAAACTGATCAAGCAGCACCTGCATGTGTAAGGTTAAAGCGCATCACACTCAGAATCCAGCTCAGCAGCTACTCACCGGTTCTTTTCTAGTTCATTGTGCGTAGACCTGGAAGACAAACAAAAATTTGGATTAGCCGCCTTTGACCTCTCAGCATCAAAGTTCAACTGCTGCAAGCTGTACACATCCCCTGTGGCACATCCAGCTTAAAGCCAAGCAACTACATATGTTCAGATCTACAGCTATAACCTCAGCATCTCTGCCGACAAGATTCTTCCCCTCTGGTATTTATCTGCTATGTGCAAAGCTGGCACTTCTACTGGTGCTACATAAAGTGCTCCCTAGAGGCTCAAATGCACCCAAAATCCTAAAGAAGTAATGATTAGAAGAGGGGACCAGAGTCAGCCATTTCCAGACTGCTTCTGGCTCTCCCACCAGCTCACTACAGGGCTGTAGTTGTATTTCTTTATGCTTTTGTTTCTCCATTCACCCTGTAAAACTCTTGGTATCAGCTGTTAACACAGGAGCTCATGGAGCACAGCAAATACATGGGAGCCTTCCTGCAGCATTTGCTCTGAGAGAACAACCCCTAGAGCTCTTCAGCAGTCACACACTAGATCTAGCAAACTTAAAAAAACCAGATTGGGGCAGTATTTGACCAGGACAGCAGCACTGCTGTGTTTGCAAACATCAGTGGTTCTGAGTAGCGTTTTTAGGATGCCTAGAAACCCGAGGGGTATGAAACTGCACTGCCAAAGCACCAGCTCGCAGGGAAGTGAGTGACCTATCAAGTAGCCCTGTGACCACTTGCAAAGTGATCTTTGTCTTTATACCTGCCTGCCACACCAAGCAAGCTGCCAGCACTCCCCTTAGAGCTCACAGCTGGAAAATGAGACCAACTAAAACCAAAGGGAAACTGATGAGTGTATTCTGCTCATTCACTGCCTCTGTGATGGCAGCATGAGTGGCCAAAAGCTTAAATCCTTTCAGGATTCCTAATCTAAGGATGTTGTTAGTAACCCAGGTAAAGTTGTTGAGGATTATTTAAAAAAGATAGACATTTATCCAAAATTTCTCTTTAACAGAAGGTCACCTTAAAATAAAAGGAGCCCAAGAGCTTAATAAAAAAAGATCTATTTTCTGTAATTTGGCATCACATTTCTTCCGGAGCTCTGAGAAGATTATCCTCTATCCCCCATCTGGAGAATCCCATAGAGAATTCTACAATTAGGGAACTGAATGGAGGATATGCTCCAAGGGAAACCCTCTCATAATTAAATGCTTCTCCAAAAAAAGGGAGGAGGAGCACTTAACAGGTGTCAGAACCTCATTGAAGACAAGGAATAAGCCGAGGATGTCTGTGAAAAACAAGGTAAATGAGCTTTAGCTGTGACTGAGAGCTGCAGGTGGCCAGAGGTAAAACAAAACGGTGCCGTATGTCTGGGCACAGCAGGGTATGGGATACTATAAAGGCAGGGCACATACAGACAAACCCCTAAAGCAAAGGGAACTCATTCCCTCCCAAAAGGAGAGGATGCCTTCCTTAATTCTGTTTCCCAGCAATCAGAAACATGAACATAATATTTAGTCCAGAAAGTCTCCCAAATCAAGCCCATATCCCCCATGGAGTCTAAATTGGCAAAATCCATTTGTCCAGGCAACTTGGACACAAATTAAGCCACCAAAGCTGAGCTGAGGCCTGTTCAAACCACTGCCTGTATGTTCTCTGGAACATGCTTATTGGTTTATTTACTGTATGCTCCTGCAGGAGACTTTGCCCTCTTCTTGGCTATGCCATTAGCTGTTATGAAGCTAGAGCTATGTAATGCCTTGAATTCCTATATTATATCGAGCCAATTATCAAGACCAGCACCGAAAGAACAAAGTTTGGCCCACTGCTGTGAACAAAATTAAACCAGCAGGTTCTCCCTACTCCTCTCACACAGGAGATGCTTTATTACCTATCTGCCTTCTGATGAACAAGACAACTGAGAGGGGTCACAGGCTTTTAACCAAGTCAGGAAATTTATGCTGTGACTTTTAACCATATCTGTGGCAAGGAAAAAACCAAACCCCAACTGCCCCCCCACCACTTTCCCACTGAAGCTGAATGCAAAGGGAAGAATCTCAGCAATGCTGGATGAATCCTACAAGGATGTTACTTCTCTTACCTGCTTATGCTTTGCTTGGTCTTACTGTGGCAATCTGGAAAAGTTTTATTTTTTCCTTTCATCTAAATTTAGGCAAAAAACCCAAGCCACTACCACCAATCAGTGACTCTTCTGTGCTAGTTTCCCTTTGCTTGGACAATGGACACAGGGAAAAAAACCCTCTCTCTTCTGCTCATAATTCATTCCATTTTCTGAAGCTCCTGCTCTAGAGATTCATTTTCTCCCCTCGTCTTCTGGCTGCACATGTTACTAAGATTTATTTGGAGTTAAACAAGGACAGTGCTGCCAGTGAAGTAAACTACAGGAACCTCTTATTGATACTACATTCAGGAAAAAAAGTATCTTTTAAATAGGCACAGAAACACATGTAACTGGAACTCTTTAACCCAGCTGAGCTTATCATCAGCTGAGAACCTCCAGAGTATCACCAGACTGAAACCAAAGCTCTACCCTTATTTGCTACAGCCAGCTTTTTGATGGGTACAAGATGAACAGCACAGCTATAAACTGTTGCAGCACTTGGGGAATGTTTCAGGGTAACCTGTAATGCTGTCTGTACAACAGCAAGGAATGCATGCATTCAGTGTGACAGTGCTTTGCTGCTGTGGATAGTCAGCCACAGCCTGCATCACCTAGTGACATAAGGGCACTGCTGTTGAGAATGGACTACAAGCCAGAGGAACTCAGATACCCACACAGGGCAGGCAGGACCCTGCCCCACCTGCAAAGCTGAAACCACAGGTATGGACATGTTCACAGAGGAAAAGAAGCACCAGCACACATACTGGTGCTCAGCTGCAATAAAAGAGGCTCAAGCACAAACCGTTGGCAGGGTTCTCATTTAAAAGTCAGGTTTCTACAGCAGGCAGTTCTTTAAGAATAAATTTTGAACACCCAAAGTGATTAACTACTCCTAAAAACTGAAGGAATGTTATATGAGGAGAAAGATCCTGCTGAGTGCATTCTGAGAACAGCTTGGGAAAAGATCAAGAAAGAGTTTTAGAAGCTGAATGTAAAGGAGCCAAGCAAACAACAACAAAACCGGGAGAGCAGCCCTGATTTTAAACAAGAACCTGAAAGCAAAGAAACTGAAGTTTATCCCTCTTTATCCCAGATACCTGCAACTGCATATAAAATAGGAACAAACAGGGAAGCACCAACTGTCAGTCACTCTAATTTAAGGTCAGATGCAACAAGCCTTTTGCAGCAGTCGCTGTGATTCTGCCTGCAACCTTCCTATCGAGCACTTTAACAAGGTGCTCCTGAAACATCAAGCTACAGTGAATTCCCCAGTGAGTCAAACATAGTGAGTGATTTGTCCCTTTATCCCATTTTCCATAAATAAAATCTCCTACCATAGCTGATCCAGTCAAACTTTCCCAGAGCACAGGTAAGCCAACAAAATAAACTGCAGCAGGGAGGAACAGGAGCACTGATTTCATTTGTCATTGGGTTTTTCACTGTAATTAAAATCACAGAGCTGCCACATGACATTAAACACTGCTGACCTTTCTGGTTTACACATTTAATATTGATAAACAGCCTCACAAATGCATTTGCAGTGTATCTGCATTTTGGTTTAACTTCACAGTGAGCTTACTGCTTTCTGTTGTGAAAGCACAGCAATTCAGGCTCCTTGTAGTATGTGACACACAGATGGCATCCAGACCCAATGACCATGTCATCTCCTTGTACCTGGCCACCCTCCTATATCTACCTGGCAGCAGATCCCAGCTCCAGAGGAGCCCAGGACTCCAAGAGCTCCATCACAACAGAGACACCAGCAGCTCAGGAGATGTTGCTGCCCCTAAGTACTGCCCCCAGGTTAAGCGGTCAGTGAGAATAAAAATTATCACTTCCAATGACCTCTTCCAATACATGTCCTCAATGCTAACACAGCCAATGTTTCTCCTCCAAATTCACTCATCCCATTCTGCTTTAACAAGAGATAAATCAGGAAAGAAATATTCCATCAGCTTGGGCAAACCAAGGCACAGTTACCTGAATCATGTACCTGAAACAGCAAGAACACCCATCCACAGACCAGGCCACCTGCTTTCTGTCTTTCTTCACTCAGGTTCAGCCACCTCTGCTGCTTATGCATCATCACACCACATACAATCTCGTTCTTTTCCTACAGCCCTTTCCCCCCTTCTGGCTCTGCTGATACTCATTCACTTGGCTACCAAATTCCCCTGCAGGAAATGCCTTCTTCCATTCCCCAGGTCGAGATCAACCCACCCTTCTGGAACCTGTGAACTACATTGCTGCTCTCTCTTTCATGCAACTTCTTCCTCAGAAATGACTTCTACTGGAAGCAGCTGAGTGGCAAAACAGAATAACTGAAAAGAAAGGGTGACCAACAGCTATTTTCAATTTTAAAACCACCTGTGTCCACACAACAAAATTTACTGGCTGAAGAGCCTCAGTGTCTTGCCAGGGTTTCAAGTAGCAGTAGTTCAACACCATGAGTAGTCTACAAAACCAACTGCACAAGCCACAGACTGGGAAGCCTGTGAAGAAGCTCCACCAGTAACAGCACAGGAGGCTTTCAGCCCAACAGTAAGATAAATGATAGATGTGCAAGAGTCAAATCTTCCTCCACAGATGGAGATGCTGAAGGCCTGAGTTTCTAAACCACCTCACCTTTGACAGTACTAGAAGCCTGGCTCTCAGAGGGCTGCACAGGAGCCTTAGTTGGGAACACAGCAGCTTATGGTACTCGATCAACACTGCCAAGAGCTCCTACAGTAAGGAGTGGGATTCACCTGAACAGGAGACGGCATAGCTTGAGCAGAAGTCCTGCTGTTGCTGTCCTTGTGCCCTTTGCAAGTACCAGCCTCAAGTCTAACAAGTGCTTCAGCTCAGCCTTGCATATCAGTAACTCTAACAGAATGCTTCCTTCCAAGCAATACTAAAGACAAAAGTTATCTTAGTCATCACCACCCCGTGATGCCCCCACACTGTTTGGTCTCAAGGTCCAGAATAAATGCCTCTCCATAAGGAGCAGAAGTAAGGAGACAGAACAGACTGTTTCACCTTCTCACTGACGTCAATGGCGATGCACCAGATTAACCTGGCCCCAAACTCTGGCTAGTTTTTCTGTCACTCTGAGATGGACATGGTATCAGATTCCTCCCAGGGCTCTGATCAAAGCTGTTTTCCCAGGATCAAGCCAGACCCTTTCCAAAGTTCACATTCTCTGTCTCCAGCAGAGAAGGGGACAGAGCATTACTGGCACCTGTTCATGTTTGTTCATCTCTGGAAAAGGAGAAATGGCCCCACAGTCTGTCTTCAGCTCAAAGAGCTCCTTCGTGTGGTTCACAAGTGCAGGAAGCCACCTACCCCTGGATTTGTACAGTGTCCTGAAAGCCTCCTGCAACACTCAGGCAAAAACAACCTCTAAAGCTGCATTGCACACATCCCTTAAAGAAGTAAATGTCTCCAAAGCCACCTACAGTATTTATAAAGCCCCTCTCAGTTTGGTACCTGCTCCTCATAATCATTATTTCTGTTGACATTACTTCAGAAATTAACTCTTCCCTACCTTTTAATGCAGGGAAACAACACCAACACAAATTCCAAGTGATTTTCCCAAGGTCACAGAAGAACTCTGTAGCAGAGCACAGTACTTATCCTGGGTTCCTTGAACCCCAGGACACAGCTTGCATCAGTGGGTTGCTGTTCTCAGGCATCCCAGAGATGTCTAATAAGTATATTTGTGTCATCGTGATGCGTCAACACATCATCATGTGCTGTTGGGTCAAAGACAAACTACATAATTACTGTAAGCTGAATAGGGAAAAAAACCCTAGCAACCCTCATGCTTTGTGCACTGTCTGCCAAGTGATCCAACCATACTCTCAGGCATCACTGCATGAGGTGCCAGCGAAGAATCTAAACTGGGAGCCAAGAGCAAAGTACTATTACTTTACTGATAAAGCCAACGTGACAGACACACCAGGCATAACCCTCAGGTGGGGAAGAAACTGTAGCTGCAGTCCCAAACAAAGCACACTGCTCTGCTGGTGCATGTTCTGTTTTTTCAGCACAAGGGAGGAAAGCACAGGAAGACAGCTCCTCCTTGCTGAACACCATAAGTGTCTCCCACTTCCAGAGCTGGACTCCCTTAAACCAGACCAACAGCCCATTAAGCAGCACAAGGTAGGTCTCTGCAGGGGAAGTGTTTTCCAAGCCAGGCCACACAACAGCAAGAATGCTGTTTTGCATTCACTGCTGCAATCTGGGGCCAGCACAGAGGTTCCCAGCTGGCTCCCCTCCCACTGTACAGGCTGGGAGCAAGTGTGCCTTCTCCTGTCCCACCCGAGACCCTGTGTGCAGAGCCTGTCCCAGCTCCAAGTGCCAAGGGAAAACTGCCCCATGTCATACACTCCCTCACGCAGGGCCCTGCACAGCCAAGAGGAACTGGGTTTGCTGAACAAGCAGCTATTCAATATTTTGTTTTCTCCTCATTGTTCAACGTGTGGCCTCAAGCCAAGCCCTGCTCTGAATACAGAACCGGTGGTTTCCTTCCAGGCTTCTCGAGAGGCTCACCCAGAGCAGCAGCCAGGCAGTTCACAAGCACGTTTGTTGTCAAGCGTCCTCGCTTTCCAAATTGGAAGCTAATGAACAGGGAGATCAGAGTTGCAGCTTCTCGTCCCTTTGAGTGCCTCCAGACCCCCAAGGGCCTGGTTTTCTGGGCCACTTTACATGTTCAAAGCACAGCTCCCACTGGTGAACCCTTGTGGCTATGCATCATCAGCACTTCCAAAGCTCAGATCCCAGGCTCATTTCTTGGAGGAAAAAAAGTCACAATATGAGGAATATACTATTTGTGGGTTTCCTATAACAAGTCAGAGTAAAAGGTACTTGCTGAATGCACACAGGGCTGCTGACAAAGGCCAAGACTGAAGCAAGTTCTCCAGTGTGCTGCTCCATTCACTGCTCTATTCATCTGCCTTCTAACTTCTGTGACAAGTGAGCAAAGGCCCTATAGAAACCACCTCCTTCCCTTCCTGTCCACAGTAACCACACCAGAAGGGGCTCGTGCACACAGATCAGACACAAAGTCTGATGTATGTTCATTCTGGGAGGTATCTTCATCATTTCAGCAGAGAAACTCTACCCCACCTCCCTTGGAGGTGCAGCAGCCAACATCTTCTATAATGACTTAGAACTTGGCCAAATTTAGGTAGATTCTTACAGGTCAGGAAAAGGTATATTCTTTGTCTTCATCAAAGCAAGCTTCCTGTCTATGATCCATGACGCGAGTTGAACTTGTAGACAGATTCCTGACTTTGCTTGTTTTTAATACATTGACAAAACCATGTTTTTCATGACCTGGTGAGGATCAACCTCAGGTGGCTTCACCTCCAAGCTCCCCATGAACAGAGAAGAGCACAGCACAGAATGAGAACAGCAAAATACAGACACTTCCTCACACCAGTGTCAGGTATGCGCTGTCCTCCAGGTCTCTCCCAAGTGCCACCCTACACAAACCTCCTTACGTGATCATAAGCAGGTAATTTGAAACAACATGAATAAATTAAGTAAAATGAGGCACACACTTCATCTATCCCCTGCTAACACCTTAATATCTCTGCTAACAAAGTTTTCTCTGTTGAATATTCAAGTGTATTACAGAGCACGGTGGGACCTGATGCTCCACGAAGCTCTGTGCAGTCCCTGCCCGCTGACTTCCAGCAGACGCCACAAGTCTCACTGCATGGTCAGCAACTCAGTCTCTTTCAAGGCCACATCAAAACCACTACCAGTTGGTGGTGCCTGCATGACAGAGAGATCACAGTAACTCACAGAAGAGAATAAAGACACAAGAGTCAATTTTCAAATCTACCTAGAAAACATAAGATCCTAAGTCTCATCTTCTTTCAAACAGCCACAAGTTCCTGAACACTGATTCTGCTTCCTGAAAACAGGATTAGAAAAGTGTGTGCATTACCCCAATGTACAGATGGTGGAAACCATGTAATGTACAGATGGTAAGACCCATGTAGGTCATCTGACGTGCCCGGATCTTGCAGACTTTCAGCAGCAGACTTGGGAAATGATCCAAGGGCCCAGCATGCCAGCCCTCTGCCCTATACCACGCTTCTTCCCACACATTACATTACCCTTTCGAGGAAGATGGTCATATCCAGAAATAGCTCTACCAATGTCATTTGCGGAGCAGCAGTCTGTTTGGGGAACACATACTTCTCTGCAACATGCATCTTCTGACCTAAAGAAACTGCCTTCAGATGCACTGAGGAAAAGGAGGCTTTCTGAGTAAACACCACCTGACTGAAATGCACTTTGTTTGAAAAGAAACTGATGGCATTTGTATGGCTGTGGGCCAGGCCAGACTTTCTTCACTTCTATTTAGACTTACTAGTTATCTCTCATGTTACAATGATATTGCTGCAATACTGCACCTGGAGATGAAGGGAGGGCAAAACCAGGAATACACAGCAACAGTACTGTTAGCTGCACATTGTGTTAGGGAAACTGAGGCACAAAAGCTCACACAGACTATAAGAAAATGAGGAAAAGAACCCAGATGTCCTGATGTCTATGGTTGTATCTGTCAACAGGGATGCAGTCATCAAGCATCTGGGAAGGCTGAGAAAAGCAGAAGAACTCCGATTTCTTCTGTTCTTACAGCTCTGGCTCACAAGCGGCAGCAACTAACATGAGGGCAGTGAGGTGGCTACCTCCCACTGTTCCCAGATGGCCAAGCTACTTATGAAGCAGTTCATGAACTGCTGCAGTTTGTAGCCTAACTGTTAAAAGCAAACCAGAACTGGTGCCATATTACCTGACCACGTCTATATATTGCTTTACAGCTGCCCAAGCATCTGGGCTATGACCACTGGAGTAATAGTCTCAACAACAATCCCAATGTCATCTGTCCCTTCACATAACTTTTCCCTTCTTGATGGTTTAACAGATGGAAAGAGATAAATGAGAAGAGTTCAGAAAATAATCGACCATTTTATCCAGAGGAACTTTAATCAAAACTGAGGCAAAAGAACTGCTCTCAGTTCACATGTCTGCTTGTCACAGGAGCAAGCAGGGAAGTATAAACAAGTAATGGAGATAATGTTGTAAATCATCTAGGCTACTTCAAACTGAATTCATACACCAACAGAACTGAAGTGAAATCACTTTTATATCAGAGAATGGAAGTACAGTAGGGAGCACAGAAATGAGAGATGGGAATATATCCAGCAGGATGGAAAAAGCAGGCCTGTTCCCTCTGAGCTGATCAACAAGGCAGTGTCTCATAGAGAAGAGATGCAGGCAAAGGCCAGCCAAGTGTGCTGCCTCTGATCAAGTGAGCCCAAAATAAGTCAACAAAAACAAATCCTATCTTTGTTGGTTCAAAAGGGGTAGGCAGTAGGAGCTAACACTCCCAAGAGGAGAACAAAAAGATGTCAGTCTTTGAATTTGGATAGAAGTTTGTCAGGAGGGATCAGGAGTTGATCAACAGCAGGAACTCCAATGAGCAAAACTCAGCACTCCAATAAGAAAATTCAGCAGCATGACACCAACTGGTCTGGTTGGGTCAAAAAGAGAAATGGATTTAAAAGCTCAAACAGGAGCAAGAAAGGAGAGAGTCTTACCTACAAATAGGAGAGCAGAAGGAAACAACATACAGCTGACAACCAATACACTGTCAAGTAGCAGCTCAGGTCAGGTTAAACAAAAGCATGAACAATAAACCCCTGCAGATGTTGTGGATGAGGCATTACACAGAGAAGATACAAACATGGTCAGAGTGGAAGATGAAACCAACAGAACACCTGACAAACAAGGAATACTACTTAAACCAGAGAACTGACTGTCCACTGAATATAATGGGGAGAGAAAATGAGGGAATTCAAGGAACAGATGATTAGGTTTAGCCCAAATATCCTCCCCACTATCCCAGAGCACCAAATCTCTCTGGGAGCCGAAGAACTAAAACCTGAGGTTTCTTGTCACTGCACCAGCGCTGCTGTCTGCTGTCAGTGATGCAAACCAGCCCACATCAACTGCAGCACAGCTCTACCTGGGTAGAGTGCTGAAGCATGTAAAGCAAGAGCCCTGACTAACAGTCCCACTGCTGCAAAACATGCTCCTGGAGCAGAAGCCCCCAAATCTGGGAGGACAAAGGGTTCACAACCCTTCAGCCACACCAAGTGACAATTCACAGCACAGTGATACTGCAGTGGTGAGTTATAGCTAAGTCACATCAACACCAACAGCTGGGCTTGCTTCTAGTTTATACAAAGGCATAATTCAGACAGTCTAAAGAGACCACAAATGACATTTTACACCTGCTGAAGGTATCAAAGTATAAATTCATCCCAGATTCATGGGTTTCTGCATAGACTCCCTGCCATGCAGATCTCCCTATGCATGGCTATGGTACTAATACACAAAAGAAAGCAGGAACTGCAGCTCTGCAGGATTATCTTTATTTTATAGCCCTCCAAGAAAGAGGGTAACAAAGAGGAACACGGTGGGATCCCCCATGGAAACTGCTACATCAGCCCCAGCACTTCTGGAGGCCTCATTCCTCTCCAGGGTGTGGGGTTTATACTTCTCATGCCATTTGCTGGGTTCACCCTCCCTTTTTGTATTTTGTCTGGTAAGCTGCCAGTCGTACTGCAAAGCCAAGTATCACTGAGAAGATGCTGCATACAAAACCTCACCTCCATGGGGTACTTTTTTCTTCCCAAATTGTTGGCAGGATCTCAGCTTCTGATGTAGATCAGCAGAGACAAGGAAAGGCACAACTTATTGCCAGCAGGTACAGAAACCCCAGCATCACTATGACTTGCTTGTCTACACTTGCAAATTGCAATGGGGCAAATTATACCAAATGGGCAGATGGGATGTGCAGAGGCCGAACAGTGTGGAGTTGCAGCCCTACCTGCTAACCTGCTCTGATCAATTGTATTCCAGTACAAACCTGCAGGACAGTGGGATTCAATCCTTAACAGCTCAGCCATGTCCAGTTTTCCTTTCCTGAAAAATTAACTAGCATATTCATATATTGCTCTCTCCTGGAAGATCCCACCTCCAACTCTTTTTAACCAAAATTTCAACAGCAGCATGAAGATTCCATATAGTAATCCCATTGTTTGTACATTTACCAAAATGTGGCATAAATCAAAACATGGCACAGCAAATCTCATCCCTTTTCTGATTTACACACGTGGATTTGTACTCCATGAGGCAAAGCCAAGTCCTGAGCCATCAATAAAGCTCCCTGGCACTACAAGACTTGAGACAAAAAGCAGTCTCTATACCAAGCATATTACACAAGGGTCAGATTCTAACCCACCTACACACAGCAACTCAAAACTCAGCTCCCAGTAGCTGTGGAGTAAGGTGTGATCCAGAGTGCAAGTGGTTGAAAAAAGAAAGCACTCACCAGCAAATAACCCAAGTATCACCCAGAAACAAATAACTGATACAGGAACGGAAGCAGCAAAGCTGTCAACAAAAAGCCTCAGAGACCAGATCTCTGGGATGGGAAGCAAGGGGCAAGGGCTTTGTGCAGAACAGGGGCTGACAGAGCGATTCGCTCCTTCAGGAATCTCTGACACAAGAGACACTCAGCCTGCTGTGCCTCCTCTCCTGCAGTGAAATCAATACTGTCCTAACTCCAGAGGCTGTAGGAAGGACTGAAAACTGGCAGGTACTCAGCCTTCAGAGCAATGGGGGGGCAGGGAACCTCTTCTGACAGAAAAGGCGTAATATATTTAAAACCGTGCTTAAGCAACCCCCCTACTCCTCCTCCTCTGCACAGTGAGGTACAGTTGTACAGAACTGCTGCTCTGGGAAATCAGGCTCTCATGCACCAGCCAGCCAAGGTTGACTTGCAGCTAGCAACACATGCTACATCCTCCCAGCTTCTGCATCCCTGTTAGTGAGCCTGTGACACGGGAAGCCATCACATGAGGCACCTAATGCAAACCTACCTGCCTTCTCAATCCTTGCCCAGGGACACTGTGAGCAAATTAAGCTTAAAGCTCACTCCTACCCTCAAAAAACGGCTTCAAAGGTTATGAGAGTGGAGGGCTACAGAGAAGATTAAGCACAAAACCAAGTGATGGGATTTAGAAGCGTGTAAAAAAAGTTTCAGATGTAGCAGAAGAGAGTGCAACAACAGAGAAAATGAGCTGCATCACTAGAATAGCCAGAAGAGCAGAGAAACCCAGACACCCAAATGTGCAAGATACCGTGTCCAAAATGCCTTACCATGCCCATTACAGCTGCTGCTTCCAACCTGCTACTGGGCTGCAGTTGTCTGAGAGGCCTTTGGGAAGTAGCCTCAAACACAAGAGAGGATAATGGGAAGAGAGGAAAGTGAAAGGAAAAAGAAACTGGACAGAGATCAAACCCTTCCCCATGGAACTGAGCAATAGATTCTTTGAGTGCCCTTAACAACACAGGCCTCCCGGGAGAGCTGAGGGCTCCTAGTGCTGCTGGGGGGGTGCTTGGCATTTCCCCAGGATCAGGCCAAAAACTAACAGGCTTTTCTGCATGCCTGAGAGGCTAAATAAAAACAAAACACAAAGGACAATCTAATATTGCAACGTAATTTCAGATTCTGTTATAAATCTTAACTTCATTAAACTGACTGTATGAAGGGGGGGGGAAATCATTTTGCATCCCTGCTGTTCATTTTATTTCCTGCTGACACAACGATTTAAATTGATTAAAAAGTCTTCTCAATTATTTTCCAAAATGTATAAATATCAAACCAGTCTAATCCTAACTA
Source organism: Melopsittacus undulatus (assembly GCF_012275295.1). Taxonomy (NCBI): domain Eukaryota; kingdom Metazoa; phylum Chordata; class Aves; order Psittaciformes; family Psittaculidae; genus Melopsittacus; species Melopsittacus undulatus. The sequence goes on along the minus strand of NC_047530.1, from coordinate 101,298,303 downwards.
ACTATAATGAACCTTTCAAATCACTGGGTCCATTTAGAACAGCACATGGAGGGTCCCTAAGAGCAGCTTCCCGTGACACTGATGTTCTGTGCCCACAGAACTGTACTCCCAGCATAGGCTACTTCACTTCTCCTGTAAGTTTACAGAGCTCAGCTTCTGCCCCACAAACGTCTTCAGAAGGACTAAACATTAAATCAGTGATCCTGTGTGTTACAATAAATCTCTGTTCATTTTTAATCCCAGTCCAAAAAAAACAGAAGATATTTTTGTCGAGAGCAAATGCAAAAAAGAGGCAAAATTAAATACTAATTGAATAAAATTTGGCTAACTGAGCTGCTTGGGGTTTTGCTTTTAGCAGTGTGTTACACGGGATTTAAAACAAAAAGTTTCCTGTGTTTCTTATGAACTCCAGGTCACAAAGACTGCAATTCTCCACATATTTTTGCAGGTGGGTCAGTTTCAGTACCTAAATACCCCTGACTAAAACAAGACTGCATAGTTTTAAATATAGTCAGGTTTTAACCCTCAGATTGCAACATGAGGTCTTTAAAATACCCATGTAAAACACTGCACATCCGTACAGATAATGTCCTGAGGATTGCAGAGGGGAAGCCCTCTGCATAATATCTGCTGCCAGCTGCACGACTGAGATAAAACATTCCCCTTAAAAATGCATCATGAAAATGAGAAATACTGAGGCAATGTTTTCCCCCTTATCTGCACACCCCTGTTCAGGGTAGAAAATAGAACTATTTCGCTGGGACTGGGAGACCATCACAGTTCTATAAGAATAAGATTTACTCTGCCACTACCATCGAGAACTTCTGCTGGTGTTCATGACATGCTCCTCAGAACTTCTCTAGGTGTTCATGACATGACAGCACAGAGCCCGTGTCTGGACTGCAAATCCTGAAGGGAAACACTTTGATTTAAACTATGAATTACACAGAATCCAGGCTCCATAAATATGCTGAAGCACATAATCATGGATTATTTGGTTCAATAAAGACCAACAGCAACACATACATGTTGACTTCTAAAAATGTATAAATAAAGAAGAAAAAGAAAACTGTGCTTTGCAAGGTTGCTTAAAAGACATTTTTACAGGAGGCTTTAAATGACAAGACCTGCACAAGATCTAAAGGCATCATTTCTTTATTATGCTCAAAATTAAACATTTTGAGACAAAAGAAATCTAAGAAAATCTCTTGTCCACACATGAAATGTAAGTTTTACCCCTCATCAAGGCTTCATGTTTAATTCAAAGTCCATTCAACCGCCACTAGACAGAACTTACTGAATTGTCCCTTTGATTTTAACAGGAAGGGATGATACAGAGTCTTCCTTAAACAAGACTGATGCTATACTCAGCGTCACACAAAACACACTGCAGTGAATTTGGAGGCCCCCTGAACTTCACAGTTGTCACTTCCCGGCACTGCAGCCATCTGGAAGGCCTGCCATCTCCTACAGCAAGTGCAAGCTGCTACGACTTGTGCTAAAAGAAACTTCCATTTCCAACTGTGCCTATAAGATCTGAGCTCCCCAGAAGACCCACCCACTCTGGTCTCTGCCTGGAGGAGACCTGGCGCTGGTCACTCCCTGAGGCAGAAACAAGCATGGGAGGCATCACACCGGGTAACAATCTCACTCCAAATAATCTATTTGGCCTCAATATTCCTTGAATAAAGATGGTTTTAAGTAACACTAGAAAGTATCTTATCTGCTTCTCTCGCCTTTCTCCCCACATCAATATACTCAGTGCTGTCAGCCCAGCGGGCTGGTCTCAGCACAGAAAGGTGCCCCATGAGAGCACCGAGACCCCAGGGACAGGGAGTGTTCTGCACCCCCCTCCAGCCTACAGGTTGCTGGATTCCATGCTAAGGAGCTCCTGAGGGGGATGTGCTTCCAGCCCCCCTCTGGAGAAGGGCAGGTTGCCATGACAAAGGCCTTTGAGAAAAAGAGGTGTGGGATGGAAAAAGAGTACATGAGAAATCTAGAGGGGAAAAATGTGTATCTCAATTCAGCATTTGCCAGAATTCCCCAAGACAAAGTCACTGAGATTCAGGTTCACGGGAAAAAGTAAATGACTACAGCTGTTCTGAAATCAGGAGAGGCTGGATAAAGGATGGAAGTAAATATAAACACATAGCACACAAAAAGCTCTGGATATGCTGATCCTGATGAAGAAAACCTCCCCACAGCAAGGTGTCCTAACATCACTTCAAAGAACCTTTATTATCAAATGCTGCCGAAGCAGAATCACTGCAAGCAAAGGCACCTTTCCCTTAGGCCTTTACAGGCACTTCCCAATGGCCTTAAGAAAGCTTTAATCACCTGAGCCACCTGCCACTATTTTATGGATTGCACAAGCCCTGCTGCAGTAAAAGCAAGCTTGCAAATACATTTTCAAAATTATACTTTGTTTCTGAAGTTTCTCTATCCCAGAAGGTCTCAACAAGGTCTGAACAATCCTACAGAATGGAGTGAAAGAAAACCAAAAGGACCGAAAAAAAGAGGGGAGAGGCAGATTCTATCACAGCACCAAGTGACGGGCTTAACCCTGTTGTCTCTTCAAGATTTAAGAAACCAAGAAATACTGTATAATAAGAGAACTGTCAAAACATGGAGTTCTACAATTACCCAGCAATCAGAAAGCTGTGAAACCCCACTGCCCTGAAAGGCAGAGTGAAAGACAGCTTCGTTTTCCTGAACTGAATTTTTAACATGTTGTACATAGCAGCCAGTCATCTCCCTCTCCCCCGTTTGTTGTAGGGGATCCATTTCAAAATATCATTTCCTTGCTTCAAATCATGCCTGTCATTACAATCCCAGAGCGCCCAGGCTGCATGCATGCTATCCCTTAAAAGCAGTGACTTCTGGGTTGGAAAGACATCAGCTGTATGTAATGGGTGTAGCTACTGCCTACCTCCTCCCTCAACCCTATGAACAGATCTCCCTATTCCCTTTCCCTCTGCAGCATCTGAGTCTTGGCACAGAGACAGCTGGCAGTGCCACTTCAGATACAGCTCCCCTGTGTCCCCTCTGCTCTCAGTGCCACGGACCTAGAATGGACACTGTATTTGAGTCTCCCAGCTCTGAACCCCCCCTCAGATTCTTCCCCTTTTCCCCACAGGGTAAGTTTCTTCCCTCTGCCTCCAGCTTTCTTCTCCAGCTTCATCATCCCTGCATCCCACGTGTTCCTGCCCACATCGTACCTGTTGGCAAGACTTGCATTGCTGCCACTGCCACTGTGTTTTCTTGCCCGGCTCAGCCTCCGCGTGGGCTTTGGGTCTTGTAGTCCAGGACTTGGAACTGAGGGGAAGGCTGAGGCATAGCCATGTTCACACTCTGCATGAAAATCAACAAGCAGGGCATAAAAAACAGGTTATTAACCAAGGAGGGAGAAAAAAAAACAGCAGTCAGCAGCAGGCAGGCCTCACCACTGCCCCGTCAGCCAGGCTGGGGAGGCTCTTCAAACCACAACAGCTCAGGGAAATGACTGATGATGTACTCAGAGGGAAGTGGACTGGGAGGTGCAGAAAAGAGGAAGGGGAATACACAGGCTCTGCCAACCTTGGAAGAAGGACAACACCACTTAAATACCTGAGAACATCAGGACAGCCCAGAGAGCACCTCGTCTCTGCTCCTGTCTGAGCTACCTGAACTGGGCAAACCAGGCACATTTCATCATGCCACCGAGGTCTCCGCAAAGCCAGAGCCACCCATCACCATCCTGGTGGGAAACTTTGACACCAAACACCACTTTTCCTTCCATCCGCCTCTATCACCTCCTCTCTCCCTTCCACCTCAGCCACCACCTCCACAAGGACGGGTCAGCCCTGTCCCTCATCAAACCCCTCACTGACAGGGTTCACCTCCTCCAGCACACTCTTGCTCTGATCCCTTCTCACCCCTCCGCCGGGGATTTCTGACCCCAACACCGCTTCCCCCATTACCACGGCTGTTATCCCTGCACCCCCTCTTCCCCCCATTACCTCTCTCCCTCCGTTCCAGATACTCGGCCGCCTCCAGCAGCCGCTGGATGTTGATCATCTGGACCTGCTCCATGACACTCCGCAGCCCCGGGCCCCCCTCCGCCCCCTCGCTGGAAACGGGGGCGGCAGCGGGGGGTTGCACCGCGGGATCGCCGTCTCTCCCCAGCCCCCGGGCCTCCTCACACCGACAGCCCTCTCCGTACCGGAGGTGAGGAGGGGGCGGCTCTGCTGGGACGGGCGCACGGAGGTGGTGAGGGACCGCGTGAGGAAACGCCGGAGGAACAACCGGGATCCTCCTCCCGGCGGAGGCAGCTGCTCCTCCCGACCCACACCCGTCCTGTGGCCCGGCCCCGCCCCGGGTTCACCCCACACCGGGCCCTGCCAGGACCCAACCACCCGGAGCGGCCCCTCAGCCCCGCGGCAGGACCGGCCCCTGGCCCCGCCCCGCACCACTTTGTTTACCTCTGCCCGGCGCTCACGGGAGCGCGCCCGCGGGGATACCTGGGAAATGTAGTTCCTGTCTGCGGCCGGGCACTGCGGGGCGGGGGGGCACTGCGGCCCCCGCACAGGGACACCGCACACCCACCCGCGCGCATGAGTGCGGGTGCAGAGACCACCCCCCAACACCCCCGGAGCAATGGCTGTGTGCCATGATGACTGTAGTGATGGTTCCATGCCCAAACAGAGCCTGAGGTTATGGCTGTGCCCAAGTCCAGGCCCTGACGTGGTGGTGGACAGACCCTAAGGTGGTGGCTCCTTGAGCACCCAGACCCTGAGGTGAAGGCTCCATGCTCACCCAGACCCTGAGGTGAAGGCTCCATGCTCACCCAGGCCCTGAGATGATGGCTCTATGCTCACCCAGGTGCTGAAGTGATGGCTCCATGTTCACCCAGACTCTGAGGTGGTAGCTCCATGTTCACCCAGACTCTGAGGTGGTAGCTCCATGTTCACCCAGACTCTGAGGTGATGGCTCCATGTTCACCCAGGTGCTGAGGTGATGGCTCCATGTTCACCCATACCATGAGGAGATGGCTCCATATTCACCCAGACCCTGAGGTGGTGGCTCCATGTTCACCCAGACCCTGAGGAGATGGCTCCATGCGCACCCAGACCCTGAGGCTGTGCTCACCAGGCCCTAACGTGGTGGTGATTTGTCCCATCCTTCCTCCCTCCTTGCCAGCTCACAGCACTGGTGCATCAGTGACACAAACCCAGCGGCACTCATAACCCATGTAGCCAGCTGTAAATGGAGGGGTGATGAGTGTGCCACAGCTTCCCCCGGGCCACCACCTGCAGGCTGAGCTCCATGCTCCACCAACACGCTAGCGGCCTCAGAGGCAGGAGGGACCTGCAGCCACTTCATCCCTCCCCTTGCAGACACCAGCCAGGGCTGTGCAAGTGCCAGGACTGTGGCAAGAATGAAGCAAAGGGGCTAAAAACGAAAACCAGCAGCCACAGGGTAGGGGCTTTCCACATCTCGCCTGTGGAGATGGAACTGAAGGTGCTCTGGGACCTCACACCATTTCCTAATGTGAACACAGCCCTTTGAGAGGATAGCCAGATGTCACAGCCAGCAATCTTCACTGTATTTGAAGCAGCACGTAAACAAGTAAGAACGGTGACCACTCAACGTTTTAACAAATACTGTCACATCTATACCTCGCAGTCTGATCACTCTTCTCAGCACCTTAATCAAGTATTTACATCCTGATTTTCATACAGGTACAAGCCCTCGAGACCACTTATTTAACTCTGGATTTTACCAGCTTCAGCGTTTGCTGGAATAGAGCTTAATAACCTGTTAACATTCAATTGTATGATACCGGTCTCTGAAATATTTGATCTACTCTCAAAAAGGGCCCAATCAGAGAGCATTCAAAATCAGAATCAGAAGGTTCAGGGTAACAATCTGAATCTCAAACTGATACTGACTTAGAAACCCTCCAAGGACTGTTTTGTAGGTCTAATTGGGATTATTTTCATGGGTCTGAACCTTTAGGCTATGACAGGTTACATTTATAAACATTCCTCCATCAGGATGGGTAAAAAGTACCCTGGAAAAGTACCTTAAAACCCCCAGAAAACCTGAGAGTATCAATTAATGGGTCCTGTCTGATAGCAAGAGCTTTAAGCAAAGCACAAAGTACTGGAGACTCATGATGAAGTTGCAAGAGCTGGCAGCACTCAACTTAAGAAGGCCTAAAAAATGGATTCAGGGTAGCTAACTTTTCTTTAAACACATTTTGCTGATTCACCATTTCTGAGGTTTCCTCAGAAAACTGCAGGCTTGCAGCTGATGGAGGTAAAAATAATAGCACCATTCAGTTCTTACACAGCCCTTTTCATCTCCCAATCTCAAAGGGTTGATTTGTTTTGCTTCTTTTAAGATGGGATCACTGAAGAGTACAGGAAGCTGGGACACCTTCGGGGTCATGCCTCCCTCATCCTGCTCTGTGGAAAAGCAAGCCCCAGCCCTCACTAAGGCAGGACAGCCTCCATTCACATACCTACCCTGAGCCAACTACAGCTCTTGTAAAGATTGGCTTTTGCCTGGAGGTGAGCTCAGGGAAGGGAGTATTCTTTCTCTCCACCTCTTTTTTCTATGCTGGGAACTGCTGATAGAGCAGATAGTTACAATCACGTGGAAAGTTTCAGACTTGATCAGTCTCAGGGACTTATTTGTATGGTTTTGGATTATTCACAAAGGGAAAAGGACACAGGTGTGCATACCCTTCCGCAAGTACTTTTCTGGGCTCTAATTATGCTTCCTCTAACCTGCTTCCAAAACCAGGGAGCCATTTGCCTCTCAGGATTAGCAATACTAAACATAAACCCCCAACCTTCCCTCACTAAAAAACCCATGACAAAGCCCCAAAATCTCTGCAAGACAAGTTCCTGTCAGCATCCACTGACACTAGCTTTTCTGATGGCATATTCAGAAAATCCACTCTAGAGATTACCCTGGGAAAGCCATGGCTGGAAAATGGAGAGGAAGTTTAGGAGCATATCAAAGTGTTAGCCTCCTGATGCCAAAGTTTAAGATACAAAATGAAAGAGTAAGAAGGAGGGGGACACAATACACATGGTGAGTGAAATCAGCACTGGAATGAAGTAACAGCAGGATCAGTTCTGCGTGAAAACGATGTAGCATCAGCTCTTCCATTTACACATCAGCTCAGCTTCCAAGTCTTTGTTTCTGAAGTAAACAATGTACAATTAGAAGAAAAAATCTATGTGAAACAAAGACAAATTTGAGTATGAGCTGTGGGACATCTTCCCCAAGAAGGAGCCCTAAAGAGGCAGACAAGCAGAGCCAAGCAGATCTGCTAAACCTTTCAGTTGCCATCCCAAGTGCTCATGTGGGCAGGTCAGCCTGCGAAATGCCAAAGTTGTATGTGACAGAAACAAAAGTGGGTGGAAAGTGAATGGCAAGAAGAGCCCGATGCTATTCGACTGCTGACCAAAAGCCCCAAAAGTCACATTTTAAATGTGGTTGAGCAATCCACAGGCAACACTGGGGAGGGACTAAGGGAAGAATATTTTAGGGGAGAATGAGATCATTTAATTTAGTGGCTCCAAATGATCTGTAAGTACAGTTTTCTGATTATAAGTGCTTGCTGCTTGGCATCCGTTCTGGCAGCTGTGATTCACTTTCATTGTGTGTTCTGCTGCTTCGCCCTTTAGAAAGGGGCTTTTTACATTTTATTAAATGGCACTTCGGCAGCCCTCCATTTCCAGCCTTAATAATGGATTTGTTAATCTCCCTGATAGCCTTTCCCTCCTCCTTAGCAACAATTTAAATATCCAAGAAGAAATCTGCAGTGCAGAAATCAATTAATATTTACATCTGAAACGCTGCTGTACTATTTTAATCAAGTAGAACAGATGTGGTCTGTTTTTTACCAACATCACCATCGCTTGCATTAAACTTGCATATTCCATCAAGGAAATCTTCTAAGAGCTTTCCAGAAAGTAATGTTTTAAGCTTCTGAAACCTGCAGTGACTCTACCTCTTTTCTTTCCACTCTGCAGGAAGGGAAACTGAGGTGTAAGCAGCATAATTGCTCATATGAAGAAACACCCTAAGCTAAAGGTGGAACAGGAACATACCTCACAAAACAAGATGCCCAACCCTCTGCTTTGGACACAAGGTTTAGAAATTACACAATGCTTTGCAACGTGGAAGTTATTTTCATTAAGGGCAATCCCTCTGGCTAAACTGCATGGTTTTCCATCCCTTCTTTGGCCTTTTCTAAAATCTTCCTATCCCCGAATCTATCCACTCTCTGGGAGAAACATATACATGGCAAGGTGGGCAAAGGAATTTGGAAGAGCTTCCTTTGCCCACCTCTGCACAAACCCTGCATAGACTTTATATTGCTTATGAAGCCTTGACACCTAACACTCCTGCAAGCAAGGTGTGAATAATGATCCTCAGGAGGAACAATTCTCTGCTGCTCCCAAAGCAGTGAAAAGATTCTCTGAATCCTCAGATCAGCAGACCATAAACCCCCTGTTTTCCTAGCCAGGGGAACATCATCCTTGTCATACCTGAATATCCCACCTTTCAGCACATGCTGTAACAACCAGGTCTCTTGTACTTATAACAGCTCAGCATCAGAGGACTTGTAGCAGCAGGCTGGACAACATCCCAGGTCCCACCTACTCAACACCCTTCCAATGCCTTCAATACCTTCCATAAGGGACCTACACAGCCTATAGGATGTGGCCTCATTTCTTATCCAGGAGCCTCATTCTTTCACAAGGCATCAGATAATCCCTTTCAGCACTCCCACTGGTGCCTGGAACTCATCCACTAGTGAGGACAGGCATTTCAGAGCCAAACCACCTGGATATCCAGGAGTTTAAAGAGGAATAAAGCACATGCTGCATACCTCACTCTGATTCAAAGACAGAGTTCTGCCAATCAATAAGGTAAAAGCCACATGTCTACTGGCCCTTTGGGCTACTGGCTCCTTTCCTCCAGGAGATGTGTTGCTCTGTTTCCAGACCTGTGTTGTGCCCCAATTTATCCTGAGTCAGTGGCTTATTCTGTGACTTTGGTTAAGTCACTTGACTGATCCAAAATTGAGTAAGAGGACCTCATGGAAACAAAAAAACATCATATAGTCCTTCAGCTAAGTAAGCAGGTAGGATACTTCATCCAACAGCAGAAGTGCTTCTCTGCCAGCTCTCAGGATGCTCTGCTGACAAGGAATATGATCAGATCTCAGCAGCGCTCCTGGCAGAGCCCCATGGTTTTACCTCTGCCCTATCATTTCTCCTGCTGTGGCTTCCTTCTGAATTTTATGCTGAGGTCCAAACAGCGTGAGTCAAAATAACCCAACCTGGATGTGGCTAACATATGAATCACTGCAGCCAGGTCACAAACAAGGAGGAATGAAAGGGGTTTATTGTGACCTCAGTGGAAAATATATAAATAAAGGAGCCCCGGACTGCTCCATATATCATATCACTGTAAGACCCAAGACCATCTATACTGACCTTGAACCATGTGTTCAGCTCTCATTGATTCAATGGGAGCTCTGCACATAGGCAGAAGGCAGTCTCGGCTCCTTCTCCCCTCTGCTAATTATAGGTTTCTGATACTCCTTTACTTTAGCTTGTCAAAAAAGACCCCAAGCAGCACACAAACAACTGAAAGAGCCTCATGATGAAGATACTGTTGACTCACCCCCAAGGCTCAGTTTTTCTCTCCTTCGGAGAGGATTAATCAGGAGCAAAGGACAAATCTAAGGTCACCCATTTGTTATTCCTGGTCAGAAGGTCAATAAACATAGCCAGCACTAAAAGAAGATGTAGCTATCTTCTGTGAGAGGCCAAAGTTCACTGTCCCATGCGTGCACACCTCTACTAGACTTGTGAATAAGGACACCACTGATACAGTGTCTTGCTTGCTTTCATGCGTTTAGAAGAGGATATGGCAACACCGGTCTGTATCTGCAGTGAGATCAGTATATATTGCATACCATGTCTATTACAGATAAGTCATCCCATCCCAAGAATTCATCACATGTTTACGCAACTCCTACTGTCAAAAGCATGAGTCCGCACACACAAAAGGGATGCTTGGCACATACTAAACCTCAGCTGAGTTTATTCCAGGTCTCTCTAAAAACATCTTCCAAACTCTTAGCATTTCAGCTGCTACAAATTCCCAGCCATGCTTATTCATGAGGTGGCATTTGCAGAGGTTACAGATACACCAACGGAGCTGCCCCCAGCACAACTTCCATTGCTGAAAACAGCCACTGTAATTTTTTTTTCATGTGACATTTCTATTCCTTAGATACCAAGCTTAAATTTCTAGAAACAGGTCATTTGGAAACCTGTACATGTCAGTTAGCAAGGTGTGTTGGGATTGGGTTTTGTGGTCTCGCAGTGAGAACTGCAGCAAGCAGGCAGGCAGCACCGTTCTTCATTTCCAGAGGCTCAACTGGAAAAATGACTGAGTTGTGTTTCAGTAGCTAAAATACTCCCGTTTACCCAAGCAGTCTGATAACAGGGCTGTAATACAAACACTGCAATACAAATAATTTCTACTCCAATATTTTTAAAGGTAAGTGAATACTACATGGGTGGTTTCACTGCTGGTGCTGAAAGGGCACTTCCAAAGCATATTCTCCCCCTGCCATAGCCCTGACTCTGCTCTGTGGCTCTCAGCCCTGTGGTTCTGTTCCCACACCATCCAGCACAACCCATGAGCCCTCTGCTATTATTCACAACCATGATGATGGGATGTGGGACCTATACATGTAAAAAAATCATCTCATTTTTTCCTAGGCATCAAGCAGGTAGGAAACTTAAGTGACAGTCCTGCCCTAGACATGGAAGGCTCCAGCAGTCACCTCACCCCACTGACCTGCAGGCAGAAATGGGAAACTGGTGAGTTTTCGAGGCTGAGAAGGGCCTTGTCGCAGCTCCTCAAACACCATAAGGTATGACATGCATATGGGAATATCTAAGAGCTGGGATCCACAAAAGACAGGGCTGTGCCTGCCTCTCTACCAAACAGGACCCACTCCTGCCTGGGACAGGGTTTTAAAACGGTAGATAACCTGGCACAGCCACCAAAGGCTTGGAAGAACGGATGCGGATATTGAGTGTGGTTTATTAGGAACTGTGTAAAACAACTAGGAAAACCTCTGGAGCTCACCCAGCCATAACAGCTGTTCCTTAAATTGCTGCCTTTGGCTCCTGAAGCCCTTCAGCTCCCACACAGCTGTGATGCTGATCCCATCCAACATCCTAGAGCTTCACCCAGCCCCAACCCGTCCCCTGTCCTGGCCATGAGGACACAAACATCTCCCTGTTACCTCTGTTTTTGACTGTGTTTCCTTGGGGCAGGGCACTGTCATTCCCCTGCATGTAAGCACCTTGCCCAACCGGGCTGTGACTCAGCCACCTACCTTCCTGCTGGGAGTAACACCAAAATAGCTCCTTACAGCCCTGTGTAACACCACAGTCAAGTGACCTGGGCATCCTGCAGGAAGCAGGAGAGTGACCACGTTTGGCCACAGTCTCTCCATCACCAAACCTTCCTGAGCTGGTCTCCTGCATTGTTGCTAATTGCCAGGTTGGAGACTGTAACAAGGAATGACCAGGCATTACCAACATCCCTGCCAGACTGCCAGCACAGGGTATGCTGAGCACTCACTCCTGTGCTGGCAGATGGAAGGGCACAGCATCCTCTCAGTGCAATAACCTGAGCTCCGCATGCAAATCTCTTCCCAGTAAGGCCATGCATAGATGTTAGGATATAACCCTTCCGCTCCTGCAGCTATTCCCTACTTTAGACAGGGCCTGTAATGCTCAGAGATTGTTTTCCAATCCCAGCAGCATTTTTCTTTGTTTGGGAGCAACACGTAAAAGCTGTCTGGTTTACGACCGTCACGTTCTGAGCAGCACGTTTGATAGTTGAGCCTTTAGTTAAACGGGACTTTTCAATCTAAAATGTCCTGATTGCAAATTAAAATATTGAAGAGCTTTGCAGAATTGCCTAATAAAAGTGAGGCTTTTCAATACAACGACGGTGATGATTGTTAGTGAAAGCTTCACTGAAAACAAGTGCTCCGGAATGGAGCTGTTTGGATGCAAACACCTCTTTTCAAAACACAGCAATTAAAAACCCCTGCATCCTGCTGCCCTGCTCATTTTCCAGTTCCAAACAAGGAGCTGCATAAAATGCTGCATTTATAAATGGAGCGTATAAAACATCAGATATCATCCACCTCAGCAGCAAGAAAAAATCTATCTCCCTCTTCCAGAGAAACCCCATGATTGTGACAGCTCCCCTTCAAGACAAGAGCTCTCTCAAAGCAAACAAACCCAAAGCGGTGTTCTTCCGTTTGATTTCCAAAGCGTTGGTTCTGCTGCCTGCACACACAAACACGGGTTTTGCTGTAACTCCTGTCACTTCCCTGCTCGCAGCCGCGGTGCAGCTCAGCTGCACGGCTTTGCAGATTCATTATGAAACAGCGATTAGCACCCGAGAACCCCCCTCACCCCAATATCAATTCAACTTCCCAAAGCAGAAAAGCAGCCTGGATTTGTTCAGGGCGAGTGGAGAACAAGGGCTTTCAGCCCACCGCCACCATGGCTTTAGCGGCAGAGCCGCTTCTCCGCAGCGGGATCCCTTTCCCTGGAAGGCTGCGTGCCTGCAGAACAAGGGCACCCTAAATCTTCCCCTTCGTGGGACCTATAGGTGCCATAGGGGACGAGCAGCAAGGGGAGGGTGGTGTGCGATGGAGACGTGTGGTGAGGGACTCGCTGATCTCTTTGTAAAGTTAAACGGAAAGGAAAACGCAGCACATGCTCCATGAAAAGGAGGGGGAAAGGGGGAAAACTGGGAATGGAGGAGGGAAAATGAATGAGGAAAATAAAGAAAATACAAAAACCATTTAAAAATAAGCAGAAAATAAAATAAATCATAATAGGGCCTAAAGAAGAACCGAACCCTGAGGAGAACAGGGACGAAGCGCAGGGGAGCAGAGGAGCCGGGGCTCCGGCCACGATCCCATGTGACACCCGGGGGACCACAGGCTCGATCCCCCCCACCGCGCACCCCCTGCTCCGCGCCCCACTCGGCAACGCGTGACGTCACAAGGGGGACCCCGCCGCCGTGCATTGGCGGAGCAGGCCGATCGGCTCCGCCCCCCAGGAGGTTTCCACCAATGAGCGCGGCGGGTCGGCTCCATGTGCGAACCATGTGTCCGCGGGGGCGGAGCCGGCGCGGCGGGGCCGCGGGTGTCCGCTCCGCGCGCGGGGCTCCGCGGGCGCGCACGGCCGCGGGGCTCGGTAGACCCTTTGTCTGCTCCGCTCGCCTGCCCCGCTGTGCGGCCGGCAGCCCGCGGCCCGCTCCGCACACCGCTCCAAGGGGCTAACGCGCAGGGGCGCAGGCTACGCGCACCCCACCGCACCCGCGGAGCAGGAGGCCGGCGGTGCGGCTGGGCCACCGCCCCGCACCGGGCGCTCGCCCTGCCCTGCCCTCCCCGCCGGCTACCTGGCGAGCGCTGCCTCTTGCCTACGTGACTCTGCCCATGCCCCGGCGGGGGGAGCGGGGACGTGTCACCGCCTCCTCCCCCGCCGCTCCGGCTCCGCCACCGGCCCCCCGCGGTCCCCTTTCCGCGTCCCCCCTCAGAGCCCGCTCCCTCCGGCAAGCGGAGATGCCCCTCTCCGTCCCGCTCCGCTCCTCTCTCCATCCCAAACTTTCCCCCCGGGCCCGGTCTCCACGGTCGCAGGGGGGTCCCACGCGTACCCCCGCCGTGGGGGGTGCAGGCCAACCCCTGCGCCCTTTGTCACCGCGTCCCCTGCACGCAGCCAAAACTTTGCGCTATTATTCCTTTCCGCCTCCCCCCCCATCTCCGCGGGTCACGCACACCCGCGGCCGCCAGCCCACACTTACTTTTATTCTCCTTCTCGATCCGCTCCAGGTAGCTGGCGGCCTCCAGCAGCACCTGCACGTTGTAGAGGAAGGTGTCCATGCCCGCCGCGGGGCTCGTGTTGCAGATGTCCCCGAGGGGGCACCGGGCCCCGCCGGCCTCCCCTGCGCCCCGCGGCTCCCTCCGCGGCCGGCCGCGTTTCCCCATGCCCCGCCGCCGCTTCCCTGCGCGGCGCTGCGTGCGCGCCTGTCCCCCCCGTCCGTCTGCCGGCGAGCCCCGCGGCCGCCGCGGTCCTAGCGCCGCCGCCACCGCCCGCCCAGCCGCTCTGTCGCCCCACGGGCCGCCGCCGCCGTCCCGCCCCCCCCCCCCCCCCCCCCGCGCCCCGGCGGGGCGGCCCGGTCCGGCCGCGCCTGCGGAGTGCGAGCGCCGGCGGCTGCGCTGCTCCCGGGGTGCGGGGAGGGGAACGGGGGGGGAGCGGGCGGCGGGGCTGGGGCGGGCTTGTCCCGGGATGGGCTGTACCCCCCCACCGGCAAACGGCCCTCGGGGTACGGAGTCGGTGGTGGCACCGGGGCCCCTCTGCACCCGCCTCCAGGACGCAGGGGCACAGCAGGGCCGGTCCTTACCCTGCTCACCCCGTGTCACCTCCGGCCACTGCCCGAGGGTCTTCCCCTGCGCAGGGACCCGAGGGGACAGCAGCCTGGGGGTGATGGGGGTCACGAAGCGCCAGTGCTTTAATGTCAAATGACTCCTGTTTTGAGCAGTGACCCCCCCAGCCCTCTCTGGGTTCAGACTCTAAAAGTGGTTAAGAAATGGATTTGGCAGAAAGCAAATCAATGCTGGGGAGCAGGCGGGGGGAGCACCAGCCACCCCCCAGCCCGTGTCTGTCCCTGCGGACCCAGGGTCAGGGCTCGGCACAGTGTGGCTGGGGTGTATCCTTATTTTCCCCTTGTTCCGCAGCCAAGTAGCTAAAGCGAGTCCGTGCCCCGGGGAGAGAGCCTGGGGCCTGACCCAGGCTGAGGAAGAGGAGAGCCTTCACACTTCCATAAGCCTGCTGTTTCAAGCCTGGGAGCTTGGAGCGGGCAGCAGGAGACCCCACTGGCACAGGGTTCCCTCTGACACCCTTCTGGCTCTGCTTCCACTCGTGACAGCAACGCCCAAGCCGTGCTGCCACGCTGTCAGCGTGAAACCCCGCTCCTGACCTGCCGGTCGGGTTGGTCTGGATCCAGCCAGGAGCCCTGTGGGAGCAGCCAGGGTGAAGCATCGCCCCAGAGATATGCTGGGGTGTGGGGACGTGTTAATGCCCAGTGCTGTGGGGCTCCCTGGCCTCATAGGGGTCACCACTGGCTGGAGGTCTGGGGAGAAGGGAGGTCGTGGTGTGTTTAAAAGATGCCATATTAGTAAGTGTTAATTGGTACCTGGAGCCTGCAGTGTCACAGGACCTGAATCACCCGAGAGGGGATGATGCCCCAAACGGCAGCGCATGCAATGAAGTCCCTCTGGCTCCCAATTGCTGGGGGCTGGCAGGCTATTTTTGGGAAGCAGGGCTGCAGGATTTCATGGGTCATGTGTCCTGGGAAGGGCACGTGCCAGAGCCAGGCTTTCCGGATGGCTCAGCACCACTGCCTCTCCCGTGCCCGTGTGGCACCTCCACGCTGGCAGCACCACACAGCTCCTGCCCTAAGATACCACGACTCGATCACTGCATCTGGCAGGGTGCCCCTGCTGCCATCTGCAGTGTACTGATGGATGGCACGGGATGGGATCAGCACTGCTCAGGGAGGGGAAGTCCCTGGAAAATTAGGAAAGGGGGGGATGCAAACCATCAGCTGGATTTAGACATGGCCTGGAGAAGAGCAGGGAAAGCAGAGGTGGAGCCTGGGAGCAGGGAGCAGAGTGGGATGGCGTGCTGCTGCCCGGCTGCAGTGTGTTCGGCCCCTGCAGGCATCTGGCCATGCAGAAGAGCAGGATTTCAGCTGCTGACCAGAGCAGGGGGTGGAGGTGGGAGCCAGGCTGAACCATAAAGGACTCACAATGTACTTGGCTTTTATTAACTCCACTGACTAGCTGAGATAAGACACAATACTCACTTTACAAGTGTGCACTGGCAAACGCTCATTAGAACATCAAGCAGAAAGTCTCTGGCTTTCTAATTGCACGAAGGCTGCGCTGGGGCTGTCTCTGCTCTAACCAGCCCTGGATGCATCTGCTGGAAACCCGGACAGGAGCAGCTGCCCAGCTCGCTGGAGTGCTGAGGGCGTTATTCTGCCTGCTCACCAGCAGAGAGAAGAAAGCTTTCCATGACCTTAGCTTAAAAGTCCTTACTGAAAACACACCCGAGGCAGCAGAGGCAGCCAGCACCACACTGCTCAAAAATCAGATCATTTCAAAGTCTCATCCCCTCTCCCAGAAGAAGGCAAGGATGTGTATGGTCACACTGCAGATCCTGTGCCTAACAGCAGCATCTTCTGTTACCTAACTGCATGTCTTGGTCCTCCTCTTACACCTGCACAGCCCTTCTCCTGGGATTTTCTGGATGCTTTGTATGGATTGGTGCTGATTCAGCCATCAGGAGCCAGCACTGCTTTTCCCACTGTGATACCCCAGGTTTGAAGCCAGATTAATCATAATTTGGATTCCCTTCCCTTCTAGCTATGTTCCAGGATAATTTGTCTTTAAAGGCACTTCTACAGAGGAAAGCAAGTGTCCCCCAGGCAGGGTTCAAGCAGCTCTGCTGTTCTGGCCAGGCTGCAGGATCTCCCAAGAACCTTGGTGGGTCTGACCCAGCTCTGGGTCCCAGCTGCCAGCCCCACAACCCCTGGCTGAGTGGGACTGGGCCCTTTGATGCTCCCTTTCTTCCTCTGGGTTTCCATCTTTGGCCACCAGCAGCAGGGTGCTGAATTGGCCTCGCTGTGCTCGTGCTCTATTGCAACAGCCTTGGATCACAGCTCCCATCTGCATCCTGGGAGTCCATGCATGGCTGGGGCTTTGGTGGAGCACTGGAGACTGTGCCTGGGCATTTCCCATGGTGTTTGTACTGAGAGACAGGGCAGGGCAAGGCACAGCTCAGGCTGTTGCCTGTTGGTGATGCCAGGAGATGCAAGAACACTTACCTGTCCTGTCTGCTCCTGTGGCAGCAGAGAGATGTGACATTTGCTGGGGAATGGGGTAGGGAGATACCAGCATTTCCAAGGGAATGGCCCAAGGGCAGGAGTTGCAAGGGAACTGGCTCAGGAGAAATGAGGTTTCTAGGGTTTACGGGCTGGGGGTGTATTGCAATAAAGGGTGGGCAGAGGGAAGCACATGGAGAGATCTGAGAGGCAGCCCAGAAGGAGCAATAAGGGAGGAGGTTTTGCAGCATCCCCAGCTCCACACATCCAGCAGCCGTGGTCCGGCACCCTCATCCACAGCAGCTTCCTAAATACAGCCAGTTAAGTGCATGCTGTCTTTATTTGCCTTCTCCTTTGTTCAACCTTTGAGCTCACCCTGAACTCTTATCATCAGTTTCTTCTCTGCAAGGCAGTGGTGGAGTTGCTTCTTAGTGGAGGGACCAAGTGGAGCCCTATGGGCCCCCCCTTTCCCCCCATCTTTGCAATTGTAAGTTGCCTCTCTCAGAGGCTGTGAGCTGGCGCAAGCTCCTCTTGGCTCTTACTCGTTCTTTGCCGTTTTTACTTGGCCTTTCACAGTAGTTGCTATGCAGTACTGATATAAATATAATAGAGGATTCTTTCTTGCCCACCCTGAAGGGAAAGCATACATATGGTTTGAAACTGCATTGTGCCAGCAGGGAAAAGCACATCTTTCGGTGGGTGGATTCATTGCTGAACATTCCCACTGGGTCTTGGGTGGCTCTGGAAGGGGTGGATGGGATCTGCTGAGGTGGGTGGGAACATGGACGTGGCAGAAAGCTGGAGAGTGCATCCCTGATGAAACGGGCTAAGCGGAGGATCTAGTTCTCCAGCTGCTGAACAGGAAACTATACACCACTCCTAGGAATACATGGATTGATCCTCGAGTCCAGGCTGCCGGATAAAGACAAGGTCGTTTGACGCTGCTCCAGGCAGGGAGAACTTGGAATACTCGCAGTGTGCAGTGTTGCATGCTCTGGCTTTGGGGTTTTATGTTAAGCTCCATATCTGTGATATCCAACACGTTGCTGAGGTTTGTGCTCTCTAGGCCAGGGCCCAGTTGTGCTTCTCTGTTAGAAACGGGATGCACTGCAGGAAAAGCAAAGAGGGACCCACACCTCCCAGAGGATGGTAGTTTGAGTCTCCTCTTGTTTTCAAATACCTTGTGTCCCTCCTCCCAGCTTTGTACTGATTTCATAGCAAATAACCTGCCAGTCCTGCTGTGTTTTGATGCATTAACTCAGGACAGTCTTCCCAAGGCGTTCACAGCTATGAAACCACTCATCCCTGAGACAGAGCATGAATCTGAGGTGCTCAGGTGCCTCATTTTTCCCATTCTCCCTCCCAGGTCTCATGTCTTGGTGAGCCAGCTGCAGGAAAGAAAGCTTAGAGAAAGAAAAAGGCAGCAGCTGTAAAGGAGAAATGTCCTGGGAGGTTTCCAGACATTCTCCCACAAGATGATGGAGGGCATGGAAATGATGCCCAGGGGTTCGGAAGGATGTGGGCTCAGTTTTGCCCTCCCCAGGGCCATCCCTTCAGCAATGCCTCATTTCTGCTTTGCAACAGCTTTCAGAGCCTGGGCTCATCACACAGTCTGTACAAGGAGGAGATCCCAGATACACACAGGCAAATCAGTGCCCATGGATTTCATGGCTGGGTTGGGCTTTGCAGCTGCTGGGGCTGGCATTAAGGTGGGAAATACATCAGGGCACAGCCGATGCTTGACTCCAGTAATGGCAACAACAAACTCACAGTGCAGAATTACTCCCTGCCCTCGCAGGGGCTCAGGGGCTATTCTGAATCAAATGGATTCAGGTTTAGTTTAAAAGGTTAATTATATTTTAGAGCAAAAGTCATGCCCAGCCCTGCTGTTACTGCTCACCTGCAGTTGGGAGAAGGGGTCAGTGCCCAGGGGGAGGCTGCAGGAATCTGATGGTGGACACGGGCTGTGGGGCAGTTTTGGACACAAGGACAATGCTCTTGGCCCTACTGCCATGCCACAGTGAAGGCAGCCCCTAGCCACAGTGCCAACAATGATGGAGACCGGCTGGGGAAGGGAGCACGTGGCTTGGAGGTGACAGTGCTTCCCAGCAGGAGCATCAGTTCATGAGGAAGCTCGGGAGCAGCTCAGCCACTGGCTCTGCCAGGTGAATGTGGAAGCAACACATCAAGAGACAGCTCATGAGTCTCATAGTGTAATTACAGTTGATTTCCTTCACTTCTCACCAGCATCTCCCTCCAACACCTCCTTGGCATGCAGTTCACTGTGCCTCTGTGAGACACTGGCAGGCAGGTTTTGACCACAGGAACTGATCCAGGAGGGTTTCCTGGCACATCCCAAGAACAGAAAAACCCAGTAGTGTTTGGATGCAGTTTTGCTCATCTTTACTTGCTTGACATCCTGATATTCAAGCACAAACTGACCATCCCTGCTGCTACTCAGAGCACTGGGTGTTGTAAGGGGAGGGCAAAACCAGAGGGGATCTGCTGGGTCATTTAGTCCAACTATTCTGAGCAGCCACGTCATATAATCCCCTTCACGAATTTCCCAGCCTCCCAGCAGCCCCCACCAGTTAATACCCATTTGTTTGTGTGCCAATGTTATCTGCTTTAAAAGCTGTTCTCTCTCCCCAGTATTTCCCTACGCCTTCCTCCTCATCCTCCTCCACCCCTTCCCACTGTAACTAAGGAGCAGGACCATGCATCTTCCCAGGCTGCTCCCACTTGGCATTCTCCACTTTCTCCCTGGCCATGGCTGATTGCTGCACCAGCACCATGGGCAAGTCAAGGCATCTCAGCTCCTGGTTTGCTGCCCCAGCCATGCACATGGATGGATTTCAGTTTCCAAGCAATCCATTGAGATCCTGGTGTCTTACGACAACCATGCCACAGCAAACCCACTGCTGCCGGTCCAGAGTCTCCTCTAGTGCAGGTCTTGATTCCATTGAGTGTTAGATGACATCCCCACCTCCTCTGCTCCCCTTCACCAGTGTGTCACCACTTTGCCACTCATTTACTAGTCCTCCAGTTCCACTAACGTGTTGCATGGTGCTATCAGATACGTCTGAAGAAGAGATTTGATCCATTTCATTGCCTGGCCTAGAAAAATGTCTGGTTGTAAAGGAAAAATTCAGTGTGACCTGTTCATTGCACTTTAGCCTTTTCTCTTCCTCTCAGGGCCTTGGACTGCTGTTTCCTCCAGGATACAGGGTGCCATAGGATCACCCAAACTGCTTGCAGTATAGGACCAAAGAAAAAGCCCCAGAGCAGGGCTCAGGGCAGGTGGGTCCCGGCAGGGCCGGTCAGGCAGCACAGCACACACCTTGCATAAATCAGCAGCTGATTGTGGGTGACGTCTTTGGCAGGAACTGGTTTGCTCCGTGTTACTGCCCTGCCTCGGGTATTTCCCTTCCTGGGCACTCCTATGGCCACCCTTCCTTCGTGCAGGGCTCACAAAACACAGAGCAAGCCTCTGGGTGGTGGCTCTCAGAAAGCTGGCAACAGAGAGGAGTACAAATGGTCTGCTCCCGGTTTCAGGCTGCTGAACACGGTGGCAGATGACTCAATCCACACCACCCAGTTTAAACCTTCGGCTGCCATGAGGCTCTGGTGCTGATTGATGTTCCCATTGCCTGCTCCACCACAAGCATCACCTTGATAGACTCACAGAATAGGAAAGGACCATAAGGTCATCCAGTTTCAACCCCACTGCCATGGGCAGGGACACCTCACACTAAACTGATGATGCTGAGAGGTGCTGTTTGCAGAGGTACCTGTCTAAACCTACCCAGAAATTCCCTCAGCACCTTCAGGAAGCTGATCCCAGAGATCCTGGTTCAGACCTACCCCTACTTATTTGTATACCACTGAGAAAACACTGCAGCAAGACAGCCCCGTCCCTCAGAGTGCTCCCAGCCTCCAGGGAATGGAGGAAAATGATTTATTGGGGTGCCCAGGATTAGCAACAGGATTTGTTGTGTTCAAAACACTTGGGGTGATTCAGTGTTGGAGGCTGAGGGATGGAGACCTGAGCATGCTGTGGGTTGTGGTGGGTGAAGCGGGATGGTGGCAGCAAACCCTGCCTAGGGATGATGTGGGAAGCTGGGGGTGGGAAGGCTTTGGTGCAAGTTCAGTGCCAGGAGCTCAGGCACATGGGTGATGAAGAAGGAACAGGGTTGATTTGAGGGGCAGCTGAGCTGATGCACTGGATCATATGGGGATGTACAGGATGTGGCCACCCAGTGCTGCTGCCAGGAGAAGCAGCCTGCGGGGCTGCAATGCAGGAAAGCTGCTGGAGAAACACAGAGATGGGGGCTGCAGGGGGAAAGCAAAAAGTCACAGAACCACAGAATCCCAGAATGGTTTGGGTTGGAAGGGGTCTTAAAGCTCACCCAGTTCCAAGCCCCTGCTACAGACAGGGACACCTTCCACTAGAGCAGCTCACTCCAAGCCCCGTCCAACCTGGCCTTGAACACTGCCAGGGATGGAGCGGTCCCAAGGCAGCTGGTGAGGTGACCCAACACCACACATGATGGGCACCACCAGCCCTTTGTGCTGAAACCAAACCAGTGAAAACCCAGTGGATGCAGGTGTGCTCCCTGCCCAACCCTGCCCCGAGCGGGTTTCACCCAGCACAGTGAGAGCAAAGCCATAAATGAGAAGGTGCCTGCTCTGCACCTCCTGCCCCAGCTGCCGTGCAGATTGCAGCTGTTTGTCCCAGGCACGTTGGCTGCAGTACCCGTCGGGTCGGTGTTTAATTGCCTCTCCCTAACCACGCACAAGGCAGGGTGCAATTTGCCAGTGCTGGTCAAACAATGGAGATAAACCCGGTTTACACACAAAGGCAGCGGAGCAGGGAAACTCCAGTGCCTGATCCTGCCCTCCCTTTGGAGCTGGTGGCTCCAGACGTGGGTGGGATGTGAAACCGTGGGTGCCTCGGCCTTCGGGAGGAGGAAGAGAATGTCCAATAACAGGAGACACCCACTTGTGCTGTGCTGAGCTGGGGTGAATCCATCTGTGTCCCCAACGTCACCAGGGCTGGGCTGCTGCGTGCCAGCTCAGGGGCTGGCCGTGTGCTCGTAGAGCTCAGCACATCCCTTTGCTTGGGCTTCCTTTTCTTCTTCCTGAATTCCAGATGTAGAGATAATGGAAGATTTATCTCTCTGCTCTTTTTTGACCTTAACGGTGCTAGTGCGTATATGGGAGATGGCAACGACCTCAGTCTTGCTTGGGAATCACCCAGCTGGACATTAAAACCTTTAACTTAGGAGGCAGAAGAGCTGCCCTATCACCAGTGTGGGCCCTCAGGACCTTGGCTTCAGCAGAAGCAGGTAAAGAAGGGAAAGCTCCATCCCGCAGCCACATCTTCTCACCCTGTGATGCTCAGAGCATCCCTGGCTCCCCTCTCACCCCAGGCTCAGGCCAGGGGAAGAAGATTCTACCCAAATGCTATACATAAACAAGGAGAGTTAACAATTAGCCTGCCCTTGCAATGTGAGTGCTGAGAAAGCAAAACACACCTTCCTTGTACTGCTCAGGGCACGGACCTGTGTTTATGGCAGTGTCTAATACAGACATGTAGCACAGAAGAAGATACAAACGGGTTATCCTCAATATTGATAAGGAAGGGCACTCACACAGATTATGGGTGGATTTCAGTGTTCCTTAACTATGTACACAAACTATGCTGTGAGAGTTGCTTTCAAAGTGCTGCACGATTCCACATGCTTTAAATCCCTCAGAAATTAATTATGGCCTTTAAAACTAATTGGGGAATCACGTGGGTTTGGATACCCCAGGTATGTTTTAGGATGGTGGGTGTGTGACCCTGCCTGTGCTGCAGTGACACCCATGGGTCACCCACTTCATACATGGCTCTGCAGGAGCCTGATGGCTCTGCCTCACCCTGTTCAGGATGGGTGCATCCCATCCCTGGACCACTCAGCATCCTCATCCCGTCGCTAACACACCACACGCACCCAGTGAAACCGACTGCTCTGTCACCAGGTTGCACATTAACACCCACACCTACAACACGGAGTAATTTATGGGAAACTCACATAACTCTCAGATAACCGTGTCCCGGCACCCGGCATCCTGGCACCCGATACCAGACGTGCGCTGGGCGCAGCGGCCAACACCGGCGCCTGCTCGGACACAAGCTGGGAGGAAGCAAACAAACACCAACAAGGCAAAAAAGAGGCCGTTTGTTTGAAGGTGCCTGGAACAGGAGGAAACCAAGGGTGCGTCAGATGGGAAAGCACAAAGCCAGCAGGGAAACGGGGTTTGTTTATAAACCTCTAGAGGACGGCCATGAACAATGGGCTGGGCGGTTTAATCCCACCCTGACATGGAAAAGGAACCTGGCACAGCAGGACAGGGGAGCCCTGGCTGGGTGAAGAGCTGCACGGTGCATGTTTCCTCCCTGGGGTGGGAGGGAGCACCCATGAGCAGGCAGGTTTGGGGGCAGAGCCCTGTTCCCATGCAGCAGCAGCCCTCAGCATGTCTCAGAGCAGGAGGTGCAGCAGCAACTGCATCTGCTCAACATGAGCTGTTTGCAACTGAGTGCACGTCCTCATCTCTAATGGTGTTTCTCTTGCATACAGGGAGCGTACAGGTGAGCCATGGTGGGTGCAGGTCACAGCCCCGCAGTGTTTCCCAAGCTCGGTAAATTGGAGGCAGCAGCCAAAACGGGAGCATACACACATGTAGCTGTGCTCCTGGAGAAGCCTGGCTGGCTGTTTGATCATATGCTGGCCATAGGCTGACATGGGAGAATGCTTCCTGCGTGCCAGACCTTCTTAGTTCTCCTTATGGGAATATGCCTGTTAATCTGAGTTTCCCAGGTAGTAAGCTATTTGTGGGCTACAGAAACTTGGGCACTGGGGCAGGCAGAGCAGCCTTTGCAGTTCATCTGGCACTGGAGAAGCTTGTTCCTGACCCCTGGACCTGAAGAATTTGCCCTTTTAAAACCTGGCTAAACCCAGGCTCATTCTGGCTGCCTCCTCCTGCTGTGCTCTGAAGCAGCTCAGGAAGGAGCAGTGTGCCCAGTGCTATGGCTTCAGAGTCCACATCAGCCAAGAGGGGACGGTGATGGGAGCTGGCACAGCAGCTCCTGTGCTAGCACTGCTCCAGGGATCCCATTGCAGCCTCGAGTGTCCATGGCCTCACCACGCTGTCTGGTCAGCATGATGCCCAGATGGCAATTGCGTGGCTGCCCCTGACAGCTCTATGGCAGAGCTCAGGCTTCTGTTCCAAGTCACTGAGTTAGGGTAAGAACCACTTTTCCTTTCTCAAAACCTGCCAGAGCCGGGACCATCCCACAGGGATAATTCACAGCTTCTCCTTCAAGCACCCACATAGGTATGGACAGGCTCCTAGTGAGGAGCATCCATTCCCTGCCCAGCCAAGCAGGAGGAGGGCTCCCAGCCACCTCCCACAGCACCCCCTCATTTCATTAGGAACAAAGCTCAGAGCACTGAAGATGCTCAGTATCACAAGTGATGGTTTAAACAGAGTGGCACCTCATGATCTTGCGGCTAATGCATTGACCCATGGGGACTGCGTGAGCCTGTGTCCTCTGCAGCCCTGGTGCACCTGTGCATTGCTGTGTACCATGTATAGGCACTGCTTTAACACCTTCCACTTGGTGTCTAGGGCTCTGTCAGGACAGGTACTGCTTTACCTGCAGTGCAGACAGCATTTATACAGATGCCGAGGGACCATGGCACTGAGTTTCCATTCTCAGAGCAAAGGTTTATTCAGTGCTCAGTAAATCTGTGGCACTGACAGCCCTGATTAGATGTGAGAACAGGGGCTGGATTTCCAGGCAGCACCACTCCCCTACTTGCAGTGGCAGCTCCTGGGCTGCAGCAGCACTAAAGGCCAGGTGCTGATCTTGCAGAGGCTTAGGGCAAAGTGTGTCACTTGCCAAAACCTGCCCCAAAAAGGCAGCACAAAATGAACCTCAGTGAGCTGTGCCATGCACATGTGGGGTTCAGGGGGGCTGAAGGTGCCCTCTGGGAGCCCAGTCCCTCCAGTGCAGCCATTGACCTGCTCGTGCATGTGTGCATTGCTTTCAAGGCTAAAATGACCAATGTAAGAAAACCATTGAATCACAGACTGGGTTGGGTTGGAAGGGACCTTAGAGCTCACCCAGTTCCAACCCCCTGCCATGGGCAGGGACACCTTCCACTAGAGCAGGTTGCTCCAAGCCCTGTCCAGCCTGGCGATCATCATGAACCTTTCCCCTTGCCTCCCACCCAGCTTGCACAAAGCTCTTTTAAATTAGGGATCAGGACTCGGTTATTCCTCTGCTATTCCCAGCAAGGGGCCAGCACTGCAGGCACCTCACCAGGCCAACAAGCACAAGGGTTCTGGCAGGATGCTCCAGCAGCACTTGACAAAGAGCCTCTAACCTCACCCTGAGAGAACATCTGGGCCTTCTCTAGTGCCATAAAGCAACCGAGACACAGGAATCAAACCCAATGGAGTAAGACAGCCCATAAACAGATACCAGAGAGAGACTCTTCATCAGCAACTGTAGTGACAGGACAAGGGGTAGTGGGTTCAAACTTCAACAGGGGAAGTTCAGGTTAGATACAAGGTAGAAGTTCTTTACTGTTAGGGTGGTGAGGTACTGGAATGGGTTGCCCAAGGAAGCTGTGAATGCTCCATCCCTGGCAGTGTTCAAGGCCAGGTTGGATGAAGCCTTGGGTGACATGGTTTAGTGTGAGGTGTCCCTGCCCATGGCAGGGGGGCTGGAACTGGATGATCCTAAGGTCCTTTCCAACCCTAACCATTCTATGAGTCTATGCTAACATCTGCTTATAACAAAATCACTCCAATACCCGAACATTCTCCCATTACACAGACAATGGCAGAGCAAAATGTGCCAATGTGCTTCTTCCAAGTCATTTGTGAAGTTGGCCCCATTAAAGCCAGGAAGGACCAGCTGCTCCGGCTGAATGATCCCAGGTAGGTGATGTGCCAGCCAGGAAATCAGTGATGAACTTGTTATATGTAAACACTGTTGAATAAATCTAAACAAACTCTGATTATTTATACAGCATATTCCTAGTGCTGGTTGAATATTGACTCCTGCCAACTTTAAAGTAAAACTGGAGCCAGGCTGGGTCAATTAATTAATGTCTCTGTAGATATAATTAACATGTATAATATGTATATACCAATATACATAATATATATAATTATAGGTATTGGTGTTTGGGTTGTCTAGGCAGATGGAAAGAGTAAGGGCTGAAAACACTCTGCTACTGCCCACTGGAGAGGGAAGGATGCTTAAAGTCACTGGAATAAGAAGCTGGTGGATGATATTTGGGGAAGGGAGTTACTGACCTGTGCTCCCTTTCTGCTGAGTGGATTTGAGCAACAACTTCTCCATCTTGTTCATCCACGTAAAGAAGAATTGAGGTTGGAAGTGTCTGACATCCAAGGGCAAGGCCCTGTGTATAAACCACAGCTACTGCAGTGTATTCACAACAGCTCCTGTAGGTCGCTTTTGGCACCCAGCAAAGCTGCAACTCAGGATACGATGAGGTTCTGGTCCTCTGGAGCATCTCCAGCTGCCCCAGTGCAGCACGTGCTCAGGTACACCCCATCTGCATCCCACAGGGTTGTTGCATCACAACAGGGGCTGGGCTCTTGTTTGTCCTCCCTGAAAGCTCCCTGCACCGGCAGGCACAGCTCGGGGCTGGGTTTGTACAGGTTTGATGGGGTTTGCAAGTCTGCAGCACCTCTGTTCCTCAGCTGTGGGACAGAGGGGAAAGGAAGGAGCTGATGTCCTGACAGCTGTTTCACTGCACCATGGCCACTGGGACTTCAGGTGTCCCCAAGCCTTAGGGCCGGCTTGTGCTGAGGCAGGTGCCTGCATCGCCATTAGCACACAGCACCCCTGAAGGGCTGTGTTCATTAAGGTCTGTTAACTGCTCTCAACACCTTGGATACAGGTCAGCCACCTGCAGCAACCTCCCCTTTCCCATCCCCACAGGGGCATGGAAGAGAAGGAAAGGGCTCAAGTGCCAGGATGTTCACTGGACACTGATCCCTGCAAGGTGATCAAGCCGGTTGCCATGCTGCTGGGTTTGGGGGCTGCTTTCCCCCTGCAGCTCAGGAGTCATTTAGCTCCTGATGCATCAAGCTGAGGGCTGAACACTTGCTCTTCTGCAGCTCTCCATAGCACCCAAGCATGCTCAGCCTGTTGAGTAAGACCAGGCCATTGAGCCAAGTGCCTCTGTTCAAGCAATGTTTGGACTTTCTGTACCTTTGGGAGCAGAGGGATGAGCACTGTGCCTGGTGAGGAGGGCAGGGAGCAGCCAAAATGCTGAAGGTCACAACCAACATGGAGCTGGGAGCAGGAGGTTCCTGCTCAGAGCCATGCCCAGAACAGCACCACTGCCCAGAGCGTTCCAGTTATCCCCTGCAGAGCTGGGCTGCTCAGCATCCCCATAGCCCAGGGGACAAGCTTTGGGTTTGCAGGTAACATTTGCACACAAAAACATTGCAAAAGCTACATCCATTGACATGCAGCAGTACCAAGGTACTGCTGCAAATGCAAAAGGAAAGGTACCTGGACACCACAGCACTGAAGCAGGCAAGACAGAAAGGTGCAGGATCCTTTGGCACTGGTGCATGGCCCACCTCTGGGTGATGCATCTTCACAGGCTGTGACAGTGACCACATGGTCAGACCCTATATGAAATACAGCCAGGGGCTCTGTCAGGATAATGCTGCGTGATTCCCTGTTCACCCCACAGCACCAGGTCTGTGGCACGGCACATCTTGGTTTGGAGGTGAAAGCTGAGGACCTGTGTGATAGGGATGCACTAATGTCACCCCTAAGCATAAGATCCTTGAGGGGGAAAGGTCAGCGTCTGTTTCATGTGACCTCAAGCATTTGGTTTTCTCTCCCCAGTGCAAACGTTGACCAGGGATAGGAAGGAGAAACAGGGAAAGTCAAGGCAAGAGAGACTGCAAAGGAAGCTCTGTGAAACACATGCTCTGGCTGCTTCCAGCTGTTGATTTTCCTTTATGTGCTTCATTTACGGGCAGATCCCCAATAAGAAGCACTGACAACAGCTTACACTTTATAGAAGTCAACATGTTTTCCTCTCTTGAAGACAATTTAGAGCATCTGTCCCTTTGACCACTATATATGAGAGACAGAATAGTATATAATATAATAGTATATCTTAATAATACATTAAAAATAACATTTTTCTATCTCCATTCTCTCCCTTTTCTCTGATTTTCCATGCACAGCAGTTACAGCACAAGCAGCTGACCCTCTCCCTTCTCAAGTCTGACTAACAGAGAACACCAGCTATAACAGATGAGAATGAAGCTCCAACTTGCCCAGTATCCCACATCCCACAAAGGTGAAGGGAAGACACTTGGAGAAATGCATAGAACCATGGTGAGCACACAGTGATGCTTCCTGAGACCCTGCCCTCAGCCTCCAACAACGCACGGTTCAGAGACTGGGACTGAGATGGCTTTGTCAGAATTTGCCTGCTGAAGGACAAGAAGGCACAAGTGGGTTGGCAGTATCAAAGCATGCCCTTCCCTTGCCATTCCCTTGTAAAGAGCTATGGGAAGCCGGCACAGCCTCCAGAGCTGGTGTGGTTCCTCCACGGCAGTGCATTTTCTGATGGTTTAAAACGACTTCCTTCACTGTGGATCTCCCCATAGATGTGGCTTCCATGACTTCTGGTTCTCCATTCCAACGTGCCTGGGACAAACAGCTACAATCTGCACGGCAGCTGGGGCAGGAGGTGCAGAGCAGGCACCTTCTCATTTATGGCTTTGCTCTCACCATGCTGGGTGAAACCCGCTCGGGGCAGGGGTGGGCAGGGAGCACACCTGCATCCACTGGGTTTTCACTGGTTTGGTTTCAGCACAAAGGGCTGGCGGTGCCCATCATGTGTGATGTTGGGTCACCTCACCAGCTGCCTTGGGACTGCTCCATCCCTGGCAGGGCTCAAGGCCAGGTTGGATGGGGCTTGGAGCGAGCTGCTCTAGTGGAAGGTGTCCCTGTCTGTAGCAGGGGCTTGGAACTGGATGAGCTTTAAGGCCCCTTCCAATACAAACCAGTCTGGAATTCTGTGGTTCAGGTACTGCTCACCTGAGGAGGAGCTCCAGCCCCAGACACCCGAAGCTCTGTGGCTTCTGAGCCCTGTCCCACTGCACACCTTCCACAACATCTCCATCACTTCTGCCCCAACCAGCCAGGAATGCTGAGAGCCCTCAGCCGGTGGGTGAGATTGCTAGGGAGGAAATAGTGACCATGAAGGCATTCTGCTCTAGGGAGAGAGCTTACAAGTGCAAAAACCCCTTCAAAACATCCTTCTCCAGCTGAGAAAGCACAGGAGGACCGAGGGGAGCAGAGGTCTCGCTTCCTCCATTACTGGGTTATGAAATGAACCAGTACTGAAAGCGAGCCCAGCAGCCAGATGTCTGCTTTCATCTCGCTGCGCTGGAACGGGAATAAAGCCCACAAAATCTCCACCGAAACACTTTCTTTGAGAGCTCTTTGTTAATGGCTTTCCGGCTGCAGGGGGCGAAGGCAGCAAACGTGGGGCTCTGATGCCATCTAAAGGCCGCCTGAGGTTTCACCAGTCAAAGGCTGTGTTGGGGACTCAACCCCGGTTTCACAGTGAACTCTTTGCTCTCCAGCTCTCATCTTCAGGCTTTGCTCTGTCTGCTCACAAGCGGATCAGACTTGACTGAAACTGTCCATGCTGTGTGCTGCTCCAAGTGCAAGCTGCTTGGGTTTGCTTGCAGGTCCTGCTGGCACAGGTAACACGTGAAGCTTCCAAAGAACAGGCCTGCAGGAAAACACATGTTTCTCCACATTAAATTCTGGCTATCTTCTCTCTTAGGAACCTGAATGGCTGCTGGCTTTGCAACTGGGATTGGGGCAAAGAGCTGAGGAGCCTTAATATTAGGGGTGGGCTTTCTACTATTCCTCTAAGAGTCTAGGCAAGTTTGGCCAATCTGCAAGTCTCTAAATGCAGGAGTGCACACAGGCTCTGCAACAGCTGAAATCCCCACCAAACACCCTCCTGGCCATCCTCACCGAGCTGCTTGTGCCATTTAAGCCACTCAGGTGGCAGTGACCCCAGAGCTGCTGCAGGCACAGCATCAGGCAACTTCTCAATAGTGCTTTTCTATGAGCCCTCCACCTCATTTAACACCCTGGGTACCCGAAACAACAAACACAGATCCACACATCAACCCTGTGGGAGGGGAGATGCGTTTCCCACCAGTGTGAAGGAAAGGGGAGAAACATCATCAGTGCTCCTGCCAGAAGTTCCCATCAGATCCACGTGCCCATTGTGGGACTTGGTGGCCCTGTCTCCCTGCCCTTGGTTAGTGAGCAGTATGTTGTATTTGGGAAGTTTCCATAGGATGGAACAGTGAAAACTCAATGGTTTTGCAAACGGGACATCCAAAGAATAGAAAACCCTCAACTCCTACAAGAATTTATCCTGCATGCTTAGCACTTTACAATAACTCAACTGGTGAGGCAGGAAAACACTGGCCCTAATGGCCTATGACAGCCTTCACCATGACATTATCATGCCTCCTTGTGATAGAGGCACAATACTTTAGGTCAGACTAAAGTATCTAAAGTACACCTTCTTGGGCAATTTTTGCAGACAAGCCCAATCTGCTTTGCCATGTAACACTCATCTCCAGAACAGGTTTTCACAGTCTGTAAGAGAAGTCAGCAGGTGAGCACCCAGGTCACAATGCAGATTTTAGCATGGCCATACACAGACAAAAGTGAGCTAGAAAGATACACAACCTTATAAACCCATTGTCTTCCTTTTTAAAGTTCTTAGATATAAAGTTCTTACACATAATTCCGCATAGCATACCCCACTGCTTCTCTGTATTGCTCTTTCTTGGGTTAAGCATCCTAATGGTACTAATTGTTTCCTACCATGTCAATGATCTGTTTTGAACCGTGTCTTTCCAAGTGCTCCTACTTCCCAACATTTAAGCCTTAATATATGTTATGCCTGTTATGAACATCTACTTCGTTTCCATGCGTTGGCTCGCAGAGTCTCAGATCCTTCTTGTAACACTGTGAGAGTCAGATCTAAGTGAAAATGAAGGGTCTGTTGTGGTTCGTGGACTCATAGGAATAGAGAGAGTTCAAAGAAGAAGCCTGCAGCTGCACTTGGTGCAACACAGTGTTAGCTTCTCTGTTTTGATAGAGTCTACTTTCAAGTTAGTGCAGCACAAAGCAGAGTGTGGATGCTCCTGGAGACAAACAATAGTAAGATAGAATTTGAATCTTGGTTAAGGTTTATTCAAGATGCTGGATCAAAATGAATGTCTCATGCAAGGACTCAGCTCATGAAACTGCCACAGGCTCCGGGAGCTGGAGTTTCACTTTCTTGTCATGGGCACAAAAAGGCTGATTTGTGGAAGGACCATGTGTTGAATTCCTTACAGACATTCCGCAGAGTTGATGCAGCTATGCAAACACAACACTGCAGCCTCTGCAGCCTCCGAGACTCCAAGGTATACCATGTGCTGGCAGGGCACGACACAGATGTCTTCAAGCAACTTTGCATCAGAAATCTTCCTGACAGAAAAGAAACCCTTTGTTTTCATTAATAACGTGAAAAAATGGTGATTTCCACAGCTATTTCCCTGCTCTGTACTGACAGCACTGAAACCACCCCAGTGCTGCGTCTTGGGCTGTCACACGTAAACCCATGCTGCAGAGTGAGCCCAAGCAGTGTGCTCTGGGAGAGAAAAGCCTGCAGCACACACTCAGCTGGGGTTTGGGTTCAACCCCACTGCCTGACAGCACGGTGTTGTTTGACCACGGGCCTGTCCTCTTTCATCTCCAGGAGCTGTGACAGAGAAAACAACCACTCTCTAATACGATCAGACTGGTTTCTTGCACAGCTTTCAGAACAAGCACAAGAAAGAAGCCACCTTCAGGATAAACTCTCAAGGAGTCACATGCATAATCACAGAAACATAGAATAGTTAGGGTTGGAAAGGATCTTAAGATCATCCAGTTCCAACCCCCTGCCATGGGCAGGGACACCTCACACTAAACCATATCACCCAAGGCTTCATCCAACCTGGACTTGAACACTGCCAGGGATGGAGCATTCACAACCTCCCTGGGCAACCCATTCCAGTACCTCACCACCCTAACAGTAAAGAATTTCTTCCTTATATCCAATCTAAACTTCCACTGTTTAAATTTGAACCCATTACCCCTTGTCCTGTCACTACAGTCCCTAATGAAGAGTCCCTCCCCAGCATCCCTGTAGGCCCCCTTCAGATACTGGAAGGCTGCTATGAGGTCTCCACGCAGCCTTCTCTTCTCCAGGCTGAACAGCCCCAACTCTCTCAGGCTGTCTTCATATGGGAGGTGCTCCAGTCCCCTGATCATCCTCGTGGCCTCCTCTGGACTTGTTCCAACAGTTCCATGTCCTTTTATGTTGAGGACACCAGAACTGAACACAGTACTCCAAGTGAGGTCTCACAAGAGCAGAGTAGAGGGGCAGGATCACCTCCTTTGACCTGCTGGTCACACTTCTTTTGATGCAGCCCAGGATATGGTTGGCTTTCTGAGCTGTAGTCAAAGCATCTTTTAAACAATCGAGTGATGTAGGAGTGCTGCAGGAACAAAAGGCTGCTCTACACAACCCATCTATTTAAAATACTGTTTATTTGTGATTTAACATTAATTAGCATTACATCTATGAGCAATTTCCGATAACATTTATATATTTTCCACAGGACACAAGAGTTGGCTGGCTCATTCTTTATGCCAAAGCAAGGAAATAGAGGCATTAGCAAAAGGTGCAAATAGTTCACGGGTTGCATTTTAAAAAATATTTATGCACATTGCATTCATTTAAGATATATCCTTAAAAAAGTTAGGAAAAGCGTCGGTCACAGGTTACTGTTCCTACACCCGGTGTAATACAACACGAGGAATGTAGAACGTGAAAAGAAACAAAACCCCAAAAGTTAAGCAACTGAAAGGCTCCACTATGATTAAAAACACTGATTCCAGTATTTAGTGATAGCTAGAAAATTGTTTCCAGGATCCATTCCAACATTGCGTTATCACACTTACACGGTCAAAGCTAACCAGCCCCCAAACATGCTATAATCAACATTGGTGCATGCCAAACCACTCTCCAGCCATATTTAACAATTATATATGGTATAATATTTCAACCGGCAGTTTGGGAATCACATGGATCTTTAAAATGGACTTCCTATTGCAATGGCTGATTTACAGACGATTTGACACAGCGAAGAAAACCCTATGTTAATCTCTAGGTTTAGTTTGTATTTACAACACAGTAAAAGTACTAAAATGACAACATCAGTAAAAATGAGTAAGCGGCAGTACCACCCTTACCCATGGCACTAGGCTCTGGTTTGCTCTGGGTTCACCCAAAGGACAACACGGATTCATGAGACCCTTTTACAATTCAAACGAAAGCGAAGAAGAAACCCAAAGTGTTGCACTCCGCATGAATCCATACAAATGATTTCAAACATCTAATATGGAAATGTCACTTTGCTGATTTAATAAAAATATCCCACAATCCATAGCATATATTTAAAAAAAATAATCACCAAACTTTGACTTTCTTTTGTCTCTTCCTATTTTCTTCCTATTTCACTTTCCCTTTTAACAGTTTTGTTTCCTTCATTTGGTTATGTTAAGAGATTATTTTTCTTCATTCATTAGCAATACCACGAGAGAAAAATAAAACAACCCACAAGGAATTTTTAAACGTGAATCCAGTTCAGTTTTATATGCTTTTATTTTCTGATTCCTAAGTCCCTGGATTCCTGAATTATATTTAAGTATACTCTAACCCAAGCATTCTTAAATACACTCTACTATTAAATGCTTGGTTCACATGCTTATAATACCTTTATACTGAGTGGTATACAAACATTTGAACATATAAAATCTTCTTTTTGTTTTGCCAGTTAAACTAAATTATCAATGTTAAGTGTATAAAACCCCCCTTCTCGAAAAATAAGGGTGTCCCCCCACCCCCAACTGATAGAATAAAAAAGAAGTCTTCAAAAATTATATTTCACTAAAATGAAATATTTGGCAAAAAAGTTATTGAAGAATGGAATTCTTTAGACATTTTGTATAATTCCAAATAAACTTTCTCTTACACAGTTTTTTCCCTAATATTATGTGCCAGTGTATAATAGTTCTATATGATCTAATCTTAAAAAAGATTTCAAGGTGTGCTGTTAATATGCACCCGCTCAAACAGGGGTACAGAACCCAAATATATGGTCAAAACCACAATACAAAAATGTATGAGCTGGTTACCAAATGAGACAGCAGTTTTGAAAAGTCCTATGATCACTCAACAGCAACTTTAATGAAGACTTTAGCTGTACTGATCATTTTAAGGTCTGCAAAATACTCCAAGCAGAACTTGCTGCCGCATACCGTGATGGTATTTGATCTTGCTATGATGGGAATTGAGCACCTGCCAGTGTAGTTCTACATGAAACTAATGAATGTTTCCAATCCTCATAGCAACTTTGGACACAGTTAAGCGAGAGATGAACTAACTTTCAATTAGCATGAAAGGGTTTCTTTGTTTTTTGTTTGTTTAGTTGGTTTTCTTAAAGCTAAACCTCTTCCAGTTCCTTTTTGTTTAGGTTAAAAGTCCAGTTACTGCACACCCCTAACACTACGCTGTTAATGGTCAACTTAAACGTTTAAAATGTGCAATGTCTCCTCGCAACAGAACTGCACTTACACCTCTACTTTCTCCTTCTTTTTGCTCTTTTTCAGGAAAGAAGGAGTGCGGAATTTCTTCTTCTTCTTTGAAGGGGATTTGGAAGGTGACCCTTCAGGGGACAGGGCCTCTTCTATCTTTTCAGAGCTCTTAATCGTGATCTCCACGCTCTCCACAGTACTAGTGGTTAGCTGACTGACCCTCTTGGTGAGATCTTCTTCCACGTCATGTGCATCTTCCTTGCCGTTCACCACCACAACTGGCAGCTCCACAGATATTAGGTTAGCATTCTGAGTGTAGAGATCTTCATGGTTTTCTGAAGGAACAGACAATTTTGAGATTATTTCTGTACATTATCATACAGAAAAAACCCAGTATTGAAACAAAGTCTGTGAGTCTGGACTGTGATCCAAGGAATGAAACCTAAAGTGCTTAGATGTGTTTTTTTCCCTTTTATCCACACTTTCACTTGTTGTAAGCAGACAATACTTTGAAAGAGTCATTAAAGGAAAACAGGGTGAAAAAACTAATCTAATCTCTGGCAGGTATACGTACAGCTCAAGCTATATAGAGTATATACAAATACAGTCTACATATACAGCATATACATGTAGTCTCAAGCACATTCAGAATTCCACTTCACTGCAAGAGACTACTTTATGAAAATGCAGCCATTCCATACAGGTGTTCTTGGAGAACTAGCCTTTCAAAATGCCTTCTTAGACTTTGCTGGAAAAGCCTTAAGCAAAAAATCCTTATCTTAAAACTTGCAGTAAAATAAAAATGGAATCGATTCCCTCCACCTTATTAATATCTAAGTTGAAACTTAGACCTGTGTTGGTTTCTCTTTGCCAGAACTAAGCATTAGAAAAGAACTGGGAAACACAGTTTTCTGGACAGAGTCCCACCCAGACTTGATAGAAGTGGGCTCTTTTTAGCTCAATTGACTTCATGCAAGTTTAAGAATGCAGCAGAAGAGTGGATGACTCAGGTTATAAGAGCCATTGGCATTGTACAGAAATTGCATGGAATACCTTCTAATTTTTCTGGGACATTTTGCGGGGATTGAGTTTGTGACTGAATTTGTGACACAGATGAACCGTCATCTGAGAATAATTCCTGTTCAGCATCTGCAGGACAAGATTTGAATTAGTAGCCATGCAAAGTAAAAATGAAGCAAGAATGTCAGTGCTAGTGCTACAGGATTTACAGCTCTGCATTGTGTTGTTCATGCTGACAACATCAAGAAGTTACAGTACACACTTCAAACTCCACAGAATTATAGATTTACACATTTATCTGCTAACAATCATTATATGTTAGTTCTTTAATAGAAAACGTTAAAAAGATTGGCAGGGTTGCATTCCAAGTAGCATCTGTTTTATCTGTTAAGTCACACAGTTTGCTGTTACAGTAAGTTATTATGCTATGCCCTGAATATGATATATAATAACATCATTTTATTGCACAATATTAATGGAGAAGAATCTCTAGTAAGCGTTATTGTTTAATAAATATATATATATATATGAAAATCAACCCTAAATTAGTAATTCCCTGTGCAACAGTAGTATTGGAAGAAGTAAAAAGTGAAAGTAAATGAATCTTGCACATTGGGAGAACAGAATTCAAACTAAAGAAGCCAAGACCAAACGTCTCAGTAAGCTTTTGCTCAGCTGGGCACAGACCTGAGCTACTTGATCTAACTTGGATAACAACTTTGAGGAGGAAGTTGGACTAAGATGACCTTCATGGGCTCTTCCAGCCTAAGTTATTCTATGATTCTGACAAAAGAGGTCATTATGTTAGTGTGATTTTGTCAACCCCATTTCTGTGTAAGCCTTCCATTGCTTTAATGTTAGCACCAATCAAAGTGAAGAAAAAAAACAAACCCCAAACCAACATTTAACCAAAAAATCTGTTGTCTCAAGGACCAATTAGTTCAAAGTAGTTGTCAATGGTACATATTAATAACTAATAATTATACAGTAAAAATTAACTCAACCTCAACACTTAAAAACACACTACTGACCTTCCAACCCTTGCTGCTTGCGTTCAATTGTTTTCTTGTACTCTTCCAGTTCCTTTTCTGTGAGATGGCTGAATGGGTTGGGTGGTGCTGGGGGTGCATGCTCATCATCTTCAAATTGCATTGGCTGGGAAAGAGAAAATTGTGACATTTAACAGCTGAAAAACACAAAAGCAGCAAACAACCAAGCAGGATGTACACGGTTAATGTCTCTTTTTTTTTGCCTAAATTTTGGTGACACCAGCTTGAGAAGGAATACAGAAGAAAACCATAAAGTGTATCCAGACAAAAATTAACCACTTAATAGGCATTCACATAGCAACGGATATTAAGCACTGAGCTTTAAATCAACATCCTTTTGCAGCAGAATGATCATATTTGAGGGTTGGGGGTTTTGTGTATCAAGGCGGACAGATTTAAAGTAGAGAGCTGCCTCAACAGCTTACACCTCAGGGACTAACAAACCCTTCAGAGAAGTAAAACTTCTTTAGCAAGAGGGATTCAAAAATAAGGTTTCTCATAGTTTTTGCAAATGTCCCAAATTCTAGGATATTTCTTTGTAGGAAAGCAACTGTGCTCATTCACCAGTTTAGGAACCTAACTGGAAGCACTCTTCTGAGAGGAAGAAAGAATACTCATTTACAAAATATTCTTCTTGCTGAAATAAATAAGCAAACTCAGGGTTATCACAAAAGAATACTGGAAACCAAAATGAGGAAACAGATGTCCTATTTCATGGATAGTTGGAAACCTCGTAGATCTATAGAATTCCAATTACAATTCATCACAGTTTGTTAGATAGCCTTATTAAAGATGTCTGTACTGTTTGGAAGTGAGTCTATTCTATTCAAGAAGAGATTAGTGTGGACAGGTCTCCCAAAGAGAAGAACATTTCTAATGAAAGCTGCCTTCTACATGGTTCCATCCCACCTTTTAAATTCAGTTATTCTGAGTATCATTTCCTTTAGCAGAATTTGCACAGACTGATGAAAAGATGATTTGTGGCACCCTACATTGCAAAGTTCAGCCTTTTTAGCTTAAATGGTCTTAGGCAGGGGTCCTACTTCATTAATATTAATGATAGGCAAACTTACCATGCATATCTCCGTTTGAAACTAACATTTCAAGCCTTTGAAATGAAACATGAATAAAGTGTGTTACACATCCAGAATCTGGCACTAAAATAATCAGTTCTAACAAATCATTTGGAAAGAAAATGGCCCAAACTGATGTTTGAAAGACAGGCAGCTAAATAACCCAAATATTTGTCAATCGATGAATTATGTCTTACTCACCGAACTTGGCTTTTTATCTACAACAATCCCAGCGAGCAGCTGAGACTGCGGTCCTGCTGTCTTTAGGTCATACCGGTTTTGCTCCCGTATCTATATAGAGAAAACAAACCGGATTAGAAATAGATATTTATCTTTAACAAATCCCATGCCCATCATCTTTACAAAGCCAGTAACATAGCCCACAGTGAATGGCTGGAGGATCAAGATGTATGCTGCTGCACCTAAAAATTAAGAATTCTCCTTCCACCTCTGGATACACATATGTTGTTTTGCCCTTTGAGTACTCCCAGATATCCACCCTCATCACAGCTCCTGCACTTCATGGAAGCCAATATTTAGAAATGAGCTCTAAGAAACAGTGTGTCTCTGAACCTGTCCTCTCCATCCCATAAAAGAACTAGAGAGATCTCTGCCATCACAAAGGTTTGTAAAGTTTTCCTTTTGCGACTAGCTCACGATTTCCCCCAAATCAACAGCCCTAGCTTCACATTGTCAGTGTTAAGAGACTGACAGATCAGATGTAAATACCAGTACAGACCATATTAAAATAAAATCTGTAGCAGAAAAATAGGAATGAACTACCTAATGAGACAGTGACATGCATAAATCTAAAAATCATTTTCTGGGGCTTGTACTATTAATCTCTAGATGATTAGTGGGTGTCTTTCCACTTCTAAGGAAGGGAGTTTCTCCTTCTAGCTCCAGTTCAGTCCCCATGGACACTGATATGGTGCTTTCCACGAAAGAAAAGAACATGTAATCAAATGGAAAGTGTCCTGAATATCTGTTAATATAGTTATGTCTAGGGTGGAGTATTTGGCCATTCTGACAGTCAGTGTCTTATGTGCTGGAAGGGAAAAGCAGTGAGATATTTGAGGATAGAGAGAGTTCCAACAATGATCTCCCATTTTGTCTTTTTACTGCCATTATGAAGCAGACTGGACCACAGAAATTCCACCTTAATAATTGCTAGTCAAATTAATACAGAACAGAGTGATATTACAGTCTGAGATTGAATCGTGTTCTAGATGACACATAGCAATTTGGTTCATGCTGACACCTAATTATTCACTAAATATAATGCTAAATAGTAGGCTTTACCATTCCCAAGCTATCATTTCCAGAGTTAATACTCATCATTTATCAAACTATTTCATTCAAGACTTCCATATATATATATAGCATATGTATTTATGGATTTCATGTATATCAGACATTTAAATAAATGCTCGTTAGTGCCAAAAAAAGGTAAGAA
The DNA here is from genome assembly GCF_012275295.1 of Melopsittacus undulatus. Taxonomy (NCBI): domain Eukaryota; kingdom Metazoa; phylum Chordata; class Aves; order Psittaciformes; family Psittaculidae; genus Melopsittacus; species Melopsittacus undulatus. The sequence continues at coordinate 101,258,907 of NC_047530.1, read as the reverse complement.
ACTTCTTAGCAAAATCAGAACATTTGAACATGTTATTTTACTGCTGTGGTGGATCATCATTTGAACATATAATTTTATTTGGGAATATTACAACTTTCATTTCATCACACTTTTACCTTATTTCTCTTTTCCAGCACTTCACTTGGGTTTGTGTTTAGAGGAACAAATTGGTTTGGATCTTCAATTTTGATTGGCGTTCCTCCACTAGTCTTGGAGGAGTCATCAGCTTTCATCCACTTAAAGAAAAAACAACCAAAAAAAGCTAAGCACACCAGCATGAAGGGGTGGAACAACTTTCAGCATTGTCCTAGTGTTAAAAAGGAGATACAGTGAAAGGATTTTCTGACTTTACTCTCTATTCCACATGCCACCCACAAAATAATCCCAGCTCCTTGCAGGTTTGTGTTTGCCAAGAGGATTTAAACATGTACCATCAAGATTGCTTTTTGTAAACAGTGAAATACATTCCTTAAGAATGCAGGGGTTTAAATCAGTTGCTGAGGGCATTTCTCCCAAACTTCAGTTTAAAAGCTCGCTAGCCTGCCAGCAGGAGGAGCTGACGTTTTTACAGTTGTACTGTGCAACTGGGAGTAACCTGACAACAAATAACAAAGTGTAGTTTCAAAAGAGCCACCTCTCTCCATGCTGCAAACACAGTGAAAGCATCTTGGTGAACCAAAGGAGGAGGAAAAATCTTGATCATCATTAAAAACAGCAGCATGAACAGACTCTTCGAAGTCTGTTTTCAGTAGGCTCACAAACAGGAAAGGGGCAATTAAGAGATGAATTAGAGCTTGTATCTCACATCGGTAGAGAACAGAACAACCCACGGGTGATTTAAAACCTTACTATGTTTGGTGGGTAATTAATAGCACAGAAAAATACAGTAGAAAAACTGTTTTCTACTTCAGGAATCAGAAAAGTTAGTAACAAGAAGGAAATCATTATTAGATTTAATCTAAACTGTTACTATCCCAAACAGTTACATCCCCCTGCACCAAACAGAGGGGGTCCTTAGTACTAATGTCATTAAGTCTCCTCAAAGCCTATTTGTCTTTTCTGGATACACTTATTTGCTAATCCTGTTAAATATTTCTTCATATAAACCATGTGTAATTTACTTTCAAGTACCGCAAAAACTACGTGACCCCCTAAAAAAATCTACTTACCGTGATCTTAGTCCTGGGACTGGTTTCCCCATTCCAGGACTCCTCAGGCACATTAACTTTCAAGTATGTGTTTGGAGAATTCAGCCATCTTGTCTTTTCTCTTTGTTGCCTCTGTGCTAGGAATTTCAGGGGGGAAAGCGGGACTGTATCATCTTCAAAGGAAAAGGCAGTCACAGTGGCTGGGATCTCCACGTCACTCTTGTGTCTGGGTTTTTCCCTGACTAGTGGTTGCCTATAGGCATAGCCAGTTCTGTATCCCTATGGAGGAGGAGGAAAAAAAGGGAAAAAATGTTAAAAAAATAAAAAATCAGAAAAAGGGATCCAAAGAAGTCATTGAAGCTTTGTGTGCCTCTCTTATATGCATTAGAGGTCCAGTGAGCTCTTCAGAGAACAGGCTACTGATGTTGCTCATCATTCATTCATAGCATTAGCATTCAAGAGACCCATTTAAAATACAGTATAGCAGCAGCTGGACAGGACTCAACTCACACTTCACCTTCCTCCTACCTTTGTGAACGCATGATCACCAAATGAATCCCTGATCAGGTTGTGACCTAGGTAGCATTCATGAGGACATTTATCTGCCTTGCAAAATGGCACATCCTCATTGATGACACTCTCTCATACCCCTCACTCTTATTTGCACTGAAGGCTGTTCCAGAATTCAGGGTGCAGTGAAACAGATATTTCAAAGAATAATAAGTTTTCCTCTTATTTCCTAATATTAGAGTGAATAAAAAAATATAAATGGAATCTGTTCAGTCTATTTACTAGGTAGCCTTTAAAATATATTTTTACTGTTAAGCTACTGTAAAGAGCAAATGTGTTTGTGAGATGGGCTGGACAAAATTTAAGTTCAAAACATTACAAATTCTTATGAAGACATAATACTACTGTCAGATACAGTGACATAGTAAGACCTAAACCAAGGAGAAGAGATTTCATATACAATAATAGTTACTCCATCTTCATTTTCAAATTCACAATGAAACCACAAACAACTATTTGCTTTACAGAAGCTAATCCTACACTCAGAGCTTACAGAGACTATATGGATAATGCCATTAACATGCTCTCACCAGGTTGTCCAGCATCCTCATGAGTGCTTCAAATTCTTGCTCCCCAACCTTCCATTTCTGTTGTGAAGCCATATTAACCCCACCACCTCCAGCAGCTGCCACACCATGTGTGAAAGGCTTGAACTTCTGCAAATCCAGTAGTAGGAGATTGTCTATCCCACCTGCTCCAGCTAATGCATGAACCTAGAGACATGAATGAGTATATTTCATTTGTGGAAAAGCTTTTGGATTCTCTGCTTCTCTGAGTTCACAGGAGAAACACACTTAAACATATGTTGCAGTTGTTTCTCAAGCTAGTTTTCTACTGTGCAAAAATGCATTAAAACATATAGCAAGTGATTCTTGTGGAAAGGATGATAATATCTGATAAAAATTGCACTTTAAGATGTGTATACTCAGACACTAGCTTCCAGAGTACCTTAAAAAGGTCCTTCCTGCATCACAAGACTAAAAACTTCATTTTTATATCTACTTCAACATGTATGAGTGATCAAACGCAACATAAATGGCAGGGAAAGGGAGGAAAGGAAAGGAGTGGGAGACAGCCATTTGCACCTCCAATCGCCTACTTGGGAGGGAAGGGTCACTGGATAACAAGAGCAAAGGGATGAAGTTTCTGGGGGTGTGTTCAAGAGTTATAGAAGGTGAAGACCCTTTCAGTGGTCTCTCTCCCCACTTTATAGATAATATCTAGATACTTAACTAGGTAGCTGACAAAACAGAAATAACTGATTTTGGGACATACATTCTTTGCAAATACCCTATCCTCTACCATTGCTCCAAAGACCTTTTGTTTATTTGGTTTTACAAATATTTGTGATCATACTGAGAAGCTTCTTTTCTTGTCACAACATTCAGCTTTGATAAACAAGCTGGATGTCAAGAGATCTTAACTCATGCTTCCCACATGCAGTGAGCACCACTGAACCTAATATCCAACAGATTCTCTGCATGAAGCTCACTCTCCACAGCATGGAACAAAATTGTATCCTTCAGAGTGTCACTTAAAGTGACACTCTTTCTAGGAAGACTGTATTTGTGTTCTTCCTTCTCTCTTTTCCTGATTGTTCCAATTTCTCTGACTTGGTATATGATTACTGGTTTCCACAGTCACAAATATTCTGTAATATTAGAGATCTTCCCATCTGGATGTAATTTGTAACTCAACAGCAGAAATTATTGAAACAAGATACATATAAATTCTCTCTCACCTGCGTTTCACAGGCCAGTTGCACATTGAAAATATAGTGGAATGCTTCTTCCAGTGTCTCTCCCAGTGCTACCACACCATGGTTTCTCAATACTAATACCTAGTAAATGAAGACACTAATGTCAAATGGTAGAAACTGTCACAGTACATGCAAATGGTTTATGAAGAGCGTGAATGAGGTTGAATACCTTGCAGCTGGGTCCAAGAACTTTCTGAAGCTGAATTCGCTCTTCCTGTTCATCAAGAGATCCCTGGTAGTTGTAATAAGCAACATCTCCCAGAATCAGAGCCTCTTGTGATATGGGAAGGATGCCACACTTCATAGATGAAACCTGTTTCATGAAAATTAATTACTTACTGATAATTAGCAAAACATGCAATCCTTAAGCCCCACATCTTAGCAGGATGTATTGCTAGGGGACATACAAACTCTTTATAGTTTAAGCTTAGAAACAATACTTTTATTTTTGCCCCCCCCCATCTAATTTGCAATAGGGTGACAGAGCTGCTGCTACTCAACGTAGGGACAATCATTACAAGAAAAGACAAATTATCCCAGCTAAGTTAATTTCTGTGATTTGCATCCATGCTTAATTCTCAGTATAAGCCTACTTAATGTTTCTTCCTTCTTTCCCACATTTATAACTTCAGAAAGATAGTATAAAAGAAGTTATTCCTTTTTTTGTCCATAGTCAAGGAATGCATGTGTAGGCATTTAAATATAAAATAATAAGAATTTATCTATTTATCTCAAACCAATTCTTTTCAAGTCTCCTTACAATACAGACTGTTTTAAGCTTCTATGTTAACTACAACTTTTTAATAGCAAGGTAATCCAAGCTGAATATAACTACTAATGAAGCCACTTAAAAATGAAGTTGCAGAATGCAAATGATGCAGAAAAGCAGAGAATCCAAAAGCTTTTCCACAAATGATGATGCATCCAGCACATTATATGGTCTAAGATGCTATAAATGAATCCTGTGTAAACTATGTATTATTTTACAGCACCTAACCCAAGTACACTTGTACCTGAGCACCCTGAGCACCCTGTACCTGTGCTGACCTAGCCCTCTTTCCCTGCTTATTTGATAACCTCACACCTTTCTTTACCAGTGAAGAGTCAATGCTAGAACAAAAATAAAACTGCTGTGAGCAGTGATTCAGATTCAGAAATGTGCTCTAAGTTATGAATGAGGTAAGCCTGTTTGCTTTTACTCTTTATGCAAGAAAGAAGACTTACAGCTGCTGTTGCAGGGGTATGTATGTGTATTACACATCTGACATCAGGGCGTGTGGAGTAGATAGCCACATGTGGACTGAATCCTGCATTGTCAATACTTAGACTTGTACTTCCCTGGTCAACTACATCTCCCAGGATGTTTACTTTAACCTGGAAAAATCAAAGAAAGGAACAGTACTTAAAACAGTTTGCAAAAACTGACAACCCTCCCTTTCTCACTTGGTACCAAATTTCCCCCCACATATTCATGGGTCAGAGCATTAAAAAAATAGGAGAAACCATGAATTTGTGTGTCAATAAACCCTCCTGCTGTCCAAACCCTTGATAGCTGTTGGAAGTCCAGCCATGGAAGATAAGACACTGATACAACATATATAACTGACCTTTCCTTGCTTCTGATTTTCAAAAGTGAATTTCATTAACATTTCCTACATTTTAAAGCTGAAGACAGTTCAGACTGAGAAATTTCCAATAAGAAAATTAAACGCATAGGGAATTTTTAATTTCATGGGAACATTAAACTAATGATTTCAGGATCCACAAAAACAACAGCAGGGTTATACCAAGTCTTGTTCTCTTGTTTGTATTTTGGTTCTGTGTTTGCTGGTGTAATGCTATCAGTCTCAATCTGCTACCCCTTTCAAGGAAGCAATTTCTTTACAGATACATACTGACACGGAGAACATATGGCAGGTTCTGCACTGAAAGATGCATGATTTAGCAGCTACCACTGCCTAAATGCCAATCTGTAACTTCACCCAGCTCCTTTGTTTGGCCTGGAGATTATTCAACTTTATTTCCCCATGTATAAAGATAAGAGCTGATTCTACTAACACTACTCCTACAGAGTCGTTTCATATGTATTACCATATTGTCAGGTTATAAAAACATTGTTGTTACACTGAGGCTATTTGATGAGCTTCATAAGATGGGAAAACAAAACGTTGCTACTCCTCATTGAAGCTGAAGACAAAGCAACAGAAAGCGGAGCTAAACCCAAGAAGAAAGGACAAAGGATGCTAGTATCTAAATAGTTCATCAGCTTTTCATCTGGTGGGTAAACATTAAAATCCAAATAACAGCATGATTATAGTTTAGAAGACCATTTCAGCAGCCACAAAAGTTTTTTAGGTAACAGGTTAAGCCTTGCTGGTTATTACAGCAAGTGAATCACATACCAAATTAGAAGCTGAAGCTTCAGAAAAGGACAGACCTCTTGGAATGATTAGAATATGGTCATGTTCTTTGCTCACTCTTACCTGCAAAGGAGGAAGAAAATGGATTAATGATCTATTTTTCAACATGGATTATACAGGGGGGAAATTCAATTAAATGAGTAGGTAAGATTCCAGTTTTTAGTCTCTAAAATACTTACTGTGATATAGGTGTTTGGCAAATGTGCCCACCCAAACAAGTCCGCCAATCTGTATAAACTGGCTAACTTGCAGCGAGTAAGTTTTTCTCCCTTAACAAACGAGGAGGTATCTACCCCAGGTAGATCATTGATGGGTGTAATCATCCCATGGCCTGAAAAACAGATTAAAAACCAAAGAGATGATGACCAGTTGGACAATTAAATAACTCCTAGTTATGCCATGACTTTCCAGAAGGCATGTATTTTGATTGGTAGCATAGCAGTACCAACAATCCATATACTGGAACTGCACTGCTGGGATTTCTAAGGTCTTTACCAACACCTCTGTTACTTTAAGACAGCAGAATCATACCCCAAATTTCAGTTTTCATCTCTTTTTCAAAGACGAGAGAAGTGAAATAAAAGTTTCCTTTGAAATACTGCTCAGATTTGAAGCTCTCTCCTGATTCAACACCCTATTTAGAACTGGAACTGTGCCATAAGACATTTGTCACTAATGAAGCACTTTCACGGATTACTTTGTAAATGACAGGAGAACACACTCCCACTGCACTTCTGACACCAGAAAAACTAAGTTGAAAAGACGGTTCAGTCTTAGCACTTAAATTTAATCCTAATGAAGAAAACACTTAGACCACTTCCTAACAGTGAAATTATAGAGATCAATCTATTTCTTTGAACTGTGATTACACAAACATCCTTCTTTCCCCTTCATGAATGCATGACATCCCTTTGAGAGCTCCAACCTTTGCTGACAGGGAAAGTTTCGACCAGAAGAGGTAAAAGTCATTCTGGTTTTCAACAAAAAGAGTATGCACTTTCAGATTAGGCTGCCAGTCTGAATCTCTGGGCAAACACAGCAGACACAACAGTTGGCCCCACAGTCTCACTAACCAAGCAGAGATATGGAGTGAGATTATTTGGATTCTCTGTTGTTCTCTTCTACTTGTTTTGTTAAATGAACTCTGAAGTGTCATTTCGGGACCAGTTCTCAAAAGATTCTGAATGCTGACAGCTGCTGCTGTACTTCAGGCTTGTAAGCTCCCATATGATGTCCACCCACAGAACTTAAATTGACTTTAATGTTTGAGTTCTTCATGACTTGGAAAGAAGAACTTGGGTGTTTATTGCAAGATCCTGGCGACATCTTTGTAACTAAAGTGCATACTACAAGCTGTTTTAACTGTGGGAGCTGTTTATGTAATGATTCACGTTGACAGTCTATTCTCCCCCCTCTTTCTCTTAAATAACAATTTATATGCAAGAGTAGGAAAATAAACAATGTTAATGATTATGTATTTCACATCTCACTTTATGCTTGTGTTAAACAGCTAATAGTAACAGGGCACGGTGTTCCATTCCCTACTTCAGTTTAACTTTTATTAGCAAATTCTACAATAACTGAGTGTGAGGATGCCAAACATCTTGGATATCACCACACAAATCGAGGAATTTGAGAGAAAGAAGCCTGAAAAGCAAAGTTAAGGCCACCATCTGTACTTCTTCACAGCTGAAGCAGGCTTTGACAGAACTTTCATTCAAAGAAAGAGGAAAACCCAGCATCACTAAATCCTGCTAATAAAAAAAAAGGAAGAGCAAAAGTGCAATGATGTATAATTCACTTACTGAGTGAAGATGAGGAAAAACCTGAAAAAGAGCTTGCTGTAATGTAGTCAGCAATCTGCTGTAACGCAAGCAGTCCAGTGGGGTTATTGCCCTTCTTCATCTGTTCCTGAATAAGGCATTCCAGATCTTCTCTAAAAGCCTGTAGAAACATTTGAGAATCATCAAGGCAACTTGGCTTTGATAGATGTAAATTATAGGTGGGGCTGGTAGCTTTGCCTGTTATTAATGTTATGTGAAACTTCCCCCTTGACCTTGTTTTTATCTGCTTATAAGTTTGCCAAACTTTAACCATCCGACCTGAACTTTGTATGCTAAGTACTGGCAATTTTTGGGGTGGGAGGAAGGAGTTTGGTCACAGAGGGCTAACAAAATAAAATGTATTTTTGTAAATAACAACAAAAATAATTTTTATCAATAATTAAAGAGTTTCTCATGTTTTGGAAGAGGTACTGGACATTCAATCAGGTTTTAGTGCTGGATGTTCTTTTAATTCAGTAATCCTTCTGAAAATCCATCCAAATTGTGATAAAGTTATAAACAACTGGAAAACTGGAGCTCATTCATGCTCAAGTAGTATCACAGGCATGCAAAAACCTAGAAGGGAAGTTGGGATGTCACCTCCTCCCTATTTCTCTCCTTCTGCCAGAGGGCAAACACCTTCCCTCCTGCATAAAATGTCTGCAAATCCAAGGGATAAACTCTTGCAGAATACATCATGAGAAAGGTTTTCACAGTGTCAGATTTAATCCACTACGCATTGTGGACAAAGCCTGTTCCTTCCAGATGCCAGATTAACCACTATCCACAACAAACACCTGTCCTACGACTGCCCCAGTCCTGACATTTCTAGACTAAGTAAATTCAGTTCCTTCAGAATTTCCTTATGGTTTATATTTTCTAACCCTCTCATGTTTTCCTGGCAGCAGCTTCCAGCTTTTGTCTGAATCAGCAGTATGCAAAGCTGCACACAACACGAGCTGAGGTGTATTCTGAATGCTCTTGCTGGTTCATTACAGAAAGACATTTGGTGCCTTTAACCACACAGCTGACTCCTATTATAACTCCAGGCTATTCCCTGTATGTAATTGCTCCTTTCAGTTTGCCTTCCTTATCACAGTATAAGCTTACAATTAAAGAAAATAGCTCTATATGGTAAATGGAATTTTTCACTGAATTTTAATTCAGTGCTCCAAAACACCCTCTTTGTTGGGTAAAATTCACCAATCTCATGACATAGTCAGTTCATCAACAGGTTTTGAGAGAGTGCTACCCCAATATAACATCAAGACTCTGCTTGATATGGCCTCACAGTTGGACAGCTTAGTCATGGATATGACTACACTTTAATATCCAAGCTTTCAGACAGCCATGCTCTTCCTTGGAGTAATCATGTTGGGATCATGTGTACCTGAGACTCACCATATTTCCTCAAGTAAAGCCTCTAAAATTCATGTGTATTGACTGTGCAGTGATCTGTTACACAGATCTCTTGGTGTAGACCAGACTATGCATGCAATATCATCCACACAACTAAACAACATCTTGCTGGCTTGAAGATACAAGGGCAAATTCAGGTTTCTCTCTTTAGCAGCTGCTGCAGGTAAGATCTATGCAGCAGGTGAAAGAAGCAGATGGGGAAAGGAAAGAACAAACCAGGAATCAAGTGAGGAAAGGAACCTAACTGGGACTGGGAGAAAGGGAGTGGAGGTACGGGAGGTGCTTCAGCACTAGGAGCACGTAAGGGAAACTGATGGGAGGTAATTATGGGGAGGTAATTGCCAGAAAGGCAAATAAGGATTTGTGGAAAACAACAAGTGGTTGGAGAAAACATCCTGACTTTCATCCTTCGGCAGATGACTGTGAAGCCCAATCCTTTGAAACAGCTCCAGGGATGTCCATTATCATCATGACTCCATGTGTTTCAATGGCAGCGGGAGTACCACCCTCACTGACAAACCAACAAGCACTGTGCCAAGGCTGGACCTCAAATGTGGCCGCAAGAAGTCAGTACATGCAGAGCAAATTTCTTTGCCCCTTTTGCACACAGATGACAATCACACAGGTTCTGATTGCACACAGTAATACACAGGTACTAATCTTTTAAGCATAGCACAGTTGTCTTAGCCCCATGCCTTATCTAGAACACAGTGGCTAGTTCTCACTAGGGAAGAAGTTTAGTGTATTTTTCCCTTCTCATGGCTCAGCATGTGTCCCTGTGCCTTTTTTGGCATGCTGCACACACTCTGTTGAGATGACAATTATTATTTATCTCAGAAGATTTTCTCTGGGCAGATAATTACTGTAAATCCAAGTGCTTCACAAGCATTAATTTACTAATCCCTGAAACATGTCTTTAAGGTACAGCAGGGCCCAGTCATCATTTCCACAGAACAGCAGCAAGGAATTTGAGTTCAGATGATTCTACCAGTCTGGGACATTCATTCTGAGAGGACCAGAGGCATGTTTGCAGAGCACTGTAGCTTCTCACATACTCAAAGCACAGCTCTTGGTGCATGTTCAAGTGCATCACTGTGTTCAACGTGCTGCCATACCTCAGGGTAACAAGCAACACAGAGGATCACAATCTGCAAGAACAGGTAAACAATGATTGAAAATCACCCATGGCAGCCCAGTTTAAGTCCTTGTGGTTGGCTGGTATCTGAATCTGAGCATCTCTCCCTACAACCAAAGTAGGTTTGAATGAAATTCGAATGTGTGTGATTTAGACTATCCCCTGTAGAAGACACAAGGATTTTTCACTTAACTAGAAGAAAGAATTTTGGTGGTCAGACAGCTCACAGTAGATAGAAAAAGGAGTCAAGGTCCACCCCTTAGGACCTACCAACCTGCCTGAAAGTGCAAAAACCTTGATAAAATAACAGAGGTTATGTCCTTGGCCCTTTGCACATGGTATCCCTCACGTTACAGACAGTTCCCCCTACTCCTCTACACATACACCACACTTCCAAGCACCCACCATCCCAACGCCAGCTCGCTTTTCTGCTAATGGCTCACCACGAAGCCATGGTTTTATGGCACTTTCTCCTTCTGTTCCTGTGATCTATTGAGACTGCAGAAAGAAAAACTGGCCAATATATTTCAGCAGCAAGCTACACTAACACTCATTTTCAAACTCTGTCATTCCAAGATATTCGATTGCTTCTCAAATATTCCTGAAAGAGGCCCCCTGCAAGAGAGCTCTGCCATTTCACACTCTGCACAGCTCAAATGCTCTTTCACTCTTGTTTATAATATGTATACAAGGAAACCGCACATCGGTAGTCTCCCGGGGGCCGTATGGAAGACAGAATACATGAAATTCATGGAAATATTTGCTTGGGAGGAGATAGAGAAAAACAGTTATCTGCATTACATTAAATCACTTTCACTTCAATTCAATTCAACAAGGACTATAAAAAGGATCTGCAAAAGCATTCACAGTAAATTCTTATTAGTCATCTTCAGATTTTACTTTTTTTAAACCCATACGAGTAATACTGATTCCATAGCAGGAAAAAACGGAACTGTAGTGTATTTCAGGCATTTTTTGTCAGAAAGATTTGTATTTCTTATCGTATTTCACGCTATTTTCATTCTTCTGAGCTTCACTTTGGCTCTTTAATGATAACAGCAAAATACTACACTCTTGCTGAGGCTACTACAAATAAGGAGCAAATATGGAGGTTTGGGATGAGGTGTAATATAAAGTGAGGCTATGGATGAAGTGCATCAAAATAAAGCACACGATTTATCCATGTGCTAGCATGCAACCATGTTTCCTAGCAGACTGCAGCTTTCAAAGTGTCACACACATGACTCATGCACATTTCTCCATGAATATTTATATTTCAATACTTTTTTTTTACTGCTACAGACCTTTAAAACTTGGATTTTTCTGTGTCCTTAGATAAGCATCTCATGTGCTAACATAACCTTCCTCCTTCGGGAAGGGCAGGCTTATATGAAGGGCATCACCTTCTTCTGGACAACAGCTTACCTTAAATATTAGCCATTATATGAAAGATATTTACTGGAGCTTTCACTGTACAACACTGATTTCTGTAAAACCACTACCATGGAGGGCTTTGATTTTGGGATCTGACCCACTCAGCAGCAGGAATCGACTTCTGAAAACCTATATGCAGCCTGGAGACCAAGTGGTTTGATTTTGCTTTAATTCATGAGACATATATATATATGGCATTACACTGCAACTGCCCACAAGTGACCAAGTAAAAGTCATGCTTCAGAGAGGTTTTCAGAAAGATGACAAGCGCTCTGCTCTGGCACAAAGCTGATATTTTTCAAGCAGAAAGGTCATTAGTCATTTCAGATGTAGTATTTGACAAGAAAATGCTGAAAGAAAAACTGTATTGTCAGATGAATGAAAAATTATGTTATTCAGCTATGTGCTCAGCATTGCTCAAAAATGAGAAAGTTTCAGCTCTGGGATTTAAATAGCTCTTTGGGTACATGTGGGTTTATGGTTTGTTTGTTTAAAACCACTAAAACTTTAGACATCAGATGATAAAGTAAGAGCAGTGACTTTTTACAGTGGGGTCTAAGTCCCAAAGCAAGAAGCACAGCACCTCATGGTGACTCATCAACATGGTTGCACCACTTCTGGACTTGGATACCCTGTCTGTGCCTGTACTGGTACCACAGCAAAGCTGTTTCCTGGATAACCCACATTGCCAGCTTGAGAATCGTTTCCTGTTTGCACAAGCATCCTTCTGCCTTCAGGGAGCTCACCTGCCCATCCAAGCACCAGTATCCCTTCCCCTGTTTGTGCTGGAACAGTGCTTTGAGCATCCTGCTGCAAGTTTGCATAGAAAACAGCCCGTGGTAAGGAAACTGGGCCCCTGACAGCTCTTGGAAAGGAGGTAAAGCAACATTTCAGACCAGATGCACAAGTAGGAGGATGCTGAGCAGAGCTTTTATTCACCTGGGAGCATACCCAATAGCCTAACCTCCATATGCAGCAATCTGCAAACTCTCCTCCACTACTGCCAGCTGAGGTGGTTGTCTCCAAAACTGCAGTAAGCTGAACTACACTGAGTTACACCAGAGAAAAACATAGTTTTGCATTTACACCATGAGCCAAAGCACCCCCTGCACAGCCAAGCCTACCAGCTGCTGGCCCAACTACCCTAAGCCGGCCTGCTTCCAGCTTACCCATCTTCTGAACGCCACTCCACCACCATGCACTGAGACATGAGCTACTCGAGTGAGAATATACAGGGCAGCTCAGCCTGTTCCTAAACCCGTTTCTAGAACTCCACCATTCTAAACTTTCTGTTTCTTAAACTCCACCCAGCTCTTTTACACCAGCTTAGACAGCCTTGCATGCTACTGCAGCCTGCAGAACAGATACAGCTTTTCTTACCGAGTCATTAATTGCATGATTAGGTCAAGGTCTTTCTAAGATCGTAAAACTGTGTCTGCAGAAATAGTTGCAATCATCTTCCAAATACACATCACAAACTCTAGCAGCTGAGATGCAAAATCTTTTGACTCAGGCCTTAGGGCTCTCTGAAACTCAACAGCAATGTTACAAGCCTCAGTTCTGACTCACTTACTTCCGTTTTCATTCAGGACAGTCCAAGTGTGAGCTGACAGTGTAGATTTGGGTTCTTAAGAGTCAAAACAACATTTGCATGTACTAGTTGACAACTGGTATTTTCCAGTCAACATAAGCAGAAAAACTAGAATAACCAACATGCTAGAATAACCTATTTTACATGCATACACATCTCTCTATATAGCACAAAATAATAATGTAGATAGAAAATTTTAGTATTAATCTCTTCATATTGGTAGGCAGCTCTCTGAGCACATTAAGAAGTATGCAGGTTCATATCTTTCTATGCTGTTTCTTGTTTGTTGACCACTGGTTTCTCCATGTACTCCTTATTAATTCAAAAGAAGTAGAAATAAAATGATAAGGAAAACAAACATCTTTGTAAACAGACAAAACAACAGTATACAGGTAATCTACAAGTACTCCACACCACTGCAAGCATGTAAGAGGAGAAAGCACATGCTCACATCAGGAGTAATTACAGTAAGGTGCAAACAGTTTGATATGTCAGTCTACAGGAAAGCAGCTAGAAAAGCAATCTGAGGTCCCTACATTTAATAGCAGCACTGCTGCTAGCCTAGGAGCTGCAGAAGAGTAAAAGAAACCCCCTCACCCATTTTCACTCCTGCCCATTTTTGATCAGAGTTTATATACCTTAAATCCATTTTTAAACAGGGTCTAATTCAACTCAGCTACATACAAACACACTCACACCGAGTCTCTAAGCCAAATCACCACCGCTGAAGGAAAGGTTTAAAAGAGCTTAACTGGTATTTTGTTCCTGAGAGCACTCCTGTGCTGGAAACGCAGCTGCTCAGGGAGAAGACCTTCACTGAAAGAGCCGATGTGGCTTTGTGACAGGCTGCTTCAAGGCTGGAGTTCAGATACAAACAACCGGTGCCCTAAGTGGAAAAGGGTGGAGCTGGCCACAAAAAAACCGCCAGTGAGTTAAGGCTGGTGGGGAGAAGATAAGAGTCACAAAAAGTGTTTGTTAATGCCATGAAGAGAAAAAAAAGGGAGGGGTGGGGACCTTCTGTGTTGCAATAGAAAGAAATGGGCTCAATAATAAATATGGGGAAATAAGTGAAGTTCTAATAATCCCTTCACTTGCAGTGAAGCATGTGGGTATCTGGGTTGGATTCAGTGACTCAATTGACAGCAAGCCAGTCCACACACACTGCTCAGCCTGCACCAGTTTTTCTGGCTCCTCAAGCCTGGTCCACACCAGTTCCCCTCTGTGAGCTGAAGCAATGCTTACTCCTGCGATAAGCAGCCCGGAGATACTCTATGATTAAAGCAAAACCTGAAGCACTGAACTCCTCTGCAAAGCCCATCTTCAGCACAGCCAACTCCCACAGCACCAGCAATCCCCACACTTACACAAATGTTGCTCTGTGTCCCTCCCTCGTGTTTACTCATGGAGTAAAGCTACACATCTTGCTAGATGGAATGGAACTGCCAACATTTAAAATGCTTGAAGAAATCGAATTTCAGCTTGACAGGGGTCTTAAACACTTCAAACAGAATTAACTTCTTTCAGTAAGCACAGGAGTAGGGAATGTGGGAGCACATGTGGTGGCAATGCACCATCAGATGAGGGGCAGAGCTCTTGCAGGGTGTTCTGGATACCCATGCTCCTGAAGCCAGGGAGGAAAATCGTCAGTCATGATTTTCCAGAATTATTTAACAGCCAAAAAGGCGTACAAATTAGTACAGATAAGCAAGTCCCTTTAGTTGTTATATATGTACTGCAATGGAAACCCCCTTCCTGCTCTCACCAGACTGAGTTGATGTGTTAGACAGAAGTTACAAGCCTAGTAACTGAAAGAAAACTTGTAGATTTTGTTACCCTGCATTTTATATCTCCTTATCAATTATTAATTAATTAGGGAATTATTTCAGATCAGAGTGTTATTTACCATTAATAACTTCAAATACACATAGGACCATAGGAAAGTCATCAGACAACGGAAGATGGATCTGATTGCTTGACAATCTGAATAACCTAAAGAACATGGTCCCAAAAGCACCATAGGATCTGCAGACCCCCACTCCCCAAAGACAACAAAACCCTAAATCCAAGCAGTTAACAACTAGCAGGAAGACTATATAGGCGGATAGGGGGTGGAATCAATCTGGAAACTGTTGGCATTTATATCTAATGAAAACCACAGTTGAAACTAAATGGAAAGCAGCAAGTACTGAAATGAGAGAGAAGTGAAAGGTAACTCATGTTTAATGTAAGGAAGCAGAGAAAAAACTCACAATTGCACCTGTGGTGCAGGACACTGGTATAAAAGATCATGAGAAATGGAAATCAGGCAATGCGATTACTTGGTTTCTCACAGGGATAATGGATATCCTTGATTTCAGACAGCATTCCCCTGAGCACAAATTCCCTCTCACTTAAAATGCTGAACTTGCCCAGCCCCCTGATCCAGGCTCATATGGATATTGTCACAGCTAGTGGGATCTTTATGGGACATTTTGTGGCATGTCTTAAATGACGTGCCAAGTTGAGCTCATCTCCCCTGGTGAAAGAGATGCTGCACAGGTCGTATGATGAAAGAATGTGATTAAATAAGCTATTGTGATGAGAGGAGAGTCATGACCCCAGCAGGAAGTCAGAGAAATGTCAGAGAGAACCGAAGCCAGAGATGCGAGAGGCGGATATGTGAGGAACTAAGAGGACTTTTGATATTTTAAGAAAATAAACTGCCCAAAAGGGAGTGGTGGTGTGAAAATACTGGATGTTCGCTCGATGCAAACCAAAGTGAGCCAGACAACTGCAAAAGAGGAGGAAAAAATAAATCAAACCATCCTTCATCTCTGTCCTGATGGTTTGAAAATAACAGTGCTAGAGAAAAAAATTCAAGTGTGGGTGGGTGGGTTTGCTTGTTTTTGAGGAGAAGGATCTGCGTGCATGCTGAAGCAGACCTCTGAATAGATGAGTTGCTAAGCTGGACTGTTATCTCCCCTCTTTTCTGGGCAAGAGCAGCTGGCGTGGGAGGCAGGGGGGTGTGTGCACGTACAAGGCAGGAAGGAAGAGAGGCGCAGTAGAGAAGTACAGTTTTAACCTCAGCATAAAACAACACTGATGTTGCAATCTGGATGGCTAAACCTGAGCCAGTGCCCTCATGTAATGGCAGTGCTGAGCCAGATGTGGCCTGAACAACCTGCAGAGCCTTGATGGGACTCTAAATCCAACATGAAATTAAAGCAAAGCATGATGAGATCCTGCCAGTGAAGCGCTCAACAAACCAAACAGCTCCAAATAACCATGATTCATAAGTAAAAATAGCATGTGCGTATTCTATGTGTCTTGACAAGACACACAGAACTTTCACTGGTAAACCAAAAACATAACCCAGGCATTTAAATTCCAATAACTGGGCATTTTTGTCTTTACATATTTCAGCTGTTCAACTCATCCCTTTATACACAGATTTGACTACTCCAACTTTTTCTTACATCAGTAACTGTAAGAAGATGTATTTCATATCAGTATGCGTTCACTATAAGAGCGCATCTTCTTCCACTCTGACCTGCAGCTTTTCTTCAAATACAGTGATATGAAGTGGATATAAGGTACTCCTCAGGGCAGTTTAAGCAGTGATTCTAATTTCCTTTCAGGTTGCACACAGAGTCCTGTTAGCTAAAGCCTGTAGGAAGCTTTCCTGCTGGTTAGCTAACTGTTTCATTCGACTGGGAGCAGTGTGGCACTGCTGCATCAAACACCCTCCCTGGCTGCTCTGGCAGCTGCAGTGAGCTTCTCCCTTCTGTATGTTCATGCAGCTCCTCAATGCTGAACTTATTCTTCAGTCTTCAGACACCAAAACTGCTCAACCATAGCTTTTTCTGTTTTTAACTAAGTGTTTTTGATTCTTCTGGTTGCCATGGTAAGGGCACCAGAGAAAGATGAAGGCCTGGAGGACTTGTATACCATAACTGAAAGAAGTGGTTTGATGATACAGCTAATAAATGTTTCCTCTTTGAAAAAGGCAGTTATTCTGTATAACAAACAGTATGACTGTTCAGCATATAAAAAGAAAAAATTGGTTTTAATTTCAAAATTAAACTGGAAAATCTAACCCTCACCCCAATCTTTTCAAATTATAGGTCGAGTGTCTCAGATCCGACATAAAGCAGTAACATGAGTCTTTTAACAATAACATCACAGTACCTGAACCTTCTGAGCTTGCAGATGTTACTGAGCTAAACTTATGTGGTATTATCTTAAAGACTGGCCAGCAGTACCTCTGGATGCTATCAGGCTGCTCACATCCAGCTGATCCTGATTTCTTTCCACCTTTCTAACACATACAGAACAACAAACAAACAGGTCCTATCAGATTCTCCAGGCCATCAGATGCTCACAGGTTACACACAGTATTAAGCAAATAAGTCTGAGAATTCACTTGATAATGTCAGGACATTCTTTGTGAGCAGAGGTCATAAAACTCCTATGATTTGTTTAAGACTTATTATGAACAGAAAGACATTAGCAAACACCAGAGGTAATGAGAATAGCGTTTCAGTAGCTTTTAAATGATTTAATTTAGGAAAGGGAAATTGCACATCATAGAGGAGTAGTCAGACTGCACATCAACATGTGCATCAAACAGCACATCAGAGAGATGCAGCAGTTTGATGTCTGAAGATGTCTGGTCAGGGCTGTGGCCCTTACAATAACATGCACTGCACAAAGCATACCATGGTTCCTAAAATACATTCTCTAATTTATTTTCTTGCTAAAGGATTTAATTTTCCTACTTGAAAGAAAAAGTCTTGTTAATGAAATAGATGAAATCAGTACTTAAGCTTCCCAGTATATGACAGTCATTAACCCTTTAGTTTTACACCATAAACCTCTGCTCAGAGAAAGTGCATGTTCAAACAAGCCCACCTCAAGTCCACACATGCTTGTGCATTTTTAAGAAATGCAGCAAGGATAATACCTACATCTCATATTTACTAATACTTGCCAGAAGATGAGTCAATGACTATTTCTGTGATCTGAATGCATATATTAAGACTGGGTAAAGATACAAATGCATACATCTAAGACTGGGTGAAGATTTAACACTAAGCAAGCTCTTCTTTAAAACATGTCTGATACCCTCTCGTCCTCTCCTTCCAAGCATCTTCAAACTATTTCCTTCTTTTTAACTGGAATAAACCAGAGAAGCAAGAAAGCTCTATGCAAACATCTAATGCAGTGTAATTCTGCAGCTATAGAACAAAAAGAACAAAACCACTACGTATAATACCCATTAATCCAATCCTGAACCTGTGTTACACAGACTGGTAACAGGAAAAAATAGCTTTTGGCCTTTTTATGACAAATATATTCAGGAGGAGACAAGGAGTCTGTTTTCTATCCTGACTCTCATGAACACTGGAACCTGGAAGAAATAATGCAGTTCCTATTCCCAAATCAGTTATGAAATTTGCTTGATGGATATAGAGCCACTGCATTAAAAATGCTTTTATTTCCTCACACAAGAAGCCACAGCAGGGTTCCTCTAAACTTTCTATATCTAGAAAAGAGACTCTAAAAGGAGATACTTGAGTAAAAATGGTAGTTCAGACACCTCCTCTTCGTGCCTGATCACACACTCAGCTCCCACGTTCCTATTTCTCCCTGGCAGATGCCAAGAACTGAGCAGGCCCCTGGCTTATTTGGACAACTGCTCCCTCACACAACAAAAACTTGTAACTTATTGGCAGCTCCAAACAGTCACTTTCTGAAAAGTGCTGGGCTCAGCTTCTCTTGCAGCAGGACACTAACAGCAGCCCGGCAGCTCTTTGTGCCCCAGCCTCCAGTTAAAACACTCACCTAGACTCAAGGGTTGCCCCTCTTCACCGACCTCCCTAATATCTGCATGCTGACTCTGCATCCATTAAAAAAATACCCACAGAGACTATGGCAAAGGGACATTTATTACATTTGGCAGACTTGGCAAAAGGTCCTCCAAAATGCTGGAGTAGTTACACTCACTGAATTAAATAATGCAACCAAGAGGATCAAACCCTAACACATACACAAACCCAAACAAGATCTAACTTATGTTTATCTATCAGGCTAAAGGTCTAGTCTTTGCTGTGAGTTCTGGCTACTCACAATGTGAATATTTTAACAGGAAGAAGGAGGCTCCGATCACATTTTACAGTTGAGTGTTAACATAAAATTATCACGATTGAAAAGTTATGCAATACTTCCTTAGAGTATTTTCTTTATAAAAGAAGCTGGCTGCAAACCCAAGCTTGCACAAATAGATTTGAAAGTAATAAATTCCTGAGTCAACAGGTTCACATTATACTCTGAGCACCACACAGATCCAAGAGGCACTTCACGACAACACTTTAGCAAACAATCCTGTTATTCATGGATGAGTATAATGGGGTGATTACTAACAGCTGTTTGCAATCTCATTACATAGAATCATAGAATAGTTAGGGTTGGAAAGGACCTTAAGATCATCCAGTTCCAACCCCCCTGCCATGGGCAGGGACACCTCACACTAAACCATATCACAAAAGGCTTCATCCAACCTGGCCTTGAACACTGCCAGGGATGGAGCATTCACAACTTCTCTGGGCAGCACATTCCAGTGTCTCACCACCCCAACAGTAAAGAACTTCCTCCTTATATTCAATCTAAACTTCCCCTGTTTAAGTTTCAACCCATTACTCCTTGTCCTATCACTACAGTCCCTAAAAAGAGTCCATGCCCTACATCCTTATAGGCCCCTTTCAGACACTGGAAGGCTGCTATGAGGTCTCCACGCAGCCTTCTCTTCTCCAGGCTGAACAGCCCGAACTTTCTCAGCCTGTCTTCATATGGGAGGTGCTCCAGTCCCCTGATCATCCTCATGGCCTCCTCTGGACTTGTTCCAACAGTTCCATGTCCTTTTTATGTTGAAGACACCAGAACTGCACACAATACTCCAAGTGAGGTCTCACGAGAGCAGAGTAGAGGGTCAGGATCACCTCCTTTGACCTGCTGGTCACGTTCCTTTTGATGCAGCCCAGGATACGGTTGGCTTTCTGGGCTGCGAGCGCACACTGAAGCTGGCTCATGTTCATTTTCTCATTGACCAACACCCCCAAGTCCTTCTCTGCAGGGCTGCTCTGAATCTCTCTGCCCAACCTGTAGCTGTGCCTGGGATTGCTCCAACCCAGGTGCAGGACCTTGCACTTGACATGGTTAAACTTAATGAGGTTGGCATCAGCCCAACTCACAAGCGTGTCATGGTCAGAAGAAGCACCCCAACTTACAGTAGAACTGAAGGGAGAAGGATCTGTAAAGCTGCTTAACCCCTTTTCCAGTCACATTACCCTCACTAGTCACATCATACCCCAATACCCCCAAAGGCTCACCCTCACACAGACCTTACTCACTCTCTATGGCTTCAAAATACTCAAGGTAACAGTATTACTTTTGAATGTATTCATCAGGTTAAAACCAAAGCATACATTAAAATAAAAATTTCAACTAATATGAGTGTTTCAATAGATTTAATAGTGCTCTACGTAGCCTACACAAGTACTGAACTTACACAACCAGTAGATGAGTGCCAATATGGCCAAGTATGGGGATGATCATCCCAAGAACATGAAAAGGACATACAGTCTAGCTTTTAAACAAACTTAACCCAATTATGAATGTTAATTAAACCACTCCTGATGCAAATGATAGGTTAATATTCAAGCCCAGAAAGCAGAACACCATGTAATGCCCTAATTTGTTCCTATTTGACCAGTGACTCCTTCACTCTCCTCCCTGCCCTTAAGTTTTAATTAAGCCCCCTGCAGCCAGCCAGATCTTTTTATAATACTGCAATGAAGCATGAGAGAATCAGGAGAAAAACAACACAATAAAGGCTTCTTGTTCACAGACAAAACACTGTGCAAACAGGATGGTGGATAATCTGTTTAGTGACTCTTCTTAGAAGACAGTTCAGAGATACTCTAGCTAGCTGTGACAACAGTTTCTCTTTTTTGAGTCTCAAAAAGTTAATAAGGAGTCTCAGAAAATAACACTTTTATTGTCATTCCCCCTCAATCCCACTCACAGGGCTCTGCAGTATCTGAGTGACTCTCTTCCTTTGCTCCATCATATTGAAGTCTTGCCTCAGGTCAGGAGACATGTTTCTCTCCCGGATATACTCTGGGTCATTCTCGTTGATGCGATCAAAGTACCGCTCCTTGTGAGGCATCGTGGCTGAGGGAGGAGTAGTGATCACCACCTGGCTGGCATCAGTACTCATGCTTCAACGCTGCAGGTGGCAGACCTCACCTGAAACAAATAACAAAAGGGTGAAGAATGATTAACAATTAGAAGGAGGGCATTGAATATGACTTCCAAGTCTGGACACAAATGGTGTTGTTATTCATCTCTGCAGAGCAACATCTAAAATGAAAGGGGAACAAATGAATTATCATAATCAGAAAGCTGAGGAAAAATTCTAGAACACAGTTTAAAAACCATACTTTTATGATAGTGCCTAACCAGCTCTCCTCAAGTTAAAATAAATCCCCAACAGCATACAATTATGACATTCAAAATGACCATAATATATTTTATGATAAACTCTCCTGCACCATTTTACATTGCACTCATCACCCCCCAAAGTTTTTACATAGCTTTCCTTCCTGACATGTTCAATCAAACACTCAGAAGACAAGGCCTCTGTTTAGCATCCATTCAGAGCTCATCTCCAAGCTCAAATGAAGACATTCCTCAATCAGAGCATTTCCACAGCATCCCATAACCCCAGCTTAAAGACAAGACATGAGGATGTTTGAAGACTGCCAGGGGATCTTTGCACAGTCCTGGCTGATGCCTGCACTTTCAGAAGACACTTGGAGACACTGAGGGAGCTGAGGAAGAGGATGTATGTTGGGTTGCACAGGACTGAGGCTGCAGAAGATTTAGCTTTTCTCCTCTTATGTACAATTGTGTGCAAAGATTCTCACTGAATCTCATTACATTAGGAAAAGAAAAACCCCAAATAATCAACAACTTTCATGTCTTGGTAGAAAGCTATGCTTAAAATCTCATCAAAATACCTGATAAGCATTTGTAAACACAAACAGAACTGGATCAAAAGCAAAAAAGCAGACACCTGAATTTTCATACAAAGAATGAGGCTCAGAAGCACACTCAAGAGTACCATTCCTCAAACAGGTACTGAAGAGGGATGTTTTCTCAGGTTTGAGGAACAAAGAGAAGTAAGATTTGTAGGAAGAGATAGTGTATTATGAAAATGCATCTTAACATGCAAATATCTGCATTCAATAATATATTTAATATAAAAATATTTGCATGCAAATGTATTTGGTATGTAAATAATTCACATCTTCAGAGGAAAAACAGCCAAACATGAAGGAATGAAAGTTGTCAAGCAGTATTAAGCAGTGTGGTTTAACATTGTGGTATCAGTGATTTAAAGTGTCCTTGTGCTCTATGGTACAGTTCACCCATCCCTCATTTGGGTCAGTGCAACTACGATTTGGGGTATTCTGTGAACAGTGAGGGATTTGACACGGAGCACCCGAACTCCTCAAACTATAACCTTGTATATTTCCCAGATGAAACCTCTGGAAGTCCTGTTAAAACCAGATTAGCAGCACAAGCCTCCTTCTGCTGCAACAAGCCCTTTTGGTCCTTGTGCTGAACCCTCTGCTGTGCAGTCACGCCATGAACCAGGCTGGCAGGAAGATGCAAATTGTTCTGCAGCCAGTTTCCCACACTGACACCCAAATGGCTTTGCTGGCATGCTGCAGGTTCCGCACAAGAATGAAATCCTGGGACACTGCAGCCCTGCCACCAAATCTGAAGCCCCAGACAGAAAACAAGACAGATACCACCTACCAAGCTGGGACAGCATTAGCAGATGAGATACAGAACAAGCATGTCTATGATTTTCTTGGAAATTACAGATTATGATACAGTTTGGGATTGAGATGAAATACAACTAACATCTTTCTAAAAGAAAATGCTCCATGAACCCTGATGCTTCATTACAGAGGCCGTGGAATCGTAATAGTGAGTTCTGCATTTGCTGCTTGGGTGCAGCACGAGTTCATTCCCTGTTTGCTGACTGGCCATCAGGAAGCCTGCTACATGTGGTCAACTTGGAGATGCTGGGGAGAAGACAAGGGCTTTGCTGCAAGTAAATGAGGGTTTGGGAAAAATCCAGAAGTATGAGAATAGCTTTTTTATTTTTTTCCCTAAAGAATGAACTATTGTGTTTTTCCAGCTGGGAACACTGAAGCAGAACGTAAGTGCCTTGGGACAGCATTTGGGAATATGATCACAGCCTGGCTTCCCTCTGTTCAGGTTAGAACAGATACCCTTATAAATGCAACCATGTATTATGTCTCCCTTCCCCCCACAAAAAGAAAGAAGAAAGGTGGGGTTTAATTAGGAGAAGAAAACAGCATCATGACAAGACACAAAACAATGAGCTCACTCTCCAAATGCCACAAGGTATGAAGAGCTTGTGACCTCTCAAGCCTACACTCTTCTCCATCTGTGTCAGGGTAAATACCTTAATCCAAGCCAGAAACGCCACCTCCCAGCACCTGCTGGGAGCTGAAAGCACTCTAGAAATGCAGATGGCAAGATCCTTGCTTGAATCGGCAACCAGCTGCGACTTCTGCTCTTCTGTTACTTCTTCCCAGGAGTTGCCTTATCCAACTGTTTTCCCCAAATGCCCCTGAATCCTGTTAACCCCAAGTGCCAAACTTGCTCAACTGCTGACCCACTCGGTTCACTGGACCGACTACACGCATGTCTGAACTTCAGAAAACTAACTTATTATTATAGGTTTACAGGACACAATTAGTTCAAGTCTGTTACTTTACAATTCATTCTTACAGTGACAGAAGAGCCCATTCATCTGTAAAAAGACACAAATGTGCCTGGCAATACCTAAAATCCCACAAAAGAGATTTTTCTAATTGCTCTGGACTTCATTTTTCCCCTCTTTCATTTCAGACTGGTTTGTTACCTCTAGCCATTACGATTACAACATTAAAGTCCTTGTACTACAAAACCCCATCCATTACTGAACATAATATGGGTATTGGGTCCAGTTGTTCTTATTAGGTCTGGTTCAATGCCTGCTCTGTTGGGCCTAGGCTGACTCTCATATAACCCCTACTGTTCAGCTAGAAAATTTTCAAACAAATCAGCCATTCTTTTATAATTTATTTGTATCTTGCAGTGATATATTTTAGAAAAGAGGACATTTGTTAAAAACATGCACAGCTTTTGGGGATTTAAGGCCCCATATCTCTTTCTTAGCACAGAACTGGCAATGACTTAACATTAAGGATTTCCAGAAAACCCAGCTCTCAAAATCTATGAATTCTGACAGAGTATTCTCTCTCCCTCCCCATTTATTTTCTTTAGATTCTTTTGCCTAGACAAAAAAATCAGCTTTGTTGCAAGGCTACTTTTGGCCTCCACCCCTTCCAATGATGTTCATGAATTAAAGAAAGTAAGCAGTACAGGCTAATGCTTCCTTTTGCACGCTATGCTGCATAAGTGGTTCCAGAGACTGAGGCACAGGTGGAAATGAGAGATTATATGCCCCAGTAGCAACAAGGCACTACATCTAGACTGGTCAGAAAGGACAAACACACACAGTGAAATCAAACCTAAACTAGGATCTGATTTTGTCCTGGTGAGTGCCATCCATCACTCTTGCTCAGTTGAGACACCCTTTTAGCCCACGTTTTGGCCTAACATGCACTTTGCTGTCATGCCAAAAAGAGATTCAAAATATAGTGAACTACAGATGGGGAAACTGCTCTTCTACTACTTCGATGGAGGGGAAAAGAAACTAAAAAGAGCAATGCAGGATGTGTAAGTTTTTTCTTACACAGAATCCCCATAAAATCTGCTGAAAAGTCTTTTAGGGGCCTGTGAAACAAAGAAGCTCAGAAGCTCTTGCTACAAGGTAACTTGTTCACCTAACTCTGCTTCCCCCTGTCTAGTTATGCCTTCCAGGTGAACTGAACTCTGATACTGCTACAAAAGAAAGCAGGTCATGTCCTCGTCCTTTGATGCCTTATATAGCTCATGGGTTTGGCCTCTATATTCTGTTCTATATTTTATACTTGTAACTGGGCTAGAGAGAGAAAGTAGAACATTTCACCTCTGTCAGGAGGCTATGCACATCTCTACTTAGAATCAAGTTCTACCTAACAAAAGCTTTCAATTTATCCCAGGATCTTGGAACTGTTGGTTTTAGGCTGCAACATTAAATTCTGAGCATCTCCTTCTGATACTTTGTAAAGTCTAAGTAACATGCTGTGCTGCTTTTGTTGGAATAACTGTTTTCAATGTCACATTACAAAAGCAGCTCAGAAATAATAATAAGGTCAGATAAACAAGGAATGCTGAAGGAAAAAAGAGCAAGAGACCAAATGCAAGGAAAATCTACCTTGCCAAGAGCACCTCAGAAAGCACTGGCTTTATGTATTTATAGCTTTCATAATGTACAGAATGCACATAAAAATAAATACCACTGTAAGAGAAAGAGAACAACAGTAAAGGGATCAAATCATTAGATCACCTAGCAACGAATCATTAACCTACCTTTTATGCTGATGTTTTATGGCTGGTTTCAGACATGCCCATTTCCTCTATGCAGCACAATCCATCTGTTTGAGAGTTCCCAGCACTGCAAACCAGCAGTGTGTACACTGCATCGTTAACCAGTACAGCCGATCTCAGGTCTGAGCACTCGAGCTAGACTACACCACATCTGAGCCTTTCTTTTTTAAGGAGCACGTTGTGTTATTCTGCTCTTTCTGTTTCTTGCCTGCTTGTTTTTAAGGAACAGTCTGCTCTTTCTTCCCCCCTCTCCAGTATCTTGTCTGTCAGGAGACTTGTTGGAAGCGAAATGGGTGTCTCTTGATCTCGGTTCCAGCCTCCCTGTGAAACAGGCAGGTCCCAGTCTGAATCAAAGACTTGGCTTTAGGGAACACTGCCAGCTACATACATAAACTGGCAGAAAGAACCACACTTAAGTGAGGGAATGATTAAGAAGGACAGGAAAATATGTAGAATATAGACTGAGATGAGGGTAAACATTACTGTCTTCTGGCATCGGAAAGCCAACTGTTCTTACTCCTTCCTTAAATTTTCGCAATGAGGTATAACTGAGTAATTACATCTGTTCTAAAGTAAAACCAAATATATTTGGATAAAGACGTCAAAACTCAATTCACTTTTTTATTCTCCTGATCAGGACATCAAATACCACAAATATCTGACAATGCATTGACAGAGTCATCTTTGTTGTTGTTGTTAATATGTTACAACGGGTTTGGGTTTCATTTGCTAGTCTCATGTTACACACTGGTAAGATGAGTAAGGTGCGTATTCAGATGTTAGCATTTTCTAAATGCCATTTGTGGAACTGAGAATACTTCTGCTACACTAGATAGGCAGCCCTTGTTCAAGATTATATTCACTGATTTTACTAACAGATGGTGATCCTGTACACTATCACTTAAGTCAAGCTGTCAAACTGCACTCTTATATTGACACAAGGTAGTATTTGCATTAAAAAATAGTGTAGTCTCACCTTATCCCAACCCATTCAGTCTTTCTCCCTGTATCACCCCTTCAGGTTCATACCCATAGATGATTGTATGGTCAGATGACAGAGCGTGTAGGAGAAACTTATTCTTTAGCTGAGTTTAAAGTGCTGGTTTCTCTGTTGGATTTTCTTGTTTGTTTAGGGTTTTTTAACTTTATTGATTTATTTTGAGCTGCATCAGTTCTCCCCACCAGCTAACTGCATATCTACACAAATGTTTGTTCTGAAACGAAGACAGTGATGATACAGGGGTGTCTAATACTGCCTCTTCTAGTAGCAATGCAGCCATAAACAATTTGTCATGCTGTAGCCCCAACTGGTTACAAATCAAATATTCTAATTCAGTGCTGTGTATTTGATTTAAGTCCTTCTGCTTTTAAACAGAGCAAGTGAATAGAATAACCATCACCCCCCTTCAGACAGCACATTAAAGAGACTATGTGACAACAGGATATATTTTTCCTAAAAAATAAGACCTTGTGTGTATTTGAATCTTGGGTTTGTGTTCCACTGTTAAATCTAAAGAGCATTTTTCCCAATTATATAGTGCAATATTAAAGTCAACATAAATATTCAAGCTGTGCAATTCACACATTACCCAGTATAAACTGGAACTGAGCCAGCTACTCTTTGCTGTCAAAAAGTGAGATAACACAGTAGGTTGCTGACAGCCAGCCAGGATATGGGGGTTATACCGGCACCTTTAATTGAAGGTGCAACATCTTTTTCTTCTGCTAAGGAGAAAGGAAGACTCCTTATAAAGACTCCTTATAATGTACTCAGCCTGTAGTAGGTGCAGCCTGCACCTCCACATTTGCAGGCCAGTCTGCCAACATTTTGCAGTGCAAGCAGTGGGGGCAAATAACCCCAAGCCCAGAGTGATGGACTGATGTATCCAGTATGCTCTACCACATGGCCATAAGTGCTATTTGCATGTGTTAAATCTCATAAACGAGCTTGTATGCTTAACCCTGTAGACCCAGAGTACTTTAACCATTCAGATTTTGTTATTCCCTCACTGCTGTCTGTCAGTTTTTAATTATCCTTAATGATTCCCTTGATGAGGGACCCATCCAGTTACCCTTTTCTGGATGATAGTATGAGAAAAGACAAAACCAGTTTCATATGAAGAACCTCTATAGAGTTCAGATCCAAGGTCCATCTTGCCCAGTACAGAACCTCCTGTGCTGAGGAAAGGCTACATTTAACTTGGCTGTTTCAATTGCTGTATTATGTGACCCTTAAGCAGTCAGCAGTGTAGAGACTTCCTTGCTTCACTATATAAAATGATGGTTTCTTGTTTTACAAGCATAATATTCAGGGTGTGCTGACAATAAGAACATTTTGAGATTATAATGTTCTTTACACAAGAGTCAGGTCAAAACAAATCCAGCCACAGAAGCAAACTGGTGACAGAGAAGTAACAGAGAAGGAACTCAGAGTTTGTTGGTGGAATGATGCACACAGGTGCTCCTGCACTGCACCAGGAAAGGGACGGCTGCACCATGAGAAAACACTGAAATGCCAGAGTAGCAAATCAACATGTCACATGTTGGTTAATCACTATAAATCTTCATCTACTGCTGGACGGAGTTTGCCATGCCAGTTATCTATGACAGTATGATATAAGCAAATAAGAACTATTCATTTGTAACTTTAAAGACAACAATAGATTGTGTCACTAAACCCTCCCTTTAAGAGAAAAAGGTCAGTCACCCACAGATATTACACTGCTGTGTTTTTTCCTTTTTTTCTGAACTTGTTCTTTTAAAAGGAAATTTTCTCTTTCATAGTTACATTTCCTATTATTTATTTGTTCTTTTTAATAACAACTTGTTTCAATGCAATTTCCCAGGAACAGCTTTAAAGCTGGGGTACATTTTGCTCATATGTAGGCTTTATTTAAGTATCTGAGTGTATGCATACTTTGAAACCAGCACTATGGACTGCTGACACTTGTTACCTCTGCTTGGGTGCACAGGGTTGCTGTCCTATGGAATGGTTTTGAGCCTGCGGACAGGGACTATTTCTAAGGCAACTTAAAATAAAACACCTCCTTAAATTAAGTAAAACTACCAGAACAGCTAAAAACTTAAATTATTTGTTAAACTGCAAATAACTTCTGTACTCACTGGACTTGAAAAGTGTGTCACTCGTAATTCACACCCACTTTTCCTCTGTTTCTCTTTCATCTTTTAGGTTATACTGAAGTTCATGAAAAAGCACAATAAAAATGAGTTCTGTTATGAGGATGTAAGTTTCTCTTGGTTAAAGCTAGTGTTCTATAGCAGCATTAAATTAAAATTTCACGCACAGGATATGAGATCACTTGAAAATATCTGAACACTGCTTCTATCCAAAGGCAAGACTGCTGTCCTCACTGTAGCAGAAAGCTAAGGACATGTACAGGAGCTGCCAGGGGAAAGAAAGCATCTCTCTTTTATGAGATAAAAGCACTAGCTCTTTCCTAACACCACCTTAAAGCTTAGACATTATAGAGAATGCATCTAAATTTAATCACTTTTAAAAGCATATGAAGAATGGTTGGGGTTGGAAAGGACCCTAAGGTCATCCAGTTCCAACCCCCTGTCATGGGCAGGGAATCATCTCTAAATAGTAGTTCTTGCTGATGGAATCACAAGAACACATGTGTAACTCCAGCATGCCAGTAGCCCATGGGACCACAGAAGGTTCAGGCATTCCTTAGTAGCTCCCAGCAGCACAGCACAGTTCAGAGAGCTGGACCATGGTTCTGCACAGCCCTGATGGGCTCTCCCAAACCAGAAGAGCATTTCAGCTCTGGCTGACCTTGTTTTGTTACCCTTTTTTTACAGCTGACAGCATTGACCCACCCATGTCAAACCTGTTTGGGTGCCTGGAACAAAAGTAATACATATTATTAGTGAGTATTTAAATAATCCATCAGAGATCTCAGCACTTACTGGGAATTAATGTCCTGTATTTATCCATTCCCAATACTAACTGATACCCCGCTGAGTCAGTGTCAATAAGGGAGACAAGAAAACTCTGATATTTGCTCTGCAAGTAAATTGTGTTTGAACTTACTTGAGCCATGAAACCCCTCAAAATAATGTTAGGGAGCTTTAACCCCAAATGTATGTTTCAGTTTTATTATAAAATCAGAAATGGAGATGTAAGACATAAATAAGGAATAACTGCTTTTCCGATGAAAAGCAAAATGCCGCAGCACCAAAGCAGCTTCAACCAACTTTTGTTTTTAAGTCTTATCTCTGCTTATCTCTGTAAGCACTTGTGGCTAAGTTAACTAAAAATATTTCACGAGTCAGTAGACAACAGAGAGCTAAATTAAAAGATTACATTCAGTTAGTACTTATCCGTATTAAGCTGTGAAAGTAGGCAAACATGCAACCCCCACACACAGACAAGTAATGGCTGGAAAATCTCCCTAACTCCTTTGAAAAAGATGAAACCTAGGTTCCTCCGTAATAAACTAAGAACTTAGCTGTGAGGAAAAACATGTAACTGTAAAAGGTGATTGCAGTTAAAACCGTCCCCATTTTGCAACTCTTCCTCTCTCGCAATGCAAAGCCTCAAGCTTCCTTTGGTGCCTGTTTTCTTGGGCTGCCTCTGAACTGCACAGATTCAAGGGGAAGCAGCTTCATCCTTTATGCAGATCTACAGAGTTATAGAGTAGAAGAACCAAGTTTGTTATGAAATAACTTTTTCAAATCCCACTGATTTACACCAACCTGGAAAGCACCACTGGAATAACAAGGGCTAATCCCAGCAATCTGCAAGAGCCCTCCTTGGTCACTGGTACCATGTGCAACATTAGAGAGCAGAGAAAACTCTTATTGATCTCAGAGCACATCAAAAGCTTTCTTGATTTATGGCAGTTTCATTATCCTGAGAAATGTCATGGCCAAAGCAGCTGCCTCCTGGGTTTTCTGGAGGGTCAGAGGCTGCAGTGGTGGGTAACACAGATGATGGACGTGAGGCAACTGCTGGATATTACAAATGTTCACACGAACAGCCCATCTCGTGCATGGCAGCACATATCCAAACCTTTTTATAGCCCAAACGCCTGGAGTTCCCCCCTCTTCACACTGAGTCCTGACCTTTACCACCACCACTAGCTCAGTGTAGACCCCATTTAATCCCACCACCACACACTGACCATGCAGAATCGCAGCTCAGTGCACTCCGTAACTTGTAAGCCAGGAGTGAGGAACTCAGCCAACAGCTAATCTCAGTGGGGACATTTGTAACTGGAGACTCGAAGAAAAGATGAATTTGTGCCAGGCCGTCAATCATAAAGTCTGCAGGACAAATTGTATCTTTATTTATATTAGGCACCACACCCTGCACGATTCCCCCCAGTTCATCTGGGGATCTCAGAATCAACTCTACCATAAACTTAAATAAGGAGCAACAATTTGCATTATGACACCACTGTCAGCTTGATGAGGTCAAAATACATTGGCTGGCTTCTCAAAAATGGAACTGTAACATTTTACTGACCTGTACATACATTCTCACTTTAAACAGAAACCAACAGCATGGATTTATGTTAGTTACACTCAAAAACTAAGAATGTTTTAGATAGAACAAGACAGTCACATATACTGATTTCACACATGAAGAACATGCATAGTGAGAATGCTATAGTTGTTTTAATGGTTTTTGTTGTAATTTAAAAGTAGTAATGACAGGGATCAATGAAAGTGTGAGACAAATTATGCCAGCCGAGCCCAGGCACATTGCCACTGGATGGCCATGAGAAGCATGGAAAACAGCAGAGGCATCTCAAGAAGAAAGCTACACACTTACTTTAATATAAGCTCAAAAAAGCAAGCTACAAATTGAGGTGTAGAGGGAGGGCTCTGTTGGTAGGACTTTAACAGCTTGTCTCAGCCATGAGACAGGATAGGGAACAATTTTCTCACCTCATTCAGTGTCCAAAGGATTTTCCTTTATTCTCTGTTACTGGAATTAGTTTTACCTTAACGTATACAACAATTTTTCCCTTCCCTGCTCCATTCGGAAACGTAAATGTTAATGATGTTAAAACACAGCATGAAAAAAGTTAACCAATATGCAGAATTCAACTGAGGTTATGGGCACATGCCTACTACAAACAAAATGATCATCTGTAGAGGACTGGAGCTAAGAACAACTTATGCTACAGGTTTTCGTGTTCTCCTGCCTGGCTTCAGGAGATCCTGCCCCTTCCAACCCAGGTGTTTCAGGTCCCCCCTCTCAAAATGATAACCCCTAGCTGTGCTAGTACACCTCTCCAGGAAGCTGTGGTCTAAATCGGATACACAAAGGGATCAGGGTTAAAAGTAACCCAGGGGAAGAGGACAGGGGAAAGTATGGAGCAGAGAAACCCACATGGATGCTCAGGGCAAGGCCAGGTCCTCCTTCAAAGTTCAAAAGGCAGCTACTTCTTTAGCTGCATTGGCAGCATATTGCTGTAATTATCCTTCCCAGGGGAATCCCTAGAATTTACAGTGGCATAGCAACACTTTGTCTGTGTTTACACACATTGCTCATATTGTCTTCAGCTTGCTTCAAAATAATTAACCAAACCAACTACCTAACCAGTAAATACAAAAAGTTCCATTTGCAGTCAAAGTTTAACCTATATAAGCATGTACATTAATCTCAATTGACTTGGCCTGCATTTGACCTGCTTCTGGTCTCTGCCACCTTTTGCTCAGGGTACTAGAAAAGCAGTTGAATGTAGAGAGCCTTCAGGAATGGAAAATTACTCCACTGAATTTCAAGGTAGGCAGTCTGAAGCCAGAGGGTCATTTAGGACTTAACCACAGCACTGAACAGAGGGAGCAGATGTGCATGGAGCCATAGCCAGCATGTTCCTGAACAAGTGCTGAAGATTTACTTACAAAAGCTTTGGTAGGACACACAGTGAGGGCTACGGTGAGTCAGCATTAAACACAGTACCAAGAGTAGTGTTTTAAAAGTCAAAAGCAGAATATATAAATACTTCTAAATTAGGTTACTATTATTTTCCAGTGCAAGCAAGCGGTTATCTACTTTTATCCCATAATTCTCTTTCTCCATGAGCACTGAAAGCCTGGATAAAATAAAACACTCCACAACACACTACTCCAGTACTGCAGAGCATGGATGTATCCTGGCATGCCACACAAAATCCTGGGGACTTGCAAACATCTGTGATGGTTGTTTCTAGAATGCAAAGTCAGCCTGACACTGAACACTTCTTGAGACTTAAACCATCCTCTCTTTTGTCCCAAGAAGTTGCATAAAGCATGAATATTTTCATGTCTAAAGAGGAGCCAACCCAATGTACCACGGACAGAATTCCCTAGCAGCCAAAGCAGCACAGACACACACACCATCCACCCCAGACAGCTTGAGAAGACACTTTCTATTAAGTGAAGGAAAGCTGTTGCATGGTTTCTCTTAGAGGAGAAACAAACCAGGCACTTGAACGAGTTGCGGCACCAGCAACCCAGAAGCCCAACTGCACATTCCTTGGTTATAATTCTGCAGGCATGAGCAGCCTTTGATCAGTCACACATGCAGCATGAAACACTCTCCCTCCCTCAGGTCCTTCTCCAAACAAGTCTTACAGTTTTGACTTCTACTGTTCTCTTTGTTTGTGGTTTCAAGAATATTCTGAAGCCAACAAATATATTAGATGGATCTGCCTCTTAGATAAAACTAATAACATCAAAGTTATTTTGTTTGAATTTCCAAAGCTTGTTTGTAAACCTGGCCTGAAAATGGTATTTGCCTGTTTGCAATTAAACCTGCCTATGTTTATGTTGAACGCAAGTATCAGACATGTTACCCATGGGCTGAAGTTCAGAGTCTGAGCACAGAGACATGCGGGGACAAATTTCTCTCTCAGTTATATTGTTAAGAATCAAAAGCACCCAGTTTAAAAAACAATTAATAGGAAAATGATACCATGTTCTGAGCTTTGGTGATGCTTAGTTTTGAATAGCTCACGGAAATCATCCTAAGCAAACAAGGTATTTCAGTTTACACCATGAGAAAACTACTGATGGCACAAAAAACCCCATCTGAGGCCACACAGATTACATCTGCTTGAGGAATGAAAGTAAATCACATATGCCTTTCAGTTATCTTGTTCACTTATGTGTTTTGGGTTGGTTTTTTTTTAAACATCTGTAAAAACCCAACACTGTTCAAGGAATTAAAGATCTCTGTATTAAAGTAAGAACATGCCAAAGAATACCACAAAACTTGATTAATCAAGTGCTGTTTAATAAGTGATTAGAGGCCTGCCAAAGGCTTGTCCATGACAGCTTCCACAGACGTGCTGGAATGCTGCAGAGGATGCTGCTGACCCAGAGCAGCCAGAGCTTTGCATTAGCCACAGTGGGGATGTGGAAGAACCACATCTTCTTTGGAACTCATTTCCTAATCCATAAAGGGGGAAAAGGAATTTGCAGGATGAATCTCGTCTCCAGCATCTGGTCTCAAAGGTTTCTGAAGGAGTAGCATGGATGCTGCTTTTAGAGATGGGCAGTAATAAGATTTCCCCCCTTTAAGAGGCATTGTTCCAACTTGCTGTTATTGCTTTAGTTTGGGCAGAGAGATAGCTGGATTTCTATTTTTTAAATCTTAATTATTGAGTGATGCTTCCAGAATACATTGGAACAAGCATTTAAGATGCCATTTGTGGGTTGCTGTGGGTTTGTCCTTTTGTTCTCTTTAATTCTCTGGCAAATTGCTATGGGATTCTGATTTCTGCCTGCCTCATCAGTATTATGTCGGCCCTCTGTGATAAATTATCAAAACTAATCAGAGTTTGTACTGCAAAGCAGTCAGGCAAAAGTGATGAAAAGCATGCAAAGTCATGTGCTATGTGAGCAGACTTTTTCTTGAGACTTCTGGCTTCAAATTGAGAAAGCTGGAATTCATCATGAAAACCACTCGTACCTGGTGCACAACCCCTGTCCAACACAGAACACAGTTATACAGTTATGCTATATGGAACCTGCAGATAGGTTTTTGTTATGTCTGTCCTGTGCTCACTCTCATGTTATATTCAAAGTGCTGTTTGCAATTGTGTGATGTTGGACTGGAAGACTAGTGGTTTCTAGAGACAAAGATGGATGGAGCCATACCAACTGGTTTATTGCTTTGAAGTTATTTTTAGCTGTCACATTAATGAGGCACTGGATACAAAGCTTTTCACAATTATACATCTGATATCTAAATAACAAAACATGAGACAGAGAAAGATAAATAACTAAACAAACAAGTCCATCCCTTCCTGGCCCCTCCTGGCATGGTACAGAAGGTTATGGGCATGTCTCACTGCCCAAAAATAAGTCAACGACTATCCTTGTAATGCAACAAGGGTGCATTTCACCTTTCCATTCTGTAGCAGAAACTACTGTCCACAAGAGGAAGTGCTACAAGTCAGCTGTTTCATCCTTCTATGGGACATACAAAAAGAGTAATGACTGAGTGATGTTTTGTGTATTGCGACAGCACAACCTTTCAAAACTACATTGTTTTAATAATAACAATGATGCCCCAGATGGTAGCACTTCCTGAAACATGCACAAAGCAATAGATATGTCTGGAAATTTAAATTTGTAGTATTAATTTAAAAGCAGCATGAGCTGAAGGCTAAGCAGTGTTAAAACTGGTATCTATAAGCAGCATAAGTTCATACTTTTGAGAGAAGACAGACAAGCATTCAAAATTCCCCAGGTGCCAGTGAAGGATAACCTGGAAGAGTTCTACCTGAGCAATAAAAAGCACTCAACAGAACTGGGAACTGCACTAGAGGGGCAGAATAGCTTGATTTATTTTCTTGTATGCCCTGTTCCTCCATTTCAAGTTGCACTGTTATCACTAACAAAAAATAAACTGATTCAAATCATGATATTCGAAGTTATTCCTTGTTAAATAAACGGGAAAAAAACCAAACACATTCTCATTGTTATTCCTGCAGCTCATCTGACTTCCCTGCTACAACCATGACAAATGCTTGGTTCAAAGATAAGTAAAGCCAAACCAAAAATCTGAACAAATTGTTACATAGGCTCAGAGTATGAGTTAAGAAATAAGCTGCTCTGACACATCTAAAGAGAAAACAAAAGGGCCTGTGCAACAGCATAACCTTTGCCTCTGCCTGCTAGCATCACAGTTTACACGGTTTCCATGGCAACTCTCTGCTAACATCTGAATGTGCTTGTTGCGTTCCATGTCAAACAGAAAATCCTTTGTGGCAAGTCTGGAAGGCCATGCCCAGTGCCAACCTCCCAGCGGAATAATGCCCTTCACTATGCCTTACCCAGCAGGCTCATGACACACTCACTCACATGGCACAGCTGCTGCCATCGCTTGTTTGTCCTCAGCTCATTCACAAGTAAATAAAGAGAGGTGCATATCATAACTATGAAATATTCCCTCCTGCATGGAAAGCCTTTCTGGCCCCCATCAAACCGGTCAGAAAGTCTCTGGTACTTGGACCATCAGATGCAACCCAAGAGATACAGAGTGAGGGCAGTAACTGCGAGGCTTCAACTCATGGCACTGGGGAAATATTTTTACATAACGAGTAGGCAACTACCCAGAAAGAGAAAACCACAGTTCTTCATTATTATGCATTTTGAGGAAAACACATTAAAATAATACACACAAAATTCTTAGCATGTGACAGGTACACCAGTCCAGAAAAGAGAACTAGTTTCATCACTGTTTCTCATCATGGAAAGATCAACTGATCTACAAATAACTCACATACTACATGAGCTCCTCCTCCAGCAACAGAGGCAGGAAAATTCTACTCAAGACAGTGTGAAATGTCATCAGGAGGGCTGGTTTCTTTTTGTTGGTGGTGGTGTATAAGTGAAAGCAGACGGACTAAGAAACCAGTTTGTTTTATGAAGGAGAAGCTACTGGCAAAGAGCTGAATGTTGTGTCCCATTTGACTATCCTCAAAACTCATGTCCACTCTTCAGCTCTATCTACTTCACCAGCATTGAAATAAAAGTACTTATATTAAAAGCGTACCTTTAAGACTAATGGCCCATATATCTGGAGCATATCTTTTTTGAAATGAAAGTATTCCCCTATATCCTTACTCCTCTGAAATGATAAATTCCTAGGACAGCAAGTTTGACTCTGATTTTTATATCAATGGCGTCATTTATAGAACCATAGAATCACAGAATAATTAGGGTTGGAAATTACCTTAAGATCATCCAGTTCCAACCCCCTGCCATGGGCAGGATCACCTCACACTAAACCATATCACCCAAGGCTTCATCCAACCTGGCCTTGAACACTGTCAGGGATGGAGCATTCACAACCTCCCTGGACAACCCATTCCAGCACCTCACCACCCTAACAGTAAAGAATTTCTTATCTAATTGCTTACAGATGTGCACAGTTTCAGGGAGAATGATGGCTGCACTCATGATAAAATCAGTGTGTGTGTGTGTGTGTGTGTAAAATCCTGCCTGTCCTAAAATCCATGTGAAACTGGGGAGTCCAGCACCTTTTTGCTGGTGACTGAACTCTTTGCCTGTGATTCAGTCATTTCCAGCCATTCTTACAATCACAGTGACAAAAATAACCATGTCATAGCTTTGTCTTCAAAGCTGAAGAATAAAGACAGATTTTATCCCAGGAAGAAAAAAACCCAAACAAACCACTTGTGCTTTGCCAGCACCATTTCTGTGTTTATTTCTTTCACCCCTCTGTGCTCCTTCATAGCCACCCTCACTTCACACCCACCACCAGCCCAGGCTCTCAGGCTCCGGCCACCGAATGAGCTCCGAGGGCAGCCAGCCTCTCCTTTTAGCCTCCCTCGCACAATGAAGCAATGAGGGCTCAGTCACAGCCCGTTCTTCTAACGCTCTAATAGCCTATTGTTCTCTTGCGGTGGCCTCTGCGAGATAAAACGAAAGCGACTTCTTCCGAGGGGAAGCGAATTCCCACCACTGGCCAAGGGCTCAGCGTCACCGGGGAGGAGGGGGGGGCAGCCCAGGCTGTGCCTCGCTGGGGTTGTTTTTGTTAGCAGCCAGTTTGCAGGAACATCTGCTCGGGGAAGCAGTGGTGTGGCTCTCGCCTGTCGCTGCCCACAGGCCCTGCTGCCCTACGCATCCCTGCAAAACCAGGCTTACTGCCTCTGCATGTGGCTGTCACTATAGATACCGTCAACACAAAGAGGGACATGGACCTGCTCGAGCAAGGCCGGAGGAGGCCATGAAGATGATCCAAGGGCTGGAGTACCTCTGCTATGGAAACAGGCTGAAAGAGCTAGACTTGCACAGCCTGGAGAAGGGAAGACTCCAAAGAGACCTTATAGCAGCATTCCAGTACCTGAAGGGATCTAACAAGAAATATGGAGAACTTTTTACAGGGCATGTAGTGAGAGGATAAGGGGTAATGGGTTAGGGTTTAAACTGAAAAAGGGGAGATTTGCACTAGACATTAGGAATAAATTCTTTACTGTGAGAGTGATGACGTTCCGGCACAGGCTGCCCAGAGAACCTGTGCCTGACCCGTCCCTGGCAGTGTTCAAGCCCAGGCTTGATAGGGCTTGGAGCAATCTGGTCTAGTGGAAGGTGTCCCTACCCCTGGCAGGGGTTGGAACTGGATGAGCTTTAAGGTGCCTTCCAACCCAAACCTGTCTGTGATTCTACGGTATTACCATGACAGTCCGACCACTACAATTTGGCTCCTTCCTGATCAATATTTATGCTTCCTGCACTTAATTCTAAAAGGACTGAAAACATAAGGATTGCTACCAAGCTGTAGTAAGCTTCCAAGGTTTAGGGCAAAGTGACCCAACAGTGGGGCTGGAGCACCCCCAGCGTCACATCCACAGGGTTACAGGGAACCCTGTAACTGGGATGAGAGAAAGGACAAAACAGGAAGAAATTAATCCAGCAATACAGGAAATGAAAAGATTGAGAAGTCACTAATTTTATATTTTCACCACATCCTCTCATCCAATAAAGAAGTGCACTGAACATCATTAACATCCTGCTAATGAGCCCTCCAACTGCCCGGAACACAGCAATAATGAACGTGGGCTCTGTTTCCACCAAATCTACCAGAAAGATTTGTAAGGGTCTGTTTTCCCACTGATGCCAACACATGACTCCCATTAGCCTTAATAAAGGAAGAGTGTATTCAGTGGGAAAGAAATTTCCCAAGGTTGCATAACTAAGCTGTAGCATGCTGAATACACAGTATAGACTGCTAGGAGAAGTTAGCTATCCCAATATGACTGACAGGCTAAATGCTTCCATAATTTTCCCATTAATTCATTCAACTTTGGTTGTTCTTTGGATTTCCTCCTCACTTTAAACCAGTGGAAATACCCAGAACTTTTCTTATGCTACAGTTATGGGAAAGCAAACCAAACAGTGGGATGTTTAGCTCCTATTTATAGGCTGAACATAATATAACTTCAGATATGCACTTTGTCTATCTCAATGCATTGTCCCTGCACGCTACTTTTGACTCCACAGTATATAAATTCTTGCTTCTGTAACAATGCAAATTTGTTGACAGGATGATAGGTTAAAGTTTATCTTTCAGGCTGCTTCCCCTGCACCAGGCAGAAAAAATCTAGTTATGTCAATTTATGTCCCTTTCAGTGCTCAGTGATGCGAGGAAAGGGAGCGGACTGCCAGAATGTGGGAACAATGCAGAAAACAAATGCCAGGACTGAGTGTCCAACTCCTAGGCTAAATTCTGCATGCCCTCAGAAAAACTCAAGGATTAATAATGCAAATCTCAAAACTGCATTTAAGAGAAACCTTAATTCCAGATGTTGAAAGCACAATTAACTTACTGGAAATTAGAAGTTTTCTTAATCTTTTCTCCCTAGTTCAAGTTCATTTATTGTAAAATACTTGGGTGTTCTGCCTTTTTTGGACACCAGAAAATTGAATTCCATAGCTGGTTATGTGTTTATCATAAGAATCTGATGTAATCCAAGACACAGGATGCTATTACAGTACAGATTAATGAGGCTGCTTGATGTATTCTGCTATAGCTTTAAGTGAGAACAGACTTCTCTATTATCTCCCACTGCAATGACTAATACAGGAGAGTGTCTAGCCTGCTACTACTCATGCACGTGATAAAAGTCCATTAGCACACATATTCACAGAAGCTGAACTACTCGGATACAATAAACTGAGATAGGGAACTACAGTGCAACAATAGCTGTAACCATGTGACTGGTGCTGCACTACGTTTTAGAGCCATGTGTTAAAGCGTATCTTCCAAATTAAATCAAGATTACCTATTCATGATCAGCTGAAAAAAGAGAACGAAGTCAAACCCTACCAATAAACAAAACCAAACGTACTTGATTTATTTTGCTTCATAAAATTAAAACCTCAAAGGCCAATGCAGCACCACAGGAGAACTAGCCCTGTGCCTGATGTGGTTGTGCTCACTTTAGGTGCCAGTATATACCGAAAACACTGAGCCCAGTTCCAATGAGACTGGCGCTCTCCTGGACATAAGTGGAAGCAGAATCTGATCACATTTCCTAAAACAAACCCCTGTAGCGTGCACAACAACTGAGGGAAACAGAGTAACTGATTTATGGATGACACAGATATTAGCTCCACAGGAAAACCCCATTCAAGCACAGAAATTGTAACTCACCAGTCATGGCACGACACTGAAGATAAAAATCACACAAGTCTTAAAATAGAAGACAACCAAAATACAAGACAAATTTCTGCAGCATCCCTCCCCAACCGTGCTGTCAAACACACAACGGCGATAGCACAAAGCATCTTTATGACAGGAATAAAAGGCTCTTTAAATGCTCCTTTTATTTTTTAGTGAATGAACCCACTCTTACACAAAGCTCACGCAACGATGGATTGGATTAGTCAACTAAGGCTTATAAATCACACACAGAACAAACTGAAATATTTATTAATTGCATGTAATTACTTTATGTAGCAAGTTAGCTGGTTGATTAAGACACTGAAATTATTAGTATATTGAGAGTATATATAATATAAGAGTATATTAGTTGACAGGAGGATTGATATCTTTTCTGCATTTCACCATAACTGACTGAATACTTCCTTGTTCCAAGTCACTGTCAAAACCCAAAGGGAGTTAAGAAGCAAAGCTACAGACTCCTCCCAGCTACAGCATTAGCATTTTGTGTGCTTGACTCTTCTCACAGAGTTAGTCAACTTTACTGACAGAGTTCCTCCCTCCGAGGAAGCACATTGCACCACACCTCCCAATTGTTTAAGAAGTACATGTATATAAAGACCACAGTTGAAAAAGATATCATCAGATGTGGCAAGTCCAGAGAAACCTTGTCCTGAATATTTTTCAAGTTTATTCATGAGAAAAGGGTGGAGAAAGAAACCACAGCGGAGAGATTCGCAAACACAAACTCATTTATAGGTTTGCAAAGCAAATCACGCCACCAACTTGTCACGTAACCCCCCAGGGATCAGGATCTTCAATGCAGGATGAAATTAAATCACCCAGCTACTGTACAAGTTCTTAAAAACTGGCTGGGCTTTTTGCTCTGTTCAGTCTCTCAGTCAGACAGACATTAGATTGGAGTGAATCAGGAAATAACACGAAGCCAGAGCAGAAAGCAAAGAGTTTCTAAACTTTAACTTCTTGCATTACAGGGCAGTTCAGAGCACTGTTCACATCCATTGTTTAGTGCCTTGAAATGAACACAGTGGGTTACCAGCCATAGAAACAACTGCAGCTCCATCATTTAAGTATTTAATAATAATACACCACAGTACAAACCCCAGAACTATATTCCTGATGGTCAGAGCTTTCTGTCAAAACACTATTTGACAGAGCTTCTGGTAAAAAAAAACTCCAGAATGCTTTTACACTTTGGATTTAAAGTACAGATCTGCTTTTTTTTCCCCCTCAAAATACCACCTACTCTCCCCAAAAAATAACTAATCTGATGCTGCACAGGAATTTTAATTGTTTCCATAACTGTTACCTGCCAAAAAATACTTGGTGTGACATAGACAGGGCAGGCTGCCCATGGTGCCTGTATACTTAAATATCAACGTACATATATATACTCACCTATATACATATGCATAACACATGACTTATGTAATAGTTAACTTCTGTGTAGCTATAAAAACAAGAAGCCTTTCAAAGAAGCAGCCTGTATTCTTTGAAGTAACAGCCACAGTCTGAACATACTGACTCTCTGGCTCAGATTTACAATCAAGTTACTACAGCTGAACCTCCTGCATGCCATGAGAGCCAGGCTCAGTTTGGTGTTTCCCTGTGTGCTGTTAGCCATGACATACATGAAGTCACAGCAGAAATCCCTTGGGTAAAAGGCTGAAACACTAGGATGCACTTACTGGTTTTTGTTGTAAGTATAGGCACACAGACATTAAGAGTTTGGCTGCTATGGGTGCTGTGACTGCAAGCCTGGCTCCTTCCACGAGTTGTGTAATGTTAATTTTTCTATTATTGGTTAAAAAATTATTTGATTTTTAAGATCTTGGTCTGTCAGCCCTTCCTCACTCTGTGCAGTATTTCTTACCACAAATAATGGCCGTGGTTTCAGTGGGACCTTTGAAATACTCATCTTGTGGTAGAAGTAATTGCACAACATAAGCTGGTGGGGACATTTTCAGCATATTTGTACAACTTCATTTATTTAGTTATTAGGACCAGGTCTTAAAACAACAAAAACTTTCTCTAGCATTTGTTTTAATAAGCAATCCATTCTAGGTATCACGCTATTTATAAGTATAGAGTGTGCAATTATGGTGCATCCCTAGGAGAGCTGTAGTTTTTGCGGCAAAAGAACTTCAAGATTCTCCCCTGAGTAACTGCATGGCAGAGTAAGCCTGCTAAAGTAGGGGATGCCTAACAATTCCATAAAACAGAAGTGTTTTTAGAACAGCTTAATAAACAAGAGGAAAAATATCTGTGGGGTTTAAAGGGTGGAAGCTAACAAAATATTATCTTCAACAATAGGTACTACACATTTTTCCACTGATTTTACAACTAAACCCAGCATTCTGCAGCTTCTGACACCATTAGTGCTCAGAATCTACTTTTGACAGCACTTTTTGATTTGTGATGGGTGGTTTGTTTTGCATTGTTAGGGGCTGGGTGAAGCCTGGAGGCAGACATGCAGCCCTGTTGATAACATGTGTATTTTCCAACCTCGTGATAAATTTCCCATAACTGCTGGCTGGGAGCACGACTTTCAGCAACTTGACTGTTTCACATTTGGCTAAAGCAGCATCAGGCTATTTGATATAATAGCTCCAAACCTATAGATGGAAGCCAACTATTTTCAGAACAGATTACTTCCAATGCGCCACTTTGACTCCTATTTTCAGAAAACACTTTCAGAAAGCCAAAACTCTGCAGTAGACTTTTTCAAGCTGGAAGTCCAAAATCAGAAATTACTTTTGGAAGGTGCAGCTGGATTTGAATATCCATGTCAACAGTGCTGACTGTCACAGCTAAGGAGAGGTGGCATTTTGTATGCAAATCCTAATAAGCTCATGTACTTCAGTACTTTTGCATTGCTACTGCCGAGAGAGTGTGTGCTGTTTTCAAAGGCTTTCACAGCTGCAAAGGAAATGACAAAAGAAGAAAAACACAG
This sequence comes from Melopsittacus undulatus, assembly GCF_012275295.1. NCBI lineage: Eukaryota > Metazoa > Chordata > Aves > Psittaciformes > Psittaculidae > Melopsittacus > Melopsittacus undulatus. The sequence goes on along the minus strand of NC_047530.1, from coordinate 101,215,360 downwards.
CCAGTGTATATCAGCAATTAATTCCATCCACAACTGCCCAGCTGTTTGCACACAGAGGAACCGGCCTGTTTCCTCTCCGAGCTCTTGCCACTGAAAGCTGATACGGCGCTTTCAGAGCCGTGGGCTGTTGGTAACATGTTAGGAATGCGCGCGGGATCGCATGGAGCTGAAGAAGAAGAAATGAAATCCAGACCAGAGCGTTGCCTATCTGCGTTAGGAGGATAAAGTTATCTGGGGAGGAGGGCGGCAGGAGTGGGGGATAGGGATGGGGAACTGCCAGCAAAGCCAGGTTCAGCATGCAGGACAGACACCATGTTTACTTACCCACACAAGGGCAAGGTGGGAGAGTCTCAGAAACTCAAGCGTCTATACCAGCTCTGCCAAGACATTTATGTTGGCTGATGCCAAACATGTAGATTTGGGCACTTCACGAAAGCCATTACTTTATTTGGGATTAGTGCTTTTACAGTAAAGCTACCAGAGATCTGACTCCATCTACATCAAAGTAAGGCTTATTTGCAAGTTGTTACTACTTAATTGCTAAGTAATCTTGCCACCTTGTAGCTCCAGAACATAAGGCAGAATTCAGACTTTCCTATGAATAAAATCCCCTCATGCCAACCTCTGGTTTCCAGGAAAGGCATAGAATATATAAATCAAGGATGTCAATGAGAAAATGAACATGAGCCGGCTGCAGTGTGCACTCGCAGCCCAGAAAGCCAACCATATCCTGGGCAGCATCAAAAGGAGCGTGACCAGCAGGTCGAAGGAGGTGATCCTGCCCCTCTACTCTGCTCTTGTGAGACCTCACTTGGAGCAGTGTGTGCAGTTCTGGTGTCCTCAACATAAAAAGGACATGGAACTGTTGGAACAAGTCCAGAGGAGGCCACAAGGATGATCAGGGGACTGGAGCACCTCCTGTATGAAGACAGGCTGAGAAAGCTGGGGCTGTTCAGCCTGGAGAAGAGAAGGAGACCTCATAGCAGCCTTCCAGTATCTGAAGGGGGGCTACAGGGATGCTGGAGAGGGACTATTCATTAGGGACTGTAGTGATAGGACAAGGGGTAATGGGTTCAAACTTAAACAGGGGAAGTTTAGACTGGATATAAGGAAGAAATTCTTCACTGTTAGGGTGATGAGGTACTGGAATGGGTTGCCCAGGGAGGTTGTGAATGCTCCATCCCTGGCAGTGTTCAAGGCCAGGTTGGATGAAGCCTTGGGTGATATGGTTTAGTGTGAGGTGTCCCTGCCCATGGCAGGGGGGTTGGAACTGGACAATCTTAAGGTCCTTTCCAACCCAAACCGTTCTACGATTCTATGTATTCAGGAACATTTACAAACCCTGCCCCTCTGAGTGCCTGGAAATTTCATCCAATTCTGAAATAAACTGACCAGGCCACATGCACAGCTCATCTTTTCCCTCTAACCTTTAAAAAAAACGCTCCAAAACAACACGTATTTTTTTCCTCCCTTAACCCAAACCTTCCCCATTTAAAAATTCCAAGTTATCCGTATGGATTCATTTTTTCTGGGAAAAGCCACACACAGCAAGACTCTTCTAATATATATTACTGGCATTTCTTTCTTCAGCTCCACCACCAGTTAAAAACAGCTCCTTTGATCCTTAGTAATAGCAGGTCGCTTTTGATTTGCTGGACCACTCATCGAGGGCAACAACTCAAAGTGCACAGGTATTCAGAAAAATAATACTAATAAAATGTTTGGACTTGACTATTTCCCAGACCAGTACTTGAGGTAAAAAGCAACTATTAAGAGACTATTCCCTTTACAAAAGCCACGCTGAAGTACCATCTTGTGTATCTTACTGAATGAATAGGGTCTGCTAGAACTACAGGCTTGTGTCCCGTGTGTGAAAGAAAAACACTCTGCAGAAGTAAGACTGATACTGCATCCATCCAGTAATGAAACAAATGGGAGACGAATACTCTTTTAGCAAAAACTGGTGAAATACTTAAACATTACCTTTTAAAATGTAGATCTCAGGTTTAGACCTATGCTTCTGGAAGGTTGGTATCATCTCTACACCTACACAAGCATGTGGTGTTGTCACACAAAGCCAGTGGACTTACAGTAATTCAGTTTCCCAAGGAAAATAAATACAAAACCCCGTGGCTGCCTGGAAAGTATGAATTTGTGCAAGTGGTTTAAAATACTCCCTAGGAGCCAATGACTCAATAATAGGTAAACAGAAGCAGCACAACTTTTTTAAATCATAAGTATAGCACATTTTAGGCTGCAAGTAATCTGGCTGTATTGTTGCAGGAATAGTTCCACTGCTGCCTGAAAGCAAGAACAGCGCTCATCATTCTTCCTGTAATTTCACTTCCAGCTGCTCCACAGAGGGCAAATCTATTGGGTGGGGGGTGTGATTTCTTACTGCCTATCACAGCAAAACACAACTTTCTCACATATTAGAAACATACACAGAAAGTTTCTGTATATGAAGAATCCAGTTTTACATTGTGGGAGAAGTCATGGAGGGAAGGAGGTGGAAGCAAGGGCACATAGGAATAGTTTCCCTGAGCAATGTCAAGACCTCCAAGGCACATAGGTCAGCTCTCCAGGGCTTAGTTCATTTCACATTAATGCTGCGATACTACTACTACTACTGTTACTTATATATCGCTAAATATATTACTTATCCTAAATACTGGGCCATACGAGGCAAAACTATACTTAAGCAGCAAAACAGAGAAGTTTTTAATCTAAAAATCCCAGAGGAATTAAAGGCTTTATTAGACCTACTGCAAAATCTAAGATATTTCAGCAAACTAAGGGATGGCGACAGGAAGCTGTAGCTTAGAAATGGCTCTCACCATAACCTACTTCATAATACTACATAATACTTCATAATGGCTATTGAAAGAATAATTATCGATTTCAGAATTGTTTCTCAGCTCAGTTTTCAGCAATATTTTGCTAGAAGGCCATGAAAATACTGATGATGTTCAAAGTGCCATCAGAGTAAATTTTTCACTGCTTCAGTTAACTACAAACAGGAATCCTTCAAGTGAATCTTGCAGGTGTATGCAAGCCAACTGACCAACTAAACACAACTGTTTGCTGACCAGTCTTTTCTCCTTTCACTTCTCCAGAGCAAAATCTTTTCTTGTGCATCAAATCTATCCACGATCTATGTGTTGCTTAAAAGCGGGGAAGGTCTGGTATTTACTTCTAGGACACAATCTGTCTGCTTTTAAGGATTTACCATTTAGATTTAGGCATGAGGCTTCAAGCTGGAGATTCAAGTGACTCAGACTAAAACTCAGATGAAGAAAGTGCACAAAGCCTGTGTATCACTTATATCCCAAAATAGACTAACAGGCGAGTAGTAGTGAGGTTTTAAGTGGTGCCTAGCTCTCAAGAGTTGCTACACAGCAGAGAATTTTACACTAAAAGAATGAAAAAGGGGTTTAGAAAACCTCTAGTTTCCACATTCAGTCGTAACATGAGGAAGTTTCCCTTACGCTGAGGAAATACCAGCAAACAAACAGGCAATACTTATCGCATACCTTGGAATACTGACTGATATATGGAAGGAGTGTGATAATGTCTAGAAATATTAACATTACATAATGGTTACAGATAAATAGTGCCCATCTGAACTTGCAAGAGGAGTTCATTCTTTATTCTTAAATAATCTGTGAGTCACTTGGGATGATTGAAGTTTTTCTCTCTCTGGAATTTGAATCAGGAGCAAAGTTGCTCAATGTCTAAAAGTTCCCTGTCTGAAAAGAAAATTCCTAAGTCCTAAAGTAATGGATTTCATTTATCATTCATACTGTGTATGAGCTACTGAAACTTAACATCTTCATGTTCAACATTGGTGTTTGTGAAATCATTAGGTCCTAGCGTGTGATTCTTCTTGCTTAACTTCAACTATTTCCATTTGGATTGTCTAATTGAAGTCTGTTTAGGATGAAGCAAATAATTTTCTAGACTCCACTGGCTGCACTGTAGATTTGCAGCAATTACAACAGAGGCACATAATTCACAAGCAGACATCCATATTGCAGACATCTCAAGTTATGCAAGACACATGCTGCTCAAAATCACTAGCAAGCTACATGCAAGACTGAGGAAACACACAAGAAGAGTTAACTTTGCTATTTTAGATACCAAAGAGGGGAAAAAAAATGGCAAACGACGGATTTAAAAGCAAAAGATTACTCATCAAAATCTTGCAATTCACACAGAATGACAGATAGTACATTTTTCTAAGCATCTCTATAACTTGAGGCAAAAGGGTCTTTTACACTGCTCCAGTCAACAAGCCATATCACATACTGATATTCTGCACTGCGATATAACACAGTATAAAATGAGTACTTAGCAGTAGCAAGCAAAAGCAAGATCTGGCAGCAGCAGTGTGAGTGTAGACTAAAATATGCTGTGAGAATATGTCACCAGGCACAAACAAGCTTTCAGAATACCAAGTGGAGGAGCTGCTAACATAACAAGCGTTAAGTGAAAATACATGTCCAATTCCTTAAAAAACATACAGCCCCTCAACATGCAGGGAATAGAGCAGGAGGAAATATGAAGGGAGGAGGAATGAGGGAAACATAGGAGATTTGATTTTTATTTAGTTTGTGATCAAAATACAAATTTACTTAACTAGGAAAATATATGTCCATGGAGACTACTATAAAGCAAACAAATTTAAAGGAAAATGATGTTTAACAAGTCCCATAAAAGAGATCAAAAGCAATGATAATGTTTCCCCTCCCTCTCCCAGTAAATGCTCAAAGCTACTGTACAAAGACCGTCTTCTGCATTTTATTATTGCCATCATGAAAGAAAAATGAGCCAAAAAAGTTAGCAAGCACATTACACGACTCACACTTCTGGACATGAACGTGGTACTAAGCCTGTACATTTCAATGTTGGCATGACAGGTAAATAAGCAAAGTCCTCCTTCACACTAGAAATCCTTTACCAGTTCATATTGAAAGCTAAGTTAAAGCTCCAACCACCCCCCACACCCATTATCCCGCTACAGGCCCCTTGCTATACTCACTGTAACATGGAGCACTGCATGTGCACTGCAGTGGAAAGTATTGAATGCACTCCACTGAAATGTGTGTGGTAAAGCTAATTTAAGCTCACCTCCTTGTACGACAGTTAGATGATCTGCGGTGGAATTGGCATGATTCATGGCAAACAAACAGCATTGTAAGTTATGGTGAAGATGATTTCTGGATACTTTTCCAAGTCACACAAACGTATCAGTACCCACCTACAAACAGATGCTTTCTTCCATATGACACAACGTGTGCAAAACAACAATGGTGCAAACTTGGTGTTTTATGCTCCAAAAAGAAAAGCATGAATTTATCTACAGCCTACCTCCCCAAAGCCACATTCAGTCAAAGAAAATGTTTCCATGGCTGTAACCTCAGCTTTTTGGTAACCTTTCCTCATATTTTATAGTTCTTGGTTATAAAATTAGTACACAGCTGACAGATGCAGAAGTTTTGGCTGTTTCTGTAAATCTGTTTCACTTTAAAGCTATTTCACAATCTTTAAGGTATTAACATTTTTTATACAAATTGGTATTAAGGTTTTTTTCCCCACAGTTACTTATTTTCAAGAATCCACAGGTCATCAGCAACTTTAAACACAATGGGTGAAATGCAAGTTCTTCCTGCTTAGGGTGATAAATAGGTGAAAAACAAACAATCCTCATAGCACACAGCTGTACTGCTTTGTGCAACTGTTTACTCCTTCAAGGGAGACATCATTGAAACAAATGTTATCAAACAGCTCTTTCTTTTAATTAGGTATTTTTCTCTTTTGTAGAAAAAGTGAAGTTCATAAAACGCCCATTTCCTCATTCAAGTCATGAACTCATACACTTATGATGAACTAGAAGGAAAAAAAAAGATGTTTTATTCCAATGCAAACTTTTTACAATGAAGAAACTTAAACTGTATTTGGCCCGCAGGCAGCTAGACACCTTGAAGAGGTTGTACCCATGGAATAACTTGCATGAAGCTACTATTAGGCAAAAAAAATCCAACCTTTTTTCCTCAATCGTTGTATCTGATGCCAGGATAACACTGTATCTTATTCATTTTGTATCCTCTTATCAGGAAGTGTGCATCACCAGCAGTGTAAAAGTCACACACATCCAGTCTGATGTGTGCCAATTGCATATGAAGATGGGAGAAAATTCAGACTTGGCAGAATCCATAGCAGTCTACTTACTGACCATGCCACATACACCACAAAGTGAACCTTATTTGCATCTTGTGGTCAGAACTTGACCAGAACTGAACAAACATTCACATGTAAATTAATATACACTGTGAGTCACAGATTTTGACTCCATACAGGTTATTTAGTACACTTTATGCAATGGGGTTAATGACAGTCCACTAGTTTTTATGATCCAATTATTTACTGACATCCAGTTATCCTATGCATTGCACTACAGCACACTGTTTCTAGGTTATAATTTTGTGAAAAAATATACTTACCTATATGATTACAGAACAAATTACTGTGTTTTTTGCATCTGACACCAGTTAACTCCATGTCCCACCATAAGGTTAAAGCCCATCTATCTGAAATGCACATGTGCACCTTCCCCCAACCCATGAGATAAATGCCGTGTTTACCAATTCCAAGGTCTTTGTTCCTACTGAAACATATCAACTTGCCTGTACAGACCTGCAGCTCTGTGGTACCCTGACTATTTCTGGAATGCTTTTAATATAAATCGTGTTTGCCTATTTTCCTGCCTCGGATCCTACAGCAGTTTGAAGTAACAGATCCCAGATCACTGCTGTCGCATGCAGTTACCTCAAGATCTTTTGGGCAAACGTTATCTACTCCTGGCAGTTTGCTACTCTCTTTTAGGTTTAAATATCTTTTCTACCAATATTTCAATTTCAGACCAATGCTCAAAATAGCACCTATGAAGCAAGGCTCCTGCATTAAAATTTCTCAGGAAAGTCAACTTGGATACGAATGATTGAGCTTTCATTTTGCACCTTATCTTTGCTGAACACTTCTTTTACACTTCAGTCATCTATCAGCTCTCCAGTCTGTCTGGAAAAGCTTCCATTTCTGATGTACTTGAAATGATTCAATTCAACTGACTTATTGTAGGCTCCCATATCTTTAGCAAATTGTTTCTCAGAATATCTTTTGGCCAGACTTGTTATACTTTAAAATTTAATTTCTGAGAGGGTTTTTTTTCCTCCTTTCTACTTTCTTTGGAGAAAGCTTCAACTTTTGAAAGATGCCTCCTTGTTTCTAAGGGATCCTGTAACTCTGTTATAAAACCTTCTTTCCCTCTTAAAAAGTATCAACAATCACAACAAAAAGTTGGATGCCTTTGATAAATGGTATATGTTTTATCCAACTTGTAATTCACAGTCTAAAAGCTGCTTTACTACCTGTGAGCTTCAACTCCCTTATAACAAGTATTCTCACTTTTATGACTAGCAAAGGCAGAAGGCTGGCATAAGAACTGCATCATTCAGTTCCCTGGCTCAGATGCTACCAGTGAACTTTCAGTTCAACCATATAAACACACCGACTGAGAGCCAGGTAAAGAACCAGCTTTGCCATCCCAGACCCCATAGGCCACCATACTGAAAGTGACACTGAAGTGACTGTCTCCTACAAGCTTAAGACTGGCATCAACAGGCTTCCTCCTTTGAAAACAGTCATGAAATCAAGTCCTGTATCTTCATGGTGGCAGGTTATTGTTCCAAACATCAAGGCAATTTGTTCAATGTATAACAACCAGGACTGGAACTCTTCTGAGTTACAGCTATGTTTCATAATACCATGTGTTTCATAATTCCTCATTTTTAAAGAATACTTGTTCAAAGACTGCAAACAGAATGCAAAGGGGGTTGGTTTGTTGTTAGACTGTAAAATTTGGGGGGCTTGACTGCTTTAGCTTTTTAGAAGAATAAACTCAATCTGAAGTTACAGCCTGTGTCAAATATAATCGTAAGGATGGCACAAGACCATTTAAAGACTGTTAGCTGAGAATACATGCATTTGGTTCAGCAACCATCTCCCACTGATTTGTGTGGCTACACTACTGTTAATCCAGAAACATGGATAAATTGAACTTGTATAGACAAGCTTCAAAGCAAACTGTTTGACATGAAACCCCACATATCTCTATATTAAGATGTAGAAACCGGGCAACAGCAACAACTGTTGCCTACTGAAACAGATCCCGAATGCAGAGCACGAACAAGTCCCTCGCACTTACACTATGTCAGAGATTGTTTTACCCAAACCCCTTGCAACCCAAACTCTGCTCAGCCTAAAGATGACACAAAACAAATCACATTTCCTAGCACTCCACGCTGATAACCAGCAAAGACTGTGGTGTTGCAAAGTCTCAGTTAACAGCATAAGCCCTTTAGAGGGAACAGAATTAAGAGAGCGTCAGCTGCAACTAACTCAACTTGCATTGTTTCAACCTGCCATGGCAAGATGCACAGCTAAGCCAAAGCTCAAAACTAGTTCCACACTTAACAGATTCTGTTCTGTGAAGAGTCACTGGTCATTAGCAGACAGAAACCCCTCATGTTAGTAGAACTAAACTGTTAGGGAGTAAGTCCAGCCTCAGCAAAGGGGAACAAAAAACTGTGTGTTTATTAAACTGACTTTCTAAGTATCAACAATTGCTAAGGAGGTATCATTACTGAATACACTTCAATGAGCGAAGGGGGCAAAAAAAAACAACCCTAAAAGCACAGTCTGTTGTTGAAATTATTAAGTCAATATTGAGTGGAAGAGAGTTTTAAGGCTTGTAACTACTTTGGGAAAAGTACAATTTTCAAACATTTATTCCTCATTCACTGCACCCAGATTATGAATAAAGCCAAGTCAGACTAGGCTGGATAAAAACCCAACAATCTCCATGGTAAAGTCACAGGGCTGAGCTGATACACATCTAGCTACCTTCTTCTTTTGTGCTCTCAAACATTCAGCATTTTGAAACCATCAAGGCCAACCTTACTCCTAAACTACAGAGCAACTTAAAGTATTAAGTACACTGTGGTAGAGGGAGGGTGACGCATTTAAACCCATTTATTAACAGTTCTGGTGCTGGCAGAATAGAATGATTTTGCCTTTTGGAAAGAATCTTTAACTGTAAGCTATGTCTGTTCTCTTGTATTATAAGCTTACTGGTTTTAAATATGTCAGTCTGCAGTTCTGAATCAGCGTTTTAATTCCAGCATCACATTGAAAGAGCTGAAAATCTGATCACCATGTCACAAGCTTGCAAATAATTCTATCAACTCTTTTTGCAGAGCTGCTCTTCGTTAATTCACAATTAACAGGATTTGATAACACAAGCTGTACTATTAACTTTTAGCAGCCTACTTGTGTCAACTGGAAAAGGACAAGGGTTTTATTTGGTGAGCTCCAGAATTTCTGTGCTTGGCAGCACCCACCCCCTGCAATTCCCTCTGGAGATACCCACCGAGCTCTTCCAACCCTGCTACAATGAGAGACTTTACATGAATGCTGTCCTCTTCCTCCTTCTGTCTCACATGAAACTGCTTTATCACAGGGACTGAGGAATTTGACAGGCAATGAGATACAGAAACTTATCTGCTGCCAGCAAACTGTTTCCATGATAGGGGCATTGGAAAGGGAAAACTGTGAAGAGCAATCCAACACTCTTCAACACGTTCCAGGCCCTCGTGGGAGCACAGAAAGAAAAGGACACCAATAATTCAGGATTTTAACATAATTAAACTAATGCCTTCAAAAGATACCCTGGCTGGGAAACCCTGAATGTCTCTTTTCTAACAGAAGTAGTATCTACAAAAATCCTGCTCAAACCCAGGGATTAGCAGCATGCCTGTGGAAGCAGAGTCTTTGCTTCAAGTGCTCTATTCCTATTTTAAAAGGCTGACTGAATTTGGATAAGCCTTCCTTACTACTATAGATCACAGAAGTAGCAGCAATTCTGCAAGTAACCTAGTGTGATGATTTCCTGTTTTACTTTAAAAGCTTCCTCATCCTCAGCCACTGGGTTCTCCTCCTCCAGCTTTCCATCACAGAGAGAAGCAGTGCAAGTGCTCAAGCTTATTCTGAGCATGCCAGAGAAACTTTGGGTTTGGCTCTTTGAGACAAGCGATCATCAGCTCAGTACTGAGGGTACAGATAAACAGGTTCTATTTCATAACAGCAACCTATGTTGAAAATTATTGTGATTTTTAAATAATAATTAAAACCACAATCAACAACCACAAAACCCTTTCACATATGTAATAAAGCAACAAGAGCTACACAAAAAGCAAGTGTTTTTTGGGGGAAAGGCAACAACTGCAAAAATGTTGAACAGGATCTCCTTTTATCTCTGTTTAATATTCTCTTTGATTACATTAGCCTGCACAATATACATCCCACATTGTAGTCCATTTGTTTATGAGCATCTGGGCAGAGTTCCAGTGCTTTGATGCAAGTGGTCACAATGCAGCACAAGCACCACCACCAGCAGGGAAAGCTGAAGAGGTGGAGGAGGTACAGCACAACCGTCACGTCCAGTACAGGACAAGATTGAGACCAGCCATGCAAACAGGAACTGAGCTCCAGAAAGTCTCTTTACCTCAACAGGAGGGAAAAAGTCCCACAAATGAAAGTCTCCAGAAAAATGCAATAGTCTTCATGATCTTTTTCCAATATGAGAAAATGCAGAATGCAGATAGTGTATGACTAAATCTTCGTGTCTGCAACTATAAATGTTTAGTGAGAAGATTAAGTCAAAGACAGAATTTCTGCATTGAAACTTCTCATGCTAGGAGCAAAAAAAGCTTCAAACTGATCCACTGTGGAGAGCCAAGTATATCAGGTTACATGATTCTATGAAATGTGCATGAGCCCAGCTGTGTGTTTAACTTCGTTTTTGCTATCAGACTGCTAGACCAACTTCTTTTTATGAATAGTTACTGGGAACAGGCATTTAAGGCAGAAATACACTTGTATCCCATGTTCGGCTTCATCATTCATGCAGACAGGGTTACCTAGAGTCACTGATGTTTGAAGAGCCCCACCTGGGTGACTTAAAGAGCCCCAATTAAAAACCTGACCATAATAAGAAACTTCACCCTGACCATGAGGATCAGAGTGGACAATAAAGACCCCAGTAAAGGATCCCAGGCCTCGAAAATGTTAAAGTGTGGTTCTGTCAGGGCTGGTGACTGACAGAAGACAGGGACTACAACCTCTCCCTATTTGCATGAAATGCAATATACACAGAAGTAAACACCTATTGAACAGCTTTATTTGCATAGTCCTAGGAAGGGGTGCACTCTCAAAATGGGTTTTGAGCCAATGTTCATCTCAGTTCCTCCTTGCTGGACTTAAAGGGTGAGGGCTGGCAGGAAAATGGAGACAAGCGTGTTGAAAGATTCATTGAGGAGTGGGGGAGGAAGCTTTTAAGAGCATGCTTAAAATAGTCCCACAAATATCTAGCCTCCCTTTAGGCTTAGAAAGCCCAGGGGCTCAAAAGCACCAAAACTACAGCAGCTTGGTTAGAAACACAACCCTCACCAGTGCTGCAAAACAGACATGCCCCAGTACCACGTGTGTGTGTGCACAAGCTAGGGAATGAGACAGTAACAACTGACACTTTAAGTAGGATAGGGACAAAAAATTTTTGTCAACTCTGCTTTGGTAATATGCAAAACTACTTTGGTAACTGTCTTATTCTGCCCTACCTTCACCTCTTCCACAATACTGTGTGTAAGGGGATTTTAAAAGTCTAATTTCTAGCCAAATAAGGAATGCTAAATGGGGTATAGAAATGCATTTCATATCAGAGAAAGGCACTGGAGGGAAAAAAAAACAACCAAAATCAACTTTATAAACTTGCTGAATCTGCTTAGAGTTTAGTGAGATGGTTTTAGAAAATGGTCCCAACAGGTCCCTTGAATATTCAGGGTCTGAGCCCTCCTCACACATGGGACAACAGAAGCTGCAGGGAGTGCAGTCTGCCCAGTAGCTAAGAGCCAACACTGAATTTGACTTAACCAGGTTAAACAGTTGGGGGATAATGCAGCCAGTCTCTGTGTTTCAGGGAGAGCTTGGGGGCTTTATTATTACTTTAAAAGAAAAATCAGTTCAGGTGGTATACTTGAACACAGATTTAGATTAATCTTCCATCTTCCTGTATTTCTATACCATTTGCTTTTAAACTGTTCCTTAGGCAGAGCAGGAAATAAAAAGGCAGTTGTTTTACTGTGTTCTCCCAGCAATAATGCGATGCACCAGATTGGAGTTTACTGAATAAGCTCATAAACCCCCAGGTTACATTCTTCCTCATCTGCAGCCTTGCCTTTCAAGTGAGCTCTACGCGTATTAAAAGGACCAGAGGCTGTCCTCAGGCATACCCTGTCTTTGAAGATGAAGTCCCAGTTCCATTTTATGGCAGAGGCCTCTCAGTTCATACCTTTGCACAACTGTGTAGCAGGTTTAAACAATTATGCAGGACAGTGGATTTCCATTCCAGGCTTCTCTTACTCAGTCTCAAGTTTTAAAAATAATGTTTTTCTTTCTGCTAGGGCACTCCTGCAATAAGTGTTCCACACAGGGATGATCCAAAGGCATTAAAGAAAGTTACAGCTTAAACAGCGTGACACAGATTATGAATAAAGAAACCCTTCCCATATGGAAAAGTTCTTAAAACTGACATTTTTTTCAGTATGTGTTAATCAGAAAGACAGTAGTGAATTCTGACTGCTTCATACAGGAGAGAATCAAAACTCCTGGGATATATTACATAAAAGAGCAATTGCAAAGAAGGGAGAACAATCCTATAGTTTCGTTTAAAACTTAACTATTAACAGTGTTTTCTTAAATGGCTGGGAAAGACTCCAGTTTGGAGCCAGCCACATGTTACTTATCAATGCTTCAAATGCAGGGTGAATGAGAAAGGCCATGTCTGGTTCCTTTTGCAATAGGGAAAAAATCTCTTTTGAAGTCTTTCTGAGGGACTGATGGGGGAGAAAGTGTCAGGAAAAGGATCTGACAGGTTTTGCACAGTGAGGGGCAAAAAAATGTCTGGAGCAAAATCTCTGTCTAAATTGAGCAAAGAGATAGAAACCTCTCCTTGAGCACTGGAGACGCCAGATAAAGAGTCTGAGACTCACTTGTATCTTTTTTCCAGCCACACATGAATTCCATTTTATGCTTTTTGCCAGCTTCTCATCTTACCAGGAGCCTGCAGGAGAGGCCAGTTCAACACCAAAGGGAACGCAGACACGCTGGGGCTCCATGTACAGCTGTCAATCTCCCAGTATCCCAGGAAAACAACTTGTATTTTAAAAGCCCAAGCATCAGAGGAGATCTCAATTAAAAGGTGGAAGCAAACACGTGAATGATCTTAAAAGTAAAAATCAAAGAACCAAGAAATTAATCTGCTTCTTGAAATGAAAGGCATTATCGATGAACAGAATGGTTTGGGTTAGAAGGGATCTTAAAGATCATCCAGTTCCAGCCTCCTGCCAGGGCAGGGACACCTTCCACTAGGACAGGTTTCTCCAAGCCCCATCCAACCTGGCCTTGAACACTGCCAGGGATGGGACAGCCACAGCTTCTCTGGGCAACAAGTAATAAATTCATGCACTCTTAGTGGAAGAAGGCAGCTCAGCACTATTCAACTTGAAGTGCACAAAAGTATACAATAAGCTTTTATTAATAAAAGCCATTGTCTTTATATTTTGATGAAGTGATAATACCTTGACTCCTTCCTTGTTTCTGCCCCATAGCACTGCATTTGTAAGGCATGTGTAGCATTTCCCAGGTCATATTTCACAGCAAATAAGGGAAAAATAACTTTTCTGACTCCAAAAGCCCCCCAAAACTAAAACCAAAAGAATCACAGCCAGGTGTTAGCAACAGGACTATTTTAATATAGGTGGTTTTACTTACATGACAGGCATGAAAACATAAGTTTTACCACTGTATTATTTCAATCAAGGACTGGGAAGCTGTAGAAAACACTGGTAAAAACCATACTTCAGATAAGAGATTAGGCACTAAAATCCCTAAGAAACTGCACTGCAGAAATGCTTGCTGCCTATTATAAAAATGAAGACCTCGACACAATATATGCTAGCAATACCATAGTAACACTTTTAGGACGTAATAGGATTGTCTGCAAAAGGTATCAAAACCCCTAGTTCCTCGGCTGTAAAAAACAGGCTACTGCTCAGGTTTGGTTGTCTTTGTCCTCCTCTTTCTGCATCTTTAGGAACCATATATGTAGTAGTTAAATAAAGTATAATCTTCTGATGACTGTGATGAATGTCAAAGCTGCAAGCACCACATTCACTCATCTTTGAGGATACCTATCAGCTGGTCAGTGTACCCAGTAGTATAAATAGGTGATATTCACCTCACTGTGGCTGGAACTTGCAAGACACTTCAATATCTTTATACCTAGAGAAGCTCCATCACATATCTGGAGCAAATACCTGGTGTTCCTGCCCATGGCAGGGGGGTTTGAATTAGATGATCTTAAGGTCCCTTCCAACCCTAACTATATATCCTAGGATTCTAAATATTATGGATTGTTGTTCAAACTCTTGCATACACACCAAAGCTAAAGCACAATTTCATCCCACAAAAGTATTTCGCACAACATTGAGACTAAAGTTACTGTGAATTTTTTTGGTCTCTGCTTTTTTATGTGGCAGTTTGCTGATCCAGTTCCCCTCCTCCCCCTTAAAATCCTTACACTAAACAAGGAGCAATCACACAGCCAAGAATTCAGACAGTAAAATGTTTTTTAGGTACCTTGATTTTTTCCACAGCTCTCCTTGCTCTAGTAATGTAGTTGACCTGTAAAACAGAAGAAGGAGATTACTGACTCCTGGTAGGCTTTTCAGTATTATTGGAATATATGGTACACTTAAATCTTAAGAACACATTAACACAACATTTATTTTCATGAACTGTTTTTCAGAGTATTTTATTGAATTACATTCTACTGTGTTATCATAGAGGGCATTTTTCACATACAAAAGATTCTTTCGTAGGGTAGTCTCATTTAAGGGCAGCTAGTTGGGAATCTCACCATTTTGCCTCAGGCACACTGGGTTACAAATCAAAGTAGAACCCAGTCTACCTGCTGCATTGTTAAAATAGAGCCTCACAGCCCCAGTCCACAACTCCTGTTGTTGCCTAGCAGAAGCTGAACTCTGGAGCTGCCGCAGGCAGGCTTGGGCTGGGTGGGGAGCCAGTGAAAGGAACACAATACTTCTCTTTGAAGGCTGACAACTACTGGTGTGCAAAGTTCGTAAGGAAACAACCACCTTGCTCTGACCCTTTCCCACCACTGAGTAGCTATGGGTTTTCCGCTTGCCTTCATCTTCGACATGAAAGTAGAATGAGTAAATCAGATAGCAACTGTTTAATTTTATCACCTTTTGTCTTCTAAGTCTTTGAGGACAAGTTTAATCAAACCTGGCAAATCTATTTCCAGTCTTCCTTTTTCCCTTGACCACTCCGCCAAAGAAAAGCAGTTATTCCTGGGGAACAGGGTCCAGACTCCTTGATTTTATACATGCATACAAAACATATGCTACATTTTCTTTTTTAAGATTTATACAGTGCAAATGAGACATTTTATGCATCATGAAAACCCTGAGCTCAGCCCACCATCAGGCACAAGGCAGCACTTCCCACCAACCCGCAAACCTGTCGATATTCATGAGGTTGTAACAGCCTCTTTCAACCATCAAGAGCTTTTCCTTTCCAGTCTCATGACTAATACGGTAGCTTCAAACACTGCTGCTTAGGGCTTCTCAGTATACTGTACTGCAAATACTAGACCAGTTTCAACACTTCAGCAGGCTGGCTATCCCGTTCTCCGTCAGCACTAAAGGCTGGGTTACTCAGTGTTCTCTATGAACTTGAGCAGTAGAGAACTGACTTCAAAAGAACACAGCCTTTACCAAAAGAAGGCAAGTAGAATTATATAAAATTACTGTGAGACATTACAGTCACAAGATACTCTGAAGCAAAAAGTGTCCAAGAGAACCATGGTTAAAATGTTATTGCATGTGTGCTCAAATTGTCTCTTTTCCCTGAATTACTTTGTCACAGAAAGTCAGTTCCTTGCGCCCTTGAAAAATAAATGTTGCCATAAATACAGCAGTGTTTTCAGCAAGTTCTTATTTAGGAATGAACATTGTACTTGTACTCTATATTAATACAGGTAAACAGCCACAGAACTATCTCATCTACCTTTAGACCTGACAGGAATACAGAATTAGGGGACAGGATTGGCTCTAGCCACATGCTCTGTGTGGAGCTTGGCCATATTTGCTCGTTTTGCTCTGCTGCCAAGTGCTCCCTAGCAGAGCACACCAAGCGATGGCAGCGACTGGGGAAAGAGGAGGAAACATATTGGCATCACAACGTCATGTTAGAGCAGGAGCCCTCCACAGCATCAGGAATTTAAACACTTTAATGTGAGTGCTTATTCTCGGCATGAGTAGGGTTTATTTTTCATCTACTTCACACTGCTAGAGATAAGGGAATGCTATTTCTATGCAAGTTCCTGATACGTTATTTTAAGCGTAGCTGTCACCTGTCTTGCAGCCTAACAGCTACTCTTTCTAGAGGGCATTGCCAGACCACTCTCAGACATGAAAATACAATATTCCCTCCTGGTCCAATAGCACCAGTTGGCAGAATGTACAGATGCCCATTTATGATGGTGTTTAACACTACATTAGCTCTCTGGGAGCTGCAAAGGACTGCTCATTCCCATGAAGGCCAGTGCACCCCTGCATAAGTGATGCCCAGCTTGCTCACCTCTGCCACTGGAGAAGCTGGAGAGCCTATAGATCTCAGCATAAGAAGGCAGCAGGAAAACAGCTGAAGCCAGGAGCCATGACACTCCAAACATCGTATCCTTTTGAGCAGATATTTTTTCTCTCCTTTGTCACAAACTCTTCGATACAATCCCTTTCTTCACATCCCTTCTCCCTTGTATCCCTCAATGCACTTTCGCAAGTTCTTCCTCCCTTCCCAATTCAAAATTCACATTATTAAAACAAACAAACAAAAGCCAAAACCAACAAAAATAACCCCTTGCCATTTGGAACCATGACCTAATTCATACTGCTTAATCCACTGGGGTCTTTTTATCCCACTGTACCCAGCCCTGGAGTATGGATAAGAAACTCTGACGTAAGTACTGGCCAGCAGTTGTTTTCACTATGCTGAGCATTGTTTAGGCCATATTCTCAGCTCTTAGTCATTAATTAAATGCTTGTATGGCCAAAAGGAATATTATACGTTCAGTAACAAAGGATAAGGATTGCATAAAGAATGGGAAAAAGAGAATCTGAAGAGTAACAGTCACACAGTAAAGAACCAACTCAAAGTCAGCTCTCAGATCAAGGACTGAAAGACATTCTTGGATGAATAAATTAGGAAGAGAGACGGATTTAACTCAAGACATGACATGAGTAAATATTGAATGTGAACAGCCTCAAAAAATTTGGAATACATCTGAATAAATGCACATGTCAGAAATCAGACATATTACAAAAAATATGAGCAGGATACTGAAAAAGCAAAGACAAATTAATTGTTAAATGAGAGCTTCAGACTGTAGGACAACAGGATTTGTGTGTGTGGCAGCGATACCATTTATCTTCTTAGAACTAAAGTGTAAAAGCCACTTGGTTGAGAGCTCTCTCCCACTCTGAGAAGCAACATTTTAGGACTGCATCTATCATCATAGAGAAACTACGAGTAATCACAATGACAGAGAGTCAGGGGATGGGATATCCCAAAGAAACACGTCCTGGAATGAAAATACAACTACTCATATTAGAAAGGCTGATCGGTGTGTACTAGGAAAATACACTTCTGATTTGGATCCAAACTTTGAGTATAAAAACCAGCCCTAGTAAATAATTAAGAGACTTGAGTTCCAAACTGAAGGTTTTCTTTTCTTTTTTTTTTTTTTTAACAAACAAAATCATCAAAAGATTGTGCAACTCTAAGAGCCCTTAAGGAAACAATTGGGAATTTTTCATAACATGGTATTTCCTTATACCACTGACCACAGGAATGCAAACAGTTCCACCAAACAGAGATTTCTTCATTGGAAACAACTGACAATCTACCCATGTTTCCATCTTTTCCACTCTCAGCACTCAGCATACAAACTAGATGATATAATTGGATACAGAAGTGTCATACCAGGGCCACAAGGTATCTAGACTAAAACTCAGCACCTGAGAGGCTTTACTAGAATATAGTTCCTGAGGGTTAGAGAAAAGAGAGAAGGAACACTTGTATTTAATTATTAAGCATCTCTGTCTAATCAAAATCTATATTTCTATTGCAATTTCTACATATTTGTTGGATTTCCCTAAAATAGGGTTAGCATCTCTATCCACACACCAGCAACCCAAGCTATAACTCAGTATATCAGTAACAAGAGTCAGTCCTGCATCATTCCCTGACAGTAAGGCAAGCGATGCTAGAGACGACTGGCAAGGAAACATCGGTTGTCACTCAACTTGCATGTTGAAGAAAAAGCACTACTACTGGTAATATACTGCTTGTACCTTATACAATATCTCCCCTGTTAGTCTAGTGAGCTAAGCAGGTAACCAACAGGTTGAGTGAGGTGATTCTCCCCCTCTACTCCGTTCTCGTGAGACCCCACCTGCAGTCATGAATCCAGCTCTGGGGTGTCCAACAGGAGGACAATATGGAGCTGCTGGAGAACATCCAGATGAGGCTGTAGATGCTCCAAGGGCTGGAGTACCTTTCCTAGGAAGACAAGCTGAGAGAGCTGGGCTTGTACAGCCTGGAAAAGAGAAGGCTCCAGGGAGCAGCCTTTCAATATCTAAAGAGGCCTACAAGAAAGCAGGAGAAAGGCTTTTTATGAGGGCATGTAGTGACAGGACAAAGGGGAATGGTCTTAACCTGAGGCATGGTAGACTCAGATTAGATATTCAGAATAAATTACTGTGAGGATGTTGAGAGACTGGAGCAGGTTGCCCAGAAGAGCTATGGCAGTCCCATTCCTGGCAGGATGGACAGAGCTTGGAGCAACCTGGTCTAGTGGAAGGTGCCCCTGCTGGTAGCAGGGGGTTGGAACTGGATGAGATTTAAGGTCTCTTCCAACCCAAACCATTCTACGACTCCTTGATAGATTTCCTTGTCAACTTCTCCATTTAGGATTATTTCAGCAATACTAAATGACACTATGAATCCCTTTGAAGGTAGTTGAAAATGCTGCCATTTCAGTAGGGGCAATGTCAGTCTTAGCACTCTACCAGTCTTCAGACCCTGCATTAGGAGCCCAAGTATCAGAGATACCCAAGGGAAAAGCAAGACAGGTCTTACAAAGAGACTTCATTTTCTTGACAGCTAATTAACAAGTCACTATCATGGAGAAGGTAATTTACACCCAGTGCAGAGCTTCAGGCTGCTAAGAGAAAAAAAAAACAACAGAGGAAATGAACATAAGCAATAGTAAAACCAAAGAGATTCGTGAAGATTCACTAAGGCAAAGGAATGCTAAAAGGTGCTAATCATCAGCTCCCTGGCAAGAGTCTGTCACTGGCAATTTACAATTCAATTAAGCCAAGATTTTAATCAGGGCTACAAGTGTACTTCTCTTCATTGCAGCTGAAGGAAAACACGGGGAACAAGTCATAAAAACAGAACAAAATGGAAATGTGCTACAAGAGACCAAATTGTTTTCAGAAGGAAAAACCAAAACAAACACCTTGAAAGACAAAGTTTTATGGAGTTCCTGTGCCAAATAAATCGAGATTTTTGGATAGTTGAAAAGGCAGACAAATGCCTTAACTTCAGATAGAGACATCAGAAGACTTCGCTTATGTGGAAGGATCTGCAGTCTTACAAAATTTCAACTTTTGGAATTCCTCTTTTAAGGTGAAACATGTTAAAATTCTCCATGCTCTTCAAAAAGGAGAATGGGATAGGAGTCTGGTGCCCCATTTGCAGATAAACAGGGCTACAAGGCTTTGACAACAAACTCATCCCTATGGTGCTATGGATGAAGAGGCTATCATCATACGTGAAACATTCCTACACTCTACTTTAATATTCTAGGATGATAAATGCTAAGATACCCATTGCAAGTCTCCCATAGCATTTTCACATACAAAACCATTTACCAGGAGTTACTGAACAGGAAGCTAAAATTTCTAAGAGCTTTATTTGAACCATTCCATCTCTTGATCTTTCCTCTGAGGGAGATGCACACTTTGCTCTCAAAGTACTGACCTTTCATCACAGCGCACTCTCAGCCTTGGAGAATTCAGGTTTTCTATTTTCTAAAGTTACAAACATATGAACCCACCCCTCCTTTTTAGATGACGCTTAAGATCTAAACATAAATTACACAAAGCAGCAGCTTGGTTTAATTACAAACAGTGCAGCAAAAACTGGTTGGGTCTTTTTCAGTTATCTTGACTAAATAACCAAAACCCCACATAGGCTGATATGCCAAAGTCAGTGCTGAGATTTAGAAGGCTAATCAAAACCTATTTTTTATTCCTATAACAGTCAGCATCCTAGAGAAAAACATGCATCCAAAAGCTTTTCAATTTCGTTTTACTGGTGAGGCTATAAGGAGCTACCCAAACTCTGCAGGCTGCAAGGCAAGGCAGTAGCTAGAGCACACCACATTTTTCCACAATTAGAACATAGCAATATCAAGCCACGCAAGAAATGATTTGCTGGTTTTCATTAAAATGCACAGTTCATATTTATCTTTGCCTACAGTCACTGCACCAAGATGCATGATCAGAATAGCAAGAAACTAGTGGGCAAAGTCTATGCAGCATTCGTACCTGAGTCAACTGCACTACAATCAGTGGAAGTTTGCTATTGCTAAGAAAGCAGAAATTTTGGGAAAGTGTTACAAATCAAAGCTGTTGAAGAGTATCTGAAAAGCTTTAATTATGACTTCTGGCTGAAATACATACATATGAATATGAAGATGCTAATTCACATTTACTTTACAGTTTACGGTAATACTTGCTATTCCATTTTACCTTGGTCATTTGATAAATCCCACTACTACAGTCTCAATGCTCATTAATTCAGTGATGCAAAGACTAGAGCTGCTGTCTGGTATCTACTCGGTTTCTCAGCAGGACTGTAAATACAGTTTCAGGTGGGGTATTTCAAGTACTGCATTATTAAATTTTCACATAGTTATAGTCCAAGCAGTGGGAAATGGCAGTTTCTGACATCACCTGAATGATCTTAAGGATCTGAATGCATGGTACGTTCTGCAACGTGCATCCTAGCTGGCCTCAGGAAAATAACCTAAGTGTTACATACTCCCCTCAGCCCCTTAAAATGAAGTCCCTACTGAGATGGGCATTAGCCAAGCTGTATTCATGGAATGGTTTGGGTTGGAAAAGCCCTCAAGATCACCTAGTTCCAAACCCCTGCAGAGACACCTCACACATACTCCATGTGTCTCAGTGACAGGTACTTTAAGTCAGACAAAATACAAGTGCTAATGGTGGCTTCAAAAAGCCTACCAAGGGGAAATGGACAGTGCTCCTTTAGCCTTCATTGTGGAAAATGACAAAGCATATATTAAAGCTACACACAAGACATTTAAGCAAAATAATTTTCAACCTATGTCCCAGGTTTGGATAATTATGAAGGAAATAAAACCTACCTAGCATTTTCCAGCTGCTATTTAATGTCCTTGAACTTATAGTATCACAGAGTTGTTTAAGTTGGAAGGGACCTTAAAGATCACCTAGTTCCAACTTGCATCCTAAGCTTTTTTTCTCCTCTACTTCTTTTTTGCCATGCTCCACATATATTCTGGTATTCGCTCTTTAGATTTTCAATCTCTACTGGAAGGAAACAAAATCTCTTATATTCCTTTTTAAAAAGAAAAGGAAATATGAAAGCACGGCATGAGTCCTTTCTCACCTTTTGTTGCCACAGGTTTCCTGCTTGCTTTCTTCTTGTCTCCGAGACAAGATCTCTCCCATTTTCTACCAGTCTTTCAGTGTGGACTCCAACTCCTTAGCTTTTGCTACAATCTCATCACTGTCCTTGGATTTAATCTTCTAACATGTCATACCCCACGTTTTAAAAGCCGCTCTCAGCTTCTCACCAGAAACCATCCTCTCCAACCACTCACATCTACTGGTTTGCAGGATCCCACCCTCAGCAATACACAGTTCAAAAATGCCAGGACTGCTAAAGGTTGTGAGTGATCCCACCCTTCCCCTGTTGCAGCTGCCTCCTTTCATGCTTCAATCCTACTTCTGCATTCAGTTTTCAGCACCATCCCCTGCATTTACAGCACTTCATCTCTGACCTGCTCCTCCTCTTCCATTGCTATGTGTGCTCTGGGTATGAGAACTGCTCATAAGCACTGCTTTGGGTAACCTCCTATAAATCACAAATACATTATTTTACCACTGGAAAAGGGCCCTGTACCTAGCAAGCCCTTGTTATTCTCTGAAACCCATGAAAAAACCAAACCATTTTTACTCATTTAAGATGATTTTTAATCACCTCCAATGTGTAATTGGAAGCAACTTCTTGGTGCTGTACACAGCCCATTTACCTCCTCCTGTGCCCAATACATCCACTACAGCATCAAAACTTCAAAAAAAGGAGTAGACACTTCAGGGAGCAAGACCTCTGCTCCCTTGTGCTCCACCTCTCACACAAAGCAACAAGACCAACCCCCCAAGTCACTCAGGTATGTGCCTTTGATACACCATTCTCATGTAAATAAACACAAGTTTGCATGCAAAAAAATAAACATTTGCAGTTATAGCACTGGCATAGTGCCTAAGGGCAAAAAAAAGGTCAAGTTTCACAGGGAATTTTCCATACTTTTTCCTATAAAGTAACAATAAGATCTAGCACATTCTCACACTACATTTCATCTCACAGCAAGGATGGGGTTTTTTGCAAACTGCCTTTGGACTTTCTTTCAGAAAGAAGTGGCAATCAGGATGTTTTTATTAAGAAGTGATGCTTTAATGATGCTTCGACCACCTAAGAAACCATCAATTCCTTCCTAATCTCATCTTTTCCTTTAATATTATGTTGGTTTTGTTTCTAACCCATCAATTCTACAGCACCCCTACACCTGCACTAGCATACAGTTTTCTCTTTTAGCTAGGAAGCTCAAGCATTACTCCCATTCTACTTCATCAACATGGCTTCTGAGCATTTCCAGCAAGGTCACCAGCATCCCGCATCTCCCTCAGACAGTCCAAACTTGACTCATATCATGGCTGAAAACAGGAATAGAAATAAAAATGAAGCCTTGCAGTTGATGTTTTGAGGTATGTAAGAAGATTTTCCCTACACTTCCAGCAGGGATTGAGGCAATCAGCAGAGTTGCACCAAGGCACGGCACAACCTCCCATGAGGAATCTCAGTGCCTGACAACAGATAAGCAGATTTCACAACATAAACTTCAGATATATGCTATTATTTTCTTCCAGCATTAATTATGGATAAAGCCTTAGGTGGACTCATAACACCACTACTGCTGCAAAAATAATAATGATCAGTGCACATACAGATCTTTCAGGTGTATAAATCTTTTAAGTGTTTTGTTGTTTTTCTTCCTCAGCTACAAAGTACCCGAACTCTTGTTTATTGAAACAAGCTGTATTTGGAAGTGAAGATTACAAGTTATTTACAAACTGAAAGAAAACGAGATTTTTATCAGTCCTCTTCCTGCTTCATTCTGATATTCTAAACGGAAACATTGCCTCTTTATATTCTTTAATTGAATCCCTCTCCTGAAATGCTCAATGCAGCCCCAGCCCTAAGAAAGAATAGAAACCAACTCCATTACTTCTTTATTTTTGAACTTTATCTTACTTGTTCACTTTTGACTTTCTACAAAGCTTAATTCATCCACCCTCCACCCTAACCCCTGGGAGCATCTTGTACTTTCCAGCCATCTGGAGTGTATTTACTTTACTAAGAAGAAAGTTAAATTTGTTCATGAACAAAGAAAATCCCCTTCTATCTTCCTGTCCTGTCTGCACAGTTATTTTCTAAGTTCTCATTTGCTCAAGAAAATTATTGTGCCCTCTGGGGAGCTCACACAATCCTCCTTGTGAGCTCTGCTGAGGCCACACAACTCCATCTACCAGAGAGAGGGAGAGAAATCACTGTTTTTCCCCCCCTTAGTTTTCACCTTCTCTTTACAAAAGCCCTTACAAACAGCATGAACATTAATGAATGATGAATGAGGATAGTGGTGATTGTACCGAAGTGGTTATATAGACAGCAAAAGCAACAGTTTTGCTGCATCTCCCTTCCTCCTTTTCCCCACCAAAACATCCCTGCTACCACCCCCACCTCCCAACACTGTGGACACAGATGTGCTGAGGAAGACTTGCAAACTGCAGAAGGCAGGCAACTACCTCAAACTGGTTTTTACTTCCAACCATATGTTCTTAAAACACCCACCCACTTTTATCTGGCTTTATCTGAGCTGCTGCATAATGCTTCCCTTTCAGTCCATTTTATAAGCCTATTTTTCAAGGCACAGTATCTTTTTTGATCAAAGGTACTTAGCTCCAGCTTATCATTAAAAGCTATTTTGCAGCTTGACATGCACCAGAACGCTGCATCGAGTTCAAATGAAAGCCAGATTGGCAACTTTGTTACAGAGAAATTAATGAAAGCAGTGAGCAGTGCATGACATGCAGCTAACATCAATAGGGACCTGAAGTATCCCAATGCTTCGTGATGCTTGTCCCAAACATCTGATTAATTCCCCAAATTCATTTCAGTTTTAATGAGCTAATTTAATACCTGTGATAAAGGGAAATGTCAGTGTGGAACTATACTGTAACAGGAATTAGAAAACATGTACTAGAGGAAAACATACCTTTCCGGAAGGACAACTGCTTAAAGAAAGCTACTGATGTTGTTTAGTTTCAAGTTGAAACTCTGAATTTAATTCAAAGTGACCCTTCAGAGGGGTCATGATTTTTAGTGATCCCATCAACTATCTTCTTGTCTCTTCAACAGCTCTTCTGGAATACCAAGGAGTAGAAGCTCAATTACAGATGTGTGGGAGGCTGCATACCACCACCACAGTAAATTCATTAGAGCAGGAATTACACTGTGTAGAAATAACAATGAATTCAAAACTTAATTGAAGCTGCCTATGTGAGAAATAACTGCTGAAATAACTCACCCAAATACTACCACATATAAAAGAATGCAAAATAGTTAAAATCCTGCATAAAACTCTGTGGCCACACAATGCTGGAGCAGCATAATTAGTAGCTGGGACAGAAACACTTCCCTTGCCAACACTTACCTCTTCCACATCTAGGAAATGAGAACTTACTGCCATCGTTTCCTTGTATTTTTAGTTGCCAGTTTCTAGGCTGATTCAACATTATCCCTTCCAAGTTTGGTCCTCCTCATCTCCTAACCCCACAAAGGGCTGTCAGTATGAATAACCACTGTTTGTCATCAAGATTAGCTGAAGCAGAGTGAAGATGCAACACATCTCTGTTTCAGGGAAGTATTGCCTAATTATTTATCAGAAACAAACCCCCAGGAGACCTGTTACCAGCTGAGCATTACTTTCACCTAACAAAGACTTTTCCCACCCTTTATGTGATTTCAAGCTGTTCAAATCTTCCCCAGAATTGGCAGTTTTGGTTTCTCTTGGAAGGGAAGACATGGACAATAATGCATCAGGCAAGTGAACTTCCTTTTCCTGAGACAAGCTGAATGTTTCATGCAAGCTACTAAAAATAAGTTTTACTTCCATCAATGACAACTCCTTGCAGTTTAATCAAAGGAATATCCACCCCTAATGGGCCCTGTTCTCTATGCATCCAACTTCGAAAATGATCACCAAGAGAAGATTCACTGCAGAGGACAGAAAAATCTGCAAAGAATTGAAGACCAATATATTTGCACTTACTGTGCATTAGTTTGATTGTACATGTTTCTAACACAGAAAACATGAAGTGACTTGATTCTCAGTCTGCAGCAATGGTATGAAATTAGTTTCTAAGGAAACAGGGCAGAATCTGAGGGAACAAAATTCCTGGTTTTGTGCTGCTTCTGTAGCAAACACAGCATCAGCTCAGAGAAGTACATGAAGCAAAATGCCTCCAAATTGTTTAAGGAACTGAATCTTAAGCATCCTGAACTAGCAACCGCACTGGCGAGCCACAGCCATCTACTGGAGGGGGAAGACCACAGCCACAGAGGTGTAAGCAGGATGCACACCCGCTCAGCACCAGTCCCAGCCTACTCCTCTCAACAGTACAAGAACAGGCACTAAAAATAACCTAGAATACAGTTGGCACTTGATACAGGCTGCTCCTTCATGCGTGCCACAGTTCCTCTGTGACTTTCTAAAAACTCAGGCTGCCCACATCTTGTGGTTCCTCTTTCAGAGGGAAAACAAGCTTCTAACTCATGAGGCACCAAACCATTCCTTCCAAGAACCCAGAGGGGGCCAGGTAAAAGAGGGGTTTCCACACTGTGAACCCAAGCAGGTTTCCCTGACGTGATGAGTACTGGATTTCAGAGAGGATTCCCCAAAAGACCTCCAAACCAATGGGCCTGAACAGCACAGGGATCCATCAGATGCTCTCCCAGGCCAGGGCTGCAGCCCACATGCAGTGATCACACTCAATAC
Organism: Melopsittacus undulatus; assembly: GCF_012275295.1. Taxonomy (NCBI): domain Eukaryota; kingdom Metazoa; phylum Chordata; class Aves; order Psittaciformes; family Psittaculidae; genus Melopsittacus; species Melopsittacus undulatus. The sequence continues at coordinate 101,188,650 of NC_047530.1, read as the reverse complement.
AGCATACTCAAAGGACAGCTATGCCAGGGGACTCCACATGATGAGGTCCTCCAGGCCAAAATAACCAGAATTCTTTGGAGAACAGAAAACTTCAGGGGTATGTGGTACACTCCTGAAAGTTCAAAACAAAACATTCCTTCTACTGATATAACCCACTGCTTAGCAATGGAGGTTGCAGGTGTGTATATATCTGTGAGAGGCAAAACATGTCTTGTTATCCATCCTTGACACAGTAAGACAGTTCTACACATGGTTTTCAACAGAGGGAAAAAAGGTATCTTAATTTAGATTTCAAAACAAACCCAGCTCACCTTTACAGTCAATAAAGCTGGACACTGAATGGAAAACAAATTATTTCTAAAGCAGTTTCAGAATGAACACTCCTCAGTTTGGACTCATGCTGCATTGGCTTGGGCAGGGAGGATTCTTTCTGCACAACTGTCTACTTTTCAAAACGAAAATGCCAATGCACCCCAAAATATCAGTGTTAGAACCTACTTCCAGAAGTGTTTGCCTGAAGGCCAAAGGCCACAGCTCAGGCCTGAAACCCCAACAACGTTACCACAGGAAATAATTTCACTGTGTTATCCCACTGCATGTCAATAGTTATCTCTAGCGATAAATCAGTAGAGCCTATTTTAGGCACAAAAGCTTCAAAACAAATTCTTCTGACCAACCTCCCAAATTAATTATGCAAATGCTGCATGAAAGTGCACAGATCATTATTCCTTCAAATCTTTAAACCCCTGCACAGAAAGGAAAAGAAAGCAATGCCTAATTATACACATTGAATAAAGCAGATAATGGCCTGTCACATGCATCACTCTGCAGATCAGAGTGATGGTTTTAGCTGTAACTACAATGTGGAAACTTCAAATAACTTTGATCTTGTCTTTGGCAAGAACAAGCTTCTTTAAGATACTGTTCTGTATTGAATAGGAGGTATATATTTTGCACTTTTTCCTGTTGTGTTTCAAAGCCTTTCCTTACAAAACATATCCTATAAGATATTCCAATAGAGACAAATAATAGTATTTCTCCAAACAGAAGAATGCTGCTGCTTATTGCCTTGCTAAAAACACTAGAAGCAACAATATTCTATCATGGAATGGTTTCGATTGGAAGGGACTGTCAAAGGTCATCTACTCCAACTGCCCTGCAACGAGCAGGGACACCTTCAACTACATCGGGTTGCCCAGAACCACATCCAGCCTGGCCCTAAATATCTCCAGGGATGGCACATCCACCTCCTCTCTGGGTAGCCTGTGCCAGTGTTTTACCACCCTCACTGTAAAGAATTTTCTTCTCATATCCAGGCTGAATCTCCCCTCTTTTAGCTTAAAACCACCATCCCAAGTCCTACCGCAACAGGCCCTGCTAAAATGTCTTTTCCTATTTTTCTTATAGGCCCTTTTAAGTACTGAAAGGCCACAGTAAACAAGAAGGTCTCTCTGGAGTCTTCTCTTCAGGCTGAACAACCCTTATATCCATAAAGCAAGGCTGTGCTTAAAACTTCCTGTGCAGGGGGGCACTTCGTGCTTTGGAGAGAGGAAGGAAGGCACACCCACAGTGAGTACCTAACATCTCCATGCACATTTAGAAGGTAGGAATTTCTTCATTTCAGATATGTCTTTCTTAGACAGCAAGCAAGCCATGAAGGAATTGAAACACACAGAAAAGGAACAGCTAAAATTGAACAAGTATAAGTAGATAAGAATGCCCAGGTTAGACATGCCAGCGAGGCAGCAAGAACCACTGCCCTGCTCTTTGTGTCTGGTACTAGAAAAATTCCTTGTAACACTGCCCATGCTACCAAACCAAATTTCAGCACATACTAAAACACATTTCAAGACAATGTTATCAAGGGGAGATTAGGCTTTTAAGGAGATATTTCCACAACTCAAGAAACTCAGGCTATCAATTGGAAAAGAACAAATAAAGAATTTCAGTGGCTACATGATGACAGCCATTTCACACACAAATGCAACAAGAATGCCTATGTGCTGCATAGCACAGCAGGCTTCACTTCCACCCCAGGATTTGCTTTCTAAGACCTTTTGCCACTTACAGATAAAACACAAGATACTATATTTCATGTTGAGATTGTACTAGTTTTAAAGTATGAAGAATAACAATACAGGAAAATAAATGCACCATTTCTTAAGTGGTGGATAACTGGTACAAATTTAGGGTCTGTCTAATGAAAATACTGCTGCAGTTTTGCCTGGTTGGATCACCACATGGAGATAAAAAACAGATCCTGCAGATACTGCTGCAATAGCTACTACCACAAAATTTACTGATGCAATCCTTGGTTGTCATTCACCACAGGGATTCCAATCTACCAAAGGGGAAAAGAAAAAATCCCCCCACCCATCCCATTAAAACTATACTTAAGTATTACAGTCAATTTACAGAAGATATAAACAAGAACAATACCCAAATTCACTTACATCCAGAAGACAAATCCCTACTTTGATGAAGACCTGGACTGTGCAAAGCTTCAGAAAACTGCTCAATTAGTTTATCTTGTTTTGTCACCAAAAGCAAATTCTTACATTTCAAATCTGGAAGACACCTCATTTCAGAATACACAGCTTGAAAATACACATTCTTGAAAATAGAAGTTGCCAGGGTGTCAGAATATGACTAGCTAACCTTTCTTTCCTCTTCAGGAATCAAGGGGTTTTTTCTTTTCATTTCAGCTGAGACAGAACATTATTTGCAACTTAGCCAAACTGACTCACTTCCACAGGCTCCTCCAGCATACTTCTAGCAAAGCCCTTTTGGGAGTGATTGTTTTTCCTCCTTCAAAAACATCAGTAGAGATGATACTCCAGTGTACAGTTAGAGCAGTACAAATGTAAATTATTGCTATGCAAAAAGGATGCTATTTAGTTTTATATGTTCCTCCCTCCAGAAAAGAGGGATGAGACCTCATTTGGTTTTGATTCCTGCCTGCCAGCTCTTGCTGAGTTAATTCAAACCAAGCCATCCCCCTCCTCACCTCTCAGCAGCTGTCTTTCTAAGGAGATCCTCAACTTCATCACTTAGTGTATACACTCAGATGCCTTAAACAAAAATGACTGAAAAAAGGGGAAGAAAACATGCTCTGATCGGAGTGCTACATAAGGTGGTGATGCAGGACTGCACAAGATACAGTCTAAGGCTTGCAGAATTTATCCAAGTTCAGGTCTAAAATAAAACATCACTACAGGAGTGTCAGATTTCCTGAGTATGTGCACCTCAGTCAATTTACACAAGCCCCTACCGATCTTTGCTTCCACAGCTAAAACTGCTAAACAAAACAGTGACTTTTACATGCTGCTTCTACAACATTGCCATGTTGAGAACTTGTACAAAGTAAACAAAACTAGGATAGAATTAACTAACACCTTCTCCCCTTACTGTCTTCCCAGCTATCTGCTCCTTCTTCATCTGCTGGTCCATTCAACTCTTGTTGCTTGATCCATTTCTGTTCAGCAAAATGCACAAGTTTAGCTCTTTGTATGAAAACAACCATAACTGCTTGTCAAACACCTCAGGGACTGCAAGTTGTAATATCATAACATCTTGTGAACTTCCTCCTGAGTTTGGTGGTAAGCCTATAGGTTGACGCAAAGTGCAGTCATGTAATAGAGTTTCCTGTTTGAATATTCCCCCTCCTCCTTTTTTTAAGCAAGAGTATTCTCATCCTTAGAAACAGGAAGTCATTAAGTTCCAAATGTTTATACTAAATGAAAACATACATATTGCCATGACTGCTATTCAGTGACTGTTGGGTGGTCTCAATCTGAATCCACTTTCTGACCAGCAAGTGCTTCCCTTAGAGGAATTACGCAAGCACAGTCTCAGAGACCAGGGATTGCAAGGGTATAAACAGCCAGCCAGTATAATTACAGGTCATGAGTTTTACATTTTTTTCAAAGACTATAACATACCCACAAAAACCTCCCCAACATCTGGTTTCAGTAAGTATTTAAATAAATGTTTTCCCCAAGTTATATCAGAAACTGGCTAGGGCTGTACATTCCTTGGAATGAGGTCAGCAACATGCACTAGTACAGCACCTTCAGTGCAGTCATTCACATGATTATTTGTTCTGGAGTGTGGGAAGGGGTTGGAACCAGATGATCTTAAGGTCCTTTCCATTCCAAACCATTCTATGATGCCGTGATTCTGTGAAGAGGGAAATTCACAACCCATTGGCATCCTCCACTGATAAACTTCAGCACACTGTCTGCAACTGCCTATGGTCTGCATCTCCAACATACCAGCTTCTGGTCATACTGTTCTTATTCATAAACTCCTAAACCATTTCAAGTTTCCTCTTACATTTGATAAGCATTAAAAAAACCACCACAACTTCAATTTAGTACCGTGATAATAATACATTAATGGGTGGCCCACACAGAGTTCCCATACACAGAACACTGACTAACTCACCCCAGATTAACAGAGTAAGATCTGCCACTTGTGGTTTGAGTTTCTCATCCTAATCCCAATTTACTACGATTCACCTTTTACGGATATAAATTAGACTCCAAGAGAAATCAAACTCCAGTCCATCAGCACAAAGTTTCAACTGCTTTTTCACCATGTGTCCTTCTTACAGGAAAATGCAATTCCTCCCAACCTCCAGATTTTAATTATTAAATAGTATTTGGAAGAAGTGAAGAACTCCCTTCTGAGAAGAGAGTTGCAAAGCAGCTCCTCAGTAATCATGAGCACTTTCAGGAAACTGGAGTGCTCCTCCAGCACGCCCACTTGCTTCCCGTGAATAAGCAGTGTTTAGAATTATCTGGAGAGGTCTTCCAAAGTGCTGAGAACATGATTTCTGTGCATTTTGACGCTCTATGAATCACCAAGACTAGAACATGAAGCCAAGAAACAGTAAAACATGCACATACATAAACAACAAAGAGCTGCTAAGACTAATATTAGACCTACGAAAAAACATATCCTGAAGGTATCAGGAAGAGACCAACAGGAACTTACACATTATGCCACTTCCACATCAGATTCTTCACTTTTGTTTGGATCCACAGATCAATATGAATGTCAGGAATTAATAAAGCTAGCAGTACAGATCAGCTCTCCAGAGACAAGCCACATCTGTTCAGCAATGCCAAGCTGCCAGCTGGATAGAGTCCCAGAAGCCTTTCAAGGGTCATCATGCACAGCGAAAGCTTGTACTTAGCTAAGAACCTTTCAGCCTAGCAACTAAAAAGGTAACAGGTATTCTGTTAATTACATTAAGTAATTAAGTCATGTTTAGCTCTGTCAATTAGGATGCCTAATTTTAAAAGGTCTAATAGCCACAGTATTTAAGTTCCTGTTTTCTGCTGGTGCTGTAGCAGCACACAGTTCTAAACCACTGCCATTCTCATGGCTGACTTGGAAAAGCAAAATTAAGCTGTTACCAGCTAAGCTAATCAGTTGAAATGAAAAGAGCCAAAGCATTACTTGTTGGACACTGCATATTCTAAGCAACTTTAATGTATAAATAATCAATTTAAAATCCAAAATGAAAGAGACTTTGGATCTCAGGTGAGACCATTAACCACACAAAGATGTCTCATCTGGGTACAAATTGTCAAAATGTCCTTCCCTTGTGCACACTTGATTGGAGCCTGTTAAGGGAAGAAATAAACCCTACAGTAGATGACAATTACCTCCCTCCCCACTGTGTCTGTCACACAGAAGATCTTGCAGGGCATAAAAGCTTCCATTGAGGTATCGACACAAGGAGCTACTTCTGAAATGATCATCTGCTGGCCTACATGGAAACTGCTCCTTCCAAATAGTTCCAAATCAGACTTACAGTACCATACCTGCTTAGCTAAACACTACTTTATCTACAGCTGCAGGTGGCCCAACTTCCATGCTGAAACATCTTAGTAGGCATGTGCTGAAGAGATCTGTTGTTTAGGATTACAACAGCCAAAACCGCACTGTGAAGCTCCCCCTGCTCCGAGGGCATCACAGCCCAACACTTTTTATCACAGGAAATCATGCCCCTGATGTTTGCAAAGTATTTCCAATTCTTATCTTTCAGCTGGTTTCCAAGTGGAAGCCAAAGGGTGAATCCAGGCTGGACCTCTTCACGAGCCCCACTGACAGCTTGTTTTCTAAGCTAAGAAGCCATTTTCAAGAGCATAATCAAGATCAACCTGCTGAAATTAGTCTGAACAACGCATGCAAGCAACTGCTGTGCAGAGTATTTTATTAAAAGCAAACCATTGCTCCCACATTTTACATAGCGAGCAGTACCATGAGTTTGCTCCCAGTCCTAAAAGGCACCATGTCTATGACAGCTTATCACTGCAGAGTATTGCTCTTTCTGAACCCTTGCAATGCTTCAGAAGCATTACCAGAATCACAAGGCCACTACACCAGACAGCATCCATGAAAACATCTAGAACCCCCATCTGATTAGCAGTTCAGCTACTAATTTGATATCCCTGTAAGCAGGGCTTGTTAACCACACTACACAGTACCCCAGACTGGCCATGTGAAAATGCAGATGTCACTTGCTCACCTTTTTAATCTGCTGCAAGGTTTCTCAGATGAAGACATATTTCATCTTGTGGTGCTAGATAAATAAACAAAGTATTCTAAACAATCATTTTTCTCCAACTGGGGTTATGTCATATGGTTTGCTTTCTCCCCGAAAGAAAACATGTATATAAAGTGCAACCACATGCTGTTGGCAAAGAATTGGTTTAATAAGGACTCATTTCTAAAAACACGATTACAGATGTGGCCTACATCTTGAACCCAGTGTTTAAGGAAAAATTCTCTCTGTGTAATTATTTCACTCATCTTTAATGTTTTCTCTAAGTATCTTCACTCACAAAAAATGTTTCTAGGGCTATAAAAGTTACACACCCTCCCCTTTCACACATCCACCCCAAAATCATTCAAGCATACCTTTATCAAAGAAAAGCTGAACATGTTACTGAGGAAACACTGCTTTGTAGCACCTCATTGCTGCACCAGCTGCCAGATGGCAATGTTGCAGGTTAGAACTAAGTCTAGATGAGCTACTTTGCTAGGGACAACACTTAACTCGGACTGCACCTGACTTGTCATTTGATTTTCAAAGTACCTGAGTTTTTTATCACTGACAAAGTTTTTTATAAGGATGTTATTAATGTGTAGAGCTCTCAGTAAGGAAACTCAGATATATGATAAAGATGTATTTGGTGTGCTCTAGCATTGCCTAGAACATAAAAGGTAGTTTCATTCTGATACAACCCTTATCAATCAACAAAACCAACAGAAATACAAGTAAGTTTTAAACACAAAATTAATAAAGTCTGACTAAAAACTTGGCTCTTTCCTGCTTGCCAATTTATAAAATCTTATCAACTTACTCCAGGAAAGTCTGAATAAAACTCAAACCCTCTTCCAAAAAGGATAAAAACAGCATTGAAAGACTGGCTGCCTCATTCTACATCTAAACCCAGAAGACTTTTGTCATATTGGATATCCAGGTATCAAAGTATTGAAGGACAGCCCTCTTAGCAAGTGCACTCCTGAACTAAATCAGATAAATCCTGAAGGGGGTCTACAAGGATGCTGGAGAGGGACTCTTCATCATGGACTCTAATGATAGGGCAAGTGGTAATGGGTTCAAACTTAAACAAGGGAAGTTCAGGTTAGATATAAGGAAGAAGTTCTTCCCTGTGGGGGTGCTGAGGCACTGGCACAGGCTGCCCAGAGAAGCTGTGGCTGCCCCATCCCTGGCAGTGTTCAAGGCCAGCTTGGACAGGGCTTGGAGCAACCTGGTCTAGAGGAAGGTGCCCCTGCCCATGGCAGGGGGTTGGAACTGGAGGAGCTTTAAGATCCTTTCCGAGCCAAAACAGTCTGGGATTCTATGACTCATATCCATATGAATAGACAATCCAATATTTAAGAATAATTTTCTCTCTATTTAATCACTTTACTCTCACTCCACATTCATGCTCATGTAAAATTAAACTAGTAAAAACCCCAAATTGTTCATACCTACTGAGGTTATTGCAATTGGCACCATATTTATTGAAGGAATTAAAGTACTTGAAGCTGGATTAGTTACTACCAGTGACATCACTTAAATTAACAGTTGAAAACAATTCACTTCCCCAAATTATTTGATTGGACCTTTGGAAAACTAAACAACTCTTTCAGACGACATCTGCCCTTAGGAGCACCTACATTTATCGGTCATGCTCAGGTATTTGATTAATCTAGATTATCTTTCCCAAGCAAGGTATTAAAAGGGTCATATGAAATGATGAAAAGGTTGAGGAATAAAAATTGAAGCAGGGAAAACTTCTATTTTTACCCAGAAACCCAGTGTCAGATGATGTGAACAGAGCTGCAGTTTTAAAATCCTCTCCAATCCAGCCAATTTCTATTCAACAGGTACAAAACTGCATTTGTTTCTGAAGCAGGAAGATCAGACAAGTGGATTTTTTCACAACTATTTAAGATGTCTCAAGCAACCTTTAACAAGAACTTTTAATGTGTCACATCAGAATTAAGCATCATTTTAAACAGTATTAATACATATATATAGTTGTATAAACACTGACTTTTGTGGTAGAGTCAGGTTGATTTCAAGCAGCTTGTTCAGAGAGGAAGCTTTGGTGAGGATGTCAATGAACAAGGCAACCTGAGCCCAGAGGTGAGCAAAGCACTTGTTTCTGCTCCTTGTTTCCTTGTTTCCACAAGGAAAAGGCTATTTTAGTGAGAGAGGGTTTTGGAGCACCTAGCACCAGGGCTCAGCTACACTCTACCCCAGGCATTTCCAGCTGCTTGGGTCAGGGTGGGTTAGACAGACTGCATGTGGCCATCCATGGGTCTATCTACAGTGCCTAAAAATTATTTACAGGCTTCAACTGCTACAGCCTCACTATTTCTAACAGAAGCCTTTCTAGCAAAGCTTTTTCTTCAAACATAAAAGAAACCCCAACTTGAAAGTATTTGGATTTGACTTGATTCTGACGCTTATCTATGAGTGAAAGGGTGGAAGAAACAAGTGAGAATGCATACACATATTTGTTTTCTTAAGAAGAAAGACAAACAGATTGAACTGCTTAAGAACCCAAAACATACAGGTGGTTCCTGGACACATAGATGAATCAACGGCAAAACCCTCATTCATTTACTAGTTACTAACTTTCACATGAGGGATTTCTCTGTCCCCACAAAGGGTGAACACCAGGATGGGATAAAGTATCTTAAAATAAGATGGATAAAACACGGTAGCATTTACACAGCTTGTGTTAAGAACTTAAAAATAAAAAGCTCACAGCCCAAGTTTTCCCAGAAGTTAAACCAATGTGCAGGTTGGATATTTAAATTGGACAGAAATCTCAATAGCGAGCTCAGAACTAAACCGAGAATTAGCATCTGGGTGGTGTTATCTGTATGGAGCCAGAGCTGAGAGGAACCATGGATCCAGAATTTGTATGCAAGAGGAATAACCTTAAGTGTGCTTTCACTACTCTGAGGGGCACCTTCGTTTGCCAGCCAAGCCCAAGCTGAGTTTGCCTTATTTTAAGGCTTCCGGCATCCATACAGAGTTCTCCAAAAAGAAATTCAAAGCAGGAGTGTGATTAAGGGGAAAGCCTCAGCTGGCTGAGCTGAGCAGTGTGAATACCTCCTGCCTTTCCGCTCCATTACAGACCAAGCCAAAGATGTTGCGGCTCAGGAGAAAACCTCAGTAGCTGTGGATCCGAGTTCAGTGCAAACTCACCCCCCACGAGTTGCTGCAAGGAAATCACTGCATCTCACAACCAAAAGCCAGTTCTACTTTTCTGCTTTTATACCTCCCCCATTTACTAGATACACTCAAGACAGCACTCAGTCAGAAAGCTGCACAATTGCACACTGTGGGGCAAGTCTGTGCTAGTTCAGTTTACCACAAAGGACAAACAAGCAGAGATGAGATCCTCTTACACTAAATACCATCACTCAGACCTCTCAGGAAACTTGATTTCACACAATTGTAAGACAAATAAATAATCTGAAGGTATCAGCTGGAACCTTTTATGCATTCACACCAAGTTACACAACTTTGCAACCCTCCAAATCCAGAGGGTCCTGTGGATGACTGATTTTGAAATGCATCCACACTCATCTTGCCTCTGGTCTGAAGTGGACACTGCAATACATTTCCAGACAGACAAATCCTACTTTTACAAATGCTTTAATAATTTAGGCACTTCAGGGCATACTTTTTTCTTTCTTATGTAATACCCATTGCTGTAATCCACAGAAATATTTCCAGAAGTTTATCCCTGGGGCAATATGGAGTTTTACCTCTTCTGTCAGTTTGCTTTCTTCCTCACTCAGAATCCTATTGCACCACATAGATATTGTGGTACAAAAAAAAGGACTAAAAATACTGTATTTATTAAAGTTGATCATAAAGTATAGTGCTAATGCATTGCAAGTGCTAATCTCAAATCCCATACAACTTTTTGCTTCATGAAGAATTCAGTTTTCATCTTCCAAAGTGCTACACACTTAGCCATGGTAATGGCTTTCATTTTTACCAGAGAGTATCTTCTAGCGTGGGTAGGACAGACGTAAGAAAAGGAGCTACAGTTACGCAGTTGAATCTGAATAAGAGAGAAAGCATTAAGAAGGGCTCTTCTAGATTTCTAGGAATAAAGAAATTGATCAGGTGTATTGAAGAGCATGTGCAGAAATAGATGGGGAAACACTTTTGTGTCTTTGGTATGATTCAGTTGTTGCACCCAAATTCACTAATGTGCAGACACTGAAGTTACTGAGAACAACAGGGAGGAAAAATACTCTCAAAAAATTGAAAAAGAATTAACAGGACATTAAAATGGTGGCTGCAGTTTTGACTTCAGAGGCTTTAGTTTGTAAATGTCAAAGCTAATACTCTGATTTTTCCTCCTCCTCTCTCCTCAAAAAGTATCTGTAGAAAACTGCAGTACTGCACACTCTCTATCCTGAAAGACCAACACTCTAGCATAGCAAAGGCAGTGAGTTCAGCATCATTTCTCTTCTGGCAGTGTTTAACATCAGAGAGAAAACCACCGGCACACTCTGTGTTCTTGCTTCACACTGTTTCTGGCTAAGAGGCACAGTCATTTATTTATAGAATCACTCAGCAAATTTGCTTGCATCCCTAAGTATGTTTTGATGATTCTATCCCTATTTTAGCAAATTACAATTAATAATATTTTCTAACTGTAGTAGAAGGCAAAACATGCCATCAGCAGCTAGCAGACAGTTGCAGCAAACCAGAGGCAACAGCCATGAAGATCAGGTACTCACTGTGCCAGAAAGCAGCACTGCCTCTCACCGAGCTCAATGCTTGGAAAGAGGTTTCACAAACCTCAGACACAGCCAGTTCTATTATACTGGCTTCAGTTATAGTCCTTTCAGGGAATCTGGATGTCTCCTGTTGAATTTACTGCTCTAATGGCATTCGAATACAGGAGACTTCCTGAGTAAGCCAGAATTCAGGATAAATGCATGAAGATAGGATACAGCAATCACAAGTATTGCCCAAATCATCTGCTATTGGCCTCTTGGTTACTTCACAAGCTGCCTCAGTCTTAAACTCTGTTTAAAGCAAAATGAACAAAGGCCAATAAAGTTTGATGGAAAATCCAGCATCGGCCAAATGTGGCATTGTTTGTTTCAGTTATATAGAATCATTATGTCCGGTCCTTGGATCCTCTTTATTATACCCTCATTTCCCTTGACTGAAGGAACCTCTGTAACAGAACACCCTCAGGAGCCATAATTTAACAAAGAAAGCATCCAAACTTGATCCAATGACCTATGAATGAAGGCAGTGATCTGGGTATGGTTAGGGTTTAAAAAAACATAAATTCCAATGGACAAAATTAAAAACTACATTTGATAATAAATCTTCTTTTTATGAGTAAGCTTAATACCCTTCCTCTTGGTACAAGAATGCTATAGTGTCCCCTTTGCCAAGAAAGAAAGAAGGACAGAAAACCCACACAAGAACAAGAACCAGAAAGAATAAGAAACAGAATAAACATCAGATACACATAATGTTTTCAGAAAGTTTTACCTTTTTTTTTTTCTCCTGCATATGGCTTAGATCTCATTAACCAAGTCTTTATAGTGTTTCAAATGAGTCTTCAGAAAGGCAGCAGAAATCAGAGCCAAAGCAGGGCTGGGCAAGATGAGACAATTACTTGGGAACTGAGCCACACGCTTCACTACTGCGAGAAAGCAGGAGCTTACACGTGTGTAAGCATGGCAGTCTCACACTGACTGACCCAGGCTGTAGAGTATACACACATCCTTTTCCTACAGAAATCAAACAGCCTAGAAGCCAAAACTACTGAGCTTATACAAGGATGGTATTTGCATCCAACCCCAGACATCACTTCTTTGACAATCTGACTGAGAGCTGTCCCTCTTGCTCCTGCATTTAAAAGATGAACAACAAAACACTCTCTCTCTGAAACTATTGAGCTAATCACATTTAAAATTTAGGGGCTCTGTTTTGGTTGATCTCACACTGAAATCTTACCAACGGAAAACAAGTTCACACTGGAGGCAATACTGCAACAGGCAAAGTAATTTTCAGAGCTCTTTCTGTTGGAAGTCAGTATCAGGTCGTCCAAAGCGCTGACACAGCCCGAGCTGTTATTTTTAAACACAGCCATAGTCTATTTAGCTAAAGCATCTTTACTCTGACTGAGCCAGTATTATTTTGATAAGACTCCTTAAGTATCTACACTAAGGCCTGCATATCACATCAAACAAAATAAATACAATCTTCTGAAGACAAGGCGTCATTGCAACCAGGAAAAGAGAAAAAAAGAAAAGAGAGATCCAGTAAGAAAATCTAAGAGGACCCAGCACTGTCACCCCTACAGTGCTAGCTGTGGGATAGCTATTCACACTGTGAATTTGTGTCATTCACCACCTGCACAGATGCTAACTGAAACAATTTCAGTCAACTTAAACAGCAAACAGCTTTCTGCTGCTGAAAACTCAGCAATACATTTCTACAATGATCCTTTTGCCAAATTTGTTGGTAGCAACACCAGGTTTTCTTACACATCATTTAACTAATGAGAACCTGAACAGAAGAAGTGAGGCAATACCATTTTCAAAGGCATATAGAAGACTGCAAGTTATAGCTACACAACATTTTGGGAGGTAGCTTCCTCCTCACTTTTTTTTTTCCTTATTTTTTCCCCCCTTACACTTTCCTCAGTGTAATTCTTACATCTTTATATAAAAAGTTGCCTTGTAAACATGTACATAAGCTGATTACTAGAACCAAGAACAACCTCATTCTTTCCTCTCAAAGTAATTTGTTCCATATGTTCCTAAACAGAGGCACTGTGACCCACCTGATAATGATGTTTTCCTATAGCCTCCATTTCTTATACTCAACTACAAAACAGAATCCCCCAAAAAGTAGTCACCCACTGATAGCTTCACAGAGCTGGATATGGGTGCATGACAAGGGAGCCAAAGAGCAGCTCAGCCCAGCATGTTGACATTATTTTAACTAAAATAACTTCAAAGCCTACATGGTTTCTCCAAAATGTCACATTTATCTGAAAGAGTCTATCTTTAAACATGCCTGTTCCCCCTCAGATTTTGAAGGTACGAGGAGGGTAAAGGGAACCTTGTAACTGAATGGCTGCAATGCTGTTATCTCAAAGCCTGGAGAAACAACTTTTTCAGTCTTGCTTTCTTACAAACAAGTCCCCTTACAGAAAGCTTAACTCACAAACACCTTCTACTTAGACTTTTCATTGCCTCCCAGTACTGTGGGTGGGAGGGACCCTGCAAGAGCTGTCACTACTGAAGGATTAAGAGGCTGGAGTCAATCTGAAGATTCCCCATGTCCCTATTCCCCTCCTTCCCTGCAGGTTCTTACTGCTACCTCAGACACCTCACACCCACATTAGCACTCACCCTTCTCTTTAGCTAATTCAGTTTACAAAGAGTTAAAGCAGACTGGGGGAGGGAGGGGAAAGTATTCTACTGCAATTAGTGGCCAATTGCACAAGTTAAGCGAGCAACAGGGCTTACACAAGAGAGCATGCAGCAGGACTGCAAGGCCAGGAGGGAAGAGCAGGATATCCTCTTTAGTTTGTTTGTAATGTACAACCCAAATATTCTAATCAGATAGAAGTCAGAATCCTAGAGAGGAGTGACTGTATTAAAGAGGTGATCATATTTATGAGAATGGTGACATAGACACTTCTTAGACTGCGTTCTTAAATAGGATTACAGGGCTTTAATTTACTGCTTTGAAATGATTTAAGAGAGAGTAACCCAAAACAAGTTTAGAAAGCAGGTGGAATAACCTTGGAAGGAGTACACTGCATTATGCCATAACAGTTTCACCAGCACAAATACATGCTAGCACACATTCTTCAAGTTAACTAATAAACAGAAGAGTCATAAAAATAGCATTACTTACACTATGCATTTGCACATTGTAACCAGTAATTCCTCAGCTTTAATTTCATCTTTGAACTATCAGTTATATTGACAAGTAACAGTGGCAGCAGTGCATATTAAAAAACAAAACAAAAAAAAAGAGTAAACAAATGACCTTTATCGAAAGTAATAAAGGATAGATGACTTTTTTTTACCCTTTTTTCAAAGCCAGTTTTAGATCCAGCTGCCAGCAGGGTGTGGGCTGAAGCTAAAAACTTTGAAATAGGTCCTGTGAAATCTGAAACCAAAATACAGCAAAGGTCACGTCTCTGTGAAGAACCATCTTGTCTGTATACATATATATATAGTATGTATACTATAAGCAAAGCTCTCTTAGCTCAGCCATGGTAATAATGTAATTCAACTGACCCCCTAGGAATAGCAACAACATCAGGTTTCCACTACAAAGATAAATTTACTGCACACAATACCTGTTACTATACGTTTTCAGTATGTGTGATAGTAGCCAGATGCTAGTGTTACATGGTGTACCTCAAGATAGTAGCCAGACGCTAGTGTTACATGGTGTAGGTCAAGCTAGTTTTTCTTGTTAAAGGCTAGTCCAGGTTATAAATATGACACTCTTATTCTCACCCCCACCATTAGCTAATTCTTTTTAGTCAACATTGCACATGCAGTAAAGCTTTATGCAACTTAAGCATAAAGCTCATATTAATAGGAAACAATATAGCTGACTTGTAAAATTTTTGCTATTCCTTCCTAACAGAGAGAATTTCAACCCTTTTCAACAAGGGAACAGACAACATCTCCCATGGGTAGACAGAATCTTCTACACGAGTATTGGGGCGACCAGACAGCTATACTCTGTTCTGTCTTGTGGGCTCCTGTGAAACAGTTCACAGACCCAAGCTTAGAGACAAGTGCCATACAGCAACTGAGGCTCTTGAAAAGAGTTGCCCATATGCACATTGCTCTGCAGATACATTTGAGCTAAGCAGTCTATTTTTCTAGCTACAGAAGAAGACCAGGCAGCCAGAGCTGCTGGCACTGGAACCATTGTGTGAGCTGGGGCTCCTGCTCGCCTTGCCTATGAAGCAGAGTGCTCCTGCTTCCTGTGTTTCCACTCAGAGCTTTCCCTCCTTTCCAGTCCGAGTTGTATTGTATGTGTTTGCAAGCTGAGGATAGGCTTGGCAATCTTCACATCTAAGCAAAGATGTTAGAAAGCGTAGGCCTGAAAAGTTGACTGCTTTTGCTGGAGGGCACTTCTCTGGTCCAGAAGACATCCCACGATGCTTAATGGTCTCCATTGACCACTTTGGCTCTGTCACCAAAGAGATAGTGTCTTGATCCAGACAACTGGAGACATTCATACTCAAGCTATTTTAAAGCACACAGGATCCCACCTGGCAATACATTAGAAGTCACTTGATTAGAAGCACTGACATGCAATAAGGCACTTACATTAGGAATGGCAAGAAAAAGAACAACTTCTGCTGACCAGACAGCAAATATTTCTGCTTTGAATGGTATGGTACTTGAGAAGAACTAAACAGCCTTTGAAAAATCAGCCCTTCACCAGGAGTTGTCATAGGGTAGGGTATATAAAATTAGGGACACTGCTGTTTAAAAACATCTAGGCTTGAGCAAACACAAAGAGCATAACACATATGCAACAGCCATTTCAAGAGGAAGCAGTATTTCAGCTTTCCCCCAGGTGCAACAGGAAAACAGCTGATGTAAAAGGGGAACCCAGACTGCCCCCCTGCCACCTATGGACAAATTATCCAGGCATCTATAAAACCCCCTCCTGATGTTTTACAGCTTAAACGTTCCTGATGTTTTACAGCTTCAACATTTTATATAGTTAAACTGAGTTGCCTTGAGTTCACATGCTTCATGTTATTTGATATGCTTTAAGTAGGAAGCTACCTGGATTCATTTCAAGATTTTACTTTTTTTCAAGCTAACCTGTTTTTGAGTGCAGATTCACTCATGTTAGCACTACCCAGATGTATTCAATCCCTTCACATGCTGCAAGTCTATTTAAACAAAGTTTGAAACGGTAAAAACCACTAAATAAATTGGGTAACCTGACTGCCAGACCACTGAGTTTGGGTGGTGTTCTATTTATTTTTAAATACTACAAATATCAATGTATTTGCAAATTCTTCTTTACACTTCTTACTTTTTGTTCAATACCAGATCCATCATTTTGATCAGCTTGATAAGGAACAAGACAAACATATAAAGAGGGCTTTGGTGGTTACAGACATACTTTGCTTTACTAAACACTGCACTACCAATATTAAAGCATGTATCATGACTTCAGTTTTCTTTCTCAGCTGCTCAGGATTAAATCTCTGCAATAAAAATATTTATGAAAACTTGACAGAATGATTTACTTTGGACACTTTGCTTCAGAGGATGGACTTTTTTGTTCCAAATCATGCACACGCAGAGGTATCCGCCAAGCTCTCCAGCTGTGTCACTCTAGTCCTTAAGCCATTTAACACAGAACATGCACATGGCCTTTGAATGCCAAGTCAGCTGCTCATCAAAGACAAATGGCTCTAAAGAGTCACCCCATAACAATCAGCACATCAGTAAGGAATCGGATTTGTATTCAGTGCTATGTCCATCAGTAGGAACAGAAAAGGCAAAGAGAATATATATACACACGCACTTATATATACACACACAGAGATTCTTTTTCACAACTTCAGTAATTTTAAGGATGAGAAACTTATACAGCCTGAACATACACAGTTTGTCCTAAGAGGCAACAGATTATATTTGGTAAACGAATTAAAGACCCTGAACATCTTTGCTTTCTGCTTCCTACTCTGACAGTGGGGTCAAAGAAACGTTTGAGTTATGAGAAGAGTTTTGCCCTCACATATACTTTTAAACAGTCATTTAAACACAGCTGCCATAGGAAGCCAGAAATTGTGCAGATCAACTGTGAACATCACAAAGACAATTACTGGGTATTTAGTACACACTCCAGATATGAGGAAGATCTGAAACAGGATGATAGGCTTGTTGTGGGCACTATCCCAGTTTAATCCTGATAATTGAAATATCTATTTAATAGTTATTAATTTATTAATATCTATTTGACTACTTATTCATTTATTATGGAAGCAATACTACATCAGAAGGACTAATGTTGTATCCAGTTAACATGGAAGTGCCAGGTATTAGTTTTGTACACAGCATCTTGCACCCCAAATTTCACACATACTTCCATCATAGACATTGCAGATACTAGAGCGGAAAAACAATTATACGAGAATACTTGATCTTACCATCCACAGGCTACTGTAATATGCAATCACTAAATGAAGTTTGTATGTTCTAAGAATGAAGTTTGGGTTTGTTGGATTAGGATACACAGCAAATATGGTAGCTTGTCTGGTGTGTAGCAACAATTGGTATACTAAAAGAGAGCTGGCTCAAAATGTGTTCTACTCCTATTTCAGCACTGACCAGGAGCCTGGTGAAATTGTTATGCACTTCATTAGCACTACTAAAACCGGTTGTGTATCTGACTCAGGAAAACACAGAGGTACTTCTGAGGTCATTACTTTTGTGTCATTGTATTCAGTTCTAGTCAGAGCTGGATGCACTGCCTCGTATTGTCCACTGTTTCCGTCCCCAAATCCTATTTTCATTTTCACCTAATTTTTCATACGTTAGGCTGAAGATTGCCTCTGCGCAGTGTCTGCTGGATCTGAAGTATCTGAGCCAGAATGGTTCTGCTCTTCCAGACACAAGGGCTCATAACTATGCTTTCCTAAGATACAATTTAATTTTCAGTTTTAAGTTGAGGATATTTTCTTTGGAAAGCACTCCCCAGCTTTCAAATACTTGAATTTGTGGCCTTACTAATGCTCTTTAGAGTCTTTTGTGTATAAATCCATAAAGACTGAAATGTCATACAGATTGCTACGGAAGTACTGGGATACTGGATTCTATGAAACAACTTACATTCCTATCAGCAATCTCCCTGAACCCAGACAGCTAATATTTTTTATTGATCTAGATTTATTTGAATCACAAAACCAAAATCGCTTCCACAGCATTCTGTCAAGACATCTAGACCTATCAAAAAAGCATTTATTCAAGAAAATGGTAGTCCACATTTGCAGAGGCAGGAATATGCATTTCAAATTACATTTTTCCTTTCTTGTTTTTACTGTATTAGAACAAGTAAAGCAAAACTTATCCAACAAGCAAGCTTTTCTGTTTTGCACTCTGTGCCTGTGCAGGACATGCACAGGAATACCTGCTTGGGTGATAAGCACCCTGCTTCCAGGACTGACATTCACTGTGCATCTGCAAACACAAGATGCAGATCCAACTGGCCTCATAACTATGCTGTATTTAGTGTAATAGCTCTTTGCAACTATAAAAAATAAATCTTGAGACCAATTACAGGTCTAGGTGGCTATTACAGGTATAGAGGAAGACAGCAAGCAAGGATTGTTCAAAGCAATTCACAGAATCATCTTTCTTTGGCCAGCACAGCAGCCAGCTCAGTTCTTGGCTGAAGCTCCAGCTAATATTAATGCCAATACTGTGCTAGGTACTTGTTCAGGGCAGCACAGTGACAAATGAGAACAGCAGTAAACTGCCATCAACCCTGTAGCATTCAAGATTGCTATGTAGTTCAGCTGAAGAAGTAACTTCAGAAGGTTCTAACTGTACAAAGGAAAAGGGATTTACCAGGCATCAGCTGCTGTGGGTCAAGAAAACACCATGAAAAGCTACAAAGCAAGCTAGAGCTCTCACACCAGCTTGTGACTTATAGATCTTCACCTCAACCTGCTAACTTGCATGAAAAATACCTGCTGCTTTGATGTCACCAGGATTTCAACACCTTAAACAATACAAGGCAAGAAAAGTTTCTTCCTAGCCAAGACCAGAACAGTTTAAGAGACAGGAACAATAAATGAGGCTATTATAACATTTCCCTAATTAGCACATTGTAACTGCCAATTGCATGCTTGTCAAGGAGAACTGACATTGCTACCACAAGACACATACTACGTTTAATATGCTCCCACAGCCCTAACTAAATTGACACCTACATCACACTTAGAAAACTGTGAAGATCCAGTGGGGGAAAAAAAACACAACCTGAGGTTTGAAGATCTCAAGCCTTCTTTCACTAAGTTTTCAATGAATCTGAATAAAATCTCAACCTTTTAGTAGCAAACGTTTTCCAGTTTACTGCTGATTTTGAAGTGACCTCCCCCCAGCCTAGATTAAGAACATGCCATAGGTAAAGACACTTTCTTATGTAACCAAATTTATTAAAATTTGTCTTCATTAATAAACCACACCACAAATTATCCACAAACCACCCCTGTACTTGAGAGGATAGCTTTAAAAGTACCACCTCCAAAATCTCATTTGCTGTGATGTACAATGATTTGCATTATCTTGAATATAGAAAAGAAATACAACTGTTTCCCCATATACCAAATGACTCAAAGTTAATATAGGAAGCAGAGCAGATCTGTTTGCCACAGAGTCTAACACAATGAATACATTACTGCTTGCTCCCTGGGGGTCAAGGAGCTTTTATTCATCTTCAGCTGCCAAAAAGTGCTACATAAAAGACAACTACCCCCCAAGAACGCAACCAAAAGCCACACCACCATCACCCAAATCTCTCATATGGCAACCAGCATTTCAAAACATAACTTGAAGAAAAGCCTGTGATGTAATAGGAAGCAATGTTATTAAATAATATAGATTGTATTCCTCTAAGTCAATACCAAAACAATGGCAGACTCAGTTTTTGAAACAGCAGCACTATGAAAATACAAAATTGATTTACAAGGGAAATAACAGCCAGAGGTTGCGATGGCTGCTAAGGTTACAGGATGTTTTTTAAAGCGCAAACAATTTTTATCCAGTTTAAAACCTAGCATAGGCAATTTTATTCACCAGCTCAAAGTCACACAAGTTATTCTCTGGAATTAAACTTGTTTTTTTAAAGCATTATCATTCCAACACCATCCACAGTGTTGAAAGGACGTGTTGCAATTTTAACTAGCAACAATGATTTTGACAAGGGAAAACCTAGCAGCCTTCTGCCTTCTTTCATTGCAGTTTTGGATCTGTAAAACACTTACAAAAGGAAACAAACTAACATTGGCCCATCTTAAAATAGTCTTCATGTTTTGTCTCTTACATGTTAATTTCTGATCATTTTCACACAAATAGTGTCTTACACCAGGTCATATGGCTGGTAGCAAGTCAAGCCAAACAAAAGCAGGCAGCCCTGCATGCAATGTCACCTCTAACATCACATGCAACAGGGACAGTTCCAGTACAGTTCCACTGAATCCAGCTGGGTTCATCCAGCCCTGTCCAACACCCAATGCTCATTAAATAACCAGCAAAGGGTGGACAAAAGTTCTGCAATACACCTCTGAGATCCACACTGAGACATCCCCAGCCACCCACATTGCTCAAATCCACTCACCCTACCAGCAACACAAAGTCTCTGGTGTACAAGGCACCATCTGGACCTTCTCTTTAAGGTTGATCATGGTGTACATGACAGCCTAACGGCACCACCCTAAAGTCATCATTTCCTTAAATAAAAATGTCATCTGCCTCAATCCTCAGGGAAGAGTCAAGGATAATGACTGATTTAACCAAGAGACCATTCAATCCCTAGATATCCTGAAGCATAGCAGCACTCCATCTATTGGTCAAGAATTAAGAACGTGCTTAATCATGATCATTTACACACTCAGCTCCTACACAGCCCACCCCTTCCTCCGTGCTCAGGGCTTCACAATCTCCCAGCAAAAACTAAACACACGTAATAATGTCTTCTGAAAACTAATGTATCACTAAAGGTGTTTATGTGACAATTCCTTAAGTTAAAACTGATACATGCTATTAATCACACAATTATCATTTTGTTCCATGGAGGAGCACATGCACTCCTTACTCAAGGTAGCATTGAGGAGCTTATCATAACAGCCAAGGAGCCTTCTTTCCCTCTAAGTACCAGATGCCACCAAGGAGGCTGGAGCGAGTTCACACACCATTTCCAGCCAGGCCACTGGTGTGACAGAGTGTGCAGACCAGAGAACAACCCGGCACCAGAGACCTGCTGGCAAACCCTGGCAGAGAGGTGAAGGAAGGAACCTTTGAGAGCAGATCTGCTGCCAAGGCAGCCACGCGCTGATCTGCCCCGGCTTGCGCCGCTCCACCACCGCCTTTTCCCAGCGGATCACCCACAGCCATAGTCTGCTACACCTGGGCTTTATTCCAGTCATCAGCAACTGGACCAGGAGCAAGGTGAGACAGCCTGAAGCTGCCCCAGGCGTGCCAAAGCGCTTTTATAAAGGTTGAGGTCACATTTACCAGCTTCATTCCTCTGGTACCAAAGCAGACTTAAACCAACTTCTCCCACACTATTAATAAGTCAGCAGTTTCATACATTCATGCTTTTATAACCCTTGGCCAACTATTTTTTTGCCCAGATATTCACTGCCAATGATTTTATCTATCTGTTTTAAAACTTAACTCCTCCACATAGTGGCACCACACAGATTCCGACACATTTTTCCTCTGCTTGGTATCACATCACTACCCTCCAGACATGATTCCAGGACCTGTGGATGAAAACCAGCAGATTCAGCCTCAACCTGCCTGTAATGTAATGATGCTGAGAAGACAGAAGCAGAAGCAACCCACCTCCAACACCGGCTGCAGTAGGTGTTGCTTTTGAGGCATGCTCTGCCCTGCTTACAGAGTCAGTCCGAGGCTTCCCTGCTAAAACCACATCATTTGGCCATGCAGAGCATGCCTGCCCTGTAATCCGGGACGAACACCGGTTGATAAATGCGCTCTGAATTCCTAAATAAGCTTTTCAACGTGAGGTGGAAACTGCCTTGGGGTGAAATCGAAAACGAGGAACAAATTCCCAAAAGGCCCATGGTAATCCTCATTCCTGGAGCCTAAACTTCATGCAGCAACTGCGTGAGTTTCGCCCCGGCTGATATAAGCGCACAAGGACGGTAATCCCGAACTGCTCCAGGCCACCGCGGCCCTGAGCGCGGCGAGCGCCGTGACCAGAATACGGGCGCTTGGGAATCGCCTTCCCGGGCTCCCGCACTACTATCGGCAACGAATGTGGAGCAGCTCGGGATCAAATATGTGGAAAAAACCCATAAAGAATGCAAATTTTAACAAGTTTCCCGAGCCTCGTAGGGGGCGCGGTGCTTTGCGGTGGAGCAAGGGCAGCCCGCAGCTGTAATAACGACTGCCCAGGCTTTACTCGATTAGCAGCCTCGGAGCAGAGAGGCGCATTATTTAAAGCTCCGTCCTTCCCAGCTCGGCACCGAGGCAGAACGACAGCACTGCAGCATCTCCCGCGGCCGGAGAGCTGCCCTACACCCGATGCGAACTGCTCCCGACCGCAGCCCCCCCTCAGCCGCGGCCCCGCGCTCGCCCCGCAGCCGTAAGGCGGCGGAGGGAACGGGGGGGAAGCGAGCCAGGCCTCCCACCGGCTTCCCCGGCAGCGGCACCGGCTCGGCCGCAGCCCCACCGAACGGGCAGGATCTCCCCTGCTCCTGCCCTCCGCGTACCGCCGGAGCGTTACCTCAGCGGGCCCGAGCCTTTGTGCTTCAGTCCATCCCTCCCCGCCGGCGGCGGGAGCCCCAGCACCACCGCGGCGGGCGAGCGGGCGGGCGGGGAAAGGGGCGGTGCACTATGTGGCAGGAAGGGACACCTGGGCTCCGCCCACAGAGCCCGCCCGCCCGCTGTGGATCACTATCTGGCAGCGAGCGGGGGCTCGCCCGCCGCCCTTCCCCCGTCACCCCTCGGCCAAGTTTGAAGCCGGGGGAGGGTGAGGGGGGCCGGCATTGTCCTCTGCCCTGGCTGCCCTCCATTGTTGGCCCGGCCTCAGCCTCCGTACCTCAGCAGCGGCTGTACCTGCAGAGCCGGCGAGGTATCCTCCAAGGAGCGTTCGTTTTCCCATGGTGAGCGGGGTCTGCCGTGAGGAGATGGGCTCTGCAATGGCCGGTGCGCCGCTGACGGGGTGTAAAATGAGGTGTATTATGAGGGAACAGTAAATAAAATCACCCCCCCAAACGCAAATAATACCTGTTTTGAGATTAGAATTAGAGAGATTGGGGCTGAAAGGCAGCAGAAGGCTTATCCAGATGGCTCATGCCGCCAAGGAGAAGGCACCATCCGCAGGGAGAAAGCAGCCCTGGCTAAAAAATGCTGTACGAAAAAACTCGTTTTGGCAAAAGCTATCCTTTTTTTTCCCCTTGGCTTTCTGTAATTGTTCTGCGTCGCAGCTGAAATCATCCCTGTCTCGGTTCCCCACCCAACGTTACCGGTTTCTTGGTTTCAGGGCTGCTTTGCTCACATCCGAGCGGTTCTGGCCGGCTGTTTGAAGTTCCAGAAGCACCGGGTGATAGTTGTCCTTTATGTGCTACAATGTCTGTGCTGTAATTGTGGTTTTAATTATGTCTAAAAGTCAGAAGTTGTCTAAAACAGACTGGAAAGGCTTAAGAGTTCCCTTTGAAATCAGCAGGATTGATTACAGGTGTAAAACACACAACTTTATGGAGGTTTGGGGACAAAACCTTTTCATTCTGCGTACTGCTCACTTTTAAATAGCCCCTTGGGGACTGTGATCATGGGGAAATGAGCAGGGCTGGAGCAAGGGCAAGGTGAAGACACTACATGTCCAGGACCTGATGGAGTCAACAAGGGGGATCCAGTCTCCCTGGCTGCTGCCATCATATCAGTATAGGAGATTCAAGTCCATCAGAGAAAGGCAAGCAATGTCCTTTGGGAGTTAGAGAGGTTATTGGAGGAAAACGTGCTTGAGGCACCAAACTGTCCAGCCGTGGGGTGTTTGCATAGAGAGAGGATGCAGAACACAATGTACACCCAGCACTGAGATGGTCCCACCTGCTCAGACCAGTGCTGTGAGAACCTGTAAATGCTGACCACTAATAATGGGATGAGGTGGTATGGCATCTGTTATTTAATAAAGGCCTCTAACTATCTGGTGGTTGTAGGAAATTAAAACTTGCCTTGGGCACTGTAAAAATATATACTTGCATGGGGAGTGTGCTATGAAGGTAGGAGCAATTGGCTTCTCCAATTTGCGTATTTATTCACTCATGGAATTAGTAGTGCTGTTCCTTGCATGTTCATCCACTCTTTTTTATTTCCTGTTATCATCTGTATCATGTTTTAATAAACTTTCACAAAGTTTATTATAAGGCCAAGAAATAGCAAGTTTTAGGTGTGGTTTGGAAAGTGAGGGTGATACTGCAATGAAATTGTTGGACTGGGACTTGCTTCAGCTTCTGTACTCTGTATGGCCCAGACAACTGCTTAGCTAGATGGTGCTGGCACATGCACCATTGGGTATGGACTGGCCACACACAGATTTCAGCTGGAAATTAGAGGAGAGCTGTTAATCATTAGAGCAATCAAATTTCATTTTTTTCAGGGGAGGTATTTGGAATGG
Organism: Melopsittacus undulatus; assembly: GCF_012275295.1. Lineage (NCBI taxonomy): Eukaryota > Metazoa > Chordata > Aves > Psittaciformes > Psittaculidae > Melopsittacus > Melopsittacus undulatus. The sequence goes on along the minus strand of NC_047530.1, from coordinate 101,163,680 downwards.
AAATATCTCACGGCTTTTGAGATGAAGTTTATTAAAGTCATTATACGATGTATTGTCTGCAACAGTAGGGGACAGACTTCATGTCTCGGTAGCTGATTTGAGTGCTAAGGTGCTGCGTGACATTGATCACACACCTTGAGATTTGAATTTCAGAGGCAGAGGTTGCTTAGCTCAGTAGATGCTTTCCATGTTTATTGTAGGGTGAGTTTTCTTCTCCTGGGCATGTGGATGAGTTTTGCTTTAGTCCTGGAAAGATTATGCAGATGACAAGTGCTCATAAATAAGGCTATAAACGGATTACAAGGATGAAGAAGAAACTTTCCTGCATGGGAGAAACTTCTCCCATTAATTCTGTAGGTTTTGTTTCCTCCTTCTTAAACACTGCCAGGTGCTCCTGGAGAGTCACTGGCCTGTGACTGTGACAATGGACTATGGGACAGTTCTAGTTAGGCAGGTCTCTGTACCATAGCTCCTACGTGTGATGCAGCAAATGGAGATCCCTGCCTGTGCTGCCTGCCTGTGGGCTCCTGTGGTGCCTGGGGGCTGCTGTGTAGTCACCCTTCTGTGGAGCAGAAGAGCAGGGAGGACATGATGATATCCAGGACTGTTCTTTTGGGGTTCAGGCTATAACTTAGTGTATACAAACCCCCAAACACTTAATGAATGAAACCAAACCCATAGGAAGCTACCACAACATTGCATTTTTGGCAAGTGGGCCCTCAGACGTACATCTGGCTCTGTTACTCTCTCTGGACCTCACAGCGTTGCTTTTTGTCTGTGATGTCAATGAAACCCTCTCTCTGTACATTTACTGCTAAATACATTGTAAAAAAATCCACACAACAGGTAAAGTGTTTCAGTTTTGGGGACCCAATCTGGCAGAAATACTTTGCCGCTTCACATGGTGCTGCAGCCTTTTCACCCTCTGTAAAGCCATGTGTCTAATCAGTGGACCGAGCTGAGCTACTCATTAGAAACTTGGCCAAACCACAAACATTTGTTTCCTTGCTCTATGCCAAACTCTAAGAAAGGAGGAGGGAGTGGCATGGAGCTCATGTTAATGAGCTCTTCATTCCCCACAGAGAGATAATCAGAGCACTGCTCAGAGATTCATCAACATTTTTTATTAGCACTTTAGCGACCTACATGGAGGGTGGATTTTGGTTTTATTTTTAAGGAGTTACTTCAGCTAGGAGCTAAATAATTCCTCATGCAGCTGTGGTTTAGGAAGCAGCTCAGGGGACATGCATGCCAAATTACTGTAGCTCTAGTTTAAAAAGAAATATATGCCACAAGGTTTCCTGGGTGCCTCCTTTTTCAATCAAGGGCATTATGTCCTCAACCCGTCTCTTCTGGGTTATGGGGGGGAAGTTTCTTTTGCAGTCTTTGCAGCTTCCTTAGCAGTACAACAAAATGCCAAACACTTGTGGTACTGCATGTTCCCTGTGGACAAAGGACTGTAACAGCTCCCTGACCCGTTGCTCCAAGAGGCAGGCTCTCTCAGGAGCAATGAAAGGCATATCCAGGGTTCAGCACTGATCTTACACACCGCTTCAGCTTCAGATGGCTGTATGAGGAACAAGGTTCCTAAGTGCTGAGGCCTGGAGCCTTTTCAATGCTGCTGCAGGATGAACCTCTAGACAAGGGATTCCCCGGTGCCTCCTGGGGTCTTGTGGTGGGAGACCTTGCCACAACAATCTATATATCACAACAAGATCCTATGGCAAGAGAGCGCTCTCATGGGCTTGGTGAAGGCTGCTCAGATGTTACCCAATGTTACCCAAAGTTACAGCTTTGTTCCCATAAGGAGCCACAATCGTGGCAGTCAATAATGGCAGTTGCTCCAGTCCCTTTGGTTTGAACTGGACAAAGCTGCTGACCTTTTGCTGTTACTTAGGAGGGCTGTCAGATGGAAATTGCTGCACAGTCTCTTCCCATGCCTCCCCCGCTCCCCAGTGGCCAGATTTCCTTCTGGTCATCTAGAGAGGGCTGTGAGAATATATACATTAAAGACAGGGATGTAGTCAAATACTGCAGGATAAGCGGGGTTACGAGAGTATTATAAAGGAATACTATTTACTTTTTCCTGAATCAAACCCCAAGTGTTTCCTGTCAGACCTCAATACAATGGGACACAAACGTACAGTCCATTACGTTCACATTTCCTCCAAGCCGCTGTCTCTTTCCTTCAAACACAGAGGACAGGAAAGGATGTTTCTGCCCCCACTTGTGTCTCTTGACTGACTTTATCTCATTTGAAAAAGGATTTGAGACATTCAACATTTGCTCTCTTCAGTGGGTCACCTCCCTTCTAATGCCTTAGGATGGGAGAGGTTGTAAATATGGAGTAATGACTTTGAAATCAAAGAGAGCTTCACTGGGGTAACATCAACATGAATGGAAGCAAAATGAGGTCTATGGGGAATAAAATGCTAAGGCTAGGGGAAAAAGAAATAAATAAAAATCAAGACTCACAGCACTAGTCCAGAAGAATAGTAGCTCATACCATATAAAAACCCCATAGTTCTCATTTCCTCCTTATCCCTTTAGGACAGGAAAGAACATCCTGCTCTTCTAATATGAGTAAAATACAAGTTATTTTTGGAAGCAGAAACTCCTTTTCTGAGCACATTTTTAAAAAGACATCTCTAATCTGCAATTCTCATGATGCATTTGGAGCACAGCACATACTTTTGCATCAAGAAACCCACGTTTGGCAGCTCGGCACCATCTAGACTGGGACAAAAGGTTTATCTTGGTTGAATAACAAAGTAGGGATTCTTTGTCAGCATGTTAACTGCGACCTGAACCTGAATTGCCATTTCTGATGGGGTGTGCAGTTCCCAGACCCACACCTTGTGGGAAGCCAGTACAACTGCCTGGGAAGAGGAACATGGAAGTGCAGGAGCATAAGGTCATGAGCTGGGGGAAGTGAGTGTTGATTCAGTAGCTCTGAACAAGGCTTTCTGTACCTACCCTGGACTCCATCGCAAGCTCCCACTTTCTTCTTCATTATCCCAAGACAAATTGGACACAGGACAAAGATGGAGTCAGCCCTTGCCCTCAGTGGTGATGCCTCTTTGCATGCTGTGCTTGTTGTTCTAACTCTGGCCCTGCAGAGGAGCATGTGGTGCAATTTCCTGGACAAAAGTTTTGAAGTTTAGAGCATCAAGTCAAATTCAGGGCCTTTTGGGCAAGCTGCTGCTTTTCATTTGTGATAGGTCACTTGAAAGGACCACACAGGGATGAAATCAGCCTCAAATTTGTTAATACATGTTAACAATACTAATTCACAAATAATGTTTGGATTGTGCGTAGGTAACTCTTACTCCCAAAGCCTCTTTTGAAGCAAATAAGAAGAACATATGTTAGCACAATCTCTAACGATAAGGATAAACAAATTGTAGAGGAGTTAATAATTTACCAATACAAGATTAACAAATGGTGAATGTACTATAAAAAGAGTTCCACTTTGCCTTTAAAAACCACTCATAGAGTACAAGATTTTAGCTCCTCTCAGTGTCAAGGGCCCCAAATACCTAAGCAGACTCTTGGGAATGACCTCATCTGTAGTTTCTGAGCGTATTCCCAGGGATGCGTAATGCTAGGAATGGCCGGGTCAAAAGCCCTAAAGAGCAGCAAGGGCCAGCAGCGCCTAAGCAGAGCTCGCTGGCATCTGCCAGCAGCGTGCAAGTGTGTGCTCAGCACAATGTCCTCCTGTCACTGAAGCCATCGAGAGCACGCTTCAAAATCCATTGGGGGATATTCCTGTGAAGTCAGTGGATTACTTGCATATTTCAAGCACTGATTTCCCTGGCGGGACAAACTGTGTTCAGTGTGTTTCATACGAAAGGACATGAGATTGCTGCTGCTGACTGTCTCAGTTTGTACTCAGACAGGAAGTGGATAAAGGCAGTGGGACTGATGATCAGGTCTGTGCAAACAGACACTGGAAACTCAAAACAAATCAGTCACTGAGGTATGTGGATAGTGTGTGAGAGGAAAAACCTTTGCTTTGCCTGGCAAATCCTGGTAATTCTTCAGGGTGTTTTAACCAGCTCTTTCCCTGCTGATGACTTACCCTAAACTGCAAAGTCAGTGGTTTTAACCAGGGTATCTGAACTCCCTGGGACTCCTCAAGGGAGAGATAAATGAATCTGCACAGCAGACTTCACTGTCACAGCTGTTTTGCTAAGAGAGATAAGGAAGCTATGGACGAGTAAAAAATTCTCTTCAACAACAGTTGTGTGTAATTCTATGTATCATCACTTATATACTAGAAAATAATACACAGATCCACTATGTAAGTAGAGTTCTGAGTGTAAGTGTTATTCAGCAGAAGAAGCAGCTCAGACTACTGTGCAGAAAACAGACCTTTGATTGTTTAAAGATAGATGGCAAAAAGCTATCAAACATCAACAGAGCTCCCTAAGCTTCACCAGAGTGGGAGATAAATCAGTACAAATTGAGTCTCTAGCCCCCTGTAGCTCTGCAAATCATCAAAAAAGACATTAATGTCATTAGCAAAACCAACAAACGTGCCTGTACTTATTACTTGTTTGTAATAAGATTTGGCTAGTGTATAATTAGCAGGCTGCAGAAGTCTTTTACGATCTCTGAGAACAGCCTGTCTGCCACACTGAGGCTCACCAGAAAATTCCTGTTCTTTCCATGTAGTTACAACTTCCTCATCAGTTTCTACCCCCCCAGATGGACTGACATTAGCATATGCAACATGTCCTATAAATCCATGTGAAATATGAATATACACATATACGCACACATTACTTTAGTTTGATTATTTATTCTACAAGAATAGTCTTTGATGAGGAATGCTTGTTTCCAAGAGGCAATAACACTTTTCTGCCAAGTGGGACAGTGAGTTATGTTGTATATTTGTGGTACATAGACATGGGATTACCCATTAGCTGGCTTGAACACATCTCATTGTGTATGGTTGACCAAGCCAGTTCTCTGTCCTGCTGGGATACTTTTTCTCCAGGCTTAAGCATGGCTGTAGTGATTTATTTAAACATGTGCCTAACTAAGGATATGCACAGCCTGAGAGAGGCTGGAATGGGACACATCCTAGAGTAGTTGCTGAACTGGGATTCTGCTTTGGAACCCTGTGTCAAAAACATGGATCGAGTGACAGCAAATGACACTGAACAAAACTGCAATTTGTGCCAACACTCCACAGAAATTTGGGGGGTACTTTAGTCTTTGGTACAGGTTTGGATGGTGCTGGGTGGGAAAATGGCACACAAATGTTCGGCTGACATTAAAGCATATGAGAACGGTGGTGTTGGAGTTGGCCTTCTGTCAAACCAAACGGCAGCTATGGATCCGGCATCCTGCCTGGCTTTCAGTTAGGAAACCAACTCCAGACCTTGCAGCTCTGCTCCATTTTTCTACAACCGGGGGGCTTTTCAAAGCTGTTGAATGAGAACATGAGAACCAGCTGTTTCACTTCCTTTTCCAACACCAGAGGTGTAAAGAGGCCAGCACACAGCCAAGAAATGGGGCCGTGAGTCAGCTGGGAGTTTCTGAGCATCTGATTGATACCCTTACTCAGATTGAGTACTCAGTGGCTACTGCTGGGGCCAGCTCTCAGGTTCCTTTACTGTGTGTCCTCTGTGCTATGCTCTGAAACTCAGCTCAGTGATACGAGTGCTTGGGGAAGCTGGCATGGAGGTACCTGTTTTGTGGTCCACACTGTCACCTGCACCAGTGCTGTACCCTCCACATTTGAGAAAGCTCCTCCTGGTTTACAAAATGTGTAACTCAGACCCTGCCCCTCTGCCTTGTGAGTGGGTGCTTGGGATGGTGCTGGGATTGTGGGAATAGCTCCTCCCCATCTCATGGATGAAAAATACAGCCCCTTCACTTGTGATGTTGTTATCAGTGATTCAAAATGAGATAACAAAAATACTTTCCATGCTTTGTAACTGACTTCCTAGCAGAAAGATCCAGCTGCAGATATGATACACATGCTCTGGTGCTTTCCAGGATTATCAGTGTAATTTTGGACACTAATGGAAAGATAACACTCAGTATTAAAAAAAAAACCAAACTCAAAACAACAGCTCTAAGGGACTGAACATGTAGTTCTGTTGCTGCTACAAGCTGTGTATGAATGGTCTTCAGGAAAAAAACATCAAATGTGCCTCTCCACATATGAGAGTCAAAGTTTTCAGATGTCCTGATGGACTGTCTTTCAAATCCCAGCACATCAAGTGTTGTCATAATTCACAACCTATCTTCCACCTTGGTGTACATATTCCCGACCTAGACACTGATTTCTCTAGTGGGATTTAACACTTTGTGCTTTGGTTTCAAAGACTGCTAGCAGTCAGGCAACACCAGCCAGCTTTACTTGCAGAGTCCTTCTGGTTTGTGGGAAGCTTTAATTTCTCTCAAACTGGTGATTCAAGACTAATGAACTGCTGTGAATGCTCTGCTTTATCAGAGGAAATAGTTGGAGGCTGAAGTCTTAGTCCCTAACAAGTCTTTTTGAGGATATTAACATGTCTTGCCAAGACCTAATAATTCCCTTGCAACCAATGCGACATTCCACAGGGGCCATAAGGCAAGACTGGAAAAGGGGATCATATGGCTCGGTCCAAGATGAATTAGCTACTCCAGAGAAACACCCTGTGCATACGACTTCTTTGCAGACGTGGATCTAAGGTCACAAAGCCCACCAGATTTTGGTGAATCCATTCAAGAAATCTATTGTCAAGACATCTCCTGTAAAAAAGAGAGGAATAGATTTTCAAAACAGAAATGAAAACCCCTACAACACGATATTCTTCATAATACAAGTAGCCTTGATGACTGGGTTTAAAAAAAGGAACTGAGGAAGAGGATATTGCACAGCTATGAGCAGATTTTGTTTGCTTGCTCTCCCGTGAGAGAAGTGTCAGGAGGAGAAAACCAGAAAAATGCTAAACATGTTCCCTGCAATGTACCTGATTATACAAAATACTGTCCTCCTGGGAGCTGCCTGCAGCAGGTTAAGCCTCACTTTCAGAAGATGAACAGCAGGTTTTCAATTACAGCATTTGAGACCCCTGGAGTGGGGATTATGAGAAGATAGTGTAAATCAGACGGCCCTTTTAAGACATGCTTTTTATTCAGCAACAGGGCAAGCCCTCAGCCTGGTACTCTTGCAAGCACTCCAGGTATGCACAGTAAAGGGCAGTACAAAGATCCCCAGAGCATGCTCCAGGAGCAGTGATGCATGGTTTGGGCTGGGAGGGGTGCAGTGCTTTGGATCCTGGGATGTTACCATTGCTGTGCCCTTATAAAATGCCATATAGCTAATTGTGGGAATAGTGTTCGTGCCTGCTAGTTGGGTTACCTCTGTGCCACATGCTATTGCTGGGCTAATTCTCCAGCCTGAAGGGCAACTGGAATTTTACCAGCAGCTGCAGTGAAAAGAGGCCAGTAGGCAGTGCTTTGCATCTCCTTTGCTAAGGATCTTTACTTAGTTCATCACTCATTGTTCTGACAGTTGTCTCATTTATTCACTTTTTACATCAAAATCCATCCCTCTAAAGCTTATGTTCAGCCTTAAGCTTCAGCATGTGCTAATAGTATTAATCATTCTGGAAATAGCTCCGTCTACTCTGCTATCAGTAGCTATCTTGATGACACACTGTCCCGGCTCCACATTGCTTGTCTGGGGGTGGCCTTCAAACAACTAAATAGGTGCACAGCAGGGGAGAGGGGTAGGAGGCAAAAGAAAGCAGAGCGGGATGCCCTTGGGTTGTGCCTCCATGTTTAGCAGCATGTGCCAAGGTGTACTTAGCTGCAGTATGATTCAGCCATGGTTTCTTCTGGGGGAGTCTGAGCTTCAGCTGTGCATCCCATCTGTCCTGGAGGAGACATCACACAAGCTTGGGGTGGTAAAGATGGTCTAGGAAACCTTCCAAGAAGGGTCCTACTGTCACAGGCATCAAGGGCAGATGAGACCTGCACATAGGCAAGCCAGGTCTTGAAAATGCTCTGGGATCCTGCAGTTCAAGTAAGTGTTGGTGTTGCTGCGTGACCTGCCCATATGGTTTTGCCTGTTTACTAGCCAGACTTCTGTGTATGCATCTCCTTAGAAAAAGGAAGGATATACTGGAAGGCTTTGAAATCTTCTCCTGGATATATTAAGAAGTAACACCATGTGTGGAATCACCAGCAGAGAAATTCAACTAAGACTAAAAATAGAGGTTCCTTTTGCTTTCCGATTAAAAAGAAAATGCTAATGTCCAGTTATAAAATACTCATTTTATTTGTCTAACAGACAGTCCTCAAACTAAAGCACACTCTGGGGCAATGTCATGTTTCCTTCACAATTGAACTAGGTTTTCTCTTCTTTCTGACCACATAATACCTCACAGCTAGCTATGGCGACCATGGAAAAATGCCAGTCATAGTTGTAAGGTTGCAAGTAACACACTGCTAGCTTCTTTGAATATAATTCAGCTGCTGGAAAACAAATGATGGTTACGAGCATATGACCAGTCACCTGCCTGCTTCCTGGCCCATGGCTTAAGATCTTTGAATTAGTACAAAAATAATTCACAGTTAATGAAAAGCCTTCCTTTTCTGAAGGTCAATAGAGACCGTTCTGCCAATGATTGTACACGAAAAATTTCCACTACAATTGGCAAATCGCTTCCCTTGTCTTTGTTTTCCATTTTTAAATAGTACAAAGCACTTGCAAACCTGACTTTTCCAGGTGCCAGCTGAACAAACTGCCCCACAGGGCATTTGGTGGTCCCAGGTATACTGTTGTATGCTGCTGCACTGCAAGATGCACCCTATGAATCATAGAATCATAGAATAGTTAGGGTCGGAAAGGATCTTTAAGATCATCTAGTTCCAAGCCCCCTGCCATGGGCAGGGACACCTCACACTAAACCATGTCACCCAAGGCTTCATCCAACCTGGCCTTGAACACTGCCAGGGATGGAGCATTCACAACCTCCCTGGGCAACCCATTCCAGTACCTCACCACCCTAACAGTAAAGAAATTCTTCCTTATATCCAATCTAAAACTCTGCTGTTTAAGTTTCAGTCCCTTACCCCTTGTCCTGTCACTACAGTCCCTAATGAACAGTCCCTCCCTGACCATCATACCTGTAGGCCCCCTTCAGATACTGGAAGGCTGTCTCCATGCAGCCTTCTCTTCTCCAGGCTGAACAGCCCCAACTTTCTCAGCCTGTCTTCATACGGGAGATGATCCAGTCCCCTTGTCATCCTGGTGGCCTTCTCTGCACTTGCTCCAACAGTTCCATGTCCTTATGTTGAGGACACCAGAACTGCACACAATACTCCAAGCGAGGTCGCACAAGAGCAGAGTAGAGGGGCAGGATCACCTCCTTCTACCTGCTGGTCACATTTCTTTTGACACAGCCCAGAATACGGTTGGCTTTCTGGGCTGCAAGCACTGAAGCCGTCTCATGTTCATTTTCTCATCGACCAACACCCCCAAGTCCTTCTCCGCAGGGCTGCCCTGAATTTCCTTTTTGCCCAACCTGTAGCTGTGCCTGGGATTGCTCCGACCCAGGTGTAGGAAATAGTCCTTGAATAGGAAAACATGAGATCGTTTTTAGCTATTGACAGTCCATGAGAATGTAAAATGCATGAGACATAAGTAAGAGTGGATCAGAATACTGCTATGGTAATTGTTTAAGAAATATGCTTTTATTCACAAATCAATAGACAAGTCAACAAGTTCATCTGAGATCTCTGTGTATCTATTCGAGGCACTTCAGTAGTATTGTATTTTAGCATCCTAGTATCCCACAGCACATGTCAAAATATTATATTGGTAGTTGAAATTAACTTAATTACCTGACTGCTTTGGCACTGATCATCTATTTTGACTCTGTGCTCCTTCAGGTAGTACTCTTCCTTCAACTCAGAGTATACCGTCAGCATTAACAGTGAATCATAGTCAGGAGCGAATCATCAGCTTGCAGCTTCATCTCTTTTCCAGCTGTTTTGCTATGAAGCATGTCTAAAAAGGCTGGAAATGAGCATAAATCGAAAGTCAACTGAGCTACTTCCTGGCTTTTTACTATAGCAGCAATAATACCTACGTCACTCAACAAATTGACTGAAAAAACCCTGATTTTTGCTGTCAACACCACTGGGAAAAAGCCAAAGTTCCCCTTCAAGTTACAGCAGCACTGCCCAAGTGAAACAAATGTAAAAGATTGCAATTTTGAGGGGTTTCTTTCTCCCTCCATGAATGTGGTGCACTTCTTGCATTACAGGCTAAGACATGCTATTCAGACACATTGCTTTTTAATCAAACGCTTTCCTTTACCTGTTGCGTGACATTAACCCACTGCTCCTCCTCTGGATCCTCTCCTCCATCTCTGTGCTCCCCTTTCCCTTCTGCTGCTGCTGTGCTGTTTAAGTTAACATCAGTTTCAGAAGTTCCCTTTTAATCAGCCCGAGCCTGCTGGCACGAGCTGTCAGCAGTATTCATTTCTCTAGGCTCTTGCCTTATGTTACATTGCCTTGGCAACAAGATTTAGCAGCAAGGCAACAGCCTTGAACTTGTCAGAGTCTGTTGCAATGCGCTGAGCATGTATTACTCTCAGGCACCTCGGGTTGCTATAACAACCACTAACAATAAAACTCATCTCCCGGCTTTAAATACGGGAACTTTTACAGTCCGTTTCCTGGCAGAGCTGTGGCAGTATTATGTGGATCCTGGCTGTGCTTGTTTTGCTTTCTTCTTCCTTTTTGCACATGATAGCAGCCTCCAGGAGTGAGGCACTGAGACTCGGCGATGGGTATTGCAACCAGTGGTAGCAAGTGTGGGTGCTGCTGGTGCTGAGTGAACAACAGGCCAAGTGACCACAGGGACAATGTGGGGCACAGAGCCGCAGCAGCAAACCCCAAACAGTCCAGGCTGCAGGCTGCATTCAGTGATGCTCAGTGCCTGCCTGCACCAGGCCTTTGGCTGGGGCAAATATACTCTGCATGGCTGGTAATGGCGTCCTTAGGAGGAGACTGCAGCCATCAGAGAGGCACTTTTGGTCTCTAGCAGCACGAATGTTTTCTTCCACTCTTGCAAATACCCAGCAGGCATTACTGATGAGAATAAATGAGGAGTGCTAATGTGGGGAGATGTGCAAAGGATTGGTGATTGCCATAGAATCACACAAGATCTTGAGTTGAAAGGGACCCATAACGATCATTGAGTCCAACTCCTTGCTCCTCTCAGGACTATGTAACACTAAATCAGATTATTAAGAGCATCCTCCAGATACTCCTTGAACTCTGACATGCTTGGTGCTGTGGGGAGCCTGTTCCAGTCATTGACCACCCTTCTAGTAATGAATCTTTTCCTAATGACCAATCTGAACTTCCCCTTACACAGTTTCATTCCATCTCCTTGTGTCCTGTTGATGATCACCAAAGAGAGGAGATCAGCACCAGGATTACCCCATTCCAGGTAGAGACATGTACTCACGTGTATGTGGCCCTGCTCAGCACAGGCTGTCACGACACAAAGGTCACAAAATTGTGCTGATCTGAATCACTCGTGTCAGGTATTAAGAAAAGCCCCCACCTCTTAGCAGAGCCAAGTCTTTCAGTGCCAGAGGACCCCTTTATGAGGAACACTTTCAGTCAATGGAAATGCAGGGTGAGGATGTAAATTGAGCCAGTGGAGCTTTAGGAACCATGGAAATTTCCCAGCAGCTCATCCATTGCCCTGTCACACCTCCTTCCTGTGGCTTCATTCATGAGGACAGTGCAAAGCACTCATCCTTTTCCTGTATGTCACTGCCATGAGTATCTCGTGCAGACTTCACATCATTCTCACTTTTCCATTGCACGGGTCATGTTTCTTCAAAGGGATGGAATTCATAACCCATGACTCGAACAATGGGAAGGCTTGTTTTAGAACAACTCAGGATACAGCACGTTTCAAGCACTGTGAGGGATGCAAACAGGAACAGAAGAGAAGCAGCAGATCTTTCCTTCTTTAGGAATGAAGCCCAGCTCTCACAGCCAGGAAGCACTGGTGGTGATACAGCTCTTAGTGAAATGTGGGAGGACACAGAGCTCTGTCTGAACAAAACTCTGTTTTGACTGAGTTTAAACTATAAAAATGGTGCTTTTCATTCCCCACAACTGCTGCCAGGGAAGGACAGTGGTTGTGGGTGGTAGGAGGGCTGGTGTCACACTGCTTTCCAGTGACTGCCACCCTATGGGACCAGAGGCTGTGGCTCCTTGGGGACCCCAAGCTGAGAGCAGCACCTGGACCCACAGGTCTTTTAGAAATGACCCAAACAGGACCACCTGAGCAATGATGCCCTGCTGATGATAACAGAATCAGTGCATGACAGAAAGGTTGCAATCAAGGAGCATCCATGCATATGCACCATCTTTCTACAGGGACCCTTTTCATTGCTTCATTTGCTTTTTCAGGCTCTTGCTTGCTCTTGCAGAGTTCTGAGTAAGCATTCTCCATACTTAGTTGCTAAGAGCCGAGCAGCTAACTTGACAGGGACACCCCAGCCCCCAGACTTCTCTGGAGCTCCTTGTATTCCATGTTTCATTTGGCAAAAGATACCATCTTTTCTGACTCCTAATCTAAAGTTTGGGTTTCACAAGTAAAAATAACTGATCGAACAAAAGGAGCCTTTGCTTTAAGGAAAACAGCTCATTTGAAAAGCCTAGGGCTCAGTTGTGCAGTTAGATCTCAGGAGGGCAGTGTCCAAAGACCTGAAATATCACAGATGTGGTCTTGGATGGTTCCAGATCTCTCATTGGTATGGGCTATGGATCACTGTCCTTTGGGCATTGAAGTGTGGCCAGGCACCAAACCAAAGCACCCAAACAGCCTCAGAGTTTGGTGTAATGTGCAGGGCATGTGCCAGGGTAAGGACAGTTACAGGTCCCAGGCTGCATTTTTAAGCTTTACACATGTAGAATATTTAATCCCAACTTTTCCACTCTGTCCCATTATCTGAGACAGACAGAAACCCAATACTTTGTGTCTGGACTCCTGCACCCACTGGAATAAACATCTGTTTCTTGTACTGTGATTCATTTAATATATTGCACAGCACAGGACACCAAATTATTTCCACACATTCAGGCCCAAGGGATTTTTCGGCAGGTGAGTGTGTCTTGCTCACAAAGGCAGTGACTTTGGGTGCAAGTTGGGGCTTATAACATGTGGCCCATAGAGACAGATATATATTTATGTAATATATATGATTTATAGTTATGAAAATATACATTTATAAATATATATTTAAAATTATATTTCTACTATACTGCAGATGTTAATTAGAAACAAAATCCATGCCTGGTCCCTCACTGCTAATCCCAGGTGCCAGAGACTTGGGTTAGTGTTGCCCAAAAGAGATGCGACACTATCCCAAGCTTGCCTCCTGGGCAGACAGGGAGAGAAGCAGTGTTAGAGAAGGCAAAGGCACCTGGCTTCATTAGTTTTATTGCTGGATCAGATAAGGAAACCTTGTGTAATAAAAATGCTTCCCAGGTGTTGGGCCAAAAGACAGGCAGGTCACTGCACCCTGTTATCGTCTGTGATAGCGAAGACTTTGAGGAAGAATGGTATCATATGAACTGAACAAAAGCCTCTGTTGTGCAATAAGCATGATTTTCATATTTAAATATGGAATACATACATAAATATATCCAGTTCATCAGGATATAGTTCCTCAGCAGCATGGAGTTTTATGCAAGCTGAACAAATGATCTCCTAAATCACTTACCAGGGCACCAGTGACCACTGTGGCCTCTTGCATGCATTAGATCCATCTTTTCCCATCTTTTGTCCTGCTAAAACAGACAAGTGAAAAATAAAAAGGGCTGGGAATGGCCACGAGGCTCACATTTCACTTGCAAACAGGCAAGTGCAGGTGAGCAGGGATGTGTGTGCAGTTTGGTGTTGAAACAGAGCCAGGCAGAGAACTCAGCAAATGCTTCATTTTCATCCTTGTCACTGAAGGTTTACAAGCAAACTCCTAACATCTGGTATTTAACTGAAGGGAGCAGACGTGGAAGTACTCAGATATCTACCTGGCCTGCTGCTGCCTCCCTTTCCTTTCCAAATGCAGCTGCTGGGAACCACCCAACCATGATCAACTTCCAGTCCTGGCTGGATAAATTGTCCTCCCAAGAAAACCTCAGATAAGATCTCCAGATAGGCTTGTTTCTTCTCTCCCTGCTATCTTTTCCCCCAAACACACCATGTGTTGTCGCAGTTTTCAGTTTCACTGTTTCCAAACACACAGAATTTATTTTAAACACGATCCAAAAGGACTTGTGCCACATGTTTGAAACTTCCATTTAACTCAGAGCTGAGAGCTTAAAATACAAGCAGTTTACTGTCAAACCATTCTCAGGCCTTTCCTTGCCTTGGCACATTACAGCACTGCTGTTTCATGCTACCAAAACACTGTCATTACTTGTTGTTAGGTAATTTTCTAGGGTGGAAATAGGAAGAAAACAGGACTTAACGTACTTGCTGTTTCCCACACAGGCATAGGTCTGCCTCGGGGAGGATGTGAGCTTGCTGAGCCAGCACAGAAGCATGATTGTGACCAAACTCACTGCAGGGCTTTCGTGAGTAAAACAACTTGCATGTGACAGTTTGCAGGACAGCCCCTGCGGAATGCAAACACAAGTGGGTTGGTTGTTGTCCAGGCAATCCTGGAGCTGTCACACAGATGGGAGGGGATGTTTGGCTATATGTGTATCATTGTATCCTGGGCTGCATCAAAAGGAGCGTGACCAGCAGGTCAAAGGAGGTGATCCTGCCCCTCTACTCTGCTCTTGTGAGACCTCACTTGGAGTATTGTGTGCAGTTCTGGTGTCCTCAACATAAAAAGGACATGGAACTGTTGGAACAAGTCCAGAGGAGGCCACGAGGATGATCAGGGGCTGGAGCACCTCCTGTATGAAGACAGGCTGAGAAAGTTGGGGCTGTTTAGCCTGGAGAAGAAAAGGCTGTGTGGAGCCTTCCAGTATCTGAAGGGGACCTATAAGGATGCTGGGGATGGACTCTTCGTTAGAGACTGTAGTGAGAGGACAAGGGATAATGCGTTGAAATTTATAAACAGAAGAGCGTCTCCTAAAATATTTCCTGTCTTGGAAGCAGTGCCGAGGCTGCAACAGTGGGACCGTGTCAATGGGAGAGCCCAATGGTGCCTGTGGCCACAGCCCTCACATTCCCACAGGCTGCAGTGGAAAAGCGGAGCTGAAAGCATCCTTTCATCTATTCGGTGTTCCAGGAGATGTCCCACCACTGGCATGTCCAAAAGCCAGGCTCAGAGTGAGCTGAGCTGTAGCATACCCAGTCCTCATTGACAGCTGTGCAGACCTTCAGCCCCATGCTACAAATCTGCATTTCCTATTGCTGTCTCCCACAGCTGGTGCTTTGGGGCAAAACAGATGTGTCCCGGTTGCAGACTGGTCACTGGATCAACCTCTGATACCCTGGACTCACCAAGGTGTCAAACAGCTCCCATCATGAAAAGGTTGTGGGCTTGCCCGAGGTGCACTGAGGTCAGATTGCAAAACAGGAGTCTGAATTTCACATGTGCCCAACAGGAAAAAGTGAATGGAATTGTTACAACCACAATAAAGGTATCATGGGTATAGGAGGGTTGATAAGATAAAGGGAGTTCTTTTATGGTTTATTTCCCAGCCTTGATCACTTGATACAGATAAAGATTACAAAGGAGTTTATGGCTCTGTCACTTAGTGAGGTTGGTCTCAGGCAAGTTTGGTTGCTACTTGTCAGATCTTTCTTCCTCTTTCATAATCTGACGCACATACAGCACTATAAGAACATAAAAGATAGCCCAATTAGGACAATCTAGTTACAGCAAGGTAGATTGAAGTGCTTTCATAAACCACCTTTGTAACAGAACTTGAACCATTTCAGCTGAGATCAAAGAGGCGTTTAGAAAGGGCAGTTTCAGCTCTTTAAACATTTCAGATTATGTATCATAGACAGCACTACCTGATAAATAAATTATTAAAGTATTTTACATTATCTACATTGGTAGGTTCATTAGGGCCACTTCAAAGCTTCACAGAGACCCTGAATGCCCAGGAAACAAGCATCAAACATTTTGGCTTAACTGGAAAGCTCATTCCGCTTTCTCTTATTTAACTTAATAGTCATATATTATTCAAACAAAATAAATAGTGCTACCTCCTGTGCTCATCTGGGCAAAGCCTTTAGCAGCAATCCACTGGCTCATGGGCATCCACCTGGCTCTGCAAGGGCCACGTCTCAGCACCAGTTCTCTATGCTCTCCAGTTCCCTACCCAGGCTTATCCATGGGCTTAATGGGGGTCCTGCTGGGTCAGGCCACTGGTGGTACTGGGATGCTTATGGTGTTTAGACCTAGGTCTCTGCAGACAGGCAGGACACCATCCAATGGAGCACAGTCACGCCTCCACCTGTAAAATGGCTGTGTACTGCAGAGGACTTGTCACGAGCCTCATCAGATGTCTGAAAAATGCGTTCTGGCCTGAATCCATCTTTTCTTACTAGATCATTCCTCTTCTGGAATGAGGTTCCCATGCAGAATACTCATTGGTATGTCTTTATTTGTTCTGCAAGGAAGGGAAGAAAATTAGTCTAAATTTTAGTGCTCAATGAGTCAGAACCAGTTAGAAGTAACCTCCGGGTACAGAAGCCTTCACAACATGGCTCTGCAGTACCTGGTGCTCAATAGCAACTAAGAAGCTCTTGCAGACATCAATATATTCCCTTCTATTTTCTGCTTCCTTTGGCACATTTTTAGGAGATGAGAATGCAGACTTTTTTCTATTTCAACCATTTATTAAATCAAGATCTTGATCAGGAAGACAGAATGAGGACACATTTTGGTCACCAAACAATACAGAAAGGTGCTCTCAGTGGTGGCTTAATTTGTTTTAAATTACAGAGAGACATCAATATCACATTGATAGCCTGCCCATAGTAGTGCTTGTTATTCCTGCCCTGAGCTGGGACCAAAGCAGAGAAAGGTAATCAAATTCAATCCTCCTGGTGTGCTCCCTTCTCACTCTGGGGCTGTAGGGTAGCTGCAGGAGGCAGAACAGATCTCTTCTCACACTGTAGCTGCTCTCCTTGGACTGGCTGTCGACAGGCAGGATGTCACCTCCAGACCTGCAGGAATTAATGAGTCAAGTTCAATGTAAACGCTGAGCCCTGTTCTTCCCCTTGTACACTGAGCGCTGTGAGCAGCCTGGTTATTTCATGCTCTGGACAGGCCCCAAGTTGCACTCACACATAGGGAGTTTATTTTCTTTCCTTCTCTATTTGATTGCTGCTGCTCCCACGGCCTGTTAGCTAACCCAAACTGATTTAATAATGATTCACTGGCAAAAAAATAACCAACCAAACAATTCCACTGGCACAGGTGTTAAGATCACCTTGCATTTAGTCACTGCCCTAAATTCAGCCAAACAGAAAGCTCTGGAGGCCAGGAAGAGGCTACACACTATTAGCTCTGCCCCTGAAAAGAGAGTGTGGAGCATGTGGGCTATGCCAAGGAAGGGCTGGAGTCTCCCGTTCCCTTGGGTAAAATGTGCACAAGCCAGAAGAATAGGTGAGGAAAAGGCATCCCTGTGGTACAACTAGAAAGGCACATGATGGACATTAGGAATGCTTTGGACTGCCCCATTCCCTTTCCCTGGGCTGGCACAGAGCTCAGCAGGTGCAGAGCTCTCCATAACCCTCTATTAAGAGCTGCAGGCAAATGCAAAATCTAACCCCAAATTATTACCATGAGTCAGAGGAGGCTGAAGGGACCGTTTCACAACCCTGACTGCATCCAGCTGTAGAGTTCACCATGGGCAAAGGATCTCCATGATCATTGTGCCAGCGCTGCAGTGCTTTTAAAATGTCCTGACATGTGCTTTAGCATGACCACTGCTGGGTTCTGGCTGTTGTCCAGGTAATGAATCTTCTCAGCAAGCATTCTGCAGGCTGAGCATAGCGTGATCTGTAATACAAATGCAAAACACGGATGTATTTACCCTGAGGGGGACACTGATGTGATGATCTAAATGGGTCTTTCCGGCCCAGGCTGCCTGGATTGTGTAAGTCCCTTGTGGACAAGGTTGGAAGATGGGGATAATAATCGGGAAACAGCAATTAGCTTCACCCAAGCAGATTAACAAGGGAAGAAAACTCTTCCTACTATAACAGTCATGGTCACCGGCTTTCCCCCTTCTCTCCTGTCCCTCCTCAAGGACAGCCTGCAGCCTTGGTCCCATCCAACAGCCTTTCCCAATGCTGGGATGATGGTTGCAAGCCAGACCTTTTATTCTCTTCTGTCAGATCACAGGTATTGCTGTGTTGTGCCCTAGATTTTACCTGAGATGTGTGAGACAGAGCTCCACAATGTGGAGAGCTGCAGAGGGCAGCAGCAAGGCTGCAGGGGGGCTAGAATGGCTCAGCTTAGAGAACAGAGAGAAGAGGGAGCAAGACCCTTTCCAGATGTACATAGCAAAAGGGCAAGGGGCAAGCTGCAATGAGGAAATTAGAATCACAGAATAGTTATGGTTGGAAAGGACCTTAAGATCATCAGGTTCCAACCCCCAAATTCTGCTTGGCTCTCAGGAATAAAGCGTTTCACTCCAGGGTGGTCAGCACTACCACGGGAGGCTGTGCTTCTCTGTTCTTGGAGATACACAAAACCCAGCAGGAGAGTCCCTAAACAACCTGCTCTAGCTTTGAAGCTGGCCTTGCTTTTAGCAGGGGATTGGGTTAGAGACCTCCAAAACCCTCTTCCCCCCATGAATTATTCTACATGTCTCTCATCATGTTTTTGCTTCATGCTTCCCCTGGAAACACATTAGCAGTCTGGGAGACCAGGTGGCTCAGTAAAAGCCTGGATTGTGTTGGCTCACTAAATGCAGTGGCAAACATTTGTCAGTTTGTGGGTGAAGATGTGCAGGCTATGCCACTGGTGTGGACTGAGGGAGAAGAAGGATGAAGGGCAAAGTAGCTGCTGGCTGCACCTTTTCTCCTCCGGAAAAATGCCAACAGACTGAGGCCCAAGGACCAGTTTCATCAGTTGATCTTGTATCCAAAATGTTCTCTCCTGCCAGCAGGATGCTGAATGTAGTGCCCAGCCTGTGTATCTCTGAGGGGCTGGTACTGAGCATCTCCTAGTCCTAAGGGCCCAGCCCAGCATCTGCTCTCCTAATGAGTCTCCAGAATGCACGGGAGACCCTGAACTAAGATGGGTTTCACTGAGCTCCATATTTTCCCTCTCTCTTCTTCCTCATACAAAGAGGGGTGGCTGCGGCACTGTCCCAGCATGGGGGACAGAGTCCCCAGGGCACCGACTGCTGCAAGCAAACCCCTCTGGCCCAGATGCAGCTGCAAAGCAGCTTTTTTACTTTGTTATAGCCTTTCTTGGTGGTGATCTTCTCATTCCTGCATTTCTGTAATCACCTCCTGGCTTTGTCAACAGGGGTGACTTATAGCCCCACTGTAAAACACTGCCGGGGCAGAGGAGAGTGGTGGAAGGTGTTTTCATTAGGAGCATGCATAACAACCAACTGTATTTTACAACAGTTCCACTCAACACTGTTGTTACAAACACTGTTGTCACTCCCCCCTTCCAAGCACAAAACTGATGGTCATCTATCTCGAAAGCAGATGGTGGAGCCTTGTGCTGAGGCCTTGAACAGTGATGGGATGCGGGACGCTGCCGTTCTCCTGCAGCTGTGCTCAGCCCCAGAGAGCGAGCACTGCCAGAGCCCACTCACCCGCTCCTCCGGCACACCGGGCCCTGCCCTGCCTCCTTTCCCCCGCCTCGGCCGCTCCGCAGCACTATCGGCTTCGGAGCCAGGCCGGGCGGGAGGGAGAGGAGCCAAGCCTCAAATCCCCGCTACGGACGGTGTGTTTGGGAGTCGCAGAGCGAAGCGGATGCAAGGGCCGAGGTTCTGTGGAGGCAGCCCCGAGGCGGCTCTCTCCACTCCGGTTTTACACCGCGGGGAGGCACCGGCAACCGCCAAACACCGACACTTCCCGCAGCTTGCGGCACCCTCGGATCCTCCGCCTGGACCGGAACACGGAGCCCTGCGTCCGCAGCTCGCTGCCGAGGCTCCCCGAACACCGGCCTGCGACCGCCGGCCCCGCTCCCGGTCCGGATCCCGGTCCCATCCGTGACACCCGCCCTCACGTCACCGGCGTGGCCGCCGCTGCCCACGTGATCGCTGACGTCGCGGCGCGGCGGCGGGCGGGCCGGCGGCAGGTGAGGAGCGGCGGGGCGGGGGCAGGGGAAGGCCTGAGGCCGGTGGGTGCTGCGGGGCAATGGCGGAGCACGGCGAGCGGGTGTGCAGGGCGTTCGGCACCGCCTGGGCCTGGCCTCACAACCGGCACCGCCAGCCAAGCCCCCTGCGGTTATCCGAGTCCTGCCGGGGTACCCGGGCCCTCTCAGGCAGGCCCGGTCAGGGTGTCCAGGCCGAAGGGGCCCTGTCAGCCTGTGTGGGGTTAGGGAGGTGCAGGCCGGGCTGGGGGTGTCGGTGAGTTTGGTGTGCAGGGTACTGGGGGGCTAGCTTTGGGGTCTGTGCCTCAGTGCAGGACTGTGAGTGCCTGGGGTGCCCTGCATGCGGCCAGCCTGGGCAGGAAGGCCTGGCTTTGGGGCAGTGCTGCTGGTTCCTCATGGTGCAAGCTGACATACTGATTTTGAGCACTGGCGCAGGGTGCCCAGAGGAGCTGTGGTTGCCCCATCTCTGGCAGTGTTCAAGGCCAGGTTCGATGGTGCTTGGAGCAACAAGGTCTAGGGGAAGGTGTCCCTGACCGTAGCAGGGGGTTGGAACTGGATGAACTTTAACGTCCATTCCAGCCCCAACTATTCTGTATGAACAAGCATATTCATAAATGAGAGAAAATGAAGAGGAAATTATGAGAAGAAGAAGCGTATGTGAAGCAAACAGGACATAACCACTCGGGGTGGTCTAGTGCGGCAGACACAGGCAGCCCCAGATGCCTGTCACCTGTTCTTGCCTCCCTTCCCCATCATGGCTCTGACACACCATGGGCCTCATGTCCCCAGCCATGGCCTGCACCCGGGGTTGCAGCAGCCCATTGCTCTGCGTGCATGTGGGAAGTAGGAGGAGACGTCTGGTTCCTCCAGCAGCACTTTAATGGTTGCTCTTTGACCTGTGTGTCTGATAGAGGTGTTCTCCAGGCAGGATCCGGCCAGGGCCCTTGGAGAGCTGGCTCCTGTGGTCTAGTGAGTTGTAGGTAATTTATGTCTAGACAGTGACAGATTTTGGGATCCAACTCTGTCATCATGCTTCAGAAGTACTTTGCATGTTACTTCTGCTCTGCCTTAGTTTCCCCATCTCTAAAGTGGGGACTCGCCTCTGACATAATGGTTGTGAAAATGAATTGGCATAAACTAGCACATGCTTGTAAGATTTAATTGTAAATCTTGACTAGCAAATGGCTGGCCCTTGACATCCCTGGCTCCCCCATGATTCACCCTCCATGCATTTCCAATCTAGCCAGGGGAACACAGTGTTAATGGACTTCCATCTCTTTGAGAATTAGAATGTTTTATGGAGGGCAAAGTTTGTCAGCTACTTCAGTTTCACCCTTTGCTTTCTCAGGCACAGTGAAGCTTATGAAGACCGAGCAAAAAGCTGAATGGTATTTTGTGTGAGCAGAGGCAAGAGGCATCCAGACGTGGGGAACTACAGAGGCAGGTAACACAGGAGTGTGACACCTTGGGGAAAGGGCAGGGAATAGAACTGTTTCTTGCACTGCTAAACCATAGGATTCTTAAGGTCATCCAGTTCCAGTGCCCTGCCATGGGCAGGGGTGGCTCACACTAGACCATGTTGCCCAAGGCCATGTCCAACCTGGCCTTGAACGCTGCCGGGGATGGAGCATTTACCACTTCTTTGGGCAACCTGTTCCAGTGCCTCACCACCCTCACAGTAAAGAACTTCTTTTAGCTGTGTTTGGTGTTAATCACTGGGGTGATTAAATAATGATAGAGAACCTGTTTTAACTTTGTAGAGGCTTATAATTATGACCCAAAAAAGAAAGGTCACCTGTTAAAAATTATGGGGAGACCAGAGTAAATGACTACTAAAGATGTGGGAGAAAAGAGCTTCACTTCTGGAAGCTGAAGACAATTCTATTGGAAAGATTGTGAAGGATTTTTTTAAATCCATTTCTTATACTGTAAGGCATCTAAAATAGACGTCCTCCTCAATATGGGTTTTGTTGGTAATCTGTTTTAGTTGTGTTTTAATATTGAAAGCAAATCTTTCAACAGTGAGAGTACTTTGTTTTGTCCTTGAGAGAATCTTTTGCTTGCTAAGAAAACCATGGCTTGTCAGCAAGGAGCTTTATTAAAAGGGAAAGCCTTGTCATTCCTTGCTTGTTTAAATGAGACTTTCAGGCTCCTGGAAACAAAGCACAGGTCAAGAAAGGAAGCTGTGTCCTTATGAGTCTGTAGAAAGAGATTCTTTCTTATTGGCTGGTTGCTGTGTTGTTGCTTTTTCTCCTTTGTGCTTTTCCTTTGGACATAAATCAGCAGCAAAGTTATAGAATGGTACAGCAGCTTGTTACAGAGGACAGCCAGAAACAATCATATTATAATAAAGTCCAGTGTATCTTGCAAACACTGTATAAACTATGAGATTTGTCCTGGAAATAAATCTGAGGTATTATCCCACTGGAGTCAAGATACCACTTTGAGGATTTAGTGTATGGTGCCTTTTGAGCACAGTGTACCTGTGGGCAGACAATCAGTCACACACAAGTCCAGTGTACTCCAAACTTCCTGTGATGAGACCTGTGGTGGTGTTGGGCTGGGATTTTTACTCCTGAAATGTATCAGGTCTTGGTTCAGTTTGTGACTTGGTCACAGCACTGCTTGGTGACCTTGGTCAAATCACGTCTTCCTCTGGTTTGTGAAATGGACGCAGCTTTCTGCCTTCCTGTTTAGATAGCAGATATCACAGAGAGGGTCTGTGCTTCACTGGGTTTTGGCATAAGACTGTAATATCACTTGGGACTCCTAGCAGTTACTGAGGCTTAAATAGGATAAATACTTGGATAAGCAAAAAATGTTTGAGACGTGCATGCTATTTGCTTCTCCCATGTATGATCTGTTTGTGGATGTGGCTGTGAAATGAATTGTGAAATGAGCTGATCAGAGTTAAATACTGCATAGCATGGCATTAAGGCAGCCCAGAGCCTATCCACCTTGCCCTGGACAGTGACAGCATTAAACTTGCAACATCCCAGCATGTTCTTAAAAACTTGAGAGGAATGGGTGGAGAACCAGAAAGGGGATTATCCCACTTTGGGCACCCTTTAGAGATGTGACTGAAGAAGAGCTGGAGAGAACCTATGAAGAGGTTCAGGTTTCTTGATTTTTCATAGATTTTCAGGCTAGGCCTCTCCCCATCTTGAACATCCTCTGCAGTCAGCTGGTGCCTCCCACTGCAGCCTTCACTTGTGCCAGCATGGCATTGTGCTCTGCTGTGTCACAGTGTGTGGTGCTCACAGCAGGCCTCAGCTGCTGGTGGTTTCTGGGTAGCAAATGGAGAGGCTGGTGTTCACTGCAGTGCCAAAGGTACATCGATTGCAAAACCACAGCAAGGGAGAGGGATTGGCCCATGCCCTTGTTTTCCCCTCTGATCTGCTGCCTTCCATCCAGCCTGTGCCCCACCCCTGCCTGCTGCCAGCCATGATCTGCAGCGCATTTGCCAGAGGTCTTTAGAGAAGGTTCCTTTAAGCCTCTGTAGTTGTCCTCTGGCAGTCACTTTCGAGAACTCAGTGGGCAGTTCCTCCTGTTATCATTGTGTTCTTGCTACATGAACTAACATGCAGCCCTGAGGTAAATATGGCCAGTTAACACATCCCTGTGAATGTCCTTGGCAGATTTCTTTTTTCTGAAACCCTGGGCTATAGTGACAGTTTCATTCTTAACTCTTCCATTTCTGAGTTCCTGACATCTGTGGCTTCCTCTCCCAGCAGCCTGTGCTCCTGTGACATGTAAGCTACAGCATCTCTGCCCTGAGAGTGAAAAGACTGAAAGTTTCTCTTTGTGCACATGATGCGTGGGGCTACTTGTGATCTGTGGGTACTTGGGACCATCAACATCACATGCCAAGACCTTTCCTGGCTGTCACAGGGCATGTCTGAGGTGCTCTGCTTCCTGCTGCTGTCCACATGTAAGAAGGGTCAGCAAGCATGCTGAGCTTTCATGTATCACCACAGGGGTGCCAGTCCTTCTATGGATGGGAGAGGTCCTTTACAGGATAAATCAGCTTTGACTCTCTGGCCTCAACTTGATCTCTCATGCTCAAGGAACATGAGTGAAGAGACAAGACAGCAGAAATTCTGGGCTGAGAGGGATGATGTTGTCACAGTTGTCCTCAATAGAAGATTCCAGTGGTGACTGCCTCTAGCCTGTACGTGTGAGTAGCCTGGGATGGCTGGAGAAGCTCTGAAGTTTTGTGTTTTGTTTTAGTTACAGGTAGGAAGATGAGTCCAAAAATTACAACAGAGCTGCTGAAGCAACTGCGGCAAGTGATGAAGAGTCCCAAGTATGTCCAGGAGCCTGTCCAAGCCTACATAGTGCCCTCTGGAGATGCCCACCAGGTATGGATGTATCAAGGGAGTGATAGCACTTTCCTTCCCTGCAAAAAATAAAAGCCAGGGGTAACTAAAGTCTTCCTTTGTTCATTCATTTAGAATCACAGAATGGTTTGGGTTGGAAAGGACCTTAAGATCATCTAGTTCCACCCCCCCTGCCATGGGCAGGGACACCTCACACTAAACCATGTCACCCAAAGCTTTGTCCAGCCTGGCCTTGAATACTGCCAGGAATGGAGCATTCACAACTTCCTTGGGCAACCCATTCCAGTGCCTCACCACCCTAACAGTAAAGAACTTCCTCCTTATATCCAATCTAAACTTCCACTGTTTAAGTTTGAACCTGTTACCCCTTGTCCTGTCACTACAATCCCTTATGAATAGTCACTCACCAGCATCCTTATGGACACCCTTCAGATACTGGAAGGCTGCTATGAGGTCTGCAAGCAGCTTTCTCTTCTCCAGGTCTGAACAGCCCCAACTTTCTCAGCCTGTCTTCATATGGGAGGTGCTCCAGTCCCCTGATCATCCTTGTGGCCTCCTCTGGACTTGTTCCAACAGTTCCATGTCCTTTTTATGTTGAGGACACCAGAACTGCACACAATACTCCAAGTGAGGTCTCATGAGAGCAGAGTTAGAGGGGCAGGATCACCTCCTTTGACCAGCTGGTCACGCTCCCTTTGATGCAGCTCAGGATACGGTTGGCTTTCTGGGCTGCGAGCGCACACTGCTGGCTCGTTAAGTTTCTCATCAGCCAACACCCCCAAGTCCTTCTCCGCAGGGCTGCTCTGAATCTCTTCTTTGCCCAACCTGTAGCTGTGCCTGGGATTGCTCCGACCCAGGTGTAGGACCTTGCACTTGTCATGGTTAAACTTCATGAGGTTGACATCAGCCCACCTCACAAGTGTGCCAAGGTCCCTCTGGATGGCATTCCTTCCCTCTAGCGTATCAACTGAACCACACAGCTTGGTGTTATCAGCAAACTTGCTGAGGGTGCACTCAATCCCACTGTCTATGTCACTGACAAAGATGTTGAACAAGACAGGTCCCAACACCGATCCCTGAGGGACACCACTTGTTACTGGTCTCCAGCTGGACGTTGAGCCATTGACCACAACTCTTTGCATGCGGCTATCCAGCCAGTTCTTTATCCACTGAGTGGTCCACCTATCAAATTGATGTCTCTCTAATTTAGAGACAAGGATGTTGTGTGGGACAGTGTCGAATGCTTTCCACAAGTCCAGGTAGATGACATCGACTGTTCCACCCCTGTCCATCATTTCCGTAACCCTGTCATAGAAGGCCACCAAATTGGTCAGGCAGGATTTCCCTTAGTAAAGCCATGCTGGCTGTCACCAAGCACCTTGTTGTTTTTCATGTGCCCTAGCATGCCTTCCAGGAGAATATGCTCCAAGATTTTGCCAGGCACAGAGGTGAGACTGACTGGTCTGTAATTCCCCGGGTTATCCATTTTCCCCTTCTTGAAAATGGGGGTTGTATTTCCCTTTTTCCCGTTGTCAGGGACTTCACCTGACTGCCACGATTTTTCAAATATGATGGCCAGTGGTTTAGCAACTTCATTTGCCAGCTCCTTCAGGACCCGTGGATGGATTTCATCAGGGCCCATGGACTTGTGCATGTTCAGGTCCTTAAGATGCTCTCGAACCAGATCCTCTCATACAGTGGGCCCAGGGTCTTCATTCTTGCAGTCCCTGTGTCTGTCTTCCAAGTCTTGGGTGGTGCGGTCAGAGCATTTGTCAGTGAAGACTGAGGCAAAGAATTAATTAAGAATCTCAGCCTTCTCCAGATCCTGTGTAGCCAGTTCTCCTGATAGCTTCCAGAGGGGGCCTATGTTGTCCCTAGTCTGTCTTTTATTCATTACGTACCTACAGAATCCCTTCATGTTATTCTTAACATCCCTAGGAAAGTTTAATTGTAACTGGGCCTTAGCTTTCCTAACCTGGTCCCTAGCTTCTTGGGCAACATCCCTGTATTCATCCCAGGCCACCTGTCCTTGCTTCCACCTTTTATAAGCCTCTTTTTCCTTTGAATTTTTCTCAGCAGCTCCTTATCCATCCAAGGAGGTCTCCTGGCCCTCCTGCTGCACTTCCTTCTATTCAGGATGCAACACTCCTGAACTTGTAGCAGGTGATCCCTGAATATCAAACAACAGTCTTGGGCCCCTCTGCCTTCTAGGGCTATATCCCATGAAACCTTGCTAAGCAGGCTCCTGAAGAGGCCAGAGTCTGCTCTCTTGAAGTCCAGGGCAGTGAGCTTGCTGCACACTCTTCTCACTGTCCTGAGGATCTCAAACTTGAGCATCTCATGATTGCAGTTTTAATTTTTCTAGCATAAGAGCCTGGGTAACCTGAGAAACATCATGTTGGAAAAGGTTTCTGGAGTCTGTTCAGGAGGCTGAGGTTTTATGTTCTTGTAACAAGTCAGCGTGGATGTTCCACCAGCAACTTCTCATCAGGTTGTCTCCAGGGAGCTCATGCTGCAAAAGAACGGGGCTTGCAGAGCACTTGCTGTCCCTTTCCTGGCTATTGGGAAGAATGGATTTAGTGGGGAAGGAAAAGACATTATCTAGCCTTTAGTTTCCCCATTAACACCTCCTGATCAACAGATGTTCTTATGTGAGGTGACAAAGGGTTAGCTGCAAAACCCTCCCTTTGCTAGATCCAGTTCTTGGTTGGATTTGCTGTCTTATACAAAAGCCCTTCAAATCCCATGCAGAGGGACATTTGGAGGGGCAGGGAAGGAGCAGGCCATGCTGACATTTCCCCTTCAGTGCTACTTTTCATCAACTTGTTTTGAGCACTAAAGCCAGGAGGGAAGTGAGGGCTCTGGGTGGTAACTCATGGCAGTAATTGTTGTGTGCCGCTTCCACTGGTAAGAGTTTTATAGTCCATGACATGAATTTTAAATGGCTGAACTGCCTTTTGCCTCCCCTGCCTCCTCACATGCTCTTCTGCTCACTCTGTTAGGAGACCCAAGAACTGCCAAGGGTTTTTCCCTCCTCAGCCATTTTCAGGAAACAAAAGACCTGAAGCTTTCCTGGCTCACACCCAAAGCTCCCTTTTACCCCAGGGTGTGTGAGAGCAAAATGCAACTGAATCGGAACCTTTGCCCTTGACTTGGCACTGGGGTGAGCTGAGTCCAGACTTGCCTGTGCCTTGGGACTGTGTGTGCAGCATCGTGTTTCCTCCTGGGGAGATCCAAACTTAGGCAGGTAGAGGGAAGGCTTTTTCTGCAGCTGCTATTGTCTGCTGCATTCCTGCCTCAAGCTGCCTCTGTCCATATATAACTCTGGTTTCATTTCACTAGACGTTAAATGCTGTCATGTGAGTTGAAGAATGTGACCCCCAGGACTTCTGGGGTTTTCTGTTGCTTGCTTTTCCTTGACAGAGTGCAGTTAAGCAGAGAACCCCATGTTGCTATTTCCTGCCAGGCGAGTTGGTCAGGTTTCTCTGCAGAGCGAATCTATCTGAATTGAAACGATTACTAAAAGCTGCTGATTCTGGAGCCTCCTGAATAGCTAGTGCAGGATTTTGTCTGTGAGCTTTGGGAATTAGTGCAGTTTTAGGCATTGGCAGGAACCTCTTGATCCCACAACAGACTTACTGATTCCAGGTAAATCATGATGAGCTGAGATTTGCAGCTTCTCCAAGTTCCAAGCAAAGGTTTGTTTCCTGTACACAGATAGGAACTTTACAGCCCTGCAGTCAGCGTTTGCTCTCAAGCAGCTTCTTCTGTGAGTCAGAAGGCTGCGGTTTAATGATAGCCAAGTTTTGGTGGCTTGAGCCATTTCATCCGCACAGCTCAAGATACTTACTGCTGTCCTTGCCTCACTCAGCTGTTCCTGAGGCTGCCCTGGGATCAGAGACCTTGTCAACAAAGAGGACTTTCCCTCCTCTGGTTTTAACATGGGGTTATGATTAGGGGAAACCTTATTCCTTTCTAGTTGCAAAGGAACTCCTGGATTGCACTGGTGCTGATACAGCCCAATGCTGCAACTTACTGATTTCTCTTTGTAACATTGGGAATGTTTGAGTTCTGAGCTCTGTGGTACTTTAGTATTGGTTTTCCTGCAAAGTCTAGAAGGCTTAGGTTGTAATACTGCCAGGAGGCTTGCCACCAGCTGTGTCCTTTGCTTTCCATGTGTAGTTGTGTAAGGAGCTGAAGGACTTGCAGAACTTCTCAAACACATCTGTCTCTGACTCTGATTTAACCAAGGCTGATAATACCTTGGATTGGTGGCTCCTCCAGCCAGCCCTGAATGTTGGCTTGCTTTGACTTTTGATAAGAAGTTAGAAGAAGCAGGCTGATTCCTTAGGAATGTTGGTGGTCTAAAGGCTGATGAACAAGGAGGGCAGTCCCAGGCAAAAGTGGGCTGAAGTCCTTAGAAAGAGCTTCCTTTCAGGAGTTCTGTGTGGATCTTGTGACTGGAAGACTCAAAGGATCAGGAGGAGGTGAAATGCTATGCTTTTGGGAATGAGGCACCTAAATCCTTTGTGGTTTGGCTAAAAGCCTCTCTGAGCTTTGGGATGTTGCAGTGGTAAATGCAGGATCCAATTTATGTTGTGTCACTCAATTTACATTGAATTTGGAGTTTGGCCTTACGAGAATATTCAGAGATTGGAGGAGCTTTCTTCTTAATGGGAGGGAGTGATGTTTGGATTACAGCTTGGGTTTGGAGCCAGTCACAGCTTAACTGGGGCTGGCTTCCACCCTAGGCCTTGACTTGGTGAAAACAAATTTGGTCAGATCTGGCTGGTCTTCCACATCAAAGAAGCACCTGCCCAGCTCAGGGCCTGTGTTTGGGTTGGCAGAGATGCTGTCTTCTGCTCAGGGCTGGCTCCTCTGAGACGCACTTGTTCAGAGCCAAGGAATCAACGAAGTTATAAAGCAAGAGACGGCTTGTGTGCAGGTTGTACTGACCTGTTCTGGATATTGCCAATGCAGTTAGGTTTTTGGCGGTGAATACTGACCTCCCTCCAAATACACAGCAGTGTTTGTTCTTTAAATGCATCGGTGTTGTAGCTGTAAGGGCCGTGAGCTTCATTTTTCATTGCTGATCTTTGGTTGACACTAGGATAGAATACGCTTCAACATGTTAATGGCCCAACCAGGCAGGCTCTGGTGATCAGCACCACTGATTTTCTTTGGGCTTCTTCCTGGCTTAGCTGAGGGTTTCTGTGGTACAGCCCCAGTTTTGTCTGTGTGTCAGAGACTGACAGGTGTGGTGCAAAGCAGACATGAAAGGCCCAAGGAGAGCTAGGTTGAGGGCCATCAGATCTGCAAGACAAGCCCCAGCGAAATACTGTGCTGTGGCCTGTACTTTGTATGGCATACGCAGGTGTTCCCCTTGTAATTTTAGCTTATGCAAAACATGGGCTCATCTTTGTGCAGTAGAGGGTTGCTGCATGGAACAGAACAGGTGGGTGTGCAAGAATTCAGACTGACAGATGAATGAACCATCTTCCCCTCCACATCCCTCATACTCCTTTTTAAAGCCCATCTGCCTCATTGTAAACTCAAAACATTCCCTGGATTTGTCTGTAAGTGGGACAGCATGAGGTATTTCCCACACAGCCAAGGTCTTCATTAGCTTAGGTCACCTTTTGCTGGGTCTAAAACTGATGTGATTCTTTTTTTTCCCTTCAAGATTTTTCTTTTTAATTATTTTAATTAATTTCACTGTTCTGTGCTGTTAATGCAGCCAGCTCAGTGTTAACCCTTCGTATGAATGTGAGATCCCTTGTCTGCACAAGCAAACTAGCTTGTAGTCTCTGCTGTGTTGGTCAAGAGAAAGGGAAGAGAAATCGCTGGTCTGATTTGAGCTGTACTTAGTGGTCT
Source organism: Melopsittacus undulatus (assembly GCF_012275295.1). NCBI lineage: Eukaryota > Metazoa > Chordata > Aves > Psittaciformes > Psittaculidae > Melopsittacus > Melopsittacus undulatus. Next base: position 101,133,166 of record NC_047530.1, on the reverse strand, counting down.
GATCCACAATGGGGAATTCTGAGCATCCCCTTTAGGCTTCTGACCCTGAGAGACTGTATCCCAGCTTTGAGTTGAGATGTATAGAAGGGGGAGTTGTAGCAGTTCGCAGGCTGAATAGTCATTAGGAAAAGCTGAAATGGGGAATCCTTCTCAGATCTATATGGCTCTGCCTTCATATCCTGTCCTGCTGCTGTGAGACAGACAGCTGGGGAAATGAGCACTTGATTCTTTTCCTGGTTGACTTTATCCTCTTGATCTGCTGGTGTTGTTACATTAAAGGGTGTTGGTGGTGCTGTGGTGGGGTGAGGTGGATCCAGCTAGAGGTGTGCAGAGGGCAGTCATCCCTTCCTGAGGAGGGTATCCTGACCACTCTCATCCCCACGCCTGCTGAGTGTATGTCACAGCCCTGTGGGGCTGGACAGGACAAGGCACAGGGAACTGGACTGGCTCAGAGAAGAGGGTGCCCTTGGTCTCAATACCCGTCCCATTTCTGCCAACTTTCATTAGTGGTTGGTTAAAATAGAGGATTTCTTGGGAACATATCTCAGGATACTCCCAGGAGTCTTCCCTGGCAACCAGGAGCAAATACTGTTCAGCCAGATCCTCTTTTGGACAATAGGTTTTATTCCAAGGCTCAGTTTCAAAACTAGTGGTGAATGGTTGATAGCTGCTGCCTGTGGTGTCTCCCATGAGGGGAGGAGCATAGCTGTTCTGGAGGGGTTTTGACCATGGAGTGATGTGAAGGAGAAATAAAGAGTTGGCTCTAGGTGCTTTGAATTGTGCTTCGTACTCCCTCCTGTGCTTTGAACCCTCTGCCTTCCTTAGAGCAGTAAAGAGTAACAGGTTTGAAGGGAGTATTTTCTAACAGTCAGGTGCTTTTAAAACAGACCTGGCCAGAGACAGGCAGATGCAGTATCTATCACAGCAGGAACTAAAACCACCTGAGAATTGGGCTGTGATTTCCCTAAAATGTTTTTTTTCCCATAGCATAGCTGAATGCAGGGAAGCTTTATGGGCAGAGGAACAGGCTTTGGCTTCAGACCATTTGTAAGATACAAATGCAGGGGTTTTGCAGCTCAAACATCAGTGCTGTCAGCTTGGATTAAGCTGATGTGCTGACTTGTACCAGTTAATTACCAACTGTATTCAGCAGTTCTGACCTCCCAGCTTGCCAGAATGGTATCCCATAAAAATGGTGTGTGGGCCATTTCAAGGTACAGTTCCTTTAATTTTAATGTCCTGTGGATGTTGGATATCTGTGCATTCTCAGACTCGTCTGTAGTGCTGCCAACAGATGTTTCCACAAACACAGGTTGTGATGGTGCTTGGGATGAGGATGAACTGGTAATCCTTGATTCTCTCTTGCCCACTCTCCTGGGTTCAGGAGTAGCAGTCATTTTTCTCCTTCTTAGTAGCTGGTGCAGTGCTGTTTTTTCGACTTTAGCCTGAGAACAGTGGTGATAACACTGATGTTTTTAGTTGCTGCTAAGTAATGCTTGCTCTGACTTTCTCAGTCTCATGCTTTGCTGGGGAGGAGGGGAAGCTAGGAGAAAGCAGAGACAGGACACCTGACCCAAACTAGCCAAAGGGGTATTCCGTAGCATAGCACGTCGTGCATAGTGTATAAACCATGGTCTGGTGGTTTATGGTGGAGTTGGGTTTTGAGTAGGCAAGGAAAAAGTGAGAGGATCAGCACCTAATTATGAAATGTCCTAAGGGTTAAAGGTTTTCCAGTTTTATTACCTTGATGATTTTCTTTCAATGTCATTGTAGTGGAAAAAAAAAGTCTTCAAGCAATTCCTATAAATGCCAGTGAGAGGACTTCACTGGAGATAGTGAATCTCACAGATTTTATGCGCTGATTACCCTGGTCTCCCAGATCAAGGGGTGCTTCTGGTTTCCCTTCCTTTCACATTGCAGCTTCAAAGGCAGCATTTGTTTGTTGCCCAAAGGGGAGGCTGAGTGTGAAATAAACATCTGCAAACTCAAGCACTTCAGTGTTTACAGATGTTTGTGGGAGAAAAGTGCTGCAGCTTAAGAAAAACCCCAAAAGCAGTTGGACATAAATGCAATTTAATCACAGATGATTAAATGTTCCAGTAGAGTAGAGCCCAGGATTTTTAACTCATTTTGTTCTCTCTGTGGTGTCCTTTAGGAGAAAAGGCTTATCAAAGTTTCTGTCGTCAGCTGATTCCCTCTCCCCCCCCCCCACCGCTGCTATAAATAATTGCTGCCTCTTTTGTTTCCTAGAGCGAGTACATTGCACCCTGTGATTGCAGACGGGCATTCATCTCTGGATTTGATGGCTCTGCAGGTACCTTTCCAGAACTTGGGTTCTTTCTTAAGTACATAATGCCCCTATAAAGAAATATTCTCATTCATAACACAGAGGCAGTATAGAAAAGGAAGCCTATCCAGCTTGTGTGAACTGTTTTCTTCCCATTTCAGCATCTGCAGAGTTATGTCTTGGCTGCCCACTGGAATTATGTAATATCAGCTCAATAACAAGCTTTCAGAAAATGGTTGACCCCTGAATGAACCTCTCAGAAAGTAAAATCCAGTTTAACTCTTTCATGTGGTGTTTGTAACCTACAGTCATTCCTTTTGATGTGCAGGTTTTTACACTGACCATTTGGGCTGGGTGAATAGTAGATGGACTTCAGCTAGCCTCTGTGTTTAAACACAGCCAGAAACTGCATTTGGAAACAACACTGTGGAAAAGTTTGCTTATCTTGCTGAGACAGGATGTTTTCTTGGCTCTAGGATAGGTCTGTTTCAAAAGACCTAGTTTTTACTCTAGCTGTGCCCTAAGCTCTGCAGCTGACTCTGCTGTGTGATTGTTGGAAAGTCACTTTAGTCTTTTGAGGTCTTTTCCTTTCTAATTGCAAATTGGTTTAATAAATACTGCTACCTATGTATTTGGAGAGTCCATTCACCACTTCCTATGAACTGCTCTGGGACCTCATGTGAAAGGTTGTAAATCCAGGGCTCTGAGCTGCTGTTGATGGATAACATGAATCCTGTATTAATTTTGCATCTTCTGCATGGCCTCTTCATAACCTTCTTCTCTATTTTGGGTCCTTGTTATGTTCTTGGAAGGTCTGTGTTCCCAGCCTAGCAGTGAAGTTTCACCAGGGGCTCCCCTTGTGTTTCTTGCTTCATCTTTGCAGAATGAAGCAGCTTAAAATGGAGTTTGTCTTGGGGAAGTTTGGTAGAAGACAGTTAATTCCTGTTTGGAAACTGCTCTGCTAATATGGACTTCAGTGTATGGTGACAGAAAGCATGGCCAAGATGCAGAGATTCAAAAGACATTTTGTTTCTGTATTGCCAAGGGCAAGGCAGCTACAGTGTCTTGCTGAGATGTCACTGCCCCTCAGCTGTGTGCTTGCATCCCTCCATCTGGAGTCAGGGGAATGGGACAGACATTGAAACCAGCAGAAGTTTATGTTTGTATTTCCTGTTCAGCCATCTCTGTTAGGGCTGGAACATTGGGAAAGGGATGCAGCTGACAGCTGGAGTGATACCCATGTCTGCTGGCCTTTAACAGCTGTTTCTTGTGGATGGCCAGAGCCCAGGCTTCCTCACCTCAAAAAGAGGGGATGGAATCCAGGGATGTACAGTATGTGTTACTGTGACAACAACCAAATGGAGACCACAGTCTGTTACAGAAGGTTTGGAAAGTCCCATTTATCCAGTTCCACTGACTGGTGGAGATTGCTTAAGTTGCTTAAGCAATTCATTAAGCTGCATCTTAGTGCATACTGTCCCTGAGAGGATTTGGAAAGTTGTAGTGCAGGGTGAACAGTATCTCCACTGAAACTGGACTAACCTTTGAAGAGGTGAGAAAAGCTGCCTTTCTGAGAACTGGGGTGCATTTCAAATGCTCTCCCTGCTCTCTGTGTCTCTGCATGGTGGCTGCTCACCTCTACATCACTGCATCTTTCTGTCTTCCTGCCTAGGTACTGCCATAGTAACTGACCAGCATGCAGCCATGTGGACAGATGGACGTTACTTCCTGCAAGCTGCACATCAAATGGATAACAACTGGACACTCATGAAAATGGGTATGCAGGAGACTGGGATACTGCTCCACTGATAAATGGGACAATCACAGACCATTTGGTCACTTCAGACAGGTTATGGCTTGGCCTGTAGGGATTTCCCATCATGCAGGGACTTAGGAACATCTTGGATACACTGCTCCTGCTTTAGTGTCCTGTGGCTCTTCTTGCCCATTGGTCTAGACATTCATTAGTAGACGTATTTGATGCATTAACATGGACTTTGTGGGTTGTGTGGGAGTGCTTCAGTATGACTGATGATTTGAACCTATTTTTCTTTTTGTTCCCTTAAATCCTTGGAGGTCTGAAAGATACACCAACTCAGGAGGACTGGCTAGTAAGTGTCCTTCCAGAAGGCTCGAAGGTGGGAGTGGACCCTTTCATTATTCCAGCTGGTTGGTTTTACTTTATTTTATAACTCTGGGTTGGGCAACTAGATCTTGCTTCTCTAGCTAAGCTGTTGTATGATGGTATGTAGATAACCGTATTTCAGCCCAGGTGGGATGGTGGGTTAGATAGACTGTTATGCAAAACAGGTTGGATTTTGGTTTTAGGCATGTATCACCAGAGCTCCATAGCAGTGCATTGACTCTAAAACATAAGGGATGAGAGCTAGTCTCTGGACTTGCAGTGACTATGCCTAGAAAGTAGAGTCCTGGTCTATCTCTTTTTGTCTGTTCTTTGGCTTGGCACAGGCATTTCAGTATGAAGTTGCTGAGTGCTTTGGCCAGCTTGGGAGCCAGAACACTCAGGCAAAACTCATGCTGCTACTTCTGCTTTGTGGTCTTGGTATAGCTGCAGCTTTCCCTGTAAGAAGCACATTCCTGGAGAAGTACCATTTTTATCAGATGAACGAGTATCCATCTCCTCCCTAAGCCCAATTCAAAGGTCACTGGAGGCAAGGGGAGACATATGCTTGATTCAGATTGACTAAGGATCAGTCTTGTGGCTTTGTGGAAGCTCATCTAGTCTCTTGTCTAGCTTCGATCTAGCATGGTTCTGCACTGGGGTAGAGGACACCCTTACAGCACCCTCTGGGGGGCAACATCTGTCTTCCAGCTGGAGCAGTTCTTCACCTCAAGCACGAGGCTCCAGGGTTGTGAGGTTCTGTACCTGCTGCTGGTTGCAATGATCGTGTTTGTGGAGCTCTAATTGCAGTAGCTTTTAAGGGAATGGGAAGAAGGAGAAGCTGCAAGGAAAGGAGGAGACTCATATTCTTGAGTCTGCCCCCTGTGAATGGGGCTGTGGTTGAACCAGTGTGTGTTCTTCAAAGCCGTCACTCTTGACTCCTTTCCCTTTGGCAGACCAGTGGAAGAGGATGTCCAAAGTCTTGAGAAGTGCTGGCCATGACCTTGTGCCTGTCAAAGAAAACCTGATAGATACAATCTGGACAGACTGTCCTCAGCGCCCCTGCAAGCCTCTCATCACACTTGACCTGAGTTACACAGGTGAGAAGCTTAACTCCCAATAGACAAGGGCTGTTTCTACTGCCCTATCCCCATTTTACTTTCCTCTTACAATGTAGGGAGAAGAACACCACTGCAGCACCTCTGTCCTTAAAACTTAAAATACTCATTTGTTAGAGGCTAGATAATCTCAAAACAAATCCATGTATGTCTGGAGGGCAGCTTGTTTGAGATGCCTCATGTCAGTTATCACAAGCACAATGTGTTTTGGGTATCTCCAAAATCTAATGTGTTGGTCTGTGTTTGCATCATCATGCCCAGTAAAGCTGGTAACTGTAGCTGTTCATACTGTGTTTTGCAGGGGTCAGCTGGAAAGACAAAATTGCAGCCCTCCGTTCAAAAATGGCTGAGAGAAAAGTCTTGTGGTTTGTGGTAACGGCCTTGGATGAAGTAGCGTGTAAGTCTTTGCATCTCCTTTCTCAGTTCTTCCTACAAAATATATGTCCTTCCTGCCTTGAAAAGGAAGAACTCTGCCAGGGTGAGAGGGACTTATGACAGCCAATGTGTTTGTTAGAGACCAGTTAACTTGTATTATGTGCAGTGGTGATAACAGGTCATAAATAGCAAGCCAGTATTTCTACACCATGCCTTATTACACCAGGGCAGCTCCTGAGTACATTTTTGGCCCAGGAAACTGCAAATCACCACCTTTAAAAAACAGCCCAGGCAAAGGGAGAGGAGTTATATATAAAGCCTGAGGCAGTCTGAAGGAAAAAAAAGGCCTATGAGATCTTCTGGCTGTAAAATATCCTGATGCTGCCTTACCCTATGGGGAGATGGAGACTGTTTTCTGCTGTGGAGTCTGGGCTATAAACAAAGCAATGCAACATGCAGCTTTGTATACATAAGGCAAGGGTGGAGTACACAGTATTCACAGCAATCTTCCTAATTGTCACTACTTTTTAAGTCAGTCTCTCCCTCTCCAGTGTTTGGCAAATGCTTTGATTAAACAAATAAGTTGGGGCTCAACTTGTATTTCCAGATCACTTTAACTTGGGGTCGCGGGGTGCTGCTGGAGGGTCCCCTCTGTGTTTGGGGCCCCAGGATGACTAGGTCTGCACACCTTGGCTCCCAGCCCAGTGTCTAGGAAGGGAGGATGGCCAAAACCAGCAGTGGTTTCCCCAGGACTGTTGTTGCTAGTGCTGTGTATCCTTTGTGCAGAAATCACCAGTGCACAGACTGGTGCAGTGGGAGCACGGCATGGGTAGGTTCTGGGTGCTGCTAATGCCTGTGCCCCACGTATGATTTGAAAAGGTAGAATTGAAGGTCATGTGTTCCTAGCAACAGCACTGCTAGCTCAAGAGTCTGTGGTGCTGGGTGGAGTTAGCTTGCTGTGGTCTGTGGGCTCTCCTGGATCTGGGACACTGAGCAAAGAGCTTGTTTCATGAAAGAAGTACTTCGGAGCGTGGTGAATATGACTCCTCTCCAGGGAGGCCTGCATGAGCAGAGATTGTGTGTCTCACCTTTTCAGGCACATCTCCAATTAAATTAATGATAAATTGGTGCCCTGAGGTGGTTTCAGATTAAATGTCTCCAGCAAAGCCAAGCTTGGTTATGAATCAGAGGTTTTAAGATGGACCAGAGGTTATGAGAGAAGCTTATTGCCAGGTGCCTGGTTGATTTCCTACCCTAAAGGGGAAAGGGGGAGAAGTTGTCTTTAATTGTATCTAATTCAATTCACTCTATTAAACTCCAGACAAGTTTCTAGGGACAGAAGGAGAGCCACAGAGCAGGCTGTTGCCTCCTTACTGCATTGGGAGTCAGCTGAGCGAGGAAGTTTGTACCCATGCAGTGAAGAGTTCTTTGTGGCTCTTTCCTGCTTCCAAATGACCTCCTCCTTCCCTGGGGAGAATCAAACTCTATTTTTACTTTTGAGGCAGAATTTGCATGGTTCGGTGAGTACAGTGCTGGGCTGTGATTTAGGACATGTTGGTTCTTTTCCCAGCTGTCCTGCTGGCTGGCCTTATTGCCTTGAGTAACTCATTTCAGCTAATTGGATACCCTGGGGTTTTTATTTGACCCTAAAATCAGGAGTTTGGAGATGCTGAACATCTACTTCCCCTCTTGACTTTGCCTGGAGTTAAGTGAGACTGTGCAGTCAGAATCTGAGGTGTTGTAGGTACCCAGATGAGAGAGAGGCCTTTTGGGAGTATTTTAGTCTTGCCTATTGCATCTCCTTCCCTCAATGATCAAGAGAAGGATTGGGATGAGATAACTTGTACCTTGGAAGTCTTCTGGCTGTTGAGAAGGGAACTTTAATTGCATTGCACAGACCAGAAAGGGCAAACACTACTTTTTTTTTCCCCTTGTCTTTTTTGCCTCTACCTTCCTTCCAAGCCAGCCCTCCTTTAAAAGTCAACCCCGTTTCCTTGCCCGATGGGAGTGTTTAAACTGCAGTTCTGGTGCCATCTCCTGGCAAAAACTTAGGATTGCTGGCAAAGCAGCAGGGCTTGGGACAGCTGGGTGGGAGCTGGACCCACGGCCTGCATCCATGACGACTCATTGCTTGACTGTGTTTTGCTGAGATTATTTTTGGCTTTTTCTAATGTTGTAACAGATGAACCAGGACTGTGATTCTTGACGTTCTTATTTTCCAGGGCTTTTCAACCTCCGAGGCTCTGATGTTGAGTACAATCCTGTGTTTTTTGCATACGCCGTCATAGGAATGAACACAATCAGGTGCTTGTATTCCCCTCTTCTGTCCCCCCAAGATGCATTTTTTACTGTGGGATAACTGTTCTAGTGAACCATTTGTCTTTTCAAAATGCCCATGCTTGGGCACTCTAATGTCCTTTCTGAGCACTTTTGTCTTCAACCCTAATTACTCTCCTCACCTGATCAGAGCTAGAGAGGCAGCCAAGGGCTCTGCTGCACTCCTCAGCACCTCAAATGACTTGCTGGGTGACCTTGGCTGTGATGGCTGATCCCTCTGTCTATCACCTTGAGATAACAGAAAGGGCCCTTGAAGCCCTGGGCAAAATGTGCGTAAGAGCCAATGCTGGGCTGCATGTTGGAAAACTTTACTGGTATTGATGAGTCACTTCAAAACTGTAGGGACTGTGTAGAAAAGTTTCAGGACTGGCTTATGACAGAAGGCTTCTTTCCTGTGACTGCCCTGTATATTGAACCTCAGCAAGCACAAGTCTTTTGGAGGCATCTCCAAGCTGCTAGCTAGATGCGTCTGAGGTGTAAAACCTGGCTGGATGAGTACAGGCTGTATGTGAAGGCTGAGCTGAACTTTCCAATTTAGTGAAAGTGAGAACTCTGTGATATATAGAACAACATTAGCTTTTCCTTTCCATGTATTGCCCTTAAAAATTAGAGAATGGCCATTATGTGGCTCTCATTCTCTCCTGCTTGAAGTGCAGTGATGGGATGCAGCCAGTTTGAATGTGTCATACAAACAAAAATGCTGTCAGCTCATTTCCTCTCAGCAGGGTGGTACCTCTTAATTTCAAAGCAGGATTTAAGCAGTGTGATGGCCAGTGGTTAAAACAATATAAATTAAAGTGTAGCACATAAATTAACAAACTCCTTTCTCCCTGAAATGTTACCAGAGTGGTTTATCCTTCTCTCCTTCACTCCAATCACTGTCAGATATGGTCCCATCTATAATTTCTGTCTGATTTGTTTCTCAGACTCTTCATTGATGGTGACCGGATGACAGACCCAGCTGTGAGGGAACATTTACAGCTTGATTCCACCCTGGAGCCTGAGTTTAAAATCCAGGTGATGCCTTATGGATCTGTCCTGTCGGAGCTGCAGGCTGTTGGTGCAGGCCTCTCACCCAAGGACAAAGTGTGGCTCAGTGACAAAGCAAGCTTTGCTCTGACTGAGGCCATTCCCAAGGTTAGTGGCCCTTGAAAAGGAAAATGCTTTCCTCTTTTCTGCTCAGCATGGTCAAGAATGGTGTTAATGAGGGCAGCTGGACTCAGCTTCCTGTCTGCAAAGGATGATTCAATCTGGAGCTTGTGCGGAAGGGATCCAGCCATGCTGAGGTATTGAGGGGTTGTTAATCCTGGAGTTGCTCTCGATGGAGCTGCCCTCACAACTCGCTAAGCTGATTTACCCAAAGAATTGTCAGCTTAAGATAAGGCCAGTACAGGGAGAGAGGAAACAGGGTGAACTCGGGTCATGCTGGCCGGGGATGGAGCATCAGCCTTATGCAGACCAGCAGTAAGAGCTGGAAACTTGCAGCAACTAAAGCAATAAAGTTGAGCAGGACATTTGGGAGCAGGTGTTTGGCTTGATCTGAGGGTCTGAAGATATTTATTTCAGTGGCATGAGGATATCAGGCAGTATGTGACATCCTGTAAGGAAGACAGAAAGTACAGGGAGACAGAGTTGTTGCACGAGGGAACCTTGCGAGGACACACATAACCTTGCAGGCAGTGGTTCCATACAGTGAGTGCATCTGCTGAGGGACATCAGAATAATTTCAGTACAGCTGTACTTGCTATATCTTACCCTTGAACTTGACAGTCTGGGAGTCCTGTAGTTCACCTGATATTCCATAGTCATGAAAGAAGATACTTGGGAAGGATATTTCCTACCATGTACGTGAGAAAGAGAGACCCTTTTTTGCCCCTGCTCAGGGTTAAATCTTCTGACACCTTAATCCATTTCTAGATGCAAATGGCCTCTTGTTTAGGGTAGCAGAAAGCAAAGGGTTTGGGGAGCATTCAGGATAAATTGTTGTTGCTCTTTTGACTTCAGAGTAGAATTGCTGTAGTTGCAGTTAATTGACCAACCCTAGTTTGGTGAAGTTGCTGTAGATGATTTACTTAGAACATCCATATGGAGAAGTACAGCAGATCTGGCCTAGATTAAGAAATGTAATGAGTTGTAGTGACATTATTTACCCTGTTAGCAGTTTCAGCTGATACTGAGTCATTACAGTGCTACATGCCCTCTCTTTGCAATGGGAGAATCCCTGGTTCAAGGAGGTCTGTGCAATAGAAAGTATGAGAGGGAGGACTGAAATGTCTTGATTAAAAACCACTGAGAGAGTCACTGGAAGAGCCAGAGGTTTCCTGGTTCCTTATGCTGGGCTTTTTTCTTCAGCTTGACACCAGCTGAGCAGCTGGTCTGTGGTGCTTTGAAGAACCCTTGTGCTGGAAGTCCATCTACTGTCTCCATCAAAGCCAAATATTGACACTGGCAAAAATCCAGTCCATTGTTAAACACAGATCTTCAAACCCTTTATAAATTTACCTACAGGTGCATGTAAATATGCTTTTCACAGAAGATCAGTACAACCTACTAGTATCTGTGAAAGGCAAACCAGTCTAAGAATCTGACAGTTGAGAAGTATTGTCCTGAAGCTGATAAAAGAACTTTCCCGACTTGTGGCTTCTTCAGTACTTTAATTCTGTAGTGTACTTTAATGTACACTTTCATGTAGTGTACTTTAATGTACACTTTCATGTAGTGTACTTTAATGTAGTGTAATTGTCTTGCTATTTTTAGACCTGTAGGATTTGTGTGAAATTGGTCTTTGCTGAAGGTCTACCAAGCCTGTGTTTGTGTAGGTGCTCATCCCATATCCTCATATATAATGAGTAGAGCAGAGAACTCTGGGGCAAAAGACTTTGTCTTTGATCCTTCTTCTGATGCCAAGTGTGACAAGGCTTGGCCAAGTCACCTCAGTTGGTGAATTTCTGAAGACATGCTCAGAACCAGCCAAGCATTCCTGCTAATCTAAGGACAGCTGATGTTTGGGGAGGTGGTAAGGGATCTGTTACTAGTTCTTAATGTAGGGCCATCCCCTCCAGGCACAGGAAGATTTTGTCTCAAAACTGCTGATGTAAACTTCTTTCAGAAGTGGACAGCATATAATGCTGAGCTTTGCAAAGGCCCTCCATGGTTTTTAGGGCCTTGAGGTATTTGTTAGAGCTGCTGACCATTGGAAGTGGTGATTCTCAGTGCTGGAGGAACCAGACCCTTGAAGGGCCCACCAGGTTCAACTCCAGTGCTTGTAACTTGGGCTGGATATCCTGTGCTTCCTGCTACTTGGGTGACAAGTCAGGTAACAAGTCAAGGTGACTTTTGGTCTGTTTGCACAGCCTAAATTCCACCTTAGTCCCTGGGATTGGTGTTTCTCATTGGCGGTCTCTGGGACTTTAGTGTACATCAGCAGTAGGACACCCATGGCTCAGACATTGATATATATATATTCTAATTAGGATATCCAGAACTTCACCCTGCTTCATGACAAGCTCCTTCCATTTCCTTGTGGCTGTTTTTCCTTCAGTCAGGGACTGTTTCTCCTCTTTATTCACCAGTGCACTTAGCTGGCTACTGGCAACCAGTATTTCCCAGCTCTGAAGGTTGAGAGAGACTGCCAAAGTACAAATTGTGGCCAGCCTGAGTTATTAAACCTGTAGGATTATATAGTCTGGCTAATCCATAAGTAATCCCTGTCCTTCTACTGCAGGCTTACCGATACCTCACCCCATATACTCCCATCTGCATTGCAAAAGCTGTGAAGAATGCATCGGAAACAGAAGGCATGAGAAGAGCACATGTAAGTGAACTCTGAGAGTCTCCTTGTACATGGCAAGAGGTTTGTTTTAAATTTAGGGAGAGAAATTATGTTTTTCTTACAGTTTTAGTGTTTCAGACTAAAAGGCAAATAAGAATTTGGATGGCAGGGTAAAAGTGGTTTTCTATCAGATGCCGAAGCAGTGTTTTTTGCTTGTTTAGCATTCCCTTGGAGTGAAGAACAACATTTGTGATAGTGTGAGGACCCAGCCTTGCTCTGTTGGAAGACCCTGCAGACTTGAGAAGTGTTGTTTAGAGTATGAGCCATTAAAAGGCTGTTCTTTCCCCTGTGTTAGTTCTGTTGTCTTTCTCAGTGGAGTCTTGAAATTGTTATGACTTGTATAAACACAGCCTAGAGAACACAGAGAAATTCTTCAACACATGGTGCAAAACACAGTTCAAGATGCTCAGGAGCAGTCAAGTGTCCTCAAAGCACTCTTGATTTTGTGTCATCATCATGACACAATGGAAATGAGACTGATTTCCCAGAAAGCTTCATATTTTCAAGCAGAAAAAGCTGCCTGTGAAACAGGTTCATGGTGGGGCTGAAATTTTCTCTTGTTTAATTCCTGTTAAGTTTCAAGCAGCAATTTTCACAAGAGGAGAAATGTGGCAGCTAAAGCAGGGCTGGCAATTCTGGACTTGTTCCATATTTTCTGCTCGCTTCTTGGGAACTGCTGCTTTCTATTTCAGTGCTTTTCTTTGCCTGTTAGGTAATGGGAAAAAAAAATACTTGTACTGAACAAACACTTTGTCACCGGCCACCTGAGGACAAAATTGTGCCTTGCTCTTATATCCTTGTCTCCTTGCCTCTGCATGCTATAAGCATGTAGAAAAAAGGAATCAAAAATGGGGGTTATCAGGCAAGAGAGAAGTCAGAAGCTGTGTGACAGACTGTGGTGCCATGTGCCCAAAGGGTATGTTCCCCTGTCACATCACCAGATGTATCTCGTGGTTACCTGCCACGAGGTGAAATGCAAGATGTTGTGTGTCGAAGCACAAGGGTTGAAAGTCATGTAGGGTTTGCTGTGTACTTGGTAATTCTTCACAATATGATACTTTCCATCAGTAAACTTTTATTAACGTTTATTTAATTGTCCAGATACATTTCCAGTGCTTTTATTAATTACAGGAGGCAGAACCCAGAAAGACCTCTTAGATCATCTCTTAGTGTTTCTGAAATTTGCAGGTTAAATTATTTTGCCTGAAAGCCTGTTTATACTGAGGCTTGATAAATCATTTGTCTTCTCAATTGCCTTTTCTTCTGCCTGTTTTAACACAGATTAAAGATGCTGTTGCCCTGTGTGAGCTCTTTAACTGGCTGGAGAAAGAGGTAGTGTATTCATTTTTTTTTTAACTTGGATATTTTATTACTATGTAAAATTCTTCATGAGCATAAAATTTTATAGTCTTTATAGTGCCTTTGCTAAAAGTGGAAAAACAGTTGGGGTTTTATCTGTTTTTGTTGGTGGGGATTTCAATCATGCTTTCATCCAAGGCCCCCATTCATTTTACATAGACCAAAGCCAGAGCAGATGAGAAATGACCTGAATAGGCTTCATATAGTGTTAACACTGTCTTGTGCTGGCTTGGTAGTATAAATCATGAAGGAATACCCAGTCTGGTGCAATACTTCAGAACCATTCTCGTGGTGATCAGTATTGTCTGGCGGTATGGGCAAATTTGGAGTTTATGAATGGAGAGGTGCAGTCATGCCCATGTGCAGTGAAAATGGGATAAAGACAAATTAATCATGTTTTCTCTGGAAGTACTCAGTGAAGGTGCAGAGTGCCCAGTGTTACACAACAACTTACTAAGCTGTGCTCCTTCTGTGCTACTGCATGTCTGAGTCCATTGACTTTACCTATGGAGATGGCTTGATGGCTTCCCAAAGGTACCTTTTTACATGTCTGAGTACCTCAAGAAGTCTGCCTCAGGGATTATGAAACCTAGCTCTTGCTTCCCTTTGCTTGTTGTCCAGTCCAGTAATTTATCAAATGCCTAAAGTAAAATTTAATGTCCTTTGTTTTTCCTGCAACTGCTTCCATTTCTTACTTAAAAGCATAAAAATTCTGCTAATACCATGGTTTGTTGGAGAGAGCTGTTTAAGCTTGGTGTAACCTGTCTGTGAAGAGACGTTGTCTTGTGAGATGTTACCTCTGCACATATCTCAGTGAAATTAACACTGCATTAACTGCTTCCTAGTCAGGGTTCAGCAATACTGCTATATCTGTCTCTGCTTCCTCTTCTCACATGCCCTGCACAATATTGCTAGGTTGGTGCTTATCAGTACTGAGGAATGAGGACAAAAAGCCTGGAAAGAGGTCACTTCAAGATTGGGTCTCATAATGCACAGACGAGGGTCAGTGCTTAAGCATTTAGCATTTTCTTGGTGTGCTAATTCAACCTGCATCTTTGTCCACTAGGTTCCAAAGGGAACAGTAACAGAAATAATTGCTGCAGACAAAGCTGAGGAGTTCCGCAGGTAAAAAGTAAATCTCTGTGAGGATAGTTTCTGGGTGGTGTTTTTATCCTTTGTTTTTATTTCATTCCTTAGAAATCCAGCTCACTCGCAGATAAATTTTATCTGAGGACAAACCGTTACTACAGGATTTCTTTAAACACTTGAAAGAGTTGGGAAAGAATTGGGTCTCTTGGGAGATAGAAGTTGCAGCCCACTGGATCCTATCCAGTTTTCTTTTGAGATAGCAATGAGCAATGTCACAGGTTAGGACGCTTAAATACAAGACAGTTGCTTTGTTAGCACAGAGGAGCTGATATGAGAGTTAAATTTCCTTCTCTTCTGATGGAGAGGGAGCACCATTTGTATTGAGAGATACTCACTCACATCAACAAGACTTCCAAAAATGCCTTTGAGTAAATAACAAAGAAGAAATTGTCCAGGACATGTCTTCCATAGGTGGGTTGGGTGATGAATTTTCTGCTAGTAAGAAAGATATGGAAAGCAGGTTTCCACATGGTTGGGGGGATAGGGCTTTAATCTATACAACTCTCCTAACCCAAGTATGCTTGCCCAGATGGTTTTCAGGGCTAAGGGGAAGGCTTAGGCAATGTGAAATTGATGATGGGGGTTACTCCAGGTACCTCAGGTGCCTGTGTGCTCCTCTCACTTGTGCTGTAGTGATCACAATCTTTTCTTTCAGCCAACAGAAAGACTTTGTTGAATTGAGTTTTGCTACCATATCAAGCACAGGTCCAAATGGAGCCATCATTCACTACAAGTAAGAGAAACACAGCTTCTCCTTTCATCTTTCAGCAAACATAGTTGGAAGGAGCTGTCAGGCTTCGTTGTGGTGTCACAACAGAGTACTCTAGGGAGATGTTGATTGCCATCTCGCTTTATTCCACCAGAGCTTCCACACTTACTAAATTAAAATCTCTCCCTGCTGGCAGCATGCATGTATTATCATGCTGATCTGTTCAGAGGCCATAGAAAAGGGCTGTTTTGGGGGTAGAAGTCTGAGAAAGAGGAGTATGAACTGCAGACTGTTCTGAAATATGTCCAGGAACAGATGTTGAGGGTTTTGCTGGGAGCAACAAAGCTATATTATACTGTAGTGCTATTTTACTGTAGACAAATACACTCCTCAGTATGATCCCTGGCTCAGCATATGTGTTTTCCATCACTGCCACAAGAAATCAGAGCTGACACATCCAAACTTGCACTTAATATGGTTTCTGGACTGCAGACATGGGCTGGAGACCTTAAAACTGTGGAACAAAACGCTTTGTGTTTAACTGAACAGGCCAGTTCCTGAGACCAACAGAACGCTGTCTGTGAACGAGATCTACCTCCTAGACTCAGGAGCACAATACAAGTGAGTGGGATGAGTGGTGCTATGTTTTCTGATCCCCATGACCACCTGCAGGGTCAGCTCCCTATTGCTGTATATGGTAACATATAGTTTTGAGCCCAGTGCCATTTCACAGAGAGCCTGCTCATTGTGTCCCCTTTATAAAGCCAAGTGCATCAGTCAGTGGGTGGCTGATGTGTGACAGGAGGCTCTTGAACTGGGCTCAGAGCAGCAGACTGGGGCTGCTGACAAGCCTTGTCTGGAGCAGGAGATGAGGTCTAAAAGTACAGTTCTTATCTAAGTCCCATTACCAGGGTAATGGTAGCTCTAGCACAGGCCTGACTGCCCTGTTTAGGGTTGGGCTGCCTACACAGCAGCCTGCACAGCTGAGTGAGGCACCTGTCCTTGTGAAGGTGCCCTGTGGGCAGATTTGACTGATGCTGAGGTCAGAGCAAGGCAGGACAGTACTGGCCTGTGGTGTTCTGTGCCTTTCCAGTGAGAGACTCAGAGACAGGGTTTCTCATTGCAGAGGCCACTTGAGTCTCAGGTGTGTTTTTGGGAGGGCATCATACGTCTGTTGACTCACTCAGTACTGTTTTGACAGTGACATTCAGTGGCCTCAGTCTCTGCAGCTGTTTACTGTGGAACTCTTGACTCCATGGAAAATGAAAGAAGTGGTGTTTTTAACCAGTGTAAATAGATGAGAAGTGGCTTGTTCACTGAGGTGCAGAACAGGCCTGGCCGCTCCTTTGAGATGAGCTTTGTCTTTAGAGCTATGTTTTTTTGTTATGTCAGTCAGGAAGAGCTTTGCAGAAGAACCATACAGACATCCTTTGATAAGATTTTTACAAGGAGATCTTTTTTCCTTCCTCTGATGGCCTAATTAATGATTTCCTTAGTGCCACTGTGAAAAGCAGCCCTTTGAATACAATATAAGCTGGACATCAATGGCACTTACCACAGCATTGTGACAGGGATGCTCTGCTTGGCCCTGCTAAGAAGTTAAACCGGGAGCTCTTTGTGACCATGGCTTGTGTGTGCAGGGGAAAAGTGTAGGCACAGGAGTGTTTCAAAGAGAACTCATGTAAGAGCCTCTGTGTTTTTGACAGCAGGCTCAAATTGTTATTTGTTAGAAGAAACTTAGAGCCAGTTTCAGACATCTCAGACTAACCCCTATCCAAATGCTTGACAACTTGTAGAAATCTTAGAACAAGACTCCCTGAGGATGTAAGGGACGCTGTACCCCCTTACATTTCTCTTCCCTGAGCTGGTAGCTGTCATTTGTGCATAAGTATATCTTTTTAAACTGCTGATGAATCATCTTCCATACAAATTTGGCCTTTTCTGTTCTGTTCTCCATGGATGGGTACCAGTTGCTAAACTCCAAATTAGCATCATTTTTATGAGCAGTTTAGATTCTAATTTGTGAAGAGCTTTGGGATGCTTATGGGTGAAAGATAACATTTTGAATTTTAAATCCTTATTGCTACATCTGGGATGTGTATGTTCAGGAATTTTGGAGATTAAGAGCTGTTACATCATCAGCAGATGACTTTACCCAATTATGAGCTTGGTTGCTTTGCTGCAGTGCAGTTTTTTTGTGCATTCTCACTTTGACCTTTCTCCCCCTTCCCTTTGCTTCCTGCATCTTGTTTGTCTTTGAAGAGATGGTACAACAGATGTGACCAGGACAATGCATTTTGGCACACCATCAGCCTATGAAAAGGTAATTTGGCATCTCAGTGTGCTTTGTGATCTGACACTTATTATGAGAGATACTTAAACAAATGAGTAATGTGTCCTATTGCTATATAGTCAAAATACTCTATCAAGTATCATTTATTTAATAATATGTGACAGCATCTTGATAAAGACTGAAAAGGATGCTGTCAGACTTCATACTTCCAAAACATAAACGAAGTGATTTAGAGAATGACACCTTTCTATCTTAAAATGCACACCTCTCATCTGCAAAGTGACATGTCTTCTCTAAATAATCAAATCCGCAGGCTGAAGATAGATGTTACTGGCTTGTCCAACGTGGGGGTTTAATTTAGTACAAAGCTCAGTGTCTAATGCAAGGCTGCAGTAGTGGTTTGTGTCTAGTGTACCATATAAAAAACCAGTCTCAGACTTACTTGAGGAAGTCTGTGTTGGAAATTCAGCAATGTAATTTTGTTTATTTTAAATTGCTTCTTTAATTAAAACTAATTTCATCATTATAGTTCACCAGGTGATGAAAATATGCTGTAGGGTATGCTCAGGAAGTAAAACTACAGCCACAGAGAAAATCAGTCAAGTAGGTCAGGTGAATCCTGCTGCTAAACCTGCACTCTGAGTTAGTGACACCCTCCGTAATTAGCAGAGAAATATCTTCAGAGTAATTTAAAGTCATTCTGCTCATGGTTTGCTTTGGCGTTGCCAGCCATTGGGAAGCATGAGCAAGCCTTCCCAGGTCCTTTGCAATTTGCACAAGATGCAGTCTTTCCTTCCATTCCTGGGGAAGACAAAGTTTTGACTCTCCCTCTTTACTTATGGCACACATTTCTTTGACAGGAATGCTTCACCTATGTCCTGAAGGGACATATAGCTGTGAGTGCAGCCATCTTCCCAAATGGAACCAAAGGTGGGTTGGTGAGTTGGAGTGTTCTGACCACAGCAGTGACCTCTGGAGAACTGGTGGTCTGAGAGCAACGTTATGGTTGACAGGTCCAGATGTGTTAGGCAGATGTTGATGTAACTCTCTGTGTCTGTTTCCATCACAGTATTTTGGATCTGGATTACTGATGCCACCTCTCTTGGCATCAACCAGTGCTGAAAATTTTGAGGGAGAAAGTCTGAAGGGCGTTTGAAATGCATGTAGGGTGATAGTGACTTTCATTGCTCAGTGGCTGTCTAATACATCTGTGGCCTTTCTGTCCTTGGAAGTTGTCTTTATGCTTTCCTCATGGCCCTGTCAAAGTGAGAGGTCACTTTCTAGCTCCAAAAGGACAGGCTAATTCTGTTCCAGTTAATGTGGAATCTCTTGTCAGTGAGCAGCATGGAAAAATGACACAGGAAGGAGATGTTTTGATTTTGTGCAGGAGAAGCTGTGACATACGTTCACCCCTGGTGAATTTGTTGCAGAGCTCTTTTCCCCTGATGAGACCCTTGCACAAAGACTTTTCTTTTTAGAGTTTTCTTCGGTTTGCATTTTTGGGTAGGTGAAGAAAAAGCAGCTGCATAGTTGTACAAGAAACCCCAACTAAAACTGGGTGGTGTCTGAACCTGAACATATGGGCTTGATGTTCACAGGCAGGCAATAAAAATCTCTGCATTCTGGCTGAAACAAGCTGAAATGACTGGCCATCCAGACAAGAAGTCTAGCTGATTAATTCACCAAATATAATTGGCAAGTCATCTGAGTTCATTTAGTGCAGCTACCTTTAAGAAAGGTGCTGAATTCTCAGTGGAACATTTAACCCCTAGATTGTTTTCTGAAAACACCAGTGGAGCAAGCAGCAGTGCAATGTTTCTGTTACAGACCATCTTCTGAAGAGCTATGCAATCAGAGGGACAGGGGCTCTTTAGAAAGGGCTTGAACATGAGACTTGCCCAGTCTGCCCTGTAACTTGTAACAATCCAATGACTTGCTTTCTTTGGTTGGTGGTGGGGGTTTTTGGTTAGTTGATTGGGGTTTTTTTGCATATTTTCCAGGTTTGAACCTTCAGAGATTATCATCTTCTCTGTGGGAGCCTGACTTGATCACATTCTCTCTCCATGTCCATCTCTTCTCTTTGGCCTGCAGGTCACCTTCTAGATTCCTTTGCCCGCTCTGCCTTGTGGGACTGTGGTTTGGATTACCTGCACGGGACAGGACATGGAGTTGGCTCTTTCCTAAATGTACATGAGGGTCCTTGTGGCATTAGCTACAAAACCTTTGCAGATGAGCCCTTGGAGGCTGGAATGATCGTCTCTGATGGTATTTATCACTGGTGATTCTCTCTGGTTACTGGGGAAGGACCAAGCTCTTTAAGATGCAGAAGTAATAAATCTGACAGTAGTGTAAAGGAAAGGTGGGATCATAAGCTCTGATCCTGCTTCATCAGTGTGTTATTTTGTCATTTAAACTTTCTAGGTAAAGATCCTTATTTTAGCTCTTTCACCTTCCATAAAGCATCTTTGCAGTCAGGTGCTGCAAGCCTGCTGCCTGCTCTCTACAGTGCAAGCCTCAGCAGAGCTGTGCTGTTGACCAGCCAGGCTCTGGCATGCTGCCTCCCATTCTGCAGTGGAAGAGCTGGCTGCAATACAAGCTGGACACCAAGCTTTCAGGAGCTAATCCTGTCTTTACTATGAGCTATTTGAGGCAGCTATTAAATCTTTACATGCCTTATTCCTCCAATAGTAAATGAGCAGCCTGTTTGCTGAGAGACAGCACATTCCTTCAGGGCTGCAAAGTCCTGTCAGGGAGTGGGAGCACTCTCTAAAATAAGTGTTTTTGGGGAAGGTGTTACCCACTTGCCTTTTGTAAAGGCATTAGTATTGTCTTTGGCTGAGCACAGCTTGTAAGGGCACCATTAGCATCTGATATTTGGAACACATGTACTCTGTGCTCTCTCTTGACTTCAAAGGAGACTTTCTGAGCTTGAGGGCTGTCTGTCTTGTTTCTCCTCTCTTTGAGAACTTTTGCTTTAACCTTGCTCAGGGCTTATGTGCAGATTAAGTAGAGTAAGAAATTTGTTTGCCTCTGTGGATGCTTGATGTCAAGATTGCTTAGTGACTTCAGCGGACTAAACCCATGCAGTGGAAGTTTGGCCATAGGGAATAAGTATTTGCACAGTGCGGCTATGTGGCTTAGTTAATTACTGTCTGTTTCTGCAGAGCCTGGGTATTATGAAGATGGGTCCTTCGGGATCCGAATAGAAAATGTCGTCCTTGTGATTCCTGCTGAAACCAAGGTGAATGACATGCTCAAGATGCACCTTTTTCCATGACTCACTGGTTGTAAACCTTTAAAGTACTGGAACTTGAGGTGGGACCATGCTGCAGACAGTTGAATCCTACACAAGGTCTCCAAAACCTATGGTGAAGACTGATTCTAAGTTCCCCTTGTTAACAGAGACACAGATGACAGTTCTGTTTCTGCAGAGTTTCCATAGGTTTAAGTTTGTATTTCAAACACATATATGTGTATAAAACAATTATGTGATAGGAGTTTCAAAATGTTTTCTGTGTGGATGTCAAAACATCTTTGTTCAGCCCCTTGAAGTTACTGCTGTAGAGTTAGCTGATCTTCTGAAGTCAGGATTTTCTTCTCTGATAGAGAGTCCTCAGTGGCAGTAGAATCATAGAATCATAGAATAGTTAGGGTTGGAAAGGACCTTAAGATCATCCAGTTCCAACCCCCCTGCCATGGGCAGGGACACCTCACACTAAACCATATCACCCAAGGCTTCATCCTACCTGGCCTTGAACAGATTTTGATGTTATAACTGCCAGTCTGGCTGGGTTATGCTTTTAGAAACGCCAAACTGAAAATGACTGTACAGTATCAAGCTCAGTCCTGTACAGTTGTGACATGGGGCATGACCTTTAAGAAGTGACTATTGAAATAACTAAGGTTTATGTTGAGACTCTTTGCTTGAGCTGTAAGAAGAATGTTATTTTCAACAGTAAGTTGCTGCCCTCTCATTTGAATGTTACACGTGTTTTTCTGTAGTGATGATGTGAACCATGGGGTAAGCGTGATCTGGCTAGAGCTGTTCCTAAAGTTTTACAACCCCATTTGTCTTTCTGCTGCAGTATAATTTCAAAAACAGAGGGAGCCTGACTTTTGAACCCTTAACCCTGGTTCCAATCCAGACGAAAATGATTGATGTTAATTTGCTGACACAAAAAGAGGTAAGTGAAACAATAGGTTTGTATTGCCTCTTTGCACTAGCACCACCTTCTTCTGTTCTCTTTATAAAAACCACTGGCCTCTGTTCAATTTGATTGATCCTGCGAGCAATCCTGAGCAGTCTGACTTGATTTTAAACTTGATCCAGCTCTGGGTGGGAGGTTGGACTCAATGAGCTCTCCAGAGGTCTTTCCCGTCTAAATTATTCTGTGTTGTCACAGGGAGCAAGGGCCCCTCCAATGATTTTTTTGGTAGTTCCTTTGATCTATTTGCTGCTATCATCTCTCCTCTTTTCCTACTCCTGCCTTAATTTACTTCAGTGAGACTATCATGCTTTCACCCAGAGACTTACACTATGTCTTAGGTTGTTGTTTGCATCTGCTTATGGTCGGTCCCTTTCAGCCACACCACATTTTGTAGTACCGATGGACTCTGAGCAGACATCAGTGATGCGTCTCATCAGCATTTATGTCCTGAATAGCTTCATACTCTAAACTTACTGTTTAGGTTTCCCACCACCTTCACTAGTATTTCACCTTGTTTTTCTACAATACCCTTTATTTTGCCTCAACCCATCCTCCTTTTCTGAATGACAATCCTGTTTACATTTCCTTTTTCTGAAGAGGACTGTGAAGAGTATCAAGATCTGTAAGGTTACATGTTCTGATCAATAGGGCAACTTGTGTCTCAGGGCTGCATTGTTCAGTTGCTAGTTTGCAAAGCTATTTACTAGACTGTACAATGTAGCTCTCCTGGCTTGCTGGAGGCAGTGATTTGCAGAGACTTTGAATGCTTGTCAGCTGAGCTGAACCTTGGCTCTTCTGAAGACCTGGGACCAGTTGCTTCGATTCCTACTCATATCAAGTTTACAAGTCACTTCTATACGTTAGAGCTCTGTCTCTTTGGACAGGATCCCATCCCAGCCTAACAGCTAGGTCCCAAAGAACACAAGGGCCTACAGATGTCTGGCTGAACACAACTTGTAAGGGCACTGACTCCTCTGTGGTTATGCTGCATATCGTACCTCTCCCTTTCTCTAGCGTAACTGGGTGGATGACTACCATCAGAAGTGCAGAGAAGTAGTTGGAGCAGAACTGGAGAGGCAAGGCCGGCACGAAGCTCTCCAATGGCTCATCCGGGAGACGGAGCCTCTCCTCGGAGCTCAGTAGCACCACGGTTGTCTGCAGTGGTGCTGCAGAACATCAGGATCACTCCATGTCACTATGATCTGTGTCTTGACAGTTGACACCACTGGGAGAACATTCTTCAGTAAACTGTTGGGAATCAGGAGGAGATTCATGTAGTGTTTGGCTCCCCATGATGTGTGCAGGTGGGATGGGGGTCAGGAGGTTACTGTCTGAACAATTCTGGGGGGAGGGATTGAGAATAGAAAGCAAGCAAATGAAATAAGCATGTTGCCTTTGAAACAGGGCTCTTACTGAAATAATGGTTCTAAGAGGCAATACTGGAATATTTTATACTGCTTGTTTTTTCACTGCTGAAAACTCAGTATTTTTGCATTTTTGGGTTCCAGTTGCTAAGATGCTACCACACAGCAGGACTGATTACTGAATAAAAGATTGCAACCCACTCCTTGCTCCATCTGCCTTCTCTTGCCGTCTGACGTGTTGGGTGTGACAGCCTGAAGAAGGGCAAGAACCAGATAATTCCACCTTTATGTGTGCATCCAGCTCAGTGACAAAACATGTGCAGGGCTGCCTAGTGCCAGGCACTGGACAGATACTATGGATCAGAGTAGTCAGTTGTTCTTGTGCTTTGTGACAGATCGCGAAGGGACATGGTGACACTCAGCAGAGGTTTATGTGTGCAGGGCACCCAGGCCAGTTCTGTCTATTGTTATACTTGTATAACCCTTGGCAGTGCAGGGTGTGTGGGCAGTATCATGGAATTGCAGCTCTTCCTGGACACAAAGCAATTATTAAGTTAAAAAAGCCCTCAGTGCATACAATGGACAAAAGAAGGGCTCTGTAACTTTGGGTTGAAAGCGGCCTGGCCTTGGGCACCAGAAACTGTGCTGTGGATCCCAGGCAGCTCTCAAAGACATCTAGTGGTGAAGCGAGCTGCTGCAAGTTAAAAACAGGTAGGAGAGCTTCTCCCTCACCAGAGAAATTCTCTGCTTTGTGGTTTGAAAATCACTGTGCAGGTGCATCAGAGTGTCGTCCATGATGTTACATGATGGGGTAAGAATATTTTTACTAAAAGAAGTAATTCTTAACATGCTGAAGGTGTTTTGATCAAGCCTAAGTTCAATATCGTATCTAGAAAGAGCAATCAGGTAACAGCAACTCAAATTCCTGGTATTTTAAAGAGATGTTCAGTGCAAATGAAAATGTTTGCATACAGAATTTTCTTCCCCTTTCCCTCCCAAGAAATTCTGAGAGGGAAATACTAATCTCTTGAGAGATTAACAAATCTCTATAGGGATTTATAGAAATCAGCATTTCCCTCAGGAGCCCTGGAAATTGGAAGCAGTATCGTGCAGCCAAACAGAAAAGGCCTGGGAAGATAAACAAAGTTGCCTAGGTTCCTAGCTATGTTATCCAAGAAAGTGGTAAACCAAAAGTGCAGTAAGTGCTTGGAAAGGTCATTTTCACACTGCAGCCCCTGCAGGTACAAGCATATATTTACATATCCAAGTGGTTTCCCCTCACCACCTGGATGTATTTGCTTTCATCTCAGCTGTGCCTGTGGAAACCCAGCTCACACATCAGCCAGGCCACAGTGTCTCATGAGCTTGTGCTGTGGACTAGAGCAGATTGAGGAAAACATACCTGCCAGCTTCTGTTGCCTCTAGGTGCTGACTGTACCATGGGGACAAGGGGCGAGTGAGGGGTCTGACCAGGTTGTGTGGTGACAAATGGGGAATGGTGGGAGACCTCTCAGGCTGGAACCTGCTCTCCAGGTTAGTGGTGGAAGCTGAAGCAGATACTGCTGACCACTGATGTTCCCAAGAGCAGTGACCCAGCCCTGGTAGGTCTCTTCTCAAACTCAAGGGCAAGTGCTTCCTGCAGGAAGGTGGAAGAGGAGGATTCCTACCAAATGGTGAGACACAGCAGCCAAGGAAGCTTTTGTCCTCTTGACCCAAAGCCACTGTGTTTTGTTCAGGCACCTCAATGGGGAGGGGAACACAGCACCAAAAGCAATCTGCTAGGTTTGAGTGGCCTTATTAAACCTTTTCCCCATATGGATTCCTCTTTTCAGTCAGATGTCAACTTGGGGCCATTCCCACTCAGATCCCAGAAATTCACTTCTCTTTCCCAAAGTCTCCAGTGCCCAAGAGCCAGAAGTGGGGTAATCCAGACTTGTCTTCTCTGGGCACGAACCCAGGGAGCCTCAGTGGATACCTCCTGCCTTTCACCCCCCAGGTCATCCCTCCATGCCACATCACCCCTGAGGGCTTTTATTACAGGGAATCTGCCATGTCACAGCTTGGAGATCTTCACCTCTTTCTTGGCTTTGGCACCTCAGCAGAGGATCACAGTGTGTTTCATGGACGGGGCTGGTTGACACACTTTTCCTCACTCCAATGCATCTGCTCCTCTCCCTATTCACACCTTGAAAACACAACTACATTTTATATCCTTTCCTCTCTGAGCCTCAGGTTTTCAATGAGAATTAAACTTGCCTTGATGCCTTTTTTAATTTCCCTTCTCACAGGTTTTGATTTATGCCATCAGTGCATGCTTACCTTGGGTCGTCTTTCCCTTCCCCTCTCTTGGTGGAAGGAAAAAGCTAATGAAGAGAGGAGCAAGAAGAATGAATGGAGACCAAGTTCCTGTTAGGTTTGGGTTTTATTTTTGTATGAGTGCCACCCACAGAAAAAATACCATAAAATTACACTGAAGTGAAAAGTGTCATTTCATTTATTTTTTCCATATTGGCTTTTTTCTGTTGTTGTGGGAAGGAAGGGGCATTTTCATTAACAAGATTTGCAATTTCAAGCCACTCAGTTTTGCTATATTTTTAACCCAGTGGGTGTCTCATAGGTTTAGATCATGCTGCAAAGCGCATTTCTGCTCCCTACACAGCCTCTCTTACAGGGATGCTCGATGATTTCATCCAGCCCAGGAGCTCAGTGGGTAGTTGTACCTCACCAGCACCTGATCCTGTTTCTACCCATGGGACAGGACTTCAGCAAATGCAAACTATACTCAAGGTCCGTGTGGCCACCCTGACTCATGTCACCAGAGCACTTCCCTCATTGTCCCCTGCCCAGTTGTTTGTCCATGGTTGTGCCAGAAGTCTTCAGCTCTGCTACTGCTGTGTTTGGAGGCTCTGGAATTCTTTGTTCCCTTTGGAATAAAAACATTGCAGCAGGAGACAGACCATATATCTCAGTGAGGAAAACCCACATGGGCTTTACCATTCAATCAGGAGTCATGATGTGTGCATTGTCAATGTGCCTGTTGGTGTACAAGGCTTTTGAGGCAAATAGACGATTTCTTCTTGAGCGGAGGTATTCATGTGTATTCATCACCAGCAACAAATGCTCCTTCCCTCCACAGGCTGGGTGACTACTTGGCTTCTCTGCATTCACCCCTCCTTCCTCAGTGTGTGGGTATTACCTTAAGTGTGCCTGGCAGCAGTAAAATCCAGTTGTTTTTTAACTTAAATGGCTCATAACTCACCTTTAATGGAAGCCCCACTATTGTTTGCATGACTATTAAACCCATCCTTTTCCATGACAGCTATTGGAGCAAGTTTTGCTTTACCCCAGCCCAGCCTTAGAAAGAAAAAGAAAACTTCTGAGAGCATCATTGCTGAGGACCTCCTCAGCAAACCCACCAACCCAGCCTGATGTTCAGGCTGCACACAGTGAGTAGTGATGAGGGGCTGGGGTTATGGAAGGTTATTAAAGGTCTCCTGGAGATCTTCTTTCCTTTGGTACTTCTTCTCTGTCATGTGGTGCTCTGAGCTGTCTCCTCTGTGTGGTGTGCAGCTGAGGACAGCATGGAGCAACAGCTGCAGTTGGGAAGATGCTCAGGAAAGCCTGAATGAGGCTCCTCAGTCATTTGGTCTAAAAACCACCTTCCTGTTGGTATCTGGTGCCTGGAGAAGACCTGGCTCTGCCCAGCACTGTCTCCTTTTTGCAGTCAGTGGGGGTGAGTTGGCGGCTGGTGCTAAGGATTACTGACATTCATTCTTGTTCCAATTCACACCTCATTCCCAGAGCCCTCTGTCTTCTTTAGAGGGAAGAAACTGCAGGCCTGGGCATGTGGCAGAGGTGTCAGGAGTTAAATAAGTTGCCTGGTGTCACTGCCCTCAGCTTGTTTTACATGATTAGGACAAAACTCCCCATGGCTTTGGATGTAATAAGTAAAAACAAAATAAAAACTGAAACAAGAGCCTCTGGAGGGTAGAAATATGAACTGGGTTAGTGCTTAATTAAGTTGCCTATTAACAGTTGTGTAGCGGCTTGGAAGAATTTTAATGTACCAATTAAAGCAAGGAGCTATCTCCTCGGCTTTCCACCACCTCTGGGGATGCTGTCAAGAATGGGGAGTGTGCAGATCAAGTGCTGTTTATTTTGCTCCTTGCAGCTTGTTAAAAATCGTTCTAAATCTGGGATATGGTGGATGCCCACGGACATGTTTGCTTCTGAGAGGCAGTGATGTCTGCCCGATGAAAATCAGCACTGGAAAGAGAGGGAATGGTAATGCCATCTGACCCCATAAACCACCTCCTGTTTCTGATGTTTTCTCTGTTTAATGTGTTCTCTGTGTTGCTGCAGGAGGAGCAGGGGGTTGGTGGCTGCAGTATGGCTGCATCCTGGCAGTGGGGTGTATTGGTTTGGCACATAGACTGGACAGCTGGGGTGGGCTCATGGCACGTGTTTGGAAGGGATGCGATGAATTATCCTACCTGTTTTCTGGTTGTCCCATGATCATGTCACACCATCCTTTGGGAGCTCACCTAACTCTCTCATGAGCTGCAGGAATGGGGGGGGGGGGGTCTCCTTAATATGCGTTGTGTGATGTGGTCAGAAGGCATGGATGCTCTGATGTCCAGGAAAGGCTTTAACCATCACATTCCTTGAGAGCTGGACTTTTGAAAGAAGGATAATAAATTTAACCCCAGGGTTGATATGCCAGTCTGGGGCCAGCATGTTGTAAACATAACCCAAACCAGAGCATTAACCAAGAGGAGGGGGTCTATCATGAGCCCTTAATATCCCCCCTATCACCCCAGCATCGTGTCAAGCAGCCCTGGCTGGGCATCTCCAGAGCTGGAGCAAGCCCCTCCTCACTGTGCCCTATCCCTTTGTGTATCCTGCTCTCCCCTTCGTGGTGACAGGGGACTCAGAGAGCATCCTTTGTTTCCATTTGCATTTGGAGCACATCTTCTGATAAACACAACCATGTTCGTCTTGAGGTTTGAATACAAAATGTGCTGGGGAATTTCAGATGAAGATAGCATTAGTTTGGAGCTCCACAGTCTTCTCAGGGGAGGGAGAAGGGGGGGATAAGGAGCTCGGAGTGGTTGTGAGAGTATCTCTGCTCAAATGCAAGCAGGCAGCTTGGTAAGCGCAAAGTTGAGGGAAATGTCCTCTTCCCCTTGTATGTTATTAATATTTAGGGCTGGGTTTCAATTATTCATTCCTTCAGGGTGTGCTTTTATCATCTCAGTGCCACAGGATTAGCTTGTGCACCTTCTCTGGGCACTTGGAAAAGACCTTCTTATGTGAGAAATTTCATATCTGAGACCGTTTGCAAGCAAAATATATGCCCTTAGTCAGAAAAAGCAAATCATCTCCATCCCTACCCAGAGCTTCTTTAAGACCACATGAAGCTGGGCCTAAGATATAGAGGATCTGGCCTTGCATAGAGATGAGTTAATTCAGCATGATTTGGTTAGAGGTTGGAGCCAGTATTTCTTGTATATTTCATATACAAGAATGAGGCAATATCAAATGATACTGGATAGTCCCAGACCAGCTCCGTATGCATCCCTGACCCTTGGCACAACCAGCTTGCCAAGGACAAATCAAAGTATGCTGTGATTAAATACTCCAAATTACTGACATTTGCACTATAAATACCTGAGTTGTTACTAACCTCTCTTCCTGCTGGGTCACAAACCCTGACAGTCAGCTTGCTCAAATGAGGATAATCAGATTGCATGTTTCTGAGCACAGCTTGATCAGGGCATGGTCTGGGAAGAGTCCTCTTCTATTTGACCAAATATTCCTGTAATTAATAAAGTAAAATCAACCAAGGAGTTGCCATTTCTCCCTTCAGGAGACTGAGTGCCCGTGGGAGCTCAACACGGCCACAATCACTGCAACTTCAGTTGGTCAAAACAGGAAATCTTCTTTTTCCCTGCCCTTTGAGAATGTTTTGTAGGGCTGTTCTGTTCTGGGGCAAGGCAATAAGGTCGTGATAAGACCATGAAAAGTTTTGCTAACCGAGAACCTGGAAAAATGATTGAGCTGAAAGATGATATCCATCAAACCATTTAGGTTTTGCTGGTTTAGGAGATGTTTCGTAAATACTGGCTGTTAAACTTGAAAGGTTGGATTAGTTGTTAAAGAAAACTGAAGTTGGGAGTTTTCCAGTTAGAGCCTGTGGAACGAGGCAGCCTGACCGTTTCTGAAACTGTATTAAAATCTATT
Source organism: Melopsittacus undulatus (assembly GCF_012275295.1). Lineage (NCBI taxonomy): Eukaryota > Metazoa > Chordata > Aves > Psittaciformes > Psittaculidae > Melopsittacus > Melopsittacus undulatus. Next base: position 101,103,770 of record NC_047530.1, on the reverse strand, counting down.
TTTTGACATAAACCTGCTGAAACCTGCCCCGAACACCCTGTGCAGATTGAATTTTGAAGAACTTGGATTTTGCAGATAAGAAACACAAACCCCATAAAAAACTCCCTTGAAGTCAAGCATTTTGCTGAAAAAGAATCCGTGCTGCAGTGATTGCACTACTCCTGAGAAACAGGAATAGCAGCCAAGATGCATCAAAGAGTGTGTTCATCCTATCAAACAGAGTGAATACCTTCTGTTTGCTCTCTATACTCAGTGGAGAGAGATAGGTAACCCCAGAAATGATGTAGCATACTTATGAGTGGAAGCATCCTTTTGGAGTTACAGACTTCTCCATTGACTTGACAAGCAGACAAGGCTTCTCTCAACTGTCTCAGGCAAACGGTTACAGTTAGGTGGAATAAATAAACCTGTGCTCAAGTGAGGCAACTCAGAAGTAACTCTTCTTTGCTTTAGGTAATGGTTCCCACTTAGGACCTTCACCAGCCCCACTCTGTGCATGGTGCTGCCTTACCACTTGTGAAGCACTCACATCCTTTACAAAGTTCTCCAACTCTTCAGATTCAAAAGATGTTTCAAATCCAGACCAACAGCACTGGGCAGCTCTGAATCCATCACATTTTGAACACATGTTGGGTGAGAAATGCTGAGCCAAGTGAGCAGCTTGATGGACCATGCTTGTGGGCATTATTGCTGATGCTGAGGCCTGCAGTGGCATCCATATGCAGGCAGCACTGTATGCCAGTGAGCAAACTGCATCCAACCTCTGCAACTTAAAACTGAGCTATGATTACATGTGTTTCTTCTAACCTCTTGTCTATATTGTGGCAGGGCAGTTTAAGAGGTCTCACACCCCCTGGGGCAGCTGTCAGGTGCTGTTACTGTCTTTGGGTTTCCCAGAGGGGAATGAGAACAAGCACTTCCACTTGGCAAAGCAAATAACTCTGGATATTGATGCTTTTGCATTTCCTTTGCTAAGGGCCACAGGTAACAGTACCTGCACACCTTGTAGTGCAGGGGATGTGATAAAGATGCCTCCTGGGGTTAAGTCAGACAGCATTGCCCTGCTTCTGCTGCAGAGTGGAGGCAACAGGAGGCAGGTGCCTGCGCTGTTGCTTAAAAAATAACCCCTCTTCACAAGTGCACTGTTTAAAGATGCTTTGAGGGAGCAGAGCTGACTGTTTCCATAACACTGTGAGGCAAACATCAGGTGTTTGCCCCACAGCAAATCAGCCACACAATCATCGAATCAACTAGGATGGAAAAGACCTTTAAGATCATCAAGTCCAACCTTAACAAGTCCCTCCTGGGCAGAAAGCCACAGGTAAGACCATTGCTATTTTGGGATAACCAACTCCTTATGAAGCCAGGCTGAAATGTAACATCTGCAAACCTGAAAGCATTGTTAGTTATAGTTAGTCATAGTGTGAGCAGCCTGATGGAGTGGTACCCAGCTCCCTCACAGGGGCTTTCCACCAAAAGCTGCAAGCCTGTTTTAAATCTGCAAACCTATTTTGTATTAAAGGCTCAGCATAGCTACAAGGAGGCTCAGTAGGACTCAGTTTTTAATCGTGAAACATCGATAGACACAGGACTTTTGGTGCTGCCTTTTGCTCCTGCAGCACTGGTTATAATCTGCCATCAGCTCTGGATTCTGCAAGCGACCCCAGCTGAGCACCAGAGAGATGCCGGCATCAAAAAGGACCACCATGGTCCCTGAGACAGTGGGGAGAGCAGTGATGCTTACTGCCAGTAAAAGCTGACAACCAGAAATTAATGTTGCTTTTAACTATCAACTCACAGTAAAAATAAACCTTGAATCCTACCAAGCCTCGCTGTAAAATCACATGGATCTTGCTTTAATCATCTGCTGAGCACGCTGCACTCTCGCTGCTGTCTTGGGGAGGATGGCATAATGCGGTCCGGCTCATTGAATGTTATATGGGCTGAGAGATGGAGATTATGTGAATCCATCACTCTAGCAAGAGCACTTTGGCACTGTCAAAATGTGGGCTGTCCACAGGGATCAGCCTTGTCCAGGAGCAACCCCAGTCACATCATTGTGACCACTGTCCTGGGATGGAAGGTGGGCTGCAAGGCTGGGTTCGCCCACCCTCCCTAGCCTATAGTCTTCCTCCTGAGCCATGTGTGCTGTCTTAAGGGGAGCTAGGACACCCATCTTTTCCTGAGCCTGAATATATGAAGTTATCTTGCAATGAATGGAATCACAGGTTGTTGTGCATGATCTCGATAAATGGGATGGCTCCTGAAACAGTCGGAGGCTTTTCTGCAAGGGCAGGAAAGCACCAGCAGTAGTAGTACAGAGGAGGGTCTCTAGAAGGCAGTGTTCTGGCTCCATGTATTCAGTTCTCTGGGTACAAATAGACATTGCTTGCTTGATCACAGGTCAGATGATAGTCTTTGTAGGCTGAAATATCTCGTATAGTCCTATAGCAGGAGAAGAGGGTTAGTTCCCAATGTAAGGTGGAAGGACTGTAAAAACCCAGAAAAGATCCAGCTGCTCAGTCAGAAGAAGGCATGGCAGGGGGGTTGGAACTGGGTGATCTTAAGGTCCTTTCCAGCCCTAACTATTCTGTGATTCTATGATTCTATGCATTGGCACCAGAAAAGCATCAGTCACAACTAAGCTGGTAATGACCCTGCAGTAGAGTAGGTTCGTGTTACCTTTAAAGAACAAAGCAAGTGAGCTTTATGCTGCTGTGGTCAAGCATTTCAAAGTGCACTTCATAAACCTAGAATTTTTAATATGAGCCACCCCACCATTAATAACAATCTGCCTAGCATGAAAAATTGTGCCACAGATGCCAGTTTTGAAACATCAGCAGATTTAGCTTTAATCTGCTGTAGAGCTAGAAATAGTCACTTGTAAGGATGATATTGTTTTGCATTCAGTGCATTTATTGACATGAGAAAACCAGCAAGCAGAACACCATCTGAAGCAAATTGCTGATCTGGTGAAAGATCCAGGATGGGTTTTGGGTTGGCACTCAGCTGCCTGGGTGGCAGAAAGCCAGCAAGGAGGGAGGCCCTCAGGAGGTTGTGGGCAGTGATTTGGACATGAGATCCAGGCCTGATGGGTCACTGTGGTCCAGAAGCTTCAGGTGCAAGAAGTGTGAAACAACTGCTACCCAAAGAGAGTGCAGGGATGCTTCTTGCATGAGGAATGCAGCGTGACCTATTCCTGCTGTACATTGCATACTGAATAAGGCTCCCAGCTATCCATGGCATTTTTCACAGCACTCTACAGTGTGAAACTGCTTTTAAAAGAGAGGAAATAGCCCAGGGAGAAGAGCCTTTGTGCAGCCCTCCTTGTTCGCTGCAGAACGGTCAAGGGACCTATGTGAGCTCTGCCCTAGAGAACAGGGCAGGAGCAGATTCAAGCCCAGCACAAATTGCTCTCAATTATCACTTCTTCCCTAGGCTCAGGATGACTTTTGGGAAGATGACAGCTGTAAGGCTCCTCTATCTCACAACTCTGCAATAAAGAAACCACTGTAGTCATTTACTCTCTCCTTTTGAGAACCAGGCATCGGCTTGGTCTGTAACACACACATCCCAGCTGGCAGAGGCAAACTGGATCATTAAAACAATAGAAACAGTGGGTGTACAGAGAAACGTGGAAAAATGACTTTGAGATGAGTTCACAATTTCTACATTTACTGGGATAAAGCCTTGAGTCTCTAATATTGAATCAGAATGTCAGAGCTAGCTTATGCTAATTTAATTAAAGGCAGCATCCTGGTGCACATGGGTTAGGAACTGAATTAATATTGTGCATCATCCACTAATTTTGGGACATCCTGATGTGTTCATGACTCTATTAGTTTTTTTCTGGACAAGGATGAGTTTTCCCCCACCTCTTTCCCAAAATTAGGCTGGGAAAAGCATTATGCTTTTTCAGTCCCAAATCTGGCACACTGTGTGTAAATGCTATCTCTGGGTATATAGGCACCAACTTATCTGGATGTGCTAAAGAGGTGGGGTCTGTGCCTGCCTTTGCTCCCCATGGAGGGAAAAAGAGGATTCTCAAGGAAGCCTGAAGTGCAGGAAACACCTCCACCGTTTCCCTAAGTAGAACTGAATCCTTCTGGAAAACAAACTGACTTCTGAATGGATTTTGAGGCATCATAAAGGTGCCATAAGCCCTCAGCTTCACACTTCATATGTTTATATCCTAATTTTGTTTTGGGCACATTTTCTTCCTTCAGGTATGTAGGAAAATCATCCTCCAAGAGCCATAATAGGGCAAGATTTTGAACAGCTTGACCTTTACGTGGGTGCCACAAAGCAGCTTCCCTCGCTGCCTGTCAGGGCCAGGGGGTGGTGAGATTTGACCACCGTTTGGATGGAGCCAGCACTCTTCTCCCTTCCAGCCATGTCCTCCCACTCCCAGCAGGTAGAAATGACAGGGGTGTTATGCATATCACAGGAACATTTTCAATCTTCAAAGCAGAAACAAATACCTCCGTATGAACTGGACCTTGGCAACATCTAGGTGACTCTTTAGGAAGTTGTCTCAGTCTCAGATGTTTTTCCTGTCCCAGAGCTGGATGCAGGAAGGAGCTTATGGATTCTTTGTCCCACACATTGTGATGTGCTAAACTTGGAGAAGGTGTTGACATTCCTCAACGTTTCTTGATAACACCAAGCTTCCAGAGAGCTTCTGAAATGCAAGTTCCTTGCTGTTTTGTCGTTGGCATGGCAGGGCTTGTGAGACAAATTTCAGTTCTTCTTTCCCAGCTTGGGTTGGGAAAAGGCAGAATGTGCAATTAAAGTGTTGTTGGGTCAAATCTAGTATCCCTAGTACTGATTTCACACTTAGATCTTCATATCTGCTTGCAAGAAGCTGAATGCTTTTACCCTCTGCAAATCAGGTGAAGAGCCTGGGTCCGTTGCAGGTGGAGATGCACAGTTTGAGGCTGAGCTTGTAGCCCAGTTTAAGCCCATTAGAGTCAGGAGCAGTCTGTATGGCTGCTTGCTTCAATGGGGCACTGGCTCTCTGCTCCAAAGTGCTTGGTAGTTAATGGTGCCAAGAAGGCAGAGAATTTCATTAGTAACTGCAAGAGCTGTGGAGGGAATTGCATCTCTGAGGGTGAGGATTGCCTCGCTGGGGAATAAGACCAGCATTTTAAGCAGAACCTGATGCAGTTCTAATATGAAGGAAGCAAAATAAGAATAAAATGCAGCATAAAGTTTCTCCCTAGTGCTCTTCTTCCAGACAGAGGAAGCACTAAAGCACGAGTGCACCATGGGCAGCAGAGCTCTAAGGCTGCAGTCATACCTGGTGCTGCTGATAAGTAATAAGAAGAGGAAAGCATTTGCTGTGTGTCCCCTGCAGCTCTTCACTGTTAGGCTGTAAATGGCATATGGAGAGTGTGAGCACCTTTGCAAAGAAAACTGCTTGTGCACAAAGCTGTGTTCTGCAGCAGAGTGAGATGCTTGGTCATGGTGTGAGCTCTGTGCATTGGCTATGGATATAAGGACAATAGTTATCATGGACCGAAAGTACCCACGGGATGTCCAGGCTGAGCTCTGAGAGTTGAGATGTCAGAGGGAGCATTGCCGCCATCTGGGGTATATTCAGGTGGGACCTTTCTGCAGTGTATTGGTGCTGGAACATGAGCAGCTCCATCCGTGTGGTCTGTTTAAGAGACAATTCAGCAGGGTTTGCTCAGCCACAGTCCTCACTGGTTTATAAAACACCTTCCTGCTGCCTTGAGAGATAGCACCCTGCCCTCTGAATAGGTGCAACTGCAAACGTCTGTACTCTGCAAACGGGAGGCCTGAGAGGCAGACTTCACTTCTTCCATTACAGCTGAGCTTCTCAGATGATAAGCACTGACTTATGAGGGCTGAAAAACTAAGATGCCAAATTAGGCATGAAATCTGCAATAGTCGGGACTCGGATTTGCGCTTAGTTCTGCTTCCTGCTAAAGGGCATGAATGAAACAAGTTAATAACTCCTTTGCCTGAGGGAGTGTGTAATGTCAGACCCCCGGGGGAGATGGAAGGACTGCTCTCACCCCTTGAAATTTCCCACAGGTATTCTTTTATCACCGCACTTTAAGGTGAAAACGCTCTACATCTGTCTCTATGACTGTATGGCAGAACATGATTTGGGAATGATCCAAATAGGAAGGTCTGACAGATTGCTTTTTTTTTAAAGGCTCTTTAGGGAAAAAAGCAGACATGACCCTCTGCTAAATGACACCTGTGTTAAAGTAATGCATTGCTACCGCTGTTGAGAGCATCACACCTGCCTAAATGAATGTGAAAAGAGGACTGGGACCAGCATCACATTATTTTCCACTTAGCAGCATTCTGCAGTCTCCCCTGAGCCTGGAGAGGGCCTAGAAAATCCTCCTTGGATCTGACCTCCTTCACACAGGTTTGACAGGTCATTAGAGATGGTGAATCAGCCATACCTCCGATCTAGTGATTTGGAAATGTAAATAGTGGCTCTATTTCAATCTCTAAAGAAGATCTTGCTATTTTGGGCTGCATCAGTGGGAGTGTGCTGTAGGTGATGTGCAGGAAAGGTATTTGAAGCCAGTTCATTTGGTACTGGCTGCTGAGCTGCAGTGACCACAGTATCACTTTTGGTCCACCCTTTGCCCACTGCACTGAGATCATCCATTCTTTCCCCATTCTATATTTTCTTCCCAAAATGCTGCATATGTGATATGTGACCATGTCCCTGCTTTCCATGTTGTGTGGAGGGATTGTTGATTCATTTCCTTAAGCCCAGGGAGAAATAGTATTTCTTGTTCTTGAAAATTCTGTTAAAAGATTATCTGCAGCCTGAGAAACTTGAGTGTAGACTGTGCCTCATTTTGCCTTTGGGATGTGACCTGCTGCCTCATCCATGATCTGAGGTGGATGAGAGGGAAGGATGCTGTGGGGCCACACCATGAACTGCACTGGTACAGGGACAAGTAATCCTACATCCCTTGGCATGGGGTTTACTAGCATCAGCCTGATGAATGCTGCCCGACCCCATGGGCCCCACACCACCATGGGATCAGATTGTGCGTGATTGACATGCTGGAGGGAAGGGATGTCAAACATTGACACGCTTGAGGGGTGACCAATGCCAATCTCATGAAGGTCAACCATGCCAAGTGCAAGGTCCTACACCTGGGTTGGAGCAATCCCAGGCACAGCTACAGGTTGGGCACAGAAGAGATTCAGAGCAGCCCTGAGGAGAAGGACTTGGGGGTGTTGGCTGATGAGAAAATGAACATGAGCCAGCTGCAGTGTGTGCTTGCAGCCCAGAAAACAATTGTATCCTGGGCTGCATCAAAAGGAGCCTCTCCTGCTCCGGAGAGACCTTAGAGCAGATTCAGTGCCTAAAGGCGTCACACAGCTGGGGAGAGACCTTTTCTGAGGGCATGTAGTGATAGAACAAGGGGGAATGACCTTAAACTGAAAGAGGGGAGATTGGGATGAGATCTTAGGAAGAAGTTCTTTCCTGTGAGGGCAGTGAGGCACTGGCACAGGCTGCCCAGAGAAGCTGTGGCTGCCCCATCCCTGGCAGTGCTCAAGGCCAGGTTGAACGGGGATTGGAGCAACCTGCTCTAGTGGAAGGTGTCCCTGCCCATGGCAGGTGTTGGAACTGGATGAGCTTTAAGGTCCCTTCCAACCCAAACCATTCTGTGGTTCTGTGATTCTGCCGCCTCGCTGGGATGCTCCGGGGGCACCCAGAGGACGCTGCTCCCTCGGGTGGGCATCCAGAGGGCAGGGTGCTGGGGCCGGCTCCCCGGGACACAAACCTGCCCACGGGCAGCATTCAGCAAGGAAAGAGCCGGAGCAGCCCCTGCTCTGCTCCCGGCCGCCGCCGCTTCCTATCACCAGAGGGACCCCTCGGACCAGCCATGGGATCCCCCCAGCTCGGCTCGGTGAGCACAGCCCTGCCCGGAGCCCGGCTGGAACCCCCCAGGATCGGGCTCAGTGTCGATAACCACAGGACGGCAGAGCAAGCAGGAACTACGGGCTGGGCATGGGGATGTCGAGCACGTGCTGCATCCGCCTCCCCTCCTCCGGGTGTGTGTCCATTAGGAAAACCTGATCATAATTGCACAGCGATGCAATGTGATCCGAGAGCTCTGCACCTGCTTCCTACCACGGGAAGTCAGTGTCGAAAAGAGCTATGGGGGAAAAGTAAGAAGGGAAATAATAATCAAGTCTTTCTGGTCACCTGCATCTTGCCTGACGATTCTTTTGCTGCTGGCAAGCGTTTGAAATTGTTAAAGGTGGAGGGGCTCTGATAAAATGAAGGCCCATTGCTACCAAACCTGTTCTGTAACAGTCGTACTCATGATTTTATGGGCACTAAGACAAAGGTAGTGGGTGATTATGCATGGGTTTAGGTGAGAGCAGGAGTCTGGTCTCTTCTTGGGGAACACCATATGCCTTTACATCTGCTGGTGGCTCAGCCTTAAAGGTGAGCCTCATAGAATCATAGAACTGCTAGGGCTGGAAAGGACCTTAAGATCATCCAGTTGCAACCCCCCTGCCATGGGCAGGGACACCTCACACTAAACCATATCACCAAAGGCTCTGTTCAACCTGGCCTTGAACACTGCCAGGGATGGAGCATTCACAACCTCCCTGGGCAACCCATTCCAGTGCCTCACCACCCTAACAGTAAAGAATTTCTTCATTATATCCAATCTAAACCTCTGCTGTTTAAGTTTCAACCCGTTACCCCTTGTCCTATCACTACAGTCCCTAATGAATAGTCCCTCCCCAGCATCCCTGTAGGCCCCCTTCAGATACTGGAAGGCTGCTATGAGGTCTCCATGCAGCCTTCTCTTCTCCAGGCTGAACAGCCCCAACTTTCTCAGCCTATCCCTCTTCATCCTCCCCCTCCAAAAGAAAGACATGCTCATGGGTTATTCTTGACGGAGTCATAAGGTCAATAAATTAGCAACAGGAAAAAGCAGAGCAACCAAAGGGTATTTGCTACATCCTAAGGAACTGCTGGTCTCCACTATACCAAACACTGCAGTTATTAAAGCAACAGACAAAGGGTTGATCCAAAACAATAGTGAAGTTGCTTGTAGTGCTTTTTCCACCCTGTTATCAGGGCTGAAATGTGGATTAGGGCCTTGCGGAGAACAGTTTCCTTCAAAGCAAGTGCAGCTCCTGGGTTTGAAGGAGGACATGAACATCCTGTCCTCAGCTCACTGGAAGGAGCTGCCTTTTGGAGCAGTGTCTGTATTGAAGGATGTGTGCTCAGGCTGGGACGAGAGCCCCCTTGGTATCCCTGTGAATTCTGCCACCGAAAGCTCTTGTCTTTCTGCTGCCCTTCAGAAACTACCAGCTGAATGGGAAAGATTTTAGGGTATTGATCAAGGATTATTTGAGAAATCACTGTTCTGCATGCATCATTCCTTTCCTTTTGTGAAAGATTCCTTTCCTCTCATAATGACCAAGTGCAGTGCTGCGAAAACACCTACGAGATGCTAAATACTGGTAAAGAGAACTCAAGGCAGAAGCTTTATACCCAGCTGAAGCAGAAGGATGGATCCCTGCCCTGGCTGCTTTAGTCATCTGTATTCATCTTTGCTGCAATAATCCTCCTTGCAAAGGCAGCCATATGCCTTTGGTACAGCTGCGTGACTAATCCTTAAGTAATCGTTTATTTGGGGAATGTCACCTCTGGGTGTGCTATTTGTTGGTCTATAATGGTCCATTTTGAAGGGAGCAGGTTGAAATAATCCAATCAGCATTTCCTGAAGGGGGATATGACCCCTTTTCTCCTTGTCTCCAGCAGAGCACAGGAAGCACATGGTGTGTGTGTGTGTGTGAAGAGATGAGAATGTGAGTCTCAAGGAGATGGGGGTGTCTGAAGGCTGATTGCAGTGTGATGGGTAGGCTTGGGAGGAAACACAGGAAAAACAATGTGGGAAAAGCTGTCTTGCCTGACTGTTGGAGCTGCCTGCTGTAAGGCAGTGGAGGTCCATGATGCTTTGTGCAAACATAGTGGGAACCATAACACTGTGCCTTGCAGTGAGATGCTTTGTGGCTAGAGAATATCTGGGCTTCCACATCTGAGGCCACATCATGGCCACACTGCTATTCTGCTGTTTCTGCTACACCTGAATGTCCAGGTCATAGAATCATAGAACAGTTAGTGTTGGAAAGGACCTTAAGATCATCCAGTTCCAACCCCCCTGGGCATGGGCAGGGACACCTCACACTAAACCATGTCACCCAAGGCTTTGTCCAATCTGGCCTAGAACACTGCCAGGGATGGAGCATTCACAACTTCCTTGGGCAACCCATTCCAGTGCCTCACCACCCTCACAGTAAAGAACTTCCTCCTTATATCCAATCTAAACTTCCCCGTTTAAGTTTGAACCCATTACCTCTTGTCCTATCACCACAGTCCCTAAAGAATAGTCCCTCCCCAGCATCCTTATAGCCCCCCTTCATGATCCTCCAGCGTGCAGAGCTCTCTAGTGCTGGTCCCTCATGAGCTTTGTTGGGCTGGAGCAGTGTAGTTGAGGATAGATTTGTCTCTCCTGTTAGAAGCTGGTACGTTTCAAAAGTCACAGCACAGCTAGCTAATCGGTAAGGGTGCTGTCAAGACTGACAGCTAGGAAGAATGTTATGTCTAAAGGCAGATCCCATCCCAGCAACCAGTGGAGTACCTGCCTTCTCAATGTCTCCTCCTGAATATAATGCTTCAGCTTTTGTGTGCTGCTTATCTCCAGGGGAAAGAGCATTTTCAGCCCAAACTCCTCTTGCTTTTTCACTTCTTTTTTTCCCCTCATATAAGTTAACTTAGGAACTTAGCAGCTTGAAGAGGAGGGTGCTGACAGTCCCTGGGGCTGGTTCCTGGCTCTGGCCTGCATCCCAAGACGTGATTTGAGTTGTTGGCATAACTCAGGGAAAATTCAGCCCATTGCAGGACTGGTTGCTATGACACTTTGTAGATCACCATATCAGGAGCTATTGGTGCAAGAGTAACCTGCGTTCTGCCTTGTGTCTGATTAAAGCCTTTTGACAGGAACTTTGTGTGTTTGCCATGAATATGGATGATCTGGGCTTTGCGAACCAGAAAAATTTACATTCATCCAGTGGTGATAAAGGATAACTCCTGTGGGACAGCTCTGGGGTCATTATGCTTTTTAGGGGATGAGTTAAAAATAAAGCTGTTTTTTATGCATCTATTGCTTCCTTTGGCGACAACGCTTATCACTTACAATTTGCTATAGCGATGGAGAATTTCTAGGTGACAATTTGATTTGGAAAGTCAAAGTAAACACTTCGAAGAAAACTCACTCCCACAAAATGAAGAGTGGGCTGGCATTTTCCTTAGATAAAGAGGTCAAAACTGGTCATTTCCACACAAAGCTGAAGGTAATGTGCCTGCCCTGCTCACTAAAACCAGGAGATGGTCAATGGGCCGCTGGTCAGGTGTCCCAGAGGCATTATATGTAAGACAACTTTGGTAGCATCTTTAGTCAACTTCCTTAATGCTGCTGCAGTGAAGAAAAAAGAAAAGCTGGTTCAAATGAGGAGCAGCATCTGGATGTCTGGTTCCAACAGCATTTTTAAGGCAATACAAATGTTTCTTATGGCAATATTTTTGCATTCTGGTTCAAACTGCTGTCTAATTCCATCTAGCATCTGGTGCTTTAGAGAAAGGAAAGGAAGAAAGAAATTAAACTTCCCTGTAGGCCCAGAACATTGGAGTAAACTACAGTTTTCTTGTCTTAAACAAGATTAGCAATCATTAAAAACACAACTCACAGAATAGCAGTGCTGGGTAATGGTCATTTCCATGAAGTTATTAATATATCTTTAGGCATGAAGTCTTCATTTTCAATGCCTTCTATTAAAACACCAGCTCAACAGGATCATCATGAGGTCACTGACATTAAGTCAATCGGTTACTTTTCCCAGCTGATGCTACCACCTATTTTTGGCTTTGCCCTTTGGCTTGCCTTTAGTGCTTGAAGTGTATTAACCACCAGCAATATGAATCAGTGCACAGGCCTGACAATCTAACATCATGCAGGCAAGCTGGAGATGAGCTGAATAAATAACCAAGGCTACTAATGAGGCTGCATAATGCTGGGGGCTTGCAGGGAACTTTCTTCAGATGTGGTCATGAGTGTCACAATGGTTTGAGAAGAAGAGGGGAAACTTAATGTTCGTTACAGCAGAGAGGAAACATGACTAGAATAATCTAAGTGAGTAACAGCCTCGGTGTTGTTTAGACATTCTTGCCACACAGTTGGCTATGTCCATTATTTATGATAGCATTGTTGGAGGTGCAGTGGTATAAGGGCAAAATGATTTTTATAAGGAGAAGTAATAGCTTTTCGTTGTAACAGAAGTTATTGCCTCTACCTAAAAGCACTTTTTTCATGGTTGCCACATAGGTGTCTGCATCTGGGGAGTGATTGTGCAAATTGCAAATGGGTCTTCTGCTTTTTTGCCTAGAGGAATTGTTCACTGTAGCATGAATATAGCCATAGGCTCATCTTCTCCAGGAAATTCCACATGTTAAACCATCGATTATCACCTGACTTTGTGACAACTTATTGACTACCAGGTCCGCTAAGGAAACTGCTGCCTCTGTGCTTTAGGTTAACACAGAGAGAGGAAAGAAAAGAGATTCAGAGCTCTCCTGCATCACTGGGATCAAACTGTAGCAGTCCTCAATACCATTTGCCACTGGAACCTGCTGTGCATCTTTCCAGATGTGACAGCACATTTTATGTAGGGCAAACATTATCAAGTCTTGCTATCACAAACTACCCTGTAGCACAGCTTTCCTCATCTGACCAGCCAGCTGATCTCTGCCTGTCCTCACTTTTGTGCAATCTTCCTGTAGAGAGGAATGAGTAGGAAACTCATCTGTTTCTTTCCATGTATGTTTAACCTCTTGGTCTGTCTCTGTTCCAGAATGAAAGGGGAGGATGGAAAACCTGGTTTGATAGAGATAACTGGAACAGTCTGTCAGGTAAATGCAATGTTTTCCTTCAGTAACAAGGGCCATCTTCCCTCCTCACCCACCCTGCTGGGAGCCTGCTGCAGTGCTGTGACTGCTAAATACGTCTTGGTGCCTCCATATTTTGGGATGGAATGGACGATGCGGCACATGGGACAACATCCTTGGTCCCTCAAAGTCCTGGTTACCAATGGGAGGACCTGGATAACATTTTGCCTGTCTAACCCAGGACATGCTGCCTTTGGGAGCACCTTGCTTAGCCCAGATAAGTGAGGCAGATCACTCTAACATCCTCAGGCATGCTATGCAGAAATCAATTAATTATGCCCCAGCCTCCAAAATCATTAGTCAGCATTTTTCAGTTATGGGGCTTCAGGGATTATTGTGAGTCATTCCCACAGGTATTAATATCTGCATTGCTACTGTAAGGATTCAGGTAAGGAGGTGGTACAGCTTCTGCACCCAGGACAGCCAGGAGCTGGGGACATGACCCTTTCCTTCACCTCCAGAGCAGAACTGAAAGGAAAATGTGCCCTTGTGTTAAAAACTAAACTCATTCCATAAGCTTTTCACTTCGTCTCTCAAGGGGTCAATTAAAGCTTCACACTGGCAAAAAAAAGATCTTCTTGTCCCCTTCCTTTGATTAACTATGGTGCTGTAAACAGATGATGCAGCACAAGCCAGAGAAACTAATATACTTTCCCCCTAGCTGAGGTCCTTGTAAATGAAACAATTAATTTGAACTAGTGCACCCCTGTGCTTGAAAAGGTGCAAAGCTGGCACACAGCTACACTCCTACTGAAGCATCAATGTCATGGGGGGAGAGTGGCCTCAGATATGGGAAGCCACCACTGTGCATATGGACATCCCCCATGTGTTGGGCACGGGCCTGCTGAAGCTGTTAACTACTGCAGATCCCTCCCCTAGTTTAAAAGATTTCCTTGGCCTCTTTGTTCCATGGAAAAGATGCTCGTAGCAGGAATTTAAATTTTTATGAAGTGCTTGCTTTATTATCTTAATAAATCCTTGTTTGGTTTGCAGAATGCATCCCCATTGAAGTTAAGAGTTTATATGAAAATTAAAGCGGTACTTTGTCTTCTTAATTAGACAAATGTACAGATAAAAAGAAACAAATGTCAGCTGGCAGTGGGATTTAGCTTTGCTGGGAGGGCTCTTTTTCGCTTCTCTCTCCAGATGCTTGCAGAGGTTAATGCTGGTGCTGAAGGCACGCAAAGGGACAGCAAAACTGTCCCTTATCAGTAGGCAAAGCACGAGCATCGCATCCTTCCTCAACTATTTACTTCCAGAAATAAGTTGCACAATTATTATTGCAGAAAATTAAGCAGGTTTTATTTTCCACTGGTGAACAGCCAAGGCTGAGCCCATGAAGCCTTTGCTCTGGCATGTTTCTTAAGGTACAGTTAACTTATAGGCTTAATTGGTGGAAAATGGGAGGAGAATATTGATCAATGAATGTTTCATTCAGATTGGTTTTGGCTTTCAGAAGCAAGACATTACAGAAGCAGGTCATTATTATTTCTTACACCTCCTAAAGACTGTAGCTGTAAATCAAGGGGAATCATCTGATGTGCTCTACAAGACAGCTATTCTTTTCCTGATTTTCCAATTTGAACGAACAAGCAGCAAATTTTAGCTGAATTGTTGGAACAGTTTTGTCCTAGCTCAGATCTGGCTGCAGGCTGGACCTCAGGCTGCATTTGCTCTATTGGCTGCATATGGTAGAAGGATTTCTGGTTCTCATAATCAAACAGTGTGAGAAACTACTGGATTTTAAAATGAACTCTTGTAGTTGCTGGCTCTGGCATCCAGGGTTTTTGTTCCATGTAATAGGTTGGGATAACTGCTGCTCTGCAGCAGGTCTAGCGCAGCAAAGATGACCTTGGCTATAGGGACCATCATCTTCTATCTTGTGTTGAGGTGAATGGGGACTGGGCAGGAGGCATCAGTCTCGGGGTCTCCTACCAAAAGGTTCCAAGATAGATCCTATTTTTTTCATGTCTGTATCATTTCTGGCTGCAGCAGCTACCTCTCCTCCCCTGTTTTCTCAAGCAGACCAGTACACATAAGAAAGTACCTGCTTTGGCTTTGCAAGGAGTTTCATAACCCTGCCCTGCAGTGTGATGAGTGAGAGCCAGCAAAGCTGTCGCTGCAGTGGCTGGAGTAAGGGTAGAAATCAGAGGAGGAAAATTGTTAATACAGCTTTTAAAGATCTTTTAAAGCAGGTTGGAGGCTTTCTATTTACTGTACAGCTTAAACCACTCTTGCCCATTGACTCTGCTTAAAAGATTTTTCATCTTGAATTCTCATGCTTCTTTTAAAACTTTCTAAATCGAGGAATTTGTTCTGCTTTTAAAGGGATCACGACAGACTTGGGGAAACCTTCACACTTATCAAACAAAACTAGGACCATCAAAACACATCCTTGGTCGGGGAAGTCTTTCTGTCTATGGGAAATCACAAAAAAGCTATTTTTAAATAAAAAATTAATTGTGAGGTCATATTATGCCATATTATGACAGTGAGCAGTGCTGGTATTATCAGACTAGGAGGAGACTTCACTGTGCCATGGGTATATTAGCTTTTTGGGAGCTGGACCAATTCCACAAGTGGTGTGAATGTGTGGGTACATCCTGCTAATGTCCTGGTGTCTGGTGCCCCTTGCTTTGCAGATGAGTTCAGTCACTACCAAGTGGGGAAGCAGAGGCTGGTTACTGCTGTGCATTAGCACAGTGCTGCTGCAGGACAAGCTGCTGGGCTTGAGAGTGCATCTGGGTGACAGCATAAACATGTCCAAGGGATTTTCTGCAGCAGAACAGCCCATCTCAAGTTTTGAAGCACTGAGTTGTGACTGCTTGAGCTGGGGCTGGGCAGGAGCTGAATGTATTTGCTGCCTGGGTCATTTGACCTTCATCTCCTTTGGGAAAGGCAGGATGGGACCAGCAGGCTTCCTAGGGAGAACAGCCTTCTGGGGGAAGATTTCCTCTCCCAGGCACACAGCAGCAGCCATCATTAGTTATGTTGTGCATGTATCTTCCAAATGCAGAAATCAATTCTGAATATTTTATGGCTTTAATTACACCACCCTGCATGTGATGCAGAGAATGGGTTATTAGGCTGCCGGATGCTAATTTCCTTCTAGGATGCTGGGTATTTTTCTCATACTTTTCATGCTTTGGATAGCAAAATACTGCATGCAGGAAGGCAAAAGTTCACAGCAGCATTGCACTAGCTGGTAGGCTCAAAGCAAGAGCTGGCAGAGCAAAAAGTCCCCACTCTTTTCCAATATGATGCAATAGCTGGGCTATCAGAGGCATATAGATTTCAAAGGTAAGAGAGGGAGTATTTAGCAATCAGAGAGTAATTCATCTCTGTTCCAAACTAAGTCTTCTGCAGTTCCATTGAAAAGTGACTGGAGTCACTGGGTTTTGATCTAGCACCCAGGATACATGGATGGGTGTTCAAGAGCAGGTAGATCAGGCTAGGGGTGTTGCCATGTCTGGTTCAAAGCGAGGGACCAAACTTACTGCTGTGATGTGCCACTAGGCTCACTCTTAGCAAGCACAGTCAAAGCCTGGTGCTGGAGCTAAAGGCAGAGCTTAGTTTCTACAAGGGAAACAAGAGCAGTGATATTGCAGCTCTCACAGGCAGGGTCTGGGCTATCTCTTTGTGCTTTCTAAGCTCACCTGCAGACAAGTGTGTCAATGGTAAGCAGGTCTGCAAGTCTTTGAAAAGTCAGGTCTAAGGAATAACCAAGGTACTATGGGCACAAATCAGAGCCTTGATGAAAAGTTTGGCTTTTCCCATCTAAGCCAAGTGCCTGTCTCTCCTTGGTACCTTTTACCAGTGTTGATCTTTCCAAGTCACTTATTTTGACAGATTGCACCATGACATAGAATCATAGAATTGTTTAAGCTGAAAAATACCCTTAAGATCATCAAGACCACACCATACAGATGCTGTCTACTGCAGCGAGTAATGGGTTCAGATTTTTACTTTGTATATGAATGTAATTCCCTCAGGTTCTGAGGTCTTGGCCTATCGTCATGCCAAATCTCATCAATGAAACAGCATTAAGCTGACTTCATTTTAGCGTCTTCCAAGGGAGTGGGTCTGGTGATTGAAGGAACCATATAATCTCTGCTGAGACTGAATTCCAGGTCTTGGGCAGCCTGAGGGAGGCTATGAAAGCACTTAGTTTGTTCTGAGATTTCCAGATGTTAAAACATATCCATACATCTTTGGGCGAACACGAGCCAGGGGGATCAACCAGATCCCCTAGAGCACAGTACATGCTCTTCATTAATTGTAGAATCAACTAGGTTGGAAAAGACCATTAAGATCATCAAATCCAACTATTAAAGTGCTTGAGCTGCTCTCATCTCTACAGCAGGATATGCTGCTGTATTGTGCTGTTTAAAAGAGCTGTGTGCTGCCCTGGCAGAGACTGTATTTCAGAGGATGTTGCATTCAGCCATGAGTTGCACTTGGCTGAATTCAAAGGAACTGGTTAAGGCTGGAAAATAGCTCTTCTCAGTTCATCATTTATCAACGACAGAAAGTACACACACAGCACTTATCTTCTTTGGGACTGGATTTGTTGTCAGATAAAGTCAATGGCAGCCTCTTCATTGACTTAGAGGATTTTTGGGTTAGTTTCTTCGATACCACCGGTTACAGTGAAAAGAGTCAAGGCAAAATAACCCATGTTATACAAAACCTTACTCTCCTAAATGGTCTGCAGTCTTTTTTGGCAGTATTTCCCATAACTATCCTGTCTTAGGAAGTCTGTTGTTTTGCTGCAGAAGACATAGTTCTCTTCTACTCCAAATAGCTTCTAAATATACATTTCAGTTGTGGTTTTTGCTTTTCCTTCAGTGCAGCTGAAGGCTTAATGCATGTCGGCTTTTAGCAGGTCTGCCTTTTAAAGACCTTTCTGGTTTCCTCTGTGAGTTTTCTTTGCTGGGCAGGGAACTGACACTCTTCTTACATCACCCCCCATAGCAGAGCATTTCTCTGAAGTGTGGAGCTCTTTCTGATTTCCATTAAACCTCTGTGTCCTCATAGACCCCTGCAAACACTGAGGAATTTTGTTTGTAAATCAGGCACTTTGCATTCACCTCTTCAAAATCCTGTCTTCTCCTTTTTCCAAACGGTGTTTTTTTCAGGAGTTCTTGACACTTGTGTATGAATTTGCTATGCATTTGGATGCTGGGTTGTAAAGCTTTTAGTGAATAAATCTCTAACAACTCTCAGTCTGAGGTTCTCATCATGGTTGCAATGTTAGTGGTGAGGAGACTACAATGAGTGTTAGCAGAAGCCTGGGAAGTTTTCTGAGAAGGAGTCTGAACCAATCTATTCCTCATCCTAGACTATCCTATCTAGGATAGGATAGGTAGAAGTCCTATACTTCATCTTACTTCTACAGGGCTAGTCACTTTGTTGTCCATGGGAAAGCCCTGGTTATTATTTCTTACAAACAGGGGCATCAAGGCAAGAGGTTCCTCATTCCCAGAATCATGTAATTTATCTTGCATGTAAAAGAAAAGGTTGACTATTCCTCTCAATCTTGCCCTCTATTCATTGATCTCCTGTTGTGGTACAGCCAGGGGAGAGGAATGGTTGTATTTGCATTATTGCAGCCTTCTTCTATCTTGAAGGTTTTCCCATCCCAGCAGAAGAGATGATCTCCATCTATGTTTATCTTTAATCTCATTCCATTGCCTATGCTTCTTTGTGTGATTTCATTAAACATCTTTGATGCTTATCTTGGACAAATTTAGAAAAGATGGAAAGGCCTGTGTGATGAGAAGGTGATGAGAAAGTGTGCTCTCACTGGTACCTAGCAGATAGGAAAAAAATAGCGACTGCAAGATACATGAATGCAATTGCTATGGGGGTCAGAGTTAAGGTTAATTAAATGTCTTCATTGTGCATTGTCTTCCCCTTAAGGTGTTTGAGAACCTTCTAAGTGAACCATTAACTCTGAACAGCTAGGGGTTTTAATGAATATTTGTATTGATTTTGCTTGCAACAGGTCTGCTCTTAACTCACCTATATGTACTCTTTGTGTAGTCTGCCTTGAGATAATGTTTAAATTTTCCCAATTCACTATTACTAACTGGTAAATTTTTAATCAGATATGGCATGCAAATATTCCTTCTTTTTAAGGCAAAGCCATCAAAGCGCATATCATCAATTCTTTTTCAGTCTTTCTTTAAACATGATATGAATAAAATAGTCTGAAAAGTACATGCAGCTAACACAGCTCCTAATGAACGAGGCATTAAACCATCTGAATAAGAATGGCTTGGTTCTCTGCAAAAACATGTCATACTTTATACAGGATTTAAGATTAAGAAGAACATTTTTGCACCTAGATAAAGAACTGAAAATTGTTAGGTCTCTTGTTTATAACCTGCATGTTAGCGTGAAAGAGTTTCTCCCACTTCTGTCTCATCTTTCAGTAATAACAACAGTACAGTGCCGTTCTGCTCTAGTTTTTGATATGTTGCAAGAGTGTCAGCATGGCTCTTTATATTGCTTTCCAAATCCTCACTGGTTTCTTTGGACTCTTAACTCACAGATGTTTTCACTTCTCTTGTTACATACGATGCTTCTGAAAGGAGCTTTCACCATAGTTACGTGTTTAGCAAGTTTTATACACAGAAGTTGTGTAAAGCCAAAGGAGAATGATATTTATCTGAAGCAGCACATCTGAATGTTGTCCCAGACAGTCAGACCTTTTCAGAACGGAAGATGTTGTTTTTTGTTGTTGATGGATTTGTCAGGAAAATATACAACTTTATGCAATTTATATATTTTTAATGCAAAAGGAAGTGCCTTAGGGATTCATTCATAACAGGTAGAGAAGCAGAACTGCATCTCATGAGTTGCGAGGTGCTTTTTAAAATGCCAATAAGTTTTATATCTCTGCATTTTCCTGACAATGTCCAAGTTTAAAGCTGGTTTATAATTCCCTGCACACAATTTATTGTTCTTCATTATTTTATCAGCTATTATCCTGGCTACGCAGAGAGGTGGTCACAACACCAAGTCTGTCAGAATTCAAAGAGCATGTGCATGATGCTTTCAGTTGTATGGTTTAGTTTTAGTAGTCCTGTGAAGAGCAGGGAGTTAGGCTCAATTACTCTTATGGGTTCCTTCCAACTTGAGATATTCTATGATTAAGTATGAGCATTTGTGATTCATTCCTTCTATATGTATGAGCATTTCCTCTCAATATGACTGCTTCTCAGCTTACATGCAAACAGCTGTTCTGCTGCCATGGAAATGAGAAATTGAAGAAATTGTGAGAGTTAATGGAATGATGAATTTCCATTGCTTAAAGACTTTCAGTCAAGGTTGGCCATCTTGGAGAGTTATTGTTCTCATTGTAGGAGGAACTAGAGGAGATAGTGACCTATGTCTGTTTTTAGGGCCCTTTTCTAGCCTTAAGATGATGTCTCTGATGTAAATACCTTTTATCTGCTCAGTCTGGCTAGGTTTTCTGGAGGTGTCAGCTCCTGCTGATGGTGCTGAATGTGTCTTTGGGAATGCTCTTGGAGCTCTGATGCTGGCTTGGAGCAATGCTATGGAGCTCCATGACATTTTTTTTCTCACTTTCTGTAAATCTTCAAGTAACTGTAGTCTTGGACTGTGGGGCAGGTGATCTATACAGAGGTCTCCAGTCCTCATCTCTCATTCTCCAAACTGGGGATCCAGCTGGACCATCACTGCTGGTCTGTGTGCATATTCAAACACAGCTGGGCTGAAAGGGATAGATAAGTGGTGTGTGCTGACACTGAGTTAGGGCTTAGGCTGGGAAGCTCTCCTGAGTGCCTCAGGTTACTAACAATCACAACTTTAATACATCGTCACTATCTTCTCCGTGCAGAGGTGTTACCTCTTCTCCATGGGAGTCAGGGTGATGGGGCAGCTGCATGTGTTTGTGGAGTGGATTCCAGGATTGGGATGCTGTATGTGGCACGTACCACACAGGTATGTCCCTTCCCCGCATAAGGATGCACCTGAATGTGGAAGCAACTTAACCCTTGGGGAACTTCCTACCACTCATAGATGGGGAAGCTTATTCAGAGATGTAGGGGACAGAGGATCTTCTACCTGCTCCTTTCCATTGGAGAAGGGTGGAAACCACAGGCTGTTAGCTGGGTGCTAAAGGAACCTTTGGAGGCTGGTAAATGTTTACTACACAGCTGGTCCCTCTACCACCTCAAAACAGTTCATCAACTAGCGTGAGACATCTCAGGTGCTGGGATGGCCTCAGATGGACCCCCACTTCAACCTCTTTTAATAAAGCACCTGTACTTCAAGTAAGACTTAAGGACAAAGTAGTCCACCAAAACCCATGCGATCTGGTGTCCACTGGGAGAGGATTTACTCAGCCACTGCTCACAAGGAATGAGAGTCCATTCTCAGGAATGATTACTGATCTTACTCTGATTCTTATTCTATCTATGAGCATTTGCTGCTGGTCACTGGTAGAGACCATAAGTGAAGGGAGACCAACTGTGGTCTCAACTGTAATGTTTTTTATACCCATACTGGGAGTTATTTTTGGCTGTTCACATTTTACCACTGCTTGTATGGGCAAAGATTTAAGGTTTCTACAGGCCATGACTCATTTCACCTGTGTCATATGAAATTAAAATCCCAGCTGTAGTATGTGTAGTCCAAGTGGGAAAAGTCCAGTGGTTTGAATTTATAGCTTAACAGCTGGAGTCAGTCCCAGTACTTGGAATAACAACCCACCCTGTGCATGTAACATATATAAAGCAGTGGATTCTCTACTTTATATCAATAAACCTGTGGAGATGAAGCAGGCAAACTGGGAGGGTTCAGCAGGCCACATGATTTAAAAGCTAAGCTGGATGTCCAAGCTATTCTTACATTTTTCCTGCATCAGTTCACAAATGCCTAGATGCCAAGAGACTTAAGCTCACCAGAGGTCTTGTGAGCCTCACCACTGCTTGTTACTCATCTAACAAAAATCTATCAGGTCTCCTTTGTTTTTAGAGAAGGAAATCTTCAGTTCTGCTCCTATTCAACTTGACAGCTCTGTGTTGTAGCACACAACAGCACAAATCTGAGATCGTTAGTTAAAGACATAAAAGAATCATGCCCAAAGTTGTGAGCATGAATTTTTGTGATTTTTTTCTTTTTATTAAAGTATTTTCAGGAAATTTCCATATAGATTGAACCCTAAACATATAAAATGTCAGTCTGTTTACATCCCAATGCCTTCGCATTGCTGCTGTGTATGGACTGGGTTCAGAGCTGAAGCATCCTCTTCATTGCCTCTAACTAAAACACTACAGCATCGAGGCTTAAAAGGGACCTTTGTAAGCCACAGACATGCTGGGAAGGTCTTTGAGTTGTTTGGACTTAGCTGTGAACTTGTCTTAGTTTTAATGTATGTTGCCTGGAAAGCTAATGAGCCTCCATATGGAGACATATAACTGATTATAGGCTCACGTATTTCTCCTGCCTCAACAGCTCAGCCCTTTGTTCATAGTCACTTCTATGGAAATAACAGCAGGAATGACTTCTCCTTGTTGGAAGGAGGTAACCTTTGCTGAAGGCTGTTTTTCCATGGACTTGTACCCCATGCAGTCAAACACAACATTTCTTTTTGGCTTTGTCTTTTTTCCCCTCTAAATTTAATTTCTTGGGCATTTTAAATGACTCCTCCCTCAAGGTGATCTTGTAGTGGTTAGCAGTACATCAGGGTGGATGTACAGATAATATCAATATCCTTGTCTTCAGGGATGGGGCAGTCTAATCTAATAGCTGAAGCACCTGAGGGGTCAAAATAGTGGGATAATGTAGAGTGATCACTTCTAACTAAAATATGGTAGCACTGAAGGAGAAAAAAAAGGGTATGGAGCAAAAGAAAGCATAAGGTGTATTTGTTTGGATAGTGATATAACACAGCAGGAATAAGTCCACAAAACCTTATCAATAGAGCCTGCCTGTCAAGGCAAACGATTTGAAATCTGCTTTGTAGACTCATCATTTACTGCTTTGTAGACCCCTTTCAACTTTCTGTCTTCATCAGGAAATAAAGGAATCAGGTTATTATCTCTCTGTCTGAACAGAGAGTGTGCACAGCACCTGGGTCCATGTGAACTCAGTACCATTTGGATCTCTAGGTTACTAAAAGGAGAGGTTGAGGAGAGGTGATAAGTGTGCCCTGACTACATGGAGTGCTCTGCGGCAGGGTCTGGAAACCAAAGGAAATTATCTATCTATCTATCTATCTATCTATCTATCTACCATCTATCTTTTATATATATATATATAAATATATATAAAATATGTATAACATATGTACTATATAAATGCATATATATGTTCTACAAAAACATAATAACTCATTAGTGAATTTCAGTTGATGCATTTATTTGTCCATCAGTTTGAGGGCTCAGTTTTTATGGGCACTTTCATTTTATAGAACATGCACCATAACATTTTTCTTCCACTCCCTTTTGCTTTATTCTCATGAGCTGAAGTCAGCCTGTTGGGGGTTACCAGGGTCCTCTTCAGTTCAATGCAGGTAGAATGAAATCACTACTGCAATGAACTGGGAAGGGCTTATGTCAGCCTGTTCTGCTGGATGATACCAAGATCACTCAACCCTGGGTGACAGGCTGCAGCTAGCATCTGCCTTTACGTCAGGAAATAAAGATTAAGTCTGTGCCAGTGAGGAAGCAGGATCTAAAACCTGATGAGACAACAGTTACAGCCTCATGATGATGAGGGCATTAAAATCTCCATCCTAGTTGCTGGAATGGGAAAGTGGCTTTTGACTTGCTGGGGACTGGAGGAAATTATTCTGTGCAAGCAATAAATACTTTGAAAGAGATGCAGAAAAGTTTTCCTTGCTTGGCTAAAACACCCACCTGAGGTGGGAACTACCTGTGCCTGCCTCTTGCAGGCAGCCAGAGAAGTGTCCCCAGACCTTCAATGCAGTGTGAAATGAAAACTTTCTCCTAACAGATGATACATTTACCTTATTAGTTACAGCCCAGTGGCCACTGTCAAACACATATTAATTATTCCTCTGTATTTTTTCCATTTTAGCACCTGCAAGAAGCTGTTCCCTTCCATGAGTAGCTCTTTATTGACCAGCAGTTTGTTATCGATCTCTGTGTTCAATAAAAAGTGCTGTAAACAGCGACATTAAATTACTCTAGAGCTCTCACTTTTAGAAATGCAAGGGAAATAGGACACTATGATGTGTTTTTTTAACACAGAATCTTTTCTGTGGGGGACTCCTTGAGGTTTGTCTGTTTTGGTTGCAGATGGGCAAAATTTGGTGTGTTGTATGTGCAAGTACATATGCACACACACATATATGCAAAGAGGAGCTTTTCCTCCTTAGAAAACTGGAAGTAATTTCTCATTTGAAGCCCAAGTCATTTCATTCTCATTTGGATGAAAAATTAATTGTGAGGCCATAAGAGGACATTCATTAGGCAGAGCTTTGGGAACAGTCCCTCAGGCTGTGGCTAGACCAGTCACAAAGCATGATGTGGGGAAGGACTCAGAAGTAGGTTTAGTTTAGGTTTGTGGAGGTTGGTAGGGCCTGCACAAACTGATAGGACAGCTGGTCTCTCTGTAGTGGCCCTATCAAAATGAATGCATGTGCCCTTAGCTGTGAGCTGAGGGCCTGGGGACTGGATCTTCAGTCACAGGAAAAGATGTGAGATGTGTAAAGTGATGGGATATCCAGGCTTCCAACACTGAAGTCAGTGCCCTTAGCTTCTTTACTTTTGAGAACCCACTCACATTAGCAGACAGCTTTGGGGTTCTTGCAGGCAAACATCTTGAGCATCCTTTGCTGCCAGAAGTAAGTGCATAGCGTGTATGATAATTTGTTTACATACTGCTTGCCTTGATCTACAACATGACATTAGAGTAGCTTTAGAACAGGCATGTGTGGTTTATAACCTAGTTAGTGAAGGTGAAACCTGGTGCAAGGGGGAAGGCAGGGAGGGGAGGTTAAGTCACTGTGGAAGTGAATGTGATATCAGTCCCTTTTGCACACTGGGTAAAACAAGATCTCTCTTTTCCTCTAGTTTCCTTCAATGTGATTCACAGTCCAAAGCCTCTCTAAGTGTATTTGGTCTGAGCTTGGTTTTATGTATGATTTTGGTTTTTCTTCAAATAAGGAGATAAAAACTGGGTCAGATAGTGTAAATGCAACTAAGCAATCTGCTCAATGGGGGAAGTCAAATGCAGGGCTGGTGTGTCTCTGGAGGCTTCCTTGGATGCATGTCCCAGTAACTTTTGGGCTGGAGAAAGGTAAAAAAAACCCTAAAACCCCAAATAAACAAACAAACAAACAAACAAACAAAAGCCATTGTTTTCACATCTGCTTGATTTTTCCCCCTTTTAGCACTGTAATACATAGATATGCGATTCCTCATTCTCCTTCCACGATTGTGGAAGTCAGGACAAATTGATTTTGAGCTCTGTGGAATTGCATGGGAGGGAGGCTGGGGAAATGAAATGTTTCTGCTTGCTCTGGTCTTCTGTGAATTCTCCCCAGTCACTTGATTCTTGGGTATGGGTTAGGGAACAAGCTGTGGTGACCTGACATGCTGCTACTGCTCTCCTGTCTGCTATTCCGTGAGTACAGTGTGTTGGTGGTAATCCAAATGCATGGGTTTCATATAGCAACTGACTTATCCTATTGTAGGTACATGTATTTCTAAACAGAACTAAATTGTGGCTGCAATCATTTATCCCAGTAGGTCTGAGAAGTGCCTAGCACAGTGCTATTGGAGTAATGACAACAGTGAAAACCCGTCCAGTTCAATGCCTCTGAGAGGTGATGGTATTGAGCCTATGGAGGTATGAGCACATCTCTCATAGTGTTTCATTATCAAGCTACCTCCCCCCGCCTCAGTGTTTCATGGATATCTTTCCTCCCTAGGCAGCTGCGTTTCCACAAATCCAAGAGGTTTCTCCATGGCAGGCTGTGGAGCAGGTCCTAGTACTGTCTGAGGAGCACTGGGGACCACGTTTGCTGACATGTCCCCGTGTTGCCACTCTTCAGTGGTGCACACTGCTCTGATGCTGCTCTGCCTTGGAACATCCTCTGCTATCTGGGGGGATGTGATGCCATATGAGAAGGGGAAACCAAGGCTGAGCATGGGGAATGCTTTTTCCACGCAACCTCTCTCTCCCTGGAGACGATCTCTGTAGTCTCAGAGGTGCTCAGCTATAGGCTTGTGAACAACACTGTGTTTGCAATGTCACATCAAGTTGGGATTTGGGCACACCGAGGCTCAGAACCCCCTGTTATCCATCCCACTTAGGTGCTGTCCTTGGCTTTGCACTGATTTCCTAATGGAGAAAAAATGTGGAGGGACTGGGTCGGACTGGGCTACAGCTATGGGCAGCAGGGATGCAGCCTGCTGAATTCCTGCCTTTCCTGAGCATAGATGTCAGAAGCACAAGAAGTGCAGCTAAAGCCTGTCTGAAGCTGTAGAAACTGAACTGGGAAGACCTAAAAGAGAGGAAATTCTATTCTTTTTCTCCTATGAGAAAAAGGACAAATGTCTGCTGCATTGTTCCTACGGTACGCAGTGCTAGATGGGGGATTCCTGTGGCTGAGCTGCCCTCTCAGCAGGTATTGAACTCTGTATTTCCAGGGCTCACCTTGGCAGCATCTGTGGTCTGGGGAAGAAATGGGAGTAGAGGATTACAATCCAGTAGCCCTTGCATCACCAGAAGGGGTGTCAAATAGCCATAGGAAGGGAAAGAATTTGGGCTTCCATCACAGCACTGCTGTTGTGGTGCTGGTACTGCTGACCTCAGGGAGCTGTCTAGCTCCCACTGATGCATCTCCTTCCCCTGGAGGCAGCTGTGGAAGCCACAGGAGGTGGTCTTGAGAAATGCCTGTGCTTAGTACAGCACCTGCACAGAAGTGGGGACAAAAGGTAGGGTTTATGCCCTGGGAGCTCCACAAGCTCTGCAGCCCCAGCACTCTTTAACCCCCCTCTCAGAGCCTGCACTGCCTCTCTGTCTTTCCTGAATGAACAGGGACCTTGAGCCTTTTGGGCCATTTGTCATTCTTTATGAACACACCAGTTCACTTAAAATCCTCCCACACTATCTTCCTCCCAGCTCTTGCTCGGTCCATTTAGTTGATTGCCGCATACTCCTGTTAGTGCTCTGTTGGGCTGATGATGTATGTTTAGTAACTCTCCATAGCAGACTAGTTCTAAAGAAGTACAGTGCTAAGGATTTCTGACACAGTGAGCTGAAAAGCCAAGGATGTGTATTTCAGGATGGAGCCCTGCTCTTGGCTTCCAGCCCTCTCGCTGATGTTGCCTGATGAGGTTGAGAACAGAAATTTCTGGTCCGTGCCCCTGCATTGGGGTTAGTTAAACAGGGTTGGGTGTTTGGAGCGGTTCTTTTTGCATTTAATTGTAGTTTGGCAATTGTGCTTTATGATGATTGCAGCAGCTCTGCATATAATAGATGCAATCAGGTAATTTCCTTGTCTGTTTAAAAAGGCCTCATGGACAAATAAATTTCCCTTTCTCACTTTTTGCCCCTTTCTGAGAGGAGGAGAGGAATGTTAAACAAACAGTGCCTGTATTCTGAAAGAGCCCTCCTGATGCACGGCACACAGACACACACGCACACAGAGGAACAGGTCTGGCTCTCTCCAGTGTGGTCATACCTAGGATTCCCACCCTGCAATACCTTCATGCTACAACTGTGCTAAGTAACAGCAAAATCTTTTAATGGGTTACGCTTGGTGCTTTCCTGATATGAACCCGTCAGGCTCCATCTCCTTCTCGCACATATCGTGCTGTTTTACAGCTTTCTCATGCCTTGAGTGAGAAAAAGCTTCCTCTTGCTTTCAGCTGTGGCTGGAGAACTGTTTTATCTCTCCCTCCCAGGTCTCCCTGCACAGGGAGGTTTGTCCAGCAGCTCACTGCTGGCATAGGGGCAGCCCTGTGGTATGTGTGAGATGAGGCTGCTGCAGTAGCAAAGGCTCTTTGCTGCTTGACCCGGTGTCAGCAGGAGCACAAACACAAGGGTCTGGGTCTGCAGACACTAAATGGGGTCAAGAGGTGCGCTGCTCCTGCTGACATGATTGCTCTGCTGCTGGTGGAGGGAAATTGCTCCAGATTAGAATTGAAAGGAAGTGATTTCCTTACTGCTGTGGGAAGCAGTTGGCTGAGGTTATCTTTGAAAGGGGCAATCTCCACCGGGAGGGACCTGGGTCAGTCATGTTCCTATCATGTGGATAAAGATATTTACTGCTGAACAACAGCAGCAGATATTCGCAGAGTATGCTTTAGTACAGCACCTCATGTGTCTTACCCCTATGGCACCATACATGTGGATTGTCAAAGGAGTGAACCAAAAGCTTCCACTAATTAATGTAACATGGCATTTTCTGCATACAATATAACCATAGATATGTAATTTGATGTCTGTGGCCAGAAGGAATAGTTTGCTGGATTTTCTTTCCTTCTGATTAAATTTCTAGTCTCGAAGTGTCCTTAGGAAAAGGAATAATTATGAGAGGTCATTTGTCAAAAAGGGGTCATGCACATGATTAATTTATTGCACTTCAGCAATTCACCGTGGATCAGCAGGGAGATGGAGGCTGTGCATCCCTAAGTCCTAAGCACATACATGGGACTAGGGTAATATTTATTTACAAGAATGTACATTTCAATTGGATGAATTTTCAAACCAGTAGTGAAAAAGCCAGAGATCTTTATGGAGTTGCTCATGTTTTTGCCAAACCTGTGCTATTACTGCAATGTTAGTCTATTATAGAGCTCAAACTATAAACTGGAAATATTTCCTAAAGGTGGCAGTACTGGTTTTTAAGTTAACCTTCCCTGGAAGATGCTTTTCAAACCGTATCTTATTACCAGATAAGGTTTTGCCCCCAGCTGTCAAACATTTCATCCTTGGTTTCATGAACTCACTGTCCAGAGAAATTCTTGGTCATTTATAGAGCAAAATCTTAACTCCAAGTAATTTTGTTCTCCTAAATGCTCCCAGGGCTCAATGCTTTTCTCAATGTCTAATACTTGAGAATGATTTCTCATTTCACTAACTTTATTTTGACGATTCTTCTTTTGATGTACTGAAATGCCTCATGTCTTCTTGGACAGGGTCATTCTAGGAGAGTTCTGCAATAAATGAATTGAGACATTACTGGTACAGTCCTGCTGAATTCACAGAGGTTTTGGATCTCTTCCTAACCTGTGTCCAACCCAATTGACTTCAATGAATTCCTGTGGCTCTTTGATTTTAAGAGTCCATTCTTTTTTATTCCAAGAACTTTTAGATGTGGTTTCTTTGCTGAAGGGAAAATTTTAGTGTGTATACACACACACACATACATACATACATATTGTGTGTGTATGCACACACTCACACAGATTTTCTATATATATAGTGTTTGAGATGGACTGGAAAATGCCAGGTTAAGATGGAAATGCTAGTCCCTTAGATATCAGGCACTGATACAGATTGACACATATTCTTACACCACATCCTTTTAGAAGTTACAGTCCTTATAGACACAATGAATACTCCATTTATGTCCTTGTATGCAGGCAGTTCACCAGACCTGTCTTGTAGCCTGTGTGAGCATTGCTTGGAGCCTGGTAAACCAGCAGT
This sequence comes from Melopsittacus undulatus, assembly GCF_012275295.1. Lineage (NCBI taxonomy): Eukaryota > Metazoa > Chordata > Aves > Psittaciformes > Psittaculidae > Melopsittacus > Melopsittacus undulatus. The sequence goes on along the minus strand of NC_047530.1, from coordinate 101,074,075 downwards.
GCTTTCCTCTAATTGCAGGTAGCCCACTTGAGCTCCTTGGGTCAGGATAGCCCTTGGAGCTGCCAGGAAGGCCAAGAGCCACCAAATGGTTCATTCTTGATGGAGTTAGAACCACACTGGTGGTGGGAAACGAGAGAGATTGTGCATTTCTAGCAGATTTCTGGTTTGGTTTGGTTTCCAGTGTGTTATTTTATTGCTTTTACATATCTATAGTGAAGCAATGACTAAATACCCCATGCTACTGGGAGATGACCCAAACAATTTACATTCTAATAAGTAAAAAGGAAAATATGGTTATGCATCTTGTACAGAGGGTTAACCTACTCATAGCAAGCTTAAGTGACCTTTTCGGTATCATAAAGAAAGTGAATACTGAGAAAGGAGTAAACCAAGATATCCAGAGTCTCAGGCTGGGATTTTAATCACAAGATTATCTTTCCTGGTCTGGTTTGTCCTCAGAAGGAAGAAACTTTTGCTGGTACATTTAGACAGCACAGGGCACATTTGTCCTTGTCATTCTGTAAAGGGAAATAGTTACACTCAAGGGCTTCCCTTGTGTAAGGAAGAGGTGGCTTGGATGAGAAGAAGAATCCCAGCTTTGGATTTTTTACAACATCTTTGCTGATTTTCTCATATAGGAAAAGGAAACAAATCCCTCAACTCTGCAGTGTTTGCCTTTCCATTCTAAGGGTTAAAAAAAACAGCAATGTTGGGTCCTTGTAAATTTGGTGAGGCTTCATCTGCTGGACCTGCCTGCAGTCCTGGAGAGTGGGAAGCTTGACACCAGGGCTCATAAGCTCCTTGCTGTACGTCTCCAAGCTGTTATTGCTCTAGTCATCTTCCTTGTGCAAAAGTACCTGTACTTCTCAGTAGAAAAGTACTTTCCCTGCTTTAAGCCAAGATGTTATGCTTGTACTGAAATGTCTTCAATGAAACATGGGACAGAACCTCTTAGACAGCCTATTCTGTAGTTGCCCACGTCACCTTCTTCTGAAATGACCATTACTGGATATGGTAAAAACCAGAAGAGGGTCTCCTGGCATCTTTGCTCACTTTGCCATGCCCCTCAGCAGCCAGGGGAGTGAAGTGGGACAGCTTCATTCACTAACAAGCAGGAAGGTGAGGAAGATTCAGGTAGAACCTTTCTGGGATTCAGAGCAGCTGCTGCTTTTCAAATTGGGCTGTAAGATGTGGATCGTCTTTTGAGCTTCTCCAAGACTGATCCAAGTAGGAATTGATTTAAAGCGTTGCTGATGTCAGGAATTTTTTACTGGTCCTCTGACTGTGCTTATGCCAGTTTTTATCATGAAAACATTTTGCACCATCTCTGAGTTGACCAGAGTTAGGACAGAACACCCAGTAGGAAGTTACTAATTCTTGCTCAGTCAAGTCAGTGAGTATCGCTAAATGAAAGTGTCCTTTTCTGCTGTAGGAAATGAATGCTTCCCTGTTTATTGCTCTTCCTTTTTTATAAAGCAGAAGCCAGGTCAATTAGTTAGAGAAGGCCAGCAGCCTGCTGGGAAATATGCAAAGCTAAAACCAGTGTTAAGGGAATACTTAGATAAATTGCTGAATCTGCACTCATTAACAAGTAACAAAAATGCTTAACCATGAGTTCAGGCATGAAAAACTTTAAGGTACTTGCTAAATAACAGACTCTAGAATTTCACAAACTGTCTCTCTCTGGAACAAAGATGACTGTGACCATACCAAGTAGACAATATTAATAAAGTTCATCTGTTGTTCAGTCTAGCTTGGATGGGAAGAGGAATCTTAGACTATTTCTTGAAATGAAAAAGACCAGGAAATTTCAGGACCTTCTGGGTTATATTTTTCACAATTCAGAGCTTTGAAACATAATTAAGCAAATATGCCTGTGCATATCTTCCAGGATTAACAACTGTTCTCTTGTAAGGTCATTTCGCTCATAGTCTCACCTGTACTACTTAGCCAAAGGTACAAGAGCTCATCAGGAAGGAGGATCACACAGCTGTTGGAAATTGCCATTAGAACTTCTTCACTGCAGTAGATTGTGGTTCTGAAGGCAAAAATAGGCTGTAACAGGTGTGTGCCTTCGTTTTTATCTACAAAATAAACAAAACATCTATGGAGTAATATTTATAAGCTTGCAATTTTATCTTATTTCAGTTACCTGTGGTAACCCTCTGTGTGATGCACAAGGAGTGATGACTTACCTGCTCATGATCAGAAGAGACATTTGTCTGGTTTATTTCCCAATAAGCTCACATATTGCAAGTATTTTAGTGTGCCTGCCATGCCTCTGTGTAAAGACATGTGTGCATATTTGGTTTTAGAGCTGAGTAATTGGAAACAAATAATTTATTTAACATTTTTCCTTCAGCTAAATCTACAAAGAAATGCAGCAGAATTGGTAAAACAGCTATGTGCCTCCCAGTGCAGAGAATCTTTGAGTAGGACTGATACCAAAGTTGTCAACAAGTCATTTCTGAAGAAAATGTCCCTTCTCATTAAAACTCAGGGGAAATAAATGTGTTTTCTGCTTCCTTTCCAGTCAAGAAAAATACTAAAAGATAATTTCTTTCCTTCTTTCCTTCTTTCCTCCCTTCCTTCCTTCCTTCCTCCCTCCCTCCCTCTCTGCCTCTCTTCCCTCCCACCTTCTCTCTCTCCCTCCTTCCTTCTTCCTTCTCTCCCTCCCATTCTTTCTCTTTCTTTCTTTCATTCTTTCTCTTTCATTCATTTGTTATCTCTTTATTTATTGACCAAATCTTCCGAGACAGAGGAGTGGGAAACATCTTTCCCTGAATAATTCATTTTCAAAGGTTGTGGGAAGGACTTCTTGCAGCAAAGAAGAGGAGATCCAACTCCATAATGAAATCCCAGGCAGTCTAGCATTTCTTGGAGTTCAGGATAGGATTTGGATCTCTGCTGCGGTTAACAACCTGCCAGCCCCAGGTCAAGAGATCTTCACACATGTATAGTGGGGATGTGATATTTGACTCAGAATGCATCTTCTCTCTCAGAAGATTCAGTCCAGAAAAACACCTTCCAAAAACCTAAATGAATTATGGAGCTGAGAAGGAATAGATTTGAAAAAACCTAACCTTTTATCATTGGTGCTCAATGGCACAACAAAGCCAGCTATTTATTTTGTAGCTCTTCTCAGCTCCATTGGATCATTTTATACTGGGAATTAAAATTTTCCATCCCACACCAACAAATATCTGCTATTCTTTGATAACAGGGCCACTCTCCTGTTTAACTGCTGAAAGCTGTTGCAGAAACCATTTGCTGTGTGGCCTTATCAAGACATTAAATGTGGAGCGCCACACTAAGTGCACAGGTGAAACACGATTACTAATCCAGTATCTCTCCTTGCTTTGGGCTTTCTCTGTGTTGCCTTTACCTGGTCATGGTCATTCTCATCTGACAGTATCAGTTTTTACAACAGGGCAAAATACATATTCATCTGTTTAGGAAGTAGCTTAGCACTGAGAGTGTTTTCTGCATCTCACTGAAAGTTAATGGCCATGAACTCCATTGTCTGAAAAATTTATTTACAGTGATGATTATGATAATGTCTCTTGGGGTGCTTTTATCATTCATGCTTCTGAAGTGAGTCCTGTGGAAAACAAAGGTTGACATATCTGTTTCCCTGTTCAATTAGCAGCATTAGCTGCTCTTAAAATATTAATCTTCCAAGCTAACTTGTAAAAGAATTTGTGGAAAGATGACAGCCCAGGGTTTCAGGGATGCCACAATGAGAGATCTCTTTGCAAAGGAATAAAAGCATTTTTAACAATAAGTATACTGCAGTTCTTTGATACCTTTTGTCTTGGGATTACAAAGCATCTTGCGAGCCTCAACCCAGTGCTTATGTTCTCCTTAATATTACAAGGCCACATAGACAAATGATTTCTGATTCCAGATGGTTGGGAGGATCAGAGGAACTAGAAAGCGTGGTCTCCTTCTTTATCCAACTTACTTTTCCTGCACTCCCTTCTCTATTTATTACTTGAAAGTATGTCTGCTCCCTCATTTTGTCATACCCTGTTCTTTATCCCTTCCACGTGTGGGACTTTCTGCCTAGCTATTCAGTTGACTTTCCAGAGGGTATTCAGGGGACCATGGCCCCCTCAGTGTCTGCCTACAGCTGGGACATCAAATATAGGGTTTGCTTCTCAGGATGTCAGGACTTCAGGATGTGGCACTTTGAAAATCAGATTGTTTATTTATAAGACCAAAAATAGAATCATATTGCTTATATTAATGCTTCATAAGTGAGTTTCATCATCTGGGGCATGTTTTGGATGTATCCTGTGAGTCCCAGATATGTAGGCACTGCAGTTGGACACACACTCATATGGTCGGTGTTATGTGATTCATATCTTCTGAATCCCCATGCTCGTGTCTGCTGGAAATGTTTCTTCATTCCAGTATCCACTGGCATCTGAAGATACAGACAATGTCAAAGTCAAGACATAAGTAGGTGTTGCTCTTTGGCACCGTTCTTTGGTTTTGTTTGGTGGAAGCGTGGCAATACCTAGGTTGCAGAGGTACTGAAGCAATGTTTCAGTGCTGACCCAGAGAGTCTCTTTGTTTCCTCATATTCTTTCTTGTTTTAGCTGTTATCTTACAGAGAAAAGTGCTGAAGAAAAGATACATATTTTGATTTTGCATTTGCAAATGATTCAAAAGGGTACAGCTTATGAATGAGCCCTCAAGGCACTGCTGCAGTAGCGTAAGTGATAAACAACAATAATTATGATAATAACAGAGATGGCATCTATTAGCAGAGACACTAATAGAGTTCTAATAAGGAGCACAACTAGGTGATGCTTTTTAATCAGAATTAATGATGTGTGTTGAAATATGTTATAGCAGGATGTCATTGATTCAGTGTATGGGTATCTAACAGAATATCAGACCTTTCTCTAAGTAAGTTCAGGCTAAAGGTAATTAGTTAGAATAGATAAGGAAATTCCTTAAAGCTGCACTTTTCTTTTGTGGAAACATCTGTCTGTCTATCTATTATCTATCTATCTATCTAACAATTATTTGAATGTTGGAATGACCATATGAGTGCATTATGTGCCATTAGGACCATAGGAAGGTGCTAATATATGTGCCACTTTTCTGAGTTTGTGTGCATGTATTAAACACGAAATATTTAGTCATGTTACCACAGTATCATCATCCTCTTAAAACAGTGAAACTGCCAGCAGTGCCCTGAAAGCACTGCTAACAGAAGCTATGCACTAAGCAGGTAAGAGTCAGCCTCTTCTATGTGAAAGCAATCAATTCTAATCAATAAAAAGTAGTAGTAATAAATATAAAACCACATTCTACTGCAAGCTGGCCTATGGCTCATCACTTAGTACAAGGCTAGGGAGCCAAAAGAAGCTTTTGCTTTGTTCTAAAATCTCCAGTATTTTGTGAAAAAAAAAAATCTACATTCAAGCTCAGTTTGGGGAGAATGGCTCCAGTTCTTCCCTCCTCATGTAAAAAAGGGCACAGTTCTATCTTTGCTTAGAAAAACTGGTCCTGTGTGGTGCCTTTCAGAGCTGGTGATAGCTGGGGATACTAGTGAAGTCATAAGCACTGTCTCTCACTCCCTTTGGTTATCCTGCTGTGCATTGGTGCACACAGGCTGGAACTGTGGCTGACCCAGGAATCCTATTGACCTAGGAATCCTAAGTGCCTGCTGCAGAGCTCTGTCCAGGAGGTGCTTTCTTCTCCTCCCACACTGGAGCCCCTCTCAAAGACAGAGAGCAATAGCTGGTGGATGTGGATCATTTTGCAGGGGATGATGCTTGCTGGGATTCATCATGCTGGAATGGACAAAAAGGTTCACGGTTCAAAAGTCAGTCATTGCTGAAACAATCAGTTTCAGCATTCACCATGACTTTCTTGAAAGTGGAGGATTTCAGGGGACCAAGGACAATGAAAAGATGTCTCCTTGGTGAACAGGTCTTCATAGTTCATCTGGAAAGGTCTAAAGGCAAGAGATGTGTCTTGAAATAAGTGAGGACTACCTCACAGCAGTATGAATCGAGATTTGATGTGTTTTCATCTGAACATCACTGCTTGCTCACTCTAGTAGCCTATCAGCACCTCGCACCACTGCTGTGCAATGCCATTAAGCAGCAGTATTGGTATCAGTGGAAAGTGATAGAGAAGTGACTGCCCATGACTGGTTCACCCTTCCCTCCTCAGTGGTCTGTCCCCTGGTCTTGATTGAAGAAAGCAGGATGAAGCAACAATTGCTCCTCCTCTCCTTTGCCAGCTGGGCTGTTTGTGGAGTAGGCTCTGGTCTCTGGTAGGATTTCCCTCTCAGTATGGAGGCTGTGTCATCCATGGATCACAATGCCTCTCTGCTCTGTCTCTGCTAATGAGCAATCACGAGTTTCTTGATGTAAATCTCCTTGCATCCATCCTTAATGATACTGAGTTGGTTACAATCACTGTTCTACTGACATCCCATCTATTATGGTACCATTTATTTAGTGAGGGCTTTTATTTTTTTACAAAAAAAAAAATAATTATTCCACACTGTTCTTGTTCCAGATGGCTTCTATAATTAGTTTATTACTTTTGCAGATGTTGTATGAAAACTTCAGGATGTGAGCCAACAATGCGGAGATGAAACTAATGAAAGTGAGTTTTCAGTTGATTGTTCACAATGTGGAAATAAATATATTCTGTGTGTCAACTGAGTGCAGTGCAGAATGCAAAGCATGTATCTGGAGCATTTGATTCCAAATGGTGTGTGTTGTATATAAGTTTTCATTTCGTGTTCTTGTCCCCTGCTTTTACAGACAAGAGGCAGGGAAAGGCTGATGTATTTTCTGCCCAAAAGGCCAAGGTATCACAGAATCACAGAATCCCAAGGGTTGGAAGGGACCTCGAAAGATCATCTAGTCCAACCCCCCTGCAAGAGCAGGGTAACCTAGAGTACATCACACAGGAACTTGTCCAGGCGGGCCTTGAATATCTCCAATGTAGAAGACTCCACAACCCTCCTGGGCAAGAACAAAACTGCAAAGTCCCATTTCCCATCCCTGTGCTAACCATTTTTCAACCATACCTGGATCCCTGCTCCAGTCTCCAGAAAACAGGATGTCCCTGTTTGGTTTTAATGTCTACTTTCTTATATTTCACTGGCTTTTACAGTAGATGCACCACAGAAACAGACCTCCTGCCCTCGGTTCGTATGGTAACGAGATGATCAGATATTTACTAACTTTTGGGATGGCAGTTATTTCATTAAGGGCAATTATTCATTCCCTTTTTGGATTTAGATTGCAATTAAAGAAAAAAAGAAAAAAAAAGTGAGACATGGGAGAACCTCCCTTGCATTGGAAAACAGTGTTTCCCTCTGAAGAGCACCAGTACTCATTTATAAGCCCTCCTGGATAGGTTTCAGTGTTAATATCCTTGGCTGAAAATGCTTGGTGATTAATAGCATTGACTGGCTAGTTAAATACATGATCAACCTGGGAGCAGTCATGCTTCTCAAGTAACAACAGTAATTGACAGAATGTTCAGTAAATAAAACTAGCTTAATGCTGTACTAATATATAATTAAAATACCTGTAACTCTTTCCATCACTGGGGATCCAGCTCTGCCTCCGAAATGGCAAGTGCTTCAGTTTAAAAAAGGTACCAGATTCAAAAGCCTGATTTTTCTTCATGAAGCCTCCCTCCCCCTCCACCCCATAAATAGCCACAGTGGTAATTCTGTATTCAGAGGTGCCAGCAAACACAAGACCATTTCGGTTTACAGTCGCTCCCACACATTGTGCCTTCAAACGGGAGGCGATGTATATTTAAAGAGCTGCTCATTGGTGTCCTTCCTTTCTGCCTGAAATGTATCCCACCTACAGCTCATGGACATGAATTATTTACTGCTGAACAAAAAGTGAGGGCGTTTACTGATGATACCCTGGTTGTGTGAGTGGAGGTGAGAGAATTCAGCCTGATGTATAACTTCTTCCCTTCCAGCTGGGCTGCTTCATGATGGCCAGCCCAGGGCTGAGGACGTGGAGGGTTCTGTGCAACCTCTCAGTGCCCTGCAGTGCAGGGATCATCCTGCAGTATTCTCCTGCTTGTATTCAAGGCATTGGCTTTATACTCTTCAAACTTATCATCCTGCCTTTAATTTTCCCCCATCCCCTCTTCAAGCACATCCTAAAGGGGATTTGCTGGCAATGAACATTCAGATGTAGAGCACGTCTTGAGCTTCAAGTGCTCTGCAGTGTTGTGGTCCAGATCTTTCACCATCCCTGAAGTCAGGAGCAGAGGCAAGACATTAACCCTGTATCAGTGCATTGCACTGAGCTGCCAGACACATCTAGAAAGCAAAGCAGTGTTATAATCTCCTTTTCCCTTCCACTGGCCACACATCTTCAGTTATAACAGAATTATGATGTGCAGTTCCCCAGCTTTGCTGGCACTGCAGCAGTTATTAATCTATGTGTGCTACCCATCGAACTATTTGTTTTATCCAGATACATTATTAACCTTCTTTCCATCAATCCAGTGAGGGCCAGAACTGTTTGGAAGTATGTGTATGTTCGCTGCTTTTACAGAGTGTATAGTCAAAAAATTAAACCCCCTTAAAACCGTAAGTCAAATTCACACCAGCATAATTCTTCGGCAGCTAGTAGAGACCTGATGAGGGCTAGAGCCCAGCCCTTCCTACAGAAAAGCAACAAATAGGTACTCAGTGTTGGAGCTCTGCTAGAACAAGAAAAAAGAATCCCAAAGAAATTAACTAGAATGAAAGCAATGATAGCACAGGGCTCCCAATAGAAATGTTTTGTAGTATGGAAGTAAGCAGATGAAGCAGGAGCAAGAAATGGGAGTATCAGAAGTCTAACTGCTGTGCAAATATATAGTAAAACATGAGTCCTGTCCTAAAGACCTTCTAGTCTTTGGATAGAAAAAAAAGGGATTTCTCTCAGTTTTTCAAATGGGAGACATGGTTATAATGAAGTGAGTTATTAGAAGTTAGACAGAGAGTCTGTAGGATGCCCCTGACTGATCTCCCAAGTGTTGTGAATTGTCTGCTTTTGTAGAAGATTGGCTATCTCTTTCTCTGGAGGGAAAACAGGATTAAACAGAAACAGCTGTCAGCTCCTTAGCTGGAGAGTACTGGGAGGACAGAGATAGATACAATGAAGACAAATTGCTGGAATAATGGAAAGCAAGGCATTTGATTGGTTTCATACAGTGATCAGCTCATTAAGTCTTTGGGTTACTGTTAAATCTGTATATTGCACAACATGAAAAAAAATTAATATATATACTCACAAATAAATTAAATCACAACTATAAAATATTCTTCATTTTACAACAGTTTTTATCTCAAAGCAGATCCCTTCCTCTCTTTTTTTAAACATCATTCTCTGGCTGCCACTTGGATGCTTTGTGCAGCACCATTACAGAGCTGACATCTGTTGTGCTACATCTATTCTCATAAATAGCCCTATCTCTAGTACCAGGCTGTGCCTTTTTTTTTCTCACATGGTTGTTCATGTTGTTGTTTTCCACTATTTTTACTCTTTAAGTTAGCAAAAGGCAAGAAGAAAACTTTGGATTCAACTGGGGCAAAGGATCTATTGCTACAGACCCAGGTGGGACACAGATGTTGAAGCCCTTTTTGTCTTGGGATATTTTTCTTCATGATCCAAATCAAAATCAGTAGGACAGAAAACCTGGAGAGGGATTACATACAAATACACTGTTGCAGCAATGCCTTTCATGGGTGGTTTAGCTTGTTAAGCCTTTTGTATTGTGGATCTAATGCTTCCTAGCTCTCATCCAGTCCTAAGCCATTGCCTTCAAATCACCCTCTGGACTTGTTTTATTGACAAACTTTACAGGCTCACATACCTTTTGTGCACTTGAACTGGGCTGACACACTGATCTGTTCTTCTGTATCCACCTTCTCATTAAGATCTTAGTGGAAATTGATTCTTTAGCATTTTCATGTGCTGGCAACTGAGACCTTTCACTTGCCACTGTCATCCAGATGAGGAATCACCCCAGAGTGATCTGCTGTGGGCATCTGCAGAATGGTTGCAAGCTTGATAACAAGTTAAAAACATGCTGGAAGGAGAATACATCAGGGGTCATCACTGTCACTCACCTTCAAGTCTGACAGACTGTGGAAGTTTAATCTGAAAATTCTCCCTTTGGCTCAGTATCACCTCACTGATGAAATCTGGTGTAAGATGCTAGAGGCTTGGTGCCAAGTGATCCTTTTCAATACCATTGTAGGCACAGTGTACAGCCTTTCAAAACACCTCATTTGCTAGCATTAGCTGTACAGTATGCTACCTCTTTTAGACATGCATTTTGTGCACTAAAATCCTCTTTACCTGCATAGAGGGTTCTTCAAGCAGAAGATAAGAGCTGATTATAAGGCAGATCCACAATATGTCATTAGCAATTTCAGTCTTGAATTACCTTAATGATTGAATTGCTCTTAATGATAGAGAGGTGGCTTGGCTAACAGGTTAGGTCAAGGCTGATCCTAAACCTTGAGGAAAACTGCACTCATGCCTGAATTTCAAGTCTTCAGTATTGATTTTATGGGCCATGTGATGGCCCCTATGATGTACCATTCTTTCTTTCATGTTGGACTTGTTCTACAGTTAATGTTGTTCTACAGTTAATGGCTTCATGCTTTTGAGTTGGCAGTTTCAGTGTAGGGGATTGTATTTCTCTTCACATGGCTCATGAGCAGATAATCAGAGCACTGAAAAATACAGCTCATCTTCTATAAGCGTTATCTTTCTAAGGGAAAAAGACTGTGGCATGTTAAACACCTTTTAGGAACATCTTCTTTGAGTATGATACGGAGTCTTGTTAAGAGGGATCTACATCTCCACTGGACTGTTTTTTTTTGTTGTATAATTAACCTGAATCAAAGCCTGAAAAATCCAGGGACAAGTGTGATGAAAGGCTTCTAGAACCAACCAAAACCTAAGGTCCAGGGCACTCTACATGAAAAATGGATGTCCTGCTATTGCCTTGGCTCAAGCTGCATCAATTCCCTGCCTCATTATTCTGTGATAAAAATCTCAGAATCAGGCCATGATCCAATATCTGTAACTACTATAAAAAGTTAGTGCATTGTGGTGCTTTTAGTGTCACGAGCATGAGGTCTCTATAGGGTCTGCTGCTCATCAGACAGAGTTGGACCTTTCTGCCATTGAAAAGTGAGAAAAACCACAGTGACACAACCAAGGATAGAGTCATGATCATGGTTTTCTACTGCTCTGAATTCACCACATGAGATGAATGAGCAAATGGAGTGACCTTAAGAAAAAGAGCCAGGTTCTGGTGTTTGGGAATTTTACATTTTGGGGAGGTTATTTTAGAACCTAGCAGAGGGATTTGGTCCTGGACTGATTAAAAGCGGAGGCTTGAAAATTGTTTAGTGTTATGTATAATTACTTTTCCAACGGTATCAGGAAATGATTTAAATGCAAATTAAACTGTGCTGCCAGCAGGTAGATGTACAGCACTGAATAGAGCTGCTTTAGAAAACAATGTAATTTGAGAAAAATTACCTCCCCTGTCCTGATTAAAAAAAACAATGGCTGTGGAATTAGTGCTACGAATAATGTTGTATTACTAAGATCGGTTAAACATTGCTGCTCTTCGGGACTTGGGCTGCTATAGAATCCCTCTAAAATGAGTTAAATGTTGCTTAAGTAAGTCTGAAATGAGATTTTGAAGTGAAAAAATTTTCCTAGCTTTCTTTTTACACGGAGCGTGTACCACTTAACAGCACCCAGTTGGAAGGGCGGGTTGAAAACTGAGGTTAGAAAGCCTAAACTTCTGTCTTTTTGGTTCCCAAAACAAAAAGCTTTGTATGTGCCAGCCAGATTTATAGAATCATAGAATAGTTAGGATTGGAAAGGACCTTAAGATCATCTAGTTCCAACCCCCCTGACATGGGCAGGGACACCTCACACTAAGCCTAACTTCGTAACAGTACTGTGGAGCTGCTTGCCATTTTAATTGGAGTTTCATAGAAACAACCCAGGTCCCGCACTGTGCTTCTCTGTGCTGCTTTGGGAAAGCCACAGAAGATCCTTCTATGACCTCCAAAGAGAGTAAAAGAAAAAGCAAAATACACCTGAAAAAAAAAGAAACTAAATGAACACAGATTAGTATAGAGAGAACACCACAGTTTACTGGAGGTGGGCAAGTAATTTGTTTGTCTTTCATGAGAGGACTAGACTCTATCTACTCTCCCTTTCCATTCGTTAAGCTTTCCATCCGTACTATTGCAGGCTATACCACTGGTCCAGACAGGGAGTTGTGTTTGTTTGACAAGTCCAGGACACATTCAGATCTTTCTTTGATCCCCCTGGGATGTTAAAAAGAAAAATAGAATGTTTTATTGTAATGTCACATTTAGGGGATCAAGACTAAGCAATGCTGGTTGGCTTGCTCAGCCTCCTTTTGTGCCAAGTTACAGTGAGTGCGGCTGGGTAACTCTTAGTGTTACAAAGTGGGGCTTACTCATACAAATAGGAGGCTTGTGAAAGAAAGAGCCAAATGATTAAGCAGAAATTGCACAAGCCTGTGTGGAGAGGTGATGGTGATAGCTTCTGCCATGTTGGGCTTTCTGTCAGCTCTGCTGGGGCAGGTTTTGGTAAGAGCTGAGAATCATGTTTCCATCTACCAAGAATCCATGATCAAGGGCAAAATCTGAGTAAGATTTAAATCCTTTGGGACACTGGTCCACCTCAATAAAAATACATACATATATATATATATATATAAGAGAATAATGTGGAGCAAAAATATTTTTTTAACTACAAATTCTTTTCCCAAGAAACACTGGGAACTGCTATCCCCACAGCCCTTCTGAAGACGGGGACACAGTGACAGAACCAAATGAAGTATTCCCTGAGGGCAGTCCCATAGACTCCAGAACTCAGTGATTTAACACTTCATCTAACACACTTGCATTCAATGCCTAGGAGTCAGTCACAGTAGCAGGATGTGGGCACAGAGCACACTTCTAGGCTGCTCTGAATGTCTGAGAAAGGATGAGATACAGCCCCTAGGAAACAGGGATTCAGCTGGCTGAAGGAATGACACAAGGCAGGAAGCAGTAAGGTGCAAACAAATGGAAAATCAGACAGACCTTCTTACTTAAGACTAACATTTCCACCCCTTAATCTGTTTAAGGGAGAGGTCAGGTGCATAAGAGACAAGCAGAGAAGTGAAGAGTGATTTTGTTATTCTGATAGCACCCAGCATGGACCCATTTGAGTACTGGTTATGTCCGTCCTTGTGAAGATACATATGGCCAAATGTTTCTCTGGGGTACATCATAAAGCACATAATTGCAAGACATTTCCCATGCCCCCCAAGGAGCCTGCTGTGACAGTGTGACAGCTGCTGAAAGACAAATGCCAGTAGCAATCAGTGCCTGGCTTGCAATATTTCAAGCAACTGTGTTCCCAAGGAAAAGGCTCCCCTGTTACCTGCAGTGCTCTGACTTCCAAAAGGGACAGAACATCTGAGGTGAGAAGTTTACCTTGCAAAATGAAGTGTAAGTGTGCCTTGCATCAGTATAGAGGGGATTGGGGACCAATCTGCCTTCTCTCCCCTTCTTATTTCCCTGCTTCCATTAGCCTGCACCTGTGTTTCCCTGGAATGGGAGTACCCAGAGGTGTGGGAAAGTGGCTAGCTTGGTGTGTGTTTGGAAAACTTCTTGTTCCTTGTTTCTATGACTTTCAAGGGCCTCTTGGAGTCTCATTGCATTAAGAATATCTTTACCAAAGGGACAAAAACTCATTGTAAAGAAACAAAGCAATAAATGTTGATCATGTTAGAGGGGCCAGGTGTACACCACATACTAAAAGTGCATACAGGAGGCAAAAGTTTAAACTAGTATTTTGCATATACAACAGCCTTGCAGTATGTTAAGGCCTCTTTATGTCACCCTGGCAGCAGAAAGAAGTTTAAAACCATTATTTTGCCTAAAGAGCCTCCTTGAATAGGCCACAAGTGCATGGATGCATATTCATAGTCAAAATTAAACTGCCTAACAGTAAGGGTTTTACTTTCCAGAGCCTGTGGGAAGAAGAGGGTGAGACAGAGCTTCTCCAAGGGAACATGAATTTACTGCCAGAGGGCTGCGGAGGCTCTTGCTGCATGCGTGGGGCAGGCTGTAGGACTGTGTTTTCACATAAGTACTGCTTTTCCTTCTTGTTCTCTAAGGATTGTGCTAAAAATGAGACCGTCTTACCCGCGGAGAAGGGTTATGTGGGAAGTGAGAGGCTATAATGTGAGGGCATGGGATCACTCAGCAAAAATCTGTCAGCAATATGGCCAGGGGAGCACTGAAGCAGGAATCAAACTCCCTGTGAAATGATTACTTCTGTTGACAAATCAGCTCCTTGTTGGAGATTTTTGACAGCTTGGCCCTAGATGGCTGCTCTCACAAGATTTTTGTTGTTTTGGCTTCTGGCTCTGGCCTGAAAGAACTGGCAGAGGAAGGCCGTGTTTACCTAGCAAAACATAATTTATATAACTTGAATTGGAGGAGGACGCTTTTGATGTGAAATATAGGTTGTGCTGCAAAGTCTGACAAGCTGTCACAGTGGAGCAAGGGACCCTGTCCTTTGTTTAGCCCTGCAAAAATATACAGCAGCACTGGGGTGGGATGGTGATAAACATGAGATGCGCGCTGCTTCGGGCACAGGACTAGATGGACCATCTCAAACCTGTGCCCACGGGTATTAAAGCTGAGCTGAAATCTTTATGCCTATATAACTAGGACACCTTGGTACCTCCAAGGTCCTCTTCAAACTGCGTCTGTAAGCTTCTTGCTTTGATTTTACTCTGGTCAGGATTTTACGCTGGTTTTAGGCTGCTCCTATAAGAGACAGAAAATCTGACAAACCAACCTAACCATGGAAGAATGTCTAAGGAGAAGCTGTGATTCAGCTTTCTTGGCATCTTCTTTGTTTGCATATCAAAAGAAATAGAGGACATGGAAGTTCAGGTGGTCCTTTGCACTGAGCCAGGCATAGTAAGTGAGGGCCGTTCATCTACTAACCACTGGTAATGTGTGAAGCTTAAGTCTGGGATAGTATCCATACTGTACAAGATATTTGGGGAAAGTATTGTTACTATTGCTTAATCAGTATAGATAATCTTTAATGAGTTTCATATCTAAGAGGAAAAAAGAAAAAAATACCCCAGAGCAATGAAATAAACCCTCTTAAAAACTTAATTAAAATATGGAACCTTTGATTTCAAGCAATTAAATGGTACATTTTCTGCCTTTCAATTAAGTGTTCTGATACTCTCTAAACAGAATATACTTATGGCTGGAGCTGTCTTCAAGATTATAACAGTCTGGATTAGTAGTGCTTCAGATGTGCACCTCAAAGCAAAACTGACTGCAGAATAGAGGCAGAGATTGCTTCCCAAACACTAATGAGAGCTGAAGGTGCTCTGCTGGTGGCTGTCAGCATTGGCAGCTGCTTATGAAGCTGAAGGACACAGTTTAAAAACCTATGGAAAATTTGAAGTAGAAAATGTAAATGTTTGTGCTTTTCTGGACTTAGATGAAGTATAGGTGCCCATAAATGCCCATTTTATCACAGAATCACAGACCGGTTTGGGTTGGAAGGGACCTTAAAGCTCAACCACTTCCAAATCCCCCTACCATGGGCAGGGACACCCTCCACTAGACCAGGTAGCTCAAATATTCAGGAGTAACCTGAGATGACCACGTATGTTTGGGAGCAATCCAAAAAAGATGCCTCTTTGCCAGCTGAGTCATTCATTTGTTCAGCCTGAGGCATCCCTCGACATAGAATCATAGAATAGTTAAGGTGGGAAAAGACCTTAAGATCACCCAGTTCCAAGCCCCCTGCCATGGGCAGGGACATCTCACACTAAACCATGTCACCCAAAACTAAACCATGTCACCCATTCCCACCCAACATTTCCAATCCAAACCATTCTGTGATTCTGTGATCTGGGTGAGGGCAGAAGGAGAAGGTGATCTTGGTTGTCAGCCAAATATCAGCTTTGGAAAGTAGCTTTGACTTACCTAAATCCATCCTAATTGCACATGGTTGGAGCTTTTGCTCTAAAATACTGAACAGCAGCATGCTCAGCAATTAAATAGCTGTCATGCCTTCTCTGAGACCTAGCAGCACTTTGGGGATATTATATGACACATGATTTGTACAATCAGTTAGTAAAAACTTTGTGGAGTGCTTTGGGATTCATCTGAATGAAAGGTACTACCATAAACGTAAGATCATTCTCATTATCATTAATATTCTTTTACGAGGGACCTTATCAAAAGCATTTTGAAAATCCAAGTAAATTATATCTACCAGGTCACCTTTATGCACTATTTTATTAACTTTTCAGATGAGGAATAGCTTTGAAAGAACAATATTTCCTTATGAAGACTGAAGTGGGTTTACTCCCTACTGTCATTTATTTGCCTCCGTTACGGTGACATTACAGGCTACAGCTGAGGTCGAGGTCCTGCTGTGCTGAAGGCTGCACAAACACCAAAGGGAAGACTGGTGACATTTTGGAAAACATAAAATCTAAATAAACTGGATGGTTTTGTCCCTACTGTGATCCGTGCCCTTGTGTCCTGTGTGGCACCAAGTGGTGGCTCCTAGGGCTGGGGGATCATCTTGCAGTTAGGGTGTCTCTGACACTTTTAGGGTGTAAGTGACCCCCAGAGACCCTGCGCCTCTCCCCACTCTGGAAATGGTCTGGATGGACAGTATTTCCTCAGGAATTGCAGCATACCGCTCCCGCATTAGCCCAAAGTGAGTTTTTCCTTGTTGTTACCATCCAGAAGGAGCCAGCACTGAATCATAGAATCATAGAATAGTTAGGGTTGGAAAGGACCTTAAGGTCATCCAGTTCCAACCCCCCTGCCATGGGCAGGGACACCTCACACTAACCCATGTCACCCAAGGCTTCATCCAACCTGGCCTTGAACACTGCGAGGGATGGAGCAACCCATTCCAGTGCCTCACCACCCTAACAGTAAAGAATTTCTTCCTTATATCCAATCTAAACCTCTGCTGTTTAAGTTTGAACCTGTTACCCCTTGTCCTGTCACTACAGTCCCTAATGAATAGTCCCTCCCCAGCATCCCTGTAGCCCCCCTTCAGATACTGGAAGGCTGCTATGAGGTCTCCATGCAGCCTTCTCTTCTCCAGGCTGAACAGCCCCAACTTTCTCAGCTTGTCTTCATAAGGGAAGTGCTCCAGTCCCCTGATCATCCTCGTGGCCTCCTCTGGACTTGTTCCAACAGTTCCATGTCCTTTTTATGTGGAGGACACCAGAACTGCACACAATACTCCAAGTGAGGTCTCACGAGAGCAGAGTTAGAGGGGCAGGATCATCTCCTTTGACCTGCTGGTCATGCTCCTTTTGATGCAGCCCAGGATACAGTTGCTTTCTGGGCTGCAAGCACACACTGCAGCTGGCTCATGTTAATTTTCTCATTGACCAACACCCCCAAGTCCTTCTCTGCAGGACTACCATGAATTTCCTTTTTGCCCAACCTGAATCCCTTCCTTTGTTTTCAAGGGGGCATTTCACCCCATAAGGTGAGCAGAGCACCTTGTTTGACAGGTTCACTACTGTGTAGTTTGTTTTTGCCACAGCCTGGATTAGGTACTAGGTAGTCTAGGTGATTTACTGCCCCAGTGAACTGGTGGCCACATAACTCCTTCTTCAGGTCCTATTCACCTTCCATAGAGCTAAAGTAAATCACTGCTGAAGACACTCTTTGATTTCCCACAGAAAGGGGCACAGACAAGGAATCTCTTTAGTTACATCCACAGAAACAACTCAACCAAGGGGCTTTTTTGCGCTTCAGCATCCTCTAATTTTTAGCATCCCATTCTAATTTTTATCATCCCCCTCTCTCCCAAAGATAAAGGGTTCTGCAGAAGAAATGCCTGCTTTTGTACATCTGATAGCAAGTAACTACAAAGAGTGGTGTCTTCCAGCAGATACATTTATTTGAGTTAATTAGGTACAATAAAACTGTCACATAACAACAGCGCTTTCCAAGTTTCGCTCATTACGTGCCTGGTTGGGGGTTTATATTTTTTTTTCTTCTCTACTGTATCAGAAATACCTTGATTTTTCTTTTATAGTCCTATGTCCTTTTCCTTTCTAGTTTGTCTGCATTTATTCTAGCTTCTGTTCTGCTCTTTAGTCATATACCCTTTTTAGTTTTTAAAAGGATGTTTATTTTCAGTCAACTCTGCTCAGCCGGGCAGATTTTATCCTTTCTGTTCTTATATTCAGCTCAAAGGTCCAACCACCATCTGCTTCTCTAGCACAGGTTCTTAAATAGCCTCCGGATTGATTGTATTAGCCAAACTCACCCTTGGTGCAACTCCTGGGGCTGCTGGAGGAGTTACTCTAGGAGCAAATTTGCTGTAAGTTGTTAAAGAGTTTCACTATGCCCTTGAGCCTTGTGTTAATCATTTTTCTCATAGTTTTAAAATCTGGCCTTTTAAAGTTCACCCTCACTGCATTACCCCTAGGAGAGTAACCTTCTATTATGATATCAAACCTAATTGCACAGTGATCATGATTACCCAGTGGATTTCTTACTCTCACCTCCCTCAACTTGCGTGCATAATTTAGCACAGGGTTGAGATTCAGTTCCTTCAACAAAGGGCTCCCCTGAAAAGCAGTCTTTAACTAATGTCAGTTAATGGGCTTTTCAGACATGGGTTTTTCGGCTGGTAGGCAGCAGAGTCACAGAAGTCATAGCTCTTCCACTGCTGACTCAGTGCCCCGCAAAGGGCATTAACCTGCATTGTCCCAGTGGTGGTCCTGATAAACACCATGGGTTGATCCCTAATGGCTTGCACTGTCCACAGTGGTCCTTGCAGTTTATCCAGGTGGCCTTGGCAACTGCAGAATGGTGACAAAGGGTAAGAGGAACCTCCCTAAAAGCCAGAAAACTGGAAAAACATGATGTTTGGTAATGAAAAATCTGATCCTGGGCAGAGGATAAGAGAAAGGAGGGAAGTAGTGGGATTCAGTGCACACTTGGAATGGCTGTTTGGTGGCTGCAGTTCTTGCAGCACATGGGTAATATACATTAATACAGCTGCGTGCCCCACCAAAGCCTCCTGGAGCCTGTTCTTCCCATGACCCTTTCTAATGAGCTCAATGGCAGACCAGGTCAATTTGTTTGGTGGTTTCCATGAACTAAGAATAAATGGAGCAATCTGGAGAGAACACGTTGCTAATTTCAGAGAGCAATAGCTCCTGGTGACTGCACTGGGTCATTATGAGAACATTTACCCTTCAAGGACTTCTGGAAATTCAGGGGAAATATTTAGGGCTGAGCTCATGACAAAGGTAGATATTCTGGTCCTTACAGACTTCTGTGTTGGAGTATTTTAGCTGAGGATCAGGAACACCTTTTATAAATAGCAGCAGAAAATGCAATTTGGGTTACAAAAAAATTAACACTCATTTTCTCTATAAAAAAACCCCAACACAGTAGCTGTGAAGAAATGAGAGAAATGAGAACTAGCCCATAAAGATTAATTCATCACAGGAGAAATTTCCCGTATGAGAGGTAAAGTGTGGTAGGATTTTAACTGTCTTCAATAAATACAAATGAATACTTTCTGTTGGCCCCAGTGGCTGGTAATACACATATTTGTCTTAATGCATGTGGAAAACAGTTAAGTAAAATAAAAATGAAGCTCAGCATCTTGTCCTAAATGGATTCCCTGCTTTGGCAGAAAAAGACATACAAGGGGCTAAACATGCCTTTGCTAAATACTGTATGAGTGTATACTGATGGTGCTGAAAACAACATAATGGGCTATTGCCTTTCAGCTTTGTAATTGTGGCTACACAGTGTTGTTGGGAAATCTCCTGCTTTATGACTGGGACGTGTTGATATCGAGCCAAGCAGCGGCTGTGCTTGGATCGATACCAGGCCTGCGTTTTCCTTCCTTTCACCTGTCCCTAACATGAAGTCCTCCCTGCTGATGGTTCATAGTTTCCTTGGAGATGTGAGATGGCATGGCAAGCTAAAGCACTCATAGAAACAATTGGAAGCTGCAAGCTTTTATTTTACATGGAGCTGACATACCACTTGAATGTCTTCTCTGTTGTCTCTGGCTGAGAGTTCAGTATAGCCCTGGTAATTTTCTTTGGCTGTTTGCAGCACTTTGCTTTTAGGAGGTGGCCATGAAAGTGCATTTATTTGTTCAGACAATCAAATCAGCCACTTGGTGGTCGCTCAAGCTTTCTCTATGCTCCTTTTCCTTTCAAATAATTTCTTCACTAAGATGAATCTGATGCATTTACTCAAGGACCTTAGGTGCAAATTGGCCTGTATTTCACCTCTGATGTATCAGGAAAACACATTCTTGTATTAAAGGACTTGTGTTGTTGAATGAGATGCAATAAACATAAGAATAAGAATCACAGAGTCATGTAAGCGCAGAATAAAAAAAAATCCCACTGTTTTAATGGACCTAAAGGCATCCCCTCCCTGCAGTGGATTTTCTTATAAGCCCTGAATGCAAAGAGAAATCCATCCTGGTACCATCCAATTAAGTCTTTGTTTCACCATGCTCAAAGCACGTCTACCACCAGCATCTATGAGTGCAGGATGATATGAAAGGAGTAAATAGTATATAGGCACCCACGATAAGCCACGTCACTTGCTGCCCATGCTGCCAGGCTGCTCCAGGCTCTGTGTGAGATGGGTGCCACTCTGGGGTAGGGGCACTACATGGGCCTGTGACCAGGTGGTGCTACTGAGTGAGCTCTGTCCCCATTAGGTAGTGAATGCACTCCTCATACAGCTTCCTCTCCTGAAGTAAGTCTAGCCAAACCTGAGCAGAGCTGTAAAATCAGCTGAAGAGATTTCTGAAGGACTTAGGAGTGTATTCAGTCTGTGCAGTGGGGGGTAATTTGGACAATCAGTGGAACAGAGGGCAGAACTGTGTCTGAACCAGGAAGCCAAAGGCAATAATAACTAATGTGTATCCATAAAAAATTCATGGGAAATTTCGTCTTGGGTAAAAGAGAATGAATAACTATGTTGATTAAGTATTAAAGTTCATTTTATTTTTAGAAGTACTCAGAAAATTGAAAACATCTGGGAACATTATGCAATTCTTTTTACGTAATATCATCCATTTACATTTCATCAATGCCATCAGATTAACCCTGACCTGTAAGGAGGCACCCACAAAACCCATCCTCTCTCTTGCTGGGCTGCAAGAAGTGGTTGAGTTCAGACACTTTGCTCTCTGTGGGAAAGCAGTGTGTATATAAATAATAGAATTATAGAATGGTTTGGGTTGGAAGAGACCTTAAAGCTCACCCAGTTTCAACCCCTCTGTCATGGGCAGGGATGCCTTTAGGTAGACCAGGTTGCATAAAGCCGCATCCAACCTTGCCTAAATGACGGTCTATATCAGAACACAGTGCCTAAGCCCTTCTACACCTCTGACTTTCAGCATCCTACTAGTAAAATGTGGAACATTTGAGATGCAAGTAGTAGAAAAATGTCTTAAACTGATTGACCTGTTAAAATGTTGAATCCCTGAGAATTTGCCCTGGGATATTCCATAGGACTAGCTATGGATTCTGTTAAATCACAAACAAGAAGCTTTCAGAGAGACCTTAAAACCTTAGAGATCTTTCGATAGGTAATACCATTACCAGGGAGATACCAGTTGGTATCTGGAGGGTAGAAACTTTAGTGCCTTTAAAGGTCTGCCGTCCCTCCTGCAGTGAGAAGCCCAGATCTATTTTACTCAGGAGGTGATGTGGTATTGTTATCACACAGAGCCACCAGGAGTAACAACTGCTCAGACTGGGCATGCAGGGTTTTGCATCCCCCAGGGCAGTGACTCCTCCAGAAAGCAATTGAGAGTGGGCTGGGTAGGTAATGTGGAGCTCCAAGCATTCCAAAAGAGTCCTCCACAGGTCTCTGGGAAAGGGTGGAGCAAAAGGACAGCAGTCTTTTGGATCACCTTCCACCTCCAGATTGCTCCCTCTACCTGGGAACAAATCCCTGTCCTGCAGGGAGCTCTATTCCATGTCCCACAGAGTAATCACCTTTCAATGATAAGGCTTGTCCTTCCCTCCCATGCAGAGAAGCTGCCAGCAGGAAGGACCTGGTTTTATTTGTATTTGCAAGATAGTGACATGAGATTAACTCATGTAGGATTTACCAGATGTCTCTCTGTGGAGTGGGCTGGTTTTGGAGAGCAAAAGAATTCTTCAGTCTCTGCCTAACTGGAGGAATGAATCATAAACCTGTGCACGCTCCTTTCTTTGAAGGACAAAGGTGCCCTGTGGAGATGGGAGTGTTCCTTTCTTTCCTGGAGAATCTCACATCCTCATGGGTAGAATATCAGAGAAATGGGAAAGAGATGATGCACTGACTTTGCTTTATAGCCTGCCTCCTTCCTAGTCTCTCTGGCAGGTCACATAAGTCTGGTCTAATCTTGCATTAAAAAGTTTTATCAGCGTTTGCTTTTCCCACCCCCTCCATTTTAACCTCCCTTGCCACTTGCTCAGCTAACAAAAGGTATTGCATCCTTCAAGCACCTGCAAAAACATGCTTTTCTGTTGAGCAAAGGAAAGTAGATGGGATGAACAGAGAATTATCTGAATCTGAGCACAAAGTCTAATTGCAGCGAGGGCAGTTCAGCTTGACACACTCATGCTGAGCATTGTTGCTCAGCTCTTCATCAGCATTGGTGGGATGACTCTGCAGCACTGTCTGGGTTGTCCAAGCAGAGTATCTGTTGAAGGTGACAGCATGTGCAGGGACAGTGGCCTTTGCAGGGTGCCATGGGAGCTGAGGGCAGCACTGAGAGTGCCCCTGGAAGAGAGGTTGCTGATAGCCTTGCTGCACCTGCACATGTGATGGAAAGCATCCTGCCCAGCAAGTGCTGCACAGTGTCTGGAGCTCATGGTGACAGATGGGTTGGATGGGTAATGGGGTCTGGTCTTCCTTACTGCCATGAAAGACTAGATTGATTTGTCCAGCTTGCAATGATGAAGTCATTAATCTTGGTGACACTTGCTGCACAGGTGGCACACCAGAGTAATTCTTTTTGCACCTGCCAACAGACAGGTCAGATAGCTGGATTTTCACTGCTCAGGAAAGTTGTGGGCCTGATTCCTAAGAAAGGCCTAAAACATAGCCACTAAAGGGATCAGATAAGGAGATGATCTGCCTTTGTGATAGGCTGAAGGCAAGTAGCTTGTTTCTTGTAGTGAAAGAAAAGCAAAGGATGAAGACTGTTTTAAGAGTCCATATCTTTCCCATGACAAGTCGAAAACACTGCTATCCCTGTTATCCACTGTACAATGATGGGATGAATCCCACAGGAGAGTACAGCAGGACAACTATCTGGCCAACACAAAAGCACAAGTGCACATCCTGCTATTCAATACAGTTAGCAAACCTCTTCTTAAAGTGGAGGCATGATTCCAGGAGAGAGGTACGTTATATCAATGCAGATCCTATTTTGCAATAATAGCATGATATTACATTGTAATGGTATAAAACACTTCACAGTGACCTGACATTGCCCTTCTTCAGTGTGGCATCGGGTACTTCAGCTTCCTCAGTATTCAGACAACAATTAAGCTTGGTAGGAGTGAACCTTAAGGAGGAACGGCTTGTACAATAGAAAGTAGAAGTTGTTTCCTAGGAGTTGTTTGTACCAAATGACTCCTTCCTTGTCATTTCCTGCCATCCCCCCCGAGTCAGTAGTGAACAAAATGAAACATGAGTCAATAACTTTTAAAACACACACAACAAAGGCTATCAGGCTGTGACATGGAAGGGAAAGGATAAATGCATTAGATGAAGTTCAATATCAAGCCTCTGTGTAAAGGTTAAATGTTTAATTTCTGTCCACTGATAATCTACCTATCTTTTTTTATCATGGCTATAACTCTGGAGGAATGAAAGTTCAAATGACTGTCTATAAATCGTACTACAGTCCAGTGCTAGCAAGGTTAGAGTTAATAGATTATTGATCAGTGTAATGGCAAGTGGTAAGCTAATTTTTCCACATCATCTCTCTTACTGGGTAGTTACTTTCTGGGGGCCAAAAGCATAACAGAGCTTTGTGTTGAATTAGCTTGGAGAGTTAAGCAGTATATACCTTCGTAGATTCAGCCCAGGATACTGCCAGAGCCCTCCACAATTCCTGTAATGATGCTGTTGTTCAGACACTTTTCAAAGCTATTTTTTAATTTACCACTGAGACTGGTAAATCCTTTGTGGAGAGCTGGGAAAGGTCTGCAAACACTGAGATAAGAGCACTGTATCTCCCTGTACCATTGCCCACCAACACCTGTTTCACTTGACTGATTTCCCAGTTATACAGAATCTTTGCAGTACTGTGAGGGAGCGTCCCTGGAAGACAGGTTATTGATAGTCTTGCTGCACCTGAGAAGATATTTGCATATGTGATGGAAAGCAGCCTTTCAAACACCAACTGACAATTTTGTGGTTATAAAGATGATATTAATAGTACTGGAGAAATTATTTGTTCTGTGCACTTCTAGGAATTGGGTGGCTGAAAAAAATCACTGTTCCAACACTGAAAGAACCCCTTGGACATTGAAAATGTCCTTGACTTACCCTGCTGTGTTTGTATGACCCAGTATCATTTACAGCTTCCAGTTTTTCAGATAAGGAACCTTAAGCTTGCAAGAGATGGGGAGCTCAGAAAGTGGAGGGAGAGGTGCCTGGTGCCACAAAGCACAGTTACCTTGTGACAAAGCATTTGGCTTTCTGTTGGGACCCTGGGACTTGGATTCAGATCACACTTTGGTCTTTTTGCATTGATTTGGGCTGGGTACCAAGGGTGGATTTACTGTCCAGCATTGATCACCCACTGAAAATGAGATCAAAGCTTGTAAGTCTGGTGTACAATAATATGATTTATTCCTTATACTAAGGTGTCAATATCAGGTCTTCATTTGAAAAAGCTGACTGGATGCATTAACACTACGCACACACACAAAATGCTAAGGCAACTTGTACTTTCAAGAGCTTACTATGCCATCCAAAGCAGTGGATGGATGTGAGCTATATTAACAGAAAGAATCCATGGAAAGCAACTTGGGAAATCACGAATGACCCTTGCTCAGCTGAAGCTAAGAAATAAATGTTTTTTCATCCTTTGAGAATGTCTGAGATTACAACAATTTTTTCCCTGTTCTAAGGTGGAATGAATAAATGAAAATCTTGATGAGGTTTTTTCCCCCATCAAACCAATGAGCTGTAAATAAATACATAAAAAGATAATTTCAAACACTTCATTTTGAGCTCTTGACATTTTCCAACCTTTAATTCCTCTAAACTACAATTCCTCTAAAACTTCATCCCCTCTCCCCTTCCCCCAGTCCCTCAGATTACATTTTGTTGAGGACTTTCTGCCTGGCTCTGTTCATAAGGAGATGTTAATTAGCAACCTCAGATTTAACCAGCAGGCACAGAGCTGCAATGGTTGTTTGCATGGGGTGCGTTTAGTTTCCTTCTCGCCATGTCAGGACCCCATAGCTGGGCCATCCTGGCACAGTGATGTGAAATGCTGATGCAAACCCATTTCTGATAGCCTTAGAGGCAGCAGGAAAAGCATATCTGGCTGCAGCTGCTGATTTGGCATCACAGTTCCCCCTCCAGAGAGATTTTCCTGGGAGCTGCCAGCGATCCTTGACTTGTCCCCCTTGTCCCATAGGGACAGGGACTGACCCCTCTCCTGACTGTCCCTCTGGAGAGCCAGATGGTCTGATTAGAAGACAGTTACTGTTAAGGGTACAAAGCAGGTTGTGAGCTTTTCCTCATAAGAAGCATCTTCCCTATCTGGCTCTGGGTATCACCACGGTGAGGATAAAACAGGTACCATTTCTGAAAGATCAGCCATCTTCTTTTGGTGACATGTAATTTTCCTAATGGAAACAGGTGCCTAATGTGCACACACATGTACACATATATACACATGTATATGTGCATATACACATACATAACATGAAATTTGTGTTTATGTTTGTATTTATGTACATGCACACAGAAGAGAAAGGTCAATGTGTTTTGTAAAGACACAGGACACTTGTTCACGAGGAAAGAAGGAATCGATATGTTTGGACAGCAGAAATGGATTATCCTTAAATATCCCACACAAGCTGAAAAAGTTTCTATTTGATGTTTAAGTGAGTCTTTCCTAAAGCTCAGCCCCATCACACTGGTTTGGCTGTAGCCAGCACAATGAAACTCAGCTTTCAAATGTCAGAAATATGTGTATGTTTTTCTGCATGTTCCTGGCTTTAAAGCAAGTTTACTCTGTGGAAGTGGGTAAGTGCATGTGGCATTACTGAATAAAGATGAATACTTTTGGTTGCAGCTTCCAATAGCAGTAAAGGGGGGCATGAGATGCGCTTGAGTTTGCAGATGACCTGTCTTTCCCATCCCAGACTAATTCCTGAAACAATTTCTCAGAGTAATTTCAGATAAAGAGGTGAAGTCTTGAGCACTTTAGTGAACTGTTAAAATCAATTTCTTGCTTCAAGGCAATTGGAAATTTTTTTTCCAATGTTTTTTTCTTTTATATTTTTGCCCCCCCCCCAGGTAATGACATTTATAAAGGAGCAGTTGTTTAACACCTCCTAAATGAGAAAAACCCAGCCAACCTTACAGCAAAATCGAGCTGTGAAATTATCCCAAATATCACTGGATTGGAGATGGGCTGCAAATGGTCTTTTCCTGGCATCCTTTGCAATTTTGACAAACTCACAAGGTATACCGAGCTGTGTGTGCATGGGTGAGCACATTTATACAAATGATGTACATGAAGTCAGCACCATATACAAATCCTTCTGTTCCTTACTTGTACTTGTGAAATGCATACATAGATGCTGCAGACTTTTAAGGCCCCTTTCTGCACAGCACCTTGATGCGGTCACACCATCCTTGTCATTTACTTCTGTAAAATATATCCAGATGTTTGCCTTGTGGCAAGAGTGGGAGCAAGCTGAAACAGCAGTGAAATAAATCTTGTAACTAATAAAAAGCCTAATACCTTGTTCCTTTCTTCAGTCCCCATAGTTTCATTGTTTGCTTTGCTTGTCTTGAGGCTGCAAGAAGGAAACCCAAAAGGAGATTTTTTGATGAAGTGCCCCAAATTAATACCACTGCCCTGACACAGCAGCGGCAGCAGTGACATTAAAAGGAAGTAATGTTCAGCTGTGGAGTTTTGTTTTCAGGCAGATAATCAAAAGGGAACTTGAAGATATATTCAATTACAAGGAGAC
Organism: Melopsittacus undulatus; assembly: GCF_012275295.1. Classification (NCBI taxonomy): domain Eukaryota; kingdom Metazoa; phylum Chordata; class Aves; order Psittaciformes; family Psittaculidae; genus Melopsittacus; species Melopsittacus undulatus. The sequence continues at coordinate 101,046,721 of NC_047530.1, read as the reverse complement.
CTGCTGGTTTGAACAGCAGCCCAGTACAACGTGCCTCTGCTGCGGTTGAAGGCACATGAGATTGGAAAGCGCTGGCAAGGAAGAGGGACAGCTCTTGGGGGATGCTGGCTGTCAATATCTCTGCTCCCTGCAGAGTCTGATGGCAGAGTCCTCCGGGACACAGGGAAGAGCAGGAGGTGTGCAGGGAGCCACCACTACTTCATACTTGCCCTTCTCTGTGCTCCTCTGCTCATACTGTGGGGTGCTGCTCCTGCCACAGGGGCTAAGGGAGCATTTTCTGAGTGCATCACAGCAACTCTTAAAGCTGCACAAAGTGACACAGATGCCTCCAACCATGCCATGCACTTGTATCAGATGAAAGTGTCCAGATATATAATCAGATGACAGTGGTGGCAAGGTGCCCCACAGAGGCTGACACAGATGTCTCACCTGGAAATCTACTGTTACTGAGACCCAGTGTGCTGTCACATCTTTACCGAGAGGCTGCATTTATTTGAGTGAAATGATGGGACAACAGCAATAGGAATCTTTAAGTTTTTCATCTGTTGATGTTCATGCACCTGAAATAAGGAGGCTGTGACAGCTGTGAGCTTCTTTTTCCTTGGCTTGGGTAGTGTAGTCAGGGTAATAGCCCAAATAAATGGCCTCTGATGGGCTCTGTGCTTCCTGAAAACACTGGGGAAGCACTCAGTGCTCCCACAGGATAAACTCAAGGAGAAGCTCACTCTCACAGGAGACCTCACTATTGGTTTCAGCTGCCTGACAGAGGGTGCAGACAAGGCAGAGCCAGACTCTTCTCAGCCACACAGAGCAATGAGATGAGTGGCTGTGGATACAAGTTGGAGAAAGGTAGATACTCAGATTCTCTTTTCCCCAGACATGGTCAAACATGGTGACAAGGGCTTAAGGAGTTTGCAAAGTCTCCATCCTCAGAGATATTGTTTACTAGACACAGCCAGCAGCAACAACCTCTGAGCTGGCCCTATTCTCTACAGCAGTTTGGACTGAAGGCTGCATAGCTTCACCTCCATCATGGAGAGCAACATCAGGCTCATGTCACAGTTCAGGAGAAGTTTTGCAGCAAAGAGTGGCAACAAGACACTTCTCCCTCCAATTTTCATTTGTGAGGAAATCCCATAAGGTTTTTTTGGAGATGCTAGGATACGCTCCACATGTAGGCTTTTGGTTTTCACTCTCTAGAAGTTAGAATCCCCCTTCATTTGGCTTAATTTGTAGCTCCTTGGTGACTCCGTTCCAGATATCACCAAATCAGTCCTTGCTGGCTTAACCAAGACATTGTCCACCACAAAACCACCACCTGGGTCTCTCTCTTCCAGGAGTTTTTCTGGTTGTTAGCAGTGGGCTAACACTTACCTGTAGTCTGCAGAATCACTATGTTATTTAGTCACATTAAAGTAATCTTCTTAGAAAGGACTTATTGATGACTTATACTCAAATGTGCAAATAATATGCTTGTAGAACATTAAAACAGCTCTAATAGGGTCATAATAAATTTCTCTTTTTCAATATAGATGATTAGAAACTTCAGTAGTTAGAAGCTATTAATGTACTCACCGTAAAGCATGAAAGTCCACCCTCATGAAACCCTAAATGACAGGATTGCCTATAAATTTACTGGAGGTGGAAAGAGCAGTAATTACATGGCTGGCATTAGACACAGCACTTTCCGCAGAGGTACCAGTGGCAGGTCTTTACCTCCTGTTGTTAAGTGCTATTTTTGGGCATAGCCAGTAGCAAGAGTATACTGTAAATAATATTGTTTTCCATGATGGATTTCTACACAAACAGGAAGAAAGAGTTTTTTGATTAAAAGAAAAATTGGCAAACAGTCAAGTGTAGATGGCTTTGAGAGTGGCAATGCAATAAAGAGCATTGAGCATCTGGTTCAATGCTGTCTGCCTGGCCTGTGTGGATGGTGATGACTGAAAAACCCATTAGCTGCTGGCAGAGAAGTAAGTCTGAGATATTGTTCAGGTACTAGCAAAGATGTATTGCAAAACCACCAAACCCACTGGCATTCTAGCTGATAAAATTAGTGGAACAGCCAGGGAATGGGTACTCTCAAACGGAGACTAGTTTGTACCCATATAATCATCTGAAATACTGGATAAATTAAAACCATTATGAGCTGTTTTCTTTTCCTTGTTCAAACTGGGCAGTGAAATAAGGTGCAGGTACAGCCAGGGTTGCTTCCTGCCTCCCACACAGCAATTATTTTGGGGTATCATTGATACACTGATTCTTCCTCTTTAGCCCTCCTTTGAGCCTCCCATCCAAGCCAAGCCTTCCTCGTATTTAGTAAGACACTTCACAGAAGTATTTCTGTCCTTCTCCAGTTTTATTACTGCAGTGCACTTCTTTCTGACAAAAATGTGCATTTTTACATTCAGTTCTTGAAAGAAATTCATCGAGGCAGAGTGAACAATTGTACTTAGCAGGATTCTTAGAGTAGCAGGGCCTAATTCTCAGGCTGGCAACTTCAAGTGTTTGCAACATGGATTATAAGGGGAAGAAGCTAGGTGGTAATGCCTTCTGATTTCTAATCAAATAAATGGAAGATATTCAACACAATGTCATATGTTTCTGCTAGAACTAAAAATATCTATGAACATACACCTCTTCTACCATTTGAGCTACCTGTCTGGTAGCATTTAATCACATACATGGAGCAAAACAGAAAGCAATCAGGACCAGGAATACAGGTAATTAAGGCAATATACAAACCAATTTGGCCTTGCATATCAATCTTATAAAATATGAAAGTACATATGAAAGTACGTTAAAAAAAGGGTTTAGGCTAAATGTAAAATGTGAAGATCGTGACAGATTGGATAGAAATGTCTCTGCATATAACATTTCTTCGGCTTTATGTTTTTCTTGTTTAAATGCTGAGTTCTCGTTCAGCACAGAAGTCAGGGAAGCTGTTCTTGTGTGTCGAAGTGATTTTTGAGGGAAAAAGAAACATCATCTTGGAATGTTCAGGACCTCTTGTAATCTTGTACTCCAAAACTTTTCCTGTATCACTATATCATTACATTGAAAAATTGTCAGTCCCCAGTGGTTAAACTGTTGGAAGGATTAAGGTCTTCTGATAAATAGAATGACACAAAGGAAACCTCAGTAATTTCCACTTGGAAAGTCTTTTACAGAAAGCATAGACGTGGGTACGGTTCATTAGCCCAGTACATCTTTCTCTCTGTCTTCTGCATCACTACTTCAATGGTCAAGTTACACGGTGTAGACCTTGGCAATAAATGTTTTACTCAGAATTATCCAAACAAATAACAGAATGTGTAAAAACTCACCTCAGGCAAATCTGATTTAAGGTCTTGAGTTCCTTATTCTAGAACAAAACTCTTCAGTGAGTGGTAAGAACTGGCAGATTTAGAAGGCAGATGGACAGACAGAACTTTGGGGGATCAAACACTAAGACTGCTAGAACTTGGTCAGAATTTAGAAGCATGTGAGAACCTGCTCAGAGTGAAGGAGACAATACCGATGCCTAAGGGACCACAGCGTAGATACCTGTTTATGATTTATGGCTTCTATCTGCCTGGAAAAGTGGCTTGTATGTTGCTCTAACCCTCACCATCAAAAATGCTCCTTGTGAGGCTTCACAGTACTATAAAGAGATGTGATGTACGGTGGCACTACACAGCCTCTTTTCTTATGATAAGCACCTTCCCACTTTCCTTTTTATGGTGAAAGACTCTTCTTGTGGGCTGCTTCTGACATGAAAGATACAACTTGCATTGATTACCAAGTTGAAAGTATCTTTGCTCCAATCCTGGACCACTTTGTCCCTCACCTGATAGATTTCCGGTTTACCTTGCAATTGTATTTATCTCTACAGTGAGGCAGTTTGCATAATGACACTTCAAGCTAGATAAAGCTGGATGCTGCACTTCAAACACAGCCAGAACCATGCCAGTTACCTTTAAGAATATTGTAGGACCTTTGGTGGATAAATGGGTAGCTCTCAGTGATGTGAAGCAACACAATCTCCATGAGCTCAGAGCCCTTGTATAGCCAAATGTCTCAGCATGCAACATGATTAAATACATGCAGCAGCCAACACACAATGGTCTTAAAAAAGGTAAAAAGAAAGCACCAGCTCTTGTCAGTGAATTGCTACCTTGGAATATCTTGCACAGGGTCATGTCCAAAAGATCTGATGCTTCACCAGTCTGTGAATACACTGATAACAGCCTTGCTGGAATTTAATAACATGGAAAATGTCCTCTTACCACTGCATTGGGGATATCATAAGCTGTAACTATTTAACTATCCTAATGTTTTGAGTCTCTTTGGATGAATAATTTCCTTGTTGAAAACTGAAACTTCATGTTAACCAAATTGTTCCTATTTGGCTGAAGGCTTTTTTTTGGGGAAAAAAAAAAAGGAACAAAAATATTTATTTTATTTTGCACAGAAGGCATCAAATTTTCAATTTGATGGGAAAAACCCTGGCTGTGCTTAGCTTAGAAACAAACAAACTAAGGCAAATAGCATGAAACAAGTTATTCATTTTCTGGGTAAATAAAATATTGTACTTCACCAGACAGCTTGTGAAGAAAAACAACATCTGGGATCAACCAAAGGAATATTCTGATTTGATTTTTCAGTATAGTTAGCATGAAAAAAGCGGCCTACAAAGCTGTGGGTTTCTGGTCCTTAGAGGGTGTTTCTGAAAGACAGAGGCTCTCTTCATCTCCTTAGTTAGTGTGTTATTTGCTGGAGCAAGCTCCCTGAGCTGGGCTCACCATGGATGTTGAATGGCTGAAACACTGTCTCATAGTGAAGCTGAACATTCACATCCTTGCATGGCCTTACCAAATGTAGAGATCAGCAACGAGATTCATATCAATTCAGTTTTCTAGCCTCAGCTACTAATATAATTTCCTTTACAGTCAATGGGGGAGGGAGAAACACTTCCACTGAATTTTTATCTAATCCCAAGACAGATGCCTGAAAGATATTGGATCCATCATGGACATCCCTCTCTCTATCTACCGTTGGACATGTCTTTTGGATGGGTAGAAATATCTGAGATGAATCTCATCTTTATGTATTATTTCTTATGCCAGGGAAATTCTTTGCCAGATATTCCTCCTCATTATTTTTACATTAAAAATTATCACCATTAGCAACCTGACATTTTCACTGACAGGATCTGATTCTCTTTTTACTTACATGGATATAAGAAAAGTACATCTTTGTTAAAGCCAACAGATTTTATCTAGTGTGAAGCTGGTAAAAGGCAGCGGAGATCTTTTATGATCACTGTACACACAGCATGGAGAATGTCTGAGCACAGGCTTGGAAGGTGTTAAGCATAAAAAGCAATTCATGCAGATATCTTTGCACGATATGGCAAATAATTGTTTCCAGGCAACATGGAATTCATTTTGTATGTAGAAAGATCTGGAGTTAATGGGTTTTGTTCTCCTCTCTTACCATGTACTGCATGGTATTTGTAGTGCAGCTACATCATTTTATTCACCGTATGGACTAGGACCTTTTTCCCCAACATGAAGCTGAGATTCCTGCTTTAAAAGATGGTTGAGAGAAAACAAGTCAACACTACCAGTTCTTAAACTTTTCAACCTGTTAGCATGAGGTGGAGAAGAGCTACAGAATGCCTTCTACAGCACCTTGCCCTTAACAAGTGATGATGTTAAATATGTGTGTCACAAAAGCTGTGGCATTTCAAACACTCTGATCCCTACCTGTGAAGAGTGTAGTGAAATGAATGAGTGAATCTGCTCTGTCTTTGTGCTGTCTGTAAAGCCAAGTAAGAACCAATACCAAGGTGAAGGCCAGTGATCCTCCAAGTTAGGATGGGCATGTTGCATCTTCTCTCATTGTTTTTTTCTCACCCTTTTGTTTTGTTTGCTCTTGCTCTTTGGGAACAGGAGCTGTTCCTGGCTATGAGTCTGCATGGGACAATAATGGGCTTATCTCTGCTGGGGTTTTTGCTACAGCAAATGAATCTCAAAGAGCAACAATAATAATAATGCAAGACAGAAAATGACAATGATGGCAATTTAGGACAGCTTAACTGAAGGCTCAAAAATTTCATTTTTTGGGACCTAGCTTGCAATCCTGTCCTTCAAATGGTTAGACTCAGCTGTGCATCACAGGGTCTTCATGCAATGATTCAGAGTTGAGGTGTACAATAGGCTAATTATACTGTTGGTTGTGGTCCAGTGCTGACTTAAATTTGCAGCTTATTAGAAAGTTTATTGGATTGCCAACCCAAGCATTTCTTAGAATAAACAGTTTTGCCTTAATTTTGCTGAAACTTCATGTGTTTATTATATGATGGTTAAAGGCAATAAAATTTCATCATGGTCAATATCATAAGCTTTGAAAGTTCAGTAAGGCAGAACTAATACAGTTTTAAAGCAGAAGGTTTTCCTCCAACACATGGAGTTTGCTGAGGAAACCAGCCCTTAGTCCAGCTGGAGGCAGAGAGAGCATAATGGATTTGGTCATAGTTTAACACCCAGATGATGCTGGGGACCTTGGCTCTTGGGCTGTGTCTATGGACAACACTTCCTGCAGCGGCTCCTCTGCAGTGGTGTTTGGCTTTATAAGAGGAAAGAAGCCAAGTGTTTGGAATCTTCTGCTCCTCCTGCATCTGAGACCCAGTTTTGACCTGGACTGGGTTCAGGCTTTGTTGGAAAGGAAAAATCTGGAACTGGTTGTAAACCTGTGAAGTCTTCTGGGTATGCAAGCAGGTTTCTAGCTGAACGATAGGAAGCAAATTCTGATCCCATCAGTATATCTACAGCTTTCTGTGGTTCAGAAATAAAGCTTTTTTTTGTATTTCTGTTAAAGAAGACTGAAAAATGGGGCTTTATTTGAGGAACTCTGATATTTCAACACTTGTTACAAATTGGGATGAAAAAAAAATCAAAACTTTTGGAAAACAAAAGCTTCAAACACATATTGATCCATAAATGTCAAGTTGCACTGTTTTATTATAAGATGTTTAGACTGTCTCTGACTGATGGAATTTGTTTGAGTGTATTGACACCTTGGGATTTGGTTACTGGTGCCTATAGGCACCATAACATTTTGTGCTGTTCAGCCCATACTTCAGTTATGCAGAAACGGATTTCAGTCCCTCATGGGGCTTATAGTCCAATGAGGGCAAAGAATCTGTAGTGAATGATGGAAAAGTAATGGGGCTCACTCTGATCACTCAGATGCGGAGTTTTAGATTGGCTTTGTCCAATCAAGCATTTCCTTTCCTTTATATAAAATTATTTTTAAATTATTTTTTGACAGAATATTTAGACTAAGATGGGACTGAGTTTTCTGAGGTTAAGATTTCAACTTTGCGGTTAACATTGAGGCTGCTTATACCTTTTCTCTCCACTATTCAGTTTTCAATGCAGTTTCATGTACCTATTTATTTTCTGTTTGTGGGAGAAGTAGAACCATGTAGTCACTGTGCTGTCAAGATTTTTTTCCTAATTGGATGCAGTGAACTCATCTTTCACAGTTTGGAACAGATGTGGGTATATATTCTGCTTTAAGCCCACCTGTGTCTTGTGAATTCCCTCCCTTTTATTCTGTCAGGTTTACAGTGGATATTGATATCAGCATTCATAACAGACTTTTGCAGCTGCTATAATAATGACAAGGATTGCAAGGGCAGGCCTCAACTCTTGGTAAGCTGGGTGATATGATTATGGAAGCACAGAAGCTTTCTACCCCCTCACTCACCAAGGCATGTTTGGTGTTTTTCAGCTTAATCGTGGGTCTAAGAAATTGTTTTTTTCCTATTTGCTTTGTAGCCCATTCAGTAAGATCTCAGATGCCATCCTGACTCACTTCAGGTGATGTAGCAAAGATCATTATGGAAGTGAAAGATTTAGGATATTCACAGAATCACAGAATCCCAAGGGTTGGAAGGGACCTCGAAAGATCATCTAGTCCAACCCCCCTGCAAGAGCAGGGAAACCTAGAGTACATCACACAGTTGTCCCAGAATAAAAATGTCATCAGCAAAATAAAACCCCTCTCTAAATAAGATTATTCCCTGCTTCAGTTGTCTATAGTTCCTACCCCACTTTTTTATAGTTTCCAAAAAAATCTGCCCTAATTGCTTAGGTTTGTCTCATACAGACTTCAGGGGGAATGAAGCTGTTGAGCTTTCATATTTTCCAGGGATGCAAGCAGGGAAGGGGGTCTTCAGAAGTCACCTGCGTTAAATGATGAAGAGAAACAAGAACAGGAACACAAGTACTGGGAGATCCCTGTTCCCTGGCAGTCATCTCAGGTCTCCCTGGGAGTGATGGGGGTCTCACCCTTCAGAGTGTCTGCCTTTGCTGATGCAGGTCACACGAACTGGTCTCTCTGATGCTTGGTGACCCTTTGGGATCAACTGGGAGAAGATATGTAGATACTGGACATGTAACATAAAGATACGTAGATACTGGAGACTCAGAGTGAGGAAACCTGCCTTGCTCAGTAAAAATCGAGTCACGCCTGAGCTTTCACTCTGAAAAAGGAAACATTGCTCCTCTACACCTTTTGCTGAACAAGGGATTTGCCCTGACCCTGGTGGCACCTGTGACTCCTGTCCAGGGTGGCAGAATTTGGGTGCCATTGTGTGGCCAGGATTGCATTGTCACTCCTGGTTCTGTTCCTGTGTCTTGCTGCTCTGTGCTTGCTGTCACATTCTAGGTACATTTCTTATTCAGAGTTAAAACTTCTGAATGCAGGTGATCTGTTCTTATTGATTTTAAAAGGCTGAACTTTAAATAGCTGCTGTTTAACGTCCTGGAACATTAATATTAGATTAGAAAGATGTCCCTGACTCATTGCCCTCAACACTGGGAAAAAATACGTATGAAACAATTCTGATCTTCCAGGATCATTTGTGATAGCATTATCCTGCAGTAATGAATTAACGCTGTGGTTAGCATTCCTTTTGCTGGGCTAAAGGGGACTAGAGGGGACAATCTGATCATTTTTCCCAGTTCTCCTCAATCTCAGGAAACCACTAAGCAAAGACTGAAGTCAGAGGCACCCACAAGAGTAAGAAACCTGTGTCTCCAGCCTAACACAGTCCAGAAAACCCTTGTCAGCATCCCATGACAAGCTTAAGACCTTTTGGGAACATTAGACCAAAACCCTCAAAGGCTACTCTGTGTTACAGAAGAGAAAAATAGAATCATGGAATCATAGAATACCAGGTTGGAAGGGACCTGGTCCAATCTTTATAGGCAAAGTATGACCTAGACTTGATGTCCCACTACCCTGTCCAGCTGAATCTTGATGTCTAACACTGGGGAGTCCACCACTTCCCTGGGGACTTTATTCCAGTGCTTGATTGTTCTCACTGGGAAAGAATTTTCCTCTTGTGTTCCATCACAATCTCTTCAAAGAGCAGGAAACACCAGAAACTTCTGGTACTTCTTGTGATTTTCCTGTCTTAGCAGTTTTCTCAAACAAGTCTGAACTACGTGTTTATTATTATTACCCTATTTTCTGGTCCAGTAAGTGTGTATGTGTATGCAATATATCTATAGTACATATCCATGTATTATATGTATTACGCACACTACCTTTGAGTGGATATGTATATGTGATTTATGTGCATGCATACTCACATACCTTTTAGCTGCTTTCACTGCTCAGTTAAGACCAGTTATTTTTTTAGTCAGTAAACTTTCTAATAGTAGGAGTGTGGCTTTTAGGTTTTATCATGAAATGTTCTTAAATGGTTCCAAATCTCCATTTTCTACTGCCCCCCAATTCAGATGTTCCCTTCAGGCTCATTTGGCACATAACCATTTTCAGTGCAATTTAGTATACTACCTTTTAAAGCAGCAGGTAGATGGAGTCCTGGTTTGGGTTGTGTATTTTCTCTGCATATGGCAAATGTGATCAAATTAGAGTTATTGCATTGTGTCACCAGCTAACTTTCAGGTACTTGAGGGGTTTTTCTTTAATTGTAGCAATCAGGCTTTATATTCACATCTCACAGATGCAGCCCCTTTTGAGTTTTTCTTTTTCCACAGTGTATTATTCTGCTCACTGAATAGTAACTGTTCCAGTAATCACCATATCTCACACAAACTCTTTCTTTCTAAATGTCATTGGTGACTGGAACGATCAAATGAAAGTAAATTGTGCTACAGAAGGACTTAGCAATTAAAAAAGCACAACAAACACCTCACAGCCAAGCAGAACTGCAAACAACTCATTATAATTATTCCAGCCTGTTTGAACCTGCCTTTCGCTCACACACTCAGGCAGAGCTGCAAGGCACTTCTTCTCCATCACGGCTGAATCAGTCTTCTGCTGACTTCTTATAATACACTGTAGATAAGAGCTCTTCAGTGGTAATTTGCTTGAGTTCTTAACAAGGAGAGATTTTAGAAAGCACAGACTAGCGTACACAATAAGCTAAATGTATCCATATCTGTAAGTAAGCAGTTCAGAGTGCTGTTTCTTCCTCCCTGTTTCTTCCTTGTGCTTTAGAGACTAAACCAATTAAAGGGTTTGGGTGTGTTTTTTTCTCTCAGTTATTTAAGCTACATGCTCGCACAATCTGCAAGAGGCAGTTTCCACAGCTGTTCTCCAGGATTTGTGGCTGTGAACCAGGTGGTACTGCAAGAGCCTGAGGCTATATAGTGTTTAGCATTGTGAGCTGTGCTGTTCCGATGGACCATAGTGGTTGACTGGGGTCAGGGCTCCGGCAGTGCCCCAGCAGAGTACCCCAAGTGATCTGTAGTTATCACAGGATGTTTGATATGTAATTCGTGTTTGGAGGGTGCAGATAGATTATGCTGTGCTACTTTTAACCTGAGCAAGCACTTTCCAGAGAGACCAACAGGAGCTGCTCCAGCAGTTTGAGGTCAAAGATGATGGGTAAAGTGAGTCACACACATTCTCTCCTGGGTTTTGAGGGAGTTTAGGTGTCAAGGGACTCATGAAGAGTGAAGGGTGCACTTTGAAAGCAGCCATTTGGCTCCATTACTCTATTCACAAAGTAGCAGAAATCAGCAGTATTACAATCATGACAACAAAATGAGAAGGTGAGCCCAGAGTTGCTGAGGCATGGCAAGGATGTGTCTGCAGTTTGCTTTGTGAATGGCACAAAAGGCAGTTTGACACTGACCTTTACACATCATGGCTAGGAATTAAAATATTTGGGGAAGATCTTCTTGAAAGGACGTTACCAAATGGTGGCAGTCAGGATACACTGAGCAGAAACTCAGTTGTCCATGACAGGCTCTGCATGCCGGTTTAACAGGGACAGTAGGCAAGAATGGTTTAGGTTGTGCACTTTCATGGTTGGGCTGAGATGAACCAAGGAGAAAGATGGGTTGGTTTTGCAATGAACTGTGCAATAGCTAATGTGCATCCATTTATTTGGACACTGCGGGTGAAATTCGTCAGAAGGCCAGATAGGATCTGTGCACCAATTACATCCCACTCAAACCCTTGTGCACCAGAATGAATTTCACCTTGTCTGACCCATGAAGATATGTGGATACTTATCCCCCTTTCCTTAAGACTTCATTTTTATAACTTGAAACAGCTAGATTTTTCTTTTTCAATAGTAGCTTTCCTTGATGTACATCTGTTTCCAGTTTAATACTTACCAGTAACTTGACATGAATGGTAGAGATGTCTTTTGTCTGCAGTTTAATATGGAAGCAACTGAATAATTTTCTTTTATAAAGTGAAATCTATTTCTTCTCAAGTCTTCTACAACCAATGTAATGTTTGCAAAATGCTTTCAAGATGAAAAGCACTACAGTATATAAAGTATTATTTTTATATCTTAATCATCTATGCTTTTAAAATTAATATGCAAAAACTCCTATGAACCCAAAAGGCCAGTAAAATGCATATCCTCCTTCTAATCCTAATGCTTTCGTCTATGAATCCTCATAATCTTTGAAATTAATTATCATGATTAAAAACGGGAGATGTGTTTTCCCAGAACAATCAAATCATTCTGTTGCAAATTTTCATATTCATCGTGCATCATTATTTTAATTACTTTTGATATTACAACACACACACATGCACACACACACACATTCCTGGATATGACACATTCTGTCGCTTTAAACTAATAGAGCGATCTATTGCTACCTGCTGTCTACAGCCAACAGTGACCGTGTACAACAGTAACCTCAGAAGGGGAAGGGGGGCTTACCTCCTCTGCCTCAGTGTCTCCTGTATGAGCAAGGGTCATGATGATTGTCAGCCAGAGCTGAGGAGAGTGCATTCATCCACACATCCAAAAGAACTGACATAAAAATGAGACCTTCAACAGACAGGGCATATTCACACTGCTGAATATGAGCCAGTGGAAGGGAATCATTACAGTTACAGAAAGACTTATAAAAATGACAAATTGAGTTTAGGCTAAAGTCCTGTTTCTTCTAGTCTTTGTGAAACTGTCTGATTTCTTACTTCAGTGCCAGAGAACCAAATGTGAGAGTACTTTAATTGCATTGGGGAAGTAAAATGGAAAGAAAGCCCTGATAGTTTAATGCCTGACTGGTGACCAGGGCTAGCACACATATTCCTTGACAATCAAAGCAAGAGAAAACTCTCACTGTGGTTGGGTTTTGACACGGTCTTCCACAGACATTGCTGATATTTGGATCCAGGCTTGTGTCTCATTTATGTTCAGTACCTACTGCAGGTTTGCACACCTGAGCTCTATTCCCTATAAACTGTTTACAAAGAGAAGAGGGAAAATATCCAAGTCCTCACACTGTCCAAATTCCCTGACCAGAACCAGTGGGAGAGAAGGGGAGAGGGAACTCTTTTAAAACATTAGTGTCAGTATGTTTTGAAGAGCCTCTACATGCAGCACTCACAACTTGAGGTTTTAAGAAAGTCAATTGAATGGTTCCCTAGGAAGATCTTGCTTTGATATAACACAGAGAGTCCCTTTTGTTGCAAAAATGGCAAGAAGAAAGGGGACAAAGTGTGTGAGCTAAAAAAGAGGAGAGACTGAAATAGAGTCATATCACAGGTGCTGAAAATGGATCTTTTATTGGAGATCACACAACAATACAGAATTTCTAATGCAGAAAGGATTTGAGAATAGAAAAGAAGGCATACAGTGTGCAAGAAAGGCACAAGGAGATGTGTCTTTTATTGCCCTTTAATGTTTTTCTGCCCCTCTCATCAGAACAAAAAGAAAGGTCAGGCATGAGATGTGGAGATTATTTTGGCAATGCAGGCACTGCTGTAGTGATATGTGACAGACAAAGCACGGAGCTCGTCCACGTGGAAACCTCACAGGAGAATTGTTAGTTTAGAAAATGGCTGTGAAAAGAGGTGTATATGTGTGTGGGGAAAGAAAGTAAGACAGGAAAAAGTGGAAAGAAAACCAGTCCTGCAAAGAGCTGAAATGGGAGAAACCTGCAAAGCAGTTAAGTTGGAAGGATACTGAGAGTGTGGAGCCATGAAGCTGAGTAGCATGGGAATGGCTGGGTTTCTGTGGGTTATACAGCAAAGTCCTTACAGAGAATCAAATAACTGCATGTGGTCTGGGGGATCTTGGATGGAGGCTCAAAATGTCTGGGAAATACTTGATTTGTCCTTGAAGAGTCATTGAAGGAATGAAAACCACCTTCATCAACAACTTGATGTGAATTATTTTTTGCAAATGGATATTACCAGATCTCAGATGTAGACTCTGAAAATCCACAGCTTTGAACTTAAAAAAGTAATGCAATTTAAATTCTAGTTTGAGGAAGTCCTGATTTTCTTCTCAATATTGTTACAACAGCAAGTGGCACAGAAAAAAGACTTTTCACAAGTGTCCTGGCTCTGGATGGTGACAAGACACCTCAATATGACCATTGAGTTTCTTTGGCTATGGCCTTCTCTGCCCTATTGCTGGCTGAAGGCCAGGAGAAGCAGGACACCACAGCATATGATATGGGAGGAAGAGGGTGATGTTGAGAAATACAGCCTGGTGCAATGTTGCAGTGCCACCAGGAGCAAGGTGGAGTTTGGCTTTGGGAAGGGAAGAGAGAGCTGTGGCATGAGGTAGCATAGCTGAATGTCCCCATGCATAGATGGAGGTGTCCAACCCCAATGATATCGAGGGCAACCAGGCAAAACCTGAAGACTCACATGGCTGGTGTGTGGGGAGGGATGTATCCTTCCACCTGACGAGCAAATAAGTGTGCTGCTAAGGGATATCAAGGGACGATGAAGGAAGGGAGTTCACAGAGCCATGACCATTTTCTAATTAGTCATGGAGAGGGAAGGAAAGAAGGAGTCTGAGTAACCTGATATTGCCACATTTTCCAAAGCAGAAGGCTCTGGGTTATCACTCAAATTAAAATGATAGAGCAAGTCACTACAAAACTGCATCTTGACTTCCTTTCCTCCTGCCTCTCAATGCAGAGAGAGGATTAGCTTTAAGCTCTGATTCCATGGTCAGTGCCTGTACTCACTTTATTGATTCACCTGTTTCCTACTGAGGCTGAGGAAAGTACAGAAAAGCTTATGTAATGAAAGTTAGGAAAAGGCTCTGCTCTGATGAGATTCCACAGAAGACAATACAAGCTCTAATTCCTCTGGTTTAACTTTCTACTTCCGGAGGATTTGCCAAGGTAGGAATATCAATTTTTCCCCTAGATGAATGTATTAATATGTAATAAAAAGCGAAGCCAGATGACACTTCTAGAGAAAACACCATATTTACATAAACCTTTTGCTGTATTTGAACAGAACAAGATAAATCGAGGGGTTTAACTCAGATGTTTTGCTTTTTTTCATCTCTAAAGAATAACAATAACAATAAAATACCCAAAAGGCTTCAGCTTCAGAAAATGGGGTTTGTTGTTATTCCATATCAAGTCGTTTTGTGTCTTAAAGAATGCATTACATCCTCTTCCCTAGTAGTTTGTCTCCTGATTCTGGCTTGTCTTCCCAACTTGTGCTTGTTGTCAGTACCAGGAACTGGGAGGTGGCTTACCAAGAAACCAATGAGTCAAAGGAGGCTTTTTCACCTGAGCCTGTCTCCTCAGACTCTGCCTGCATGACCAAGGCTAAGGCCTTTTTCTTAGCCTTTTCTGAACATTTTCAGTCATGGATATTTGCTGTTCAGCCCTTTTTACAAGAGGCTCCCCAGGACCTGTGTAATTTTTCTGAGGTTTCTGGAGTCTCATAGTTTATGTGAATTATTTTAAAGAAAACCAAGAGTTCACTCCCAGGGAAGCAAAAACCAGCTGTACATCTTTCTGCTGGTGGGTATGTCTGCTTGATGCCAAGCTCACTTCCCTTCTGTTTTCCTTCAACAGCCTGTCAAATATAATCTCCGTCTGAGTGCTGGGGGACACAGATTTCACCACAACAATTGTAAGAGACTGCGAAAGTCATGGGTGCCATGATGCAGTGTCTCCAGCTTAGCACACTAAAGAATGGTTTGACTTTAGAAATGGCCTCATGCTAACCCTTTTTACTGGTTTTCTCTTCCCTCCACTTGTACATACCCCATAGAGGTGAGAGCATCAATAAGAGACTGATCAGTTAACATTTCCTTTCTTTACTCACCATTTTGCTTGAAAGCCTGCACAGACACATTTGCTAACTCTATTTTAGAAGGATATATCAAGTCTCCTACCAGGACTCTGCACAGTCTTTTTCAGTATCACTTCACTTTCCATTGCCAAGCTTTTAAACAAAAATAAACCAAGATAATGTCAATAAATCATGTTCCCTCCTTTCTAGCTCAGCACCAGTGGAAGGCTGTGGTAAGTTATCATGTTTTTAACTACAAACCTGTCTGGCTCTGTCGTTTATCTTGTGTCTCCCACTCTGGTCTGGTTTAAGGCTGAACATTAGCAAATGATGAATGCAGGTCTGTCTTTCCTGCTTTGTACTAGCATTATTAACCCATATTCTCTGAATATTTCATACTGTAATACATTATTAATGAGTTGCTGGAGCTGTGGCAATTGACTCCCAGGTTAGCTGTCCCCTGTGTGGGGGCAGGATGGAAATATTTGCTATTGATAGGTAATCTCTATTTTGTATTCTCAAGGATTTTCATTACCCTTGTGATTGTGAGTATTATAAAGCAGATTAGCTAGCATAAATTGGCTATTTCACATGCACTTACACCAGTATCTATCCTAATGATGTTTTTTTTTCAGGTGGCTATGGTATCATATTTTGATTTATTGCAATTCTAATAACCAATTGTGTAATGTAACAACTCTGGCTGCAACATATAGCCAGCTTTCTGTTGATTAAATAATGAACTATTAACTATTTTCCTCTTTTTCCTTTTTCTTTATATATATATATATTGTGTGTTTTATGCTTTTTTCCCTTCAATATGTTGCCTCAGAAAACAGCTGCTATAGACAGCAGCAATAGAAAAGGGCAGATCTTGTATTCCTCTCTGGCATGGCCAGCCTTGCATGAGAGAAATCTCTGGAGGTGCAGAGTTCAGTGACTCAGCTGGCAGAGTTGGACTCTGAAGATGTGGAGGTTTCTTATTGTGTATGCAAGAGGCAAGGTCTTTGAATTCAGTCTGGAAGTGAGTAAAGATCCACCTTTGTATCATACTGAGTTTTACTGTCTGTTTAGGAGTACATATCACACACCTATATGCCTGATGTTTCTCTTGGCAACCCTCACTGAGAAGCAGTTCATAGCGGGTTCCAACATTATATGTACATAGACTACATGTACTTCCTGGGAAACTGGGGCATGTCTCCTCTGATCTCCTGACCATGAAGCTGGCTTCATCTTCAGATTAATATACATGTGATTCACATGGTGTGGTGATAAATGAGCGTATTCTGACCTATGTTGACTGCTGCTACTCATCTGTGGCCTTTAGGTTTTCTTGTGTTCTCTTTCTAACTGTATGATTGCTGGAATGGGTGACCAATGGCTGTGGGAGATCTCCAAGCAAACAACTAGCACTGATTTCAGGATTTTCAATGCAGGGACTGTATCCTGCATTTTGTTCCTTTAAAAAAAATAAAACTGCAAACACTTTTTACCCAATTTAGGCCAAGAAATTCTCCAGAACTTGTTTGTTTTCCTCCCCTGAGCTCCTGTGCGTGGTGGAACATGGTCTGTATCACCACTGTCTTCAACCTGCAGAACTGTTCAGTTTTGTGCTCCTAAAAGTTTGTGCTTAGATGCTTCAATAGAAACTAAAGGAAGGACAATAAATCTGTGCTGCTAGCACCAGTCTAAGAAGATGAGGTACCAAAATGATGAATTTGGAAACAGGACTGAGAAACGGAAAGATGTTTCAGTATCCCCAGTCATAGGCTCCTTCCTCCTGCAGCAGAGGGGGCTACACTTCTGTTGTCGAGGAAGTATAACCCCAAAATGAATTATGTTGTCTGCAGCTCTCTGCATATTTACAAAATCATAACAAAGAGATCATGTCCAGGAGCTCAGGGTCATGGTTGGAGGATCTGGATTTTTCTGCAGAACATCTGCAGATCCCCCTGCAGTGATGATTACCAAGCTGTGTGTCATTGACTGAGGCTAGAGGCACTGTAGGTAGATAGCTAATGAGGTCCTAACTGAGTGAGAGAAAAGCAAAAGAGGGAAATGAGTAGGGAGGCAGGTTTATCTGATTCAGAAGAGTTCTGAAATTTGGAGTAGAAATACAAAGTGTTTTTGGCTCCAGCTCCTATTCCTTCATTCTCATCTGTTCAGGAGATTAACCTGTTCTGTGACTCAGCTGGAGACCTCATGGTCCAGCATGACCACTCTGCTGGTGCATAGACATGGAGCTCATGTACCATTTCATCTTGTTGCCAGCTCTGCCTACATGGAAGAAGGAAGCAGCTGATGGGGCAAATGTCTGTCAGGAGCTCCTGAGAGGTCCTTATTGGTTCTGTGCTAGAATACCATAGGATACCATTGGCGATACCATTGGCTTGCCCTCCTCTTCAGATCCTCTTGGGTCTTGGCATCCTCCTGCCTTTGGGCCTCAGTGAAGGTTGAAGACTCACATGAAGTAAGGGTAGGGCAGGAGAGATCCATGGGTGGGGAACGTCAGAGCAGAGGCTCTTGGAGCTGCAGTCACGTGCATAAAAATCATTAGAATTGAGCTGAAATACGCTGTCCTATCCTGCAAAATCATTTAACCTTCCGATTACTCATCAACCACAGCAGAAAAAATGAGGATTGATACTTGTTAATCACAGTTTTGGGGGCTATTTGAGACAAGTCTAGGGGGACCCAAAGGAAGTTGTAAATAATTTTAGTCTACTTCCAACTCTATGCACTGCCATCTTTTCTCTGCTGTAAAAGCCTACTGTAAAAGTTGCTTGAGATGATAGTCTCATTATCTACCTATGCTCATTGCAGGGAAGATCACAGGTCCTGTTTCCTTCTTCTGATGGTCTCTCGGTCTCTAAATTGCCCAGTGAGTCAATTATTGTGGGTTCCTCTAACCATCCCATTCCTATGACAAGCATCTTCTGTCTTTCAACTCTGATGTTAAACGTTCTTGCACTTCTGTCTTGCCAATACACTAGGGAATGATACATATTTGAAAAAAAACCCCACTATTTTCCTCCCTTCTCTCCAATTTTGTCTTCTGAGAATGGTCTTTATGGAAATACTTTACTTGAATGTTGACAATTTTTATATTAAGACATTATAGACTGTATACCAGTGGACTCAGTTTCTCAATATTATTTAATTTTTATTTGAAATATTTGATTTTTTAAAAATATAACTCGGGACTAAAACCTAGCAATTTAGATTTCAGTAACAGCATTGATTCAGACGTTTCATATGCTGTAAATCAGTTCCTGCGGTTTAGTTTCCCTTTCTTTGAAACACAGACTGTGTTACACCCCCAGTTGTTGCAGTGTGGGCAGTAAGATTATGGTAATCAATGATCATTCTTTGATTGAATGAGGATACCCATACACATGCAAAATGCTAGTGTTTCATGTATTCCTCATGCCTATAATTTCCTCCCGCCTTTCAGGCTGAATGGCACTGAGTTGCTGTTCAAAACACAATTAGATCCTTTGGGAACAGCAGGATTTCCAAGGTACAACCATGCACAATGAAAGATGTGATAAATGCTGAAGTTGTTTCCTAAGCGAAATAAAGAAAATGAAAATTATACTAGTGCTGATGAAGGTGAGCAGCAAGCCTTAAACAAGGAAAATGACAGCATTATCAGTCAGGTATCATGGCAACCAAGGAGCCTAGAATTTGGTGTCAACTTTCCAATCATATTGTCTCTTTCCCTGGCATAGCAAGGTACGTTTTTCTTTAGGGAATTTAACCCCTTCTCCACTGGAGGTCATTCAAAAAATTTAAGCACCTGAACACACCCAAGAACTTAAGGAATCCAAATTGCTCCTGGATACCTGCAGCTATATATTTGTGGAAAACAAAAAGGAAAGAACACCCCCCCTCCCCCCCCCAAAACCCCACAAAATTAAAACCACTCCCACCAGACAGCTCTGTTAAAGCCTGGCAGAAAAATCACAGATGTATAAGGTGCTTTGTTTGTTATTGCAATGTCCTGGTTGATATGGATTTCATCCTCCATGTTATTCAGTGGCTGGAGTTAAAATACTGTAAATCCAGTTCTTCTCTGGAGACAGCAGAGGCCATTTTTTGCACAGTGAGCAGAACCAAGGATAGTAGTAAAGCTAGAGCTCTACCATGAAAAGTCAGCTTTGAATTGCACACTTGTCTTCTTGTAGACACATACACATGCTCACGTCTGCATTACAATCTGGGATGAGAGAACTGCAAAAGGCTTTAGAAGGATGGATTTAGTCAGGGACAACTTCTCTTTGTGGCAGAAAAAATGAGATTATGATGTAAAATAAATCAGTGGCAAAATTAGAAAGTAGAAAGTCTGAGATCTGGAATACTTAATCTTTGACCTGTTCCTCAAATGATGACAAGAAGCAATCAGGCTACACTGGAATCCTCTTACTCTGTGTGTGATGAACATTTAATGTATTTCTAAATCGCGAACTGGAGGGGATTTATGCAGACCGGGTTCTTTTTCTGACTGAGATAAAGACTAAGAATAGCTGCAAGATATAAATTGAGGACTATGGTTGATGAAGATGGGGTACTACCTCTTCCTAGCAGATCCAGGAGGGAACTAATTGCTTCCTTCAAATCATGTGTATACACAATACATTCAATTTCTTTTATCATATAGGCATCAGCAGTAGACCAGGCAAAGAAGGTTCTTCAGTTTTCCTGACCACAGGAGTTTACCTGTCTGGTACTATACAAGACAACAATGTGCAACAGTGCTATTACTTATATGCAAAGCTTTTAACCTTAGCTGTATGGCCTACGCATGATCTTTACTCTTCCATTTGTTTATTGAGCTTAAATCACAGTTTTGAAAGCCTCTGCATTTTAGCCAGTTTTGTGCTTGCTTTTAAAACCAGATAAAGGATAGATTAACTACTGTTAAAAAAAGACCCAAAGAAAAACCCCAAACAAAAAAGTGTTTGATGTATGATTATTCAGAAAGCCACAGCAGAGTTTAAAATCATGTTTATACTGAACACATTACTAGTCCAGTGGGAACTGACCAAATTTCTCACCCAGCTGCTAAATTTCATTGAATATGAGAGTCACTGAATATAGACTCATAGACTCATGGACTGGTTTGGGTCGGAAAGGATCTTAAGATCATCCAGTTCCAACCCCCTGCCATGTCGTTTAACTTGTGTCAACCTGGGCTCGTCTTTTCTCCAGCAAAACAGAGAACTGGGATAGGACTGCAGGGCTAATTGTGTGTCACTGTGGAGAGGTCTCTCACAAAATCTCTCTAAAAGCCAAGCTCTGCTGAATAAAGTGGTAGGACACCTGGAGTAGTGGCTCTGTTAGATAGGATTGCAGTGTGGTTATCTATGCCTGTCACTTGGAAATGCTCATCACAACATCATCTTCTGTTTCCAAATCCCTCCAGAGAGATAGTCTGTGCCATATCGTATGTAACACAGGATTCAAGCATCAGTTCAAGCGAAGTGGTTTTGTTTCTGCTGAACTTCAGTGTCAGGAACCTGCATGTGTAACCTGCGCTTAGCTTTATCTGGAAGTTACCAAACATCACTGTATTTCTCTGGCACAGTGTTTCAGGTGCTTCTGAGTCTATTGCTGGATATGCCTAGATGTACTTTAATGTGGAAAACAATGCTTTGTATTTAATCCTCCTCCCTCATAGACACATATCTGCGCAGTGTGATCTGAGACCTTGGAGATGGTTTGTGGTCCGAGGACAGGAAAACAAAAGCTGAAGGAGCTTGTTTATTTCTGGATGGGTGACAGAAAGAGCTGTGCTGGGAAGCATGCTGTTTGGAAAGGAGACATTAATGACATGAGTGGTTGTCAGACATAATAGTCCCACAGGGCTATTTTAATTAATGCACAGTGTCTCAGCCTCACATCTGTTGCAGTGTCACTTCCTCCTCCACAGCTGCACCTCAGAGAGGGGTGTGTGTATGAAAGCCCAGACTGGGAGCTTTGCTCATTGCCTTCCACGTGAGAGAAATCGATACCTGCTATACCATTTAGGATTCCTCTTAGGGCTGCTACAGTGACAGGATGTATGGAAGGGAGCAGAATTTGGCCCTTTTGGTCCCCCAGAGTGTATGTTATATCCTTTCAAGGGAGAAAATATCCCTCGGTCTGTTTCTTGTTTGACTTTTCTTTCTCATCTTTGTTTAAGATTCTTATGTTATACAGTATATTTATTGCTGGAAGTTATATGAAGGACAATAAAACCTTTCTGCTTTAAACATAATTACCTCCAAATCAGAAGCAAGAAAAAGCATGTTGTCTCCTATAAATGTGTTGCAGGTCATATAAATCATGTCAAAAGTTGGAATTAGATAGGGAATCTTGTACAGTGAAGTGCTATATATAATTTCCACATACACATTTTCTCTCCAAAAGCTGAAGCCAAAGTATCCTTCCTCCCTGCCACCTCCTCACTTCAAAGCCCTCCCCAGCCTGCTGTCTGTTCAATGCCACCACACTTGCTAGAGACATTAGTCAAGTCCATGCCTCTGTGAAACAGACTGAGAGCAAAGGAGACTTCTTGCTGGTATGAGAAATACTGAACTGAAATAACTTAACAGCAAACATTATGAAACTAATCCTGCATCTCCCATTTTCTTTTTGCCTGGTAGAAAATTGGCAGCTGCCAGACATGGAAAATGATTTTCTAATGTGATTGGTCTGAACCATCCTGCAGTTAAGAGGGCTTTGTCAGTTTTTATTTTTTCAGAGACATTTTACTGCATTGGAAGATACAAAGTGTAGGAAAGTCTTTGCTCTGAGTTTGTCTGGGGTGATTGTGCTCTCTTTGTGACTGATTTTAACAGCAGTTAGCAAGGGAGCATGCTTATACAGTTGAAGAAATCAGTCTGAATTGGTTAGTGAGGAAGATGTAGGATGGATAATTTTCAGGTACATAATTGACTGTACTATTCCCTTCACAGACCTGTCACAGGGGAATGAGAGGGAAACAGCTTCTGCATTTCTTGCAGGGAGGTTAGTAGAAGGTGTTTTAGGTGAAGTTTATGCCATCAACTGCATTTTTCTTTTGAACTCTTCAGAAACTCAAACCAAAATTCCTAGTCTGTAGTGTTACTGCTGCTGCTGGCACATGGTAATTTTTAGGGTATCTACTCCTGGATGACCACCTTAACATGCTATGTGCTGTGCGAAAACCAGCCTTCAGTGGATGAGGTTATAATTAAATATATTCCCACAGATCATGAAATATAACCTGAAGGGATTTAAAACAGACCCTTCCACCCTGAAATACAAGTCTGACTCATCTCAGCACAAGAACAAACCCATGTAAGTGGAGCTGAAAACAGGCCAATGCATAAGTTGTGCAGCCAAAGGAATGGCTGTTAAGTTGCAGGTGCATCCATCCCCCACAAGAGATATGTCAAACTCCTCCATCACACCGGTGGAAATCAAATCATGTCAGCTCAAAGATAAGGAGGTTGGTAAGCCTATTGCTGTCTCTATCCAGCTTCAGTTTCCATTTTGACTTCAGCGCCCTGCTGTCAGTATTAAGCAGAAGTCTGCAATTTATCTCCCTTGTGACTAGCAATTCAACTGCAGAGTTGTTCTCATACTTGTTCTCCATCTCCTTTTCATTTTCCCTCTATTAATGCAGTCTCCCTCCCTTCACCCCACTCTGGGGCATCCCATGATTGCTGTTGAAGGAAGACAAATTGATGTGCTATTGCATGGATGGGCTTTCCACATTACTGCCAACACTCGCCTCAGTGTGTGTTCCTTGTGTTTTGGACAGTCCTCTCTCCCATTCCTCCTCCTTTGCTGTGGAGAGGCCAGGAGGGTTGCAGGGGTCAGAAGGTCGTTGTTTTGAGTTGTGGTAGTTTCAAGACACTTGGCATGTCCAGCCAACAGTGACTGAAGGTGTGAGGTTTGGGCCATGGGATCTGGCAGTGAAATCCTGCTGAAATCCCAGAGATCTCTGTCCTAGAGGTCACCTTAGAGTACTGCCATCCCAGGTCCTGGAGATGGGCAACCCTGAGGCCTCTTCTCGTCCAGCAGCATGCTACCTGTGCTGGAATACCTATTGGAAAGCTGTGGGAATTTTGCTGCTATCATAATAACCAGGCCTTGATGGACACTGACTGTCACTAATGTTAGCACTGAGGAGGCTGGTGTTTCAGCTCATGACACCATTCTGGGTGTATCTATAATCAGGTTGGAGGTATTTTCTGCTGCGTCTGCAGTCTGACTTCCTCTTTCAGGAAGGGATGAGGATGAGTCAGTCTCTTTCTCTGCTGAATTTCAGAGAAGTCTGTACACTGGCTTGAAAAGGCTTCCCAAATTTAGAGAGCTCATATTAGCTGAGCAGCATCCCTGCTTCTGAGAGAGCCTGATTAGCTTATGGGCTGCTAATTTCCATGGAAGTATCTTTTGTGAACCAAACCTCCCCCCAGGTCCCTGCCTCTTTGTCAGCAAGCATCAGAAGCTTGTAGTGAAGCCTTGTATTACTAAGATTTCGTTACTTACACTAAATATACTCCAGAGCATTTATTAATGTAAAGCAAAAAGAATAATTAAAAATAAACTAGGCTTTGTCAAAGGAATAAGATGCATCTTAGACTGTATGATCCTAGCTTCTTTTCTTTTGATAATTGCCCATGTTCATTTTTCCATTAATTCAGGGAGTGAAAGAATTGCAGTGTGGTCTGAAAGATATTAGAACAGTTTAATGATGCTTTACCTTAAAAAACAAGGAACAGCACCTTCATTTTCAGAAGTGGAGAGCCAATGACAGAAGCCCTCAAGTCTTTTACATCAGAATTTTAATAGCTTAAGTGATTTCAAGAAGAGATTATAAAGGCTCAGACCACTGTTCACAGTCTACCTGTTTTAAATAAAATCAGTTCTCAAAACATTTAATGACCACTTTACAGGCTGAATGGGTGTTTTCTGTTAGGCTAACCTTTTTACTTCTAAAATAGAAGCTTCCAAAATTGTCATTCATTGCCCACAATTGCAGGTTCCTTCTTGGCAAAACTTTTCTCTGACTCTGTTTAGACAGTGACCAGAATAAAACAAGGACAAGGTTAAAAGCTAACAGCTGGAGACCATATTCAGTGGTGGTTGGATGTTCCCATGGCCCTAACATGACATCTTCAGAGCTGAGCTTGTGTAGAAACAAGAAATGCATTTTAAATTAAATCAAGCCATTATTGTCTCAACCTGTGGAACAGAACTGCATTTGTTTATCTGTCTTTTAGCACCTCTATCTGACTGGAATATAGGGAGAATTGCCTCCAACCCCATTAATGCACTGAGGCCTATTCAGCTGCATCATTTTCCCAATGGAAAATTAGGGAAATTAAGAAAAAGAAGTGTTTGCGGAAATGTTGCCAATACATGCAGATGGAATTCAAGAAAAAAAGCATCATTCATATATAGTAGCTGTTGGGGTTTTTTGCTCTTATTCAAAATAATCTTGCTTCTCATTTATGTACTCCAGGGAAAGAGACATTTGCAACCAAAGATGTTTGCAACTAGAAGAATAATTAGGAAGAACAACAGCATTTATCTCAGAGCTAGCAGTATGTTTTGAGTTTGTTCTCTTTGGTGTTTTTTCTTTTGTCCTGACCTAATGAGATGTGTTTCTCAGATGTAAATGATACAGAATGGGGGACTGTTTGTGGAGCAATTACTTTCCAGAAGATGTTTGCATGCTAAAATGCTTCTCTGTTGGTTTAGACCATTAAGGAAGAGAATAACCCATCCTATTCATAAAGATAGGCTTGAATGAAAATACATGATTCAAATGCACTGCCAACTCTATGCCTTTTTCTGTCTTTACCAGCTGAATTCATGTGTGGCAACGAAAAGTGTTTTATTCACAGAATCACGCAGAATCACAGAATCCCAAGGGTTGGAAGGGACCTCGAAAGGTCATCTAGTCCAACCCCCCTGCAAGAGCAGGGTAACCTAGAGTACATCACACAGAAACTTGTCCAGGTGGGCCTTGAATATCTCCAGCATAGGAGATATTCCTACTTTACCAGTGTATCACTGCATGAACTTGAGGAAATGATCACCTCTTATGTTTCCACCTGCTCAGGATGACCCTCCATTCATGAACCCTTTTCAAAAATGCTACCTGTATCTTTTAGAACAATTTTTACCAGCAGTCATCAAAGTACCTAAACAAGTAACACAGGAAAAATTATGTAGGAAAAATTAAGCAGAGAAGGCATCTTCAGGTGATCCTAAGGCCAGAGGTAGAAACAAACACGTTTCCACTAACTGGAGAGAATTCTGGTCCAGTAAACTGCCCTGCTGAGATACAGATTGACATCTTTCTGACCCTGCAAGAAGCTTCCACCACAACCTCCATGCAGTCCCTCAGGTGAATTTGCCTGGCCTCCCTGCAGCCTCCTGCAAGGGATTGGACTGTTGTTCCCAGTGATCTGATCTTTCATGTCTTTAGCTTTGACAGATAGAACAATGGATAAACAGGTCTCTTGGTCAAGGGAAATCTGATGCAGGGTTTCTCATTCTTGCCTTGTCTGACCAATAGAGGAAGGATGACCACATCTTTTTGGTCCTCAGTTCATTCTTAGGGACTCTGGAGTCAAGGTGAGGCTTGTTTGCTGAAGCTTCCTTTTTGGACATCTAACCACTCTTCCTTGTACTTTGTTTTCCCTTTTATTTCCCTTCTTTGACACTTTTCCTTTTGGAGTCTGCATCAATATAATCTTTTATAGCAGAATCCTGCTCCATGTTTGTATAGTACCTTGCATGGTGAGATCCTGAGGCAACTGTAGCTGACAAAAATGATAAAATCTTTTGAGAAAGGGTAGCAAATTTGTTTCCATGCTACTGAGATACTTATTGTTAAACCTTGAAATCTTTTCACCTATGGGTATGAATGAGATGCGGTATTTTTAGTCACAGTTCTCTTAGAATGAATATGGGCAATAGTTCTTGTAAAGTACTGATGCCTTGACAACAGAGTAAGCTCAGTCCCTTTCCAGTGTTTTGTATTAAAAATAATAAATAAATAAAATAGGGTTCTGAGAGGTTAAAAAAGACTTTTATTTTCTTTGCAAATTTATTTTAAGATCTGATGTTCCATATGGGAAAAGAGAAAATAAAAATGTGGAGACACATGGCTGTATATTTAAGACAAAGTAACAAAATTTTAAAATGCTTTGTTTTCTGGGAAATTAAATAATTTTTTTAAATTTTATTTTTATAATTGCATCTGCTGGTTCAGCTCGAGGAAGTGGTCTGCACTGGCTTACAACAAAGACAAGATAAACAGGTTTTTCACAGTGTGCATCCAAATCAGATTTCTATGCTCCCAAGAAGGAAAGTACTCTAAACCAAGGGGGGAAATCTCATCTGGGGTCAGTATGGGCAGATGTTCAGGCTTTCAGCTGTGGCTCCTCTTGTGGATCCTCTTATGGCTCTTGCAATCTGGAATGATCCAAACAGCATCCTTCTCAAGGGTGCTTGGACCTGTGTAGTCAGTGGAGAGAAGAACCTGGAGCATTACAGTTATGTACATGTGGTATGGAACTGGAGCATGGCCCACTTCTCATTTAATACAGTCAGACAGTCTTCAGTAGGCAATAAAAGGAACTGATTAAAAACATACTGAACTTGGGTACCATATCAGCCTCCTAAGGTCTGTGCTTGGCTTTCCGTGCTGGAGCAGTTTCTTTCTGGAAGCCTTCTGAATGTGTAGAAAATGGTTGTGCCTCTAGGGTCAAATGCTGATGTAAGCAGGGAGAGATGGACTTTACTCATATTGCAGGCTGAGAAAGGAAAAACCTTTGAGGAATGAATGCACAAGAAGCCTGCAAGATTTAGACACTGCAAGAATCTAAGCTCTGCAAGAAGATGCTCAGGTCCTTGGTTGTAGTTGTGGGCAGCACAGCAGTGAGGTTTGCAGTAACCGAGAAAGGTAATAATGAGGAGGGTTCAAAAGGTGAGCTCTGAACCTGTACTTGAACCTGTGCTAACAGCCAGGCAGAAGAGAACAAATGGCTAAGACATAGGCTATGTGAGGGCTGACTCATGGTCATACTCGTAAGTTTCTCTTTGAGAAATCAGTGGAGACCTGTGCAAAGACAGCAATGAGGCAGAAGGAAGAGATGAAGCGGAACAGTTAGAGCTGGTTAAGAAGAAACAGAGTTTCCCTTGACTTGTTTTGAGTCTGGTCATCAATTAAAACCAGGTTATTTTAGTAAGAGTTTAAAAGTTCCCACTGCCACATGCCCAGGGGTCACTGGAATGAGATAAATTTTTCAGGCTATTCAGTTTCTCATGGACTGGTCTTTTTTTTAATGCATTATGTAGGGAAAACGGACACCTGTCCACACAGGGGGTATTTAGAAGTTATAGAAGGCATGTTTTTGAACATGCAATGATTTGACTATCCCCTTAAGTGATCAGTAGCCCCAGATTGCTCATCTGCCATCTCTTCAGGAAGGAAAGGTTCTTATTTGCCCTATTTACAAAGGCTTGCCCTGATGCTTTGTTTTTCAGGCAATGTAATCCTAAAGTCACTTCTCAGTAGCTGGAGAAGCCTGACAAAACTCAGCAAGGAAGGAGCAATGTGATCTGCAGGCTGCTCCAGGTAGTCTGTGTCCCACTTGCTTTTTCCTACCTCTTTCAATGTGGATGTGAACTCATAGGTGACTACACCTCAAGAGTTGTCACTCCCATTCCAAGACCACCTTGTGTGAGATACCTAATGAGGTACAGCATTTCTAGTCCATTAGATGGCATGACAGGGAGTTGTACTGCCATAGCCAGGGACCTTGCCTTCCACAAGACCAAGGGATCTTTCTGATTGGGAAGCTCCCTGTCTCTGAGCTGGTCTTAGCTGGGATTGGTGCTCTTGGAGAAGTCTGAAGAGCAGGAAGGAAGTTCTGGCATTTCCTGCAGATGTAATGCTATGTGCCCTGGGTATGGTCCGAGATTTACAAGGAAGACACAATCATGATCTCTTACCTTGAGGCTTGAAGTAGAACAACTATGTAGATGTCTGACTAGACAGCATGACAAATCCTACCTTCAGCAGTGGAAGCTGTGTCTATGGACAGAGTCTTCATCTCAGCCTGTATAAAATCTTTCTTCACATGAACCTCTGTGGAAGACATTTATAAATTGATAAGTTATTTTGTGGTTGATAATTTAATAGCCTCACTTAGCTGTAATAATATTCTTGTTTTTCTTGCCTTACAGTCAAAAGATGACTTTGCTGAAAGCACCAAAGTTGTATGCCTTATTGCTTTTTTGGGGATGAGTACTGTCAAGATACATATTTCCAAACCAATATAGATCACATTTTTCTTTTCAGACCAAATCCTTTGTCGCAAGTAACCAGGAATACAAGACCACCGATACAAAGAAAAGTCTGTAACCAGTTCCACATTGTCAAAGTACCCCACTTACATGATGCCGATAAATCAGGCAGGCTAAAGCCATTTGTCAAAAAGACATTTGCTTGAATCAAATTCACGTTGTGTGCAGGGGATGGTTGGGATGTTAGTACTTGCTAAATAATTAATCAGCTCAGGATTTGTTTGAAACACAATGTAATAACAACAACAAGAGCAAAATGAGGCTTTCAGCTAATGTGGCATGAGCATTTGAAGAGCATTTAATTATGTCATCCTTTGATCAACACATGCAGCCTTTAAATATAGACAGAGAAAAAGAGTTTCAATGGGGTGGTCAATACCTTCTTGTCAACTGATACACATTATTATAAGAGAAAAAACCTACCATTTTCTGGACTGTTCTTTTCAGAATGGAAAGCATTGTTGTATCTTTGTCTCCTAAATACCTTGGTGTTTCCTGACAATATTTCTTGTGGTCTTGGAAAGCTGTGACAAAACCAGCAGGTGTAGTTCTGGTCTCTAACCTATGCTGCAAAAAGCCACTAACCCCTACCATAATACTGTGCATCAGAAGCAGTCTTTAGGAGACCTGTAAGAGTGCACTTTGCATAACCAAATCTTCCCTCCGAAAAGCTAGCCATGTTTCATGGCCCCTTGGGCTGGCCAGTTTGTCTAAAGGTACAGCTTCCACAGAGCAAACTGGGGAACTGAAAAGTTCAGTTATTTTAAATTTCAATGTATTGATGCCAAGGCAGTGTGACTACACTGTCCTTTCAACAACAGCTGCCAATTAAGAGTATAGCAGGGAATCCATCTTCTCTGTAGCATCAGTGGAGAAGACATCTGCTCCTATCTTTCTGGAGAGACAGCAACATCTGGGGCAGGCTAATACTAATTTCAAACTCAAACATGCGCAAGCTGATCCTTGCATTTATGCTTTATATCAAATTTGACATAGATCTGTATGTTTTCTCAGGCTTATGGAGCTAGGGGATGAGCCCCTGTAGGAGTGCTGTTTGTTACCCCCATTAATGACTCATTAAGTTAACCATATGCTTTGTCAGGGTTCCATTAATTCTGCATCCCATTAGTCTTGCTTCTTTACAGGATCTCTTTTGCTTATCCCAGTATACTACTTATCCCAGTACTTTGTGGGACTGACAACATGAATACTGTAATGTTTTAAATTCATTCCATAAGTTTTTGGAGAGTGGAGGCTGACAATATTATAGGGAAAACTCATGGTCTTCTAGAAAGTGCGCACCTGAAAGATGAAAATGACTGGTGGGATCTCACCTTGTCAGCTGGAACAGGGTATCTCTTGTTGGTATGCTGAAGATGTCACATCTATTTATAACATCTGGTTTGATAGTATTTTTTCATACATTTTTTCTTTTTTGGTAGATTTAAGAGACCTTTCAATCTGAACTTATCTTATAGGGTTACAAGCTGCTTACACTTCATAGGCAGTTCATGGGTGTTGTGAATATGGCACAAGATCCTTCCCTATTTGAGGGCATGGAACAAGGAGATTCTCATAGGATCTCCTGTAGCCCACCTTTTGTACTACATTCTCAGAGCACATTTGATACAGACAGAGTCTACGCAGAACTTGACTTAAGAGGAAGAAATTCACACGCCCTTTTGTAGGAAGACAAAGTGAGTTTGAAAGAGGTTAAGTAATTATCCACAACTCGAGAATAAATCAAAGGCAGAACCAGGGGCAAGCTCCTGGGGTGCTGACACCTATGCCCAAAAGACAAACATGCATTAAGAAAAGGAGCAGTAAATCAGGCAGTGCTTCCGAGTTGTCTTGATTAAGGAAACGATTTGTACAAATGATTTTCTAGGAATTTATTGCTGATACCTGCTTCCTTTCATGTGATGGAAGAGTGACTTCCACTCTTACTCAGCAGCAACTAGACAGCATGAAACATCAAACTGTAGAAAGTAAGAGGGAATGTTCAATTTAATATAAAAATCCATGACTTTTTTGGTAGAATAAAGAATATTGTGAGGAGCTGTCATTTGTGTGCTGCTTCTTTTTCACTTTTCAGAATTATATTTCCATAAGCCCTTTGAGCTGCTCAGCACACTGTGATACTTGTTAATTTCCTCTTTACCAGGTTTATCGCCCTTAATTATAGCTGAAAGTGATCTTTGTCTCAAGAAGATGAAAACCCTTTGTGAAAATGCATTGACGCAGTTTGTTTCCAAACCCAGATATATTTCCTAATTAGTTGCTTGTTGTAATAGGTTTCAGAATTAATGAAAACATAGGCAAATATTCAAAATAATAATTTCCTTTGAACAAATGTACATAAAAAGGAGAAAACTAAACTATTACTTTAATTAACCTGCTTTGGAAAGGCATTGTCAACATCAAAGTGAGCATTAGCTCTTCTGGGCTATGCAATATTTTACATCTTACCTGTCTGTTAATCAGTTTAGCCAAAAGACCTGACACTGCCAGGAACAAAACCTCTTATTTCAACAAGCTAAGCAGGGTTAGGCTTAATTAATGTTGCATGAGAAATGCTAATGAAAAAGCTTCCTAGGAAATCCCACCTTTCATTTTGCTCTGATACTACCATGATACCTGTTTAATGACTGGCTGTAATGCCGCAGACCAATGCCAACAGGAATCAATAGGCTCCAGTGACACATTTCCACACTTCCCTTGTAGCAGTTCTGAGTGTCACCAGTTCAGCCTCTTGATCTGACAGAACATGGGCAGCGTTCTCCCTCCATGCAGGAGGTGGCATCAGCTGTTTGGCCCCTAAGACTGATGACTGGTAAGCACTGTGGGATGGAGCAAGGGTGTGTGTTGATGTGCTGGTGGGATGACTGATCTTTTCTCAGTCAAGCTTCAACTCAGTTCCAAGACCTCCTCTGGTTTGGGGATTTTTCCCTGGATGGCATTGTTCCATTTCTCTCCACTGTTTCATATCTGCTGAGGCAATATTCGTGTACTTCAAGATTTGTAGCTGTCCATGGAGCATGTGTTGTTTCAGGAGACAGATTGATGCTGTGGTTAAAGCAAGCTCAGGGCTCTCAGGGCTTTCAAGCCTTGACAGGGGAACTGAAGATTCCCCCTGCCCCCCCTCCCTTCCCAGTTTCTAAGTTACTCCCTTTTCCAGCATGTGCTCTGAAAACATGATCTGACTTCTCAGGGTTCCTTTAAGGCACCATTATTTCTTACAGCAAAATGCCACAAGACCCTAATGAAAACACTGTCCAACAAAAGGATCTGTGTGACTTTCATAGGTAAAACACAGCAACTGGAGCCTCCTTCCTGCTTTTTGCAGCAAGGAGAAACTTCTCACTACTCAAGGGAGTGCCAAAGGAGGGGTCTCTTGAGAGAGGGGTGCTCTTGCCCTTGGCTGAAGGGGATCCTGCAGCTCCCTCAAGACCCAGCAGGGATAAGCCTTAAGCACCCCACAGTCTGAAACATGCTCCAAGTATCATCAGTTTTTCTTGGATGTGGTGTAGGGGATCTCCAGGGATCTTCAAAAGCAGCATCTGCAAATCCATGTTTTTGTTTCTTTGACCTCTAAAGTTCAGAGTTGATGTTTGATTTAATGCCATACATTTGGACTCACTCTATTACATTTATATCTCTGAGGTGCTGTTTCTGGGACAATTACAATGTACATTAGCAAAGCTCTGCAAGTGACAGATAAGTCTGTTCTGCTTTTCAGTAATGTAGCACCCTCCTGGTTTTGTACAAATGAGGAAAGGAAAAAGGATGGCACTGCATATTTTGTCCTGTTCTGGTGTATAGGGCAGGCCTGCTTCCTGCCACACAAATATAAAGGACAATTAAAACAAAACGGAAGGGAAAATCTAGCCAGAATCCTCTTGTCTTCTCCCTCAACAAAGGACTTTTCCCTTCCCCAAGACCAGATCATGATTCCTGACTGATGACAAAACAGAGTTGTGAGGAGATGACTTGAAGGTAGTTAACTTACTTGGAAGCTTTTGGTATTGTAAGAATTTATGAACAGTAGAAGGGAAAAGAATGCATGGTTGAATTTAGATTCTGAATTCCCCATTGCTATGATGACATTAAATTTTCAGGATGTTTTTGCATATATAAAACACAACAACTATCCTGTGGGAAGTATAATTGCAATTAAAAAAAAAGGAAAGAAAATAAGTTACGAGCATACAATCAACCCTTGAGGGAGGGAGCCAATATGGGAGAGAATTGAAGGAATCAAAGCTGCCTGAAATCTTTTAAGGCATAGCTTAGCAAGAAGTTAGGGAGGAGAGACCAGAGCAGAAGTTTCCAAAATTAAAATGCTAGGAAGTATATTAAGAAAGAAGTAGAACCAGAAATGGGTATAAATGCCCAGAGAAGGATCTAGAGTTCACCAAACACTTTGAAATAAGAACAAGAGGTCAAAATTCAGAGCCCAAGCTCACCGGAGTAGTGGGAGCAGATTTAAAATGCACAAGAGGAGCTTGTTCTTCACGAAATTTGTGGTAAACTCGTGTAATTAATTTCCTGGGGATATTCTGGATGCAGACTTACATGGGTTCAAAGGAAAGCTAAAGAAATACTTGGAAAATAGAGATTTTTTTTACTTATTAAGTAGGCAGGCACAGGAGGCTTATGGAAGTGTTATATATAATTGTGAAGGCTTACTTTCCCCTAGGGGCTTGTGTGTTAGATGGTGTCACAGAACATAGCCATAGCTGTGTTTTTTTGCTCAAGCTGGTAGCAGCACGGGAATCTGGAATTTGGGTTCATGGCTATTGTAGAGAAAAAAAGCAAAAGCCTGTTAAAATATGAGCCCTTCTCCATCTTCCCAAATGTTAATAACATGGCACATACAATGTCCATTTGCGAAACTTTTAAAAATGATAGAATCTGATAAAAAAACCCCATTTCTCACTTCTTTTTTTTCTCCTTCAGTGGAATTGTTAACTCCTCTAAAGGTCACCACTTAGATATGAATAGCACAGCACACAACAGATAATGTGCTTTTCCTAGGTAGCAGAACTGAAATAAAGGCTGGGAAGGGCTGCAGGCAAGGCTGCAGGACAGGAGACAGATATCATGGCTCTCAATTGTCCATCATGGGTCCCAAATGGGATAAAGGATACAAACTGTGAATGAGCATCTGAAATCCCCAAATTAAGAGTCTGGCAGTGTTTGGATCTCATTTTTGAGTCCTTCACAGTCCTAAACAGACTTACATGGAGGCATAGAAGAAAACGCACTCAAATCATCTGGCAGCATCACAAACTCATTAAGACGAAGTAGATAGCACACATCAAAGCCCTGGTAAAGGCTACCATGTTTTCTGAGCAAAATACACTCACTTCACCTGCCTCTAAAGATTTTGTGGCTATTTGGTCATTCCACTTGTAGTTGCCATTTAAACAAGTTTAAGCCTGTCCATTTTCTCTGGGGTGAGACAACCCCAGCTAAAGGACAATATGCAGACTTCTAATCACAGTTTAGTCACAAACCTTGTATCTCTGTTTTGTTACCAGCCAATGAGCAGCTCCTCTGCATTATGGTCCATCTTCTTCAGCCAGCCCTACAGAGACAGGACAAGACAGTGGGATGGCTACACCTCCCACCCTTGAACTTCTCAAGGAGAACAAGGGGTGGGTTTTGGCCAGTAGATCCCTGAGTGGCAGAGACTCCTGGGTGGCTCTGCAGAGACCAGCTCATGTTCATCCAACCTTGTTAATGGTATGGTGTCTTCTTCCTGAAATCCAGGTGTCACCTTTGTGTCACAGGACAGCCATCCTGGGTCTGTTGAAGAGTTAATTGTTTGGTGAATGGTTACAACTTCAGGAAAAGGACATTTATGAAGCCAGGATCCAGGCTTATCATAGTGGCTGGTATCAGAGAGGATATTAATCTGTCCCTTCCCTCCCTTATGGCCTGTTTCTCTTACCTTAAGCTGAAAACTCTTCCCAGCAGAGGCAATACCTTGACTATATTTGTAGATCATCTAACTCAAAAGGGACTTCCTCTTGATGTATTCTTACAAAGCAAGACATAATAATGGTGACTTTGTGCTGGTATTTAATAAGATGGAGCCTTCCAATCCTTATTGCAACCTCCAGCTGTGTAGAGTGTAAGGCCAGGAGGGATGATTAGATTATCTAGCTTAACCACCCATAAAGCACAGGATGCAGAATTTCATTCTCCATCGCAGCACAAATAATAAATAGAATAGTCCAAGGCAAACTCTTAATATCCAATTTTTAATATCAACTACAATATGCATGTAGAAGGAGACATTAAACAAACCCCTGTGACCACCAATCTACAACCCCCCCGGCAGTACTTACACATTTCTTATTGCTCACTAGCTTATTTGCTGTGAAGGAACAAAGTTAATGCTGAGCTCTGAAGCATTTCTAACGTGAGCCATTTTTGCCCTGCAGTTTCATATTGAGCCCCACCCTTCTTCTCCCACCTCTGCTCCCCTTTCTTTCTACTCCTTCCTTAACTTAAAAAGGAAGTGAAAATATGCCTTTTCTGTGGAGCAAAATTCAGATTAGTTTACTTTAAGTGGTGTTTAGTGTCCAGGCTACTAGCTTGAAGCCAACCCTGTGAATCACAGGTTTGATTGCTCTGATAGGGTAGGAGAGTGTTTTGCTTATAAAACAGGAGGAAATACAAGGTTTTATGGAGAAACTCTATTAAGGTCATCAACTTTCCTTTGCCTGAGGTCAAAACCTGTACGGTCCCACTGGAATAATATGAATTTAGAAAATTTCTTACAGCCTTTTTTTTCCCCTTTTTTCTTTTTCTTTCTTTTTTATTCTTGTCATGTTTATGCCTGGGGTCTTTTTCTTTGATCATTGTTCTATTAATGGTCTTGAACCAATGAATGAGCAACTATCGACAAAGCAAACCAACAAATTAAAAAGTGAGGAGCAGGAGAAAATAGATGGTGTGGACATACCACATACCATGGAGACCCACACAGACTTATCAGCCAGCCCTGGAGGTAGGAAAAGATGAAGGGTCTCTCTTGGTAAGGGAGATCTGCCAGAATTAAGACTACTGAGAATAAAGTAAGGCACAAGGGGATATGGCATGGGGAGTCGTGTGGAAAGATCAAATCTGTCCCTCCCTTCTCCCAGCGTATTGTATAGCTTCAATCTGTCATTTGGTGACTGTAGATAATAAATGCAAACTGTTTTACCTTAAGGCTGGGCTTTGAAGACAAGTGTTACATGTATTTAGCTACTCAGGACAGAAGAAACCTGTGTATGATCAAGGTCTGAAAGCAGGCCACCATGGGCACAGTGAAGATCTGAGCTTGTCAGCTGTAGGAATAAGGACCAGAGAGAAGTAATTCACATGCAAAAAGATTAAGGTAGCTATTATACTTACTATCATGAGTTTAACAATTTGTCCACAGTCTGTCATTCACGGTAACTCGCTAACACTTGCTTTCACATTGATTTTCAGCAGTCTCCTGTAGCTCCTGGAAATTCATTTCACATCCCTTTCTCAGCTTTTCAATCTGTAAAATGGGAGGCAATGCTTATCTTATTCAGAAGCTCACGGTTAAATTTTATAATTAACACCTTAAAAACCCATTGAGGGTCTATGCATGATTTATTTTCAATGAATAGGACCACAAAATGAATTAAGGATTGGTCCTTGTATTGTGTTTGTATGGCAAGGTTTTGTTATTGGTTTTGGCTACAGGGTAGTTTCTGTGAGAAGCTGCTAGAAGTTTCCTCTGTGTCTGGTAGAACCAGTGCCTGCTGGCCTCAAGAAGGACCTGCTGCTGGCCAAGATGGAGTCCATCAGCGATGGTGGCAGTGCCTCTGGGGTAACGTACTTAGGGAAAAAGTTACTGTGCTGGAGCAATTGCAGCCAGTGGGAAGAATGAGAATATGTGAGACAAACAGCTCTGCAGACACTCAAGGTCATTAAGGAAGAAGAGCAGGAGGTGCTCCAGGTACCAGAGCAGAGATTCCCCTGCAGCCTGTAGTGCAGACCATGGTGAGCCAGGTTGTCCCCTGCAGCTCATGGAGGTCCACAGTGGAGCAGATCTCCACCTGCAGCCAATGGAGGACCCCATGTTGAAGCAGGGGAAGAGAGTGAGGAGTCTCCCCTGGGAAGGAAGGAACAGCAGAGACAATGTGTGATGAGCTGACCACAGCCCTCATTCCCTAGACTGCGGTGCTGCTGGGGTTGAGGAGGAGAATTTGGGAAGAAAGAGGGTGTGGAGGAAGGGGTTCTTCAGATTTGGCTTTACTTCTCTTTATTCTGCTCTTATTTGATTGGTAATAAATTAAACTAATTTCCTCATATTGAGTCTGTTTGCTCATGACAGTAATTGGGGATCGATTTGTCCCTGTCATTATCTTGACCCACGAGTCTTTCATTATATTTTTTTCTCCCTTGTCCAGTTGAGGAGGAGGAGTAATAGAGCAGCATCTGATGCCCACCACATTCCTCTAATAGTCTCTCCTTATAAGCTATTTCATATGGAATTTGTATTATTCCACACCAGTAGGACTTGAAACTTCATATTCTACCTGTGTAGATTTGTATTTGTTTAAAAATGATTCAATTTTATGCCAGATTTTAGGGGCTTGAGCATGATTAGACCTCTGTTTTACTAGATGCTGTACACACATGTGACAGGGACCTCTTCTTTCTGGGGTTTATCATCTTGAACTTTGATCCCACTCTCAGCAAGTTCAGAAATGCAGAGTTAAGCATTAGTTTAAATACTTTCAGTGAAACACCCATGGGCTTAGCTTCACAGTATTTATATAATCACAGCCTAATTGTTGCTGTTATGCAAAAGAAATTGAGAGTCTTTTTCAGGGGGTGAGGGTAGAAAGACTTCAGCAACTTGCATGGAGTATGAAATCTGAAGGGAAATACAAAGTTTTGGGTGACTAGACTGATGCAGCTGATGCGTGGTAACCTCTTGTCTCACAGTTATGTCCCTGCAGGGTCAAGTCTGTGTTTGTGTGGCCCAGTGCCATTCATGCACCCAGATTCCCTTCATCTGTTTTGGGATGCCTCACCTCTTGTCATGTGGAGACAGCTTAAAAGTTATGGCAAAATGCTGTTCTTGCTATCAACAGTGCAGGGGAATAGGAAGAGAAAAACTTCCCCAAACTGAGGGTTGGATTTACTGCCAGTGAATTTGGTGCTTTGAGTAGCTCAGTGGTAGGTGGGAAGGAAAGGAGGAAAAGAAAGGGGAAAGAAATTAGTTCTTATATTTTCTAGCTCTTTGGCTGTAAAACAAACATCTTCAGAGCCTGAGTGAGTGAAATAAAAAAGATGACTCGTAAATACTGAAAATTAAAACCATTTCTTTCAAATCACAGGCTATGTGATGCAGTACTTCCCAGTACAGCTTCAGTATTAGCATAAATTATAACGTAACCAAGTGTCGTGGTTTAAAACCAAATCCGCACAGTTCGCTCACTCACTCCCCCCCTTGTTCCCCCAACTCCCGGAGAGTTAGGAAGGAGAATCCAAAGAATGTAGCCCCCACGGATTGAGATAAGCACAGTTTAATAGCTAAGGTATAACATAAATCACTACTGCTATTACTACTACAAATAATGATGATAAAGCAAACAACAAGTGAAGAGAATACAACACCTCACCAGACACCAACCCATAACTCACCCCACCCTGCCCAACCAAGCACCGACCGATACCTCCTCCATTCCACCAGAGCTCCAGCCCTTCCGGGTCTCTCCCAGTTACATCCTGGGTATGACCTGCTATGGTATGGAATACCTCTTTGGCTAGCCTGGGTCAGGTGTCCTGTCTCTCCTTCCTCCCGGCCTCCCTCCTTCCCCTGCAGAGCCTGAGCTCAGAAAAGGCCTTGGACAAACCAAACATTTGAGCAGTAACTCAAAACATACTTGCTATCAGCAAACATTCTCAGCCCGGAAGTCAAAACACAGCACTGCACCAGCTACCAAGAAGGAGAAAAATGACTGCTACTGCTCAAACCAGGACACCAAGGCATGACATAATCAAGTCATTTAGGACTGTATTCTCAGGGGTACTCAGGCCTATGCAATCTGATCTTCCCCATTCTCCCCTTTTTTAACTCTTTGTTTTTAAGACCAGATGGAACTCAACAACACAAAAGTGTAAAATAGAAGAACCTAATGCTTTGCACACATGGAGCAGTGAGTGATGTGGGTTTCCTTTGCAGATGCTGAATGATAATGCGTGGTGCCTGGGATCCTGGTTCCTGACACCAGTTTTCTTATGTAAAAATAAGAACTTATTTAGGATGAAATGCACTAAGTCCTGCTCTTCCATGACTTAATGCAAAATGGGCCCAAGCATAGATGAGAGTAGATTATCATCCACTTGTTCTGGGATAAAGTGGATACAAGAGGCTACTGTTATGGTTGCAAAACTAATTTTTCACAGGAAAAAGAGAAAGGACATAAATTATAAAAGAAAAAGGACATGAATTATAAAAGTTTAGTTTTGGGTAGAAAAGAGGGTAAAAGAATCCCTTTTCACTACAGGAGGTTACACTGTAGTGGGTTGAGGACTACTCCCAGAGGTTGTCAGGAATTGTTTGGGGCCTGGATATTAGCAGAAAAAGAAGGTTATCAGTGGAACATCAGGTCTTAATTTCCTATCATGGTCCCATGTTTTTCCCCTGTGCTCTTTCTCCAGCGGCACTTCTCAAGACACTCTTCACCTGCCTCTAGCTTTACCTCACAGTGATAATATCTGCCTCCCTTCAACACTCAATTTAATGCAGTTTCAATGCTTGAAAACTGTATTCCTAGAAAGAACAGAAGGGAAATCCAGGGATGACAGTCTTCCAGAGTCCTGTGTCAAGGACTGTGAAAAGTCCTTGTAACTCCTTCCTTAAACAGATGCTGGCAAATTACAGCAGTGTCATTTGGTCTTCTGCTTAACAAGCTGCACTCACCCTTTTCCTGCTGTCAGCTCTATTTTCCCTGGGTTTATCAGTTGTCAGATATCTGCCAAAAGGAACAGATGAAATCTCAGCCCTCAGGGGAGACATTACTTCCTCACCTCCCTCTACACCCTCTCCTCCACTCAATTCTCCTGTTTGGCCACTCTTCACTTATAAATCGAGTTCGACTGAAACTGGGTTTGAGGAATTGGTCTATTTCTGTGTGGTGGTTATGAATAAAGCATGGTGTGGGCCTTTCAGTTTTAGATGCTTCTCATTTTTTATCCTGTCAGGTACAAAATTGCTCAAAACTGGATTTAAAAGGAAAGGATCACTGATAAATCAGTGCCAGGTAAGCTGCAATAGTTATGGCTCTATTGAGAAATCGTAATACGCCAGCAGACAGGCATATACATGGTTAAAAATATCAGCTTGCTTGAGCACCACATTATTATTTCATAAGAGGTTCTGGTTTATTGAGACTGAGGTAATTAATAGGCCAAGAAGAGTCTGCAAAATCGAGTCTGACTTATGGCACATGCAGGATGCATCTGAAAGCTACTTCAGCCTCTAAATCCATCTCAGGATTAGGGCAGTTCCAAGGAATAACTTTTCTATCCAGAATTTCTATAAATACTGGCTAACACAATCTTCTACCACCTTGGAGGGGAGATTCTGTATCTTTAAATAAGTTTAAAAAAGGATATTTAATATCTAGAACTATTATTAAGCATCAAAATTAATAACTGCTAGGAAATTATTATTTATTTAGATGACTTTGGACTGGTTTAGCTCATATTCACAGATTGCTTAACACCTGAAGAATCTACACTATTTTCTTCAGAATCTGACAATCTCCTTTCTCAGGAATAAAATAGTTCCTTGTAAATAATATGATTCTTGCAAATAAAACATAGTAAAGAATGGGGACATGGGTTATGACACAACAAGGGCAAGGTTAGAGGTAACTGCTCTATGGCCTCAAAGGCAGTAGCTATTTTTACTTAATTCTTTGCAAGATGTGAAATATGGAGGCAAGGTTAGTGCTCCTGCAGAGAACAAACACACAGGAAATGGAACTCATTATGTCTGAGGTAGAAGCAAGAATTCAGAAGAACTCAATATGACTGAGCTGTGGGACATCTGGCACTCCAAAGAAGAAGACGATGACAGATTTTGGCATAGAAAATGAACTCATAGACTTTTAAAGGAAGAGAGTATTTGAGTGCCAAACAGGAAGCTACTGACATCCATCCTGAATGCTAAGGAAGAGAGAAAACTCAAGCAGATGAGATCTGCACAGGTGACCACAGGAACACAGGATCTATTTTATAAGAAAAAAACCAACAGATTCTGGTGTGTTTAGTCTCAGAAAGTGAAAGACGTGAGATGTGAGTCACTGAAGTTGTGATTTAAAAATATCCCACTTACATGGGAACTCCAAGTAATTTCCTAT
The DNA here is from genome assembly GCF_012275295.1 of Melopsittacus undulatus. NCBI lineage: Eukaryota > Metazoa > Chordata > Aves > Psittaciformes > Psittaculidae > Melopsittacus > Melopsittacus undulatus. The sequence continues at coordinate 101,005,400 of NC_047530.1, read as the reverse complement.
AGAATAAAATCATTGCAGTGAAGAGAATCATCATATAAACAGATATTGTCCAAATCAAGTGAACAATTAAATGTGTATGTTAGATTAAGAGGTAGCCAGTGCCTAGTTACTATCTCAGTTACCATGAGAAAAGTTATAATGAACAAGGGAGATAACTGCTGCCTTTCCTTCATGTAACTCAATCCTGATGACAAGAATAACTCACTGGTTCTTTATTTTGTGAAATGCAACAGAACAAAGTAGCTGTGCATGTGACTTGAGGCCTGTGGTGAAGATGCTCGCTAGGATTTTGACTCTGTCTCTTCTCCCAGAAGTCTGCTTCTTGATGTCTTTCAAAACAAGGCAGTAAAAACCTTACCAGAATCAATACATTCTTGTCCTCAAAGGGCTGCATTCTATCTCTGGTTGAATATTATAAACCAAAGTACTCCTGCTCCTATTTTAATGCACAAATCACAGTCTAACCGTGATTCTGGAATTGCAGCTGACGCCACCGCTTTTTATCTGGGAAACCACATAAAATTAAAAGTCAGATATAGCAAATTGTAATTCAGAACCATATCTAATTCCTTGCTTGTTCCCAGGCCTGTTTGTGAGGCAGCCAGGTGTCCAACTTTTCATCAGCTGTTGCCAATGTGCCAGCAAATGTTGTCACCTGGGGAGGTGAATCGCTGAGTGAAAGAGATGCTGTCATCTCAAGGGCACCTCTCCTGGTTTTCTTGTAGGCTCCCACACTTTTGTCCTACTGTAGCTCCCAAACCAGCAAAAAGAGAATACAGTTCCCCCAACCAAAACTGATCCCTTGGGCTGGAAGTGTAGCACAAGCAGCTTCTTCCTCTACATATGTATATGAAAAAAGAGATTATGACTGCATTGGTTAATGTGCTTTATTTGGCAGAGGTAAAAAGAGATAATTGAAATGAACATTCTATTTAAACCAGAGATAACTTCTTGTAACTGTCTGCTTTCACACTCAGAGCTGTATTTCTTTTGAAAGTCAAACCATCTTGGGGTATTCAGAATCTTCCTCTATGAAAAGGAACACCCAGTCCTCTACCCAGACCTTGCATTTACTGTAGAAATGCTAAGGTGTCTTTGTGTATCCCCAGGAACAAGTCCTTATCTCAGGTCCCTCAAAGTTACTCGGTTTTGGGGTATCCTAAGTGTTCTTGTTAGTCATTAAAAGTGTATGAGGGAAAATGAATGAGAAAGCAACTGAGGTTGCTTTCACTCACAGAACATCTTTTGTCTCCACCCCATTTTTATTCACAGGCTTTTACACCTCCAACAGAAATTGCTTTCAGGTCTGTCTTGTACTTTGTATCTTGTGTTGAGGCCCTGGAAAAGAGGAAAGTGTTGGACCACAGGATTTGTTTTTGATTTAATTTAATCACTTCAAATCATGTGGGGAACAAGGACCTAAAGAGAGATCCATCAGGCCCACAGTCTCAGCCTGCGTTCTTACAAACCTGTCCTCTTATTTTGCTTGCCTATCATTCTTATGGAGGAATGAACTAGAGTGCAAGGATTATCTTTTCCTAACAATAAATTTATTACTTCAAATTAATTCACATTCTCTTCTTAGTGACTTTACAGTTTAACATTACTTTTTAAACTAAGCACAGCCTTACTCATCCTGGATTCATCTACATGAGCAGAGACAGAGTTCGCATTATTTTAGATGCAATACTTTCAGTGCACCCCCATGCAAGGACATTTGTGAAGTTGCCTTTTGATACCACAACTCTTTTGTTATCCTCCCTGGTAACTTAATTTCCAATTTTCTTCCACCACAATATTTCTTCCTGTAACACCTTTAGGTTTTTCAATGCCTAAATATATGTACACATATATACATACATATATATGTATATAAACCCAGATACAGAAGTCAGACAGATCATTTAATTTTTTCTTCAAATCATTTTACATCTTCTTTTCCAGCTCCCTAAGAGCTAACACTGAAGGTATATTCTTGATATTTCTAGGTCTTGAACTTTTATCAAAGGTACCTTTTGTATCTGGTTTTCTGTGAAATGCAAGAGAAGAAAGTAGCTGTGTATGTATTTCAGGACTGTTATCCTGAAAGGTGTTCCAGTTTTTGTGGGCACACACATTTTGAGATTTGCCTGTTGCAGAGCAAAGGTGTTTTCCAAATTACCTTAAAAAGTAAACTGCATGATAATTACCTGTTGGATGTATAATCTGGATGTTTAGGTAAAGAGCCACAGAATAGGAGGTCCTGGCATATGCCCTGGAGAGCAGAGTTCTGCAGTGTCAGATTGCATCATGCTTATCCAGCATACTTCCATCAAACACCCACTGCTTCAGTTCCCTTTCTTATTGGCTTCTTACATAGACTCACTGGATTCTTGGGTCTGGTTTGTCAGGCATTTTCTGTCTTTGGATTGATGCCTGCATTTTGGCAGTAATTTTATTGGTTTGGGAGATTTCCCTGAAGAATCTTGGACAGGCAGAAGTAAAGTATATGCTAGAAATCAGAGAAGAAGCACCATCCACAGATACAGTTTTGCTTCCACTAATTTCAGTGACAGAGACTCCATCCCCAACCCAGCTGGTATATCCCTATGTTATATATTTGCCATGATTTTCCTCTAATGTCCCTGTAAAAAGTCCCAAGCTGTGTGGCTGCCTCTAATTGAAATTCTACAGTCATTTCCTTTACAAGATTGATGGACAATCAAAAAGTGATCAGTCCTCTCTTTTAAGTCCCAGAACTGAAGAACAGTGTTTCATTTGATTAAATTAATGGCTTGCAGGTTTCAAAGAATTAAAAAGTAGTCAGGCTGTGAAATTCGCTTCCCTAAGAGAGTCACTCAGTCAAATGTTGTTAGCAGATTTTGGAAGGGCTTGCGATAATGTTATGTTATAAACACATAAATTTTACTTGGAGAAGATCAAATCCATTTTGCATTTCAAAGGTGAAATTCTATACTACTGAGGGCTTGGAAGGGTTCTTTTTGCCCTCTTCCCTTCCTCCTCACCTTCAGTCTCATTTGATGTTCAATTTGGTTGGCAGAATCATACACTTCTGGACTTTGCTTTGTCCAAGGTCTTACTGACCCAGCTTTCACTCATGCCCTGATGCAGCTACCTCAAGTAGAGCAGAGATGTTCTTACCATGGCAGCATTCCCCTGGGTTGTTTAATCATCTGATAAGGGCTGGGCTGCTTTCCCAGGTAACTCTTAACACCAAATACACTAGTGTTCTGGTAGCACAGGCAATAATGGCAGCTCTTGCTTTCTTAAGTTGCCCTCAAGATACTGAAGTGCTGTCTGAAACTTGGTGAGGGAAGGTGGACACTCTACACATTTTCCTGTCTCAAATACACCCTATGGACAGAGTATGCCTTTATTTTCTTCTTTCTGTGACTACTTAGGGACATTGACTGTTCTCCTTGGCACCAACGGTGCATCCAAGAAGCAGAGCAAGAGCCATTCCTAGTCAGGGAGCCATTTAGACGCCTTGTACATATCACCTTCATGGAAGCTCCTAGCTCCAAGGGACATTTTGTTTTGACTCAGTCTCATAGCAGGGGACGGGTAGTAGGCAGCATCTCCCCAACCCCTCTGAGCACACTTGTACCAGGTGGGAAAGCATACACAAGCCAAATAGCTATGGCTACATTTTGCCTTTACCATAATCCAGCAAGTAACTAACTTCATTTACTACAGAAACATCTGTATCTTGGATGGAAAGCTATGAAACGATGTCACCTTAAACCATTTCAGTACTATAACTGTGTCATCCTCCTCTGTTTATCCCTTGGGATTTGGCTTTTGTCTTGTATAACAGATAGTTTTTTTTTGATATGTGGCCTTCAGATAAACTCAAAAACCAAAATGAATAATCTTCAGGCCAGAGAGAAGGAGAGAAAATAAGCATCTGGTTCCTTGCAGCAAATGCATACAGCAAGCTCAATCGACATATCCCATGGAGATGTTTGAAATGACAGGGAAATCAGCTCTGAGAATCAATATGCTTTGTAAAAATAAGGCTCAGTCATATCTTGTTGGGCATAATGGAAATTGATTGGCAGTTATCTATTAGCAATAATTTCTGTTTGATGACTTGCCATATGTTATCAAGCTCCAAATCAGGAGGGAGCGGATTAAATGAATAGATTCTGTCATGAAAAAAGTACAGGGTACCAGCAGCATAGCAGAGGATGCAACACATAATATGCACAATGCCCTTCTAAAATAGATGAATTATTTAATCTACCCTAATTTTAAATATACAGGGGCTTTGTAGCCTGGCAGTGTTACAGATTTGAGACTCCTAGGGACCCTTTTACTCAGATTTTTTACTTTCTGCCTTTCAGTGACAAGCAATCAGTGAAATGTGTGTAGGCTTTTCAGATCATTTTTCCTTTAAGTTTCAATAGGACTTTACATCTGCTGAGGTGAACCTATTAAAGGAGACTTTGTGATACAGTCCAGAGCTCTGCCTAAGTGCTGCAGACTACACGGAGCTCAGGTCTATTTATGGGAATGTCACTTGGGGAGGAGGGTCATCCGTAAAGCGTTTCCCCCTGCCAGTTATAATTACAGTGAGTTGAAGAACAGACCCTGAAACTCAGTGTACAAAGTTATGAATTTCCAGTCAAGTAAAATACTGACATTCTGTTGAAGCTCCATTACTCCAATATATCAACAGAGGCACAGAGCATGAATTCAGTAGAATGAGAGCTGCCTTATTTCATCTTCAGGTACTAAAGATTAAAATTTTGCTCCCTTCTTCAGATTAAAATACTACCATGACTATACAAAAGATGCTGTGTAATAGTTATGAGTGAACACAGCTTAAGGGAGCTCATTTTAGGGAATGCTGACAGAAGTTTAAATGCTATTTATTTGGGAAAATCCAGGCAGCTAAATTACCCAGCTAGGTGAATTACTCAGTTACCTGATGCCTTCTTCTGGTAGGAAGGAGATAGAAGAGGCTGAGAGAGAGATCTCTCTTAAGCAACTCTTCCCCTTTGATCATCCTAACTATGGCTTATAACAATGCCAAATCTGACACTAGAGCTTCACCATCTTGAGGAACTTGTGAACACAAACAGCAAAACCCCAGTACGCTGCCACATAGGATTTTGTGGACGCCTCCTCATCCATTACATGGTGCTGCACATCCCTGGACTCTAATTTTAGCTCTTTGGATTTCTATGGGTTATTCTTTCAAAATTATTAATGTCCTACAAATTATAGAAATCCAGCCCTGAATGGTTTCAGATTCAAATTCCAAACTCAGAACCGTAGGGCTTTAGAGAAAGCTTCCCCTACCCACTGTGACTCCAGTCCCTCTCTGGTATGCCTGGGGAAGCTCTCTCCTCCACTCTGCTGACTCACCCATACAGCTTGACAGAAGCAGAAGCTGTAATGTGAAGCATCTCCATTTTAATTTGAAAACCTAAGCCAAAAAGAAAATGCTTTCATAATTTATACTTTAAAAAAAGAGCAGCTGCAATGCTAGGTTCCTGAATTTAATAAAATAGGATGTTAACTAAAACTACAATGTCTGGAATGACTATTGATTTGCAGGCTGTTGTCCCTGGGTGGGGGAAGGAGGAGAGGAAGAGCTTGACAGTTTCCACTTAGTAGGGAGCTATGCAGGAAAAATTAAGATAATCACATGAATGCTTTTTCTGCTTGCACTATTTGGGGCTGATGCTTCAGTACAGCTTAGATATCCAAGGTGGTTGTATCTGTGAGCGATTAGTGCAGTGCAGGAGAAAAATAGCCTTATTTAATTGGAATTACACCTTTTTGAAGATAACACTTTGCTAATTATTTCAGGAGTTGAATTATTCTGGCAAGGAAAGAGGAGATTTTTAGCCATTCAACACCAAACAACTAATGACTAATAAATGGATGCATAATGCTGCTTTTTGCCTTAAAGAATTTCTGCAAAACTTCTGCTTATTCACTTCCAAAGGAAACATGTCATCTGAGCTCAACGAAAAAGTCTCATTTCCAGAACAATTGGGTATGAATAAATATGGGGTCAGTAATCATCAGAGCACCTTGCTCCTGCAAAAGCTTTCCATGCAAAGCAAAGCATCCTTCCCAGTGCCCTGTTCCCAGAAACCCTTATACACGACTAGAGAAGCAGATATACATGTGTGGAGGTGGGAAAGAAGCCAGATGCAATCATGGTTTTGAAACAGTTGTATTCATGCATGAGGTGCTGTGTATGCTTTGTGGTTCCAGCAGGAGTTTGTTCTCGGAGATAGCCACACTGGTAAAGGCTGAAGCTTTCAAGTTTTCAATAGGTTTGGGTGAACAGCTTTCCACTCCTATTCATTTGCAGGCTGGAGTTGCCAACAGAAGGATTAAAAAATCCCATCTGAGATTACTCTCTTAAGACCTGCAATCCAATTTTGCATACTCCAGAAATCCAGATAAGACTCCAAGCGTCTGGATGCTTTTACCAAATAAGCCCTCTGACATTTATCGAGCTTGTACCTTCACGAGGTACTAAACACTTAAGAGAAAACCGATAAAATAAATCTTTGTGGTATTTGATGCTTTTCTGATATATTCCCATTTGTCTAAGACTCAGGAATTGAGGTGAGAGAAAACGTGGCAATGAAATAAAGAAAAAAAGGCTTGCTTGAGGCATGTTAGTGGGCAATTCGGGATAAACACATCAGTTGACCTGCAGAACCACAGACCTGTAATATACTCATTGTGGGTTTTAAAGATTACATCTCACTGCTGTTACTGGTCAGTCTGCTGTCATTCCTGAGGCTGGGTGCAAGGGAAGCAGATCCTGGATGTGAGCCACCCTGGCACATGGCACTGCTGCAGGAGACAAGGGGGCTGCCACTAAGGCAAAGGCAGCCCTGGAAACAACTCAGGCTTCAAAAAATAGTAACTCATTTATTGCCCTATATTTCGAAGGAACTATGAGAAAAACTAACGAAGTTTACACTTGGAGGTAGCCTGGTTTAATTGAAAGATAAATAGTCTGATGGCAGCTTTGTTGTGCAACTGATTAATCATTCCTCCAGGCTTACATCTGCCCCAGCAAAGTGTCAATAATCACACAGCCTTTGCCTCGTCTCTTTGCATGTATCCAAATGAAGCTGTGATCCCACCAAGGCCCTTTGGGAGTGAGATATTCTCCTCCTGACTCCTTCCCTTTGTACGTGAAGGGCTGACTCTGAAATCTGGGCAATTCCTTTACCTCCTTGTGCTGTATTTAGGAGCAAAAGATTAGGAACAAAAGATTTACAAAAAAATAACTCTTGTGCTTTCTTTGGGCTTGTCATGTTTGCCTTTACAAAACAGAGGGGACTGTCCCTGGAGCACATTGCTGCATGCACAGCTTCAACAGAGGCTCTGGCACTGAAAACACAGCTCTCTGGAAAACCCTTGGAGTGCAAGCGATGCCAGGTCTGCCCCGATGGGACCAGCACTCCTCTGCACCCCTGCTGAGGATATTTGGGGATAATCTAGGTGTCACAGGTAGTGATATTTTGATGTGGCTTAACTTTTGTTAATGCTTCATTTTATATAAACCCCAAATTCTTCTATTGATTAAACAGATAAATCTCTATTGGTAGAAAGCATCAGGTTTCAGGCTGAGCTGTATGTCTTGCTTTGCATAGTGGCCTTTTTCATGTGGTCTCTAAAGAATAAAACATCAAGCAGATCTCACCTAAATAACCAAAGTGACCAAATCTGTTATAATATGCAGACATTAACACTAGGCCTCACAGCTGCTGTTGTACAAAGAGCAGTTTCTGGATGTGAGCTCTCCTGAACTGTGGGAGAAAACAGAGCTGGCTAGGACTTAACAATGTGATGAAGAGTGGAGCAGGACAGCAGATCCCGAGCACCTACTCTCCACCTTCCCACAAGACCCCTGTTGCTCCCATGCCATCAGCTGTTCTGCTGTAGTGCTATGTGAGGAATAGGACCAAATTTCATATTTTAAATTCCACACAGGATAAGTGCTTCAAAGGATGCTGTTATAATGGACATCTTAATGCTGCATTAAACCAGGGTAATTCATCTCTCCCTATGATGACTTAAAGAGTGGCATTCAATCTCTTTCTTTAATCCTCTAGATATTTCCAATGTAACGTAATGGATTTGGAGGGAATTTGTTTTGGGGATCAAAACAGTTATACAGAAATTATGTCAGTAATGTTTCATCAGTACTGTAATCAGAGAAAATATTTTTCCACAGCATAAAAGAACTAGGCACTGTGCCACTAGAAAGTTTAATTGCTAGATGACTTTAAAACATGGTAATTTAGTCCAAATTAGTGTTATACTAATTTATTTATCAAATCCTAGTATATGTAGTTATGTTCTACAATCCATTTATTCTTGTAAGCTGTATGCCCCATTAGACGGTGAAGCAGAAGGTCATTAACCTGCATTGCTAGTTCAGATGATGTTATTAGATTGAATTTAGTTTCTTCACTGGTGGGTGTTGACATTTTAGAGTGCTTTCAGGGTAATTTATCTACAGCCATTCAGTTCTTTTCAGCCATTCAGAAACGTTGTGGGTCTAAAATACTGCAAGCCTGATGAAGACAGATTTCTTGGTTCAATTTCAGACGTGGCTTCTCTTTGTGCTTCTGATTTTTTTCCAAGTTCTTTTTATGAAAGCGGGCTTATGACAGCACTCATGCAAAATATTAAAAAAATAATGTCAGGTCCCATCAAAGTCATCAGCTATAACTTAAATGCATGAGCTTTAACTATAATAAATTCTAGATGTTTTTCTGATGTTCTCTGTTTAGAGATGTAAGGATTGCATTCAAAGGAACTGTTTTTCCACTGCAGTTTCCACTCCCCTTCCGATTTAGCAGATGCAGAGTGCTGTCCTGCAACCTCAGGGCTGAAGCATGACCTGAGCACAACCTTTCCTAAGTGAGACCTAGGAAGGAATAATCTCTAGATTTATTAGTGTAGCTGTGGCCAACAACCCACGACACCTGACAGTATACAAAACAAGTCATGCCTTTCTTGGCACTGGCAAACTGGTGGAACTTACACAGGACAAGAGGTGCCCAAGAACCTCAGGACTGCCAAGAGGCTCTGCCAGACCAAGGCATGGTCCAATATAGTGGGTTCTGCCTTCCCCTTGCTGTTGGATTTGCTCGATTATGAGCTCAAAGTAGAATACAGCCTTCACAGCCCACAGCAAACCTACCATCTCTCCTCTGGTCTTCACAAGTCCCTTGGGCCCATGCCATTGATGGACAAGCAATGTGAAAACAGCAAGTCCATCTTGGTGAAAATGACACTGAAGAAGGGGACAATGAGGGGGAAAGTTTAAATACGTGGTGCCCTATATGGGTTTGTTGAGTAAACATCTCTTATTTGATTCCCAAGCAAAACACAGGAAAAGTACCCAGACAAGGGAGAAGACTACTGATGAGAGCTTGCAAAGACTCTTTCTTCCCATTGCTTTGCTCTTGTGAAACCTGCAGGGGCCTTTCCGCTCATGGCAAGGTTTTTTTCCCCTCCAACTACAAATCCTTCCTAAGCTTCCAAATCTCTTCCTTTTTCAAGAAAACCTTTTGGTCAGCCATTTCAATTTCCTTTTAATAAATGGTCTTCCCCTCAAATTGTCTCTGCTACAAGAGCAATACTGGGAAAACAGATGACTCTGCACACCCTTAAAAATCCCAACCTCTGACACGGTGTGTGCAGATACTGTACAACGATGATAAAATGGTTTTGCGAATAGCTGAAAGGCAGAACTAAAACCACCTGGTTTTGCAAGGGAATCCTTGTCTCTGAGAAGATTATAAAGAAGATATTCCTGACTTGTTCTGCTGGTTTTTTCTTTCTTATTTTTTTAACAGCTTTCAGAATTACCTGTGGAAGCATCATGATATGGCTGTGGGAAAGAAGAGAGTCTCACCACCCACGCCTGCTTTTAATGATCTTCATGCCTCTTACTGCAAAAAAGACACCACTTCTTGTTTTATTTTTATTGTAGGTCACACATTTCCCTTCAGTATCCTGGAAAACAGGAGGGACCAAACTGAGGGTTTCTTTTTTTAAGTGTGTAAGGGCTCCTTTCTTTGTCTCAGAGAGGTGCAGTGTAAGTACCAGTGCCCATGGGGATGGGGTGGTACAGTATACCCCATCCCATCACATCCCTTGCTTAGATGGGCTGTACTCCTGCTCACTGTTCTCAACTGAGGGATATAGTCTCTTTTAGACTTAAACCTCCCTGAAACAGTGGTTTCCTGCCTGATTGCTGTCTATTACTTCAAAATGCCTTGTATCTGAAGCTCAGGCTATGAAAACCAGTGTTTATCTTGGGAGAGGATGTTTACAATCCCTTAAGTTGCTTTTTTGAAAGATGCTGGGGAACCTGTTTCTCAATTTTCATGCTTTTGCTGCCTGCCTCCAGCCCTGCCTGCTGTTTGGGAGGGACGAAAGTGTCTCTGAGCCCTGCTGACACCCGTTTGACTGTCTATCTGTGTACTTAAACTGGGAGGGCAACTCAGCACTTCAGGACTTGGAAATGTAACTTCTCAGCTGTTTCACTGAGCAGATCTGCTTTGTAGGCAGGCATACTGTGTTGGGTTGAACCTGGATGCATGCCAGGTGACCACCACAGCTGGCCTATCACTCTCCTCCTCATCTGGACATGGGAGAGAAAATATAATGGAAGACTCCTGGGTTGAGATACGAAGGGATCACTTGCTAATTACCATTACAGGCAAAAGAGACTCAACCTGAGGAAATGAATTTATTACCAATCAAATAAGATCAGGATAATGAGAAATGAAACCAAATCTGAAGAACACCTTATCCCCATCCCTCCCTTTTTCCCAGGCTTAATTTCACTCCCAAATTCTCTGTCTCTTCCCCTTCAGAAGCAAGGAGACAGAGAATGGGGCATACAGACAGTTCGTTACATGTTGACTCTCCTACTACCTCCTCCTCCTGGGAAGGATTCCTCACACTCTTCCTCTGCTCCAGCATGGGGTCCCTCCCACAGCAGACTGTCCTCAATGAACTTCTCCAAAGTGAGTCCTTCCCACAGGCTGCAGTTCATCATGGATCACTTCCATTGGGTGCAGCCCTTCAGGAACAGACTGCTCCAGCAAGGGTCCTTGTGGGGTCACAAGTACAGCCAGCACACCTGTTCCAGCATGGGCTTCCCACAGGTTCACAGCCTCCCTCAGGCACCCTCCTGCTCCAGAATGGGGTTCTCCCTGGGCTGCAGGTGGATATCTGCTCCATCATAGACGTCCATGGGCTGCAGGGGCAGAGCCTGCCTCACCATGGCTGCAGGGGGACCTCTGCTCTGGTGCCTGGAGCATCTCCCCCCTCCTTCTGCACTGACCTTGGTGTCTGTAGAGCTGTTTATCTCATCTGTTCTCACTCCTCTCTCTGTCTGCAATTGCTCCTGTGCAGTAACTTAAGCTACTTTTAAAATATGTTATTCCAGAGGTGCTGCCACTGTTGCTGATGAGCTCAGTCCTGGCCAGTGGCAGGTTCATCTTGGAGCTGGCATTGGCTTTGTTGGACATAGAGAAGCTTCTAGCAGCTTCTCACAGAAGTCACTCCTATGACTCTACCTCACTCCTCTACTACTAGGAGAAGTCACTCCTCTACTACCAGAACCTTCCACATAAGCCCATTGCTGTCTACTCTCCTCCTTAATTGTGAAAACCGTGGAAATAAGGCTCCATTACTCACTGCATGACTCCTGAATAAACATGTACTGTGCAAGGTTTGCCTTTGTAAACAAATAGTTTTCCCTTTCTGGAGCTGTTTGGATAAAAACAAGTGTTGTCATGGTAAGATAAATTCTGGCACTCCTTTGGTGGAATTAGCTAGTCCAGCTTTTATCCTCAACTAAAAATAACAGTAAAACACATGAGTGAGGTGAATAAATCTCAGCTAATCAACTGGACAGCACTCCACAGACAGTAGGAAAGGAGGGGATTGCTAACAAACCCCATAGTTATATAATAGAAGCATAAATAAAATATACAATTTTGTACTCTTACATTCATGTTTGTTAGAGATACAGGAAATCATACAATTTCCACTGCTAACTACAGTTTTTGTATGTGTTTGGGACAGCATCAACTATTTATTAAATGTCGAAAGTAGAAGTACTTGCTAACTTGTCAAAATCTTGTTACATGTTTCTGGCTATGTGTTTGTTCAATAACAAGTTTGATGGAAGTGGATTACACAGGCACAGCTATACTGTAGCTGTTATAGCTGTCACTTTCTCTCTTTCACTGCCTTGATGTTTGGATGAATTTATGAAATCAACAGGCTGGCTTTGGCTTATTTTCTCTCTCGATCCCTTACCATATTATACACAGCTTCTTCTATGTCAGAATAATAACGAAGAACTGCTCAAGGCTTTTGCAAAGTAATTCTTGCATCAGTTGGGTTGGGGGTACACTGCCCTCTGTGGTATATGCATTCAGACATATGGAATCAGGCTGCTCTTTCTTCGTGAGGTAGCCTGACTAGGTCCAGCTTCAGATTGTGCTACCAAAATTCATGGCATTCAAATGCCACTGAAAAAGTCTGCAGGATTCCAGTACTCTGTCATTTTTTTCAGACATATTAATTTGATAGTGCATGGATATCACTGAATGGAAACAAGTGGGACAGCTTTAACCCACCAGTTTAAGCCATGGCAGTACATCTGAAAACTCATCTGAAGAAGGCTGTGATGTTGGTCTGTGGTGGATGTCAGGTGAAGGCAGTGGTGAAATGATGGTGGAAAATGTGACAAAGTGTAGGTTTTGTTTTAGCAGTGGGAAGATCCACAGAAGGATTATTTCTAGAGTATGATAAAGATCAGCTCATCATTAATTCATCAGAGTCTTGAGGCAAATTCCTCCTCAGAAAATATAAAAAACAGTATTTCCTGAAGCTGAAAGAGGTTCTCAGGAAATGACACCTTCTAACTTGTTTGGCAGACCTGTTCTCTGAATATCTGCCGCCTGCCAACGTCAAAGGCAGGTTACTGGGTTGCGACACCCCTAGTGCAACCTTATTTTCTGTGCCCCGTGTGCACTCACCCTGCAGACAAGTCAGTGATGAAAGTGTGGTTGGGATCTCTGAATGCTGTCACTGCGATTAACACCTATGGCTCAGTGAGGCAGGTGAAGAGGATATTCACACAATCACCAACAGATTCCATACCAGAAAAGCTGTCCAGCAGCTCCAAGCGCTCTTCAGTGCTCTGCTAGACCAATAGACACCTCTGCAGTGGGCAAAGCCTTTCAGCTGGCAGCACTGTCCAGGAGACAAGCATAGCTTCAACGTGTCCAGGTGTAAGTATAGAAATAATGCAAATGCTCTACTTTCCTTTTCTTCTATTGCTGTTTCAACTCAGCATTGTCTCTGCTCAATAGCAAGACAGCGATTTTGCAGTTTTAAAACACTAATCATAGGCAATTATTTCTAAAAAGATTTGCTTGCAGTAGGCAGACTTTTCTCTTAAGTTGAAAGCCTCGCTGTTCCATTCTTTCTTCTCTTTCAAATTATAATAATTTTCTGCCTTGTGTTCTCTCCCAGCTGAAATTCCTCATCTTCTGACACAGTTTGAATCTAACTAATCTTCAAGTGGAAGATTTTTATATATCTTTTTAAAATAATCTATAGCAACAAAGGCATTGCCAGCAAACACAAAGCAAAACAAGCAGCTGAAGCTGTTTGTGTGCATATCTTAAAATGTAATTCTGGCCCTCACAAGGCAGCAGCCTTTCTTTCCTAAGGTGGGCCTATAAAATGAAACTCATTTTTTACATTTAGAATTTAGGAACAAAGCAGAGAATGCAGATTTTATGGCATAAGCGCAATGAACACACTTATGTTGCTTTCCCACAGCTGTTTATGATTGAAGGAAAGTGCAAGAATCCTGAAATCCATTTAAATTAGTAGCTTTTCACCAACATTTTTACATGAAATATTCAGAAATTTTGGTACAGAGCTTGTTTATTTTCATATTTTCTTTTAAATTATCAATACTAAAATGAAATATTTATTGGCTCAGCACGAATGGTTTGATTAATCCTCGAGTGAAATTATTCTACAGCTTTCAAAAATTACAGATTCGTTCTTGATCCATTTCTAAACAGAATGTCAAAGTCCAATTCCCACCCTAGTACTGTTTTTTCTGTAAACCTGTGATCTGAGTTTCTGTGCTTTTTACCTACTTTTTGTTCATCATTCTCCTAAGAGCTGTTAGCTGCTTCTCTCTCCAAACCATTGGTATGTTCAGTAGATCATAACATTTGGAAAGCTTGTGCTGAATTTTGTTATGAGCATGGATAACATAGCTTTTTAAAGTCATGTTATCCAGCCCAGATGGTCTGTAAGTGTGGCATGGTAACACTAATTGTCTATGGTATATATATGATATTCTATGGTATAGCTGAAGTGATGTGACCAGGATACACTTCATTCTGCACCTTGAGTCTCCAGGGTCACATTTAGTGTTGTGATGATCAAGGCAACCATCACCATGGGTAAAAACCAGGGCCTGAATGTTTCTTTCTGCATCCAGACTTTGAAATCTTAGCAGCTCCTCAGCTCTCACTTACTTTTCAGCTAATAAGTAATAAAAATAGCAATTATTTTGGAAATGTGTGAATCTCTTACTGTACCATCTGAACATGACACACTGAATGAGTATATTGATCATTGAAAGTTAAAGTGTTGATTGTTACTATTTACTATTTTTGTACCAGTACTATTTTTGTACCAGTTCCCAACAGAAAGGTATATTTCAAGTGTGTGGTTCCATTTGAGCTGCCCTTGGGTATGGTGCTTAACACCTATAGGTTCTGGGTATCCTCCAGGCATGTGTAACTTCCTGGCTTTTCCACATCCAGCATATCCTAGGGAAGGAGTATCAGTGTGCTTGGGAGGGTTGTCCTGCAGTGTTGGGGTATGTTTGCCAACTTCTGACAAAGCAGCCATTATTGCATGTTGCTTTCTTTCTCAGTGCTGAAGCTCCAGGACCAATGGCCTCTGCTCCATAGCCACAGTTGTTGGCTCTGAGGATGTGTTGAAGTGATCCAGATCCCCACAGGGCAAAGGCAGGCATGGTACCCTGCAGGGGATCCCATTGTTAATCCATCAGTTTTCCTCAGAAGTTCCAGATCTAAATACAAGATTGAAATTGGATTGAAATAGTTGTGAAGCATGCTGCATGCTTAGCTTCCTGGGCATCACCCAACAAACAGCCGTTCCAAAAATGGGAAATCACTGCCTTCATTAACCAGGCTGGCTCTCCACTGTTAACTTTTTCTCTGTTGTTAGAGTGCCAAAAGAGTAGACCATTCTGAACACCGGCAGGTCAGAGTAGAAAATGAAGGAGAGGACTGCTGCGTCTCTGAACAGGGAGTTTCAATAGATATAAGGCACATTCTACACACATGTAAAAAGGGTCCCTTTGGAGTACCCTTTTTAGCTCTTTTTTTAATATACTTTCATTAGCAGCACATTCTCTTTTCTGAGTGTGGAATAAAGTCCCATCTTCTGCATATATTAAATTGCAGCTTCTGCTTTCAGCGTGATTGCTCCCTCTCTGGACCAGATTCATAATGAGGCTTGCTTTTTAGTTTTTGTTTCCACACCCCCCTCCCTCCCCCCTTTTTTCCCCCTCTCCTCTCAATAAGCTCCTGGTGAAGCAATTCCTGCTGTCATGAACTGAAAATTCATCTACAGACACTGCTGCTGGGGATGCTTTTGGGGATCTTTCTCCCCCAGAATTCTCAACTTTCCAATGAAGATAAATAACCACATCTTGCAGCTACAGTTTTTGACTGAGTGACAGCTTAAAAGAAGATCCCTGTCAGCTTTCATAACAGAAGAAGAAATTGTTCCAACAATTCTTAGCAAAATGAACAGGCACTTTTTCTGCAAAACTATTTTGCAGCCCTGCTGCTGCATTGCAGCTCACATTGAGGCCCTTTGGGTTGGTTTCTTGTCCCAAAAGAAAGGGAGTGACCTGGAACCATGGTATTTTGGTAGCTTCCCTTGTTTTGTCTGCATGAACTTTGAAATCCTAAATGCAAGGTGAATACAAAAAGCAGGCAGCTGTAATCTCTCTCTCAGGGATCCTGCTTCCTCAGTTTTTGCATCTGAGGAAGCACCTCTGTATCATGGATTAGTTGTAGTTAGAGAAAGGAAGCTAAGAAGCAAATGTTTGTTGCTTACAATAGTCACCATTGAAGATCTGTCCACTACAGAAAACACTGGCACTGCAATCACTTCCGTGGAGACTGTTCAGACGAAAAGCAAAGGCGAGCTGTTGAGTATTTGATCTTAGAGTCCTTTCCAACCCTAACTATTCTATGATTCTATGATTCAGCTCTTTCTGTGGTGAGCTGCATCTCAGCTGCTGTTTGAGAAAGGCTCAAAATGCTTCAGCATCAGCTGGGAATATTTGTCATCATTTTACAGCAATGCAGGCAAGGTGAAAATGGAGAGCTTCTCATACACTTTTTGGCAGCTGTTGGTAAAAGTGTTCTATGCATTAGATCGTCTTGCTGAAGTTAATTAGGACATAGCATTCAGAGGGCAGCCCAGGCAAAATGGTGAGAATTGACCCCTGAGGATGCAGGACATTGACCCAATCCAGACTCGCTGTACACTAGCTTTTCTCAAGCTGGATGGTGAATTATATCCCCCTGATTGCTCTAACTTGCAACCATGTCCTGTGACACTACCATGTTAAGAGCACTGCAGGAAATAGAGGAACATAATGTGGTGTTGTGGGACTGATTACAGAGCACAGTGCAGCTCTGCATGAATAAAGACAAGCCAAACTGGGGCTTGAAAGAGAAGTTCAGGTTTTATTTCCCTAAACAATTCTGATTAATGCTGTTTCTGTAAGTATCAGCATCTCAGATCAAAAGGCAACTGCTCAACAAAATGCTTGTCCTGGAATTTTCACTCTTCAGACTTGATTTTCTTCCTTAAACATATTGGATTGCCAGGGAGGAAAAATGACAACAGGAAGTTTGCTTTGCATGTGATACAAGCAAGATGAACAGCAAAACATGCTGTGACACTTTTGTTTTTGCTAGGCCTAATGACACTGATAACATATCTGCTGGTGGCTGTTCATGCTCCAAAAATTCAGGATGTGGCCAGAATAAAAGATGACATCAGTGATCACAGGAGAAAGAGACTTGTCACTTTTTTCCCTATATGAACTCTAATCTGGTTTAGCTACAAAGGCTTCTTTCAAGTGTGGTCTGCTCTTTCAAGGGCAATGGAGATCAAACGCTTTGCCAGTACTGCTGTGGGAGTTTACAAGGGG
This sequence comes from Melopsittacus undulatus, assembly GCF_012275295.1. NCBI lineage: Eukaryota > Metazoa > Chordata > Aves > Psittaciformes > Psittaculidae > Melopsittacus > Melopsittacus undulatus. The sequence goes on along the minus strand of NC_047530.1, from coordinate 100,988,083 downwards.
AGTTCAGCACCTGAGAGGAAGGCAGCTTCGCAGTATGGCAGTAGCTAGAAAGGTCATGGAGATCCTTTCTTTGGGGATCCAGAAACATTGCAAGCAAGAGCTACCTCTGGACGACCACCTGTAAGAGACTCTTATGAGGAAAACTGCATTGGTGAGTAGTTCTATATGTCACAGAGAAAGGTGAAGTGATAGAAGACAAGAGTGGCTGCTAGAGTTCAGTTACAGAGAAAAGGGGTCTGGAAACTGGGTTCCAGGTCGTTGAAAAGGTAGCATTGTCAGAAGACAAGAGATGGAGCAAAGTCCGGTTTGAATGCTTCCACGGATCCAAGTTTCTTAGCTTCCATGCTTTACTCCCAGGCAGAGATATAATTGAAAATGGAGAAATACAGGAGAAGCCAGTTGAAGAGCTAGACTTGACCATCAGGCTGCCATAGAAGAGACAGCAAGAGAGAGCATAAGTGGAGGGAACCAAGGTAAGTTCGCAGTGTCAGATTGGCACTACCACCTTTCCTTGGGAGGCTCCAAGGCCAATAGTTTGCTTACTGTGGTAATGTCCCATGGGTGTGCTCAATTCTGGGAAGAGTGAAGATGCCAGTCAATGTTGAGAGATGTTAATTATCGTTATTATTAGCTCTGTATTTCTCATTGAATGCTTAGAGTCATACATTTAATTAAATGTTAAAGCAGTGCTTTTTACCCCTTAAGGTAGTAGGTTTTTTTCGTCCTGAAGTTTGTAACTATTTAAGTGCGCAGGAGACACTGCTTGCAAGTGGTTCACTGACACCACTTTTACATCCATAGACCTGGACATGTCCATCCTGGCATCTGTTCATCGTTTCCAAAGGGTACTCAGGAGCATATCCAATTAAATTAAAAAAAAAAGAAAGAAAAAGTAAAATAATGGGGAAATTCCACACTGCTTCTCTTGCAGAATGATTCCATGGGGAATTTTCCAGATGAGTTACCTCCCCTTCGCTCTACTGCTGAGTACCAGCCACAGTGCTAAGAAAAGGCTGTATTCATTCCAGCAGGCATGAAGATAACATAAGTTGGGAGTGGTAATGCAGCTCATTTTGGCAGTGCTCTGTATTCTGTGGTCCATCCCCAAACAAGTCTGCTCAGCTTTTGCCAGCTTCAGAAAGACTTAAAAGTAGAGGCAAAACCTGAAGTTGCATGTATCCAACCTGAAGTCCTGTTCCTTTTTTGTTGTTTCTCCTTGCAATCCTGTAATGTATATAGTCAGTGTAAGGGAGAGCAGTGCCCGTTTCATGTTACTTCGGAAATAACTGATTTGTGCAGACCATCAGTCCTGAGTTTTCAAGTAAGAGAGAGAAATAGTCTGGATCAAGGCCTTGAATATGCTGTGATGTTCATGTGAAAGTTATGCCAATAGCCACGGTGTTCCCATTTCACACAGTGTGTTTTGCTGCTTACAAAAATGTGTTTGCAAGTCTAAACTGGGAGTGGGTATGGACCATAATAAAGGCTATCCTCTCATTTTGTGGAGTCCATCAGAGCGATGCTTTGTGGGAGAGATTCTTAGTTTCTTTGCGTTTGGGGCTGATAAGGTGTAGTAGCTCATCAGTAACATCAATTGGTTCGTGCAGTCCAATTAGTGACAATGCCTTACTTGGCACCATGCTGTTTGAATGGTTCTCAGTCAGAAGGATCGACTGGCTCCAATTAACTCTAAGCTTTTCAAGCAAAAATATTTGTAAATAGTTCTGTGCTTCAGCCAACATTTTTATATGACATTAGTATGGTCAACCTGCTGTTAGACGTTTGAAAGCTGCTAATTAGTCTGTCATGTCCAGCCTCATGCAGCTTGCACAATTACCATTTTGTCATCTTCCCCACTGACACCAAATATATTTTAGATGCTGAAATCCAGATATGCCAAACAGTGAACCTTAACCTGCTCTGTAATGCAAGGAAGGCACTGGGAATCAGGAGTGGCACATAGGGGTTGAGAATTTTCCCAAGTGGGGCAAGACCTTGGTTCAGAGAAGATCCTTATGCTCAGAGCCCCAGATCAGTCCTTGCAGGGCACCCCCAGGCCAGTGCCAGAAGTTGGTTGCCTTCTATGCTACTCGAAACTCTACATACCTGGCATGGACCTGCCTAGTCCTCTCATAGCTAAGGCACATGTGTCTTTCAAAATTAAGCACCTGCACTCATTTTTCATAGTTCTTTTGTTTCCATATTGTGTCTGATTTAAGCTTAAAGATCACTTTGCAGCAGGCTTCTCAAGCTTGCTTCCTTTGTGATGCCAGTATTAATTTTCCTTCATACTGGTTTGTCTCTGATCTGAGCAGTTTTTATCAAAGGCTGGGAAGGTGAAAGTTGGCCAGTGTTTGTGTTAGTAGCTGGATGTTCCTCATGGGTATCAGCAAGATTGCAGAAAAGTAATTTGCAATGCAATAAATAAAGGAACTTACTGACTGTGAAATAGATTGAGATATTCCTAAATCCAGTTCCTGTAAAGAGCTGACATTGATTTTGAGATCCATAACTGGAGAATTCTTACTGTTACAAATGTCCTAACTGCAGTGGTTTGAAACTGAAACAGTCTAGCTCCCAAACCCCAAAACTTCCAAGTCCTCTGATGTTCATACAATGGCTAAACTTTTCTTTTAAAAATGAACATAATATAGAGTATATCTTTATTCTTCAGGCAGTTCTTGCAGCAGTTCTAGGGTGGAACAAGCTGCTGTTATGCATAATGTATGGTTTTATGGAAAGTTATGTAAACAGATTTTTTTTTCTTAAATCACCAAATTCACCTGGAAATATTTAGGCTTCAGGCTTCCTTCTAAACACCACTTTATTGGTTTTGCTGCAGTGTGAAGCAGTAGAACAAAACTCTCATGTTATCTGTCTCCAACAGATTTACAATATTGCAAGATTAATTATATTAGCTGCATTTCACGATTCAGTGCATTTGTATTACCATTTCAGGAGCACAATAATCTATCAGCAGCGAACTTCAGGGCATTTACTTTCCATGCCCTGGCATTGTGAACTGCGAAGTATATGAGCTGCCGATGAGCTGCACATGAGTGCATTCTCCCTTTCCCAAAGAAATTTTGATGGTTTTATTTCTTTCAGGGTTGGACAATATTTTCCTAATTATGATGTGAATACCAGAGTCAGATTCTCATGCCCTTTTACCACTCAGCTTCTGATGCTATAAATGATCCCCTTTAAGTAATTGTGGTTCATCATGGAGGAGGTAAGCAACACAGAGGATGGATCAATAGATATTGGCTAGAGATGATCTTCAGCTCAATGTGGAGGCTGTCCTGGGTCACTTCGTATACCACTCACACACTACAAGACTTCTCTCCATGGTCTGTTCTCTACACCTTTAGCTCTATTCAGTTCCCAAGTAACTTTCTGGAATGCGCATCACCTGGAATACATCACAGCCTGCCTGATATACACTGTATTCACTTCAGCATATTGCATCTTTCTCTTTCAGACATAGACATTTTCCTCTTTCAGACTGATCTTTTTCTGTGCTTACTCTAGTCATACAAGCATTAGTTTTCAAGCTATAACACATAGATATTGCTTTGTTTTTATGAAAGTCTTCACAGTCCTTGTTGAGCTCTGGACTGTCAGTTACAGATGCCCAGCAATTTAAGGCTGCCTCAAGTATGTCTATGTTACAATGATTATCAACGTGGCTGCAACATAACCATGCCCTGAATTTTATCTGCTTTTCTCCTTACTTATTCCCCCTTAAAACACTTTAAACACTTCCAAGCCCTTTCTTTACAGCAGGGGAATGAGGGACGGGGTGTGTGCAATGCAGCAGTGTTATGTGACCACTGAGAACATTGGCTGCTAAGAAGCTGACAAATTGCACGTTATGTTCTTGTGTGACTGGGTCTGGCAGAATTTGTTATGTCAATGGCAGTGTTGTGCAAATAGCAACCTGGCTCTTGAACACCTGTGTGGGAATAAGAAGCCTCAAATCAGAGATCTGCTGTGGGAAGTGCCAGAAACGCCATTTCACTCTTCCAATTCCTCTGATCTCTTTGAGTCCTGTGGGAGTTAAATCTGCCCTGTGGCTCTTTCAGAAAGTCATGATTTCCTTTAAATTGTCACCCTATTTTCCAAAGAAGGAAATATTCAAAGAGCAGACAGACATATGCTGCCTACCCTCAGATTCAAACACATGGATTGCCCATCTGCCCATCAAACAGCCACATACTATGCCATCTAAATAAAAACCACCTGGTACCTGATAAAGTGAAAATCATACTGAACTGATAGTTGGCATAAAAAGTATTTCTTTCTCCTCTATTTTCTATTATTACTACATTATGGTTTGCAAATTCCCATAATTTCGGACAATCCAAAAGAAAAAAAGACCTGAAGCTGAAGTGGGCTGAATGTTTCCAAAAACACATAAATTAGTCCATGTGCATTTTGACAAAGAAGGTGGTTTGGGACTGCAGAGAATCATTTCTGTTGATGCAATTGGCTCACAAGTAACCTCAGACAGGTCATTTTGCCTTGCAGAGCCTCAGATTTCAATGGAAAGAATTACAATTTTACAGTACTTAATTCCTGAGGATAATGATTTTAATTTCATGTTAAAACATTTCAAAAGCTAGGGAGGGACATATACTCTGTGCATATTGAAGGAAAAACAAAGCTCAGGTCTGATCTCCTTTAGCACGCCTGACATCACAGCTTCAATTTTCCTTCAGTTTACATAGAAGTTGGTTATGATTTTGAATACATTTGTTCATATGTAATTTTCCCACACAAAGATTAAGAGCCGTGTTTTGGCTGTGAATGCCATCTTCTCGATGTCCTGAGGACGAAAACATAACAGCTTCACAGGTGTCAGTGGAGTTGCATCTCTTGAGACCAGATTCATCTTAGTATATGAACGTTTACTTGTAGCAGCTCGTTGGGATGTGGTGCTCAAGAAAGGTCTTGGCCTGCATCTTGGTGCAGACTATTTCTCATATGCAAAGTCAGTTCAAATTCTGGAAAGACCAGCAAAACACTAATAAATGTTATCATCACACAGGGTCCAGGGAGCAAGAGATATTAGATTCTAGCTCTTCATCAAGCTTGTTATTGTTGCATGAAAATCAGTTTGGATAACACCCTTGAATATTACAGCACCACACATCCAAAACAAAGGGTATGTAAAACTAATAAATTTCTGTTCAGCAAGTCACTCCTTGGACAGCACAACTTAATATAGAAGGTGCATTTGAAAGTCCACTCAAATGTGTTATTTCTTAATCTTCTCTTGATATTAATCTCTCTTTTTATTATTTTTTTTGCCTATGATGTGCAAGTGCCAACATAAGGGAGCATTATAAATCACAGTGAGAAATAAATACTCCCATTTAATCTTGCAGAGGGATATTAAATTTTGACCACCTCTAACTTCCGATTATCCCATCATCAACCTATTGAATATTTCAGTAGTTTGATGCTCTGCAGGACTAAAATGGGACCCAAATTACAGCAGACTGTGCTTAGAAAATCATGCCTAGATGCCTATTTTGTATGTACGTGCCCACTTCCAGTCACTCTTGTGTCTGATTTTTGCCAGGTCTTTCCAATGCTACTCAAAACTCAGGTGGTAGTTCAAGTGTGATGTGTTCTGCTTTTGAATTATCTAATAAAAGAACAAACGTGCCATTGCAATTAAAAGGACCTTCATGGCCATCAGGTGAGTTTAGAGACAGCACACAGCAGCCTGTACCATGTGCTGAGCAAGAGCAGACACAGGAGACCTGACACCCTCCACTCTCTCACAGACTCTTCCAACTCTCCTGCTTTCATACTGCATTTCCCTCTGGGCTAGAGATTAAAACTGGAGTCAGTCTCTATGCTTTCAAGAAGCTCAAAGCAAGAACTGCTTTGGGACGGTGTAAAGGCAGGAGGCACCACCCCGGGCTTCTTGAGCAGATTTCCCCAGGGACAGCTGGAAGAGCATGCTGCCTCCTTTAGGATTCCTTTTAAGGATCCGGTCTGGGGACACGAGGAAAACAGGAATGAAATTCCTTTTACCTTCCTTTACTTAGTTGTAGTGTCTCAAAGAATGACCTTCAGGGCCACAGCCTTTACAGCAGCATATGGGAAACTGTAGCTGGGGAGTAGTGCACTACTCTAAGTCTTATTGTACATGATCCTTCCTGAGGATGAAAGAATTATTCGGATGGGTTCAAATTTATTACTTGCACAATGAATTCTGATGCTTGGGATGGTCTTTTTCTATATGAGTGAAGGGAAAAATACAACATCCCCAAATCGTCAAGTTTACATTTTCATTTCATTCATACCTTGGTGTCTCCAGACATTATAATCTGTTTTAGCAAGAGGCTTAGGTCACTTGGATCATTAAACTAAGCTCCTTGAAACAAAACCCAAGGTGGCAGTAGCAAATACGCAGAGGACCACTGGGCTAAACCATCATTCAGGAAGCACTTCAGTATCAAAAATAGCCTGTAGAGGGTGAGGAATGTCTCCTTGGCCTTCTGAAGGGCAGGAGCTGATCAAGCCTACTGCAGATGTCAATGTTGATGGCATGGCTCATAGTGGGAAGGAAGAATAAGCAAAGCTATTTAAGGTGCAGAATTGCAAAACCTGCCTGGGAATGGACTCCCAGCGCAATCATTCATGAATTGTTGTCTGCTTACATGGAGAAGAGAAAAAGCAACCTTTTTAAAAATAGACAACCAAACAAATACAAATAAGCCAGCAGATTACTAAGATGCTCTGGGGTTGTCCTAAGCTGTTAGGAACACGGTCTGAGATGTTGTTTACTCCAGCACAGAGATATCTGTGAGTGGCACTTCACTCATACACTGGCATAGCAAAGAAAACAAATGTCAGCTTCCACCAAATGGAACTGAGGAGAAGGTGCCAATTCAGAAATGTGGTTTACTTGGCGTAAAGATACTGGGAATGGGCAATAAAGAGGGGCCCATCAGATGCAGTCAGCTTTCTAACTCTGGAAAGTTAAAAAAAAGACCAGAAGAAAACGGGGTGCAGCTGACAAGATCTATTTCTCCTTTAGGCCAAGGAGAATGTGATTCTAGACCAGGTATTAACTGCCAGTCCTGCTAAAGCCTCCTGTTTTTGTTGTGGAAACTGTACAATTCAGAGTTGAGTGCAGTGCCCTCTTCATGCTGGTTGCCAATGCAGTGCAGAGAAAGACACTAGTATTGCTGCACTGCAGAATGACATCCTCTTTCCCTCCATAGATAATAATCAGTTCAACATACAAAGCACAAGGTTTGTTATTCCTGTGTTTTGCAAAAAGGGACACCTTCATGAAATATACGTGAATTTGGACACTACCATGTCATGTGCCCATGAAGCTGTATTGAATTAAGTTAGGTTTTAGGTTTCTTCTGCAGAAATCAATACCATAGTGATTCATAAACTGTTGTTTATAAATAACAGTTTATAAAGGGGTTCTCTGGTGACATTGCTGTTCTCTTTAGATAACACCTAGGAAAATGCAGTGAGAAATTAGCCAGTTAATGTGCTGCGTGTCAGTACTGCAGATGGATGGTTGATTGTGCTCTTCCCTGCTCTGAATCACATTGGAGCTATTTCGCTTATCAAGGAAGCAGAATTGCTCCCTGCAAACAACGTCCTTGTTCATTATTTGTGTACAGAGGCCAGTTTCACAGCAGGGTCTGTTTGGATCCACTGGGAGGCCAGCATGTGTTGTGGTACCATCTCCTTTTTTGGAGGACAGAACAAGGACTCCATCAACTTGATAGACAAATCAGTCCCCTCATAGGAGTGGTTCAGGCATCCCCAGGAGCAATGAGAACTTCAAACATTAGGAAGAGAGACCTTTTGGTTCCCTCATCAATGCAGAAGCTCTCTACTGAAAGCCATATTTTTTGCTCAGAGCACTGGTGGTTTAACAGGCCACTCAATTTACAATAGAGATTGTAGTGTGTCCATAGTTTGGACATACAAGATTCGTTTACTCTGAAACTCAGAAGCATGCAGAAGTTCTATTAGGTACAGGATTAAAATCCCCCTTGTATTTAAACTGGGGTTTGGAAGAAGAGGTTAAGGCTTCCAAGGGGGAGGGAGGTGAGAGGAGGCAACCAGTTAAGCTCATTAAGGACTGGCGTCTCTTGGTCCCCTGTCCTTCTCCAGAAACCCAGGCACTTTGGTTAACACAATCCCTTCCTTTCATGCTCTAGGCTTGTCCCCGTTACAGCATTCCCTGAACTGTGTTGGAGACCGCCACAAAGGGCAGCATTGTGTCTGGGAAGTGTGTAGCCGGCTCCAGCTGAAAGAGAAGCAAAAAGCGCTTCCCAGGGACAATGAGAGGGCTTGTAGCTCAGGAAGCTTCCAGGTCCATTAGCATCTGTGGAGGACAATGGCTGTGTGTGGTGGAGATAAGGAAAACGTGGTCTTGCTGGTGGCCCCTGTCCATCACTGCAGCACTGCTGCTGCAGAATGGAGCCTGAATGGTCTGATTCATGGGCAAGCAGACCTATTGTCTTGTTGATAAGGAGAGACCATGGCAGGATTGTCACTGCTGCTCTGATCTGGGATGTTGAGTACCTTTTTGACCTCTGGCTGTGCAGCAGCTGAGCCCAAAGTCTGTCCTTTCCACTGGTGAGCAAATGAGGGAATGCTTGTCTAAGGGAAACACAGTGGCAAATGACGCAAATTCCCTCTGTAGGGTCAACCCCATCTGCTCCTGTCCTCAGGTTTTGGCTGGTCAGGATGGGCACATCAGTGGGAGTGAGGGAGCCAGCATGTTTTCTGCTTCTCTCAGGAAAGAACTTTCTTTTGTAGCTTTCATCTAATGTGGCTTTTTCTAAACAGAACCCATGAAATACTGCTCTGATGTTGGGGAGATTTTGTGAAGTAATAGGAAGTCTTTGTCAGACAGATGGGACAAATATACCCAGGACTTCATACAGAGTTTGTCTTTAGTTCTTGTTTGCAAGCACTTGGAAATAGGATGGACTTTCATTTTATCAGGAAAATCTCCTTGCAAGAGAGAAATGGGTCTGTGAACCCAGATGGCCTTTACCATTTACAGGAATGAAAAAGAAGTAAAAAGTACTCTGTTAAGAAAATATTAAGCCATGTTTACATTGCACTGTGAGAGGATCTGTTGACCCTTTGATGCTAGGAGCTGGAATTCAGCTTCAGGTCTCTCACAGGAAGAGCTCATTTGGGACTGGGGTGCAGTAGGTGCACCCTCCAGGTTTGTTGTCCCTGGGAGAAGTCCAGAGAAACACAACATATGGGGCCAGTTTGCCTTTCAACATCAGTCTTGATTTGACCAAATCCATAAATTTAGCTGTGCCTGCCCATAAAACTTACCTGTCCATATATGCAGACAATCTTTGACTCTAAGGCATTTTGGGGGGAAACGGGAATATTTTATTCTTGGAGCCAGAGGGAGCAAGACCATCTAGTCTCACCACCAACATATTTTCTTAACTTTAAATAAGGTTAAGAGAAGGAGTAATTCAACCGTAGCAACTCTAATTGGCTACAAGCATAATCCAATAACCTCATTTCACCCATATTGTTAGTTGAGTTAATTGGACCTGCATAGCCACCAGCTAAATATATTGGTGTATGCAAATGGTGAAACTAATTTCCTTCATAAACCTTCCTTCTGCCGAAGTAGGAATTGGGCAGAAGGAGTGGGGGAAAAAGAAGACTGTGCTGACGTTGTTACTTCAAAAGATCAATTCTCTTCCAATTATTTGCTTTTTCTAGATAGACAGGATAGAAAATATCATTAGTTCCTTTCAATAGAGAGGGGGAGGGAAGTAATTTCATTCCTGCTTGAAGAGACTGCAGAGCAGAAGTTTCTGAGCCTTTGGTTTTTAGGTGCTTCCAATCCAAACTGGGCTTCACAGTCCCTGGGTCAGGCAGCCCTGTTTTCTTTTCAATATATGCAGTGAGGGAACCTGCAACAAAATGAGTTCCTGGGTGTTGCAAGGACCAGCATCAGCTGGAGGGAAAAGGGTAAGCTGATCTTCACTCTAACATTGAATTCTGCAGGGTCTTTTGCAATAGAGGATTTTTAATTTGTACCATGCTGTGTATCAGCCAAATCCATTTCCGTTGTCAACTTAAAAACCTTCCAAAAGCATGTTTCCCTGAGTCTGATGTGAATGACTGACAATCAGACCGTGTATCCAACCATCCATATCTAAAGTAATGGGCAACCTGATCTAGTTGAAGATGTCCCTGCTCATTACAGGGGTGTTGGGTTAAAGATGATCTTTAAGGATCCCTTCCATCCCAAACCATTCTGTGATTCTATAATTGCTTTTTTTGCCATTGCAAGAAGGGGCAGTCTTAGGAAGTGAATATCTGACCTGAAGCCCAGATGCTCCAGCAAGAGAGGATGTGATGGCAGCAAGGCTCAGTAGCTCCAGAGGAAAGTGTGCAAAGCTAACATTGTGAAGGTGAGGAACAGCTTCTACATAGCTGAGTTTTGGCTTAAACATTTTGGATTAACCCTCAGGATTCCCTATTATTATTCATCTTTTGCTCTGTATTTTCTTTTAAGCAGTAGGAATCACAACTGCTTCTTCACATCACACTAGTTCCATGTACCATCTCTGTTACACCCACTCACTAAGCTTTGCCTCTTGCAGGCTGGAAACTTGCAGGATGTGTACCATCTCTGATGCTCTCTGAGCCTGCACTTGCATCATGCCTTCCTCCCACCCCCAAAGCTGGCTGCAACCATCTCTTCTTTAAGTGTAATAGCAACAGCAGCATGTACTAATCTCAGTTTCCATCTTTCATGGGCAGTCCCAAATGAGAGGATGTGCATGTCCTTGAGTGTCTTTCAACTGACTTTGGAGCAGGCCTGAAGTGAATTGGGACTAGCACAGTGTGTGGGAAGGAAAAGATGCTGAATGTGATTACTATCTGAACTCAATAAGGGGATGGGAAGGAAAAGGAAAAAGGAGTTATGAGACAGGACTGAATCATTAATGCTTTCCACAGTTACACTTGAATTTCAGCCCCTGCTAATATTCCCAGGGACATCACAACTCATGCACATACATGCAAACACAGGTTTAATTTCAGCAGTAAATGAAGTCATAACGCAAACAGAAAGCTAACAGCAGGGAGGACTATGCTTGGCCAGGTCTGCTGGAGCTACAAGTAATACATATGCACCAGTACAAAAAACTGGCCCCAGAGAGCAGTTAAGTCTTTCTAGCAGAAACACACACTGAGAAGGCAACTGTAACTTTTAACTACAGCTTCCTACAAAAGAAAATGCTGTAGTCTTCTTTAATATTGGAAAGAGGAAGAGATGAAGGAGGGTGAAGTGGTACAGAAATCAGGTACAGTGCAGGCTGGAAGCCTGCCTGCTTTTAGCAAACAAAGGCAGAAGGGTAATAAAACATTTCCAATGAAAACACTAGATTTGCCTGGACTGAATTTTGCACATTTGTACCTTGGTGTTGACAATGGGGGAATTACTGAAGAGCGTTCAAGAGAATGCTGGGTGGGGAAAGCCATGGCTGAGGAGTTTATGGCATCACCTCTGCCCCTGAGAGCTGAAGAGCTGACACCCCAGAGCTGCTAGCTGAAGGAAAGTGTTTCTGGATTAGCATGGTCCACCATGAGATAGGCCAGGTCTTGCACTGGAGAAGCCAACAGTGCTCCTGTGCAATACAAAACAAGGCTAGGGATGGCTTTGTCTTGAGAACTGTGAGGTTAAGACATGACCCACAGTGAGCAGTCTCCTACAGCTGATCTACACTGGGTCATCCCCAACCTTCATCCTTGAAACAGAAGTCAGTTCCACCTGTGCAAGGTGAGAATAACAGCCCTTCTGAATTGGCTGAAAATGCTTCTTGTGAAATTCATGTCATTTAGACTTCTCCAGTGGTGGTGAAGCTCTGAGGCAGAAGAGAGTGAGGCGAGCTCCATATGCAGCTCACTTCTGCCTTGTCCTGAAAGGAGCATACTCCCATCGCTCTGTGGAGGGCATCAGGAGGGTTTAGGAGAGAGGACAGTCACTTGCCCTTCTAGCTTCAGTGGCTGTCAGAGTGCTTTTTTGTCCATGCAGAGCTGCTTGTCCTACTCAACAGTGCACAGCCAAGCTTTGCTGATGCATCCCCAAGCACTCCTAGGAGTGCCAGTGGGGTCTGTGTGGAAACCAGAAACAAGAGATACAGAATTAGAGCAAAAAGAACAAAAAAGGAAACAAGGAAACAAATTGGAGCAAGGAAAGAGGAAAGACAATAAGAAAGGAAGGGAGCAAGAAAGAAGAGGAAAGGAAGAAGTGGCAGCAGAGCAGGGAAAGGAGCTTGAAGGTCTTTGTTTGTCCAGACCAGGGGAAAGATGCTTTGCTCACCGGCAATGCATCCCCTTCTCTCTACCCTAGCTCTGCATTTCCATGGTGGGTGCCCGGCCTCAGTATCTGGGGCCAAGGTGGGATGAAACAATGTGTAACTGGAGCTGTGCAGACTAGGCAGAGTTGCACCACTGTTCACTCAGCTCTGACTTGGTGCATGCAGGGCTCCCCAGTTTGCCCCAGCTAGGGGAGAGCAGAGGGTGGCACGGCCACCGCTTCCCTTAGAAGGTAACCCTGTGTGATGGACAAAGTCCGATGTTCAACATGACTTGTTCTTTCGTATCAGTCCAGGCAGTATCACAGTGTCAGGCAGGGTGCTGCTGGTGGAAGCCCCCAGGCAAGAGTCCCATGAATTAAATGAGGTACAAATATGCAGACAGGGATAATGAGGAGGGTTTGGAGCATTTGCTTTTTGCTAGGAAACACATGCTTCAACTTGAAGCTGCTTAGATGAAAGGTTGTGTTAACAGCAGCAGTTCAGGTGAATTCCTCCCAGAGGAATCTTTGGACCATATATATTTTTATCTGCCAACATGTCCCTTTCCAATCTTGCAAACAGTGTTGTTATGTCAGGGTGAACTTCTGTTTGATGTTCTAGCTCAGTTATCACAAACTCCGGTGGTTTTGTAAGTAAAAATACTATAAAATATATTACAGGTACTACAAAATTCTCAGAATTGATTCTTTCCTGTGAATGTCTGTTAGACTGAAAAAAAAACCCAAAAGAACAAACAGAAAACACCAATAAAACCAGGCTCCCAAGATTTTGCATTTTATCTTGATCTGGTATAGGAATTATATTTGCAATCTTTAATTCTTTATTACAAAAAGGCTCATTTCTTATTGCTGTACTCAGAGTACAGGTAACCTCTGCTCCTGCCTGAAGTAGTTTTAATCTAAGCAGTCTGCCAGAAGGTGTCAATTGACTCATGCAACTGGCACTTCTTTAGAAAAAGGGCTAAATTATGAAAATAAAGAAGATATAAAGTTAGGAGCTAAGAAAAGCTCTGAATATTAAGAAAAAGTTTACTTTTCTGCCATAGGAGCCTGATACTTAGCAAATAACTTACCAGGGAAAAACTGAAAGAAAATGGGAATTTAAGATGAGAAGCATTAAAAAAAACTTTCCAGTAACAAACTTTTATACATCAAGACAGCTTTAAAATGTTCTTTTCCTTTCTTTCAACATTTTTCACCTCAGTAGGAGAGTCAGCTTTCTTGTTGCAGACTTAAGCAAACACTGAAATGTTTGGAGACCCAAATGACTAGATTAGTGGTGATGCTGTCATTCGCAGCAGTGACAGGAAAGTGTCAGAGTTACAACTTTCTATGGTTTTTAATTGGCCCTGCAATTGTGTTGTCCAAACATTTACCCAAGGGTATGATTAGTAATAATAGGTGACAGCTTCAATTATCCTCAAACATATTAGAAAATATCAGCCCACAGATACAATCTTTAAAAGCACATCTTAAGCTGCTTTTTACAAGCTCTCTGTGACAAGAATAAATACAGAGATAAAATTTGGAATTGAGCCATTTACTTATTTTAATCAGGGTTGGTTTTTTTTCTGTTTTTGGTTTTTAAGCAGCAAAGAGACAAATGTTTATGTAACATCAATACTTATCTGAGGATCGCCGAACACTGTGTCTGCAGTTTTCCTGAGTTCTTTAATTCAGCCTCCAACACAGGCATGACATTGAGAAGCAAAGTCATCTGACACTGTGTTAATGATATACAGCCCATCAGGCTTTTTGAAGAATAAAAATAAAACCTCCTAAGCTCTAAGTATGATTCAGTAAAAACATAAGGTATCTCACACATCTGAGCCACAGGCTTTGCTTTGTAACCAAATAAAAACCAAGCTTTGTGTCTCCATATGTTTAATTTCTTTCCATCTTTTGGTTGTGTAGTGCATTTGTCTTTTTTTCTGTCTGTTGTTTGCAAACAGTAACTACTTTTCTCCAAAGGAAACACAGTTGTTCACACCTCAGGAAGAGACATGTGAGTTTAGTGGCTGTGGATTTGGTTTAGAAAAGGATTCAGGAGATATTTTGTCTCCTTGACATTGACAAACCTTGTAGTGCCATGCAACACAGGGCATGCAGTGCAGGTGCCAAGGGCCACAGCATAGGCTTTTCAGTGCCCTCAGCTTTATACCGTGGGGCCAGAAGCTATGACCAAGATAACAAGCCAAAGGAAAAGTACATCCAGTGTCATATCAGCTCTTGAAAGTAATAGCAGCCTTTCAGTATCTGAAGGGGGCCTATAGCGATGCTGGAGTGGGACTATTCATTAGGGATTGTAGTGACAGGACAAAGGGTAATGGGTTAAAACTTAAACAGCAGAGGTTTAGACTGGATATAAGGAAGAAATTCTTTACTGTTAGGGTGGTGAGGCACTGGAATGGGTTGCCCAAGGAAGTTGAAAATGCTCCATCCCTGGCAGTGTTCAAGACCAGGTTGGACAGAGCCTTGGGTGGCATGCTTTAATGTGAAGTGTCCTTGCCCATGGCCAGGGGGTTGGAAATGGGTGATCTTAAGGTCCTTTCCAACCCTAGCTGTTCTATGGTTCTATGATTCTATAATTCTTTATCTAGGATTTTTCTACTGGTTCTTTACAGTTAATGAATCTACATCTCTGTCTTTCCCTGAAAACTTTTGAAGGTTTTAATGGCATTATTAAAGTAAGCTTAGTGTTGTTTAACTTTTTTTTTTTATATTATTATCTTATTGGTCTGCATTGGACCATTTAAACCAACAAACAATGTACTTCTCGAGGTCATAATGACTAAGTCAGGGGAAAAAAACCCCAACACATTTTTTTTTGGCCCAGTTAAAAGTTAAAACAATTGGTTTTTTAGACACCAAGAGTATTGCTGTGACAGGTGTGGTGCTGGCAAGAAAAAGAAGTGCTGTGATCGATCCATAAATGATTGAAAGGATCACAGATCCAAGAGCTCCATCTGTGTTATTTTTAATTAGGATGGCTTACAGGAATAGTGACCATGCAAAAGTCATGAGCTTCCTTGAAAAAAGACAGCTGCAGTCTCCTTACTTGAAGCACTTTTGGGCAGCGTTTCACTTAAGCACGTATTTAACATTCAGTGAATGACTAGTCATGCTGACATATAGGAGATTCCAGAGATACTCAAATCTGGACAAGTGTGCAAGTTCTTTGATAGTTCCAGACCTGGGTCGTTAAGAATATCTCAGCAGGGAGCTATGATTTGAATTGACTTTATTGATGTTTTGGTTTGTTGTTTTTGTCTGTTTTTTTTTTTTTTTGCAAGAACCGTGTAGGGCTTCTCTAATCACAAACCAGTAAGAAATGACAAGAAATGAGATCTAAATATAGCATTTGGAATATTGTGTTTGATCATAATACAAATTGTTAAATGTTTGGTTGGGTTTACTTTCTCTCCACTGATTATATGAGTCCAAGATGCAAAACGTCTAATTCTTCCAGAAAAAAATGCATATTTCAACAAATATATCTGGGAAAAATTTCCTGTTGAGACAGAATTTCTCTTTGTACTGTCTCATTACATAAACTTTTTAATTACAATCTAAACAATGTCTTGCTCAGTTCAGTCCATCTGGAGAGGAAAGAAAGGAAGAAAGGAGGAAAGGAAGAAAGGAATAGAAGTAAATAAAGAAAGAGACAAAGAGAAAAAAAAAAGAAAGAAGAGAGAGAGAGGAAAAGAGGGAGGGACAAGAAAAAGGAAGAAGGGAAGGAAGGGGGGGGTGTTATGATGATGGTGGTGCGTCTGAAAGGATGCTGAGCCCTAAAATACTGCATCTAACATCTTCCTGCTGCTTATTCTGCACTTTGATTATGCGAACATCCTGTTCCTCTGTCTAATGCCACTAAACTGTGTTTCTCATTGATTTCCCATGGCAGCAAAGTCAACACACGCTGTATAAAAGACTTATTCCCTTTTATATATTGTTTTAATTTTGCTGCCAGTCATAATCATTGACCACTGCTTTTGGATTGCAAGGCTGAGAGAGGCAAAGCGTGCAATCTTCTCAGTTGTAAATCACTTATTTATTTACTTATCCCTTTTTTTTCTGCCTCTTCTTAACTTTTTTTCTGTTTGTTAGGTTGATATTTTTTTCTCACTAGTGAAAGTTAGTGGGACTTTGAGTATGTGGATGACGCCATCCCCCTCTGTTGGAACAGCACAGCTGGCACACTGCAGCATCACTGCGGCTCACAAAGCTCTTCATAGCGAGGTCCTGCGCCTGCTCCACCAACCTACCTATGGGTGGGAAGAAGTTACTGAGTTGCAGCAGTGTAAGTAGCACGCTGAATCCCCATCATATAAATCCACTGGGTAAATGTTGTTACCTTGAACACCTTATTTCGGAAGATGGAAATCTGAAAGGTGAAAAACAGCATCAAGATGCAAAAGGGGAAAATGAACTTTTGGATATTATAGGAATTAGGGACAAAGAATAAACATTTCTGTAGCTGAGAAGCCTGGATGAGAATCTATCAGGCAGCTGCATTATCAATCTTATTATATTAAGCATAAGTGTAAACACTGAAAAATTCATGAAGCGGAACGAAACAGTAAAGCCTAGTTAAAACCCAGAGCTCCAGTTTGATATATGCAGCGCTGACAGGATAAAGTGAAAGCAAAGAAGGAGAGAGAACAAGGGCAGTTTTACATGCTCTTTCCTTCACAGATTTTTTAAAGATGATTTGCATTCATGAAGTTTTAGATGCTGGAAAGTGGATCTGTGGTGTTGCATAGAGCACATCTCAGTGATTCATCCCTGGATGTTCCTTTCCCTCTTCTCTTCATCCCAGAAAACATTTCCTTTGTTTAGACTACACAAAAGTATAGCTCTGGCTATTACTGGATGAGGACTAGACTTACTAAAAGCTAAGAGTGTGAGGAAAGATTTTAGACATTAGGAAAGGGAGTTAGACTTCCACGTTTGGCTGGGAACACTTTTGGGAATTAAACCATTAGTGCATATATTGTAGATGCACGCAGTAAGTTTCATAGAGGTTATACAATATGAGGGCTATTGCAATGATTGATACCTTGGACATACTACCAGCAGGCTGCTGAGGATTACACTCTCTAGATGTGCATGTGTGTGTGGGCACATGTGTGAGCAAGAAGATTCAATTCCTCTTCACTTTCACTCTGTGAGTTTGCTACTGAGATTCAATAGCAAAGGCAGATAAAAACATCCCACTCTCTGAGGATGTGCAGACAATGCCAATAAAAAGGAGAGGGATCTGAGCTTTGAGTCCATAAGTACAAAGAAAGCATAGGGCTTTTTAATACTAAGACTTCAAAGAAATCCTCTGCATACAAAAAGAATGGGGAGTGAGTAAAAAGAGAGAACCAACAAAAGAAGTGTGGAAAAAGACAACTCACTGATGAAAATTTATGGGAATCCCAGCAAAAAAGCCAGTTAGATATTGTATGTGAAAAGAGGACAAATGCAAGTTATATTGGAAGTTATTTGTGCCAAAGAAGAGACAGATGTTTTGCTTATGAAGATGCATAGGAGGTAAAAAGAATAACTACTTGTGTATATTCAGGGCAATTTCCTTGGTTTGGATAGGAGTGTGTGTGTCTTCTTTCAAAGAATCTGATGTTTTCTTTTTTTGTACTTTATTTTCCTTCCTCTAATATGGGTTTACTTTGCTATTGCCCCTGAAACCCAGATGGTTATGGTACAGCAACTTGTCCTCTTTGCTTAGATGGAGAGAAGGAAACCTCTGAAGAAATTCCCCTTGCCTGTCTTTAAGCCTAGGCTTAACCTAGGCTGCATGAATATGGGCAGAGAGAAGTCCTCTGGCCAGGGCTTTGTTTAGGCTCCTAAATGTTAGAATGAAGAGAGCTGGGGAAATATTGTCCTCAGGAATCTACTGAGCCATTCCACCCTCGTTCTCCAGAATCTCCATAAATACATAATACTGGGAGCTGTTTTCCTCCTGAAGCAAGAAGTATGATGTTTGCTTCCTTCATCTCCCAAAAGGCATTGTCCACTGCATCTCTGCTGGCTGAAGAGGGCTTTCTACACTTGAATCAAAATACCTTTCTTTTTCCTTAACAGCAGGACTAGGACATGAGGCAAAGAAGATAGAAATGAATGCAGGGAAACACAAGATTTTCTTGCCTGGAGGTAAAGAATAACTTTTACTTTACTTCCCAATAAAGCTGTAGTTCAAGAGTTTGGAGTCTATATATAAAATACTTAATGGTGTAGGTGTTGTGCTTTCACTTCCCATTAACTACCATGGGATTTGTTACATATGGTTTCTAATTGCTGGGTTTGAAGATCTGCTACCATTTTAAAAACATGAGGACTTCCACTATACATGGAACTCATCTTAGAGATCTATACTAGCTCTGAAAATACACTGCATATTTTCCAGGTAAGACATAAAAATCTATTTACATGTTATGACATTTGTACTTACAACTTAACAAGAAATCCACTGATTCAAGGCTGCAAGTCTGGAATAATTGTCTCCTTAATACAGGTGACATTTCTGGACCTTTCTCAGCTTTCATTTGGCTGAAGCATAAAGCAATTTTAAAGGGTTAAAAACTTAATTTAATCTTTTTTGAACTTCTTTCAAGTAGTATGACCTTCTCTGCTGATTATTTTTAGTTACTACATTGACTACATGGCATCTATTCAACTTCCATCAGAATTGTAGCAGGAGCATCACAGCCTTTTTTCTGTCCTTTATCTAAAATTTTACACCTCATGTCAATCGTTTGGGTTGTTCAATGGGACAGTCACAGACTTCATAGCAAGGCATTTTGCTAGCTTCACTGTGGGAGCTTTCATTTTTACCCACACTCTTTAAAAATAACTTATTGTCAAGAAAGCGCCATGGTGAGAAAAATGTCCTATTTAATGCTGAATAATTGCTATGCAGTTTTCTGTTCAAGTTTTTACACACTGACCTAGTCCTGCGTACACACGGGCACTCCAAGATACACACATTTACTTAGCATTTTTAGGAATCAGAACAAATAAATCAAAGAGAAAGTTTTAGCTCCTTGGTATTCATGATATGCAGTGGAAATACGCTCAGCTGAGTTGAGCCATCTCTCAGGCTGCAAAGATGAGTGAATCAAGGATTCTCTGATCCAAGCCTCATCCAGCTATGGGGAGAGGAGACGCCTCCCTGAAGTGCTTCAAGGAGCAATAATATATTCCAATGAACTATGCTCTTTATGAGAGATATTCAAAAATCTTATATTGCCTTCAAACTGAGATTTATAAATGGGAAAAATCATTATTTTGGTCATTTTCAGGTTTTTCAATTTGATAGTTCTCTGGAATTATTTCATTTTTGCTGGCATGAATTATTTTTAACTGACCTTTCCCTAAGAAATTTCTCTACAGTTCCAAAATCCTTGAGAAGATGTATGCTCTGGAAATACTACCACACTCTGTCTCCAGGCTCAGTTTTACAGTATGAAGTGTAATATGCAGGGCAATTGACACTTGTCCCAAGTAACATGCTAAGAGTCATTGCCCTCGCAGTGATTTTCCACTTAAACTGAAGTCACCACCAGCAAACAGACTGCACAATTTTGTCATTCCTGCTTATTTCTATATAATCTTGAGCAACAAAAAAAATTCTTTTTTGCCATCTTTTGGGTTATTAAATGTTTTTACAGTTCTGAACTCCTCTTTGCCCCACAAAATATATGTGAAAGATGAATGATATTTGGTAAAATGTTTGAGGAATAAAAAGCTTGGACACCGTTGTTATCAGTACCAAAGCAAATCCTTCAGTCCTGCCAAACTCCTAATCATTGCATCAGTTCTGGTGTTACTCAGGCTAGATCACCAATTATGGAGAGATAATGTGAAAGAAATTACATAGCTACTGGGCCTGATTTTCTATTAGTCTGCAAATTGCAAACATTCTGATTTAGTAGCAGTTTACGTTCACTTAGCAGGGGTGTAAAATTGCAGTCGTGTTGGAAGGAAGATTAATTCAAACCAGCTAAGAATCTGGCCCTTAATGTACTTAGTTCAATAAGATGATCTTTTGGTAATGAGCAAATTGATTCTGATAATAAGAGAATCAACCCAAATCACATAGGAAGCTGTTAAGACCAAGAGGTTAGCAAGATTCAGAAAAGAGATTGGCCATTTATGTGCATAATAAGTTTATCTGAAGTCAGTCTGACTGTTAACCTCCACCATGCCAATCCTGTAGATGTTGAGAGTTTGACCCAAATCTGATTTTCAGTGAAAGAAAGGCGTGAAATATCGGGGAATGTGATTTCCACCCTTACAGTTTCGCTATTCCAAGGGGATAAGGTCTACTGTGGTGTCTGAAAATGACAAAGTCACTCGCTCTGGTATTGAAGAGACACCTCTGTGCCCTAGGTCCCTTTCAGTTTGGGTGATTACATTCTTCCCACTGAATCTGACAGATGTGTATGAAAAGATTGATACTTTTCACTCTGAGTAGGACTTTGTTCCAAGGTGCTGACATTTTAAGAAGAGTTCAGGGGCATCCAGTACTTCTGGGGAGACATTCTACCTGCCACAGGACTGCAACCAAAGTGATGCAGGTTTTAATGCATTGAGCCTAAGCTCTGTGGGAGAGAAAAAGAAAGCTGCAATTCTTGCGTGTAGAATGAAAACGGTGCAAAGTCTGGTGCAGCAGAGGTTAACATGCAGTCTGTGAGGTCCCTAAGGAGACTGATTTGGTTATTGAATTTATGCACTGGGCTACGTTGCAGTCTGTTACTAGCTTCATGTTTGAGCAGGCGTAAATTCCTCGAAAAGTCAGTTTGATTTTTTCATCTGACAAATTACTCCTGTATATCTGCTATTTTTTTTTCTCTTTCCATCCATATTTTTCTTACAACAATGCCCATTCTTTTTTATCCCAACATTACCATTTTGAAAAGTACCAACATTTAAGTTCAGGCAGAAATCACTATTGAACTGCAGCAGTCTACCCTTTCATTTTAACAATGATCTGGGGGAAAGAGATTGCAGCAGGACCTTAATTTCTCTTGTTAGAGCTGTAGCATTTGGGGCTGATGAAGTTCACAGTAAACCTGTCATAAATGAACCTTACCTGATATACAATCTATCAAGGCAATATAATGAACATCTTGTGGAGACTGCAATCTGTATGCAGTGAGGCAGCAACTAGTAAACTGCTGTGATTCTGTGCATTTACGCTTGGTGAGCTCAGCCGTGAGAAAGTAGAGTCAGGCTTTCACTTAACTTGTCTTCACAGTCATCAAATACAGAGACACAGGCTGCCTGTGGGTCCAAAGAACTGTGCACAGCACACTGTGAAATGCAATACTTCAGCCTGCCAAGCTGCAAAGCAGCTGTATACCTTTTACTGAATCTTTTGGAAAAAGATGTGCATTTCTTCATGTCCTCAGAAGCTGCTACAGATATGGGTTTCCTCAGGTCTCTTCTCCTGGGTGCAAACAGCTGGAAGTCATAGGGACTGAATTTGCTATCTAAATACTGCATTTTCAGCATGAGCCAGTCTACCTTCTATTACTAAACATGACCTAGGGCAGTTCTGGTGCATAGGTACCTGCAATATTTAAACAAGCAGTGAAAGAATATCTTAACCTATTACTTATCTGAGTTTCTTTAGATTGCTTTTGCTACATATATACTTTTTAATTTTTTTTTTTATAAAGCTGCGTTTGGTTTGTGGCCATCAGTTGTGGACTGAATGTTATCCTGTTGTGGACTGAACTCCTGGTTTAACACATCAAAGTCCTGACACTGGTCAAGAATAGCCAACAGCGTCCTGGCCTGTATCAGCAATAGTATGGACAAGAGGGCCAAGGAGGTGATCATCCCCCTTTACTTGGCACTGGTAAGGCTGTACCTCAAATCCTGTGCTCAGTTCTGGGTCCCTCACTAAGACAGAGATATTGAGGTGCTGGCGTGGTTCCAGAGAAGGACAACAAAGCTGGTGATGGGTCTGGAGCACAAATGTGATGAGAAACAGCTGAGGGAACTGGGGTTGTTTAGTCTGGAGGAAACAAAGCTTAGGGAGGACCTTATTGCTCTCTACAACTAGCTGAAAGGAGGTTGTAGTGAGGTGTGGGTCAGTCTCTTCTCCCAAGTAACAAAAGACATGACAAGATGAAACAGCCTCAAGCTGTGCCAGGGGAGAAGATTGAATATTAGGAACAATTTCTTCCCTGAAGGGGTGATCAGGCATTGGAGCAGCCTGCCCAGGAATGCGATAGAATCACCATCCCTGGTAGTGTTCAGAAACTGTGTAGACAAGGACCTTAATGACATGGTTTAGTAGTGGAATTGGCAGTCATAGGGTAAACGCTGGACTTGAACTTTATGGTTTCTTCCAACCTAATTGATTCTGTGATTCTACTGGTGGTCATTTTAATCAGCTACTCCATTCCCGAAAGGGCTGTTCAGTTTGGTTGAGTGACCTGAGATATTTCTGATTTCCCTGGTCTCTCTGCAAGTTACTTGTTTACTTGCAGCAGCTGAAGCTGAGGAATGTCAATCATACCTGAAATCCGAACTACATGCATCAAGTGAGGCTTAAAATTGTGGTTTTGCTCTGTTTGGCTTTCCTCTACAAGTGTTATGACTCAGAGACACTTTCGGGGTTTTGTTTGTGAGTGAAGGAATGGAAAGGACTTAAAACAGATGCTTTCAGTGTCTATGCCAAAGTAAGGTCACAAAGAGGACTTCACTTTTACAGTCTGTCAGTGAATTGCTATGATAGTTGATGACAGTTGACAAAAGATGCATCCTGACTCCAAAACATGGAACACAATTGACAGGTGAGCCTGGATTCAGGGCCACATAGTCTCTTGTTACCCAATGCTATACTGTCCATGACATGATCTGCAGGGTAGATAAGGCTGTCAGTGAGAGATGATCCAGCTTTCTGAGGGCTTGCAAATGTATAGATGGACTATGAACAGCTAAGAATGTGAAAATTATTGCATGGGATAAAAACAAAGGAAGTGCTTTCAGGGTAAAAAGTGGTAAGAATAACGAACCCATAGTTTAAAGGATGGGTCACTGTCACCTCTTTCTGAAGGACTGTCAAGAGAAGAGGAAAGTCAATGTCTTTCAAAGCAGGTTCATGTTAAAATTAGTGTCTCTCTTAACTGACTGTTAGAATGGAAAGCAGTCAGTGGTCAGTAGCCCATAGCAGCAATCTGTAACATAGTAAGCAACTGAGCAGAAGTGCTTCCTGCTAAAATGAATAGGGAATATAAACAGACAGTACAACTACTTAGAATTCAGGTAGATAACTAGACGCTATCTACAGATGTGTGGGGGAGGTTTCTGGGTTTGTTTTCAACTCATGGTTGCAATGACCCAGACCTCAAGAATATCCAGACATCATGTTACCAAGCAATGTTATAATCTCGATAGACAAGTTCTCTCAGCTTTTTATTTCATTGGATGCAAAGCATCTGAATAGCAACATGAGCAGCTTGGCTGAAAGTCTGACAGGGAAGAAAAAGTTCCTGCACTTGATGAACCAGTTCAGGAGGTATCCCTCCCTTTTCTTGCCAGGGATCATGTTTCTCTTTAGTATGCAGACTGATCTTCCACAGATTTCTGTATTTCCTTTCCAAGACACATCCACATACCTTTCTATGAAAGATAAGTCATGCACAGTTTTAAAGCATGGATTTTAATGACTTTGTTGTCTTGAACTGAATAGGTTTAGGGATTTTCATGAGAACTGAAGAACTGAAACTGCCTCTGTCATGGAGATATCCAAGACCTGTCACTGTCAGACCTGGAAATATTACCTGTTCTTGATTAATAGCAGGGTGGAGGGAGTTTATTTCTTCTTCCCGTGTTTCTGCTTTGTAATGCGTCTTACTCATGTCATTTTAAGGTGTGAGGCACAGTGCCAGATTTCTGGAGTTCAAAAGGAAGGAGTCTGAGGTTTCCTTTAATTTGCAAAAGGCTGCCTACTACTAATTTCATGGAAAACAGATATGTGATGGGGTTTATACAACTCCAATTTGTCTGGTTTGCAGACAAATAAGGGTATGGATGGAAGGAACATGAGCTGCAGGGAACTGTGGATTACTCTGAGAGATGCAGCTTGCCGAAAAGACACTTTGGGCTCAAAGATAGAGGAAAAAAAGGGTTCCCCTCTCAGTCCCAGAGTTTGGGAATATCCTGTAGACCAGAAGCCATCTCCTGGATTAAGGAAGGCTGAGTGCGCTTGTTGGACTGTTTCACAGACCCACAGAAAATAGGACCATTACCCATCAGTGCTACCCACAGGCAGCGCTGCTCAAAATAGCCTTTGCATCACAGTTTTCACTGCAGAAAGGCCATTTCCCCAGCAATTGCTGAATCATCAGCTCCAGTTTACCAGAATAGCTGCTTTCCCTAGCGGAAAGGACCCCGTGGCAATTTAAGTTCATGTCCTGAATGGAGTTTTTATCCCCCTGGATTCTCAGTCTTTAAATAGATAATGTTGTGTCTCACATTTAAATTGGGTAAACTGAGAGGTGGAAAATGTGTAAGAGTGGGTTTATACACAAGTCTGTACAAGGCAGAACAACCCGCTCTTTTATGCCACCCATGTGTGACCAAACTGTATCATCCAAAGGCACTTCTTAGATGCGGGAAATTCCAGAGACTGATTCACAACAGCCCTTCACAAGACAGATTTCTCCCCAGACCATGCCTCATTCAACCCATGACTACATAAACTCACATCCAATTCTAAGTGCAGCCTCTATTTCCTTATGACGCAAAGGAATTTATCTTCTTTATAGGCAGACAAATAAAGGGAAAAAATCAAACTTAATTGCTAGGAGTGTTTTCTGCCTCTAATATTCAGTTGTAAGATCAAGGATAATATAATTAATGTAGCTAATGGATGGATATGGAAAGCAGGAAGATCTATGCACTCATTCTGTTGGTAGACACTAATCAGTTTTGTAAGCTTATTCGTCTCTAAAGTCTCTCTCTCTCAATGAATGGGTCTCTCTCACTGAGGACCACTCTTCTCTACAAAAGTCTTGTGAGTACATTTATAGTTACAAAGTTCTGGTAGTGGAGCTTCAACTTGTGTAGCCAAAATAATTCTTTTCATGGTAGTAAAAATACTTTCCTAAGTGACATAAACTCTACTGACAAACGGGTTCTTTTGCTAAAATGAATTACATCTCCACAAGAAGTTCTGACATTCAAACTATACGAAGTTGAATCATTCTATTTTGATTACGAATGAATGGAGCATCTTTCAATGTCAGTGCAGGGGAATCCCAGTGGTACTTGTTATGCAGGAAAATTCAACTGTAAAGTTAATTTTAAAAATCTCCTTTATTTGAGAGGAAATGTAACAACTCCCATTTTCAGCTCCAGAAAAATGATTTTCCCATCCCTTCAAGGTATGTTTAGTGACCAGTGTGACATCAGTCTCTATCTCAGTATTTTTCTTCTTTTTGTTTGAACCAGTAGATATTGCAGTGGTGGAGGTGTCCTTTGGCCCAAGGCCAGCATCAGTGATTGATTGCTCTGGTCTTATCTATGTTGCCTGTGCAAGTTTCCACATGAGTGTAAAAAGGGAATTCTGCTCCTAAGTTAGAGAGAATTATGGAATCATACAATTGGGTGTATCTCACTGATGTGGTTCACTCTCTCCATTGACACAATTGATTCAATTTTCACAGAATCATAGAAGATTCCAAGAACTCTGGTCTCAGGATGTTTCCAGTGATACAGAAATTCAAACAAATTCCACCTGACTTCAGACTCCCTCCATTAATCCTACCAGTGTAATATTCATAGATGACTCATGGCAGAAGGGCTAGAGTAGAATCTACCTCTGGGTCCAAAGTGGAGTTCAAGGCAACTTGGACCAAACATCAATCCACTTAGCAAGTTCTAAGAAGAGATCTGATCTTTTGGGCTGGAGAGACTAAAGGTGGCCAGCTGGGATGCTTCTGTCACTGAGTATGAAGAGGCTATTTCTTAATCACTGTGGAAGAAGAAAAGTCATGTAAACCTTAGGTCATATGCTCTGAAGCTGCCAAGGAGATAGCTCTTACTGACCTGGTGGGACAGCCAGGATACTGGAGAGGCTGGGAACAGATCCAAGCTCTTCCCAGTCATGGCATAAAATGCACTCCTTTCCTCTGCCAATAGTAACGTTCATAAAAATCATGACAGCTGCTGAATGAGGCCCTGTGTACAGAAAACAAGTTAAATATATTTAGCCAATGAAGAGGTGTTACTGGTTAATTCAGTTCTTCACGTTTCATAATGTTCACACCACAGTTGATTTGGGATATTATTTCTGTATTAAAACCTTGTTTAGTATCATAGCTGCGTAACACCTACACTGTGCTTTCTGCAGGTTGTACCACAAAGACTCCAGGATATTTATACCTACAGTATGTCAAGGAAGTGGAGTGCATTAAATTCCAACTCAGTGGGGATTTATTATGTTAGAATGAACATTGCCTACAGTACAATAACTCACAGAGATAAGAGGAAACATGCTACTGGTACACGAATTTGCATTTCGTAGCTTAGGATTGTAACTGATATAGCAGGTGGCTTAATCGGGAGGCTTAGTTATGTGACTCCACTGAAGGTCATTTTTGCTTAGAATAGATATTGCTTGTACTGTGCAATAACAGAGCCAAGCTGGTGGTGTTTGGCTCTAAAGCAGTGTAAACAGTTCAACTGTTTTCCTAGTAAATATCTTCTAGAATATAAAACCCTGTGTTTTGTTTTGCTCATGCTTTTTTGTGTTTGTTTTATAATAAATGACTCTGAGGTCAGAACATGTATTAAATCAATCAATTTTAAACAAAGATTAAATAATATATGTCCCTTAATGTCCTACTTTTGGAATACACGAAATTGAAACCTAGGGAGGACTTGACTTGTAGTCACAGGGAAGGGTGACAATTCTATGTGATTTGTCACAAAGCATGTGTGTCAAATGATGCAGTTTGCTAACATTAAGAAAGCAAAGTATTTCTTCCTCTTCAGTCACGGGTTGTGTAAAGGCAACCTTCCTCTTTTAAGGTAACACGTTCTTCTCGAGTCTTTAATTTAGGAAAAACAAAGTAAAGAAAGACAGGCCTCTTTGAGAACCAAGAGATGTCTGTGACTTCTAGATAAATATCAAAAGAATTGTCTTTTTCTTTCCAGAAGCAAAAGTCACCCAACATTTTTGTACCGTGGTCACCTCTGTCTGGATCCCCAGCATCAGAAAAAAGTTGTCGTTCGTTTGTCTGTTGCTAATGTCAATGGAGAAACTCTCGTGGACTTCAAAGGAATTAGGATTTGGATCTTTGAAAATGCTAAGGATGTGGATTTAGGAGGAACTATGCTGCATTCTAGCTATTTAAAATTACTTATGTATATCTGTTACACTGGAAGATCTCATTTGAAGCAACTCGTTGGAAGTGGCAGGTGCTCATCTCACTGCAACCCCCTCCCCAGGACTCCTACCCGTATAGAAACATCAAGCAAAAAGCATCAGTTTGTCAAGAACACCTCATCCCCCACCTCCCTTCCAGCCTCTGCTGATTGGAACAGTAAAATACACAGTAATAGACTTTGAGTAAGATTGAAAAAGAGAAAAAATATCTTCCCAGCAGGCAAAATACTGCTGACATTTTTAAGAATAATGGAACATAAGAACACAGTAGGGCAAAGCTGAAATCCATTTTGCATGTCAAAGAATTGGTTGCATTTAATTTGTTTGGGATATTTTACTAGGGGTTTATTTCTTGCAGCGTAAGTTCAAGTTTATGAAAAGTTTTGCTAGGTCTAAATGTTCCTAAAGCTTTGAGATGAAAGAGAATAAAGCAAAGGAAGGTCTTCCAACTCAGTTTTGACTGATGAAGTCTTTTCGTGAAAAATTCTCCTCTTCCCTCCCAATTTTGCTTTAAATTCATATTTCAGAAGCTAAGATGGGGCAGTGTGAAAAAGAGCATTGCTCCAGCATTTTCTTTTTAGAGAGTCCTAGCTGGCATTTATTCTGTATTTGTTGAATTTGTCTAAACAGTTTCTAAATGCTATGGCAGGATTTAAATGTCTGTAGTCCTGAGCTGAGTTCTACTTTGTTTCTTGCTATTATTTACATATAAACACCTCTTTCCTTTAAACAACCTGACTTTGGGCAAATATGTACAAAGGGAGCTTCATATGGGGTCTTGATAATCAGTAACAGGGGAACTTCAAAACCTTCTGAAAGACCACGATAAGCCTCCTAATTAAAAGAAGTTTATCAAGGGATTTCATGTGGGTTCTCACCACATGTCCATGGATTGGAAGGATGACAATAAGCAAGCCTTGGGGAAGGGGAGACAGGGCAATCTCCAGGCATGTCATCTACTCTCCCTGTGTGGACAGACCTATTGATGTGGCTTGGGCTGGCTTTCAGCCTGATGGCAGCAAGGGTGTAGCAGGGCTTGTGGGGAACCACCTTGGGCCATGCCATGGAGACAGGATGCTTGAGGTGTCTTAGCTTTGGCCCTCCAAACCTCTTGGCTCGGCAGTACCTAGCCACTAGAGGACTGTGTGTCCTCTCAAGAGTCTCTAACTAACTGAGACAGTCTTGTCAAGCAACACTTTCCCCTCATTTCTGGAGGAAAACATCAGCTCAGGAACACTGCTCCCTTTCTTTGTGTGCAATTCCACAACAGTGTTCATGAGTGGTTTGGTTTAAAACCCCTCCTCACCTTCCAGAATTATTAATTTGTATGTTTTTAAAGGAAAATGAACAAAAGGGTGTTGCTTGTTTTTTTTTTTCCTTAAACCTTCAGGATCACTGAAATAAAAGTGCCATAGTTTTTACTTGGAAAAAACCCAGAACCAAATCATTTCAATTCTTCAAAGTAGAAAGAAAATATTTCATAGTGGGAGCTTTCAAACTAAATGTTTTTCAAGACCCACTTCTCCTCCATTCCCATTTTTTAGCATTTTGGAAAATTGAAATGAAACAAAGCAAGCAACCTCTTGCCTGCCCCAAGGTACAAATAAACCAGCACCAAAAGCCAAATAGTTTGGGTGTGAGGAAACATTTTTTGCCTGTTTTATTTTCACTAGTGATCTGAAAAGCCATTAGTCATCCAAATCCAGTCTTGATAACATGTAGTGCCTTATTAAACAAAAGAGATTACATTTGAGCTCAAGTTGTGTCAAAATGTATGCTTCTCTTCACATTAAATTTATAAGACTATGTGCCATTAAATACAGCCCCATCTGGGTAAGGCAGGTTGATGCAGCTTGAAGGTTAACCATGCGATAACACGTAGAGGCCCCTCTTTATCTGTGACCCATGGCTCCATAGAAAACTAAAGGTTAATCACAGCTTGTAGAAGTGAGAGCTTTCTCAGTTCCAGATTGTGCTGCTGGCCCTGTACAGCATCCTCATAGACAGAAGAAATTCAAAGGAGAAGTGTAGGCTGTTTTACCTTTTATAAGTCATGCTTTGTCAGTGTACATTCAGCAGAAATTTATGAAGTTTTTATTTTCAGATAAGATAGAAGTGCAAAATTTACACTGGTTTATCTCCCAGAGCATTAATCAAGGAACAAATCCATCTTCTGACTCTTTTTGTATGTCTAATCTAGGAAGAAAATGTTTGATGTTTTGTAAGCATCTGTCTGTTCATTTAATTGCATCCACATGACATGACACATGTTATGTTATTCTTTTTCTTATTTTTAATATAAAGTCTCACTGTTTTGTGGTGGATTTTTTTAAAGTAGAAACAACCAATTTCAAGAAAACAATAAGTGCTGAACACCAACAAACTGCAAAGTGCAATAAGTATTTTTCCAAAGAAATTCACCTATCTCAGTTCTGCTCTCTTTTATGCTGGCTTCAATGTTGATTGATTGTAACTCCAGATTGACAAAATTACTTCATTGGTACTTTTATAAATCAGAACAGAGTATGTCCCACTAGCTAAATGGAAAAATATTGCCATTTTCTTTATGATTAAAGGGAATTAATTGGAAAAAATATAACTACATGACAGAGATAATTTTTGTATAAAGGTCAGAAATGCAGCTACCAGAATTCTCAGCTACAGAAGCTTCTGAAATAATACAACTATAATATTTCTTGTTTGAGATTATACCTGTGATTGATTAAAAAGGATGTATTTTGAAAGACTATCTCACACTCAAGGTGTGAGTGATGGTGGTAGAGATTTTCTGTTTTTATCAAAGAACTGACTGATTAATGAAACAAAACTAATCTCTTGTTAATCCGTCCTAAAATGGGATAGTGCAGATTAACTCACAACTCATTTTAAGTGTTGAAAACCTGCAGAGATGCTAGTCTGAGAGTAAGTATTCAGAAGAGAAAATTAATCTCTGCTCAAATCAATGGAAGCTTTGACTCATTAAAGGCAGGAAGGACATTTTAATGTTAAGTGAGTAAAGAAGACACACCCCCCCCACAAGCTCCAGAGGTGGAATTATTTGCAGAAAATAACTAGCAAGTGGTTTTGAATAATGAATGCATTCAAGAAACTAATGATCCTTAATGGAACTGAGATTTCATCCATGGCCTTCATGGGTAAATTGGTGACATCGATACATGGAGATCAATGTACGTTATTCTGAATTTATTATACATTGTGTGCTTGGCATCTTTTCTTTTTAGGAAAGATGTTAAAAAACAATAATTAAAGATTTTAGTAAAGAAGAAAAAACAAACCCAAAAGCCTGTGTAATTCTCACTTCATGAGTTTGATTTTTATTGGGATTTGATCAAAGTGAACCATAATTAAAGTGGTAAAAGAAAATCAATTTAAATACAGAAAACTGAGCAGATAACAAGGTGCAGCTTGGTTTTAGGTTGTCAATTGCAAATGACAGTGAAAGTTTAATACCAAACAGCCCCGTGTGTCATTAAGCTGAGCATAGCCAGCATGTATCTTTTGAAGTTTCCACATAATTTTTTTAACACTTTTTTTTTAGTGAGTCTTTGGCAATCGTCTCTTTCTACAGCCTGAAGGCACAAATAAACGCTTCTTAGTTGCTTTCTATCCACATATCCAAAATCCAGTACAAGGAAATCATAGGTTTGCCCCAGCATAAGTCAAGTCTGAAGGAGCCACTCAGTAAACGGACACAAATCTGTGCTTGGGTGGAACGAAACATCATAACATCACCTTGGAGTTGCACACAGGAACCTCACATCCTCCTGCCATGGCATCATTTGACAAAAAAGTCAGAACCATTTTCTAGTATCAGAACTGTTGCAAGGAACAAAGTTATTTTATTCTAGACTTCAGTGTGATGGATGAAGGTGAGTTTCTCATTGGACTGGAAGCTACTGGTTGGCTACAGACCAGTTCTCTTGACCCCTTTACACCCACATGAGCAAACAGAAGGTAGAAGCAATGATTACTCTTGCAAAAGGCACACAGATACACAGTGCTGCAAAAGAAAGCAGAGCTTCGCTCAGCAAAAGGAAAATCATTAGCTGAACTGTTTGAAGGAGAAGGAATAGAAAGAAGAATGAGAAAGAAAATTGAAAGCTTTTTTTAATTTTAGGAATTGACAAATCAGGAAAAACAATGACTTCGGCTAAAACCTGGTTCTAGTTTAATGTGCAAGGGAAGCAGTTAATTTTTTTCAAAGCAATTTATAGGTAACATTGAAAAGGGAAACAGATGGCAATCAATAACCCTGGGAAACTGTGATGTGCAGACAAAAATAACAGGAAGCTACAAATATTAGATAAAAATCCTTGCTTGTAAGTCATACAGACTTCTTCCCTGTCAGTTATATTATGAACCCAAAAATCCCTGCAAAAGATATTCCTTTTGTTGGTAGAGAAAGATAATGAAACACTTTTTGGCACAGAGGAATCAGAATTTTTTCAAAGACTACTTTTGTCCTGTAGTTGGAAAGATGCAGGCATTGGACTTATCACACACAAAGATGAAGAACTTTCCAATCCATGAAGAAAATTAGGAAGTTAGGCAATTTCTTTTAGAAGAAAAGATAACAGAGGAGAATCTGTTCACCTGATCTTAGTGTGTAATTAATTGTAACTGGCTAGGGAAACTGCAGAAGCCAAAGGCAGTGCTAATGTTGGACTGATACTGAAAATAAAAGACAAATACAATGAATTGGTAACTACATGAAGTAGCAGCTATAGCTACTAGTCTTCTTAGTTAACCTCATATTGCTTCCAGGTACACTGGTGGAAGACATATACTAGATTTTCAGGCAATAAACACTGAAAAGACAGGAATATAATTGCCCACAATTAAATAAGTTATTTTCTAATTTTTAGGAAGTTAATAACTGCATGGAAATCATTATCTAGTGAAAGAATCATGGGATAAAATCTAACATTCTCATTTGCAAGTGGGAGGAACAGAGGTATTTGCAAGAGGAAGGGAAGTCTGGTAACAGAGAGGCCACTTCATCATCATAGACAAAGGTTAAGCAGCAACTGAAGTTGAGAAGTTTGAAAAAGTAATTAGAGAAGAATGCAAAGCATATTTCATTTAGTCAAGGATTTTAATGATTACAAATACTGAAGGCTGTGATAAGTGCACCAGCAGCTTCATTTGTAAATGTGCAGTGAATTATTTTCTAAAAAAGATCTGAAAAGCTCCAGGTTTAGGTGCTGCAAGAATTCAAGCAAGATGGATACAAGCTGCAGCTGACTAAAAGCTATTTTTGCTCATTTGTGTGTGTGTGCGGAGGGGAAAGGGGTTTGGAAATTTGGCTGTGCTTTTTATAAACTGCATCGTAAAGAGGAAAAAATGGGAAGTATTAAGAACCTCTTTGCCTGGAGGAGAGATGCATCACAAGAAGCAAAGGCTGAAGCTGAATTAAGACTCAAAAGAAGCTTTTCAGAATATATAGTAATGATGATTAACCACCAGAACAAAGTACAAGGAAAAGGATAGAGACAAAGTCTCTTCAGATTTTACAGCAAAGTCTGAAAGCTTTTTTTAGGAGACAAGCTTTAATGTAAGACAAAGAATGCTTTAGTCAAATACAAGTTATTGGACTCAGGGTTGGATAATTGGTTTGGCCTGAGATATTTCATTAAGAAAACAGAGATCTCTTTTGACCTTACTCTTGTGGATCTGTGGGTTGGATACTGCATGACTCCTCTTGCAGAGTTTCATCCATTTACTGTTATATTGAAACGAGTAACATGTATTTCATTCCAATTCATTTCCAGTAAAGGGCTGGTTTTGTTTCGAAAAACTTCGTAAGACATAAACTAGCTAGGAACTAGTTGCTTTTCCTAGAAGCTAGCAGATCTCCACTTAATGTCTAATTCCTAGCTTCAACCAATCTGATTTTAAACTTATTATTATTACCCCTTGTTATGCTGTCCTCTGGCTGGCAAAAAAAACCCCTCTTTATTATCCAGAAATACTCACTGTGCTTCTTTGAAATTAATTTGTCAGATTTTACACTTCCCTTTTTAAAAAATTAGGTGCATATTAATGGACATTTAAGTCACAAAATGGGACTTTACAAAGGAGCAGTCATTTTGTTTGAATAGAGGTAATACAAATAATTTCAGTGGATGCATACTAGGACTGAAGACAAGGGGAAGAATGCATAATTATTCATGTATTGAAGGCTTTGCATTGTGGGAAATTATTCTATTGTTAGCAAAAAGCAAGAGCAGGATTTTGAAATGGGCTAATCCCATCCCCATAATATAGGTAGCAAAACTCCCATGTCATTGAAAGGAGCAGTGCTGGGGCAGCACACATCACAGCCTTATACTCCAACCTAAAATATTGTTCTCAGTTTTACATTTGCTTGGTGTCTTGTGTTGTCATTTACAGCAACACAAAGTGCAGTGTAGGTATAAAAAAACATTAGGTCAGATATTTCTACTCATTTATATTATCTGTAGCATCTGGCAGCCTATTTATATTAGCTTTACATAGCATAAATGAGTCTGTTTATGCAATAGAAACTGCAGTTGTGCTCCCATTATGCTTCTTATTTGCTCTTCAGAAAAGTTTTAGCTTTCTTCTTAATACCATCCAGATATGCTGAATTTTTCCCTACTTATGCTTTGTTATAGAAAGTATACAATACAATGGTTTCTGCTCTCTGTTGGTGTAAAACAAAGAGGTTGACTAGATGATCTCTAAGGTCCCTTCCAGCCCTAGCCATTCTATGATTCTGAGTATGCATCCCACAGTCAATACTGCTAATAGTCAGAACTCATCTTCATCTCTCATAGCATCACATCACCTCTACTGCCTTTAATGGATCCAGAAGACACATGACAAAGTCCTGTTCTTAGAACTAGGTTCCTTGTGTCCTCAGATATTTAGAATATTTACATTTCAGATACTTAGTGTATATTTAAAAGATAATGAGGTAAAACGGTTGTGTGCAATGTGTTATCATGAAGTAACTCCCTCACTCTCATTGCCCACACGTCAGCTTGTTATAAGCTTGATCAGTTCCTTAAGAATGATAAATAGTGTTAAAATTTGCTGTATTCCTTTCTGCCAGATGCTCTGAAAAGCCTGTTAAAAGTCTATAAAACAAGTAAACCAAGTTCAGTTACGCTCTGCACTTTTCCAGCACTGCTGCTAGCACAAAAATTGATTGATTATGCTTTGCGCTGGTCTAAACTAGCCTGTTCACCTGCAAAACACTGCTCTCTTGTACTTTTTTGTTGTCCTCAGCAACATCCTGGTGAATGTTTTTCTTAGTACAGGGATTTGTCTGGAATTCTAGCTCTTGCTTGCCTGTTTTCCCCTCTGTGTGCAAATCTCATTAAAAGATTCACTCACTGCCTTAGTATCATGTCCCCAGCTGCTCTCCAGGGTCCTGCTGCCCCTCTGCGGTTTTCCTGCAGAAAACTGAAACATCGAATCATAGAATGGTTTGGGTTGGGAAGGACCTTAAGATCAACCAGTTCTAACCCCCTGCTATGGGCAGGGACACAGCACACTAGACCCTGTCACCCAAGGCTTTGTCCAACCTGGCCTTGAACACTGCCAGGGATGGAGCATTTGCTACTACTTTGCGCAACCCACTCCAATGCCTCACCACTCTCACGATAAAGAACTTCTTCCTTATATCTAACTTGAACTTCCCTTGTTTAAGTTTTAACCCATTACCCCTTATCCTGTTGCTACAGTCCCTGATGAAGAGTCCCACTCCAGCATCCTTGTAGGCTCCCTTCAAATACTGGAAGGCTGCTATGAGGTCTCCACGCAGCCTTCTCTTCCCCAGGCTGAACAGCCCCAACTTCCTCAGCCTGTCTTCATATGGGAGGTGCTCCAGTCCCCTGATCATCCTCGTGTCCTTCCTCTGGACTTGTTCCAACAGTTCCATGTCCTTTTTATGTTGAAGGTATCTCACCTCTTTCCCAGCACAGGGCTGTACATGTAGAAAGCTAGCGTTTTGATAGTATTTACTGGGGCCTCTTGCTGAGGGAATCAATGTACAGTATTTGAAGCAATATTTTTGGGGAAGGCAGGTGAATAGCTTTGAGCAAAGTTGCAACCTAATCTTGGTAAAGTGAGGTCTTTCTGCGGTGGTTGTAGAAAAATGAAGCAGCTGTGGTCGTTTTTTTGTCTGGAAGGAATATAAAGCATACATTTGTCTCAACTCTAATTACTACAAGCATTTAGGCTTGTAATCATATTGAAAATTTTGAGGACAAATGATTTTTAGGAAACATATAATATACGATCATTAAACCTAGAAGTGGTTTTGGCTAATGTGAAGTAAATGGGAAAACAAATGTGAATCCTACCACAGATGTATAGACACTAAGAAAACAAACCCTTACGTCACTTCTAAAAGATGAGTGAATATTCAAGAGATCTGGAGCAAAAGTAAAAGAGAAATTATGGCACATAATTTGTTCCATATCGTGCTAGCCACCAACCAAAATGAGAAAGCCAAGGTGGATCAGAACAGACTAACTTCTGGTGAATGAGAAGAAAGGAAACTGTTGGAGAAGGAAAGGAGAAAACCAATAAGTTAATCATAGACAATCAAGCAAAGTAAAGGGGAAGGAGAGAATTGACAAGTGTATAAAATATAAGGAAGTAGAACACCATAGAGGCAAATATGATGCAGGTATCATTTTAGTCTGCAAGAGAGCTCATGGGGGTGGTCAAATTTAAGATATTTGGTGAAAAGGAGCAGGAAAGCAGTTGAGACTCAGTAATCAATGCACAGGTTTGGCGACAGGAAAACTGCGGAGCCTGAGCAGTCCTGGGGAAGCAGAGGGGAGCAGTGTCCCAGGTGCAAGGGAGAGTAAACTTCAATATTTAAAAGGCAATAAATAGATTTTTTAAAAAGAAAGGGTGCTGGAAATTACAAAGAGCCAGAGAGCTTCTGCAAGCAGACGTTGAGCATATGGTGAAGGCATAAACAAGCTATTGAACAAGATTAACCAGCACGAGTGAGTATTGCTTCCAAGAGACATGCCATGTTCCTTGGAGTGAAAAACCCCGAGGTGTTCACATGTCTGGGAAAATGTCTTGTGTGTGCTTGGCTTTGCAAATAGTCATCCAGCAAAACAGCCAGCTCTTTCCAGGACAAGTGCTCCCAGTGCATGGTGAAAAGCAGATTTGTACTGTCCTGCTCCCTGTTGTGGCCTGTGAACTGCTGCATACAGCTCCAGTACAGCTGCTGATGCGTGAATTGGTATCTTCACCTCAGTTACCACAGCCAAACCCACTTCTCTTTTCACTCCTGCTGCTGCTGGCTGCTGGCTGCTGGCTGCAGTTGTCTTTTCATGTGATGATATTTGGTGGTGGTCAGCAAGCTGCTGGTGGTGGGTGAGGGATGAGAGCCTTTGTTGGGGACAAATGCCAATGACTCCAGGACAGAGGCACATCTGTTGTGGAAGACATGCCTTCAGTTTAGGGACGGGACTAGTAGCTGACTTCAGGCAGAGATCTTTACTAATCCTTAACAGGGTGTCTGTCCAGCCTATATAGACTCCATCAAAGGCTGTGAATGAACGTAGAACAAATGCCTTCCAAACCAGAATAAAAAAAATGCTGTTGACAGCAATCACTGTCACTCCCAGTACTCACAAAATGATGCCTATGCACACTTAGAACAGTGCCAGGCTTGCTCCTGCTTTATAATAATCCATGGAGAGTTACTGTTTCCACTGAGGGAGTGTTACAGCACTGTTTCATTTTGCTTCCATAGCCTGGGTGAGCCTGAAGGATGGTGAAATGCTTCCCAAAGGGGCCAGCAGCTTTCTGGAGACAGGAAGCAAAATGTTGCCACTTCAGCATGTGTTTTAATGAACAGTGGAAGACCACTGTGCTAGTTGTGATCATATGTGGACCTTATTGGCTGCTCAAATATATCTGATCATCAGCTGGAAAAGTACGATTTCAACAGTCAGCCTCCCCTCTGCCTTCATCAGTCTCTGTCACTTGCACAAAAATGCAAACCCCATAAAATTATAAATGATTCTTGCTGAACAGATCTGACTGTATTTCAATGCTCTCATTTCTATTAGCTTTCCCAAGATCTCAGAGTTTTTCAGGAAGTTACATGCAGCATTGACTAGGGATATGTTCATGCTGTTAAGCTTGAGTTCTGTCAAGTACAATCCATACTTTAAGCCTCAGGCACAATGTATGCTCAAAATCAGAAATAAGTCCTAGGTTTAAGGTCAAAAATACTCCTGCTTATACCTAATATCACTCCTTCAGTGATTTTGTGCCATTGAGAAATTGAGGAGAAGGGAAGCCATGTGAGTTCTTTAAGGCTCCCCTAGCCATAGTGGGTCAAAGTGGTTTGTACCCCATTTTCCTAGGTCACTCTCCTAAGACTAGTTTTATGCGATAGCCTTATCCCAGATAGTCAGAAAGAGTCAGATATTTTTTATCTAAACAAAAGTATTTCAGCTCTTTTGTCAGGGAGTTTCAGCCTGTATCTACAGTTGAGCTTAACACATTTTTAAAGTAATGATAATAAATATATTTGTTACATAAAGATAATAATAAATGCATAATTATATGTGTAATATATTTAAAATATAGATAAAATAACAAATAACAATAATAAATAATGGAAACATTCTCTGTTCTCCTTTCAGACACTAGTCACCACTGAGATGCATTCTGCTCCCAGAAAATAGAGCTAGCTCTTCATCTCTCAACAATGGGTCCTTGCTGACAGGTGAAAGAGGATTTTGGTTTTATCTTGATAGCATGAGGTGTACAGCATAGAAAAGAAATCTGAGATTGATAACTGAAAAAAGACTTCATAAAAAGAAGAAAAGCAGGGCAATTATCCAAGATAAATATGTCGTACACCCATGCTGAAGCAGAGGGATGTAAGTACACCATAAAGGGCACATCTAATCAGAACTTCAGACTCTCAATTCTGGTTGATGCTAAAATTACCTTGAATATGAATCAAATGGATAAAGGAGTGGATCATTGGTGTTTGTGATGAGACTGGTGTTGCAGAAAACCTTCGTCTAGATCAAAATGACATTATAATTTGTGCTCTCTTTCTGATGGTCTCCTCGGTTAATTTTAACTAAATACAGGAAAACAAACACTTCTAGCTGTCTCAAGCTGTGGACTTGTCCCTATGCCTGTGATTACAGCAGAATTATTTGCAGCACAGCTTTTTTTTCTCGGCATGGGTTGTAGGAGGGCAGTTTCTTTATATATTTTTGTCAGTAAGGAGTCCTGAACAGGGGAGATTGCTTTCTTTGCTTTTCTCAGGGACATGAAGTTTGTGCCTAATCATGCTTACCAAATTTGATCCTCGAGAGTGGTCAGTATCAATTGTTGAAGACCTAATCCATCATTCATTTTAGATCACTTTACATTCACATTTAAACATAAAGTTTAAAATAGCTATCACTTAATAAAGACATTTTTCACTATCAAGAGATCTACCAAATGAAATGCTAGACAACTTCTAGATACTTTTTCTTCAATATATAGCTGACATCAAATTCTGAGCATATTAATATCTTATATCTCTGGATATTTTACTAACCCCAGACAGTCAAACAAACCATGCTGGAAAGTTGGGGGTTGGAGCTGAATTCTGTGGAGAAATTCTGTGGAAAGCCTAATCAACATCCTCAAAGATTCAGCAGATAGTACAAAACTAGGGTTTGTATCTGCATCTTTTAGGAGGCTGTCCCAGTTCTGGCCTCTCTCTTCTGTGAGCATCCTTAAAAGATACATCAAACAGCACAACATGAGTTCAAACAACTTTGCTTGTAACTGCAATGAATCTGAAATGTACTGATGAAAGATTTATTAATGTCGTGCAAGGTAGAATGTCCTCATGTGAGCAGAGGCAGTTTGAATCACTGAGTGAGCAGTTCGTCAAAGAGAAATCAGCATGATAATTTTGGAGCCGTGTTCTTAACCTAATTGCAATGGAGGTTAAGTCATCATCTGAGTAGGGCCTTGATAAATGACAACAACACAAATAAATCAGTAGTAATCTAGGCCTGCCTTGTGGTGGATTAGGATGTGTGGCTCCTGCTGAGACAGAAGCTGATACCTCCGTTGGATTTTCAGCTATGCTGACTCCAGTGAACTCTAGCCAAGATGTGCTGACAAAACAATTTTCTCTGGGGAGAGACAAGCCTTATGGTTTGTGCTTGTGGAGATGCTGGTACAGGAACAGTGACAATTATGACTCAGAAAATGTATTGTGATACTTTTCTAGTGTGAATAAACACACAGATGAACCCAGAAAGTTTCCAAAGCCTTAGTCATGCTGTTCTTTCTGACACTGGAGAATATTTAGGGGGTGGGGAGGGTGAGGATCCTCACTAAAAATAAGGAAAGTCATGTACAGAACAGTTGTGGGGCCCTTGGAAATATTACTCTGGGGTTTTGATCAATCACTACAGAATTTCTAAATTATTATAAGGGCCAAATCATTCAGCTGATTACTTAATAGATGGACTTCATTCCAGTTAGCAGGCTGAAATAAATTGCTAATCCTATTTCTAAGTCTGAAATGCAAGTTAATAGTATTGCCTGGCATTTGTCAGAGTGAAATACTTTAAAGTGTCTAACAATACCCTTTTACTGGCTAAAATTCTTCTGATCTTGCACCTCCGTTTTTGAGGTCTTTTTTTCTAAGTCCTTCAAAAGATGTAGTTTTGTTCAACACATTTGTTCTAGAGTGACTAACTCATGTATTGTAACTGTACCGTCATTCCCAGGCATCACTGGCTTTTTGCCGTTTACTCAATAGGCATGAGTCACTTCCATGGTGTAGTATCTGACATTTTTCTGCCGGATACTGCCTCCATTCTGACTTATTTTTACATTTTCAAGAACATATCTTCTCACTGTCTCTTAAGTTCTCACTTTCTCTTAAGTTTTTCTGGGTTTCTCTTCCTATTTTGGAGGACCATTACTGTCAGCCATTGGGATTGCTGGGGAGCTGGTGGCAAAGCAATCTTGCGGACTTCAAAATTTGTGCTAAAACTATGGTCTGTCAAAATGGCCAAAACACATGATATTAGGCCATTGATGGACCAATTTTACTGGTTTTGAAGCTGACTTTCCATGTGATTTCTTTGCTTTTACTACATTCAGCCCTGATAAACCAATAGTCAGATGCTTCTTCCCACTACTTTTAGCCATTGTGATTGCTTCATTTATTAACAGAGTATGGGGTTTTGGGTCTGAATGTAAGATTCAACTGATACTGTCTCTGGAACTAGAGTGCCATCAGGCTATAAACTAAAGTTCATCATATGCCGACATTCAGCCCTCTCTGAAGTCAGATTGGCACAGTAATGCAGCAGGTGTTCTAGTTTTGAATTCAAAGAGGTCTAAGAAACATAATAATAAAAATTAAATACTCATGTATAAGAAATTAACAACAACAAAAAGCAACAGCAAGCTATAACATTTTCAGGGTGCTGTTTGGTTAACCCCAATTTAACTAAAAGGAGAAAAGTCCTCAGTTATTATTTTTACATGATAGAAAAATGTGTACAAAAATTCTCCATGATGAATATTTACTAGGGGAATTTATAGACACTCACTGTCCAAAGTCAGTCCCCCATCCTGTTGCTCAAATATGTTACATTTATGGTGAAAGAGATACACAATAAATAGATTGTTTGCACGTGGAATATAACAATGACTACCAACAGCTCTCTTTAATAAATGTGGGCTTAGATACAACCACAGTTGCTTTAAATCCCTCCCAGTGATGCTTGCTTTCAGGGGTTGCTTTTGCTCTTCATTTCACTCAATTTTCATAAGCCAGTTTATTTGCCTGCTGACTCTTGGATGCTGAACTTCTTTGCAATAGCTTTATTATTTGCTTCTTGAGTAAAGTTTTCCAAAAGCCCTGGGAATTTTGACTTAGCATGGTTGCCTTTCAAGGTAGTGTTTAAACATTTATCCAGTTGCTGATGTTTTCCTTCACTGATAACAGTGATATATTTAGAAAATTCTTTCTATCACACTCAATAAACAATAAAATATCTAGATTTACTAATATTGAAAGCAGAGAGAAATCAGTGAAAAGATATCTGGGCTGTCATGACTAATATAGTAGTCACTGAGACTATGTTGAGAGAATCTGAATTGTGCCTACAAAAAAACCCAACTAATAATGTTGTTAATGAATCCAGTAAAATACAAAGATTAAATTCCATACAGTAACAAAACTGTTGGAAATCAACAGTGATGGTTTTTTGTTTTGTTTTTTTGATTTATTGTTTTTTTAGTTCCACATTTGGAATAAAAAAACCCCAAACCTGCTCATTTTCACTGTCGAAGAAATGTCCTCACTCCTTATTGTCTCTGACTTTTCCTTTTTGTCTTTGTTGTTGACAGCACTTTAATTATGGAGAAAAAGTTGTTTCACTTTTCACAGACGCCCTCCTAATGATCTCTACACTTTTCTCCAGACTGTCTTCTGCTGCAAAAACGTGCAAGAGCAGTCACAAACAGGGCTGATGACAGAAAGAAAAGTTAGCCCTTTTTACCACATTTTGTGGGGCTGGGCTTAGCTACTTGAAGAGTAGGACTTTTCTCAGTGGCACTCAGATGATATCCCAGATGGGGTAAGTTATACAGCTAGTGAAACTCCTCATGTCTCAGTCGATGTCTTAGAGTGAGAGAATCCATCATGCAGAAGATGAAGGTCTTGAATTCCTGCAGACAAAATACCTACGTACAGAAGTTAGTGCTGTAGATTAATTCTTGCTCTGACTATGAGCAAGATTCATAATATGATAAGCTGTTTTCTTAGATTCTTCCTCCAGGGCCAATTATATACAACAACATTGTTCTTTTTGTCCTAAAATACTACCACATCTGCTCTGAACAATTAAAACAGCCATTATGTCCCTACCCATAGATATAGATGCATTTCATTAGTGGAGAGATAATGCTGCATATGGTCATTGTTTTGTAGGGTTTGTGATAACCAGATTGCTCAGTATTGGTCATAAAAGTGGTAAGATGAAGGTTTATTATGCTGCAGGAATGCTGGGAGGAAACCCCAAGCCCATTGTCCCTCTAGCTGGGGACTCAGGAAAGCAATGCATGCCTCAGTACCACCACTTTTGGAGCAATATCCCCAAAATGTCAAAAGCAAAACTGTCAGCATGCAACATTCATTCATAACCTATGACATAAGGAAAACCCCCAAGAAATTAGAATCTTAATCTTTATTGAGGCCATGGAAAATTATCAGTGAGGAGTAAAACTGGCTGATTCCTTTGGAAACCATGAGAACCAAGATGTATCTACAGCCAAAACCAGGTATTAGGCAGTGAGAGAAATCTCCCCTGATTTCCTCAGGAGTTAGCTAATTGCAGCTAGGTAGAGTCAGATTGCTCCAGAGAACTGCGATATACTTCAAGAGAGGGAGAGGAAGAGGGAGGAGAGGAGTGGAGAGAAGTGGAGAGGGAGTTTAGCAATGTGCTAATCCCAAAGTAAGACACTCCAAGT
Source organism: Melopsittacus undulatus (assembly GCF_012275295.1). Taxonomy (NCBI): domain Eukaryota; kingdom Metazoa; phylum Chordata; class Aves; order Psittaciformes; family Psittaculidae; genus Melopsittacus; species Melopsittacus undulatus. The sequence goes on along the minus strand of NC_047530.1, from coordinate 100,944,761 downwards.
ATGGGTTATTACTACAACTGGTGAAATGATGGACACAGAACAGAAACTGAGGCATCCCTTCCATTACTTTTTACAAAAATGGCATACTAAGCTCCTTCTATAACCCATATTGCTTTTTCTTTTTCAGAAAATAGGATAATATGTGTTATTCAGATTTCCTGTCTCATCCTAAGTGGTGCTTTATTACTGAACCCTTTGGAATAATAATAGAAAATGGACTAAAATAGAAAATAGAGAAAGTGGAATCCCACAATAGCACTAACTAGTAATAACCTCTATAACCAGCCACCACAGGCGCTCAAACCTTTTTAATTGCTAACAAGAAGAAATAGCTTTGTCCTTGCGAATCAATGAGATACTCATGCAGGGTGCCTACAGTAGTATACTTCATGTACTCTGAAAGAGAAGGATTAGAGAAGAATGTAAATCGAAAGTACACACAAAACCTGTTCACTGTTTTTAAAATATTTATGTCTGACTATCTTCTTTTATTTAGACAAAACAGCTTGTAAGCAGAATTCCCACCACAGACTTTATTTTTGCCAGCTAAAGAACTGCTCACTGCAGATGCACCTTCTGTGTGTTGCATTTCAAACCCTTTCAGTGAAAGCTGAAGCCTTTTGCTCTCTTATTTGTCTGAGAGATTTTCTGCCAAAGCATCCATATTACTCACCAAGGAAAAAATCCCTAGCCCCAAAATACCCCATGCATTCCCCTATTTAACTTCCAGCTGTATAGAAGAATACAGCTTGTCAGAAGACACAAAGGTCTGATGAAGAGCAACAATGGGGAATGCATTTCGAAAGGCTCCATTACACCTGGCAGGCAACATTCATTTTTTACCTACAGAAAGTGTGAACTGGAAGTATTTGGGAGTTGGAGGAAAAAAATGTGAATGTTTCAAAAGAAGCTGAATTTATGTTAGTGGACAACTGTGCAATTCTAACTGGATGTGCTTACTGGCTATTGAGTCTTTAAAATCCTAATGTTACAGGCATTCTGTAATCTACCTTGAGAGAGGTAGAAAAGACAAAATGTGAAGTAAATTGCAGGAATTTGATTGCATATACAAAAATTACTGACATAAGTTTTAGTTGTAAACATACTCATGTATTCATTTGATTAATTGTATGATTTTGAATGATTTCTGTATTGTATTATTGTATCATTATTACACTCACAGTAAGAAAAACAATTCAGAGACCAGACTGGCTAGGATCCAGTCTAGGATTCTCTAGCTAATGGCTAGACGAGTTGAAAAACCCAGCATCCTGTTAAATATTCTTTTCTATTTAATATTTTCTAATCCACAGCTTCTATAGATAATTAAGAAACTTTTAAGGTTATATTTCCTAGAACACAGAATCCCACAATTTCAAGATTTCTCAATATACTGAAATTTTCCTGCTTAAAAATCCCCAACTAATTCTTACACACAGATTGGATTATGAAAGTAGAAACTTCTGCACCTAATATGACATTGGACAAGGACATGGGGGAAATTTGGGTTCTTTGTGTCCAAGTCAGTATCCTGCTGTGTATCAATTTCTCTCTCCTGTCTTGTTTATATAAATGTCAGTATTTATATAACTAAACTTACACACACTTGAGAAATGAGGTATTTCTTCAGATGTGCTTGTATAATGTCTATTACCCAAAAAACTCCACCTTTGCTGGGGTCTTGAGATGATATTATTCCAGTTTTAGGACTGTGTCAGAGTTCTGTATTCCAGAAGATGCTGCTGCTTCTCTTGGAAAGGAGATGAAGCTTTCTTTCCCAGCTTAATGGATTGAACTGTCTCTCAAGCTTTTATATGATATATCATTGCTAGCACTGTCTCCAAAACAGTAATAAAGAGAAGGCTCAATAGTATTGGCATGATAAAGTGAAAACTATTAATAAAGGAAAGGAAGTCCATCATATTCATTAGATTTAAGTGTAAGGGAAAGAATATAGCGTGTGTGTGATATGGCTGGGGGATTATATTACAAGGCCAATCAATTTCCTTGCAGAGTTTTTGTTGTTGCTGTTGTTAGTGAGTAATTAATATAAATAATGCTGACTGTATTTAAATATTGAGGATACTAGGAAAAAATAGTGTAGATGGCAAGCAGATGGATCATTTAATTTATTCCCCAATTACAGCTGACATGTTGGGTATAGAAATCTGTGAGTCATCTATTATTTTTTATGGTCCATTTTACAGCTGTGTTTATTGTTATAATAAATAAATACATTATCTCATTAGGCTGGTATTGTAAAAACCTTGCAAAATAACAAACATCCTCTTCTTTCAGCACTTCCTCCCCCTATCAGGGTGTTACAGTCAAAGAGACAGGATGTATTTATACCTTATTAAGGACAAGGTAGATCTCACTTAGCTTGTAAAAGTACAGAGATATCCAGTGAAAATGACTCTCTCTAGTCAAAGTAAATAAATCTGATTCTTTGTAGTGGAGGTAATGGGGAGAATCCTGCTGTATTCTTCCCCTTGTTTGACAAAGGAGAAAACATACTGCTCACCCTTGCTTTCCAAGCAGTAAATACACATTGCAAATAAATGTCAGATTGGCAATAAAGTTCATTGTATTTAAGTTTCAGACTATCCATAAAATGGCAATTTGATGGGGAAAAACAACTGACTCTCGCAGTATTTAAAGTTCAGAAGCTTCTTTTCTGAGACTAGCAAAAGGAAGGACATGTCCCATTCAGTTGAAGCCAGCTGGGGGTGAGGCAGCTGGCTTCGGGGGTGGCACAACAGCAGGTACCTGCTTCTTGCTCTGCTCTAAGACACTAAGAAAATTGTGATTGTTTTGGGGAAATGAGGGCAGAGAAAGCACAATGTTTGCAGTCACTATGCTCCCACCTACCTATAGAAGCAGCAATCTGACTCACCAAGCATCTCCATGCCAAGCGATGGGTACCCAGCTCAATTCAAACCTATCCTAAATCATGGTAGAAGAAATGGCTGGCTGTTAGGCATTTTTTTCCCTAGGGGCCAGAATTCAGTTTTCTGCATCCTACTGAGAAGCACTGTGCAGATCAGTGTTCGGAGCGGTCTGGGGCTCACATGTACCTTCTGTGTGTGGCAGAAATCACAGCCTCCAAGTTGGAAGGTCACCAGTCCAGCTGGCAGATTTCAAGCAAGGTACTCCTGTTGCAAGGTGCCTATTCTCTGCCACTTTGAAAATCCCTGGACAAGTTGCAGTCAGGCAGGCTGGCATCTTCTACAGATGAGGTCTTCGATGCTTGGCCAGGAAGGTGGCACAGAGAACCTGCCAGCTGCTGCCTAGAACCCAGGATCAATAGTTCTCAGGGAGCTGCCAGGTTGTCCCTGATCCAATGCAACAGAAATGGTCTTTCTGAAGTAATTCAACTCTCCCTTTGTAGAACCATAAGTATGCTGAATGCCATATACAGCACATTCACAGGAGTGGGGATCTTTTTTTCTGAGAAGCAGTTATTACAGAACCAGGAATTTTTGTTTTAGCTCATAAAAGTTCATTGTGAGAAGTTTCAAAAGCAACCATGCTCACTGCCTACACAGCAGAACATCTAAGGCTAAGTTTTTATCTTTTGTGACTATGGTAAAAATCCACTCTTCACTTAGACAATTTTATGTAGGTGACCAAATCCAAAGCTGTATTATCAGCTGATGTGCTGGGAATGTTCATCTGAGGACAACTTAGTCATCAAAAAAAAAAAACCCAATGACAGCATTTTTCCCAAAAGGCCTCTTTTTCTTTGTTTTGCTTGACTGGGGACTGGGGAAGGATGGCTCTGAGCAGTCCCAACAGGAAACACAGGCGAAATCATAGGATCACAGAATCATAGAAATGACCAACGACACCAAAGAACCTTGAGTTTGAGACCCAGATCATTGCTCCTGCTTTGCTCAGACAAGATGCCAGTCTCTAGGAATAATGAAAAACGAGAAGTAAGAGAAGAGGTTTGACAATTGTTGTGTATCAGCCTGGAAACAATCAGTCCCCTCATTACTTCTCCCATTCCATAAGACATGACTCTTCATGATGAAGCAGGCTGATACATGTGTTATTTGTGTTTTCACATTAGATTCACATTATATTTAAGAGCTTGAACTTTGCCTGGGAGGTAACCAGCCTGAGGGAAAAAGAATTAAAAGCTAAAAGTTGAAGAAAGGCTGTTTTAAGCAGTATTAGTTCCTGGTTGCATAGCACACTCATCAGCTTAATCCCCTGAAATGTCACAAGAACAGAGCTTTTCCAGCAAGTAGAAGAACAGCATGTACAAGCAATTTCACGTTATGTTCCTTACTGATGGATCCGTGGTCGCAGCCACTTAGGTCTGCTGCTGATATACATCAGGCTTCCCATCTGATGTATTATGTTTACCACTGAACTCCTGTCCAAAGAGGATTTCTTGGGGAAGAAGGACTACATCTTTAGGAGATATGTTATAATTTAAAAAATACTTCCTGAGAGTTCAGTCAGAAAAATATTGTGGGAGAGAACACAGGACAAATTTTCAGCCACTGATCTTTGACATCAACATGTTTGTGATATGTATAAAACTTTATCACTCAAGGTGAAAGCCTCACCTGAAGAAGGGTAAGAAGAATGTTTCTCCACCAGAATATACATTCTGCTAGTTATATCCACACTGTGCCAATTCAAATGGAGGATGCAGGTATACTAAATTATACCCACCTAGCATCATCTGGGTAAAGAAGAGAGACCTGTGGCTCACAAAGTAAATAAAATCTGAATTTCTGCTACTATATGAGCAAATATCTCAACTTAACTATGTTACCCTATAGCCTGCTGGAGGGCTATTACCCCTTCTGTTATCTATGGCTTCCTCCTGCTCACTTGTGTTGCTACTCACAGCTTAATATTTCTCCACACAGATGTTTTCCCTTAGTTGTTTCTAGCTATAATAAAAGCAAAGATTTAGCAATGTACTTTTGCTTATTTACTTGTGGGATGTGGATGAGGACTTGGTGATTCTCTTAATTGACATATCTGGCTGCTTTCACAAGCTTTTAAAGAACTGTTAGCTCAGGACAATGCTGATGTCTCCAGTGATGTGCAAACAGGTGGAGGTGTAAATAGAGAGCTGTTGCAGCTGTGCAGGTGCTTCTCTGCTATGAAGCAAGAACGTGGAGTAAGCAGCCTGGCTTTGAGCAGATGCTAGCACAATAAAGCACCTCTTTAGTGTGTGCTGGGATTTTTGAGGCAGCAGGAGTGTGCAACCAGGCTCTTTACTGTTGTCTATCCTGTACTGGACACTGGGATGCCTGGACCAACATGAGACATCCCTACTAAGAGAGGACAGAAAACACTTGGTTTTGGTTTAAATGGTGTTAAATGCTGTGGGTCAGATTAGCAAAAGAAAATCTGTCTTCTCTGTGCAGTAAAATGTTTTCAGCAAGTTTTGCAGATGAATGGAATTACCTCATAGAGATGTAGAATTGTACTGTGCATTTGTGTACTGTGCATTATTCTGTATTCCTTGTGACAGCATGTTCTCTCTACTTAAATATAATTAACTCTCATTTTTTGGGTGTGAAAAATAAGCTTATGGAGCATGAGAAAGTGAAATGTTATTGTACTATCAGCAAGGATTCAAGAGGTTGCTCAAAAGAGACTGTTTTAAATTTGATTCTGGTCCTCACTGGGTCTGCTCAGGCCCAAGAAGGAAGCTTGCAAGCAAGAAGGATTTGAGTTCTCACAGTTGAAAACCAAACTCTGCTAACAAGCCGTGAATGGTGGACTCTAACTGAGCCCACTATTTCTTGGATCTACTGGTTGACAAGCCGGAGGAAGTTTCCTGGGTACATACACAGCCTACCAAGCCTAGCAGGTTTTGCTAAGGTTTTACATGCATGTCTGCAAGGAGAGTGATGAGGAAGCTGAGCTTGTTTGCAAGCAGGCAACTTTGGTTTATTACGAATGGCACGTCACTCCCACACTCCGTTTCATTCAGGGAATGGCAGGTGGCTGGACTTTGTTTTGTCTCAAAATGCTGGGGAGCTCCATAAGAACTCAGTTTCCACTCCATCAGGGAGACTGCCACAAAAATACATGGATATAAAGGGAAAAAATAACACGTCAGTCCCTGCCTTACTCCTCTCTCCCCTGAGATGGATTAGATTCAGAAGTCTAGTCTTTTTAGTGCTACACCTTCATTTAAAGAGAGCAGAGCTGTGTCCCTTCCATCCTGGGAGATGCCACTTGATATTTCATATCTGATACCTATCTTTACACAGGGCATCTCTGCCTTCAGACAAATTGTTCTCTTGCTCCTCTCCCAGAAACCAGAGGCAAAGATCATGTGAGGCAGAGAGGTGCTGAGCTCCATTACTAATGTAAGGAGGGACCAGATCTGCTCTGCTCAGCCATGTTGTGCAATGTTTTGTTGTCAGGCTCAAACCCCGTGAACCTTTCAGAGATTAAAATTGATGAGATTCTCTGCTGCCACCAGGCTCTTCAGAGCTCACGGTTTGCCTGAGCTGCAGTTACTCACAGTGGGAATTGCAGTCAGAAGGTCAGAAAGCTGTTAAGAAAAGAAAGTCTATATTGCTGTTTTCCATTATTTGAAGCCTAACGCTGATACTCAACAGCTATAGGTTTGATGAGGCTTTCATGTACCTCAGCAGCAATACAGATCATAGAATTAATCCAACATTTTTTTTTCTTTTTTATTGATATGCAAGAGGAAAAAAAGGGATCTTCCAGTGTATTTTGACATTTTTGTTGTGGGGAACTGTACATTTAAGAAGCTTACTTTAAGAGCCAGTGAGTGATGTTATTCACAGGCTTATGCTGCGCCACGCTGATCAGTCAAGATAGAAACACAGGATGCAACTCTCTTGTCTCAACGAACTCGTCTGATTAATTTCCTCTACTGGTATTAATACACCAGCTGCACTATCTCTGTTCAAGATGAATTTGCATCACAAAGGAATTATTTTATCTCAGCCTGTATAATTTCAAGTGATGTTGGTAGCTCACAGACACTCACTGCCCAAGTTATTGTCCTGGACTGAAACTTTGCAGAGGAATTAGCTCCCATCTTGTCAGTGTTATCTGCCTTAGCATTCCTTTGTTTTTTTCCTTATAGTTCATGCATTCCGAATTTGCCTCAAACCCATGGTGAATGCTGTGCTAGTCTTTATCCTCCCGAGTTTGCATTGAAGAAGAGAAGCAAGGTCCCCTAAAAGACACTATAATTTAGGAGGGGAAGACAGGACTTGCCTGAGAGCTTTCTTAGTCCCTGCCTGAGCTGAGGTTCTACCCACTTCCAAAAGAGGTTTAAAACCCCCAGCAACAGACAATAGAAAAACATGCAGAAAAATCATAAAAACCATCCAAGAACTTTTACCAGTGAATTTATGAGCAAATGTTGCCCTGCACCTGGAAGTCCTAAACATTCAAATCTTCCCCTGTTTTTGCTATCTACAGTGTGCATGTCTCATCCTGTTGTGATCTCTGGCCTCACGGGTATCTTGTACAAGTTATTTGAGCTTTAAGCGAAGGAAGTAGTGCTTCTCTTCAGGAATTTTGAGTCTGGCAGCCTTTCGGTTTACTGTGTTCCTTGTGCGCTAAGACAGGAAGGGAAGCCAGGAAAAGGCGATGGAGAGGAGATGCTCAGATCTTGACAGCTCTGGGAAAGAGCAAGCAAGCAAGAGAGAGGCAGCTCAGATGGGAAGGAAATTTAGAGCTGAGAAACTGAGGGGGGCGGGGGGAGGAAGAAAACCTCATCTGTGTTATTTGAGTGAGTGTCCCTCTCTCCTCCTTTTTGTATGCTTTGGAAACCAAGTAAATAAGAGTGTTCTTCTGAACTGAAATCCTTCTGGTTGCCCTCACTTTGGTGCTTTCAATGTTATTGCTTCCTAGACATGAGGTTGTCCAAAGAAGACCATAGATTTCCAAAAAAGCATTTTCAACATTGTTACTCTTCACACGTATTGCATGTTTGATTTATGAAATAAGTCACATGAGCAAGAGCTCATATAATGCCTTGTTTCCCTTTCTCCTATTTTATTTCAGAGATCCATCTGCTTTCCTTCATCTCATTCTTTTCTGACCTTCAGACCTATTGAGGCAGCTGCTATTTTCTTTGTCAGCACTCACCAGACCCTGACCCTAGGCAATGTTTGTAAATGGATTTCCAGTACTACTGCACTTATTTTCTATGCTTCACAGACTATTTGCAAGTAATTTAATCATATACATTATTTTTCTAACCAGGAATTATGATGTTCTCTTTCTGGTTAAATGATACCCAGCACTTGCTGTCATTTTGGTATATTTGAGATGGGTTTGTTTCTGCTGGATCACAGCTTCTACACCTCTGAGAGGAAGTCTTTTGTTTAAGAGCATCAGCAGAGGGAGACAATATGCAGGAGAAGACATTTTTCCTCATAACATGGGGCACCAAGCTCTAGGTCTTTGGAAAGAGTCAGATATTCTCTATTCAGCCACCTGGAATTGCATCAAGCTGCCCAGGTACCAGCTGAAATGATGTGGATGAAAACTGGTGAACTGATTTCACACAAAACAGCATGAAGAAAATGATTACACAATACGTCAATATGAACTGGTGACCCAAGGTTCTGGGAAGCATGACTTTGGGCACAGAAACCTGAGCCATGATGGAGAGGGGGTTTGTGTGAGCTCTGCCACCATAGCAAAACCACAGGTCCTATAGCTGCTTGCAATTTCTTATCTCTTTCTGCTCTAAATAAACTCTATTGCTTTAGATTGCGTTTGGTGTTTTGATACAAGTAACGCTAAACAGATATCTTTTTTTTCATTGTTATAGACATTTTATGTTACAATGGTATTTCTATTCATTAATGTGGGGTGAAAGACAGTGTTTTGCAACAGTATGCAGTCTTTCACACTGAAAACAACAGGTTTATTCCCCCCACCCTATGTAAAACACAAAACTTGCTATTTTTTATCGTCTGCAGGAGAAAAAATTATGGGGGATAGGACTGGTGGTGTTTATGTTTTTGTGGGTTTGTTTTTTGTTGTACATATTTTACTGCTAAATAGTTTTCTGCTTGTACCAGTCCATTTTCTGTGTGTAAGCAGAAAGGGGTTTCATTCTCCGATACACTAACATCACAACTCAGCACTTTAAGATCAGAATTGCAGAGCTCTCATTGTCAAAAACGTAATTAAAATGAGAGCTGCAGTGCAATGGTCACGAGGACATCAGGGGATAACTACATAGCATTACCGCAAGCGTTATGATTAACTTCAACATTTGGCCCAATTTAATACTTACATACTGCAAGCTACTGAGATTCCAGTGAAGTTTTTGAAAGATGTTTTCTTCTCTTCGGCTTTAAAGCTTGCAGTAAGAAGCTGCTTTGTATTATTTGCATTTTCATCTAGACTGGAAGAGTGCCTGTTGGACAGCATAGAAACTGCAGTGATTAAAAAGACCCAACAACTGAACCAAAATCCAAGCTCTGACAGGCATAAGTTTCCCTTCAAAGACTGCCAATGACCCAGAACTAAAGTATTGTCTGAATAACTTGTGCTCAGAGCATTTGAGAACCTAATCTTAACCTACATTTTGTAGACAGAAACCAAGCACTAAAGAGAGAAAAAGACTTCTAAATTTGCAGCTCACACAAATAAGGCAACAAAGGGGGGTTCTGCAAGTAAATTTTTAATTGTGGAATCACAGTCTAGACACAGTCCCAAATACAAATCCCCCAACCTTCCCAGCCAGCCTGAGTGCTCTGAAATGCACCTTCACCCTCAGCTAAACCTACCCTAGAAAGCAAGCTGATTTCACTTGTCTTTTATTTATAGGCTTTTTGGCTATATTAACTCCCTTCAGCTGATCCTAGGGAATGATACATTTTTCTGGCTTTCTTTTGCAGTAAAATTCATAGGTTTTTGGTTTCGTGAGCCTGATGACTATTACTGCATGCAAATTATACCAGAAATGTTATGTATGATTTGGGTTGGGGTTTTGGCACAGCTTTTGGCACTGAAAGTTCATGCATGTTGGTAAAAAAGCTCCTTAGCAGATGTTTCTGACAAGGAGTTCATTGCAGAACTGGGACTAAGTGATACTGCTGCAGTTGTGAGGGCATGTGGACAACTGGAAGGGCACCTCTGGGTTGTAGTTATATTTGAGCTCTTGTTGGAGAGAACAGGATCTAAAAGCACCTTGTTTGTGAGTATGGTAGCAGGAATATGGACATAAAGTGGACTTAATCTTATGATAACACTCCCTCATAGGCAAAGAAGCCTTCATCCTGCTGCTAGGTAGAATTATTAAACTTCTTGGAATCCCCTTGCTCTCACTGAACTGATTTTGTCCTGTGATGCCTTGCCCCAGCAGCCACCTTTCGTATGCCAGTAGCAGCAGGGACCTGTGAGACACATGACTGGAAGGAGCATTTTGTTGTTTGTGAGTGCCAACTGCTTTCTCAGCCTGAGCTCAAAACATTGCATGCCAAGCTGGGGCTTCTGCTAGCTGAATATGTAAAAGCTGAGCTTCAAGCCACTATAGGCTTTATAATTGCTTATTGCATTAACTTGGATGCACTGTGGAGCATGCTGTGCGTTACTCTGATTTTATTAATATAAAAGCTGAAATGACAAATTAAAGGAAAATGAAAGGGATTAGCATGACTCCAGGTTAAACATAAGCAACAGGATTCAAAGAGCTCCTGGAGAATAGAGCTCCTCTTTCAATAAAATCTCTCCATTTATAAAACATTTAGAAGGAATAGGAGAAAATATCTATATGCCATATCAGGAAAATTACCTTTAAATGGTATGTTTCACAGGAGTTTCCACAAGGCATTAGTAGCTTTCCAAGAAACGGAGACCTTGTTTTTATGTTAATGATAACTGAAATAAAGGCAGAGGGAGGAAAAATGCAAAATGCTCTGCCATATCATCTGGATTGGTTTAGAATAAGTATCTGTCGTTGAAAGTTTTCTCCTGGCTAGTGGCAACTCTTTAAAGGAAATAATTGTTTTTCTTTGTTGCTTGATGATAATCATTGCTAAATGCAGGAGCACAGTGAAGGGGGAAAGATCTGGTTTATTTCATTTTCCTCTGTTACATTTTGTTGCCTCCTTCCCCCTCCAGGAACATAAATAATGATAATAATAAACACAGGAAAAAACCCTCAGGTAAGTTACAAATGAAATGCAGGAGATGTATTTTTATAAATGAGAGTGCAAATGTCACACTGGTAAAATCAGGAAGAAATGTGTGAGTTCTGAGCTTCCCTGAGCTGGAGGGAAAGGCTTAGGAGATTTGATTTCTGAGCACTGGCTAAAGAAACAACTACAATGGAAGTGTCTGTTTTCATTAAAAATGCAAGCCATGAAAAGCTCAAAGCCTGATTACAAGGCCCTAACTTTGACTCTTAAATTAGTTATAATGCTCTTAGAAAAAGAATAAATAAAATGTTTAATCTTGAATCATCAGGCACTTGCCATGGCAGGCTGCAATCCACATGTAAATGTCTGGTGAAGTTGTTTGGTGAAAGCCAGCACCACCCTCTGTAGCACCAGAATGAGAGAGCAAGAGAAATGGAGAGAAAGGGAATAAAGTAGTTCCTAAAGATGCATAACAAGGTGGGGATGTGCTCAGTGTTTAAACTTGTGCCCAGTGGAGCACTTTCCCCAAATGTAGCCAAAACAGAAGGAGGATGTAGACTTCTCCCCTGTTAAACTAATGCCATGATACATGCTAGTTCATTTGGAGTCTATAGGGTAGGATGAGATCTTAGCTTTTTGCCTCCTGAGTCCATGTCTAGGATCTTTTATCACAGGAATGACCTTTTATAGTGTAAAGGAGGATCACAGTGCTCACTGTGCTGGGTTTTGCAGCCTGTTCTAATAACCTGTGTGTTCTCTGTGATGCACAAGCTCTAAGCATGGGTAAATAGGCAGCTGCTTCGTGCATCAGACTACTATGGGTAGCAAAAAAGCCAGGCTCATACACTGGAGAAGAATATAAAATAACAAAAATATTGGTCATACGTGTTTGTGCTTGAGGGGAAAATGGTGCATTCTGTTTGGTCCTATCCTCAAAATCTAAAAGAGCATAATGATGAGTGTCCTTGGAAAAGTATGATGTTGGGAGACTGAAGTATACAGGTGAAGACTGTTTTTACTTGTGTTTTTAGCCACTAAATTGCCCCCAAATGCACTTTATTTTTGACTATAGCATAATGAAGCATTTCTGTTGTTTCTCTGAGTTTTATCATAAGATCATTGCTAGGGGTAGTTACAGCTGCAAATTTAATTGTCTGCTTCTGTATCCTAATGCCTGTGGAGCAGGTGAGCTCATAATTTATCTGCTGAAAAGTTTACTTGCAGTCTGTGTGCTTATACACAAGCTTATACACAAGCTGAACAGCTTTAGAGGTGTTTCTAAGATATTCAAACTATTTTCTATCCAGTCTGTTTCTTTGCTGTGTTATTTAGATACCCAGTTCACACCAATGGACCTGCCTCAGGTGAGTGCATTTTGTTTTCCATTCCCGGTGTAAAACATTGAAGGAGTCCATTAAAAGAAAATGTTAGATATTTTTCTTAAGCTAGATATCCTTGGGTCTGATAATATTTTCTCTGGATATGAACTGAGGATTTGGAATATGGGATTAACTTAGATAGGTGCTATGCTGGACCTTATTCGTGCCAGCAGTGAGGGGCTGGTGGAAAATGCGAAGCTCAAGGGCAGCCTTGGCTGCAGTGACCATGAAGTGGTGTTCAAGATATGTAAGACAATGAGAAGGATGTATAGCAAACTTGCTACCCTTGTCTTCAGAGGAACAGACTTTGCCCTCTCCAGGGATCTACTTGGTATAGTAATATGGGATAAAGCCTAGCAGGAAGACAGGTGTTTAGTGTTCAAGGATCAGCTCCTCCAAGCAACGTGCATTTCAACAAACACTAAACTGGGAAAAAGCCAGGAAGCCCTCATGGATGAACAAGGAGCACCTGGACAAACTCAAACAAAAAAAGGAATCCTACAGAGCATGGAAGTAAGGACTGCTAGCCTGGGAGCAATACAGAGAAAAATTGTCCAAGCAGCCAGGGATCAGCTTAGGAAAGCTGAAGCCCTGATAGCATTATATCTGGACAGGGATATCAAAAGCAACAAGAAAAGCACCTATAAATATGTAAGTGACAAAAGGAAGACTAGGGAAAATGTGGGTCCTTTCTGGAAGGAAATGGGAAACCTGGTTATCTGTGATGAAGAAAAAGCCGAGGTACTCAGTGACTCTTCTTGCCTCAGTCTTCACTGACAAGTGTTCCAGCCCCACCACCCAAATCATGGATGGTAAGGGCAGGTTATTTCCCCCCTCTGTGCCAACACAAGAGGGAAGTGGACCTGTTAGAGTAAGTCCAGAGGAGGCCTTGAGGATGCTTAAAGGTCTGGAGCATCTCTACTATTGAGACAAGCTGAGAGGTTGGGCTTGTTCAGCCTGGAGAAGAGAAAGTTCCAGGGAGACCTTATAGCAGCCTTTCAGTGCTTCCAAAGGAGTAAGCAAGAAAGCTGAGGATGGACTTTTTATAAGGGCAGGCAGTGACAGGGCAAGGTGGAAGGGCTTTAAACTGAAAGAGAGTAGATTTAGATTTGACATGAAGAAGAAATTGTTTACCGTGAAGGTGGTGACACATGGCACAGGTTGCCCAGAGACACTGTGGATGCCCCATCCCTGGCAGTGTTCAGGGCCAGGTTGGATGGGGCTTGGAGCAACATGGTCCAGTGGAAGGTGTCCCTGATTGTGCAGGGGGTTAGAACCAGATAAGCTTTAAGGTCCCTTCCAACTCACACCATTCTATGAATCCATGATAGGTAAACAGGATTTTGAGCTCTTTTCTGAATCATCTGACTTTTTAAGGCTCATCTCTCAACTGGATTAAGGTCCTTAAATCCCTTCTGGAAACGTCAGAGCAACCACTGGATTTTAGAAATACAGGACCTGCTTCTGTAAGAAGAGCTGTAAATGAGCAGTGTTTGAAAAGCAATGAGAAATATGTAGAGAAAGGAAGGCTCTTTTCTGAAGCATGCTCCAAATGGGAAGGACACTTGTGTAAGTCTTTGGAAATGAATGAGTTATATTGAATAACCCAGAGTCAACAGCTCTGTAGCTCTCTCTGCAGTTCTCACACCTAGCTCTGAAAATGTAAATTCTTTGTGTCTTGTTGTCAGCAGCATTTGTTTGAACCCAGATGAAATATTGTAAAGTTTTCAAAACAAGTTTTGTATTTCATCTTGATAAAAGGCATTCTCCCAGCTGCACAGGTTCAGAAATAGCCTCCCTTTGCCTGCTCAAAGCCATATGCTGCTGGCAGCCCTACCTGATTATTTGATTCTCTTTCTAGATCTTCCTTTTTGGAAACGAAAAGCAATTTCTTTGACTGAAGTGAAAAATAGGTTAGCTCCCCCATTAACAAAGAGAATATTTTGTCTCTAAAGTTAAAATAAACAGAAATCAATGTCTGATCTACACTCAGCATGCATTTTTACTCTAGACATGGTTAAGATGGCTTTGCATTGAATTCTGATGAAGTTGACAGTGGAATAATTTAAACATGTGTAATTTTTCTAGTGTGTTTCAATGTGTTAGCAGTAAAACCTCTTAAACAGAACTTCCTGGGAGTGATGCTGCCTTATAACTGGGCTGACTGCAGTATCTGTCCTGTCCTTTCAGCAAACAGAAGAGAAAACCCTGATATCTGGGTATCAATCAAAGCCCTTATACAGATAGTGCAAGCTGAATATACATTTATGGAGAGGCTTATTTCCCCTCTGTCTGTCTTCTGCCTATACATGTGAGCTGTGCATGCCTGTTCAGAACAGCAGTAATTCTCTTCTGTTCCTTGTTGTCTCTCTTGCCCTGCTATTCTAGAGACTAAAGAGGAAATGAGAAATGAGCAATGAGAAAACCTTCTGCCAGTATTTCTGAACTGGGTGGAATCAGGAACTATCTGCAGTTCTTACAGTAAAGCCTGAACCTCTTCATTTTCCAGATCACCAGAACCTTGGCCATCTTGAGTTTCCAGATTGATGGCTGTTAGATTTCATTCAAACAAATTAGGATAATTCATCTAGTAGGGCATCCTGAGAGTTAAAGATTTGGTGTCTTTCTGCACTGGGAAAAGCAGAAACATTTAATTTTTTTTGTGTGTGTGATGGAAGCATTCTTTCAAATGTTGTCTTTCTTATCTGATGAGAAATGGCATTTGCCTTCATTATATTGCATTTGAGAAGTATCAATTTGTCTTATTGAAGCAAAATCCTTTTTGAAGAAATCCTTTACTGTGAGGGTGGTGAGGTGCTGGCACAGGGTGCCCAGAGGAGATCTGACTGCCCCATCCCTGAAAATGTTCAAGGCTGGGTTTGTTGGGGCTTTGAGGAACCTGGTCTGGTAGAAGTTGTTGGATAGAATGGATAGAATGGTTGGAACTGGATGTTTTTTAATGTTCCTTCCAACCATTCTATATGCAAATATTTGGACTACCTCTGAATGAAATACTTCAATAAAGTTCCTGCCAGACCCTCACACTGAATATGCATTTTGTCTGGGGAAACTCATCTGTAAGGATGTTTTTTTCGGGGATAACTTCAAGTTCTTGTTCTTGATTGTTTACAAAACAACTATACCCTCTCCAGGTCAGTGACTGCTTCCTCTTGATGCTTAAAATTACCTTTGGATGCAGTGTAACTCCTGACTTGTAGCTCTAGGGGTAGAGGAGTAATTAGCAGTTGAAGAATGAAAATGATTTGGTCAATACTTCAGTTCTTCTGAAATTTTGGACTAGGAGTAGTCTCGCTGGAAAACCAGTGACCTTTCTTTCAGTCAGTATTCATGCTTCTGGAGGCACTCTCACCAAATCATAAGCTACCTTTACAACAATGTCTTATTCATTGCATACATATCCCCTTCCTCTAATATTTTCTGCACCTGATTATAACATATGTTGTTCAATTATGTACCAGAGAGATAATAGTAATATTCTTCGGATAAGTACATTAATATCTGTATTTTTTCCAGAACAGTTCAAACCAGTTCTGTCTTCTCACTGTAAATGTTTAGGAGGTTCCCTTAGATTACTATAGCTTGGACGGATGATTCAAATGATGGCTATTTAAAAGAACAGTAGTTTTCTTTCTTATAAACATACTTCAATCAGTGCTGTGTTTAGTGAAGCAACATTAATCTCAGGGACTAAAACCTGTAAAACAAAGTAATACAAAGAGAAACTGAAGTTGAAAACTATGAAAGTCCATGTTACTCTAAATTTAGGAAAAGTAAACAAAAGATGTCATCCTCGATTTGTAGTCGAATGTGCACAGTGAGAAAATGTGAATGTTATAAATGGGCAACAAATTAGGTTTAAAAAAAACCCAAACCAAACAAAACTCCAACTTTCTCTCCATGCTCAGTTTCATGTTGAGTGATATTCTATGTAAAGGAAATTCCCATTCTCTACATCTATAACATTTTTTACCACCTTGACAAGAACCACTTAATAATGTTAAATGAGAAAAATCTTCAACATTCTCAAACACCCCCCCAAGTTCTGCAAACAGTATAAAAATTACTAACAATGTCTTGTTTATTCTGAATTAAGTGTATTAATGAAAAAGGAGGATTCACTCAAGAATACCCATTACTGTCTATTTTGTTGTGATGATTTATGTTGGAAGTATGATGCTTTTCCTTCTTTAGGTCCTTCCAGAATATTTGTTTTACAAACGTATTGCATAAAAGATCTGCTTTCTAATCATTATGAGAAATAACTCCATTGTGAAAAGAGGGGGAGAAAGTGTCTAAACCTCTCTAGGTGGAAAATAATTCTAAATTGAATTTTACAAGTCACTGTGGTTTTATTAACACCGATAAAATAAAATAAAGTGAGGGAGAGAAGGAGAGGGAGAAAAGAAATTCAAAATCAATCATATTTTAGCAGAGACTGCTCAGTGACTTGCACAAAACAAAATTAATCTTGTTTGGGAACAACAGGAAGTATATAATAGAAAATAAGGGTAAGATTGATCCTGAAGTTAGACAGCTTTGTTGCCAAGCTGCTTATACACAAAGGAGGAAAAAAATATTCAGCTCATCTCCAATAAATTATTAATCTATTTTTCTTACAATATTGTTAATGCTTGTGTCATAAAAGAAAAAGATCAAAGCAAGTGTATACTCAGCAGCACAGGCTTGGTGCAAAAATCTTCTACTATTGGAATAAATATGATTTTTTTATTAGTATGCTATTTATATTGCAAAAAATTAGATTTATTTCGATTTCCAGCCCAAGATTTCTGCACAAAATATGTCGTGTTCTTGGCACAATCAAAAATCATCAATTTGTTTTTAGTTGATTGGAAAGAAGCTGGGGTCTAGCTGTTTATAATCAAGTGGAATTACAGCCTGTAACAAAAATAATTGGCCTGGCACCAAGTGAGCATAACTCTCTAGAGTCAGACACATGCAACCTGTGGATCCCTTGTGTTTCCCAAATGAGGCTGGTGGTGTCGGTGTTTGCTCTGTTCTGTCCCATGGGCTCGACATACAATTGGTGTGGAAAGACACAAATTAGATCCTTGCTGGTCTCGTTGGAAAAAGGATGTCAGTTGGGTATAAGATGGGTTTCTGTGAGCTGTGGGACCCTGTCCTTGTGGATTTCAGCTACTCAGGTGGGTTCTCTTATGCCTTTGGAAGGGACATGCTTTTCCCTGGAGGAGGCATTAAGCCACATCTCAGATCTGCCTGTGCTGCTGGTAAGGGTGGAGTATCTTGCTGATTTCCCCTTTTTTCCTAGTTAGCATGAGAAAGGCTGCCATATCAATATGCTGCTAGGAACCCAGGCAAGCCCATACACACAGAACAAGTCTGCATAAGTATATAAAGCTAACCTCAACAGCAGGGAGAGAAAAGATGTAATAACTTGCTTCTGTTTTTTTTAGAGTGGAAATATAAAATTTAGGCAGTAGATGGGCATTAACATTTTTTAAAACCATAAATATGGTTTTAGTTTTGAGAGGAATGGTCTTAAATATTTTTCACCTATCAGCCATCCTCCCCTCCCGACCCCCAAAAAAAGTTGATATTTTCTGATATCCTTCTAGACTTCTATTTGCCTTTCTGCCATTGCTCGCTTTTAGAGACCTAAGAAAACATATTCTCTTCTGTAAAAGAAAATCTATATTGTTATTCACTTAAATGCAAGTACTGTAGTATTTTTAATATTTGAAGCAACTGAATCCTGTGTCAGTTGCAGAGCTCAGTTTCTCCTTTGGCACGAAGAATTGTTCCATTAAGTTGTTTTGCTGCCTGGGAGCTCTGTTGACACTCTTCAGGTACAGACTCTGAAGGAGAGTTAATCTTTCTCCTTCTCTCCTGTTCAATATTTTCCTTGCTTGATAGACAGATTGGCTCTCAAGATTTTTAATGAATGGTGGCACCTTTCAGCTGTAGGTGACTAGTATTGAACCTGGCTTGGGTTAGGAATAACTCAAGACAGACTGTACGCAGTCTTTACCTTCTGACGGCTCTTGGGTGATGTCTGCACTATGACCCCCATTTTTAATAGCCACATCTTGAGACCTGACCTTGCAACTGATAGTAATCTCTATTGACATGCTCAGGCACGACCATTGCTTTGGGAGGAGGGTACTTCAAAGCCTGCATGAACTGCAGTGGCACATGGAGTGAAACTGTGGAATTCACAGCATGCCCTAAGTTTGCCTGGTAGGTGGTGTGAAGCTGTCACCAGAGTGGTGTGTTCAACCATTTTCATAAGTATAAACTGCAGAGAGATTTTAACTTTTTCTTCCTAGCAATTTACTTCATTTAGAAAATGCAGTTATTCAGTGTAGTGGTTTTGGCTGGGAAAGAGTCAATTTTCTTCACTGTAGCTTGTATGGTGCTATGTTTTGGATATGTGATCAAAACAGTGTTGATAACATAGGGATGCTTTAGCTATTGCTGAACAGTGCTTACACAGGCATAAAGGTCTTTTCCATTTCCCTTACTTTCTCACTACTGAGTGGGCTGGTTTCGCACAAGAAGCTAGGAGAGGACCCCTGGGACAGCTGGCCCCAACTGACCGAAGGGATATCCCATTTCATGTAATGTCATGGTCAGCAGTAAAGGCTAGGGGGAAGAAAGAGGAAGGGGAAGATGGTCAGAGTGATTGTGGATGGCGTTTGTCTTCCCAAGTAACTGTTATGTATGATGGAGCCCTGTTTCCCTGGAGATGGCTCAACCCCAGCCTGTGGGTTGGAATTAGGGAATTAAGTCCTTAATTAATCTTGAGTGCAGCTTTTGTTTTGCCAATTAAACAGTCTTTATCTCAACCCACAAGTTTTCTCACTTTTACTCCTCAGATTCTCTCCCCCATCCCACCAGAGGGGTGGGGGAGTAAATGGGAGCAAGTGTTTAACTTCCCATCAGGGTTAAACCCCAATTCGGGAACTTGCAGAGGTGTTAGAGGAAACATTACTCTATGCTTGGTCTTCTAGGAGGGATACATTTGTGTTGATATGCGTGCTCAGTTTCTTAACGTATGTAAGTGCAATGGGCTGTAGATAGCTGTGTTGTTTTTGCACATGCGTGTAGAAATGTGATTGTAGTTGCATGTGTGTGAAGACTCGAGTATATCTGCTAAGGTGTGTAGATTTACTGCTTCTATTGTCTAACCTTTTGGAGCAATGCTAAGTCAAGAGCACAACTTGAGGCAGTGTCTCAGCATACTTACTGGTGCAAAGCTTTAGTGTTCAACCTCATTAACACTTACTCTTGCTGCCCCCTTTTCACAAAATGGCTTTTGGTACTTTTTAACCTCTGGCTTTGCTCCTCCAATTTATAACAGAGTTTCTTTTATCACCCAGGATTGGACCACGATGATAAAGACACAGCCTTATCCATGTTGGCTGGCACCAGTGCCTTTTGATATTCAGTGAAGGTGCCTTTGAGCAGCATCTGCTCCTTCTGTTTTTGTAATTCCATTTTCCAGAAATGTAGAACTAGTAGTGGTATATTTAAGAATCTTGGTGGATTGCCTTTAACTATCATATCAGAAATGACACAATCAGGCTTGTAAGGCATGAAGCAAGTCGGTCATCTGTGCCTCATCAGTTGTTTGGAACACGAGAATGAAGGAAACTTAGCTCCAGCAAAGCAATGGGTTGGATTTACAAAGTCTATCATTACAGACCTTCAGAGGTCCTTAGTCCATATATATATATATATATATATATATATATATATATGCATATATATATATATATATGCCATGCTCTTCATTCCTCTTCCAAACCACTGTATACAAATTTTATGCCTTTGGAAGGTCTCAACCAATTCTGGCTCAAGGGGACATCAGTCTTTCAGATGTACATGTTTTCTGAGTGTTCTTTTGTTTAACTGTCATAAAGAAACCATGTAGCTGTTTGATGTGAGAAATCATTTTGCCTACGTGACAATGACATCGCTTTCTGTCTCTTTTATCTTGCAGTTCTCTGAAAGGTTGCAGTGTAGCAATTTATGAGAATCATAATTTTGTCCTTTTTCCTGATTAATTTTTCTACTGTAGATTTTTCCAGTCTTGAATTATGCAACTTTTATCTTTTGATTCATGTTCCCCGCTTTTTGCAGCAAGTCTATTGTGGGTGTTTAATTACAGCTGACTCGTAATTGCTGTGTTTTGGTTTTTTTTTTTAACTGGAAGTTTGTAATTGCGATATCAGCAAGTAATTCAGTCATACTGTGTAAAACTCAATGTATCAGATGCTGATTTGACTTTAGTTGAGATACCTTTTCCTTGTTCTCTTGAAAATGATTACATCTTTTTTCCCACTTGAACGATTTCCTTTTAATTCTTTCTTGATACAAGTTATATCTCTCCTGTTTATCTCTCTCTTCCTCTGTACTTAGAGATTATAAGGCTCTTTCTTCCCACAACCATACCATTTCAGAAGTTTCTTTTTGCTTCTCCATCGGTTGCTTCAAATAAAGTTGAGGTTTTTCTTGCCTACTAGATTGTACCTGTATATATTAGTAACGTTTCAGAAGATGACAGCAAAAATTCTTCGAGATAAATCTCTCCACTAAGATTTCCAAGGCAGCCTTGGTTGTTTGGTTTCTTTTATTGAAAAATCTGAACAACCTTAAAACAAATATCCTGTATTTACCTTCTGAAAATCAGTCTATTTTTATACACTTTTCCTAGTTCAGTATGTGAAGACCTTGTTCTTATCACCACAGCTACTTTAAAATTCTGATGAATGTTTTCTTAGCTCTCTGATGCTCAAACTATCCTTACAGTCTAACAAAAGGTTTGCCATTCTTGTTATTGCTACTAAATACTTCCCATGCCTGCGGACAGGCCATTAATAGAACTGTGGTAAATCTCCAGTCCAGAATAATCCATTCTGTGCGATCTTTCAGTAACTACAATATTGCTTGTACAACCCCTGTCATTTAAGAGAATATCCAGTGGAGAAGTGATGCATGAGCAAATGATACTTAAAAGACAAAAGAGAAGCTTGCTCATTAGTAAATGCCATGTGGTGAGGTTATGGTTCAACAAAAAAAAAACCTTTAAAATCAATCTCTGCTTCTCTTTTGTCAATTTATAACATCAACACCACTGCTGGACTGCAACTTTCTCATGTTGGAAGCAGAGCTTAATGCCATAAACTGTTTCTAAATATGCATTAAATAGTTACACATTCCCAAGTCCCCGAGCCAACTGAGAGTTATTATTGATTCTGTTTTACATTCTAAATAGATCTGAATCTTCATTTGCTTCAAACATAAGACCAGGGGAAAACCTATTCACAATTACAAAGTGAAATGCAGTTGTCAAGCCTCACCCTTGCAGAGATGGACACAGCTGGCAGGGCAAAGGGAGGGGGATGTGGTAATAAGGGGACTGCAGGTGAGCCTGGGTAATGACCCCTGGTGTGGCTGTTGGGAGGAACCGAATTGGAGAGTGCTTAACTCTGACAGTGTGTGCCCTTACAGCTCAAGGTGATAAACCAAGCGGTGGGTGATGCAGAGAAGTAGGTGAAGTGCTGTGAGTGAGGAGAGTCAGATACGGGCACCTGCTGAGCCTCAGCTTTTCTCCTTTAACAAATTGTTTAATCTCTCTGGGTGGGATTTGTCTCATCTAATGTTAGTGATCAAAAGTAACTGCTTAACTACCCGTGGATTTTTTAATTATGCACCTACTAAGAGGAAATGTATGCCAAAACAAAGAAAAGGCAGGTAGGAGAAAGTTGTCCTGTTTGGTTACACTGCTGGAGATAAAAGCAATAGCTGAGCTGAAGTTCTTTGGCATCAGTAGGGGGCTTTGCTTTTATTTTCATAGATCTCTGGGGTAAGACTGAAAGTCTTCAGCTCTGGACACTCTCCTGTGCGTAGGAAAGAGATATTTAACTCTGGGACAAATCTGTCCAGACAGAGATTTGTTTAGCCACTTAAAATTAAATGTTAAGGTCCATTTCTGGAATGGCTTTTCTATCCTCTGCATTGTCTTAGTGACTCAAAGATCAGAGAGCCATAACTAGAGGTTTCTGTTTCTCAGGAATAAGTGTTTGTGGCAGTCAACAAAGAATTCCCTCAGCCATCCTTTTGGGAAACAAGTCTGTTTTGCTTCTTGCCCAGCCTAGCAAGAGGGATTAGATGAGCTTCCATCCAAGAGCACGTTAAGTATGTGTCAAGCCAGAAACTGTCTCTCTGGACAATGAAGTCCCTGGTAGGGAAGGAAGCTGTCAAGGTTGGACACAATTTGAAGTGTGATAATTAGTGTCATGATCTATCTGACAAATCCTGAACTATGAAAATCAGTACTAATGTCAAAATCTAATCACACGTGAAAGCCAAAGTATTCCTCTGTGGTTCTGAGCATGTAGGTGTATGTGCTTATATGCCTATGCAGATATTTTTATATGCTTATTTATATGTATGTGTGTTTGTCTCTGGAAAGTGATCTTTTAATTATGTAAATCAAATTTCGGCCCTGAAAGCTAGGAGAAACTTTTCCAGGTAAGATTGAATCACTAAGCTTTTTTTATAACATCTCATTATTTTGTATTTCTAAAGGACGGTGAAACATTCTGCACAAACTCTTATTTTATAGAAAAATCCCCTGTATTTGTCAAGGCTGAAAAATTGCTTGGAAACATTTTATCCACAAGGGGGTCTGCATGTTGGGAAAAGTGTGGGAGAAGTAAGAGAGAACAATAATAAAACAGATGCAACTAATCTGAAGAGAAATGTTTTGACAAAGACCTTTGAAAGACTTCAGTGCAGAACTAGGAAAACTTTTAAACATTAAAAAACCCCAAACTTTAAAATAGACTGGTTATCCTGCAGGGATATCAACACTAAGGACTTCTGGTGGATTTTCAGGTAACTCACTGTATTTCTGTATACTCTGACCATCTTGCTTGCTAGTCAGCGGTTCAGGATGGCTCCGGATTAAGTTTACATGACATGAGATGATGCCAGGAAGAGATGCATCCTTTGTATCTGGAAAGATCATTGCCATGTTCAGCATGACCATATAATGTAGAAGCAGTTTGAGATGAACACAGTTAAGCTAATCCTAGTATTAGTCCTCACTTTCTCAGCTTTCTCAGGTTTCAGTTCGCTGAATGGTGTTTTGTGATCCTGACATACCTTCAAACCTGAAACAAACACATAATGAATTGCTCTATTTGTTTAGGGTTTTTTTTGTGAACCAGTACAAAGCAGAGACTATGCAGAGTCCTTCAGCACCGAGGGGATCCTGTTCTGAATTCATGAGAAGCCAAGAATATTGCCCCACATTCAGACCTCTGGAGGTTAAGCACCCATTGCTGGTTTGCAGGGTCATTTGGAGTGAATGTGGGATGGATGGGAGAGGGTAGGACACCTGTGAAGTAAGGATCAGGGAGTGGGGATGGACCATTAGAAAATCAAACAATACACTCATGTTAAACTTGCAATGTGCCTTCCAGAAAGGATGTGGTCTTTTGGTTCTGATGTTTGCAGCATTTCAGCAAAAACTAAATTGGAAAATTTTACTTCTTGTGTTTATGACTTTCACCAAGGTTTACTAAATACTAGTGTGGGAGTTAGAAAAGCTAATTCTTCACCAGTATCTTGTAATGATAGTTATTCCCTTCAGTACTTCTAAGGAAAGAAACAATTTTTCATCTCTGTGCTCTTCACATTATCATACTAGGGATGAGTATTAAAAAAAAAACACCTATCTTATTCAGGAAAAACAAATAAGACCTTTGCTAGCTCAACATTAAGAAAACTGTTGCACTGTACTAGAACAAAAATTGAGAGTCTTATCAGAAGGCAAAGAGTGTTTGCCAAAAATATTGTGTTCATGACCTATAGTGGTGGATTTTCCTTACTAATAATCCATCTGACATATGGATTAGACCTTGTGGAAAAGGAATAACATTGGTTGCCACTGACAGATACTTTGAACTTATTTGGAAGAGAAATAGGGAAGGCATTAGAGGCTTTCTAATAGCATATTAAATGGATGTGACCCCCTTCTACCTCTGCCTGCAATTCCATTGAAACTGAAAGGCAGAGTGAAGCTGGTTCTCAGCTGGAGATCTTATCTGATATCAGAGATACTCACAAGCTAATATTATGAAGGGCTCAGACTTCTAAATATGCATAAAAAACTTCAATAGGCTGGACACCTTCACAATGTTCTTTGGGATAGCTGGTGGATTCAGAAGATGCTTGCCATTGAACATGAATGACTCATGAGCATTAAACACATATTAGACGTACCCCCAGTTAGACTCCTGTTTGGCTTTGATTCTCTCTTGATGCATCTGGGAACACAGGCGCAATTGTCTCTACTACTCAGTTCTTTGGCAATGTTAGCAGAAAAGCTTCAGGAGATGGGACGATGATACCCACCTAAGCTAAATGGATCTAAATAGCATTCATTTTATCAATGTGAAATGGAAAACTTCTTGTAGTTTGAAGGGCAATAGGTGTCTAACTGTCCAAGCCAGAGCACATCTGCACAGAAACATGCAGCTCTGGTGAACTTTCAGAGCTGACCTGAGGAATTCTTGGGCACCTAAATTCAGAAAAGTGATCTGGAAGTCTCCTGATCTGGGGGATGTGTGTTGTGTTATGGCTTGGGTTTCTTGGAGGGTTGAAAGGAAATAGCCTTGTACCTCATGCCGTGTTGTCATCAGCCTTTTCTCCTCCTCCCTGAGACACTGCCAAAACACAATACAGCCAGGCTGCAGGTGAAGACTGCCATGAGCTGCCTGTGCTGCTTCCCCTACCCTCATATGATGAAAGTAACAATACTAACTCTGTTATGCCTCATTCTATGGACTTAATTTCAATCTGATAAAAACAAGGGCAGCCAAGGTTAGGTCTTAATTTAGGGCAAGACCTGCAGCCTGCTGGGAGAAAGAAAGTGGTAACTATCTTGATATTCATCTGCAGAGTACAGCAAAAGAAAGTCAGACCACCCCTGATATGTGGGATAAGATCAGCTGTTGGAGAGAGGACCATTCCCTGCAGGATTCTACTGTCTATGGTTTTAACAGGTACATGCAAGTTCAACTTCAGTTTCTTCTTTACAATCTTCACGGAAGCTCTGACCTTCCCCTGACAGGTACAGCTCATCCATAGAGTGGTAAATTGAATTTTCGTATGTTTCTGAGAAGTGTTGAGCCAGCTCTGGGTGCATTAAGAGAGCTGGACAAAATCCTATTGGCATTGCTGGGGATGCTTGATAACTTGTTCTGTGTTAAGTGCTTAAATTCTGATACTCTATAGATCTAGGCTTAAACTGATACCATTGTGAGACATTAATAACAAGGTTCTGTCTTTTAAATCATCGATCAGTTCTGGGGCTGTCAAAGCCCACAGTATGAGAAAATTGCTGCCTGACAAATAGAAAAAGCTAGAGAAAGTAGAAGTTGAGCAACTCAATAGCTTTTGAAATCATCAAATTGATGGCTCAGTAGATACCTGGTGAAGATATGGCTTTTTATAACGACAAGAAAAGACTCAGTCAAAAATCCACTGTTTGGGTGGAGATTCATGGAATGGTTGGATGGAAAGCAAAACCCTAACAGCAATAAAAGAAATCCCTAGCTGGCAACATGATTATTACCTGTGCCACTGATTACAGCTAGGACTGTATCGCTTGAAGCCCATACCAACTGTCTTTCCAGGTAACTAGATCTGGATTGTTTGTCCTCAGCCACCCCCTAGTTCTGTCAATGTGTTTTGGAAATGATTTGTCATGCTTTGCTTGGGTGAGGGCATTACATCTAGAGACAAGGACACAGGCATTGGTAAGAGGTTGCCTGGTGCATGTGGCTAAAAGGATTCTGTTACTCTAACCAGTGTCTTACATGGCTTCTATCAAATGTGACAGGCCAACATTCCCTTGCAAGTAAATCAGCTGTCCTGCTAGATATCAAAGGTCTGCAATTTGTCCATTACAGACAGAACAGAGACAGCACCTATTCTGTCTGCCTTTAAATCTTTGCCTTCACAGCTAGCCTGGCTTGTGAAGATACTGGTCTTAAGTTTAACTTCAGAATCAGCAGAAAACAGCCATTTTCCATTTGCAGGGAGGCACAATGAATGATTGGAATAGGTATAAAAATCACTTTCTGTTTTATGATGTGTGGATTAATGAAAGTATTAAACCATTCTAAATGATAGATAAGGAAATTATTTCCACTGTAGCTTGAAAGAAATAAAACTGCTCTGTCTTAAATTTAAGAGGTTTAAAACTTCGCAAGCTCATCAAAAGTGCATGGGCAACAAAGAGGGGCAAGTTTATAACCATTTATGGATCACCCTAATTTTTTAACATTCATCATTTTTCTGCTTCATTACTGTTAGTGTTTCCCATAAGCTTTGAGAAACCAACTAATTTCACCAGAAAAGAAGAGTAACTACAAGTCAGGCTAATATGTTTTTATGGGCAGTGCTGGGATTTTCCTATTTTATTGCCATTTTGCACTATTAATTTTATATCATTGACATTGTTGTCTTCATTGCTCATGTCCTGCAGGCTTGAAAAGGATTATTTACTGTGCTCAGAGATTCAAGCTGGAACTGAAATGATTCAAATGCATGGTTCAGTTGGACAGTACAAGTGCTCTAATGTGACTGTTTCTGGCTTTGTACATGGAGCAGAGTTCAGTTTTTTGTTGTTTTCATTTGCAGCTATGATTGACTGTGGCTTGTGTGTGATTGTGTTTGCATTGGAATATGTGCAATCACCAGTGTACCTGTAGATGAATATGTGGTCTCTTGTGTGGTTTTATATACTCATATGTAAATAATGTCAACTTGTTAATGTATGATCCTGACTGTATCCATATACTTGTACTAGTGTTTGCACGGAGGTGTAGTTTAATGTATGTGACATAAAGATGTGTGAATTCAAATAAGAGAACGATGCTCTGTGTAGGGTGACTGCAGAACTATTCATGCATACTTTGTGCAGTAATAGTTTGCTCGAGCATGGTAATTGCCAATAGAAGTTCACACAGACCATAAACTATTATGATTATTATTATGATCATAAATTATTTCATCTTTAAGAACACCTGGAAAATGGGTCTGTTTATTGGTGCCTGGAGTTTGTCATGATGTCTTGGAAGCTCAGTCCTAAATAGGTAACAGGCTTTTCCTAACCTGATGTGCTGGATAAGGACTGGTAGAATGCGCTCATTTATTGCATTTATGTAAAAATAGAGAGCAGCTGGTTTAAAAAGAGGCTGATATGTCTCATGTGGGGCAAGAAGTCATGGCTCCAGCAGATGATTAGAAGAACAGAATTGCAGGACAAGGGGAGAGGAGCAAGAAGCCATAGTTTCTTCAGTGTAAATAGTGAAAAACTGCCTTTGATTTCCCAAGAAACAGTCTGTTCCCTCCCCAGCTGCTTGCTGCCTTGCACAAAGCTTTATGTAGTTTTCTGAAGCCCTAACAATTCTGTCTACCCTTTTCAAGAACCAAAAGCCTCTTGACCTCATAAATCCAGACTCAGAATCATAACTGTGTTATTCATAGTACTAGCTGCGTAAAACTGAAGACTCATCTGGGTCGTTCACCCTCCTCATATTATCTGCTCTTGTGCATTTTAATAACACAAGAAACAACTCAAATCAGGAAAAGAATAACTTTAGCTTTCAAGTTCTGTGTCCTTCAGAATATGTGACACAGAATTTCACCTAGCAAATCTTGTGTCATGCCTACATAATTAGCTGTGGAATTATGAACTGAAACTGCAGTGATATCTTTAAGACATCTAGGAAGACAAAAGGATTCTAAGCTGTGGCAAATCTGCCATATCCCTAAGTGTCCTGGATACAGAAGATCATCCTTATAAAAAGAATAAAGCAGAATGAAATAGGCATTTATAAACTGTGATCAAGGAGAAAACTCTCCAAGTCGGTCTTCTCCTTTCTATAATGTAATGATTTACTGCTGTTGCAATAGTAGAAATTTCCTACCTGACAGCAACATACCATGACTGGGCTTTAACATTCAGTTTCACCAAAACAAACATCAGCCATGTGAAAATTAACATACTCAAGTGAGATAATTTTAAGCTGATTAATAATACCTTATTTCTAATCAATAGGTCATTTATCTTAGCAAAATTCATTAATGTTTCTTGCTCTTTCCTATATTCATTTTACCCCTACCTAGCACTGAGCAAAGCCATTAGAATATTACATAATAGTGATGCCAGAAAAATGCTCCAGTAATCAAGAGAGTACTGCCCCAAATCCTGACGTTGACATTCTTTTGCCCCTCACTGCAGTAACTTACAGTGGATCTGACTTCTCCGTGTGCTGGATCCTGTTGTTCAGATGCTGCTGCTTATGCTGGGGGCTTCAGCTGGCTGTTAAAATTTATTATTATCTAATGCTTTTCAGAGTCTTACATGTAATTAATCAATAGGCATGCTCGGCTCAGCTTGTGTATCACAGGGCCAGCAGTTTCTCAGTCTGCTCCTTCTCACCCAGTTACATCAGCCTTCATTATTTTAGTGATCAGAGATCTCTTGAAGAAACCACATGGAGTTCATTAAGCAGATTATAGCATCCAGTCTTCAGTGCCTATTGAATGCCATGGGGATAACTGAAGGTGGTGTTGACTTGATTAAATAATTATGCATGAGATACTACTTGAATGTTCTAAAAATAAAAATATTTATTTTTACTACTTTAGATTTTCAAATTAAGCATGGCTCTATCCTTCAAATCGGGTATATTTGGATCCTTTCACAGGCAGAGTTTGTGTTAATTTAGGTGATCCTTTACTTAACAAGAAACATAAACCAAAGTGGTACTAATTTCTACAGAGTAATCTGCATGAGCCATGGCATCTCCAAGTGGGGCACAGAGCTGGAGAGCAACAAAGCAGAGCTGAAAGCAATAGCTGTCATACTGACCTGCGAAGTAGTAGAAGGTATTTAAATAGGCATCTAGTAACCGTGATTAAGCTGCAATTGGTTAAGAGAAAATGATTTCACAAAACCTCCCACTGGAAAGAAAATGTCAGTGAGTTTATGGTAAACTTCCTGTTATAAAAAGATTTGAACAGAAAGCCAGAAATCAGAATTATGAAAAAAGACCTTCTTTTTAGTTATAGCAAAATTTCAGTGTATATCATAAAATGATTAATATAAATGTCACTTCTAGCAAAGCAAAATCCGGTTCTAACAGAACTAAAATATCCCAGTTATCTGTTCAGTGCGTTGGAAAAAAGATAAAAGTTATTTAGGAAAATGTCATTCTAAACAAAAGTTCAAAAACCAAAACACATACAAAAATGACCATTTAAAACATTCAGCCTGTATTTAAGGTATTGACAAAATACCGATACACTTGCAAAGTGTTCCAGTTGTGACAAATGCGATGTTCTGACCAAAAATTGTGTCAGTGTGATAACTTTATGTTATTTCCAGGTTTCACCAAAGCAAATATCTTTAGCAATGTAAATTCATTTGGTTTTGGGACAGGAGACATCCTCTTTTCCTTTCACCTCAACTTAATTTGTAACTAATGCGGTGAGAGCAGCCGCCGCTGACATGAGGTGCATTCTTTTACTGTCAAGCTGAGCAGAAGTGAGCAGAAGTGAGCAGAAGTTTGTTGCCTGCTCGCATCCCATCAGAAGGCTGGGAAACTTTTGAGTGCAGCAGCAATCCTTAGTCTTTCTACTTATGCAGAAAGCAATTCTCTGCCCCCTTATATGACACCATGTGCTCAGAATCAGCCCATCCTAGCTATATTTTATGAAGATGCTCTTTTCTGCACATCGGTCAGTAATTTTTTCCCCTTGGCTTGCCATTTCTGACTGGTCATTTGTTATGGGGCTTGAGCAAAATTTCTTCTCTACCCAGAATAGGGTGTGAGGAATTTTTCTACAATCCTGCTGGGGAATGATGTAGAGTGAAAATGAACCTTTTATATAGGATGTTCTGAGCCCAGGCTAAAATTATTTATGACGCTATGCTAGTTTCTTCCAAGTCCATTTGTTCTCTGACAGGGATATTCATACTTTCTCAACTACGGTTCACACTGACAGTTTTCCAGGTACCTTCAGGCTATCAGTGATATTGAGAAATGAGACCAGATAAGAGCCAGCTTGTTTTCTGAACCTGGGCAGGTTTGATCTTTGTAGTAGCTCAGGGAATGGATTGGGAGAACATATAGGTTGTACAGACAACACTCACAGTACCTCAATGGGCCTGATCTAAAAAATCAATGTCTTCAGTGGATATTTGGATCCCAGTGCCTTCCCATGGAGATCAAGGGAAGCTAGGAGGAAGCTAATAACTTGTATTTTAAGGTAACCATGGTCCAAGCACACAGGAGTGGTAAGAATACAAGTTCCCCTGAGCCTTGTCATTTGGATCAGGGCTAACCTCTGAATGACACTGGATCAGATCTCTTAGATCAGGCCTCTGACCATTTCTGATGCTTATAACCCTCTGTAGTGTGGAGCTGCTGTCTGTTACTCACATTCTTTTTCCTCTGCTGTCTCTTCAGTTGTACAGCTCATGTTTGACAAAGGGGAAATTCCAATTTGGGATTCACCAGTGACTGTCACAGATCAGTGGCATTTACCCAGGGAGATGTCAAGTGGTGTCATGGAGGTGGAAGAAGAGATTGTTAATTTATTGAGGTTAACTTGTGAAATTAGCTTAATTTGCAATTTATAGCCCTTGACCATCATGAATTGTCCTGTGCAGAAAAAATCTTGCTGCCAGCATAGTAATTATGTCTTTGCACTAATGTGGAAAGATTTCTCTTCTTGCCTTGCTCCAGCATTCTAGTACACTGCCGTCTTCCCATGCCAGGTGAAATTCAACTCTTTTTGGAGCATTCTTTATTAACCTGGCTTTGCTCAAATCCTCCAGGGACGTTTAGCTTGGATTTAATATCATCATGCTAGGATTTGATCCTACACGCTTAGGATAGACACCTTTGCAACTATACACCATACACATTGCTTAACTGCGAGCCTCAACAACTTCCTTACAGCTAAAATGAAAACAGGAGAAGTGCAGGTGCTGACACGGGCTGTTGCTATGAGAAGGAATTTTACTTCCTAACTAGATTCTTTGACACTTTGACAGGTCACTTAGACACAGATGCAGATGAATGTAATTACACCCAGGAAGTGATTGCTGAAGCTTTCTTATTGATATGCATACTGGAGTACTGTTAAAATGGGTTCCTTTTTTATTTTCCCTTGAAAAAAAATATTCCCCTAGGGACTTATATGCCTTGAGTCAACTTGTCATCCATTATGAAAGGGATGCCATGGAATATCAAATGTGGAGGAGGCTTAGTTGAGTGCAGGAAGAAGTGAAGAACTTTTTTCTTTAGAAAATTAATTAGAAAATGTTTCCTTTCTCCTCCATTCATATCCTGAATGTCACCTTGATGCTGAGTAGAGGCCACCTATGCTGTCCCATATCTACAAGCAAGAAGCCAAGGTCCTGAGAAGAGATCCAGTGTTGATGGATCTAGCAGTAAATGTGTGACACAGTTCTTATACACAGCTCATCCTACACTAGACCCACAGGCAGTATGACTCAGTATAGGCACAACGAGATATCCATGTGTGACTAAGTATAGCAGCTCATGCTTTTTTGCTCTGGGGGACCTTGCTTTAGTATCATGGCCAGCATAATTAAAGGTCATGCAAGCCTTATCGGAATGGGGCACTGCTGCTTTTTTTATTAACATCACTGAAAGTGTAGGAAGAGGAATGTTTTAGAAGCATCAGACTGACAACCCATAGGTCCAGAACAGGTGGGTGGCAGCTCAGAGAAGCCATAAGGAGGCTGGGAAAAGCACAGCTGAAATAGCAGACAGTAAGCTGGGCCTTAGGAGAAAATCACAGGAGAGAAAACGAATTACCACAGCTTTGCTCATTGGTATCTTTCAAGGGGTTGTCCCACAGCTGAATACAGCCTCTCTTCATTAATCCTAAAGGAGGTTCAGTGAAATAGTGTCATTTGCCCATTCCTTATGCTCCAAAATCACTGCTGAGTTTAATACACATGACACTAACAAGGAAGCAAATTCAGATAGTTCAGCTCATTTCTGGATTTCTGTAATTGTATTCAGCATTAACAAAGATAATATATTGGAATAAATGGTCCAGCAACCAAGGACAAGTGAGTAAAAATCATGTTGACTCAAACTGGGATAGCCTTCAAATGGGCTGATATTAGATGGTTGATACATCTGCAATGCTAAAAGAAGTTACTAATAGCTATTTTTTTACCAATGGGGAATGAATTCATAGAATTTGCTCTTTAGGCTGGATGATGTGATTGCAGGTAAATACAGTAACTAAAAAGAAAAAGTCTTTCCTTGTTCTAAGTCAGGGCTCCGTTAGAGTGCTGTGAGACCAAATCCTGCAAGGTGCTTGATAGCTCTCCTTAATGGTGCTAACCACTTCTTACTAAATCAGAAGTCCAATTGGGCTTTTACAGCAGTTGAGGTTATTCTGTGCTTCTCTGCTCATAATTGTTTTGTGAAGAAGAATCAACATATTGAAATGTGCTCAAGCCCACTTGTCAGCTTCTGAAGCAAAATGACAAGGCAATAAATCCTGATTGAAAGCCTGACTTGATGCTCAGACCTGGACTCTTTAATGTTGATGAAAAGATTGATTGGCATGGCAGGGTGAGATACTTACTGTGCAAGTGCAAGCACTGCAAGGTAACTTAGTAACATCCAAACCAAACCCTGCTCTGGGATGCAAGATGGTCTGATGCCCTCAGTTGAGGCTATGTTTAGTTTTCTGTGGGTTTAGAATTAAAATGTAGCAGCAGCTGGAAAGCTATTGTGGAGATGGTGACAAACCTAGAGCAAAGAGTAGAACAGGTAGTACAGAACTACTTCCCCCTCTTTTACATCTTTTTCTGGTTTAAAAACAATGCAAACAAACCAAAAACCCAACCTCCCACATTACAACAATAACAGGCTGTCTTATGGGACCAGACCTCTCATTTGAGTGCTGCTTTTTTGATGGTTTTGTTTCTAGCCCCCTTTTTGAGAGACAAAGATTTTCAAGGTTTTGAAAAGCTAGGGCTATTGAAGATGTCCTGAAGTGGGCATCCTAATACAGAGCTCCTCAGGATAATCTGTTTGGAGGGGTTTTCCTTCACTTTTACAGAAAGGTCTGTGGTAAAGATTCTGGCACATCAGAGGCCATTGGGAACATTTCTTCTATTAAATTCCTCTAGAGTTTTTTAGCCCTGAAACTTGTTT
Organism: Melopsittacus undulatus; assembly: GCF_012275295.1. NCBI lineage: Eukaryota > Metazoa > Chordata > Aves > Psittaciformes > Psittaculidae > Melopsittacus > Melopsittacus undulatus. Next base: position 100,910,954 of record NC_047530.1, on the reverse strand, counting down.
TCATAAAATCCAGTTGGGCTGGGGTCACCCTGGAAGCTATTGGGTTGTTTATGAAGCAGTTGGGAACTGGTATGGGATCGGCTGAAGACAAAACTTCTGTTTACTATCCATGGACTTTGGAGTAGTACCTTTGAGAGGGGTGTATGACATTTTATTGGTGTGCAAATTCAAATTACAGGATTGTCAGGAATATGATTTTTAATGTCATGTGAAATGCACTAGCTCAACTTGTTGAGCTATGGTGGGGTTATCTTGGTCAACTTAGGTATCGTGGATGCTGTGGCACAGCCTCATTCTCCATCTGTCAGAGATACAAGAGAAAATAATTCTTCCCCTCACATCTCTGGCATGACTTTGTGCTGCTTGTCACTATAAAATCCCCAAATATACCAAAAACCCAATTCCACAAATAAAAAATACTTTGCATATGGATGAGAACATGACTAATAGCTCACACAAACTGCAGTCCTGACAACTGGAGAGGAGCTTAGTTGCATGATCTGAGAGAAGGGGACATGGAATTGAAATGTGCAGTTGTTACAGACAGCTCAGTTTCAGAGAGATTACTGGTTTTGTAGTTTTTCTACAAAATGTTCTAGTCTCTGCAGTGATGTCAATTAGTTGGGACTCAAACAACCTGATATAGTGTCTCGTGTGAGTTGAACCACTTTATTTTGTGTTTCCACTTCATATTTGCTGCTTATGCGCTTGGTCTATACTGTTCGTATGCTTTTCTGAGATTTTAATGTGGATATTAAGTGCTTAGTACAATAATTCTATAAAGTTCTCCCCTGACATAGGATGTTACTTAAGATTTAGCAAAATTATTAATAGAAACGAAAGACAATTTCAAACACTGTTGTGATTCATAATAATGGTGTGATTAATGGTAAAAATGATAGTAATATCAATGGCAGTAGTAGTAGAAACAGATAAGGAAAGGAGAAAACTCTCCCAGGACTCAAATCCTCTCTTCTGTAACTCATAAATGATAGGAAAAGCCATACTGAGTGTGGTCAGTGACTACTTGGACCTTTATGCTGTTTTTGCAGTAGTTACTAACATATATATATCCATATGTGTAAGGAAGAGCATAAGGGTAGAAAGCATGCAGTGCTTTTCTTGCATGTATTCCCAGACCCAGTGACTTATGGTTTAGGAATTTCCTGAGCCAGAGATGGCATCCTTGTGTTTAATAATCTCTTCTAGACTTTTCTTCTGTAAATGTGAATTTGTGAATATTTTGGCATGTTCAGTAGCCTGCAGGAAGGAGTTCCAAAGTTTAACTCTGAGCTGTGCAACAAAGTTCTGGCTGCTCTGAAACCGTTGCCTTAAATTTCATGCAATGCCCCCTAATTCTTGCATACGGAGAGGCAGAAACTAATCACTCCTTATTTTGCTTTGCACGCTTTTGAAGGAATTTCCTTCACTCTGGCAATTCTAAACCATCCAGCTCTAAGCATTAACTAAGGCTGACAAGAAATCACTAGGGGAATAATATTGAACATAATATGTATTTGCCATATCAACCAGGTAAGATTCCTTCCTCCACATTTTCAATCTCCGAATCAGTGAATTATTACTAGCTCATAGTAACAAAGGTAAAAATAAATAAATGGATAAATAGATTAATAGCAATAAATCCTCCTCCACCACCACCCTCCTCTTCTATGCAGCACATCTAGTTTTCAGCAGCTGTTATTACCTTCTGCTTTCTGAAATAAAATTGATACATTCTGCTGTAATTTTATACAGTTGCAGCTCTGTTTTTTGGCTTTTTTCTTTTTTGTCTATTAGGCTATTGGTGATTTTTTGCTAAAAATAAAAAAAGTTCAAGTGAACTAATTTTTGCTTTTAAAAGTCTAACTCTAACAATAAAGCCATTATGTATATCAGATGCAGCCTTGTCTTGGTGTTGGATGAGGTACTGTTCATTCTCTTTTGAAAAGGATGAGTGTGACATAGAGGGGATTCAGAAAAGGCTGAGCAAAGTATCAAGCATTGGAGAAGACTCCTCCATGAAGGGGCAGGAGAAGAGCATGATAGCTCTACCAGTGTCTAGAAGCTTCTCGGTAAAACCAAAGCCTGGCCATTCAAACCCAATACTATTATCTAGCAAATATAGGATTCTCTTATGGCATGGCAATTCAATTCAATTAGAAGCTGGGAAATTCAAAACTTACTGAAAGAAATGCTTTTTTGTATGATACATAATTAGACTTACAAACTCATTGCCACAGGAAATTGCTGAAGTCTAGACAATTTGAAACCTTAAGAAATAGATTGACCACTTATGTGGAAAAATGAAGATGATAGTGTTCAGTGCTAAATAACACAGTGAAGAGATATCACTCTTAGTAATTCATATCTTAAACCAGTCTTTCATGCCACGTTACTCTGCATGAGGCATTGGAATGAAATCTAGATTAAGTACAGAAGGGAAATAATCACATATATATCTGTTGTGGGATCTTACACCTTTCTTTCTTTGGTTTATTACTGTGCTTTGCCAAACAGTGGACCAGATTGCTAGCTTTACCTTAGTATGACAATGTGTCTGGCTTTACTCAGGAAGGGAGAGATGAGAAAAAGAGGACAAGATGGTAGTGTGACTGATAATGGTCATGTGTGCTCTTCACCTGAGCCTGAACTGGAGGCTGCTGCTGCTTTTTACAGTTAGATGCCGAGGTACTGATCCTCACATGGAGGGAGTAAACCTGGGAGGCCACGACCAGTCAAGCCTGTATTGCTGTATGAATGAATGGCTGGAGGTGTGATCAGAAAAGCTGGAAAGGGCTGGATGTCTGTGTATATACTTGAGCATGTGTTTTGTTGCTCAATAGCTGCATGAGGTAGCTTTTCTTACTTGTGGTGCTACTTTCCAGAGAAACACTAGAAGCACTGCTGTACATCTCCAGCTGGAACTGTGGAGCTATACTGATAGTATGTCACCAGATTAGGGTGTTCTAGCTCTTTTCTCTCAAATGATGCTTAATTCACCCATGCACAACCAGCAGTGCAACAGACACTTGCTTATCTGGTGAGCAAATCCTCCTTCCCTTCTAGTCCCAGGAAGTCTTTTGAGCTGCTCCTGACTACTGAATTCTTATGAATTCATGGCTATCATATGGGAGATATAGATATAGATGCTGACCATCCAGTCTTTTATGACCTATTTCTATTGCAGTTCTTTGGTTTACAGTTTAGCAAAGCTTCCAAATATGTTTAATAATAAGCCTGTGAGAAGTCAATGCAAATCAGGAAAACATTAAAGAATCAGCTTCATTTTTAGTGTATCTAAATCTAGTCCACTTCAGCAGTGACAAATTTGTATTAAGCGAGCACTGATAAAGGCCTCCAACTTTAAGTACATGTTTATAATCCACTGAAGTGGATTGAGATCAATAGGTTCAAGGAATGTGCTTAAAATGAAGAGTATACTTGAGTGCTTGTAGAGTCAAGACCCTGGTAAAGAGCTCATCAAAGGTTTTCCTAGATGCAAAGTTGCACTGATATAAATTTTAAAGTGATTTGAAATTGATTGGATCAAACTCATCTGAAAGTTTGGTAAATGTATTTGATAAAAATATAGGTTTAAGGGGTGGGAGATGGATTTTCCCAAAGCTAGTCAGATTTAAAGGCACTGTGACTTTTCCAGGTCTCCTTGCCCCTATCCTGAAGATCATTGCCCCCAGGACAGAGTAGCAAAATGAACCTGTCCTGCCTTTTTGCAGGCTCCTAGACTAAACTGTCTGGCAAAGCAATTTTGTTCTAAAATCTCAAATAAGGAACAGAAGCAACTGAGATATGTGTTCATGTTCCCTTTCGGTCTTACTGAATTAGTGGCCAGTAACCTCTGGCAATGGGCCAGGCAAACAGACAGGGTGTCAGAGCATCTTCATCTGCTCCTGCTGTTTATATCAGTGTGTGTTTGTGTGTGTTAGAAATGGTGAATAAATGGAAACGAATCAGTCTGGAGCATCTTCATGCAGAAATATTTAAAGAAGGCTTACATCAGTTTAACAGGATCATCAGGCTACAGTCACCCAGACAGTTCAAATTTCCACCTCAAGACTGGGCTGTGGGTGGGAAGTCACTAGTTTAATGTGCTTTATCGAGTGAGTGTTTGTTAGACAAACCAAAAACTGCGTGTGCACTCAGTTCACAGCAATCACAGTGTAAATTGTGTTGAATTCATGGCTCACCAGAGCTCCATGTAATGGAAGCACACTCCTTAAGTTTAATAAAAGAACTCATAAAGCCTTTAATGCCCTCTCTGCCTGCACACAGAGTGCAAGTGCCTTTCACATGCTTCTGAATAGGCACCGCACTTACACTACATTGCTGATGTTAAAAGAGCCCTCATAAATTAGGATGTGGTTCTACAAATCCACACCTTGGGTATTTGTTGCTGCAATGGCTTTCTATTCTATGCAAAGTATTACTATCTATTATTCACTTTACTTCAGCCCTTAATCCCGTTCTCACTCTTTTTCTTCTCCTTTTGAAACTTTTATGTAAATGAAAATACATCCTTAAAAATCTCTCGGTATTCATTCTCTCCACTGTAGCTCCTGGCAACAGAGTCTGCTTCAAGTTGAGCTACTTTTATTAAGCCTTTGATTCTGGGGGAAAGTAAAAACTTCTTTTTTTCCCCCATTATTGCCAATATGGGATCATCGTGTGTTTGAGTTCAAACCATTGCCCTGAAAACTCTTACACAGATGGTCAATAGTTCATGCAAGAATGCAGCAGACCATGTAAACAAGCTGTTGGATTAAGGCATTATTATTACCAGTGTAGCTCAGTAATAAGGCTAAACCCTTTGAGAAACTGCTCATTGCTATTGTTAACATTCAAGCCTAGTCTAATTTAGGGTTTTAGACAGATCTATAATAAATTGAACTGATGGAAATCTTATTTTTGTTTATGTGTATGTGTGCATATGCATACAATTGTAAAATTAATCAGATCTAGTCTGCTATGACTATATGTTGATAATTTTTTATTATGTCTCAACCATTTTCCATAAGTTCTAAAGTATATGGGATTTTATTGGTATACATGCTATAAAGCGCAAGCAATAGGAGATTGGTATACAGTATGACTCCATGAGGAATACCAGACACAAGTAATAGTCCCTCAGTAAATCAGAAGGAAACTGTTCTTTCGGAAGAAGGATTATTTTATTCTTATTTTCAGCTCTGCCCACTGTTGAGTCAGGATTTGAGCACGGGTTTCACTACTGGGTTTTACATCTCTCTGGATGCTGTGCACTACTCTTTAGCTCAGCACTGACAGCTTCACAGCTCCACAGTCTCATTTTTGTACTAAAAATTTCATCTAGAGAGATCCCCCAATGTCCTGAAGAACAGCAGCACTGCTCTCACTCATACTGGCACCTGGCAGTTAATGGTTACATTTTAGAAGAATTAATTATGGTTTGAGTTGCTCCCTAGTTTTTAACTTCTATAGAGAAATGCAGCCACACTGTCTGCATGAGCTGTTGGGATTTGGGAAGAGAAGGAGAAAAAGACAACTTGGTCAAAAGGGAAGCCAGAAAAACAAAGCGGTGCTGGATACAAACTTCATTCACCATAAGTGAATCTTGGTAATGGTCTTTGACAAAGGAGTCACCTGGGTACTTGTAAGAAAGTGGTAATCACCTTCATGTACATGTTCCTACTCAGCCCTATAGGATAAGGCAGAGAGGTGAAGGGCTGCTCCTGTAGTTCAGATCTTGTACCAGACTTGCTCTGGAAATGCGGAATGTGGGAAGAATAGCATGACTTCAGTGCTATTCTGCTCCCAGCCTTGAGTTAGCAGGGGAACAAATTAAGCAATCCTAATAGCACTCTAGAGAGAGCAATGGGTTTTTCTGCTCTGCTGTCTATTTACAATTCTCCATGTTATTGACAAAGTTGAGATGCCCTGCTTACCTCTTCCTATTTTTAAGTTGTGATGTGAAGAAATGGAAAAATGCATAACCACACTTTTGGGCTCTCTAATGGTTCAGGAACCACTGAGTTCCCCTAAAATTATGTTTGCACACTGCCTGAGAAGAGACTACCCATCACACTGCACACAACACTGCACACATGCATCTCTTATCAGACCCCAGTATGTACACTGCCCATTGCAAGATGACTGGAGGCAAGCTGTGGGTATATGACATTGCTACCTGGCATCAAAAGGAGCATGACCAGCAGGTAGAAGGAGGTGATCCTGCCCCTCTGCTCTCGTGAGACCTCACTTGGAGTATTGTGTGCAGTTCTGGTGTCCTCAACATAAAAAGGACATGGAACTGTTGGAACAAGTCCAGAGGAGGCCATGAGGATGATCAGGGGACTGGAGCACCTCCCGTATGAAGACAGGCTGAGAAAGTTGGGGCTGTTGAGCCTGGAGAAGAGAAGGCTGCATGGAGAGCCTCATAGCAGCCTTCCAGTATCTGAAGGGGGCCTACAGGGATGCTGGGGAGGGACTATTCATTAGGGACTGTAGTGATAGGACAAGGGGTAACAGGTTAAAATGTAAACAGCAGAGGTTTAGACTGGATATAAGGAAGAAATTCTTTACTGTTAGGGTGGTGAGGCACTGGAATGGGTTGCCCAGGGAGGTAGTGAATGCTCCATCCCTGGAAGTGTTCAAGACCAGGTTGGATGAAGCTTTGGGTGATAAGGTTTAGTGTGAGGTGTCCCTGCCCATGGCAGGGGGGTTGGAACTAGATGATCTTAAGGTCCTTTCCAATCCTAACTATTCTATGATTCTATGATTTTGCATTTGCTATGATGTCAAACCTCATTTGAGGAAGAACTTCCAAGAGAACCAGAAATGAACTGGATTATTTATAAAGCTAGAGTCCACTTGCTTTATAAATTGAAGATTAATCATAAAGACCCCAATGGGGGAAATTATGGGAGATTAGTAATAAAGACCTTAGTTCTCACCCTGGAAGGCCCTGACTTATCCCAACTCTGGAAGGCCACAGATTTATGGCTCTGGAGGAACATTTCTCGGCAGATATTTCTGCCTACCTTCTCTACATAAGCATCTGTTGTGGGGTGGAGCTGGGCACAGGACACTGAACTGAAATGTTTTTTTTTTGACCAGGTATTATTTTCTTATGCATAAACTAATGCTGAAGAAAACCAGGAGGGTTGGCTCTGCTCCTAGTGAACCATAGTTAGCATTGAATAAACACTGATTAGCCCCAGCTGAGAGCAAGTGCTGGTATGGATTAAATGTCCTACAGCTATGCTACAAGTTGGCAGGTTTGTATTTCTTGTGCAAGTCACAGTCATCCTGTGCCTTAAAACACTCTCTGTGTGCTGTGGCATTCCAGCTATCTGCTACTTGGGTGTGTCATGTTTTTGAAAGGTGATGGGCTACAGGGAGGTGTGTGGGAAAGGGGAAGTTGCATCTTTACCTTTTCAGTGATGAACAAATCAATAGTTATCTCTGCGTGTGAATCACAGTCGTGTCATTAAAAGCTGAGTTATAGCTTACTATAACTAAGATGCTGATGCTCCTTTGCTGGTTTTACAGTAATGTTCTCAAATTGTGTGTAATGATCCCTCCTTTTGTCCAGGCAACACATATGATTTCCCATTTTCCCCCTGCAATATCCCCTTCAGCATATAAGGATTTGTATCTGAATGTGCTACAGGCAGTGTTAAAAATCCATATTTGCCAAGAAAAGAGATTACTAACATTTAGAAAACTAGGAGGATGAATCTTCACCAAAGGTACAAAGTCGATCAGGAGATTTGCAGCGATCTGAACATGGGTCATGTTGACCTATGTAAAATACAGAGAAGAGACTGAAAGGAAATCAAATTAGAGGAAAAAGCAGCATGAAGAATATAGGCTGCAGCTGTTAGTTGCAGTACTGCAAGATCCTAAAGGGCCTGAACAGTACTTCACCTTTCTTTGTCTCCTGTGCACAGGACAGAATCAACCTGTGCACTGCTCTTGCCGTAAATGGAATAGGTCTGTTTTCCTGAACAGGGAAACTGAGTCATGGACCAGAAAAATGTTCAAGACCTCATGAGCCTGTGGCTCTGTTCAATTAATGACCATTATGATGCCTTTTCTCTCTCTTATTGCAACACTTTGGGTGGTGATCATGATCCACTGTTTTATGCCATTACAGGAGCTCTGCATACAGACATGTAAGATAAAGTCATGTTTGAAAAAGAATTCACCTATTTATGTCTTTCATCACCCAGCAGCCTTTGTAACTCTGCTTTATGTATTCCAGGTTGGGGACCGTAAAAGAGAATTTGGATGAACTGCAAAGTAGATACAAGAACATTATACCTCCTTAATTTTCACATTTGTCATGTCCAAGATGTAAGTTACACAAAAGCATAGTGTGAGGGAAGGAATTTGTTGCCACGTGATTTGGAGATGCTCATGGGGATTTTTCTTGCTCTGCAGAGATGCCAAGGGAGCAACAGTTAGGATACATGGGAATGTCATACTCAATTAATTTCCTGAAATTATACTCTGAAGTTGTGTTTAGAAAATGAATTAATATTGGTGAAAAGCACTGATATCCTTGGATAAAGGGCAACAGAGAAGAGCACATTGTTATTATTAAACTGTTGTAGAAATCCTCTCCTTGGCTTTGACTGAATTATTGCAGTGAGTTTCCTTGGTGATGTGACGTAGAATTTACTGGAGTGTTTGTTGTAAAATTGAAAATGACACTGCCTTTATTAAACAATCTATGGGACTCTTTTTTTCTATGCTGCAAAGCAGCTCTGTTAGTGATTCTTATCAAGGGTCCTGAGCCTGTAAAGTGGAGATTGGTCAGACATCCAGTTTGAGACATCTAAGTTAAGGGAAGGCTGAGGGCAAAATATATATCCCTTGCTTGAGGTAAATGTAATAACTGTAGGTGGATAATGAATTGGCTGAAGTCTCAATTAGCCACTCATTAAATTGTTGACCATTGATAACAATGGAAAGAGTGAAACTGTGTGTCACTGTGCCATTTTCTTCCTCAAACTAAGAACGTAAGGTTCAGGAGGAAGAGACCTATACATAAGTCATCACTTTACAGCCAGATTTGTTGGTATTACCCAAAAGCTGCCACCAATGGCTGTTCATTTATCTGTGTAAAATGAGTTAATGCTTCTAGTCCAGGTTTTTCTTAGACAGGTGTCTACATCATAACAAATATCATCCCAATCAACACTGATTGCTGCTCCTGTCAGCAGCCTCCCAAGAGAGTATTTAGGAAGCAGGCAGGCTGTGGAAGCCAGATCTCCTAGGGTAACAAACCTAGGGACCAGTAACAGGGCTTGTCTTTCAAAAGCCTCCAGTCTTGGATTAGATACAAGTAGTGGAGACTAATATTGTGGTTTGAATTTTGCTCATGCCTGAGATGTTAGAGTGCACAGATTAAAGATGTCTAGCTTGCTAAGTGTTAGTGCAAATTACTAAGCCATCTTTTAAACAGTGCTCTGTTCTGAGGCAGCAGGGTGGTAATGTGCTTCACAGCTGAACTCCATCCTACAGTAGCACAGATTTTATCACCTAGGGTGTAGTAGAACCCTTACATTTGCAGTGACTGCAATGCAGCAGTTTTGCTTTGTGATAGTGGGTTTTACTGGTGTTGCAGCTATGTTAACCTGTGGGGTTTGATGAAGGAGCTATACAACTAAAAGTTTGTGTTCTCTAAGTATACATTGATCTCAAAAAAGAAATTACATCTTCATAACAATATAATGACTCCATGGTCAATTTAAATTGAGTAAATTTTCTTCCTTAAATTGAGTTCCATTTTCCTAATGACTGCTTAGTCCTACAAATATTCTTATAATGATAACATAGCCACATTTGATTTAATATGGATACTCTCCTGGATATTCCAACTTGATTGCATATCACAGTGGATCTTAATTAGGAAGCTGTGATTTCCTTAAATCAAAATGGTTACTTCTTTGTCACACCTTTAAGAAAAAGCCATGAGCCTTATTAAGAGTTGAGTCCAGGCCTTTTTCATAACGACAAGAGAAACTCTGAAGAAATCAACAGGTACATTAAATATTGATACCTGTGTGGCACTGATGATTTGTAGGTTCTCATTCTGGGATAAGATAGTATAATACATGATGGAAAGAAAGCAGAATTATTATACACTAGAATGTATAATAGTAGTATATTTAATGAAGGAAATTTAAATTATTTCCCTATTCAAATAAGACAATTCTGTCATTACCAATCAGACAGTCTCTGTTCTTGGACATTAAAATTCTTCACTGTTTGACTAAACAGGAATTAAATTTGTTCTGGATGTTCTGGGAGGTCTTAAAATGTAGCAGGTAATTATTTTATGTTTCTCCCTAAACCTCTCTTTGCCATCCTGTATATTAGTGGTTTAATATAATGATTAATTTCACACTGGTGCTCAGCAGGCCAGACATAGGAGTTGGCTGAACCTTAGATCTGTAAAACCAACAGTATCTATTTTGCAGACTTTCCATGACAGGCTAGTCCCTCTCTGTTTGATATTCAGTTTGTGAAATCACCAAGGCATCAGATGCAGAATGGTACAATCCATATCAGTACAGATGAGGGCAGAGACTGAGCCGAAACATGGTATTTTTCAAGTAATTTGCTTATTATCTACATCTCTCCAGCCTTCAAGGAAATACAAACCTTGGAGGAGGGAAAGAAAAGCAACTGGATGAATTGAACTCAACATGTACATGTTATCATTAAAGATCAATTATTCCTAACCCACTGATGGTGAACCCAGGAATAAATACTTGCTCTTGGGATTTAGTGAATAATTTACCCCTTGTGTGAGACCTACTCTGGATCAGGCTTTGCAGCAGGATTTGAGGCTGTTTTCATTAAGAAGCCTAGTTTCTTACTTTCTCTAAGAAAGTTACTTTGCTGCTCTAAGTTCTACAAATCTTTCATCATTGGAATAAGATGTCTTTGCAAAATTGTTTTGTTACCTAATCCAAAGAATTAAATTATTTTCTCCATAGCACTGGAGAAGTCATAATGGGGCAAATTTGACTGACATAACTCACCAGTGGGCCAGTTCCCTTTCTGTTATCCAACATAGAGAATTGGTGGTAAAAGGCAGTAGGAAAACCAACTAAATCAGCTTAAAATAACTATGGATTTTTTTCCTGTTGAGCTATCCCCTTGGATTATTTGGGTTTTTTTTTCCCTTGTAATGAGTGCTTGTGAAGATTATAAGTGCCAAGAACTTCAACATACCCTGTGCATCTACTCCCTCCAATTACAAGCCATGTACAGTTAGAGAGTGGAGTTACAACTGCTAATCTCTTCTGACTTCCAGCTGAGTTGAAATCCTCAGTTAATATATACCATGTCACAGGTTCATCTCATTCAGAGGGAAAAGTGAATGCTGTCTGCAAACAAACACCAGCTGCACAACTGAGTCAGACCAAATTTATTATTCCTTTCCTTGCAGGTCATTAAGTCATTGTGAATTGCTTCAGAGCCCAGAAGACTCCATCTAAAGCCTATCGTCAGTTTCAGAGGTCCAAGGTGATTATGGGACTTATTCATGGTTGTACCTAGGTAACAGCTAAATATCATCTAGGAGTTAGATGAAAAACAGACCCTGATTCCCTGAAAATCTTTTTGGATTAACCAGCAGTATTAATTAAGTTTTCAGGTCAGGCTCTGCTTCCCGTTAGCTCATGAAATTGGCTTTGTGACACCAATGTTGCGTGAGACATTACATCAATTAAATGTGGCTGGATTGCATTGACTTGCTCTTGCCACCTACATACTCTGTGCAGAATCCTGAGATGTCAAAGTTTTCTTTCCTCCTAAATAGATGTCTATTCATATATTCTGCCACTTACTACATATGGATATGTATAGTCTGCTTACAATTACTTGAAACTGCTGATTTTATATCCAACCATACAGTGCATTTAAACTATTAACATGTTTAGTATGCTCTATTCCTTTTTGATGCCTTATGCTCAAAGGAAATAATGAAAGGAAATGTGCATTCTTTAGTAGGAGAAATAAGAACTGCTCTCAGGAGACTTTCTCCTTAGATTCTGTGATGAGTAATGCTCCTGTCAGTTATTGGGTTATTCAGAAACACGCTTAAAAATACTTAAATTTAGCTTCATGAGCTCTTTGGATTGATGTTATTTCTACTCCTGTGAAAATAGGTATTCCCAATGGAAGTGAAGAACCCTCAGCTGGACGACAAATCAATGCCAATTAAGATCACTGTAATGATTAAAGACTTCAAGCCCTGGGTCTTCATTTGAGATTTTATTAATACTTTTGGAAAAATGTATTCAAGGAGTTGTGAAATTTCCTAAAAATAGTAAGTTTGGAACATATCATATTAGTCACAAGGTGCTAAAATAAGTAATTTTCTTCTTTAGAGCTATGGTTTCTTCACATAGTACTATGGGCTATATTGACTTGATGAATTAACATCCATGACTTTAATGCCTGTTCTTGGAGAGGGTAGACTGTACTATGCTTGTGTTGTGGTTTTGTGTGTTTGGCTGGGGTTTTTTTCAAATCTGTGTTAATTATTTGATAGTTATATGACTCTTTCTTCAGCAAAATCCCTTTCCCAGGATGAGAAGTCAGTGCGAGATGTAAAATCTAAATTGATGGCAATGAGGCAACAATTTACATCTTGTAATTTAAACACAAAAAAGGATATGTTTCTAAAGCAGGTTAATTACTTAGGAGGATCCTTCTTTACCTTTGGTGTGTTAAAGGATGTCTCTCCTCTGAAGAGCCATGAGGGATAGGAGCAGGCTGCTCTGGCTTAAAGAATTCTATGTGGTTTTGTCCTGAATTCCACTGCTTTGCTCAGTACTGCTGGACTTTCCAGTGATTTACTACAGATGCAGCTGCATTACAGTTGTGGAGCAGCAAGCTTAGGTTTGAAACTTTCAAATAATTCTAACAGACAGGTAGTAACAGGACAAGAGACTATTCCTTGGAACAGTATGGAATGCTGCGAGCCTGCAGAAATTCATGCATGGATGTTTGTTTCTAAATTACTTTCACCTGCTCTAGTGAAAGGGCTGTTCTCTTGCTGATGTACATGGATACAGCATGATGTTTTCCTTTGGGAGCAGGTGAAGTTGTAAAAGTCCCAACAGACAGCAAAGGTCCTAATTTCCTTTCACAGTCAATGGGGTTTATGCCCTTAAAATCCCACTAAGATAAAATGGTTTCTTTTTTGTTGGCAAAAAGCTCTATAGTCCAACACAAACATTGCATTAAAAGTGCTTCCTGTTTGTAGCAGCTGAAAAGCATCTTGTGGGTGGACGTTGTATGGACAACTCCAAAATCTGAAAAATAAGAGATGTTTCAGAGAGTTCCTTTAAGACTTTTCCCAAGGTCTCTTTACATCTTCCTCTCTTGCGCCCTTGACAAAACTCAGTCACAGTGCAAATAAAGTAATGTTGGTGGGATTTAAGAAAAAAAGAAATAGAACTTATTTGCTATGTACTAGAAGGAAGGTTAGAGAGAGGGAAATAGGAAAAAAAAGAAACAAACCAGACCAACAAACAAACAACTTACTAAGCTAACTTTGCCCTCTGATAGAGGGTTTGGTATTCACATTATTCAGTGCAATCTGGAATGTATGATGTAATTCTGTGTTGTAAACTTATTTAAAATGAATGAGACTGTCAGCTCACATTCCTCTACCAATATTTTATGTGCCTAACTTTATGGGTTGGTCCCTTACACTTAGTGAATTTCTTAGTCCTGGTATCATTCTGATTTCAAAAGGAGGAAAAGAAACCAAAGTGTCAAGGTTTGTAAAGGTAAGAGATGTCAGCTGAGCCCTTCTTCCATGGTGTCCTCTGCACTTTCCCTTCACATCTTTTCCCAAGTCCATGTTTTCTTTCTGCTGATGCGGCTGGGGAATGGCTGGTCAAGAGATATGAGAACTGAGGCTTGAATCTTCATGTCTAGGCTAAGGATTTCTGTGACTTGAGTGGGGAAATGTTGTTTCCATTCATTGAGTTTTGAGGTACATTGAGTGGATAGTTTCAGCCCTCACCTACACTGCAGTTATCTGTATCTGAGCACAGCCACCATTTCTGGAACATATTGCAGAATACCTCAAGAGAGCCCTGCACTGAGAAAGAGAATAAATTGCTTCTTCACTTGTAGAAGTGGTCCCTAAAGTTCAGTGTAGGAGAGATTTTGCCGCTCCTGTCTATAATAAGGTTAAAAGCTAACTTGATCACATTTTCTAAGTGTCTCCAGTGGGGATATGTAGTATATAGTGCAGAGGTGGGAGAGGACTCATTAATTTTAGACGAATTCATAACAAGAAACAGTAGCTGGAAATTGAAGCTGGATGAATTAAAAATACAAGTAATATCTTTTTTATTTCTTATTTATTTTCTTAACAGCAGAGATAATTAACAACCTTGGCTGGCTGCTCAGAGATAAATGAAGGTTTTCCATCACTCTCAGTGTTTGAATTGTAATGATATTTCTTTCTAAGATGGAAGTTTTAACCACTTCAGAAATTATTGAGCTGAGTAGAGGAATTCCTAGGTGAAGTGTTGCCATTAATATTATTGAGACTTTGAGGCTGCAGGATCATCACTGGTCTTTTTTGCCTTAAAAAAATCTATAAGCAGCTGTGTATAATATAACCTTTCAAAGTCATTTTGTTGAATGGTTGAGCTTTGATGATATTTTTCCTGCACATTTCTGCATGCACCTACACCTCTTTCAGGCTATTTGTGCAGTGTTCTTAATCTCAGTTTTAACTGTACCATAAACTATATCCTCCTTAACACTGCTGCTGGAAATGAGTGAAATACAGGGAAAAAGCAGATTGTTGTGGTTCTTGTTCTAATTCATCCTCAGGTTCTTAGACTGTTTGAACTCTATCCTAACAGATAGCAATGTTTCTTAAATTCAATTTTTTGTTGGAAGAAAGTATTCAAGTCTGGGACTTTTCTTAGCCTATTCTTATTGTCCTTGTAGTGCCCAGAGTTTCCTTGTATTGTCCTCTCCCTGTAAATCTACAATTCCTTTAAATGACTTTTTTCCTTCTCCACTGGCTCATATCTCCAGCCTCAGTCCAATGAAGTTCTAATGATCTCCTTCCACACTAAATGGCTATTCTCACTCAATATCATCTGCAGGCTAGGGCAGGAAAAGGAGATGAGGTAAAAGAAGGGATCTGTTTAGCACCCGTATCAGGAATCAACACTCATTTTCATAATGAATTTGCCTGTGTTCATCATCACCGCAGCCTTTCATTAGGAGGATGACAGCTGAGATTTCTACATCTGCTATTTCCATGGTACCCTCAGCAGTAGGTTGCTCAAGGAAAGTTCTCTTACTTTAACCACTGCTGAGAAGCATTAGCTTGTGGGTGGGACTAGGACTGTTTCTGCCAAGACAAGGATGGGGAGAGAATTAAAGGAAATCTTTCTGTGCCAAGAGCTTGTCAGCTAGCACTAATCCATGTGCTCCTGAACTATTCCTAACTCACTTTTTATTGGTTTATTTGTATATGTGGTACTTTGTGATGAAGGAAAACTGTCCACCCATCCTTCAGAAATATGGCCACCGCTAGTGGAATGTGACAGGTATTTAGCCCCAACAAGACAACATGACATTAAAGAAACAGAAGGGAACTGCCCCCCACCCAAGATTTCACAGAACTTAGGGAAAATTAAGGAAGTAAAAACATTGTAACACCAGATCTGGAGCCCATATAAGCAGCATATAAACATGGTACTTTCATGTGGCCCAACAGGTTTTTATATGTGTCTAGCTTGTGAAAGTACCAACCACATTTTTTAATAACACACATCAAGGTTTTGATATCCTCAATTTACAGGAAAGAATTATTCCTTCAGGAAGAGGGATGGGAGAGCCCACTAGGCTGTGTCGACAACTGGCTTGCCTATCATTGCTGTCACTTGGCAGCTGTTGGGGGACTATAAGTAGTCAGTATGAAGAAACAAAGGAGTGTGATTGTTTTTCTTTGCTGATTGGGGTTTATATTGTGAATCTTTTGTCATCTGCTTTTCAGTATAAAGACTTAAGAGTTAAAAAAACAGTGGTTATGTATAGATAGAAGCTTCTAGCAGTGACTTACACACATGTATGCACACGGTGTGGCTTGGCTCAAGATGAAGAAACTCTGAAGCTCTGCTTCACACACTTCAATTTTTCCTGTCTTTGCAGACGTAAGTACCAGAGGAGGTCCCTTGTAAATTGGAGACAGAGAAATTATTATGTGTTTATTTTGCTTTCCTTTCAGAGCAGTACAATGAAATCAGCAGAACTCTCCTCCCCCTCTTCTCTTCCTAGCAAATAAACCTTGTTTTAGAAAAATTAGAATGCACTGTGGATACAGGAAGGTGACCCTAGGTCTTGGATCCATTTCCTTCATTAGTAGCAAATCAGCATGTAGTGATTGCTGCTTCTAGTATCAATGCTGGAGCATTTAACTAGTCAAAAGAGCTTACAGATGCCAGAAGAGAAAGCCAGTGATGCATATAATATATTGCTGGACTCATAAATAGCTGAGACAAGGGCTGGTTATTGCTTAGTTCAATATTGTTGTTTAATAGCAACTCTAAATACACTCTGCTGGATTAAATATTGTACTATTAGCTCCAGGGATAATGATCTTCCTAGATTGAACGAGGGACAATCATATTATAGTGTGATGCATTTCTTTGGTCTCCCCATATGTGAGCAAGGTAATTGAGGGGACTAGCAATTCTGCAAGCCATTCTGAGGGTCAAATCCTCTCATTGCATGGGCTCCCCATTACTAGAGAGGGCAGGAGGACTTGCTCTATGAACACAAACGTGTTATGTGACCTTGCTTTTTGTATATTTGTAAAGCACCCATCAATGCAGCTTCCCACACTATGGTTATTATCAGTCTCTAATTATAAGATATCCATTCCAGTAGCAGCTTCACAGGTAACCGTTTATCTGGGCCTTTCCCTCATCCTTTCATATAGGTAACTGAATGAAGAAATGGGTGGTCTTCTTGTTCATCTTTTTTTTAATCTTGTCTGTCTGAGCTAGAAGAAAAATGCAAAAGGACTCAGCAGAGAAAGGAGCCCTGCTTCTAAAGGAGCAGTAATATCCCTAGAAAATGTCCTACCCTTAATCCCTGCTGAATACTTCAATGAGAGCATAGACAGTTGGAGTGGAAGTTTTTATGATATTTTAGGAATACATTTTTAGCCTTTCAAACAAAAGAGAAATCTAGAGAATGAAAGAAATGTCCACAGTTTACCTTTGCTTGCAACAGCCTATTCACTTTACTTATCTTGTGCATTTGCTACTAGTGTTCCTCCTTTTCTATTTTTTCATGTTCCCAGTTCCTGTTTTGTTAAGTGCTGTATTTAAATGTTTCATTTAAAGAACTCAAAGTGATTGAGGAGAGGAAATTATATATCTGTGTATATAAATATATACAAATATACACATGTGTAGGTATATACACACACAAAGTTCTCAGTAACAGAGCCAAATTTTATATAGATCTTTTCCGTTCCCTTATAATATTTAACCCTTTACTCTCATCACTATTTTAAGTTCAGAACCTTTAGAGAGCAGCCTGATATTGTCTAAATCCATGACGTCTACCAAAGCCTGGCATCAGCAGTCAGCAGAGACTTGCACTTCAGTTCTGTTTTCTCTCCTCCAAATGACTATTTTACTTTGCATGGTGAACACCTGAGGTCTGCAGAAACTTCACACAGACATATTGAAGAACATTGCGCTGATAACTTATGAGAACCATTTCAAAACATTTTATTTCAAACTCTAGAGCTTTGTGAATCTCTCCACAATTAAATGTAATTTACATTTGCTGTTTGGCACTTTCCTAGTGACAGTGTTAAGTTATGCATTATCTAGCAAGGACTATAAACAGTTGTTTAAAGTTTAATTTATACTGATCTATCTGCAAGTCTTACTTATTGGGGGCATTCTGTGCCTGTACTTACTCTCAGGTTTGTTTCTTTTCTCCTTTTGAAGATCATCTTCAAGGCAGGTTATCTTTTAGGCTTCCTCCTTCATGAAGATGAGGATTTATTTGTATTGCTTTTAAAAACAGATTAGATGCTTCTGATTTGCTTGCTGGTGTCTTCTTAGTTTCATCATGGGAGTCTTGCCACTGGATGAACTGAGATTTTGAGTCCTAGTTTTATTGTCTAGGTAAAATGAAAGATGAGTTTGAAATGTTTTCCAATTGAAGTGCAAGGATACTTTGAATTCACAAGCCTGTTGCTGCCTGTGAAATTACTTGCAAAGTAATGACTGCTAAGCTCCTGTGGACATACCCAGGTGTAACTGTTGGGTATGTAAATCTTCACATCATTATGAAATAATTTATGATACAATAGCAGAGATATATTAAAAACATAGGTATCTGAATGGGAAGTTTCAGAGATCCCTGGTACAAAAGTGGTTTACTTCTTTGCTACCTTTGCATTGACTTATGAATTTTTACTTAGCTCCTGTTGCTCTAGAATATGATTTTGTTTCCATTTAGTAGTTTTTAGATTTGTCTCGATTCCCTGATTGAAGAATGCCTGCTGGTTTTGGATTTTGCTTTATTCTATTTACATCCTAATACAGAATATTAGAATGCAAATTAAACTTGAAATAAAACACACACAAAACTTACACTCTTGCTTCATTGCAGTGCTTTCGAGGAAAAAAATAAACTAGTCAGATCACTGGAGACTGTACTGATTCGCACTAATTCAAGACCCAGTTATTTTTGTATCTTTGCTGTGATTTTTTTTCCCCTTAGAAAATCTATCCTTTTCCTCCAAAACCCGAATGCGACTGAAATTCCAGAAGGAATTATATTCCACAGCAGAGCCCAGACAGATATATTGTAAATCACTTGCATGGCTTATTTAAATAAAGTAGAAATTCTTTCTTGAATAACTATAATGTAGTGTAATATAAAAGATCATAACACGAAGAGACATCAACTATTAGAAATTATGGAAAGTTATTGAAATTGCTATAGAGCAGATACTCTTTTTTATGAATGGCACAGCCATTAACACTGGAAGAAATATCTGCCTACCTGAACTGACATCAGAAGGTAACATGCCAGAGCTGAAATAAAGGAGCATGTTGTTTTGGAAATGTCTTAGTTGTGGGATTCATTAATTTTAATGCTTGAAGCAACATTAGCTTGCCTGTCTACCTAAAGTAGAAGGAAAGATTTATCTGTGGTTTTTGAGGGGGAAGCAGGAAGGAAATGAAAGAGCACAGTGTGGGGGCATAAGATAAAAGTTCACAGCAAGTGGTTTAAAATAAATGTGTACAAAAAAGAGAAGGGTACAGTTATGTATCAGATGTTCATCCACCAAGAAATGCTGTGTCACCAAGAACCGAGTACCAACAGCAGCACAAAATGACAGGTTTACTTTCAAACCAAGGATGTAGCTGCAACTTATGATATTGAAAGAAAAAAAGCCATTTTAATGCAAGAATAAAGAAAGAGCAAAGGGAGAAAGCTGCATCCATTTGTTGGTGGACTAGTCAGTTGTCTAGTACTGCCAAGAACTCTAGTAAGGGCAATAATAGACGTGTCTTTTGCTGTGGAGAAGATGTTCTATCATATTTAAAATCATGAGGAAAAAAGATATTCTCTGCATCTGTCACGTCATTAATCTGATCCTAGTTCTATATACAGGTTTAGAATGTATTTGGAGGAAAAGAAAAAAAAAAGCTCTGCATTTGAATAGAAATCAGGGCAAAACACAACCTAGGCTTGCTAAAAGTTGGTCATACTTAGCAAATGTATTTTTATTTTACTAAGTATTTCTCTAAACAAGGAAAAAGCAGTTCTTCTAATTTTCCTTTCAGTAAAACACTTGATATAGGATTACATGAATAGTTTTTAGTTAAAACGAGGAAGATAGGGTTGAAAAATGAGGGAAGATCTGTATAAAAGAGAATATTAAATGGGGAAGGGTTGGACTGGAAGTAGGCTCCTAGCCAAGTTACTTAAGGACTGTTCTTAGGCTCAGTTTTGTGTAATATTTTCACTAGGGACTTTGGTGCTGTAGGAATTTGCTGATGGTACAAAATCTGGAGATAGCAGTACAGAGGAGCACTGGGATATTGTTCACGTGGACTTAATGACCTTCAAGGGGAAGCAATAGAAATAGAACAAAATTCAAGCTATCAAAAGGCAAGTTCATGTACTTTGGGACTAATCATAAGAATTTTTGTATTTAGGCTGGGAACTCTGTAGTGGAAATGATAAAGGAAGAAAAACAAATGGATTAGTTGAGCATAGGATGCCTGTGAGTCCTCAACTTGCAGTACTTCAGAAAAGACAAATAGGACCTTTCAGCCTATAAAGATAAGTAATATCTAATGGAGACAGAAAAATCTGAATTCAGTAGCACAAGGCAGTGATACAAAGCAAACCATTGCAGAGTACAAAGCAATGGTGAGGCTATCTGGAATACTATGTTGAGCCCTGGCGGCTCCTAGAGAAAGGACGAAGTTCTGGAACAGTTGTACGTAATGTCTACCAGGAGAGTAAGTTAGGGAAAACTGATAATGGGTGGTTTAGCAGCCACCGTGGAGGCTGAAGAAGATCAGTGTGCATAGGAGGAGCTCTTCAGGCTGGACCTACCCTGTTTGAAAGGCACATGAGCCAGAGTTGTTGAAGTTCATAGCTTTTTCTCTCTATCTGATTAGATATATGGATATACGCAGCTGCACAAATGCGTAGTAGATCCAATGGACAACAGCAATGGGAGACACACACCCTACCAGACACAGTGAGACCGGGGCATGCTCTCTGCTTTCCTCTGATCTGAGTAATTCTCCTATCTGGATGAGCAGGGTACTCCGAGCACAGTGTACACCTGGAGACAGAATCCATGCCAATTGCTGCACTGGGTGAGCAGTGTTAGGCTTGTTTTTGCTCACATAATACAGCTTTCCAGAAGCTGTTTTTTTTTTTTTTTTTTCCAGTGATTTATACTATTAACTTTCCTCCTTGGGGGATAATCATGGTTCTG
Source organism: Melopsittacus undulatus (assembly GCF_012275295.1). NCBI lineage: Eukaryota > Metazoa > Chordata > Aves > Psittaciformes > Psittaculidae > Melopsittacus > Melopsittacus undulatus. The sequence continues at coordinate 100,889,899 of NC_047530.1, read as the reverse complement.
CTCTAAACTTCCCCTGCCTCCAACATGACGAGTCTCAGGGTGAATGCTGGACCCAACATTATATCTCCAGTCAACTGCCAAACTGTGTATGGACACTGCATATTAACTTCTATATACCTGGAGAAAGCTTGATTTTTGTGCTTAACGACACTTTTGAACGTGATTCACTTCTGTCTTGTGCTACCTGGCACCTCCTAAGGTGTCATGCCATTATGTCACAGGTTTCAAATAGGGACAACATAATCTCAGTCTGTCATCTCTACTGCTAAAAATTAATTAAACATTATCAAATTAGTCACAGCTTGATGACTATCAGCCTCTTGGTATAATTAAGATACATGAATTATACAAAAGTTTCCACCTACTGGGTAGGCAAGATTTTCTGCCACTTGATATTTTTCTGAATTAATTTTTTGGCTTAATAATAATAGGATAGGCTACAGTGAAATGTAAAGCATGGCACATGAAGGAAATGCAGTTGCACAAACACAAGACTATGGCCCAGCAACAGTACTTCTAGAAATGATTTCATATGGGATAATAGAACAGGGCTCTGCAAAAAGCCCTGGGAAAATAATTATATTCTCTTAATAGAAACATAGAATCATCAAATGGTTTGGGTTGGAAGGGATGTTAAAGGTCATCTGATTCCATGCCCCTTGTCATAGACAGGGACACCTCACATATCTTAACAGAGACCTTAAAAGACAACCTCAGAGGATACTCCACTTTCTCTCATCATTTCATGTATGATGAATCTCCAGCAGTGGACGCAGTTTGACCAGAAGATTATGAGGTTCCTGGAGAAAGAGTTGTATTTTCTTGTGTGAAACAAAAAGAGGCATAGCTAACTGTATAAACAAATACTGTTGCTCATTAACAACAGCTTGATGCAGAAGACATGCAAGATAACTATGTGTTTTCCTCTGGGTCTTTGAAAGCTTCAGGTTATAGAAAAACCTTTTAGGATGGTTTAAGCTGAAATAGACTTCTGAAGGTGATGTCCTGCTTAAGGTTTTGGTACCAGATAATTAGAATCATCAGAAGCAAGTTCTGGAGGAGAACTGCCCAACAGATGAAGTAAGAGACTTGCAAAGAAATGTTTAAAATTTGGGAGTTTTCTGAGGCTGATGGGAGGTTTTAGTAAAGATTTTGACACTAAATAGATTGTTATAAAAGTTATTGTTTTGTTTATGTATATATATTAATGTCCACAGACAGGAAGTAGTTGACTGAAATAGCAGGAAGGGAGATTAGAGATGTATATTAAGCTACAAATTAAGAATATACTGTTAGACAAATATATTTCCAGGGTAAGACAGATCCTGCCTTAAAGTAGGGGAGAAGGACTTCTACACAGAGAATTTTAGGATTCAGAGAAATTTGCAAAAATGTGGGACACAACTGATAAAATGAGACCAACACATCTACTGAAAATGTTGTATGGTCCTGGGAAACTGAGATGATTTCACTGCTTTCAAATGCAGTAGGATTCACAGGGCAGGGACTTTGATCATGAAGGACCTCTATTTTCTTCTCTTGGAAAACTGTGTGTGCCTTTTCTTTTGTTTGTTACTTAGGCAGCTTTGTAGTCTAATGCATGAAACAAACATGCAGAGGGAGATGAAGTGTAAAAATCTATTTCTGAAGCTGGGGAGTCTCATTGATTATCAAGCACTGTGTGTTAGCAAAATTAAGGTGAAATACAGCTTCAAATAGTTCAGGAAAGAAATTTTTCTGACGAAACCAACAGAAGTTTGCACCTCAGGTAAATCTGTTTCTAATAACTTGGTCTTTCAGGCTGCTGTAAATCCTTGGTGAAAGTCAAGGAAATAGAAACTGCGCACAAGCAGTGTGTGCCTTACTAGTTCACTGAATCAAGTCTTACAGCTATTACAAAAGACTCCAGAACTTAAAGAAAATGCCACTGTTATGATTGGTTGCTTTATTCTTGGAGGACTTGTCTTCCCTAGGAATGTGTTACAAATTCATCGCATCTATTTGCAGAAGGGAACAGGCACAAATAAAACATTTTTTCCACCAGGTGAAATTCCTTTTTAACTTGGGAAAGACAAGTTAACAGGTAAGACAGCTAACTGTGGGTGAGGAAACTCTCATTATGGCGTCTTCCTTATGGCAGATTTCTTTTTCTAGTGGGCCTAGAAAATCCCTTACAACTTGAGGCATATGACTGACTCACACATCCATTTGTTTTTCGAGGTGAAGGTGCAAAGGATTTATTTTTTCCTCTCATGTTTTCTTTTTCTCCAGTGTAAATCTATATTTGATATCTACAATGCTTAATTCACTTGGGAAATTTATATAGTAACTCAAATCACATCCCAAGCTTACAAATGGGTAGTGTTGCTCTGGCAGAGCCAGATATGCAGTGCTGGCTCCTCTATTTATTGTAGCATTCTGTGGCACACAAAGCCAATGAAAAGGTTTGGCTGCATACAGATTAGGTTTCCTTCCATTTTTCGGCAAACATCCAGGGGGAAGGTGTGTTTCAGTGTTTGCACAAATATTTAGAGCAGGTTGAATCAGATTCACTCCAGCTCCTCAGGGTATATGGAACAGGGTAGGAGGACAAAAGCAGTGCCTTGCAAAGTGACTCCTAAACAACATAACTGGGCTTCCAGACCAGTCAGCAAGTGCTGATGAATCCTAAAGGCAACCTAGTGATTTTTGTTTGGGAAAGGGGTTGGTGAATGATGGATTTGAAACTGGACCTCCCATCTGTTCCCGATTCATCTTCCACTGAAGCTAAAGAATGAGAATGAGCAACCAGGCAAAAGCTTCATCCAGCTGTCTGGGGATCATGTCACCAAGCCAGACAGCAGTAATTTAACTTTCCTCTCTCGTAAGACCAGTATATACTGGCAGAAATTTATTGTTTCTTCATTACTAAGGATTTACTAGATGCTTTGTTGTTCTTGGGGGGGGGGGGGAAGGCAATATTTCCTGCTTCGTAAATGTGACCTTTCCTTTCTGTGTATTTTTTTAGCCAGCTATATTTTGCTTGTATGAGATAAATGTGTGGAGCATTACAGAGTGGGAAAGTCCTAAGGGAGAATTAATAAGGGTAGACCTGCTTGGTGGAGAATACTTAACTGTGTTATCACCTAAATCTTCATATAGAATACTGTCATAGGGCTGTGATATGGCACCAAATGGCTATAGCAAATCACCAGATTGAACTGGGAGGAGGCAGGGTTGGAAAGCAATGAGTTATAGAAAAAAAAGAATGGACCAGATCCTTAATGATTAAATTAGTGATGCTTGCTTGGAGATAACACCACTTATATCCACAGAAGTTCTGGCTACAGCAACTGCAGCCAGGGACCTGGGGCTGCAGGAATTCAGGCCTCAGGATGACATGGATTATGTACCAAAGACCAGTCAGTTTTCAAGCAATGTAAGTACTTCTTGTTTTGCAAAAGGGCAAATCTGCTCTAGATTAGCTCTAATTAGCCTCCTGTCTCTATGGTTGCAACTGAATGGTGTGAGCTTTTTGTGCTGTAAATCTCTTTTTAGTCTGTAAGAAGTCTGTCATTTATTTTCAAAGCAGCTGTGTTTTTCTGATAGATAGAGAGACATCTGCTCTGGTTATTGTATCAGCCTAACACATTCATGATGACTTTCCCACCACCTCACTATGCTATCAGCTCCTTTGCTTGTGAGAAGAAGCAAGAAGGAAGCATCTTTGATATTTGAAACCTATTAAGGATGCTACATGTTATGTTGGCTATCTGAATTAGGTGAAAATATGAACTTATGAAATAATCAAAACTTCAAAATAATAACTTTATTCCATGAAATCAAAGAGGCTCCCTATAATATTCAAAGCAGGCTAGGAAAAAAAAAATCCAGGTGAAACTTACATAAAATGAACAAGTTACTTATTGGAAAATTGCTCTCACAGAGTACCAGCTCATGGTTCCCAATCAATTTAGAAGGCTGTCTTACATTGGGTACACAGGGAGCTGCTTTCAGGACTGATGTTAATTATTATTGTCTTAACAAATTACAAATAAGTTAAAATTAATAATTATTTTATTAGCAACTTCTGTGGTGTAGGCAGTATTGCTTACTGATGGTATGACACCCAGAAAGTGTGCATGTACTGCAGACACTGAGAGGAATTTAAAATGAACTTCATAAATCAGAGGAACTGTGTGCAAGAAAAGAAATCTGTGATTCAGTAAGAGCAAATGCAAGCTATCACATAGAAGTTGAGGATTACCTGGCTCAGCAGGCTTTCTGCAGGAGTTGTAAGGCTTCTATGAGGTTACAGAACAGCAAGACCCAGGAATATCACAAAGGTGCAGAAAACCCCTGTAGCTTTTACCTAAATACAGAGAAACGAGTGTTGTGCATTAAAAAACCCTCAGCTGCAATGCTTCTTTTGCTTATGGGCAGCACACTTTGAGAAAAAAGATGGAAAACAGAAATCTGTCTTATCGATGGCCTTGGAAGTGATCCCGTATCTAAAAGAGACAGACGTATGGATTATGGAAACTTCACTAGAGTTTGTAAAGAAGAGGTTAGAAACAATGTCAGAATAGGTGTAAACATATTCATTTTCCAAAATGATTGGAGAATAGAGCCACTGATATCTCAGAGTCCAGCCATACTGCTGCTAGGTCAATGATTTTTTAATTTATTTATTTTTTTATTGCAAGTTTTTTTTCCCCATCTGAAAAGAAAAAGGGAATTTTTTTTTGTACCTGAATAAATAAAAAATAAAAATACTTTGTGGCTTTCTGTGAATGAAAATAAGTTAACAATACTAAAACCTATTTTGATCAGAAAACTAGAAGAAATCCATAGAGCATTTTAAAGAGTATCTATACCATTGATAGAATTACACAAGATGAGAGTGCCTGATACTCAAACTTCAGGAATTAAAATGTCAAACCACATCTAATTTGCATAATATTATTTGTAGCACCATAATACCAAGAAAATGAAGAAAAACTATAGTGCTAAAGCACAAGGTACTGAACAAATCAGGCTTGGATGAAACCTTTTGGCTACAGAAACAGGAAAGTCCAGTGTAAAGGGGAATATACAATGATCATTAGACCAGCAAGCTCAGCAGTGTGCAAAATAGCGTGAAGTGGGCTGTCTCTCTGCTCTCCTTGCTGGAGATGTCCATTTAGACTTTGCATTTAGAACAACATCTGCAGGTGAAGTGCTGCAGTGCAGACTATCAGTCATTCCCCAAAGCTGCTTCAAATATTCAGCACTGTCTTAGCTTTTAGGCCTTTCTGATATCTTACTATGCTCTTAGAGAAAGGTTCTAGCAGAAATTAATTTCCAGTTTAATGCTTGAACCCCCTTTTTTATTAAATAACCTTTTTTTGCTGTCTATAGCTACTCTTCCTGCTTGTATCTATTAAGGCTTGGTACGGTTGTGATGCTGAGACAGTTTTGTGCCAGCCAATGCAGGAATCGCTTCACTCCTTTCATTACCAACACAGCAGCATCTATTTTTCAGACATGATGCCAAAAGAGAAATTAACTCCTCTACTTGGGTATCCTGCAGCACCAAGATCAATTATACAAAATCCATGATTTTGAGCTTTAAAGACTCTAGATAGTGCAGATTTTGGAAATTAGATTGAAGTAGTTAAGTGTTGCAAATTTTCTCTCTTGAGCGGCTGCGGCTTGATACAGCTGCTTAAAGAATTCTTTGGCACATAGATTGCATTTCCTAGTGGGATTTGTGCTGTGAATAAATAAATTTCTATAATCAACTACTGATACTTCTGCAGTCTTCATAGCCTGTCTTTCAACTTAATGCACATGTGTATAAACATTTCTGTTCATTTAAAATCAAGTAAGGCATTGAACTGGCATGAAAACCCCACACCTAGCAAAAAAATCCCATATTTTTATTCTGCCTTGTAAATTTGTGAACTTTGTTAGTGCCTTGATCTATTTAATGCTAACTATTTGTCAGTCAAAAGCAGAGTTTACTTGCCAGTGAGAGCACTCTGGAAATCAGAGGTAGCATCTTGGAACATCTTGCATTCAAAGAGTGATATCCCCTCAGCTTTCCAAAGATGTCTAATTTCCTTTTAAAGTCATTCTGTCACAAATCCAAAGAGCTCTTTTATTTCAAACAGAAACAGAATTAGGGAATGCCAGCCTGGAGGAAAGTGAGCTTGAGGGAAGAAACTCCTCAGGCTAAACAATGAAAGATCTTTAGGCATGATATTTATGCTTAAGTTGATAGTTGAGCTTCCAGAATACTGATAGATTTGGCTGCAGTTTTTGGCATGTCTTTTGGGGTATTTTTTGGTTTTGTTTTCTTTGACCTTTGAAAGACCTTGACACTTCATATGCACCAAAATAAAAAAATAACTGAAAATCTGGTCACTTATGTGGTCCTGAAATGGAAAAAAAAACTCTTCTGAAAATATTGTTTTCACAGTAGCATTTGGTATCAGGCACAGGGCTGAGGAACCTCCACAGTTGCAGTTTTGAGTCTTAATAGCTTCTGACATAAATAAGACTGCCTGTGAGAAACACTTCCACAGTTGCTGCATGTTGTACACACTTGATGATGCACAATATTGTGACTGCACCACTGTTCTTCCTTAAATAACCTCCTTATTGCTCTTTGAGTCTTAGGATAGCAATGCCAATGCTCCTGTCAACTTGGGAAGTTCGCTGCTTGCCAATGTGAGAATTATCTATGAGCTCATTAGTACTATCTCTTTGAACATCTTGCTCTTGAACTGCCAGCTCTTATAGGATCTGATCTATTTTCTTGACACTGTTGAAGTAAATAAATAAATACACTACCCACAGCAAACACATACTCACATTTGATATCTATAATTTTCCATATAATTTTTTGTTCTTTCGTTTGCTTTTCTTGTTCTCAATCCTCTTCCCAATCCTCCCAATTATTAATCTTAACCTAGAAACAGAGCTTTGTAGTAATGTTTTTCTAGGTGAGTCTCCACTTTGGAGAAGTGAACGTTATCTTCTTCTTCTTTCAGAAAATGAAGCTTCCATTTGCAGTTATTCTACTGGGCTACAGTCACATGCACCAGGTAGTGCTGATGAAACTCCCAAGTTTAAAACAAAATAAAACAAAGTAAGGGACCTGGACTGGTCTGCCAGATCAGAGCCCAAGAACCAAGGATTTGGTCCTAGTTCTGGCAAAGAGACTATTGCTGTTTCTGATAGGAGCAGGATCAAGATGGCAAATAAAGGGTTTCCACTCCATTGGAAAGGGATATAATCATACAAAGATGGGAAATTAGTTCTCCTCTGGTTTGTGACTACTATGGGTTGGTAAGCTTAGCTTTGTTTTGTTTTTTCATCTGTTTTGGTAACTAATATCTCATTCCTCCCTGTAACAACATACTTTTGTTTCCTCAAATGGTCTATTACATTAGTAGAAGATAACTACTCCTTTTTCATTAACTCAGTACTGCACTTGATTAAACTTGAATTGCCTGGAGCTTACACACACATGTACACAAACATGTGCTTATACATAATCCACCCAAGAAACCTGATATTCACACATTTTCTATTTGACTTTCAGTGGCTGAGGCTGAGTCATTTTAAAAGGCAGGGAATTCTCAGTTGTCACTACTCTGTCACAGCCATTTAGGAGTCACATTGCAGAGCTCAGGATCCCAATTGTGGTGATATCAAAGCTGTATTGATGATTCCTAGGGTAAACCTTTAGTGGGGAATGGTAGGAGAACAGCCTCCTCTGTACACAGCTTGCAGCTAAAACTCAAAGTTTGATCAAGCAAATATCTCAGTTCCCTACCTGAACCCCTGACAAGGGGAGTTACCCCCTTACATCCTGTCTATTAATACAATCCCTTAATATCTCTTCTCTGTCACTTTCCAGAGAAAAACTCAGAGATTTTGCCTACTTTTATTTTTGTCCTTACTTACATCCTCATGTGGTTGATACCTTTAATAGAGCCAGATCTCACAAAATTATCACAAGCCTGTGGAATTTGGAGTTTGTCTTATATCCTCAGCTGGAGTCAAATGTTGTGGGACCAATTTTAGTTCTACAAAATGAGCTTCTAGGCCTGCTCACACTTTAGACTTTGTTCAAAGAGTATTATGCTAAGACCACGTTGTTTTCCAGGGCTCTAACAACCTGGAAATGATTAGTTTTACATGACTGCTTTGAAAGGTGGGAATAAGGTAGTTTGGCAAAGACAAGCTCAGAAGTAGATGGCTGTTTTCATACAGAAGATGAACTGAGGAGGCTGATTGCTATGGAGTGTGATGGAAGCTTCCTCTGTCCTGTATCTGATTATGAGGATCTTTTGTTGAACTCTGGGAGGCAGATGAATGGTGCCGCTTAAGAAATAGAATTGGTCACAAAGGTGAATTTCAAATACCTGAAACATCTGATCTGTTGTACACCCTGATGAGTCACTAGCCCACTTTTCCTTTGCGTAACAAGAGGGTTTGGGGTGGGTATATCTTTGTCCAGCTAATGCTGCCTGTAGCTGAATTCCTGAACTCCATGTTGCAAGCAAAGTATGACTGGGAGGTTGAGCTGTCATTGGCACATCCAGCCAGCATGCTTGTTTAAATACAGTGTTATTCTTCAGCAGTACTCCAGCTACTGGTGCCAAAGAGGTGGTGAAATAAGCCACCTCTTTGGTGGAATAAGAAAGCCAGTGGTGGAGGAGGAGCAGTGGATGCCAGGAAAAGGGGGGTGGGGGAGCGGAAGGAGATAAAAGAAACAATAGCATCAATGAATTTTTGATGGCAGCACTTTGTGTTCAGCAATTAATGTAGTAAGTACTGCCCAATTGGCATGAACAAGAAAAAAGTTGCAAATAACTCCTTTGACAAATGAAACTCAATTTTTCCCAAGTGTCTTCACCCATTTACAGCCCCAGAAATTACTCCCATGTGCTAATAGCTTCCTTTTTTTCTTATCAGTATATACAATCAGCATGTCTGCTCTTAAAGGATAGTTATTAGGGTTGGCTTCCCCATTCTAGTGAACCTGTAATTTCACAAATAACACCTATTGCAGCTTCATCTTAGGTAAAGAAATGAGAAAAAAAATGAGCTGGAAGAGAACAGGGGAATAATTTCTGTCAAGCAAAGGTTTTAGGCCAAATTTTTAGCTAATAACAATGTAGCATCCAATGGATGGCACCTTTCCCAGCTGTTTCTGTGTCTTTTCCCTTCACTGAGGTGATAGGTGCTAAGATTTGTCCAGGGCACAGACAATGACTCCAAAGTAGTGCTCATGTGTCACTCAGGAGCATTTGTATTTGTCAGAAGAGACGATTCTCCATCCTTGGTTTATTTTGTGATATCTAGATATTTCTTCAGTGGGAAGGCTGGATTTACCAATGTGTGTATTAAAGATAAGCTCTGTCTGGATGGTCATGAGGTGGAAAAGATAAATGTCTAGCAAATGAATTCTTCCCAGCTTCATCCAGCTGGAACGCGGAACTGCTCAAACAGACCTCAAAGTGGAAGATTTTTCCTTTCTTTGGTTCTTTTACTGTATCTACTCCCCAGTGCAATTCTATCAGAGAACCAACAGAATACAGTTGGGACAAACGCAGGAAGAGCATCTCTGAACCTTGTCTTGTCTGTACAAGCCAAGGTGGGATATAGTAGTTTGGACACTGCATTGATATCTTTGCTCTTCACATCTGTGTTTATAGTAGGTATTGATGAAACCCCTCAGTAAGTGACTTTATACCCTCAGGTAGTAGGATAAGCTAACGCACAATTATGGGGGGGGGGGGGGGGAGGGTGGGTTCTTTTCTTTTTTCCCCTGTTTGTTTTCATTTCTTTTTGCAGTTGGGACTGCATTACCCCTACAAACATGCATGGCTTGTATTGTGAAGCTGCCTTGAGCACAGGCAACTTGGCTCACATGTGGAGCTGGCTTATAGTCATGCAAATCTATCTTTACTTCCCCTGTGATCTTACATACATTCTACACTCAGTTTCTTGGTTATAATTTGAGCCTGTGTGGTGTCACAGTGCCTAGAGGACTAAGGTTCATTAGAGTTGTACCATGTGTTTGAAATCACCTTAATTGGCTAAGAAGGATCTCAAAACACATATATAGCTGTCAGCCATAATACATCTTGGCCTGTTCCTCTGATATCTCTCTCAGCCTGATAGGCTGAAGCATATCCTGACCTCCTAAGCAAATTCTACTGAATCCCACTAAGCATCTGTAAAATACCTATTTCCGTAAGGAGGTATAAAACTAGGGCCAGAAGAGACTTTTAGGTCACAGGGTGCTGTCCCCTGGAATTGCAGGCAGCCATATAGTTTAATTTCTTTCATAAGCTTATAAAAGTTTTTCATCCTGAAAGTAGTTTGGCCTTTCTGGGAGACACAAAAGGAATTTGAAAGGGCAAAGCATTTGATGATGGTGACCTCACAGGCCTTAGAAACCACATTCTGTATGCTTTTTGGGTTTGCTCCTATGTCTTGAATGCAGCTGGAAATCTTGCTATTAGAAGCAATAAAATTAGGGCTTTATGGGGAAAACTCCCCCAACTTTTAAAAAACTTTATGTCATTCCTCTTGTCTCTCAAACATGCAATATTAGTAAAGTTTTTTTCCAATGGATGCTTTATCTTTTGACCTCCATGGAAGGATCACTAAAATATGAGTCTTTCTCCTCCTTTCCCCCCATAGTTAAAACTTTCATTTTGACAAAGGACAATAAGGCTCATGAGAAAAAAAAATCAGGAATAAAATAGCCTTTGGAACATGAAGGAGAAAAAAAGTTTTCACTTGGAATGAGTTTTTGGGTTATTGTTGTGGTTTAAACCCAGCCACACAGATCATTCACTCACTCACCCTCTTTCTCCCCCAACTCCTGGAGAGTTGGGGAGGAGAATCAAAAGAATGTAGCTCCCACAGGTTGAGATAAGAACAGTTTAGTAACTAAGGTATAACACAAATCACTACTGCTACCACTAATAATAGTAATAATAATAAAGGATATAACAAGTGAAGAGAAGACAACATCTCACCACCTGCTGACCAATAACTCACTCCACCCTGCTCGACAGAGCACTGACCGATGCCTCGTCCAACCCTGCAGTGCTATAGCCTTTCTGGGTAACTCTCAGTTACATCCCGGACATGACATGCTGTGGTATGGAATACCTCTTTGGTCAGTTTGGGTCAGGTGTCCTGTCTCTGCTTCCTCCTGGCTTCCCTCCTCCCTGGCAGAACATGAGGCTCAGAAAGTCCTTGGCCAGACCAAACATTTGAGTAGTAACTAAAAACATCGGTGCTATCAGCACCATTTCCAGGCTGAAAGTCAAAACCACAGCACGGCACCAGCTGCCAAGAAGGAGAAAAAATGACTGCTACTGCTGAACCCAGGACAGTTATAAATAAAAACATGGAGATGTTGACAAAGCAACAAGTGAAGTGATACTTAGCAGTGTTGCCACCACAAATTCTCAGGAGGAGCAAACTGATGTAGTCTGCTATTTACAGGGAATTCAGAAAAAAGAAAAAAAAACAAACTTAAATTATTCCTAATATGCATTTTTAAAAACATTACCAGACTCTTGCTTGGCCACTAGTCGAACTCAGTGCCATGACACACAATTCTTCTTCATTCTTTTTCTATTTCAGTTGTTTTTTCATACCTGTTTCATCTTTTAGCATAGATGCTGATTCCTTACGGTCTAGTTTTAGTTGAAAGGAGAGTGGAACTTTATACAAAGTGTAGGTTTGATTTTAAATCTCTTAGAAACCTGTTTTTTGTCTGTGATGCTGGGAGGGATAGGGAAGTTTTACGTGGTATATGAGAGTTAAGGAACATCTAGACATCATTTAACCATCTGCATCTATCTTCCAAGCAGTTGGTCTAGCCGTGGTTTTTTATGCATGCAGAATTTTTGCTGAAGTCAGGAATGAACACCAAGAGACATCCCACAGCTTGTTCTCTGAATATGAAAGGTTTACATGGGTTAAAGGGATGCTTTTAGCTATTCTCTCTCCTCTCCATGCCTACAGGAAGCAGCATATGGAAGAAGTCTGTCACCTCAGTGTTAAGCTGCTAGTGGAGTTACAAATTTTTGGTACCTTTTCCCTTTTTGGTTCACAAGATGACTGTAGCTCTCAATTCTGTAATTTTTGTAAGGAATCAAATCCCAGGAGGCATAAACTCTGGGATGACAGGCAAAAGGGTCTTGGTCCTGTAATTTGCTGCCCTTCAATTTCCAGTTAGATTAAGGAACAATTAATTTCTGGTTTACCAGAGGGGAGCCCTTGAACTAGTTTGCATGAAAATTTCCTGCTTTGCTTGAAAATGCTCTGAAAGAAATATTAAAATGACCCAAATATAGAGGTATTTATATGAATAATTAGTTGCATTCTGGGCACATCCACTCCCTTGGCAGACCTCACGAAATACCCTCTAGCTGGGTCTTATCAATGAGAAATGTAACTAAAGAAATTGAAGTTATTCAAGACAATAGTGTGTGAATATTTAAAAACATGCTTTTTATATGGTTGCTCATAACAAGAGTGGTTATAAATATGCCCCTTTCCTCCATCTGTTCTTTGCTCATGCACTGGGGGCTGCTGCCATGCCTCAAACAGTATCACTCTATAAATATATTTAAAGCTTTGTCTCTTTGTATTTGATTAGTTGTTTAGTTGGGTTTTTTTTTTTTCTTTGTTGGTTTTGTTTTGTTTTCTTGGGGTTTTTCTGTTTGTTTGGGGTTTTTTTATTTTTATTTGCATTTTGTTGTTGGGTTTGTTGGTTTTTTGTTGTTATTGTTCTTTCTTTTTTTTTCCAAGTGGAAAAACAACAGGCACTTCTGATAATTAGATGTTGGGAGCCAGCCCATCTGTTTCTGTTTATATGCTACCCAAAACTCCATCTATTTTAGAAACACTAACCACCAGCAAGGTCCAGAAGTCCTTTTCAGTAATTACATACTTTTAGTCTTTAGAAAACACATTTAGTAGCCAGCTGACCCTAGAGGAATACCATTTTATAGGAAAGATCTTTGCTAGCAGTAATTGGCCAGCTGGAAATTTCCCTTGGGCAAGTTTAAAACACATCTTCTTTATCTACAATGGAAAAGAAGTTTGTCCTATTATCCTCCTAAACATAAAGATGTACTTTAGCCTCACAGAGAACTTTGAAAACATTCCCATTAGAGATAGCTCTGCTTATGTATGGGAGGGCTCAATATGTTTAGTAATTATTACACAGAGTGCTTCTGCAGAAGAAAGGGAATTCTGTGGCTCCTCAGTTCATGTATTTCTCAGCCAGATCTGCCATTCACTGTCACATCTCTAGACTCTTTGCAGCATTTTAGGTAATAATTGAAATACTGGGTCTGACTCTCCACTTTATTTCCAACCTTCATAGCAGTGGGACTTCATTTAGCATCGCCATTATGTATATCTATCACCTCCTGGAGGAAGGGTAAAGCACAGATTGTTTCTGCCTGGCAAGTTGAGCATTGCTAAAGAAAGTTCTGGATTGGAATGAAAATGTTCATTTTTTGGACAAAATTACAGTGAAGAGGAAGGAAGGAATAATCTCCTTATCAGTTACAACTGACCTCAAGTATATATGATAATATCAGAAGAGAAACCAAGATACTCTGATTTTCAGCATCAGATTTTAATGAAAAGACTGTTCTTTTCCTCTGGTACTGTCACAGTTAGTTCATAGAAAGACAATTGCAATAAAAATGATTGCTTTCAGGTAGGAAAGCAAGCAGCAGGGGCAAGCAAACTTCTGAGCCGCAATGTTCTTTTTTTTTCTTTCTATCATCATTAAGAATAATAATTAAAAGGAGGCATAGCTCAGGATACAATATTTCTTTAGGATACAGTATTTCAGCAGAAGTGTCCTTAAATTAATGTTGCACAAGTTTTCCACCAAGTCTCAGCAGCTATTTAACTTTTGATCTCTTTTTTTGTGCTGGCAGCCAAATCCATGTTTCCTCCATTAAGTGTAAGACCATCTTATAAGAAAGATTGTCTGCTGCCTGTGGCAGACAAGCCCAGGGAAGCCTGCTAGGGCAGGAAGCACTCCTGCTGTACTGGTATTATTTCAGTCACATCACTCATTCAAATGCAGTTTGAGGTCTCCCCCAGTGGAGAAGCAGGATGGAGGTACAGCTCTGAATGCTGAGGACCTGCCCCATTTGATTTTCTCACACTGGCTGGCAGATGCAACAAAACCTTTCAATTATGACACTGTTGGTCCTTCAAAAGCCTATAGGATGAAAGCTGCTCTGGCAATGCCTCAAGAGTGAGTTTTCATCAGGCAACATCATTCCAGTATTTTTGTACAGACTAACACCTATAACAAACCTAACACATTTTAGCTTATGAGTCACTCATGAACTCATCTTCCTGATGTAGAGGCACATATTTTCACTAAGCGTCTGAGAAAGAAACGAGCTGTCTATGGGATACTTCCAAAAAAACTCCCCGCTGCTATTTTGTGATTGACCCTGTAAGTAACAACCTATTCTTTCTGCTCCTTGGTAGGATGACTGCACACAACACAAATATCACATTGCTGGTGGAACATTCACTTAAAAATGTCATTCAGAAGATGCTAGACAAACTAAACAAGATGGGGTTTTTCAGTGACTTAAGGTGGCTGAAATCTCTTCTTATGGAAACATAACTGCATTTTGCTGTGACACAAAATCTTGCTTTGACTTTATTTTTTTTTATGCATTTTGCCTTGCCCAAATCTTGTCCTAATTTGTTACTAACTTGTTACTAACATGGTCCAAAAGTTTTTCATGTGATATTAAAAGTTTCAGCTATTTACCTCTTTTTTATTTTTGCTTTTGAAATAAAACATTTTAATTTTATTCTTTCAGGAGAAAACTTTTTTTCTGCAATTTTTATCCACTTAAAGAAAAATGTTGATGTATTGTTATCCTGCTCTGGTTTAGAACTGAATCCAATCATTAATCACCCTCCCACCCCCACCCCCCCCCAGACACACACACAAACACCCATGACAAGATGGGAATGTAGTTGTTTTAATAGCACTTTTGGTCTGCTTGTTGCTGAGGGCACATCCTTTTTCCATGGTATAATATTCAAGAAAACATGTTTGATAAGCTGTTCAAATGAGAGTGCTGCAAGAAGGGTGGATATGTAGAGGAAAATGGTGCTGAAAAGTTATGTACATCTTGTAGGTATTTCAGGAAGTTTTATTTTGATTCAATGTCAATGGTGTCTCATGGGCCAAAAATGATGGAGTGGCTTGGTTTTGTGCTAAAGAAGTCTAATCCACATGCTCCAAGGCTATGTGGTGGCATAAATCAAAACTCTCTAAGTTGATCAGGAACTCAAATTTGTTTTAACGAGTTACTGTAGATGTAGTCTTAGGTACTGCATTCTAGCAACTGATTGATGCTGTGGACAAAGTCTTCTCTTATATTGTTCTCCACTGCAAATTTTGTATAAAAAGTTACACAGAACTTGGCAATAAAGGGTAACCTATCATGGTTTCCTAATGATCCTGCGTTTGTCACACAGAAGGAAAAAAAATCACCATTTATTGTTATTAATAGCAACTGTTGACTGTGCAATGGTAACTGCAATGTGAATTGCTATGAAAGAAGGGTTATACATTATTGTTATGAAGAAAACTGTAGCATGATGGAAGCTTTTGTTAAATAAGTCTGAAGGCAAGTTTGGAGAGTTTTATCTTGCTGGCTTTCATCTAAATAAGTGTAATTTCAAGATTTGAGAGACCAAAAATCATACCATTAAATTCCAGAAACATAAATTGTTTTGTCAAGTTATTAGTGGAACTGTCAATTTGACAGTTTTTTTGTAAGTGCTGACATGACATGTACATACTTAAGTGGTTTCGCTCTGCAGGAAGTAGATTAATTCAGACTCTTTTTAGCCCCACAAACTGTCATCTTAGGGAGATGGTATTAAATTTACCTGAACATGAAATTAAAATGTGATTGATGTCTTCTTATCTGATGTATGTACAATTTTGTGATACTAGTGAGAGCTATGTATTTTGAACATTGTGTACAATGAGAATTCTGTTGCAATTAAGATAAATAGAGGATGAGGAAGCAGCTGATAGGGTAGGTCTTTCATGACTAGTTAGCTCTTCTATTCTCAGAAATGCTTATTAACTGGGGAGGATCTGAGGTAACTCTAGCTATTGAAATTGAGCTGTCTTTAGCGAGAGTTGGCACTTGGAGGGCAGTTTCTGAAGACATTGACTTTCTGCCATTTATTCATTGAAATCTTTTCACATTTACAGTACTACCTTATGCTTTTATGACCCCAAATGTCTACTAAAAGAAAAGTTTTGATTGGAGCTTTCCAGATCCTTCTAATTTTATGGAGATATTAGCAATACTAGCCTGATGATGTTCAGAAGCAAACCAAAGATAGGGTAGTAAAGTTCAGCTCTGCTGAACTAAAACTAATGCTGCAGGTTCATCTCAGAATGAATCCTTATTTCAGTACTTAAGTACATGTCCCTTTCGTTTCCTTGATGGCTGAGAAGAGATTGTAAGTCATTCCTCAGTTGTGTTGAAGACATTTACAAATTAAAGTCTTTTAGATAAATCTTGTAGGAAAAGGATTTACATTTCAATAGAAATGACAGAAATGAAAGAATTAATGATTTGCACAACTTCTTAAAATAGTTAATGCAAAAAAACTTCCTGTAATGCAGTGTTCTGGCTGAAAATTAACATGCAGAAATACAAGACAATTTAAAATTATAGTTCCCATAGCTACTGTAACTCATCTAGCAATGCAGTTAGGTAGTCCTTGATAAAAGTGCATCTGTCTGTCTAATTTGGAGTTTTGGAGATGGATGTATTACTCTTCTGTGGGATAAAGGTAGACAGATAACTTGGTATATTAGTTGCTCACCCACTCCTTAAATAAGAATGAGAGGGACTCAGCTAAATTATACCATAGAGGTAAAATTCCATTATCACCTGGACATGTTATTGCAGAAAAAAAATGCTTCTTATTTAAAATAAAGGAATCTTGTTGGTTGCAGGGTGCTTGGGAAGGGACCCAGAGATGTAGCTGAGATTTGCATGTTGCAAGTGGATGTATACTGTGAAGATCTAGTCTGCCTTCTGCAAACTACAAACATCCTATCTTTTGGGCAGTAAACGAGAGAACAAGAATGAAAGAGAACAAGAAAGTTAACATTTCCCTGCCTGTGATCAGATAAAGCTGCCATTCAAAACCTAACTAACAGCAGTAGTACTGGGAAAGTGTGGAAAAAAAAGAAGAATTAACTGTTAGATGTGTGTGTTTTCAGTGAAAGTGCCTTCTGAACCTTTGGAGACAAAATAAATCTTACTATCCTGATGGTAGTCTCTGAAACTGGGTGGTCTAGATAGCTCAGGGAAAATGGAATCTTGTATATTTGACAGCATAATTATTGTGCTCTGTCAGATTTATACAGCTCTTTCATAAGAAACACTTAATACTTCATACGGATATTACTTTTCCCATCAAATACCACTTTAGAAAAAGTTAATAATTTAAGAACTTTTATATTAAAAAATTGCTAATTCAACAGATGCATCTGATACCGTTATCAGACATTGCATGAAGGCCATTAAAACTTTCCTTCTTGCCTTCAATTAAACTTAGTGTTTATGCTGAACCCTCTCAAGCTTGATGATCCTGGATTTCAAGCAGTAGTTTCAAGCTGCACTACAGGGGATAGGTGGTTGCCCCCTTTCAGCATTCTTCATGAGATTCATAGCCAGTTTACTCTCCTTAAAGTTCCTTTGCCCTGCTGTGTTGCTGGCTTTATTAGAAAAAGCCTGTTTCATTGATCTTTGTCTTCAGTTTTTGATTATCAGGTTTATCCCAATTTTATTAGCATAAAAATTCACCTGTACCATTAAACACACTGTCAATAAAACTATTACTTATAGAAGTAATAAAATCAACTTCTGATACAGTTCTTATGAACTGGAGAAAAGCATGGGCATCACTGTGAATGTGACAGTTTCTTTAGTTAGTTTTAAAAGTGAGTATTTCCTTGGTTTAGATGCAACAAATAATTCAGTATACATAGCATAAAATGGAAGACTTGAGGGGAAAAAGGATAAAAATCTTTCTAAATAGAATTAATTTGATCTTTTTTTTTTTCATAAGTACATGCTGAACAAAAGCCTGGATGGGACTCCTTCCTTAGAGACAAATATAAATTAAGATTCATATTTTTTACTCTGCAAACATGCACACATGTATTTACTTGAACCAAAATGTACATATGTGTAATATGTATGTACATGAGCTTCTTTTCACATTATTTACCAGTCACCCTAAAGCAAACAAAGTGAAACCTTGCTGTTTTGGGACCAATTTTGGACGGAATAAATATCAAATGAGTACTGTTTTAGGATATCACTTTGGCTCAAATCTCAGTCTGTGAAGTCAGAGGGAAATCTGGGTAAGAATGAGTAAATAAAAGATTGTTTTTGAAGTGCCTTCCATGGGAACTTAAATATTTCATCATTGACATTGTAAGTGTTCTTACTCCATCAGGGACACCAGTGCCACGTTCGCCTCATTGATTCTCCAGGAAAAAAACTGTAACACCACTTCATTCTTCATTAATCTGTGGAAGAGTTCAACAGACTGGCTGCAGCACGTTAAGTGGCATTAAGGGATGTGTGTAGCATCTTTCTACAGCAGTTCCTGAGGCACTCATCTTCTGCTCTGCACAGGAAATGGTAGATCAGTGCAATACTGAAGCTGTGCTGTCTAGCTCAAGCTGAATGCCACCACTGGCCAAATGGATAAATTTGATCAGCCTGGGGCGAGGGATGTCATTGATTGTTGCTGCTTTTGAAAATAGAAGTGCTTTGTACGACAGGGTTATTTTTCTGCATGTTTGTCTCTTTGAATCTCAGGAGGAGGCAGTGTAAATCATACATCACACAAAACGTAAGTCCAGTGGGAAGTAGCAAGTTTTGGTAGACAAGATTTTCTTCAAGAGGCATTGAAATCGTTTCTCTCCTTTTATCGGGTAGGGAGTTCAACATTCACTTTCAGAGGAGTACTCAGCACTTAAAATTATGTATGACTTGAATTTGTAGTGTTTTTTTTAGGATTCATCAGTTGATACAACAGTGGAATGCAATTCCTAAAATTTTTAAGGATATGCATCACCTCTCTGGATAACTTGCTTGATTCATAAGTAGGGAATAACTTAGAATAAGGATCTTACCTGCCTGCGGCAAGTGAGGTGAGGTTCTGAGTTCTGGCCTGTCTGCCGCTAGGACAGAAACCAGCACAGAAAGCTGAATTTTGATAGCTGCTGATACATAAGCATGGAACTAGTGGGAGAAAAAAAAGAACCAAAGCAACAGTATTCCTTTGGGAAAACTGATTCCAGGTGACGTTCAACTCAAGGAAAGAGGCAAGCTGTAAGCTTGTAGAGATGGTATTTGCCATCACAGCTGTGTTCTTACCTATATGGTCTTACGTATAAGGGATGAATGGCAAGCCTGCCTTCAGAATGCACTAACCACCAATTAATAAAAGATAAAAGAAGTAGCTGTGTACAATCAGAAGCATCTGGGCAAACATGCGGCTCCTTAGAGAAAATTGCTTGCCTGAGCTGGAGCTGAGGGAGGTGTCACTGACCTTGGTATGTATCCCTTTAAATATATGGAGTCATCAAATATATAGTTTTGCTTCAGATACCAGCACTAAAAAAAGAGAC
This sequence comes from Melopsittacus undulatus, assembly GCF_012275295.1. Classification (NCBI taxonomy): domain Eukaryota; kingdom Metazoa; phylum Chordata; class Aves; order Psittaciformes; family Psittaculidae; genus Melopsittacus; species Melopsittacus undulatus. The sequence continues at coordinate 100,870,152 of NC_047530.1, read as the reverse complement.
ATTCCTCCAGAGCTATGAAATGCATTTGCCAAGAGGCTAAGCAGCATATCAACCCTTGAAATATGTGGTCTAGAGAGTTTCTTAAGGATATTTGGCCTGCACAGAAAACATTCAGTCATCTTAACCTTCAGGGATTGAGGAAAATGACTGTCAACATGTTGAGGAAAACTGCAGAGTGAATTGAGCCCATCCTTCTACCTTCTGCCTTGGCTGGACAGAAAACCACTATTAAGAAGAGTCAGAGAGGCAAGTGCTGGCACCCATAAAGGGTCTTTGCCACTGAATCCTGACCTGGGATACATCTTTACTAGATGGTGTTTTGTTTGATCAGGCCAAGAGTCAAATCCGGATCACTGAAAGTGAAAATACTTCTATAAATTTATAAATTGGTATTGCTATGCTGACAACTGTTTTAATATCTTGTCAGGATTAACTGAAATGCTTATCTAACACTCCTCCATATCTGTTTTAAACATTTAATTCCTTTACTTAGCATCTGTTTCTTGATCATGTGATGTGTAGGTGAGGCAAAGGGTTAAGAAAATCCTTTTATTCTGGAAATCAAAAGCTTTCATCTCTTCTTTCCACTTTCTCTACCAAATCATAGGCAGGTATGTAAAGACCTTAAATAAGGATGAGGAGGACTGAACACCTTTACATAAGTGCAATGTTTAACAGAGAGAAAACATATGTTGTGTCAAAAGAAAAGAGGTTTTCCAGAGAGAGCTGAATCATCAGTGTGTTTCAGTAAAAGAACACCAGTTTCTACAGCCAACAGTACCCATGCAAGGCACAGAGACAACACATCACTGAAGCATTTCTGTTTCCAGCCTGACTGCCTGGAGTTGTGATTCTGGGGAGGAAGAAAACATAAAAGAAATAATAGGCAACAGTCCAAGTGGAAATTTAGGAATAAAGGATCAGCATTTCTGGAAATGAAGGCTATCATTTATCTTTTTGCTATCAAGAAAGTAACTTTTATTGGATGACAAAGCAAATGCTTAGATGGCTTTCAGCTACACCAGTTCAAATAGGAAAGAAACAACATCTAGGAAGGAAGGAATAACTGAGCTTTTGGAAGCACAATCCTTTTTTCTCCACCTTTCTTGGTATAGCACTTCTAGTTTGCACTATAACTTTTTATATTTTTGTATTTTTATTATTATCATCTATATTATAAATGTACAAAGGGACCCATAAAAGTTTGTCTATGTTTGAACTGGAGTCATACTAATACAGAAGGTGAGCTAGCACTTTTTCTTGTCTGCTTCTACTATCTGAGCATATGAAATATGCTGTTGTATTTCAGCACATTGCAGTGCTATCTCAATACAACACAGACTTGTGGTGTTCTGCTTATACATCACCTTCGAGCAATGGAGAAAACTCAGTGTGGTTATACTTTTGTCAGGAAAAACAATTGCAGTTGCTCTTAAACTAATGTCACCAAGTTACAGACAAACTTTTCTGCTGTATATTGTACCTGTAACCAGCTTTCATTGTTTTCTGAGTGCAGAGAACCATACTGCACAGATGCTCTCAATTAAATGTATGCATTGGATAGTTTTCTCCTGAAATATGACACTGGTTCCTGCCATATTATTCTTTAGTAAGGCTTCTGTAAGACTGTCCATTTAATAGGTTTGTGCATTGTTTTATTTAAGACTGTTTCCTTTAGACTAAACTATTATAACAAGCAATGCCAGACTGATAACGCACTCTGATCTAGATCTTTTTTTCCCACAATTGCTAGTTAACAATTTGCTACATCTGTGGATGTGAGTTGAGACACAATAATTGTCCACACTGATGCTCTTGGCACAGCCCAACTGCAAAATGAGACTTCGAGTTCAGTTACAACAAACCTGTTTTGTCTCATAATTGGGGTGAGCTAGAAGTCAGCATCCCAATTGCTATGTGTTGGTTGCAGGTGGGAACCAAAGATGCAATATTCTGGCTTGCAAAATCATGAGTAGATTCAGTCATTCCTTAAATAGCTTGCTAGGAGCTGTTGCAATAACATAAAGGAAGGCAATTTAAGTTTGATACTGGTTTAACCTATTTCTGGTGGAAGAATCAGGGGAGTGGTCTAGTAAGTAACTGTGCATAGCTATTCATTTTCTCATTTTTATTTTCTCTTTCTTTTCCTTCTCTGTTTCAACAGCTTCTTTGAAACTGTTCAGGGACAGTGTGACTTCATGGAGAAAGGGAACATGTCAAACCCAAAGAAAATATGAAGTACTGTGGAGCTCAGTGCAGAACTCCCCGAGGTTTTATTAACTGAGTAAAATGACTTTCATGCCAGCAGCCAAAAGGTAAATTCTCAAGCCTGAGATGATGTAAAAAATCACCCTAAACCAAACCAAAAACACCCACCTACCTGCATAGGAGCGGGTAATTGAAATTTTGCAACAGGCTTATAAGAAAATGGATTCTGTATTAACTCCAGTGGCTGCAAGTTTTTTAAGCAGCTGAATACAGATTACAGCAGAATAAAAAGATGCAGCAATGTGAAGGAAAAAAGAAAAGGTATCTTTCAGAAGTGAAGGTGTTGAAAGCTGCGTGCTGACAAGGGGAGAGACTGGGGAGTTTAATCGAAGGTAAAAATAAAGCAAAAATATAAAAAGCCATCCTATTCTGGTACATTTCAGGATACCATAAGTATTCTAAGTGGTCTTGTAAGAGAAATGCAGCATAAATCAAAGAAGATAGTGTTGTTGCTAGAAGGCTTGGGAATGAGGACAGCAGTGTCCAGGTTTGGTGACTAAAATTGAGGAAATGTATAATTGCAGTTGAAGGGAAAGCACTGCTGAGCAGTCACAGATTAGTCCAGATTTCCAAGATTCAACCACACTAAAAAGAGTAAGAAAAGTCAGGCTTATATCTGACTGCTAAAGATAAGAAAAAGCTCCATGGGGACCTACACATTTCTGATAGAATCACCAGAAAAGCCTGAGAAAATGTGATTCAATTACATTATTTAAATAACCTGCAAGTGGGAATGTTTGGCTGGGTGTGTGGAGGAAAGGAATTTCAAGTGAAAGCCTTGGATTTTAGAATTACATTGGCAAAATCAGAAAATTAGTTTTTGATGGGGCTGGTCAAAGAGAGAAAGAGACCTATGGGGCTCAGGGGTAAAAATGAACAAGTCTTAGTCAATCTAATAAACTTTTTCCTAATTCTTCATAAAACTAAGGCAAAAGTGACCAGAAGGTGCCCTTTGGAAACACAAGCTGAGAGTGCTTCCTTGTATCTCTCCATTTACACATGACGTACACAAATTCTGTTTCCTAAAGCTGAGTGACAGCATTTCCTTACTGTAGGATCTTGTGAGTTGAAGTCAACTTCTCAAGGGACAATGGTTTAGTATTTGTACTGCAATAGTTCATAAATGCTTGAATCTAGTGTTGGCCTCCTTGATGTCAGATTGTGCAGAGCAAACATAATTTTTTCCCTCTCCTAAAGGTGTTACAAACCACAAAATCAGTTTATTCTGAAAAGGAATTTGTTTCTATATGCCAAATGACTCTCGTCAAGGACTTAAGCTCAACTCCTTATATGTTTGGAGCATCATCCAGTGCTTCTAAGGTACCATAAAAACGTAATAGGAATGTTGTAAAATGGCTGCTAAATGCAAAGACATCATGTTACTCACAGGATCTGCAAATCTTTAAAAGCTGGGAGCTATAAAAGCAGAATACTGGTTTTATAACTCTGTTACAGAGTCCGTGTTGTTTCTGGAAAAACACCACTTTGCAAGATGAACCTTTGCTCAGAACCAGCAAAGATGCTCTTGTGCTATGCATGTTGTATATGAGAAAACTTCCTGATCATTTTGAACTCTCCAAGGTGGTGAGTTCTCAGTTTTGCCATGGTCCATACTGTACCCTAAATCACTTAATGATGCCAAGTATAATGACATTTTTACCGTCTTCTGGTTTGCATGGATAAAGTAAAAGCTACACTTAAAGAGATCTTTTTGTATGCTTTGACGTATAATGTATGAGCTTTGTAAACACTTCAGTGGAAATAAATATGCAAAAGAAAATTTGGCATACAGGCTTCTGTGTGGTTCTGCAGATGTATGTGATAACTTATCTGCTTTAAGCTGCTGTGGATTGCATTTGTGCTGGTTTTGGTGTTAAGGTATTCTGATAAGGATGGAATGATGGGGAGGGGTCTGACAGTACATGTAAAAAGGCTAAAATTCATTAAGCTAATTTAAACTTAGGAGACTGGCTAATGGAAAAAGTCATCCCTAATGGTATTCTGGTCTGTGATTTGCCCCTTTTCTTTATGAGTGAAGGAGGAAGAGTAAGTCTTCCAGGACCACATCAAATACCTGACCATTTAAAAGACACTGTCTTTGATAACTTCTCTTGGGGAATGGCTAGGAATGCATCAGAGAGGGAAATAAGCACAAATCTGCCATGGGATCTCATCCAGAACTGAAATTCAGGTAAAAAAAATTAAAAGGCCAAAGTTAAGATTTTAATTTCTAATCCAGACCTACCATTTCTGCCAATCTTCATTTCAGATCAGGTTTGTTTGAAACAACCACACTTTGAATGGGCACATACACCTGAATAGGCAGTCATCATTCAGTGAATTATGCATTTGGAATGAATTGTCAAGAGTTTTGCACTATTTGTTATTTCATGTGATAAGTTCCCCCTTCAGTAGTTTTTACTAGTAACTTTAAAGCAGTGGGCTCTAGTGAATATTTACTATTTAAAGTATCAACATCAGCATTTAGTTAGGAGGGGGATCTGCTTTGGTTTGACCACACATGGAGCAGTCCAAACATGAAACTTTTCAAAACTTTGGAATGTGTTTCTTGGTTTATCCAAATTCCCCATTTGCCTAAATGCTTCCTGGTGAAAACTTAGAGAAATCAATGTTTAATTTGCAGATAACCGCTCAGATCCGCATACAAGTAACCTTATTGCTAAGCACTCCTGATCATAATTTCAAGGATACAGCATCTCTCTTTTTAGTTTTACTTTGCCTTTCTCTTTTTTCTTTCTTTTTTTATTTGTGTGTGTGTGTGGACATCTATAGCTTGTTATGAATGCAGAGGGAGTGGAGGATGGAAGTGTAATCTGGAAGAAGCTGTGAGGGCATGAAAGCCCTGGTGAGAAGTGACTGGTATCATCTGTTGTTGTTGTTCCAAGCAGCCATAGCGTAAGTGACTTGTGTTTCTTTTGAAAAAGTTCCTCTTATTCCATCTGTTGGCCATACGGGTAAAAACATGTTTTCAGCATTCCCACACCTACTCACTGGCCAACAATCTGTCCTGGCCCAAACACTGCTGCTTACTGTGCCATAGCAAATTGTTCTTCTTAGGAACAACGAAGGAAAACCTCTGCCTGCAAAGTGGGCTTTTGGAAAAATCTGAGAAAAATGAACATATGCATCGACCTATTTTCAGCTCGTGGGATTCTTTATTTACCTCACTGCTCTTTCAGGGGATAGAGAGAGGAATTGTGCTGGATTTTCAGCCAACTGGACCAATTGAGGTAGCTCTCTGAAAAGTGTGCAGATTTGGTATAAACTAGGCTAGCCATATTCCAAGTTAAGAAACTAAAAAGGGTCGTGTTTTAGAATCCATCTCACACTGGATCCATATACATGGATTTAGTGTACCGGAGAGGTTGCTTTTTGGTGGGAATCTGTCTGGTGTTTACACTTGAAGTCTTTTGATATGCATCTGAGTGCAGTGCTGGTATCCTCAGAATGGTTTTCTTCCTGGCTGAGCAAAAGTTGAAGCCCATGCTTGACCACTATCAAAAGCCTGCTACATGGTAAGTGGATCCATGCCCTCCATCAGTTAGATCCCAATGTATGCACACTGCACACCTGGGAAAAGCAACTGGCAATAACTGAGCTGCAATAAGCACAGAGTAGACATGATCCAGAATCATAAAGGGTTTCAGCAAATTAAACTCTGGTCCTTCCTTCTTTCCATTTCACCATGCAGAAGATGTGCTCACTGAGACCTTCTGGAATGCTATGTAGCAAATGACATGGTGCAGAGACAAGCACCAAAATCCCTAATTGTGTGCTCTATGAATGAATCTGAAGATCTGATCCGATTGATGTACTGTGGGAAAGCATTCTAAAATTTCTCACTGACTTATTTGGACTTTGATCTAATTTAATGGTGGCAATTTTCTCATAAATATCAAACAGTGCTTTTCACAGTTGGTTTTCTTTGCTTGTTCCTTTTAGTTCAGATAAAGTGCATCTTCCCATTTACAGGGGAAAAGTTTGCACTTTTCTAATAGTGACTCATAATTTTCATCTATGGGTATAATGTTTTTAGGTAAATTGTTCTCACAATATGATAATATCACGGTAGCCTTCAGAAACATTACAATTTTAAGTTTGGAGCTCAATAAATTATTCTACTTTTTATATTCTGAAAGTTAGTGGGAAAATAAACTCTAATATTCTGTGCATTCAAAACCAGCAAGGACTGAGAAGAGAATCTAAAGTCCAAAATTTGATTATTTGTGGAATATGAACTACACAGCTGAAATATGAGATCTGGGGTCCTGCAAAACCTTGACTGTAATGCTGTTAACTTGCTCCAAAAGCTGTGGGAATCAGAAAAGACTTCCAGGATGAAAAGTGGTTAACAAGGAAGATGCTTCTTCAGCTGATGCCTATGGTCTACTAATTCTCTCCCTGACTTTCTTCAGCTGTTTCTAGATGTGTTTTGGAGTGTGTTTTCTTGCTGCACCCATCAACTATGCTGCTGGGGGTTTTAAGAGAAAAAAAGCAAAGTATTAGTCTTAGACTTTGCAGCATGCTTCTTATGCCATAAAATTACATGTAGAGGCAAGATCTGGAAGGCCTTGGATAGTAAGTAATCTGAATCATTCATTATTTTCTTAACTGTTGATGCAAACTGCAGGTGCCTAAATTCAGCTAAAGATGAGCTCATGTATACTCATATACAAATCTAAATGGCTATAAAATGTCAATATTCCATATCAAGGACATATAGAATTATATATGGAATGGAATAACACTTTGGTGACTCTGTTTATCTCTGTTTTTACAGAGTTACATGAAATTTCTTGTGAAATTAGGACTGTATGTATTGCTGTTGAAAGCAATTATTGTGCTGAGCCTATGTGCATGAAGTTGTTTTTCTCCCCTTTTTATGGTGTGCAGGAGTCTGTTTTGCCAGGACAATCAGAATGCTGCCTGTCCGCATTATTTCCAATAAATGCAGAGTCCTTGTTTGCTTCTAGTCATCCTGCAGCTGTGGAGGTAGGCCAATACTTCGTACATACCTGAATCTTCCTTTTAGATAGCAAGGTATCTTAAAAATCCCAGTTATCAAAGGTGGGTGAAAGAACAATACTCTAATCTAGCAGAGCAAACCTTCCTAGTATTCCCCTGCTAATGACTTTCTGAGAACTGTATCTTGGGGGTGTTTCCTTGCTTTTTCATTATCTCCCCATAGCAGGGCAAATACATTGTCCTTAAAGCTCAACTTAGAACCAAGCAGGAGAAAGAGGGAAATGGGCAACACCACAACCTGGCATTGCCTCTTTGTCTGGATTTTCATTTTGAAAATGACTAGGTTAATTTTTATAAGAGAAGTTATCCTTGTCAGAGTTTTAGTGTCAGTCTATAGTCTCGCGTGACTGTATTGAGAAATCATAGCAAAATCTAGGATACAGTTTTTGGCAGGGGGGTTGGAACTAGATGATCTTGAGGTCCTTTCCAGCCCTAAGTATTCTATGATTCTATGGTTTCAAAAAGAGAAGAAACTAAAATCCATTTCAGCAGACATAGGAGCTCTTGCTAACAGTCATATTTTTTTTCCTCTGGTTACACTGCAGACTGATGTGCTCTTCATGACAAAGGAAAACATATTTCTAGGTTGTTAACTAACATTATGAACATATTTCCTTCTGGTGGAACGTGAGGTTTTATTGCTGTCGCTCCCCGATGCACAAACAAGATTGGGAAGGAAAAAAAAATCCCATCATAATAAACCAGATTTATTAAACTGTGGCTATTTGCTTACAGACTGATGCTGAAATTAGAAAAGGCCTCGTTCCCTCAGATAAACTGGTTCTGAGACATACCTTTTATTAAAACTTAACACCTACACAGTCCTCTCTTGCAGTGGTGCAAGATAAAAAGAAAAAGGAAAAAAACCCCAACCAACCAAAGAAACTAAATAAAGGGAAAGTAACTGTGACTTGCACACTACCTAATACTGAGAGGGGGACTTTCATGGTAGAAGAATCAATTAATTAATGAGCATCTTTGATTACATACTCTCAGTGTTTCTGTGCATTCTTGTGTCACAAGGTGTTCTAATGTGACTGAGGTGTTCTAATGTGGCTAAGATGTTCTGTGTGCGTATACTGTGACATTTCTGTCTAGCATATATAATGCCTAACTGAGCAAACATTAAAAGTCTGTGAGTGTCCTGCTGAAACACCTGGAAACAGGAGTCTTAGTAGTGATATCCCCTGCAAATAGTGACTGTTAAATAATAAAGAGACTATATGGCCTAGTGGTCTCCTAAATACTGGAACACCTGCTCAGTTTTCTTCCTTATTCTGCTACATCTGTGTGGTCCTGAGTAAACCTGTCTGTGTTGTTTGTTGGGGTTTTACCCCTTGCACCTCTTGTCTGTCTCCCAGGCTCTCTGGAGGCTAAAAATGCAGGTTTTGTAATGCACTTTTATTACTTTATTCAGCCTTTATTTAATACCAATTGCTTGCCCAGTAATTACATATACAATTAGGCATTTGTTCTTGATTGTTCTGCAAGATGAAAGCTTTGTCCTTGTGTTGTGAGTGCTTCCCAATAGCAGAGATGATTCTGGAGAAAGATTTAGGATTTATGAGTCTATGTTCATTCTTTGTAACTGAACAAGTTAGAATGGGTTGCACAGATGACAGCTGATATGATCTGGGTCTGAAGGTGGCCCATGTCTGTCTTCTGCCTTTCTGTCCCTAAAAGTTCATTGAAGTTGGAGGCAACTATTATATATTCTTTAAGGGCTTTACAATTCTGTACCCAAGCCACCTAATGGAAACCTGACACAGGTTATTACATGCTGTATTCTTCCTAAAATCCATGGGGTTATCTATAAAAACTACCTCTTTAGTGAATGAAATTCTGGAGGGCTCTGCAACATGTCAGAGGTGTAACTCAGGCATATAAAAGTGCTAGAGGGACATATGAAGAAAGAGAGGGTGAGGCTAAAATCTGTCCTTTTGTCTGGGGAGTACCAGGGACATGCTGGAAGTTTATTTAGGAGAAGACAAAGACTGTGGAATTTGCAGCGGTATGTGGTACAGGTCAGCAGTGAGAATCAGCTCATATTTGTCCTCTGTGTGTTACAAGAATACCCTGCAACAGTGCCACTGTGCTGACTTTTCAGAGATGAACAGAAATTCAGACTTTAGTTTCCCTTTGCCCTCCCTTTCCTGAAAAGCTGCATCCTCATCCTCCAATCTTAGCTGCATTTCATTTCTGCAGTTAGCTGAGTGCTTTGGGAAATGTGTGTCTGAGTCAATGAAGGTTAACAGGTTCAGATCCTTAGTTGGTGTCAAGCAGTATTGAAGAAATGGCAGCAATTTAGGTATTATCCTATTGTATTTCTCCTGAGGACTAGCATTGTAATGGCTTTGGGCTCATTAAATGGTGTCTTCCTGACTCTGCTTTTCTTCGCTCCTGTGGAAATACATCAGTTTGAAAGTTCAATCCCTGTAAAATAACATGTAAGGCAGCTATTCACTGAGTGGAAAATTATCTGGTTGGTTACTGGAATGCATATGAAAATCACTGTTGGGAAACACTATGTTAAAACTTATTGTTACTAAATCCCCCACATTCTGAATTGGAAACATTGTTAACTGAGGAACTATTTTTCCTTGGCATTTTGTAAGAGGGTCCTAAAGACGTCATGAGGAGAAAGGATGTGGGTGTTGATGACTTTGAAAACAATGAGTCATTCTAGCTCTGGGACAAACATGGCTGGTTCTTTGCCATTCCAGGAGAAATTCCGGCTTCATCTAAATAGGTTTTACTACTGTCCAGGACAGAGAGTTCCTTGCTTGGAGAGCTCAGGCTCTGGGTCACTGTAGTGGGAGGCAATGGTAGTCAGTGTGGTACAGACTGAATGTGGGAGAGGAGAGCTCAGCAAATTAAAATGCAGGCAGGGCCAGACTGGTTTGCTGCTGTCACCTCACTCTGAGGAGCCAGATGGTCTTTTTTTCCCCTCAGCTATTATAAGAGCATGTTTTCTTTTAAAGCCTCTTACAAAGAATCCCCCACTGTCCTAAATGACTTGGTATCCTCAGGGCTTGAGCCACTCAGGAAGAGGTGCCCTGTCTCATATGTCTCCTGTCTAGTTCCTTGGTAGATCACGTATACTAACCTGTGTTCATGCTTTTGCTTCCTGCTTGCCGTGGGGAAGCATCAGTTTCTCCTAAGAACTCAATTAAAATTCAGGAGTACTTGGCTAAGAGAAATTCAGCCAGTTCTGCTACATGATGTATACAGAGTTTAAATAGAAGTTCAGGGTGATAGAGGTAGGTCAAATTCAATGTGCAGGATATCTTGAACTCTGTGTAGACACCATACTTGCTTTTGCTGTCCTTACCCAGACCCCTTTTTTAAGCACATATTTTACAGACTTGGAAAAATAAAGATATCTGCCCAGAAGATGGATGAGAGCTCTCTCCAGGAGTCAGTCTTAATTGTGCCGAGTACCCTGAGGCCCTCTTGCACGTGTATATTATCTCTGTGCCTCTCTTATGCATTACAAGATAATTCTGGGGTTTGAATTAGCTGAACTATTTTTGTTTTGCCTTTTTAAATATTTGATGGTATAATGTTGCTTATTCCATTTGTACCCTCTGCGTTGTGGGTTTCTGTGACATCAGGTCTGTTTCTTAGTTTTCAGGGTTGATTCTTTTGTTTATTTTGTGGTTTTGTAATGTGACTTTCTCTCTCTGCCTGTCATGGTATTTCAGTTATTCATAATCGCTACTATAACACAAGACATCCCATCTACCTGGATTCTTTTGACATTCCTCATGCTATATATAACTAAATCTATCTAGATGTTGATGTGACACAGGATTTGACAGCATTGGGGAGCTTTCAGAGTCACAGAGCCTACCTTGCTCCCATGATCTTTCCAGAAACTCTTTCACCTATCTTCACAATTAATCCCCTGAACTCCTAATAGCTATTCTGACTCACTTTTAGATTAAAAGCTAAATATGATAATGACATTTAGGTGAAATTTTTGACTTGCCTTGAAGCAAAATCTTGACAAACTTTGTTTTTAGATGGGGACTGTCTTGTAGTATTCATGACAGGTGTATGCTTTCCAGCTAAGAAAACAGGTGAGAGGCTCCTTTATATATTCCTGTGCTTCCAGATTCTAGTGGCACCTATCAGAATGCAGTATAGAGAAAGCCCAGCAACATGATGATGACAACAAAATATCTCACTGCTGAAATAAATACCTCTCTGCCATCCGGAAAGGCACAGCAACAGCATGTCAATGCTGAGCCTTTATGTGCTTATGTGCGTTGTGCCACAGACACTGACACCAGGTCTTTTCCAGGTGCAGATCCCCAGCTGAAATGTCTTGAAATTCAGGGAATTGTGCTTGGGTAAAACAGCTCTGAGTGACAGCACAGGGGTGATGTGGGAATGTGGCAGCAAACATGATAAGTACTAAAGGTCTAACCTCAGCAGTGCTCCCTTTTCCTGGCTGGTGTTTTTTAAGGTCATTCTCTGATATTTTGTGGTTTATGTAGCAGGCAGTACCCATTTTATTTATTTCTTCTCCACTCACATACTTTGGCACATTTTTATCAACAATGGTGACTGGATCAGGTGGAGGCACTTCAGGGGAAGGAAAGGAGCAGTTAAGAGGTGTTCACAGACTTCACAGCAGGGCAGGAAGAAGAGACCCCCTTCAAGCACCTGCAGAGCTAAGAGTGCCACTCTGCAGTGGGGAAAAGTGGGCATGGACACACAGACAAATGTCTGTGGTTAAAGGAGAAACCTCCCAGGAAGCAAGCAGGACTGTGATGAGTTTACTGTGCCCCAGAGAGCCTATGAGCTGACAGCAGCTACACCAGCAACTTTGACCTATGTTCCAGCATGTGAAACCTTCCAGGCTGTAAAACTTTCTAACACTCCTTTCTCATCAAGTCACTTTAAGTTGCCTCTTCTTAAAAAAAATAATTGCTCTAGTAAAACCTGAATTTTTGTTTAAAAGCTTTTAGGGCAACTCATGAAGGAAAGAATAAGGTACATTGGCTGGTTAATGGGATGCTCTGTGGCTCCAACTTGTTACCAACGGGGTTTTGCGTAGCGGCAGTGAAGGGGAAGAAGAGCTAAATGTTTTACCATAGGGTTGCTGAAGGCTGTATCCGTGAGATACAGCACAGCATGGACAAACCTTGGGATCCTGTTGCAGTCACAAGGTAACACAAAAGTTATTCAGACACTTTCTCATACGGATGACTGCTTTTCTTAAAATATGACTCATAAAGTCCTTCTCGAGATAGGTACCATTCACCTTAAAACACATCAAGAGAGTGTAGGGAAATATTGAGATCACTAGCCAAAGGAAAAACAAACATAGCTCATCTAAATCATACACAGTCCTGTCTGCAGATCCAGGTGATTTCTCTACAGTTAGAGATAGCCTAGGGGAGCGGGGGGAGACAGCACTAAGAAGATTTTGGCATGAATTTGGATCGTCTGTCTCTAGTTCCCAGCAGTGTGTTGTCACAGATGCTACTTTATCACTTCCCACAGACAAAACAAGGGCAGGTCTCCTTTCTCTTCCCCCATCCCATTTCTTCTTAATTTTCAGCAACAGTTGCTGTGTTTGAATCCTGCTCCCATTTTTATGACAGTGGAACGTCCTACCTCCTGGCTAATTGGTGCTCTAGCAGCAGGAGATAATCTGTGGAGGAAACAGAATTCACTGCCTGTTCAGCATCTGTAGCCTGTTCACATGCGCAATTTCAATATAGAGTTTAAATGTCATAAGAGTCCAGATAGTAATTGTTTGAAATATGCACAGGGATATCAAAGCTTGTGTAGTTTCATGATTTCACTTAAAGTTGCCAGCTTCTTATAAACAATCATGAGGATCAGGTTTAAAAGGAAGTCCTTTAAAATGTATGTTACAATTTCAGGGTTGATAACTATTGATACACTACGGAGACAATGCTCTCTGAGAGGCTGTTTCCTAAATGAAGTATTTTGTTTGTCCAGCTTAACAAACACATGCATGTATTCACACTGTCCAGAAACATTCTCTCTTTTAGTGCAGGCTCAAGAGTTGCTTTTTATAATTTTTTCTGTGTAATGTGCTCTTAGGATCCTGCAGGAATTGAGAACTAACCAGACAGGCCATCATATCAGCCAGGCAATCTCCATCCTTTCTTTCTTTGTGGGCCCCAGGCTGGGTGTTGCATGCAAGAGAAACCGAGGTACCCAGGATTTCAATCTGTAATCATATATCACCTCTGATCTGTAACCCCCTTAGCTACATCCACAATGCACTGAGATCTACCAGGAGCATCATCTCAAGTCCCTGTCACCTTTTCTTTGATAATGGGGAAGGAGCAATGGCAGGATACAAAGTGTATTCAAAACCTATGCTTGTGGGAATGATTTATAGACAAAAAGATGGATGTAATCTAATCACCCCACAATATATTCCTGCCTGCTTCATGCTTTGTTGTTCTATTTCTGTCCTCTCTTGTTCATTCCCACTATCACCCAGGGCATCCCTTTCCCTTTCTCTTGCTCTTCCTGCTCCCAAAACCCCAATCTGCATTTAGTAAATAAAGGGTGAAATGAGTTCTCACCCACCCGACTGTCGCTTGAGGTCTGAAATGAGAAAGGCTCTGACAGTGCAGTGCCCAATTTAAAGCAATATCACCTGTCAGTTTGATAAAAGGCAGGGGAAAAAAATCCTGTCTTGGCCAAGAGGGGAAAAAAGTGTCATCTAAAATAAATGCTAACCTTAGAAAAAAATACACACAAACAAATGGCTGGGAATTGTTTTTATGGTTCTATTCACTGGGGCTAGTCCTCAAAACATAAATTACTGCTTATTTGTGACTCAAACACAATGGCCAGGAATGAAGCTTGCAGGCTGGCAAAGATGCAGACTTGCTTGTGGTGGGTTTTTATCATAGCCGTTGAAATGTGTGGTGTGAAAGGTACGTTTGCAGAACCTTGGGCTCAGCTGTCTCTGTCATCTGATTTTTCTTTCTGTCAGAAAATTCTGTCCTTGCCCTCCTGAGCTTTTGCTCATGTTTCAGCCTATAGAAATGAGAATGGTGTCATGCTTGTTTGTTTAGGTTTTTTTTTAAGTAAGCATCTTACTTTATGCTCCAGCTTTTTGTTTCACTGCTTTTCATGTTGTAGCAGAGCTGCTTCAAGGAGGATGGATGTGGCTCTGGTGTTGGTGATTGTTTATGAACACCCTTTTCACCTTCAGTTGCAGATTATCATACAAAAGGCTTTATTACTTGAAGACAATTCACTACCCCATTGGAAATTAGCTCAGTCACCACCATCCATCAATGATTGTTTCTCCATACCTACAATTTAGAGGGTTTTCCATCCAGATGACCTGCAACACTTCCCTGAGCAGGAAAGCTGCAAGAGACTTGTCTGTGGATGGCAGAATGGGGGCAATTGCTGATGAAGGTTATGTTGCATAACAAGGCACCCATCACAGAGGTGACTCTTCTGGTCTGGGCCCAACTGACCTGTCCATTTAGCCAGAGTGTGTGACCAGGGCAAAAGAAGCACAAACCCTACAAATGGGTTCTGGGAATTGACAGCTCGATCAGGGTTTAACCAGGTCTCTGCCACATGGCTTGGACAGATGGTTGCAACAGAAGATGAAGTATCTGTGAGATATATAAACAAGTATGTGGTGTTCTGCAGTATATGAAACTGTCACCCAGGATGCTTGTCATCTCCCTTGAGCTGGCTAAGAAAAACATTGCAACAGATATGTGTAAGAGAACATGTATTAATTGGAAAGTGAGACAATGACTTCTATCCTAACAGATGACAAATAAGTGTTTCCACCTGAGGGTGGTAAAGGATTGAATGGGCAAGAGATCCAGTCTATGTGTCCTCTAAAGAAGGGACAGTTTAAGTTAGAGCAAGACCAAATTTATTGGAAAGGCACAATATTATTGTTTTGGACTTGGGCACTGTTGTAATTCTTATTACTATTTTATTAACTCTTAGGCTACAGAGAGGGCATCCTAGCTCTCTCACCCTCAGGGTTTAAGTTTTGCTCCAAAGCCAGTTTGATTCTGATTTCAGACAAAGGCTTTTACTCAATCTGTAATGCACTGTGATATCTAGCAGGTAGAAATCATTGAGTAAAATTGCTTCCTGCAATGATATATAGAATCATTCAGTCACATCTCTGAGCTATTTAGGGGAAATTATCCATAGGATTGTATCATTAGTTTAAAAGCTGCCTCAATTGTTTTTCTGTCAGGATAATTTTAAACCACGCAAGAGTATTAGTTGGAAAAACATATTTGAAAATGAGTCTAACTCCTTCCATATTGCTCAAATCTGGTTTTCAGGTAATATTTTCCTCTTCATTTGTAACCACTCTATTAAGGGATGGAGAGGAAAGTTCTGTCTCTGAGTTGTTCAGTGACTTTCTAAATACAGCTACCCTCTCTTAATTAGATAACTTTCAGGGGCTTGTAATTCATCCACTAGCCTTGTCTGCCCTTGCTACATCAAAAAGAAAGGAACACAGCTTTGAAAATTTCCAACCACAGTCATAACTAATGGCAAAATCCACAAAACAACAAAGAGCTAGCAAAGGGAAGACCCTGCTCACACTAATCAGTAATGTGAGCTGTTTTCAAGGCAGTTTGCTTAATTAGAAGTCTCTAGAGTCAGCAAGGAAATTTAACCTAATGATGAAACTACTCAAAACTAGAGATACTTAACAACAACTATGATTGTTGGAGCATTGATGAGTTGTGAGTTGGTGGAAATACCAAGTTAGAAAGCAAATGAAACTTTCTTTACATCATGAAAAGTACATGAAATATAACTGAAAAGTTCTGCACATCAAAGAGGAAAAACTGAAATAATAAGAATGGTAAATAGCAATGTGACTTAAAGACTGAAGGAGAGACAATGCAGGCAGGCATGAAAGCATTAGGGGAACTCACCAGGTGACCTTTGGCAAGTTGCTTTAGCTTTTTAAGAATCAAATGAAGTAGCACGGCTGTGTTATATATTGAGGTGTAAGGGAAAAAACATAATGAACTGAAAGAGTATGAGTACTGAGGCAGTATGTGCTTTCTCTTGCATATCAGAATGTAGATTCTGTCTTCAGCTTCATCCTGAGTCTCTCATGACTGTGGTTTCTCTTTTGAAATTTGAATGCATGCTAAGATAACAGAGACAAGCATTCTGCCCTGAATGGATGACCTGGACTGGCAAACTGCTACCAGAGCAGGCAGGATGGGATGACACAGCTTGCATGTTTGGTTAATCACAGTG
This sequence comes from Melopsittacus undulatus, assembly GCF_012275295.1. Lineage (NCBI taxonomy): Eukaryota > Metazoa > Chordata > Aves > Psittaciformes > Psittaculidae > Melopsittacus > Melopsittacus undulatus. Next base: position 100,853,565 of record NC_047530.1, on the reverse strand, counting down.
ATCTTGAGACACATGGCAGGACCAGTAGCCTTAACAATGCAGAAATATTTCGTAATAACTGCTCCAGGTGCCGATAGTGAAAAGGGATCCCTCTATTTCATCCATACCCAGCTGCACTTACTTGCTCTTTTATATGCAACAGTTCTTGACAGGCTTGTGTGTCTTCAGGTAAACAGAAATAATTCCAGCATTTCTAGTCCCAAAATTGCTCTTTCAGTATGAATCGTAAATTAGGTTTTTCCATCAGAATCCATAAGAAAGATCCAAAGTGGTGTGATGTATATTCAGTTAGCGGAAAGATGGAGCTACAGGTACCATAGACCATGTTTATCACAAAGAAAGAAACGGAGCTTTTTGAAGTTGACTTGGTCTCACTTGCTTTCCACCAGAAGGAAGATAAGACACTGTCATGCACTACTGGCAATATGAGTGCTTCTTCAATAAAGTCTGTAACAGAATAGCAGCACTGATGTTTGAAACATAAACAATGAGCAAATAACTCTGATGCAAGGAGCATTTCCTTGTGCCTTGTTAATTTTCCAGCAGAAGATACTCAGTAGTTAATAGAAATGCATTCTTCTCACCCTTACATAACTGTATAACATCAGACCACAAAAGACAGTCTGCATTTTAAAAACGTGTGCAGGAAAAAGGGGAAGGCCTAGCAAGATGGTGGTTTGTTTTCTGGGAGGAGTCTGGAAATGCATCATTACCATCCTCCTTCTTTCTGTCATCTAATGTGATGCCTCAGCATTTATGAGGATCAAAAAAAAATTAGTCTTATAGGAAATGTCTTTCTGAAATTGATGCTATCAATCAGACAAACATCCAATGGCAAAACTTTTGAAAGCATTAAACTTACATGACCCATAGGGCACATTTATAGAACTATACACAGAGTCAGATTTCGAGAGCTAACTCCGAGGTGTGCTTCAAATGACTGCAAGGTGCCAGACAAATAGTAAATAGTAACAAGGAATTGCTGGAGTTTGGAGAGACTCTATAGACCAGAGACTCTGGAATCTACTTTTTAGAGGATTTCTCAAAAACTCTGGATTTGTTTGGATTTGAGTTAAATCTGATTTTTTAAATTTGAGATCTTCTCTGATTAGAAGGGATGGGGTGTAAATACTGCCTGTTCAAAGTCTGAATTTTATGCAGCTAGAAAGGAAGGCTGTCCATATCTTCCTTTTTAGACTTCCCTCTCTCCTGTTGCCAATGAGCATTGCAGCAAAATTAGCTGGGACTCAGATGCCTAAACAAGTACATTATGTCATTTTTAGATGTCCTAGGACATCTTACCTACCTTCAAAGTGCCAGAAGAACAGATGTCGAACAGATGAGAAAATCATACCTGGCAGCCCTGTGCATGCTCAGCACATTGGCGTTTGTGCGACTCTTAACTCCTCTCTCAGTGCTGCTGGAATTAAATCCTGCTAGCCCACATACAAAACATACATATCCCGATAAAAGCACACTTCCCTGTCCCCATAGCTGGTGGTGTTAGACAACAAATAGCAAGCCGTTACAAGGAAAAAAGTCCTGCCCATGGACAGAGAGATATTACAGGTACTAAATCAGTATGTCCCTGAGATAGATGCTTTGGGTAAAACCAGCAAAAAATGTCAAGTCATACCCAAATCTGTGTAACCTGGATGTTACCAATCATGTCAGAGTTCAGTTCAGCTCATCCAGGCTTTTCAGCAGCCTTGGGCAATTTCAGCAGAATAGGAAAGTCTACAAAGAAAGCACCAAAGCATAAAGCATATTTTAGTATGGCACATTTCAAACAGAAGTAGATGAAGTTTCTGCATAACTGAGGGGAAAAAAGAAGTCTTCGCAACAACAAAATGTTACCAGAGGACAAACAGTTGTGTTCTTGTTCTTTGTTGTGCTCCTTGCAAATCAGACTTATCTGTCTGTGTATTGTGCTACATCCTGGTCACTAAGGTCGTAAAAAATTTCTATAGAAAAAAATCTATTGAAAGTACTGTCCATAATAAAGCCATTTCTCAAGGTCCTTGTTGGGAGAGACCTGGGGATGGCTGACTATTCTGCATATGCTGTCTATGAGCTCATTGAAGAATAGGTACTGGGAGCCTGATTAATACATTTTTTTAATGCACTGTTAATAATCATTCATTGTAGATCTACCTCTGAAAACCACAGTATGTTATTTCTGTCTTAAACTAAAAAAGCTCTAAGGGCCATTGAGTAGCAATGTGACCAGTGATCTTGAACACGAGGACATTTGTCATCTAGTATTGATGGAAAGCAAACCCCATCGTCTGTCCATGGTTTGTAATTATCCCTTTTCAATGATTTTCCTGACTACATGACTTTGTGAAATATTTTCTACCTGCAGTTTGAAAAGGCAATCTCCATTTCATCCTCCAGAGGTACAATACTCCACGAGAGATCAGGACTTCACCTTGGTTGGGGTACCTTTGCATTAGTAAGAAGTATGTACTTTATACAACTGTCTATTTTGCTGCATTTCAAAAGGAATAAATGTAAACTGTAATTATATGCATTCAGAGAGAAACAATATCCAGCATGAGCATAAATGTTTATGAGAAAAGATGAATCTCTGATTCAGAGTTAAATGTAGTATGAGCCTGACTAACTGCAACCCATGTGTTTCTAATAGTCACACCTTCCCACTTTGCGAAATCAACATAGGAGTCTTTCATTCTTATTGCAAATCTAGTTGAGTCATTGTAAATAATTACAAAGTTCATGCTATACTTTTTAAGTGATGCGTTTTCAACATTCAGTCACGGTGGCAGTTTGGGATGAAAAAGATGGCTTCCAAAAAAAAAAAAGGATAGCTCACATGAAAGGCATTACCATACAAAATGTAACTGTGGGAAGTGCTTGACAGAGTGCAGATGACTTATATATTTGGAAGATGCGAGATGTATAGCAACGGACTTGGTAGGACCCAAGGCAAAAAGTGATAAGTGAGCACCAAATACCCAGAGATGCTACAAGTGTTGAGTGATAGCAACATTTCGGCATAATCCTTCTCGGGAATAGTGTCATATTCTCTGATATATACTGAACTGGTGTCTGGCTTTGCTCTATACCTCAGAAAATATGCGGACAATAAGAGAAAATATTAGTGTGTGTGCATGCATGTGTGAGACAGAGCGAGTGAGAGAGGGAATACCAACCAGTGACCTTTAATGGATGGAGTCAGAAGCAATCAACTTCACATCATAAGATCAACTGAATGTCAGAAGCTTTTCAGAGTGTTTTCAGACTGTTGGAAATTCCTCTTTACCTCTAAGTTTTGAGCTCCATAAGTAGGATGATTTTAACACAAGATCTCTTCAAAGTTCCTGTGAATCAGGATGTGAAACACAAGGGAAAAGTTTGTAGACAATGGTGGCTTTGCTCCAGGATGTCTGCATGTATACACCTGGAGAATATACAAATATGAAATGCTAACAAAATGGAGATAGTAAAACAGCTAAAAGTAATGTGTTTCATAAAATACACAATAGAAGTTTGTGAAAGTATGAATGTTTTTCCACTCCTCCTTTTTCCATTTCAGTTTCTTCCTCCCCTAGGATTTGATGCTTTTGTATGCCCAATTGTTCCACAAGGCATTTAGGTTTAGACTCTCAGTTTTGTGGTGGGTTTCTTTTGTTTGTTTTTTTGGGGGATGCTTTTTTGGTTTGGGGTTTTTGGGGGGAGTTTTTTGGCTTTTGGATTGGTTTTTTTACATAGAAGTTGAGTAACGTATTTGAAATTCTGGAGTAGGCAATACCAGAGCAGAACGAAATGGTACCATGAGCTCTTCTCACTCTTGCAGGACTAAATATGCCTCTTTACCCTTTTCTCATCTGTATCACCTTCCATTCCAGAAAAAAAACCCTGTTGCTGTGGGTACTGGGTACTGCTGAAGTACTTTTGTAATGAAAACGATTTCTGTGAGGAAATGGGGGTTTGACTAAGCTGCTGTATTTCACAGACAAGTCTTGACTGTTCGGAACTTTTCTGTGCTTCACTTCTGAGAGGCTCAGGAGCAGTACTTCAGCTTCACATATAATAACATGCAATTCACTTGGCACAATCTAATCCAATCCATTGCAAGCACTTTTACAAAGGCATTGTGGCACTACCTAGAAGCCTGAAACTTCTGCTTTCTGGCAAATCTCAGAGCTTCAGTCTTTGGTTAACTTTTGGAATAACCCAAATGGTTTAGTTTCTTGAGTTTCAGTCAGTTGTAACGTGGGAAGATGAATAGTATGATGAGATTAAGTGAAATTCTGGTGCATTTTAAGTTTATTTATGTGTGTGTGCCTACCAAAGCTACTCTGTCACTCCCATCCTCAACTGGACAGGGGAGAGAAAAGAAAAGCTTGTGGGTTGAGGTAAGGACATGGAAAGATCACTCAGCAATTCCTGTCACAGGCTAACAGACTTGACATGGGGAAATTAGTGTAATTTATTACCAATCAAATCAGAGCAGGATAATGAGAAATAAAACCAAATCTTAAAACACCTTCTCTTCCCCCCCACGCCCCCCCATCCCTTCTTCCTTGGATTAACTCTCTTCCCATTTTCTCTACCTCCTCACCTCCAACTGCACAGAGGACAAGGAACAGGGATTGTGGCCAGTTCATCACATGTTGTCTCTGCAGCTCCTTCCTCCTCATAGGAGAAGTCCTCACACTCTTCTGCTGATCCAGCAGGAGGTCCTCCCTGGGCTGCAGGTGGAGATCTGCTGCATCATGGACCTCCATGGGCTGCAGAGGCACAGCCTGCCTCACTACAATCTGTACCATAGGCTGCAAGGGAATCTCTGCTCAGGCACCTGGGGCGCTTCCTGCCCTTCTTCTTCACTGACCTGGATTTCTCGCTCCTCTCTCCAGCTACAATTGTTCCTGTGCAATAACTTTTCCCCATTCTTACATACATTATTCCAGAGGTGCTGCCACCGTCACTGATGGGCTAAGTCTTGGCCAGTGCTTATTGCCCTGTTGACATAGGGGAAGCTTCTAGCAGCTTCTCACACAAGTCATCTCTGTAACCCTGCTGCTACCAAAACCTTGCCATGCAAACCCAATGCAGTGTGCAATCTGTTGGTTAGTAATTCAGCACTGAATTTTAAAGTAACAGAAATTGATGCTTGGACTGAAGGGAACTATGGTTAAGTACCACAGGTCGGACTGACATCTACTGTTTTCATGAGATCATTTGCAGTTGGAGGAACCTGGGAGCCATACCAATGTCTGATGAATATTTAAGGAATCCCAACAGCACTCTTAGCTCTCTTGTTTCTCTCTTGTGTTTACCTCAATTGCTGCTTACTCTTATTGCTAGTGATTGCTCCATAGGGGGAAAGAGGAGTCACTGTAAAAAGAGGTCAGAGAGCTAAGAACAGAGTTAATGGGCAAATTGTCTTGCTCTGGTTTACGTGATGATGGTGTGATCCTGCACACTGCTTAGTTCTTGTCTGGATTTTTGGCAGGGCTGTTTCTCTGGGCTGGTTTTGATGTTGCTAGAAAGTTCCTTTCTTCTTTTGTTCAGGATATTTGGCCGAATTTGGAACTGGAGCTAAATAGACAGATTAAAAGAGAAACAAAGGGTCTTTCCCTGTGTTAGTGTCTGTTCAGTGAGTATTTTCAGGGGGTAGGAGAGAGGCATAAAAACCCTAGGTGCCTTGAAAGAATCTTCTCCTTGCTTGGACGGCAGATTCAGGTCAGTTAAAAACCTCTAAGTTAAAGATGTATGAATTATCCAAAGGCAAATGCCTGAGCTTCTAGTATACCTCATAGATATGTATCTTTGGACTCAGGAATGGTTTTGATTTCATCGACTTCTATCCAAATAGGGATACTCCTGAACAAGCAGTGTCTCCCTATACATAATGTGCTGGTTTCTGTGGGAAGGATGTTCAGATCTGTCTGGAGTATCAGGGGGCTACACTCAGTGTGTGCCCAAGTTTACTTTTCTATTTAGACATAGCTATGATGTCTCAAAATTAATCCTTGGATTTTTTGTCATAGACCTACTTTTGATAATCCTTCCATTCATTTCAAACAAAATCAAGTCACAACACACTTGTAAGGTGGGCTGATGCCAACCTCATGAAGTTTAACCATGCCAAGTGCAAGGTCCTACACATGGGTCGGAGCAATCCCAGGCACAGCTACAGGTTGGGCACAGAAGAGATTCAGAGCAGCCCTGTGGAGAAGGACTTGGGGGTGTTGGTCGATGAGAAAATGAACATGAGATGGCTGCAGTGTGTGCTCACAGCCCAGAAAGCCAACTGTATCCTGGGCTGCATCAAAAGGAGTGTGACCAGCAGTTCAAAGGAGGTGATCCTGCCCCTCTACTCTGCTCTCGTGAGACCTCACTTGGAGTATTGTGTGCAGTTGTGGTGTCCTCAACATAAAAAGGACATGGAACTGTTGGAACAAGTCCAGAGGAGGCCACGAGGATGATCAGGGGACTGGAGCACTTCCCTTATGAAGACAAGCTGAGAAAGTTGGGGCTTTTCTTTTTGTGTGCAGACCTCATAGCAGCCTTCCAGTATCTGAAGGGGGCCTACAGGGATGCTGGTGAGGGACTCTTCATTAGGGACTGTAGTGATAGGACAAGGGGTAATGGGTTCAAACTTAAACAGGGGAAGTTTAGATTGGATATAAAGAAGAAATTCTTTACTGTGAGGGTGGTGAGGCACTGGAATGGGTTGCCCAGGGAGGTTGTGAATGCTCCATCCCTGGCAGTGTTTAAGGCCAGGTTGGACAGAGCCTTGGGTGACATGGTTTAGTGTGAGGTGTCCCTGCCCATGGCAGGGGGGTTGGAACTGGATGATCTTAAGGTTCTTTCCAACCCTAGCTATTCTATGATTCTATGATCCCATACACCTGTTTAATCATGCAGTGGCTGCATCTGTAATCTACAAAGTCTTCAGTCTTCTATAAGCTATAAAGACCTCAAAGTTTAGCACTATTTACATTATACAACGTCTACATCTCAACATTATTGCTGGATTACTCCCTCCAGAAGTTTGCTAAATGCTCTGTGCAATAGTAAGCACCTTCTGGCCAGAACATGTTCCTTTTTAACACTCAGGTCATAAACTGCCTATTAAAAGGACATTAAAGCCAAAGAAAATCTATCTGAAGCCTCAAATAGGCACTGGATAAGGCCCACACTAGAGAATATGCTATATAAGCATGCTCATGAATCATTAAAATTAAGATAGAATCTATCATTAATAAGTAAAGTTCAAGGACAGCCTTTATCTTGTTAAATTATCCAAATTTTGCTGTCTATTAGCATACCATTTAGAATGTAAAAATGGCTGTAGGGTTTTTTCACCCTTCTTGTTAATGGCATATTATGCAGAATAAAAAGCCTTAGCAACTGTTCTAGGATGCCATAATAATGCTGGAATTATTCTTTGGGGGAGGTTGTTGTATTAAGCAGCAAGTAATTAATGGTAAATTGCACTGGAAATTCTTGGAAAAAAGACAAATTACATATGCTTTTGTACTCATACCCAGCAAGTCCCATGTAATTAACAATATTAAGATAAATACGAGAGGAATTATTAATGATGAGATTAACTTCACATTATAGTGCAAACAGATGTATTTCATCTATGCATGTGGTAGGAATTGAGTTAGTTGTAATTGCTAAAAATATCTGACATTATTGCTACCTAGAAATTCACTGCAGAGCTATTGATTATTATGCAATCCCTGATATTTGTATTGTGACTTCTGTCCCCACAGATCTTGAGTCACAAGATCAGTTTTGCAGGGTGAATTGAGGGGTATTTTATTGAAGCTGTAACTGTTTGACAATATGAAACACTCATTCTAGATAATGTGGATCAGACCCTCAGTAAGCATCTAGCTGCTGTGATCATGTAATATATTATAAATTGCTAGCATAGAAAGGGTCTGATCCACTTGGCACTGTATTCAGCCCATGTTCATGAGTTAACTGACCATTAAAAACCAAAAATAGGTAGAGAATTGCCAGAAAATAAAAAGCAGCACATATCAAGAGAAGGCAACCTTTCAAATGGGAAGTGAAGAAAGGTAGTGTACCCAGATGACATTTCAAAGTTAAGAGATGGAAGCAGCAGAGTAATTTCCTCATCTGAATTTGTCTTCAATGGTAGTAGTACTTGCTCTAGTGAGTTTGTTCTGTGTCTCTGGGATCTTGTAGATATGGGAGGAATTCTGCAGATTATTCTTGAATTTAGAAAACCCATTTTCACCTTCTAACTGTCATTGTCTAACTCAGTTACAAAGTTCAGTTCTTTGGGCCTCAGTTTTCCCCCTGATACCAACTAATAGCTTGATATCCATTCTCAGGCACTTCAGTGTATATTGATAATATGGACTGAGCACAGCTGGGCTCTCACAAGAGACATACATGGTTTTATTCTTGTTTCCAGGCAGAATCATGTCTGCTAATATGATCTGAAGGGCTATTGCCTTGAGGATATGTTCACATCTCTCGAATTGTTAAGACCATTTCTTCTTTGACCTTTCTGGCCCCTGATATTCCTGCCTCTTTAAGGATCTGATTGAATCCTGCTTAAGTCCTGGATCTGACGGCTATTACAGTAGACTTTATCTGTTCCCACCTTGAAGCAGTCCCTTCACATAATGGCTTTTAATTCTACAGCAAACAGGACATCACTTTGGTGACAGCTGAGAGCATTTTGCTTGTTAAAACTGTCTACAGGAAGAAAAGAGATTTGTGCCTACTTTAGCACAAAGGCACAGGGGGAGTGCTTATAAATCTTGTCTCTTTCAACCTCACTGGCACGTACAAAGGAGCAATCACAAGAGCTTCTAGGTTAATTAATCAAGGCTCTCAGAAATGCAGATTCTTAATGTCTTCAGGTGCCTTTCACCTACCCTGTATGTCCTGGTTTGAAGCTAGCTGAAATCAGTAGGGATGGAGGGATGCAAGTGACTTCTGCCTGCTTTGTTCAGCAGTGGCAAGAACTGGTGACCTCAGCTGAGCCTTCGTTTCACTAGGCAGCTACAGGTTTAATATCAGAGTAGTTATTAACCACCTTGGTGTGCAGGTTTGGGCTGAATATGTGTAGAAACACAGATACTAGACAGAGTCTCTTCAGGTCATGCTGGAGAGATGCTGGTCCATGATTGACTGAACACTTCAGGTATCACAGTGTGCTCTGTACCTGCTCTCATTTTCCACTGCTTGCTCTCTTGCATGTTCCCTCTCTGAGGGAACGGGGAATTAAAGGCTATCATTTTGTCTGTCAATCAAGTAGACTGGTGTCTCTTGTGAGAACCCAAGTGCACTTGAAGTCATTCAGCTTATTTTCTAGCCATAAGAATAATAGAAAATTGTTCTACTCTTGAATTATATTTCTCTTAGATTTTTTTAATTATTTTTTTTAATACAAAGACACTTTGGTGCTTTTTCTAAGGTAAAAATAATTATCCCTAAAGGTAGAGGTGCCAGACTGTGAGTGTTTCCAGGGATTTTTAAAGCTTTGCTGTGGGGTCTGTATTTTCTGATATATCTGTGCAGTGCCTGGAACAAAAAGTTGCTGCTCTTCATTAGGGTCTACAAGTTGGTCTTTGAAGTGAACATGGGATACTGTATCATCATCTAATGCAATTTTATACATTTTATGTGTATATTCTGCACTTCTGACAAACTACACCCCTTTATTAGGATTTGAAAAGTCTTCATGCAACCCTGAGCCAAGGCAGACAGAGATAAGAAATTATTATATGGAGCAGTGAAGATCATGGGAGATAAGAGGAAGCAAAAATATTAGGGAAGAGAGGTCCTTTGGGACAGATTTTCTGTTATTCTTCTTTTACAGTACTGAATTAAGTTGTTTAAACCTACAATGTGAAGGTTATAGAGAGGAAAGCATGCTCCCTGAAACTGTTTAATGCAGTTTTACTACCTGTTTGGTGTGGTAACAAGATGATTTTTCGGCTGTGTCTGGTGGTTAACCCTCACATTTCTTTGCTGCCCAAGATAGTGCTTTGTTTTCTATTAGACTGCTGGATTTCCATGGATATTTTTAGTTTCTAATATGCCTGACAACATATAAATGAAAGAGTTTTGGAACCCACACATAAATAACTGACCCTTAGCATTCTTTTGGGAACCCAAAAGGTTTAGACTTTAAAGTCCTCAGGAAATGCAGCATTATTCATATATGACCTCGACAGTATGTTGAACTTTTGAATGGTTACATCCGTCAAGCCTGCCTTGATGTCCTCATCGGTAATAACGACTCAGAAGATGCCGAGAATAATGATTTTTTACTGTGTCCACAAAAGTGCTGCTTTAGCAACTGTAACTTCTGCTTTAAAAGAGGATGTCATCAATGCAAAGGGCAGCTCTATATTTTTCTGTGACTACAGCAGTACCATTACTGTCCAGAAAAATGACAGAGGAATGGATTTACTGTTTTAAGGGCTCCTCAATAAGTCATTGGTTTCAGTGGAGAAGCGTTTGCCTAATTTATTGAGGAAGCAATCAGTCATCAGAAAATACATCCCATACATTAAACTAAGCCTTTGGGTCTCTGCCCAGCTCAAGCAACTAAACCGACACATCTCTGTAACGGTAACGTAGAGTGGTAGTCCCAGACATTAAGTGGTTTCGAGTTTTTTTGTTAGTGGCTTCACAAACGGCATGGAAATGTTAGCTTGGGGAAGACACAAGCCTTGAGAGATATCTGAGAGCACCTTGCACAGAGAAAGGGTTTCTGCTGTGAAGAAAACAAGGAGTTGTGGGCTTACATTGCAAAGAGAGGTATACAGGTCAGGCTTCAGAAAAAAAAATATCTAATGTGAAGTATCACTATGCTTTTGAAATATTCTAAGTTTACTAAGTACAGTTATTTAATCAATTGGAAGTTTTAAGACCAGGCAGGTTATGGTATACCTGTAGGTCATTATAGTAGCTTGAGAAGGATGTCACTAGGCTAAGCCTTCTTATGCACCTTAGAAGAAACATCAAGACAGAAGCAGGATATTGAGACTTAGAAAGATGAATCTGAAGTCTTATATAGTCAGCTCACAGTGGAGTTACCCCAGCCTTTGTGGCCACAGACCGTTTTCTCAGCTGACAGGATGAAGAAGTGTGTAGTCCATAACCACAACCCATGCCCCTTGTTTCTACCAGATGTCATCCTTCACTGTATTGAATCCACAGTTAAGGCCACACAGTGTCCTTTGTCCCTGAAAACCTTATTATAGAGGTTTGCCCTAACTGGTTCTCATGACCACTTTACAGATATCTCTCCTTGACATCAACATTTCTCCATTCCTTCACTTACCATAAATGGCAAATCCAGGAGTCAGAAATGGTCTGCATCCTTTCAAATATTTTCTGGAGGGCAGGAACTGGGTATAAGTACTAGCTAGTGAACTTAACCACAGAATATGAAGGAAAGTTAATGCAGGCTGACCTGATCCTGCACTGTTGTTCTTAGCCAGAAATACATCAGTCCATCAGAGAAATGTACTCCTTGATCCGGGTTTGAGGGGAGCAAACACAATGGCTGTTAACAAGTCACTGGTGCTGAGCACTTGTCACCAATCCCACAGCAAGCTCAAGAATATTTTATTGCAAACTGGTCAGCTCTACAATTATAATTTTGTAGGTGATTTCTACTCTTACATTAGCTATTTACTTCTTATGCAGAAAAAAAAGCAAACTGCAGCAGAATAAATAATACGTTAAGTAACTTTATAAGCTATAATAGTCTAATGGAAACATTTCCAAGGTTGAGCACTACTGCTTCATATTTGCTTTTTTGATTGCATGTCCTGTATTTGTACTCTAATGGACAATGGTAGAAGAGGAAAAAATGGTGTAATAGACATTCAGTATTGCAAATTTAACTTATTTCACTTCACTGATTTTGATATTTTTCTTAACAGTCATGTCTGAAATACTGTTATTGCTAACAGTAACTTTCATTGAAAAGAAAAGTTGATTTTGACCCCCCATAGCCACAGTGAACAGTGTGAGTGTGTGCAAAAAGCTGCAAGGCACATTCTGTTTAAAAAATGACAACAAACCCCCCATGAAACTGCAAAACATATTTTCCTTTACCCTTTCTCTTAAACCCATGTCATGATTTTGAAACACGTGATTCCCTGTTGCTGAAATCATTAGATTAAAAATACCGTGTATGTCAGCAGGCAAAGAGGTATCACTTCTAACAGTCAGGTCTGTTCTGCAGGGGTGTTGTCATACTATTGATTTCTTTTAAAGTCTGCATCTTTACTATTGACTTTCCTAGCAGCTGAGATATTTCCCGTATTTCTCGTATCAGTCCTGCTGGGATCTGGAGCTGAAGTACAAGTGCTTGCCCTTTCTATTTGTATTGAGAGCAGTTTATAGCAGCTAAATAGCTTAGTTGAATGATTTCTGTAAAAACTGGCTAAAATGACATTTTTAAACTCAAAACTCAGTTTTCAATTGAATGCTATGTGAGTGTTCAGAAAATGTCTGCTACATTGGGAAAATGTAGTCTTTTGGTGAAAATGTTTAAATTCAAAGTCTTAAACAGTTAAACTAAGAAACTGAATTGCTTTGAGTGCAGAGCCTGTCTTTCTCTTGTCCAGGGTGTATCTCCATCTCTTGCTGCATCCCCAGTAACTGCTCCTATTCTTATGAGCACCTGATAGATCATTTGCTTTCCAGAAAAGTACTAATGGTGCATCATAGAAAATGCATTATCCTCAAGATGCTTCATTTACAAAGGCATTTGAGGCATTTCAGCTACAAGTCCCATGAGGTACCACGAAAGAGCTCGATATCCTTCCTAGTACTTTCTGTAATAGTTCCACTGTGTACACTAATCCTTCCAAGTAGGTGTTTTCAGTTCTGGGATTTTCTTTCTCATTCTATTGATCTGACAAAGTTATTTTTTAAGCTTCCTTGACATATTGTAAACCTTATCTACTCATTCAGGCTTTTGCTGTAGGCCAGGAGCTTGAGAAGGTTGAATTTCATTTTTACAGGTGTAAGGGAATGTATTTGAGCTGGTTCTTAGTCAATTTCATGTGCTGTTAATTGATGTTTTATCATTCTTGTACATGCATCCAGAGGGGATCAACATTGGAACCTTTTTTTATGGTGCCTAAAATAAATAAAATGACATGAAGCTCATCCCTTTCACCAGTGGAGTCTTCTGTTAAAAAATCATGTGGATTCTTCAGGGGTCACTAATTGTTCCAGAAGTCTGGTAGAGATCCCAGGAGAGACCTCACCTTGTCAGATACATCAGGTGTTAGTTTTCCCTTGGGCACATGCCTTCTGTACATGGATCTACGTGCAGTATTTGACATTTTCTGCTGCCATCTTGGGTGTGCAGAAGCAGATCTGTGAGCGAGAGTTTATGAACTTTTTTTTTTTGGAAATGGCAAAATGTCACTTCATGGGTTTCTGTCGTGGTTTAAGCCCAGGCTGTAACTCAGAACCACGCAGCACTCTCGCTCACTCCCCTCACCTTCCTGCCTCCCCTCCCACCCCTCCTCCAGGAGAGACAGAGAGCAGAATCGAAAGAATGTAGTTCCCATGGGTTGAGATAAGAGCAGTCCGGTAACTGAGGTATAACACAAATCACTGCTGCTACCACCAATAATAATAATAATGATAAGGGCAAGAACAAGGGGAAAGAATACAATACCACATGTCAACATGTAGCCTAATCGAGCAGTGAGCCAGCTCTTTCAGGTAACTCCCAGTTACATCCTGGCCATGATGCGCTATGGTATGGAATACCTCTTTGGCTAGTTTGGATCAGGTGTCTTGTCTCTGCTTCCTCCTGGCTTCCCCTCCTTCCTGGCAGAGCATAAGACTCACAAAGTCCTTGGTCAGACTAAACATTTGAGCAGTAACTAAAAACATCGGTGTTATCAGTGCTGTTCCCAGGCTGAAAGTCAAAAACACAGCACTGCACAGGCTACTAAAAAGGAGAAAAGATGACTGCTACTGCTGAACCCAAGACAGTTTCTTAAAAAAAGAAAGTGAGTGGTAAGAGAGCACAAAGTTGGTTATAAAGCACATGCTCTGTAGCAGTTGAAATTTCTCCTTCATGGTAGCAATAGTATTATAAAGCTATAGGTTTGCCATAGCCAGACATTTTAATTAGTGGGACTTTATTTGATCTGAACCTACTAACCATAAAAGAGTCAGGTCTCTATAAATATGGTATAAAAAAATTAACCCATTAATGCTGATAGAAGCAACTATTTGCTAGACACAGTCTCCATCCTCCTAAATGACAATCAGTTCATATAATGCATATGATCACATGTTAAGATACCTCTCAAGTATTTTAAGGCCAAAGAGACCGTTACAATTGGTGATTTATGTTGTCAGTAAGTCTGTGCATTTCAGTAAGTTTACCACATCCCTTTCAGAGACATTTTAGACAACTGCAGCTTATTATGAGTTGTTTTTAAAATTACCAAACTATTTATAATGTGGGGGTGAGTAGAAACTTAGTATGGACTTTTTATTTGAAAGCTTTCCTTAAGTGTTCATCATAGTATGCACACAATGTCATTTAATAAAGGTTCGGTTTAAGCTGATACTAAACTCCTCTTTCTAACTAGAGAGCTGAGAAACGAATTTTACACAGATTTTGTAGGTAACTGAGGTTTTTATTTCCACTGTGTGTTTTCTCCATTTTCAACTCAGTTTTTTCTGTTTTATTTACTGGAACATATTTGTCTAGTCAAATCTTAGGCTGGGTCTGGAAATCTCTTACTGAATCTCCAAAGAGCTGATTGGTGTGAAGATGCTTTTGTTTGAATAAGCACCATGTGTAAAATAAATCTTTCAGTTGTAATTTCCCTGTTGTGATTCCAGTTCATGACCAGCACAGCCTCCTATTGTGCACAATGAGGATGTTTCTGAGAATTTTTACAAAAATACCTTTCATTTGAATGTATCCAGGGCTGGTAATCTTTGATCTGTTTCTTCGTTTCCTCTATCTTGTTTCTATCTTCTGATTTCACTCCCATGTTGATAGAGGCTCTTCATGAATTTCTGTTTCTTTTACATTCCTTCCTTCCCTCCCTGAGTTCCTTTCTTTCCTCTTTAGTTCGTTGCTTGATGCTGGGGGCTAAGGTTATAATTTAATCAGCTTGTTCTGCTCTGCTGCCTGAAAAAATCCACCTTCTTCCTTGACACTAAATAATTCTTCAGCTTGCCTGCCTGTCTTTCAGCTTACTCTATTATTATTATTATGGAGTCTTGTCCTGCTGGTACAGTGTCCTCTCACCATTCACTGGAAATGCCTTCTTTTCCCTGACCTCCCTGCCTTTCTTGCTTCATGCCTTACACTTCTGGGCTGCATGTGATGCAATGGAGCGGGATGTCTGCTGTTAGGGATTGCAAAGAGATGATCAACTCCAGGGCCATCTCTTCAGCAGCTGTGTAGACAGTTATACCTTCTCTGCATTTCCTGTGTCACTAGCTGTAATTTGAAAGTCTGAATTCTCATTTAAAACCCCAAGCCCTCACAGAACGATAGCTATAGTAAATCAGATGTTGTCTTGTTTTAATGGAATGTAAATGAGAGCCAGTAGTGGGCTGAAAACAACACAGGAGATTGAATGAGCATGAGCAATGAAGGACCATCTGAGAAGGGGGTTTGGGCAGCCTGAGAGATTATTGTAGTTACGGTTTGATTGAGCCTTTGATCATATACCTTAATAGATGTGTTTTTTTTTATGATGAATCACCACACAGTATGCTTGTTTCAGGAATGAGGTTAGAGAGCTTTTATAAATGTTTTTACAGCTAAGGGCAACAGGTCAGTGCTCAATTCCTGAGTCTGATATAGATACCTTGTAGGGTGCTCAGCTACTCTTTTAAAATCTCTATACCTTAGTTCTGTAAAATAGCAATGGCAATAATCTTTTTGCTGACCTTGTCCATTTAGATTGTGAACCTTAGGAGCTGTCTGATTGAGCAGCATCTGGGCAGTAGACCTCCTAGTGCAGAAACTGCACCAAACCTTGGATCCAGAATCCAAATGCCTCTTTTGGTTTGTGACTTCGTAGTGTGATAAAGCGAACTCTCTAACTCTGCAGTAGAGGTTTTCATGCTCTGCAGCTTAGCTGGAACTCAGATTGGGTTTTTAGTCTTGCAATTCAGACTCGCCTGAAGTCCTCATGCCACAAGTAACTTCACTGATAAACACAGAACAATACTGGCAGAGCAAGGACTTGAAAGCAAATGTGAAGAATTGAAGTCCAGGATGTGATAACCTTGAAGCAATTTTGTACACTTGCAATTCAAAGTTACATCTTCTATCCCCATTTTTTAAAATGAAACATAATTATCCACATGTACCTCTGTATCTCTGCTTACCATCCTAAGGAGAGACACTGCTGATGCATTAATAAAAAGTACCTTCAGCCCAGCAGCAATAAGGAAACTAAAACTGGGAGATCATTGCACATCACAGAGAACATGTTAAAATTCATCAGCCCAGAGGTTATACAACTTGCAGAAAGAATAGATATGAATTAGGAGGAGTCGCCATTTCTCTGTTATGAACAGATTTGGGAGTCTCAGAAGAATTTCTGATATCAAGAGATTCATGTTTGCAAAAATGTGCCTGGCTGTCTGGTTGCCACAACAGTAAGGGCAAGTCTTCAAAAGTATGAAGCACAAATGCAGGCACTGCCTAGGGAAACTGATTGGCTTGGACAATGTAAGCAGCCTGGTTCTCTTTCACATTTCACTTCGTATGACCTAGCTTCTTCTCTAGAATTCTGGCAGCATTTCATTCAACAAAGTGCGGAAGAGAGATAAAGTGGGGTTTGTTTCAACCAAGCCTTCAGCAAAAATTTCTGTATCCATCCTCTACAGCTTTGGGGAATAAAAAAATCACTTTGTAATTCCCAGTTTTTAGTGAGAGTATTACTTTTTATCTATCCACTTCTCCTCATGCTTTATGCAGCAAAAAAAGGTATTCTTTCACTGTAGTTATCCCAGCTCTATTAGGACATCAGCCTCTTTGTCTACTGAGATTTAAAAAATCAATCTTTTTCTTGCCAATATCTAGGATATAGTTTTATCATTTCCCAAATAATCACCAAGCCTTCATATGAGAAAATCTGAACTCACACAGAAATATGTACTCTTTCACATATTTATGTAACCCACTGACTGTGTGTAAGACCTACTCTGGTATTACCAGTTCTTATAATACCAGGTTCAATGTCTGGCTTTTGCTATTGAGTGTTGTGCTTCTAGCTCTTGAGGTTGTTAGTTCAGATTTTGTTTTCATTCTATATAAGGTGATGCATCACAGATTTGTACACACACATTTGTTTTTGCATACATGTAAGTAACTTTTTCCTCTAGGCATATATTAGAGAATAAAGAATATACCGTATTAAGGCATATGCCTCCCTTTTACATAGGTACATAGATGTACACAGCCCTCCACATGTATGCTCTCCTATTGTTAATGTGTTCAAGAAGAAAAGTCTTTGTGCCATTCACTGCTACTTGGTACCTCTTGATATTTGTTAACCTTTTGTAAAATCTCAGATCCTCAAAGACAAAAAATCTCAGGCAGAAAAGAGTAGAGATGGAGGTTTTTCTTTAAAGATAATAATAAAAAGCTATCTTGAAGAAGGTAGCATGAGTATTTCTTATTTCTTTCTCTCTCATTTTCTTTGCAAAACTCATTCAAAACTGAACCACTGATGGTGAGTTAACATGGGTAGGAACGGATTTTAAAATGGATTAAATATCAATTTGAAGTTAACAGCTTAGGAATCAGCCAAATCCACAGAGATTACTGAAACAAACATCAAAAGACACATTTCAGGACAGATAGTGCTAGGAATTAAAAAGGGAATTTGGTATTGATTGTGGGCTGCCTTCTGTGGCAGTCCCATTACTGTTCTAGTTTGAGTAGTCTGAGATTTTCCTCACACTATTTTCTTCATGTGTTGTATCTTTAAGGTCCACTTATTGCTCCTTCCTACTTCTGTATAAAAAATGTTGCTATTTTCCAGTGGATAGAATAAAGTGGAGAATTGCTAGGAACTCTCCAGAGAAATCCTGATCAGCCCAACCAGCAAGCTCAATAGCAAAAAAACCCATAACCCAAATCAATGTCTGGGGAATTTATCCTAGATGAAATATGAAATACTTCCATATGCTGGAGTATGAAGTTCTCAGAGCTGAAGAGTGAAATAGCTGATTAGGCTTCAAAGTCAATGGACAAGCATCGGGCATTGGCCTTTCAGGAGGTTCATCTGCTCATTTCTGTGTGTTTTAGGTGACTGATTGATCTTGCAGTAGTGGCACCAGACAAGAAAGAGTGATGAGTCTTCTTCCTAGGTTCCAAAACACAGAAAACAGAAAGGAGAAGATTTTTGGAAAGGGGTTACTGGCTGTATAGGAAGTTCTGTAAAACTTGCCGTGTGCTTTTTTGGTAATAGACATCAATTTTGTATCATTTCCATCTGTCGTGGTAAATGGAGAAATAATTTTCTAAAGGTCATCATGCTGGCCAGGCTGATCAGGAACAGACTGAAAAACAACATAGAAGGAGGGAAAAGATCAAAGATGCATTGTTTTGGCACAAAATAAAAATACTAAGAAAAAAGTATAAGAATAAAGAGAATTGAAGACACTGGAGTGTGTTATCTATTCTCCAGTACTGGGAACTTTAGTAATGAACAGATCTAAATTTTCATTTATAAACCCAAATTTGTTTTGATGTGTATTACTGAAGTCTAGTAAGAATGTTTCCTTGCTGAAATTATGAAAGTCGATATTTATAGCCAGTTTAGGAAGGCTTAAACTGTCAAAGTTTACTTTCTCAAGAGCATCATCATCTCTGCCACTGATCACTTTGAGAATGATCTACATTTACAGATCATACTAAAACATTCGAAGAATAAGTTGGACATTTCTTGTTTCTATCGACTACCAATCACCAAAGCACAAGAAAACAATATAAACATTTCCTTAAAGCTCCCTCTGTAAGGCATAGGGGGTGGAAATTTTTACAGGGAGACTGGCATGCTCACACTGATAGTACTAAGGTATCCTTTATATTTCACAACAATTATATTGCACTTAACACCAGGGAATTCTGTATTATGCTTTACATCCAAAGGCAAAGACAAATTGATCTGGGAACTGTGAGTGAGGTGTGCATGATCATGTCTTCAATGCAAACTGAATAAATTCACAATCATTTATATTTATACCCTGTGCTTTAAAAAGGTCAGATTCTCAGAGCTAGAAACACTTATGAGGCAAATTTGCGGAAAGAAAGCATTTAAATGAAAAAAAATGTAAAAAATAACTGGGGCTTGTTTATGAACATTTTACTAAAAGCCAAAAGTCACAGTCGCATATTTTGAGGGAAACATTATGTTGTTCAAAAAACCCTGCAACTCTGCTTAGAATGAAAAGGAAAACAGCCAAATCTGAATGTGTGTTTGTGTGATATATGTATATACAAGTGACAGGTGGAAGCAAAAAGACACATATAGAAATTTGTACAGAAGGTATAAAGATAATACAAACATTTTTATGTTTTATTTAAGTATGTCAAAAGCATAAGAAACATAACAACAACATTGTTGTATTATTGGGACTTCTCAATAATACTGGAATAGAGCTTGGCAAGGTTTTCTGTTCCAGGTGTCAGAGTCAATGAATATGAACATCAGATGGTGATCACAATGAAGAAATTATTTCAACTTGATGAAAAAAATCTAGGATAATGTCAAACAGAACTTCCAAAATCAGCAGATACAGAGAGCTTGCAGCTAAGAAAAAGAAAAACTGTTTTCAATGACCATTAATATTGATTAGTTCTAGGAAGGCAAAGTGTATCCCAGAGAACTTGAATAAAATCACACCACCAATGTTTGAAAGAAGAAAACAGGATTATTTAGGTAATTACAGTTTTGTCAGTCCACCATCAGTTCTGGGCAAAATAAAGGCATGTCTGAGACATGACTCCAGTAATAAGAATTAATGAAGAGGGGGGAATAACAATTGACAATCAACATGTTTTTATGAAAAAGGGTCTTTTAAACTGAATTTATACTATTTTTCAAAATTAAATTTCATTACTTTTTATCAATGTAATATTGTTGATATAATAGACTTCTCAGACATTTGGAATGATACTCACATGATGTATTGATTTGTAAGCTAGAGTGATACAAAATCAATGGGGCACACATTGAATGCATTGGAACCTTGTTAAAAAATGGATCTCAAACTAATTACAAAAAGAGATTTTTCGTCAAAAGTCTGTGTTTCTCACAAGAAACCTGCACTATTCAACAAACATATCAACAACTTGGAAATAAAAAATAGAATGTAATTATGGTTTAAGTCTATAAATAACACAGGCTTGGGGGAGAGCGGAAGGGAACAGATTGCTGGCATCTGAAGATACCAAGCAAATAGCATGTGTTTTGGCTGAGGCAGATCTAAGTTTATATGTCTGAAAAATAAGAATATAGAATATGAACATGGCATGGAAGACTTCTTAAGGCAGTTGCAGAGAAGAAGTCATGGGGGTCATAACCTTTCTGCTCCCTGAAAAGCAGGGTTGAAAAAGCTGGTGTAATCTTGGAATGTTTAAATGTGAGAGTATTCAGGAGGAGTAGTGAGGTTAAATTAACTTTGCATTTGGCACTGGTGAGATTGCTGCTGGAATACTATTTGATTCTGGTGTCTACACTTCAGATGGATATTGATGAATTGGAAGGAATTCAGAGAAGAGCCACATGAATGGTTATGAGCTTGGGAAATGTGCTTTGTTGTGAAATACTGAAGCAACTCTATTTAGTTATCAAAGAAGGCTTAGGGGATGACCTGATTGCAGTCTAAATATATCTGCAGTGGGAAGGGAAAGAGCAGAAGGAATAAATTTGATAAGGCTCTGCAATATAACAAATAAAGGTGAAACAACGGCTGGTAGTTAAAAAAAAGTCAAATTCCGACTAAAAGTTAAGTATGAATTTGAATAGTGAGCAAACTAACCACTGCAACAACTTGCTAAGGGCTGCAATAGATTTCCTATCATTGGAAGTTTTAAATTCAACATTGGATTTATCTTTCCTTTCCTAGAAATTAAAAAAAAAACACAAACAAAACTAAACCGAAAACAAGACAAGAGAAAAGCACATGGATTTGCAATCAAAATGGGTTGTGTGAAGACCTGTGCTTTGTGTTACACATGTCATGCTAGACAATCACTGGGGTCCTTTCTGCACTTAAAAAAAAGATCCATGAATCTTTTTCTCTGCATTGACTTGAGGAGATGAAACTGAGCCAAGAGAAATAGAGCCAGAATATAAAGTAAAACCCTCTAGCAGTGACTTACATTAATTTCTGGAATGGTCTCCCAAGAGCAGAAGGCAGGGAGGGGGCACTTACTAGCTTATTTAAAAGGAAGGTGGTAAATATAAAGGAAGAAATATCTCAGCATTGAGACAGCAAGAGGGGTAATAAGCTCAGGCATATTTTCATACCCTGTTTTTTATGTTGTTGAGCATTTAACAGCCACAGGTGGAAATGAAACAGTGTCTTGAAAATCTGCTTTATTCTGCAAAGCTGTCAATCCCAGATGTTTTTCTGTCCTGATAGGAGAAAGGAAGCCCACCTCTCCGGGCTCTAGTGGTGATCCCAGTTCTCATCACTACTTTATAGTTTAAATTGAGAACTAAAAAGTGGAGTTGGTTGAATAGCTCCCCAGCAGAAACATGGAAGAGAGAAAAGGACACTGAGTTTCTTTGCCCTGTGTTGAATATGGTTCTGTTTGAAACATCATCTTCGTGGTAATTATTCACCTCCCACCCTGTCTCAATCTGTTTCTTTTAGCATCTTTTTCCATATGCTGCCTGTCTTCCTTTCTAAGGACAGCCTGTGTTTTACTGGGACATAAAAGCAACATGTCTGCTTTAGCCTGCTAGAACAATGTCTGAAGTTCATTGCTATCAGTTTATACCTCAATATGTAAACGTTATGGAGGAAGAATGGCTATTTCAGTTAAAAGTAAATATTCCCACAAAAAAAATTGATATATATTTTCTAAAGCCAACTTTCTGCAGCATTCTTGCAGAATCTAGGGGAAGGAAAATCCTAAATAGCTTTAAGATAGATCCTAATATTTTTATCAAGTGATTATCTGCAGTATCAAAGAACTGGTGTGGCTGAGATTTTTCTCAGGTTGTACGTTTCTGTGAAACATACTTGCATTTTTACCTGTACATGACATATTCCTCTACTTCAGGAGCTCTCTAGTGGCTGTGTATTTCTCATACAGCATAAATCCGTAAGTCTAATGTGGTTTGTCGTATTTAGAAACTCACTGCTCTCATATTTATGACATGCAAGCATCTTTCACTCAAACCCGCTCATAAATCCAAACTCACTAATAGGGCTCCTGCATGTTCGTATTTATCAGAGTGTAATGGTGACCCTGGACATAGAAGTAAATGGCAGCAATAATGCAGCTGCAGCTTATAAAGTGATAAAAAATCTGGTGTATACCAAAAAGCTGAAACTTCAAAATTCAAACCTGCATGCTAAAGGCATTATTTTACAGTGAGGGGAAAATTAGTTTCCCTTAGAAAAAGATGAAGGAGAAACAAACATATCTCTGTTCCCAAACCCAGTTTATGACCCCAAAGCCTGAAAACACGTTAAGTTTTTATGATCCCCAACTTATAAATTGCTAGACCTTTAGGTTTCTGTCTGCTTGTTTTTCTGTTGGAAAAAAGACCAAAAATTCTGTGTTGGACTGAAAGGCCATTTTTCTCTAAAAAAAAATAAAAATAAAAATCAATGCTGTTCAGGCTGTGACAGTTGTCTGAATTTTAGGGATTCTGAGTGTTGGTGGCTCCCTCCAAAAGACATTTGCAGCAGAGACGGGATTTTACTCAGGACTGAGATTTCCTGAATGAAAGTTATTAAGGAAGTGCTGAGCAATATTTGCTGTAAGCCTCGACTACCAGTATTCTTTAACTCTGGTCTCTTGAGCTTGCTGAGCTCTGCTGGCTTGTGCTTCAGGTGAAGTTACAGTATTTTTAGTTCTGCAGCTAATTGACTGAGGCTACAGTATTAACTTGCTGTTGATGAGGTTTAATTGAAAGTACAGGGCTTGCTGCATTAACACCATGTTCTGAGCATACGCAGAGTGCTCATCACAGCCAACTGCGTCATGGGCTAATGCCAGTTCTTCTATCCCAAGCTAAAAAAATGCACTCATTATGAACAAGAAAACTCAACACTGAGTAATACTTAAGGGGGGGGAGGGATAGATGGGGTGGGATAGACGGGGTGGGAAGGAAGGAATCTCTGTGTGTGAATGTTTTCTCTCTTCCTTTCAGAACACGTTTCAGAGTAATTTCAGTGTTGCAGGTTGGTAGGTCACCTTGTTCACTAGACCCCAGCATTAGGATTGGATTTGGCGCTAGCTGAAAATCGGTGTAACTCAATACCCATCAGACAGTGGTGACATTTAGGTGTGGTCTTGAATATTTTTTCCATCCCCTTTCTGGAGAAGAGTGTTTAGATACCAACAAGCCTGCAACAGTCAGTTTAGGAGCATGGCTGGCTTCAGGCTTCCTTGCCCAGGAGCTCTGTTTTGTGAGGACATATTGGTTTTGCTTGTACGTGATAACTCAGGAGCTTCTGCCCTGTGCAGTTTAAATATACGTGATTTACATCATCTTAGTGAGGGTGAAGCTCCTCAGGGAGTAGGATGTTGCAATGTGGAGTGCAGCAATGCCAAAACATTTTTAAAGTCTGAGCTTTAGCCAATTACTTCTCAAGGACAGGGTACTCTCGACTCATTCCCACTATCTCTGCAGCAAGCACATCTCTGACTCATCAATATCTTCCCAAAGCCAAATTGATTTATTTTTTCCTGCTTTTTTTTTTTCTCCTTTCACTTTGGCCACCGAAGTCAAACAAACATGATTACCCCTCCCAGCAGGCAGCTTATGGTGGGCTGTGTGGCATTACCAGGGTTTGGAAGGTGACTTTCCTCTAAGGTGGCTTTACTCCATAATGCCAGGGACCAGCTTTGCAGAGCTTCCCCAGGGCACCCAGGACAATTAGAGCAGAGCCAGGAAGGATTCCCTTTGATCACACCCCAGGTCTCTTGTTAAGCATTTTGTGTAATGCACGTCCATCCTGAGTCCTGCTCCTCATGTCCTGGCACCTCTGGTGATGTTTTGGGATAGATCTAAATGTAGTCCTCTTAGCTTAATCCTCATATTTTCTGGAGCGATACAGTGAAAGGCTGATAGCTTCTGTAAGCTCTGCTGTATTTTAACAACCCTCTTGACTGCAAAGAAAAGGAAATTAAGGCATTGATCATATCAGAGCTCTCCAAAGCTGTGCACTCTTCTCTTTGTCCTTCTTAACAGGGTATTCCATCAGTCTTCTTGGAAATAAAGATCAATCTCTGAAGATAAGTGGTGCTTTCAAAAATATAGAAAACTGTCTTTTTGGTATTAATCTTGACTTTTTGGAAGTTATTCTGTGGTTTACTCTGGGCCTTGAGCATGGTGGTGAATGCTCCATCCCTGGCAGTGTTCAGCTAGGTTGGACAGAACCTGAGGCAGCATGGTCTAGTGTGAGGCATCCCTGCCCATAGCATGGGGATTGGAACTATGTGATCTTAAGGTCCTTTCCAACCCAAACCATTCTATGATTCTATGTTTAGAGGCAGGTTCCTATCACAGAACTGGAGCTGGAGTCTAAAGCTTGTACATAGGAAATATGTCTCTGTATAAGCCGAGTTCCAAGAATGTGAGATGTTTTCAAAGCATACATTACATTTATATTCATATTTAAAATGTCCCAAATTGTTAGCTTATTAAATATTTTCCTTTATTCTTAGTTTCTATGTACTATGTATAGTACAAAAGACAGCTTGTACAATTCTATTTTTAGCTCAGGAAACCTTATGTTTCTATTTTCTCCATTATGCCAGCACTGACTACAAATCTGCTTCGTGATATGCTTAAAATGATACTGTGCTCCAGTTTCTGGACAGTAAGAAAATGCTCATGATATTAATTTTTCAGAGACTAGAGCATGGGAAAGATCATGGAGGTAAGGATGGGAAGAATCATGGATCTAAATTTTTGCTGATAGTCCTAAAAAGCAGGTCCCTTCCAAACAAGAGTGAAGAATACTTGCAGTTAAAGGAATTTGCCTTCCTTTTTTTTTCATCTATTTTCCAGGTGGCAGATTGATAGAGATTTTCATCCTCCAGGTGTAAATCTGAAGTCATATACTAGTGCACGCTCACACAAAAAATCATTTAGAAAGAAAATAATAATCCTATTTGTTGGATAATTAACAGTAAGCAATATCATTCTGTGATTTATATTTTCATTGAAAATCTTTATCTCGTAGTAGTACGGACAGAAAATATATTTCAATTATACAGCTATGCGTGTCTTTTATATTGGGTGGAAATGTTTTAATAGATGTTTCAGTTATCCATTTATTGATCTTAATGTATTTTTAATATGCAGGCACCAGTCTGTGCTAACTGAGATATATCTGCTTTTCCCTAGCTGAGTTCTACAAATTAAAAATAATTCTTTCTTTCTTCCAATAAGTGGTATATGGTGGGCTTCTGTCCTGTGGGCAGTACGTGCTGTGAGCTGCCTTTTAATTTATAAGATTAATCTGTGCTCACAAAGGCAGATCTGAATGTGAGTAGCAGAATTTGGCTATAATAGGCTGCAGCATAAACAAGATCAGAGAGAACTGTTGACCTCGGGTTTTTTGCTTTTTTGTGCAATATTTGAGCCTTGCTTTTAGCAGAGGGAAGTCCAATGTTGAAAATGGTCTTTTTAAATAAAGAGGTTGTTTCCTTCTTCTGCCCTCAAAGGAATTTCATAGAGATTTTTAAATAAAATTAAAAAAAAAAAAAAAAAGAAAAAAGAGTGAATTAACCTTTGAGCCTCTGAGCTAGACCTTCTTTATTGTGGTCTCCACAAGAGAGGCCACAATCCTCTCTAGGATCTCTAAGGATCTATCTGAAGATCCTTACTTGGCTGCAGTGACATCCTATGTTTGGGCTAGTTTGAATAACATAACACATTTCAGTGTTTGTGATTGCACACATTTAATTTAGATAACTGAACACAGGAGGATTTGCTTATCCATTCCGACTGGGGCCTCACTGGTTTCTGGTTTCAGATGCATTGCGTCCCAGTAATTCCACAGGTATGGCCTCTGGACCATAATACACCTCCCATTAAGCACTGGACTTCCATCTGCCACAAGCATTTCTAGTCACTTGCAAAAGGATTAAAAATCCGTGAGGAATTTTCTCTTAGCCTTATGATGTAGATGGGGTGTGATAAGCACCAAGTTCTGCATTATTTTCCAATGTAGATATTTTGGTCATTTAAGCATTGAGATAACAGGGAACCTTCACCCTGTGATGATCTGATTTATTTCAGCAGTTACCTTCACATTTTGTGTCTTGTTCTCTTTCTTGGTCAAATGGAATCATAATTCCTGCTTTGTAAAGTGTTTCCAGGTAAGCAGCTCCATGAAAAAGCGATGGATTACTTGTGGTCATTTCCTATCCTAGGGTCCTCAAAGAAAATATAATTTCTCCCAGTGAAAATGGAACCTGATTGTATTGAAATAGTTTTGAAAAGATTGTTTTATAGTAGGGCTAAGGACATATTTCCAAGACTCCCAGCATGAGACTCTAGCAATGAAAACAAAAATGTGATGAGAGGCAAAACACAAGAAAACCATCCAAAGGAGATTTTAACTTATCCATACAAAAGACAGGAACTACAAGGAACAATAACAGTAGAGCAAATAGTGAAAAGAAGATGACTTTGTCTCATCTTCACCTTGGCAGACAGTGAGCAATGAGTGGAGCCAAGGAGGAAATGAAGGAAATTGTAGGTGTAAATGACAAGCTCAATATCAGATAAAATACTGGAGATGTTAGAAGAGCTAAGAATGAAGCTGGAGGGTGGTAAAAGACATGAAAAGTCCTTTGAGTGGTATGCCAACCAACACAAGAGTAACTGTGACAGATTTTTGAGTGTAGTGAATTTGCTTAACTAGATGGAGATATTTTTTCTTGTTATTACTTTTTGCCCTCTTCACTTTCAGAATAATGAGGACAAAAAAATGAGGGAGGAAAAAACCCTTTTCCTCATAGAGAAAAAAGACATCCCTTGTGCAAAATCTTTCACCTGTGAAATCCAACCTGGAGGCTGTGTCACATATTCTTGGTCTCTAGTAGTGCATCTTTAAATGGGGAGATTCCTCCAGAGAGCAGGGTGGCTGCAACCATCCTCTTGCTTGTATGAATCTACTGGATAACCACCATGCCACTGGGAACTGTGTATCCATCATCAGTGGGCAACATCATCCCCAGAGTGGTTCTGGGAAATAAGAGAGATCTTTCATTTGCAGCTCAGAGCACTTCTACTCAGGAAGCTGAGTGAAACAGCATATTTGGACTCCCACCAACTCAACACTGTTGATACACCTGTCATTTATCATAGAACCAGTGTACTGCCACTAGTTTTCTTTCCTAAGCCTGTCATCCCCTAGTTCGTATTGGTTTCAGTTGTATGCTGATTATTATTATAGGGCAGAGTTTATTCTTCCCCATGCTGATGTTTTATGAAGCATTGACATGCTTTGCCACCTCAGTGCAGGACTGGCTCATAAGGCAGGGAGTTAATATCCTCATTTATACTTACCCGAAGCTGGGCATACTTTTCTCTTTGCAGAAATATGCCAGCAGGGTGTAAAAAGGATAATTTTCCTACACAATACAAAAATGTTTTTTCATTGTTCTGTGAACTTGGGGTTCTGAATGCAGAATGCAAGAGCATGTTCTTGTAAACTGAAAAAAAAAGAAGAAAAATGCAAGCTCCAAAGGACTTGCTTTCATCTCATACTAGGGAGAAAAAAAAGAGCTAGTGTCCCTTATGTAATTGGCTGGCCCACAAGTGCAAGGCAAAAGGTGGGAGCACCAATACGTGTATAAAATAGACTGATGTATTAGTGAACTGTCAATAGTAGTGGTCATATAGATGCTTACAGAGGGGAAACAGCATGTTGCATTTGGTAATATAGTAATTTAAGAACTGTGAAAAATGTGATCCACTCCTAACTCTTCCAATTTATATGGCTTTGGAAAATTTGCTTCCTTTCTTTTAACCTGTGTCCCTCTATCTCAGCAAGTTCCTTTGTAATCTCAAGGTTCACCAAACACAACACAAAAAATATGCAACTCCATTGATGAACTCTATCTTATGCTATGATAAACATAATGCAATTGAAAGGATAATCATGACTTTGTGTTAATCCTCTTGTAAGAAAAATCAGTAATCTCACAGAACAGAATATATAGGCTATTAACTTGTTCCTAGACCAGTCTTTTAACAGCAGGCCATGGAGCATTAGCAAATAGATATATTTCTCATGGTTTTTAAAATAGTTTTCCCAAACATATTAACAAAAAAGTTATCTGTATGAACAGAAGGGGAGGTTTTAGATCCTTTCAGATCTATAAAAATGGCATATTTATAATTGACTATTTCTAGGGCATTTGTTCTTTTATTATGCAGGTACTATAAAGATGACACAATATAATGTTTGTATATAGTGGTGGAAGCATTTGTGTATGTGACCATGTGTGTGTTAAGTATAATAGTATATTTCTTGAGGGTGGCAACTGTATGCCATTAACTGAGGATAGAAAGGCAGTTTTGATGAGCTCTCAGAGTTAAAAGTTAGAACCATTTCCCTTCCACTGAGGTAACTTGCTTTGTAATATGATTTGCTTTGCATTTTGACAATACAGCAATATCATCCTCTCTAGTTTGAGTATATGAGAATAATGTTGATGACACTGAACAACTAAAACACTGAAGTTTTAGTTGTTTCTAAGTACATAAATCTAGGACTTTTCAGTTTCCCATGACCTGCCAGTGAGGAGGAGCACAAGAAGAAAGGAGGGAGCAGAGACAGGACACCTGACTCAAACTAGCCAAAGGGGTATTCCGTAAAACAGCATGTCATATATAAACTAAGGAAGTTGTCCAGGAGACAGTGAATGCTGCTCAGAATGGGCTGGGCATCGATCAGAAGGTGGTAAGCAATTGTACTGCATCTTCTGTATTTCTTAAGGTTTATTCCTCTCTTTTTCCTATTATTATTGCTGTTGTTGCTGCATTTTACTTTGCTTAACATCTAAATTATTAAACTGATTCCAATTCTTCTCCCTATCTCATCAAGATAGGGGGTGAACAAGTGACTGTATGGTACTTAGTTGCTGGCTGGGGTTAAACCACGGCATATGCCAAAAGGTCCCTTTCAGAATCTATAAATAATGCAGACCTCCTATTTCCAATAAAGGTAGTTCTGAATGCAGGAATCCAAATACAGTGGATGGGCAAGAAATCACAAAGCACTGAATAAACAAAACCAAGACCCAAAAATCAAATGCAAAAAGCACAGGAAAAGCCCAGCTACAGTAATCTCTGTCATATGTGGTCTCTTCTAATTACTAACATACAAGCTTGTTTATGGATGAACTGGAGATAGCAATTGCTTACTGTCAATGCCTTAGCAATCGTGAAACTAATTATAACCCTCCCTAAATACAAATAATTAACAGCAAGTATCTTCTCAGACTTTTATTCATCTGTTTATCATTTTGGAAACAACTGGTTTGTCTAGGCATGGGCACATCTGAACAGGAAAAACAGTCAATAATTACAGAAATCACAGATGTTCTAAACAGTCCTCACCAGGGGAATTTCTCCCTGGAAGTCTGCAGAGGTTTTGCCCTTATTTTTTACAGCATCTGGTAGAACAGTTGGTTTCCCAGGCATAATGCCCATTGTAAGGTCTTTGAAAGTGTTATGCTCCTGCAGTAGGATTTGGTTTCACATTAAGACACATTAATTTAGGTGTCTGAGTGTCTAAATGTTCACTGGCTGCCTCTACAGTCAATGGAGATGGAGACTACACTGGAATCAATGGAGACTCCACTACAGGGAGTGGAGTCAAGAGAGCTGTTCAGTTGACTGAATATAGGTGTAAGCTTTAGACAGAGTTTACCACCTTTCCGTACTCAACAGATGTTATTGCCTAGATCCCTATCAGTTCTAATGGAAATATAAGCTCTTGGCTCATGCATCAACGAAGCATGAGGGAAGAAGTGGCATTTGGGATGTTAGGGTATTCAAGTCATCTGCATGCAGCTGATACAAATCCAGACCTGTACCATCCTGGAGCAGCACAGGAGTCCAGGAAAGATAGCACAGTGCAGTTGAAATGACTCCACCTGGTACCAAATTACACCTGTAATCTGGAACTGAATACCTCATCCAGGGTTTTACCATCATGGCCTTTGTGATGGTCCTTGGCTCAAAACACTTGAAATGGTATTCATCTAAGTATCTGCACTGTAGATGTCTGCCTTTTAAACTGGACATTCCCTGCTCCTTCTGTAGTCCACAGAGAGAAGAGGTACTTTGAGAACACGTTTTATACATCCTACTCTGAAGGAATATTTAAAAATTAAATAAATCATAATCTGGAAGTATCTGTTTCTCTCCAGGGTTTATAAACAGAGTCAGTTTGAAACCCAAGATGATTTTCATCACACCAGCTTAATGAAGCATTTATAACTGCACCCAGTGCTTAGGTTCCCATTAAATCAGGTGTCGCTCTTCTAAGCGCAGTCAGTTGGGTGTGATCCATCAATTCATCCACAAATGAAGAGAGGTATCCACTCAGGCTGCAGCAAATCATTCCCCAAGCTCCAAGGGTGATACTGATATTGTTTCACTGGTTATAAGGAGAAGGTCTCTCACATTGTACAAGCTGTACTGAGTCTTATAAATTTCGTTACACAGCATTTTCTTGGAGCAACATATTTCCACTTATGTCACCATAAATTTTAATGCCCTTAAGCAGGTGTCAGGAGCCTAAATATTCTGTACTGTGAGGAGTTGAAGGTTGCTTCTCAAGTCTCTGCCATTTATCACCAAATTGTAATGAGTAAAACCTTCAGGTCTCTGTCTATCTGGTAAAATATGTATGCTTTTCTTTTTGGTGGGAGTGGGGAGATACATTGGGGTTTTTTAGGATCCAAACACTCTTTGAAATCAGAGGCTTCAGGCAGACATCAAACTGAAAAACAACCGTTCTTCAACATTCTAGTCAAAGCACTTAGACAGCAAGAGAATTCCACTGTGTGTTTTCTTGTAGAGAAACAAACACACAGATATTTGTTGAAACATTTGATGTGGTTCATCAGGGCTGACCACGTTAAATGATCACATTTGCATATCAAAGAGCAATGCATGTCTGAGTGGGCTATTACAAGCAACTCATACAGAAACATGGGTAGGGTATTGAAAAGGGAGGGCTAACTGTGCCACTTGTGAAGAAGGAGGAAAGCATTAGACAAGGAGATGTCGCTGGATTTCTCCTGTAGATTTTTGATTGCTTGTAGGGTTTTCCATTTTATCAGGCAGGCAGCCCACACCTGAGTGGGTTTACCAAAACACAGGAAGCTGCAGTGAGAAGCAACATAGGATACCTCCTACCTCCGGGAGCAGCCCTAAGGTGCTTGCAGCTGCAGGAGCTCTTGAAGAATCCTTTGAAGGCAGAGAGTTTAGAAAGAAGTGATCTGTCCCCCCACTGCTTTTACCTATGGGAAACAAACATCTAAGCCAGCCCAGGTGTATGTCCACAGAGGAGCAGGAGATGTCTGGTCACTGTCTGCCATGTAGGAGCTCGGAAGGGAAGAAAACTGGTTTGGAAAGATGTCCAGCAGAACACTGGGAACAGAGGCAGTACATTAAAAAGCACTGAGGGAGCTCGAAGGCAAGTAGAAAATAACTGATTTCTTTTAAAGAGCTGGCTACTTGCCCCATGAAAAGATTTGATGCTTTCAGATGACATCCTCATCTTCTAAAAACATCTGATTGGTGACATGTATTTGGACAATTTGCTCTGAAAAGCAGGAAGTATCATGTGCAATGGTAAATTGCAATCATGATCCCTTCAAATTAACAGTGACTCAGAATTCATCAGGTGGCCTTCAGTGATAGGTACCAATCCCATTCAATCCTGGAGACAGTGTTGTGTCATTTTTGCCTATGCTGCTAATTTAGATAAATGTTTTTTATTGTTGGTTGTCAGTTTTGCCTGATTAAACAGTAAAGTCATATTTCATTTGGCATCTTTCATTATAGCACTTAGGAAAAATACAGATGAATTCACATGTTTAATTGGAGCACAGAAGTATTTTTTGGGGAATCTGTTTTCAAGAACAAGCATCGGGAGCTGTGTAAAAGCACTGATTGGGTTAGTGATTGTGTCAGTGTAAATTCTCTAGTTATTTGATCTCTCTATGTGTGGTGAGTAGTTCAGACAGTTGTTTTTCATTGCCAGTATATCACTTTCTAGGATTCTGTAAATACCAGTTTTTTGTTCCCCACTGCCTCAACTTCAGCTCTCTCTCTGGATTAATTTCCTTCTTCTGTATAATCTTAATCTCACTCTCTCTGACCTACCCATAGAGAAGGGAAGGAAGCCTGAGAAAGAGGGTGGGTATGAGAAATCAGTACATGTGCAAATTTAATTGGGTACAAGATGTATGTCAGTCCTAGAAGCTGATCCATCAATCAATGCTGGCAAATACTCTCATGGACATTCATAAATGATGAAAAATTGACAGCAAGAAAAAGTCCTTTCTAGGCTTTTTCTAGCTGAGCAGGGAAACAGTTTCACTTTTCTCTCCTGCACTGCAAAATTGCGCTGTGTTAGGCATTGTAATGATGAAGGACACCAGTGGTGTTTGAACTGGTCAGTCACAGGCTCCTGGATACTATGGGGAGTTGAGTCCAGTGGAAAAGCCAGTTAAACTTCTTGAAGTAATGAAGGAGCTCCAGACCCTGAAACCACTGTCCATAGCACTGAGCTGTAGGGAAGTCAGAATGAATTACTTGGAGTGAGGTGTACTTTCTGCAGCAAGTATAGAAGATATTGCAGGTCTACAGGGTGTACGGCTTGGGAAAACAGGAAAGTTAAGAAGAGGACAAGCAAGGAGATAGCATAGCAAGAGGAAATTGAGGAGAGGAGAGGGAGAATAAAAACCATAAACTGACAGGGTTTCTGATGTCTGGCACTGATTTTTGACCAAGGACACTACTTTGGTTTCCTACTATGCTACTCAAGTAAAATAGAGCCTGGGTGCATGTTTTCCAAAGTAGAAGAATATATTCTTCTACTGAAGGGAGTACCAGTCTCATATCATTTGTGATTTTGTACTTCTCTCAGAGTAAAAGAACTTCCAGCATACCAGATAATGGATCACAGTCCAAAACAGAAGAAAAACAGATCTTCTGGATTGAGCAGATATATTTACAATTAGGCTATTTTTTTCAAGATGCCAAGTGTACTCAATTGCCTGATCTTCTTGAAGACCTTGAGGCAAGGATTCATATCTGTGCTGATCTAACACGAGTGTTCCTAAATCCCATTTTTAAACTCTTTTTTAAAAGAAAAATGTATTTTAGCTATCTAATTTTCAAAAAAGCACCAAAACATTGTGTCTGACAATAGTGCTTGACCAGATTTGGAGAGTTCTGCAATGGAGACACTTCTAATTATTGCCTGCACTCTGAGAGCCCTTGTGTTAGCAGCCGCTAAACATACCTGAAGTGCTAAATTAACAGATTTCCTGATTTGGTGGTAACCTACTTTCTGTTAACTCTTTCCATTTGTTTCCTTTTCCCCTGAAATAAATTTAGTGTTAGTAAACATTGCCATAAAAGACAAAGGGGCAAAATGTGGATGTCTGTTGTGTCTAAGCACATAAAGAGCTTTGCTAATTATACAGTGCTCTGCAGTAATTGTATAAACAGTTGTAAGGGCAGACTTAAGGTTATTGGGTATTGAAGCAAAGAGTGAATTGTCGAGCCTGTGAGTACTGCCCATTGGGACAAGCAATGAGACAATGAAGCATGGTGTGATGTGGGATATACTCCTTCCCCTTTTAGGGTCAAAAGAACTAAGTGTGATTTCAGAGAGTGATAATGTCTTCTTTCCTTGCTCTGGAAGTGCAGAAATATTGCAGCCCTTAAAGGAAAAGTAGCATATTTCCATTTATTTCAAGCAGTGGATGAGGAGTCTGAAGAACAGGGAGGGATATGTCCAGAAGGAATTCAAAGTCCCAACTACTTTGTCCATTGCATTTTAAAAATCTCCTTAGGAAACAATTCCTTAGTTGTTTGGGGTTTTTTTTTTTGGTCTGCAGTCAGGCCATTTTTGTCTCCGTTTGATGAATTTCATTGTTACTGGAACGCAAGCCCTCAAACCTCTCTACTCTTCTCCTCATAGAAAGTAAGCCTGTGCAAACCATGAGCCTTAAATCAGAACTTTGCTAAAAGTCCACTGGCAAGAGGATTCTGGAAAGTTTAGAGGTGAAAATGGCAGATACCTATGAAGTTATTTTGGGAACTCAAGTTGATATAAGGCAAATAATTCAGGAAACGATTAGGTTCTTACATGAATATGAATAACATCAGCAATTGCACTAGCAAAGAGAAAATTTACAGGGGTTATCAATCCTTATGCTTCAGAGCATAGGGCCATTTATAAGAAGAAATATTTTCCTGCCTATATAGCCCTGAATCCTCAGAGATCTCAGTGTATGACATCAGCCTTTAAAGCACCTCTGAGTGACTTGGAACAAGAGGCACAACAAAACTCATGGTGAGGTGGGATGTGTTTCTTTAGAAGGTTAGAAAGGCAGATGGGCTGGCAATTCCCACTGATCTCTACTAGTTCTGAAGCAGGGACTTAACAGTTTGGCTGTTTTTCTTGGAAACACTGCAGTGTGAATTGCTGTTGCCAACCTGAGGGCAATAACTCTTTTTCAGCATAGTGTGGGTCTCTGCCAAGTTTCCCTTAGAGTTAAATATGAGAAACCTTCCCATTTCCAACCTTTGGCCTGGTGAGCATTTTACAGAGTCACCGCTAAATCATGAGGCATTGGAAGGAAAGTTCTTCTTTTCTCCAGCTGTACACATCATCACCTGAATTACAAGCTCCACCTCCAGATACTGGCTCCTTATATCCTCCTGTTAAGCACTGCAAGGTTACACTCCCTGAGGAAACAAAGGGTCACAAACAGTTTGCACAAAATTCATGGAAAGATTAAGAGAAGCAAGTTTGTACTGTAATGATGCTCTAAATAGTCATTTTCTGTTGCCTTTCTCAGAAGGCAGAGAAGAGGGATTTGTCTATCTTGGGTGTAACTTTGCCAAACTACATAGTGCTGTGCTGGGAGATTGTCCCTTGTGATGTTGTCTTTACTTTACTGAGGGGGTCTTATCTTAGAACTGCTTGAACTACTTGTTCCCCAGCCTAAATGATAAAATAGAGCTTTAGGCTCTGGATGTCCTCCAGGATTTCCAGTAGAAGTAGTTCATTGCCAGATATACAATACAACCTCATGCTTGCCAACCCTCATTTGCCTTGATGTCTTGAATGCAATATCCTGGATTTCATCAGGAGATTCCTATCCAATATGGGAGACAGTGAAGCCAAGGGAATTGTTTTGAATTCAAACCCTCTTAAGCACAGCATCATATCATGGTGGAACCACCAGCTGAAATGAAGACTGACAGTTTAATTTCTTGAAGTACTGGAAAAGAAAAGACATCTGCCATGATGGCTACTGGCTTCCACAGGCTGATGGTAATAGACTGTGAGGACCTTTACAGCTAAAGAAATTAATCCTTCTTTTCCCCTAACTTACTTGTCATCTTATATATGAGAAAGTATGGTTTTTACAATCTATAGCATGGCTATTTTGTCTCACTATCTCTGTCTGCCTCTAGCCTCTGCTCTCCATGGATTTTACAAATTTGCCAGTCTAGTGTACCTCAGGATGAGGGAGAAGTGGGTTTGGCCAACACCAAAAGTAAAGACGTGAAAAGGTTTGCTCAAAACATTTTGTTTTGTTTCAAATAATCATGTCTTATTTGAACACAGATTGCTTTTACATAAAATAATAATAATAATAATATCAATTATAATATCCCAGAAATAATCCTGCATATGGCATGGCACTTCCTAAATGGCTGTTTTCTTCCTTGACTCAGTAAAAACTTTTGGTATCTTGAATCTGTGACAAAAAAACCCACCTGAAAGGTAAAAAAAAAAAAGGATGAAATCCGGGTACAGACAAATTAACTGGGAATTTCATAAGCAGCAGAGCCAGAGCAGTTAGGTTATGGGTGCACCTCTCTCACCAGAACAGGAGCAGCTTCTTTTATACATCCTGGTCTTCTGTGTGTCTGTGCCGTACCTGGATCCCTGCCTGCACTGACTTGCCAGCCCTCCTTCCCAGACAGGGTGTTCAGAGCTGCAGGCTCCCTGCCTCTCTTTGGATTGAGCCAGTCCATCACATCTCACTTCTCTACTCAGGCAGTTCAGTGAAATTTATAAAACATCACTGTTCCTGAGACTTATCTTCCTCTTTCAAACGTGGTTGAAACTGGCAAGTGTGTTCAAAAGTAATTAAGGGAGGAATGACGGACAGTTTGACAAGGTACCTTATTCCCTTGGGAAAACAGGCTAAAAAAAGGAGGGGGGGGACACTGTCATGTAAAAATAATAAATTTTTCCGAAACAAAAACTTCTTTTGTTCCCTTGAGCATTAAAGATTAGAAAAAGCTGGAGGAATTCTAAACTCCAATTTAAACTTCTGTGCTTGCACTAGTGCTTTGCTGTTGAATTGTCAATTATTTCAGTCTTTTTAATTAACTCTGCTTTTGGGCTCTGGTACAATATGTATTTATTCTGTTTTTAAAGAAAAATTGAAAAATAGAACTTAAAGGAAATTGTTTTTCCATGGGGGAAAAAAAGCCACGAACGTAATTTCATTCAACATTTGAAATTTGGGTTTTTTAAGATTTTCCATTAGTGTGGTCTGGCAAACAATGGGAAAATGATTGTAATATAAGATATAGGCTTGTTCTTTCCCGATCAATGCATTATTTATAGGCCTTTTTATCAGGCTCATTTGTATAGTGTCTTTACTCTTGTTTGATGGAGAACTGGAGGAGGAAAGAGCAGTGTCTGAGACAGCCCATGGTGTGTGTGTATAATTCTTCAGATGGATGTAGCATCTGAAAACAAAGTCACAACAGTCCTGAGACAGGGGAGAAGAAAAGACTTTGCTGCCTAAAGGTCTGACTGTAGAACAAAAAATCTCAGTATCACAGTATATAAAATGCAACAAACATTGATGAATTTGTACATTCCCTCTCAATATAAATGCAGAAGTATGGAGGTTGCAAACTGGTCACAAAGTGCAAAGGAGATGGAATAAAGAAGTTCTCTTCTTTGGCTTTACTACAGAGTTTGCAGGATCATCTTTCCTGCAACACTTTTGTAGCTCTCTGTGTGTGGATACTTGACTTACATGCTGAGAATTGGATTGGAGAGCTACAGAACTTCAGATTGATCTGAGAAGCAGAGCATCCGTATATTGAGGCTATAACCTTTCATGTTCTTTATGGATTGAGAGAAAAGGATTTTCATGTACACTGTTTACTGGGTTAGATACAGAATACTTAAGCAGAGACAGACTGAGACCAGTACTACATGAAATTGTATACAGATAAAATAAGACTTTATGCTAGAATGTATCTGCTGAGATTTTCTTCCCCCATATCAAAACAAATAGTCGAATGTTTGCCTGGAGTACTGAAGAAGTCGCATCTCTCTCGGGAATTCCTCATGAGCTTTCTGATGACTAAGCTGAAATCTCCTAAAATCTAGTGTTGAGATAGAATTTTGCAGAATCAGAACCAACAAAACCAACATTTGTGCTGCAGCACAGGACCTTTGAGATGTTTTATTTAACAATTCTGTGAAACTGGATGCCCAAGGTTTGTTTATACATTTCTTTTTCTTCTCTAGGATTTTCAACAGTATTTCAAAATGTTCTGTCATGAAAAAAGCAAGGTTAGGAAAAGATTCTGCTGCCGCTACACTGCAAAACTTTTGAGCACTTCTTTGTTGTAGGACTGTTTCTTGGATATTTTTCTCTTTAAAATTCCTAGGAATGAAAACATAGCAAACACTATCTTGAACTATTTTAATAATGTATGACTGATGAGTAGACATAGATCTTTTTGTAGCTCTTTAATTGAATTTTTTTTTTTTAATTAGACCTTGTCTTCAAACAATAACCCAAATCACAGTTTTAATCTTTACCAGGAGACAATTTCCTCTCCTTGCACTGTGCTGGTGTCTTTCTGTCGCCAGCAATAAATAAATAAATGCCAGTAACCTAACTTTTTATTACATTGCAGTGGTACACTGAAATCAGAACATTCCAGAGTTATGACGAGACCTGAGTTAATCAATGGACATTTGCAGAAAGCAGTCAGGTTCCAGCATTTTCTTCTGTGTCTCTTCCCTTCTATACGGAAATTTACCTATGATCAAGCTGTATCCAACATAATTTTGTAAGGAAACAGACAAGTCAAACCCATGCCTGTAGGGTACTTGATAGAAATTATGATATACCCACTGGGACTCCTGTTGCAAAGAAGGAGGAAGGAGAGACTCTTATCTTTTTCTTTCATAATGAGTCCTTATTGGATCATAACAAAAAAATTAATCAAGATCTTCAGTACAGGAATTAGAGGTATAATTATTAAGGTGCAAATAGCTGTACACTCACACGTTTGTCTTATACAGACTAACATCTGGGAAGGTAAAATGCCTTTTATTCAAAAATACACATTTTCACAGCTCCTAACTGCTGTTGTCAAAAAAAGAAAAAACAACATCGAAAAACCAGAGGAAGAGGGGAGTCATTAACATTCACACATTTTTTATATCAACACACATGGTGTGTGTGTATTCACTTCTATACATATCATTTATGTGAAGGCTTTATATGTATGTATATATATATATATGCACACACAACACTTAAAAGGATAGTTGTTCTGCTATGGAACCATAGGACTCTGGGTATGTCTTATATCTTCAGATGGACAAAAGAGATTTTCCAGTTCATTTTGACCTCTGTATGTCAATAGAGCTGGGCTCCTACTAGATTGAATTAAAGTGTGTCTCCTTATGAGCTGGTGAAAAATTGTGACATCTGTGGAAATGCTAATAGCACACATGATGTTTGGAGATAAAATCTAGCAGAGGGGATCTTTAAAAGGCAGGATGGAATGGAGTGGGAAAAGGAAACATTCACCAAAGTGAGTTGTGAAATGATCTTTGTGACTTTTCATTGCCTCCATGGATGGTCCTTCAGTTTATGTCTGAAATCTTCACCCACTCTGAACTGAGAGGTAAACTAAACAGTTAATTGACCAAATGTCCTTGTAAAGCTGTAAAAAGGGTGACAGTGTTTTTGTCCTCAGGAAGTAGAAGAGTAGAAATGTTGTAAAGTAAGAACTGCTTGCAGTCAGTATAGTTTGATGTTGAACTGCAGTAATTGCAAAGGCTTTCTCAGGAACAGCCAGGTCTTAAGTATTCATTTGTGCTGCCTTCCCAGACACTTTTGACTATTTTTGGAGCTAAGTGCCTACATGACTGTACTGGGTTCAGGTTGCTTTGGTAGCAATATGGGACTAGATCCAGCCACCATGCTTCAGGGTTGACTGCACTCATCCTTTAGCGCTGTAGTTTAAGCCCAGCCGGCAACCCAGAACCACACAGCCACTTGCTCACTTCCCCCCCTTCCTCCCCAGCTCTTGGAGGGATGGAGAGTAGAACTGAAAGAATGTAGCTCCCACAGGTTGAGATAAGAGCAGTCCAGTAACTAAGGTATAGCACAAATCACTGCTGCTACCACCAATAATAAATGATAAGGGCAATAACAAGGGAAGAGAACACAACCACTTGTCACCGTCTGACTAATACCCAGCTCAACTCCAGCAGTGGTCTAACCCTTTCGGGTAACTGCTCCCAGTTTATATAGTGGGCGTGACATGCTGTGGTATGGAATACCTCTTTGGTTAGTTTGTGTCAGGTGTCCTGTTTCTGTTTCTTCCTGGCTTCTCCTCGTCCCTGGCAGAGCATGAGACTCACAAAGTCCTTGATCAGAGTAAACATTACTTAGCAACAACTAAAAACATCAGTGTTATCAGCGCTGTTCCCAGGCTGAAAGTCAAAACCACAGCACTGCACCAGCTACTAAGAAGGAGAAAAATGACTGATACTGCTGAACCCAGGACATTTAGATAGAAAGAATTTCTGTGACAGTGACTTTCAACATTTTCCTTGAGAACACTATTTCCTTGTTCATACTTTCACTTGGAATTGCTGAAGATCCTGGTCTCCACATCTTCGTCCCATCAAGCTGGGAACAACAAGAGATTGCTTCTGCTGGTTCTGGCCAGCATCATTGAACCAAAACGTAGAGAACTTATTTCTTCCTCACGGTTATTTTTACTGTCTCCTTTTTTTCAGGTAAATAGCAGTGAAGGAAGGGTATTTGGTGACAGGAGAAGGATTGTTTTGAGAAGTACTTGGTTAGGGGTTTAAATATTTGTCTGCTCCATATCCCAGGATATTATCTGTGTACTTTCTCCCTGTCTTTACTCAGATTTGCAGTGTTCTTGTAGCAGGTGAAGTGCTGCTTTGTGGGCTGCCAGTCCCTGAAATGGCTAAATCAAAATGCTCTGGTGCATTGACTTTTGGCATTATTATTCAGTAAATTGTGTATCTTCCCCTCATCTTCTCCCACCTGGTACGTCTTGTTATTAAACAGCCGCTGCCTCTGACACCAGGTGAATTTAGCCCAGATATCTAGGCAGAGCAAAGCACACCCAGGAACAGAAGACGCTCCTGAGGCAGCCCTCTCAGAGTGAATGTCTCCAGACACATTAGCAATGCTGCATCCAGAGCTGTTTATCAAGTGCCAGAAGTGGCTCCTGAAGTGCCATTGGGCATGTTTCTAACTCCATTGGACTGTAAAGCAGGGAAAGAGCAGAATCCCAGCAGCAGCAGGAGGTGGGCTGGAAGAGTAAAGACTATACAGACTAGAGATTAAATCCATAAGTTATATACCAATGCAAAATCCCCTTAGATTTTAAGAGAATAATCCTCTGGTCTGCAATATATTAATTCAACAGTTTGGAAATATTTTTCTAACCAAAAAAAGGCTCATTCAACCTAGGAATTATGTATTTCTCCAAAGCTTGGATCTGATTTGGGTTTGGGGCATTGCTAACTTCCTGTAACGAAACCATGGTATTTACAGAACTATTTTATTTCCGTTGGGTCAATCTGTGCCATGTCCAGAGAGGTCCCCTCAGCTGGGCAGAAAAAAATGCTTCATTCTTGGATATTTTTCAGAAATTAAGGATCTGCTCTGAGCCTAATGGTCGATCAGTCTGTTTGGGCTCTTTTACTCAGTTTCTTTCAATGGTTAATTCAGGTCTGCAATGTTCTTCCACTCTGCAACCTAAAGTGTGTGTAGCTTAAGAGCTGTGGCTGAATCACCCTTTCAATAGCTATGGATATGGGTAGCTATGGAATTTGTGAAAGTTTTTTAATCATGCTTCAAAGTTCCTTGGGTCAGGTAACACTGGGTAGCTTTTGGTTAACGTTTCTGATAATTACTTCATTTGTACATCTCTGTGGCTAAGAACATACCTTGATGGGCTTGATGTTGGAATTAGCGAGGAAAGGCCTTTACTCAGTGACCACATTCAGTGATTATATGACAAAGCTCTTGATTGATTGATTGAATGATTGATTATATATCAAAGCTCTTTGATTCCTATTAATTCTCTGCCCATTTCTTTGACACTGCATCCCTGCCGGCTGCCTTCCCTTTTTGTATGGTCAGTCATCAGCCACTGAGCTGGTGGGCTAACACCTGGAAAACTGTTCCCTCAAATGGAGAAAATCTGAATGCATTATTTGAACTCAAGATGATTTCAGAATCATTTCCTTATTTTCCATCTTGGAATGTTGTGCACCACTTTAATAACAACGGCTATTGGCATATCTCTGTGGAGGGCTGTGAGTTAAATGCATGTGTGGCCTGTTCCAGAGCTCGGAGAAAAACCTGTGCAGAAATTCCCACTGAATTTATTACGCTAGGATAGTTGTGTTACAGCAATTTGCCTACTGACACCTGGGGAAGGTGGAGCCAGTACAATTTGGCCCATTTTAAAAATGACATTGCTGTCCTTCATAAAAAGCCTGTTTGTTGCTTTGCAATTACTTCTGGCAAACACTGACAAGTTGGTGGGACTAGTAGGATGGTTTTGGCAAGCTGACTTGCTTCTTCAGATTCTCCCACCCCTCATTTATCCATTTTAGCAAATTTTGCTAAATTGATGACATTTAAAAAATAATTAAAAAGTGGAGGAAAAGCCAGCAAAACAGAAAGCTGAAATACAAAGGCTTTTACCTTTTTTTGTTGAATCAAAGATCTATTATCAAGGGTAAAACCCACAAACATAACTGCCCAAAAAAAGAGGAAGAAAAATAAAAAGGAAAAAGCTTTCTTCACCTTAAACCTACCTGCAAAACTAAAGGTTAAGCTGTGAATTGGGAATAGCAAAACAGGCCAGTGAAGGAGAAAAACTTTGGCAAAAACTTCGCTAAGGTCAACATGGCACTGATTTGGAGAGATACAGGGATATGGGAGACACTACTCAAGGACATATAGGCAATTTCCTGGTGAAAAACTGTCTCCAAGTACTGTAAGGCTGAGTGATCTGGCTGTCTGCTACCTCTGTTTGCCTCTCTAGTGTCTCCTGGAATAAATTCAGGCAGTTTTTGCTCAGAAGCTTCATGCTGTTGAATTGGTGTACAACCCCAAAAAGGATTGCCATGCCAGAGCTCCTGAGCTTTCTCAGATCTGCAGTCCATCCTCAACCCCTGCAGCTGCAGCAGGCTGTGTTTGAGAGATGTTAGATCTGATGGAGTGGAAACTGGACCAAATAATGGATCCCAAATCATATCCAGTATTCAAAGCCTCTAATGCATACTGTGAGTATGATCCTAATCCAGACGTGGCTTCAAGTCCGTATTCAGAAGACACAACTTGCTGATAAAACAGGTCAGGGAGATCATTCAGCCTGGCACAGGTTTCACACATGGTACCCAGACGCCACCAGCTTGGGCATCAATGTAAAATTCCAGCTTGATTTCATTGTCTTGTTTCTCATTCCATTCTAATAACTGGCATATGCTCTGTTTATCTACAATAATAGACAGATTCTTCATCCCTTGCCTTCTCAGCGTGTGACAGGTATAAACTGCTGGTTATAAACCCTAATGTTTCAGAAACTAGTGACATTTAAGAGAAAAGATTCCCAAGCCCTTGAAAGAAACACATCACTGAAATAAACAAAGCAGCAAGCACAACTTCCTTGCTGTTAAAGCGATAAAGAAATTAACAGCACACCAGGTTCCAAAACCCCTCTGCTGTTTGGAGATATCTCCCTTTTTCTGTTTTTTCCTAGACTCTATCTCCCACCAAAATGTATAAAGGTAGCTGCAGTTAAAGTGATGGCAAGAGGCAGGAAAGATATTGCTTCCCCTGAGTTTTATGAAGCTGATATCAATCTTTTTCTTTTTTTTTTCATAAACTTCAG
The DNA here is from genome assembly GCF_012275295.1 of Melopsittacus undulatus. Classification (NCBI taxonomy): domain Eukaryota; kingdom Metazoa; phylum Chordata; class Aves; order Psittaciformes; family Psittaculidae; genus Melopsittacus; species Melopsittacus undulatus. The sequence continues at coordinate 100,809,862 of NC_047530.1, read as the reverse complement.
GCCTGTTATTACCCTAAAAGCGTGTTCCACAGCATTTAATGTGACACTGATGAGAATACAAATAAGGGGAAGTGAGGGAGATGGAGGACAGGGAGAGAAAAATCAAATGATGTTAAATGTGAGGACCTGAACAGCACTTCCATATCCATTGCCATTGAGGAGAGTTTAAAAGGCCCATGAAACTGCAGAGCATCTGAATTGTGTTTGGGGGCAGTAAATCAATTTAAGCTTCAGCAGTGAGGGGAAAAAATATGATCTGAGGAAGGTGAGAAAAGAAATTTGGGTTATGGAGGCATGAAGGCTTGCATGTGAGCTAATGAGGCATACTTTTGCTGAGTGTTGTATGGAAAGTCAGGATATAAATGCCCTTGAAATTGGGATGACTTGGAATGAAAAAAAAATGCTTTGGATTTTCTGAAGTTTCATCTTGAAGGGTATGAAATGCTGATCAGTTTTATACCAAGCTCATCCAGTTCTCAACTAAGTACTAGTAGATGTACATAACTAAGTAAAGTTCTTGTTCCTGAGAGAAAAGGTTGGATTACTTATTTTGTTTCTTCTCTGATACATGAACAGCCAATAATTGGCACATTCAGAAGAAACCAAAGGAGGTAATTCTTCATACAGGGTGTATGTATGAAATTCCTCACTCTAGAACATTGGGAATATAGAGTTTTCATAGATGCAAGCAGAGACTGGACAAGTTCATGAAGGGAAATCCACTGCATATATATACTGCATGTATATGAACCATGATTGGATTGGGAAGTCCTTGAGCTGCAAACTGCTGGAGACTGGAGAATATTCTGAAGAAGTAATGCTTCATGACTGTTTAAGGCTTATATTCCTTCCCTGGCATCTGCTTTTGCTGCTCTCAGGAACATGATCCCAAGTGACAATGACTACATTCATTGTGAAGATTATCAGCTTTAAGACAGGATCCATCATGATTTTAGGCATGATTAGAGATTATTCTTGGGAGCATGAGGGATTCCATTATGCCACATCCCAAGGGGAGTTTTGCATGCTGTGTGGAAACAGTCCACTTTCCTCCTTGGGCCACAGGGGACAGCCCCATGAGCAGAAGACGGGGCAGAAGAGCAGGTCTTGCCAACATTGTGGTCTTTCTTGACATCATTCTTTCATTGCAGCAGGTATTTACAGCAAGGCATTGTTCAGTGCTAGGCTGAGCCACAGCCAAGTGTGGTTTTTGCAGTTACAGATCTAGGCTCTTTGATGGCATTCATGATGCTATGTCTGGGGAGAAAATCTTGACCTATCTCAGCTGAAGACCAGACCTACAGTGCTGTTGACACAGATGGGCTCACCAGACTGCTGCAGTGATCACTTGGGTTACATGATCCAGCTATAGTGACACAGGGTAACAAAGCGGGCATTTAGCTAGGTCATGAATTCTCTCCTTTCCCCAAGCTACATCCTCAGACGTAATTGCTGTGGGGAAGTTTACAGGATTGTGGAGGCCAAGAGGAAGTAACAGATACCATCTCTAAACTGAACCTGGAGAAGAAGTGATGGAGTGCATCTTGGACATGGACTTGAATGCAGTAAGAGCAATAATGTCTTTCTGTTCATCCCAGTTTTCCAATAGGATGTACCATCAGCTCTTCAGAGAGTAGTTAAGGAATATGAGAGCCAGTTCAACAGTCTTCTGAGAAATCTGTGTTAGCACTTTCAAGAAGTGTTGCTATGAGCACTATGTAGCTGGTATGGTCATAAATTATCCAATACTGCCATAGGAAACAACACTGCAGGTGTCTTCTTGCTAACCCTTCCAGACTCTGTAAATGCCCCATAAATACATTAATTTTCTTGAATTAATCGTGCCATATGTATAATCAGTTCTCAGTTCATAATGTAATCTCAGGTACCCGGTGCCAAATTTGCATGTATAAGCACATGAGGAAAATTATCTCGTTTACAGATTATTATTCCAAATGAGAATTCAGAATCTGCTCATGAAGATTGTATGTAATTTTCTACAGGCACAAAACTTTTCATATAACTCAATATACATTTTTATAAGAAAAAAGCTATTACAACTCAACGTTTGTCAAAACAGCTATAATACTATTTAGAAAGGAAAAAATAGTGGTAAAAATTGCAGTAGTGAGAGTATGTATGTTTTGAGTTTTGATGAGATGTAAAATTGGCTGAATTTATTTCTAATTTCTGCTAAAGAAGATCGTCTTGAAATGTCAGTATTTCAAGAGCGTTTTCAATAGCTCTTCAAATGACACAAAGTACTCTCATGTCAACCTTAGAAACTCAAATCTATGCAGCTGTTCCTACCTAAGGAATTTCCTTTGCAAAGATCATTCTTAGTTGAGGACCAAAAGAGGACTGTTAGAAAGAGAAAACAAGTTTCAGGAGAGATTGGAATTCTGCAAAGCAATGTCTTTTTTTTTCCTGACTGAATGCTCAGTGAAGGAAGAGAGGATATCTGTTGCCATGTTTTGACAACAACCAATATTAACAATGTAATCTGAAGGCTTAATCCTGGAACCTTCTTCTGGTGAAGTTTTGCCCCAGCCATGTATTTAAGACTGACTTACTGGTGGACAGCTTCCAACTTGTCTGTGCATAGGCTAACATCTCATAGCACTTGGATAACTTGGAATCTAACTTTCTGTGGCAAGGGACTGTGGTCTTTGTTCAGTGGGCAGTTTGTGTTCCCTAAGCTTTTCAGTAATTTGGAATTAATTGGAAGAAAAAGATACTTCATGATCTTTAGGCACAACTTTGTGGGGAGCTGTTCTTGAGAAGTGGACTAGTCAGATGTGTGATTATTTGTGGCTTTGGTACATCACATACAGTAGAAAAATCTCTAGATAAATCTGTACACCCACACTTAACCCTGTGTTTAGGATGTCACATTTCTGAGGAATAAAACCCATCAATTACAAATAAAAAGTTCCACCCCAACACTATCAAATCATTTCACAAAAGCCCCAGATATTTTTGTTTGTTTGTTTTCCCTGAAAAGCATTTCAGTAGTGGAAAGACAATAAAGAATTCTATTTCTTTATTTAAATCAAATTCAGAGAGAAACCATCCTGAAATAACATGGGGTTTGGACATTTTAAGTAAAGGCAGGAAGATCACCAGAGGTGTCCAGGTTCTGCAAAGAAAAGCTATAATGCTGGTGTCAATAATGATGTTTGTCTTTCTATAATGGTCACAGCTTTTGTCACAAGTTTTTTCCCCAGCTGCTTTTGAATATTTTCAGGTATTTTATGAGCAGAGGTAGTTTGTGCTCTACCCCCTCTCCTTTAGAGGATTATGTTTCTGTTTGCTTGATGAACTTCTTCCTGTCCTCATCAAGTCTTCATTCTCTTAAATAACACAGGGAGCATACTCATTTTCCTTAGAGGCAACGATGACCTGTAAGCTAGCAGCAGGACAGGGAGAGACAGATCAGGTCATGATGTAATTATACCCACTCTCCTGAGAGCACGAACTGATTTATGCCTTCAAAGCTAATAAAAACTTCTTATCTGTGGGATGATTCGGCCAGCACCCAACAGGTGGCAGAGCAATTTTCACTCATCTGAAATTGTATGTTTAAAAAAGGTCCTTCAGGAAATAGAAACAATTTTATTTTATTTTATTACTTAAAACTTGATTCTGCTGAATACTAAAAGACCTATCTAATAGCAATACACTTTTAAAGTAATGAAATATTTACAGCTGGAGCCTTCAGCAGAGGAACAGCAGAGTATGTTTATTTTGCAGCTCAGTAAATTATATATATACCAAAAATCAAATGGATGTTTTCAGTTGATCATGCTAATCCAAACAAGCTTTCTTTATGCTTTTTAATCTGGAGAATTTGTTTTCCATTCCCATGCACATAATTATTGAAGCATCTATTAAACACTATAAATAAATCCAGCCCCTAAAATTTGTCTCCAGACTCTAAATACATAGTATGACTGCAGGGCATATAATTTCTCAGCAAAAGCTGGTGGGTTTGTCACTCTCCCTGGGCCCTTAAAGGGAAACTGCAGCTATGGCTAAGTAAATATTTGCTAAATAAGAACATATATATTGAAATTTATGCATAACTGTTGAGAAATATCTAGCAACATTTCCATCTCTGTACAGTACAAAAGGGTACATGTAGTTTTCCATAAGCTTTGCAAAGTTCAGGATGGACAAGAGCAGGCTTCATTTTTAACACTTGTTTACATAACTTGTATACAGGAGAAATTCCCAATCTGGACTTCCTACAACCAGATTCCCCTGAGCATTTGGGAGAACAGGGACAAATTATGTGGAAATGCAGTGAATGCTGTTGGCCAGACAAGATTTGCTGTTGCTTGAACTCAGCAGAGTTCACCCCAGCATAAGTTATTAATCTGAAAAAGGCAACTTGCAAGAGAGTAAAATAGAATTTCAGAAAGCTTAGAAGACCTGAAAACTCAGACTAAACCTCAGAAACCTGCTAAAAACATAAGGAACTCAATTTATGTGAATGTATGTTTACCTGTGCATGAACATTTTTAGTCAGAAATTCCTTGGATTTTCCATCAGCTTTCCAGTTTACACTTTATTAATTATTATTATTAATATTATTATTATGTCAGTGTTCATCAGTCTGGGTACATAACATGAACTGAAGGATCTAATGTTTCTTGGGTCTCACTGGGGAGCCAGTGTTGAAACCCTGACCCTGGTTTGTGCTGAAAGCTGTTCCCAGTCACATCATTCAGATGTAGCCACTCGGTGGTCACTAAGATTTGAAGGTGGCTGCGTGCGATGGTATCATATTCACTCACTATTTGCTGTTGAATCTACTGTTTTAGTGTGAGGTGTCTGCACATGGGAGAGCAGTTGGAACTAGATGATCTTAAGGTCCTTTCCAACCCTGACTATTCTATGATTCTATGAATCTAGTGAACCTCAAGTATGCTAAGCTGTAAGGAGGAAAAGGCAGGGACATTACGACAGACAACAAAGAAGTAGAAAGAAAAGAGTCACTCAGCCAAAATAAGACTACTGGTTTGTCACGAGTCCCTCCAGAATCCTAGACCTGCTCTGGAATTTATGAAGATTCCTTATCACCAGTACTGCATTCGGATGGTTTTCCTCTCACTTTTCTCTGGCACTGGAGCAGGGGCAGCCTTTATTAGATGAACATGCCCTTTGCTTTAGCATGAACTGCTGGATCCCCTGTACATATTTATTTCATAGTCAGTCCAGTGCAGTCCACAACTTAATCTCCATTAGCCAAAGAAATGCACAAATTGTTAGCAGCGTATCTTTGAAGAAGTTAAATGAGAAAAAATATCAGTAGCAAAAGTGCAGAAAGCAAAAAGCTTGGTATTGCTTAGTTGTTTCTTTCCAGCTGGATTGTTCTCTAATGCTGAATGTTAATTGGAAAGTAACAACATTCCTGCCTGCTTTTAGAAAATCAATATACATTTTTCTGTCCCACTCCCCCATTCAGATTAATTCATTACTGGGATATTTTTAGATAAGTGAATAAATAAAAACAATCCTTTTCCAGTCAAAAATTAATAACTATACCCAGCCAGAATGACCTCCCCAGTGCTGTCCTTTCCCTGCTTTCAGTGTTGCTCACTGTTGTCCATGCCAACCGCCTGCCCCAAATCACTTGTTGCCCTTTCCACAAAGCTGGATATGCATCCAATGCTCCTTTGAACTGGCACAAGCTGGAGGATCAATGGCTCTGTTTGGCAGGGGACCAGCTGCTGGACATTTTGCAGCAGCAACAGCTTGGTAGTGATGCCTGAGTACATGGACATTAATGCCAGTTCACCATTCCCTGTTGACCAAGTGAAAGAGCAAGGCAGAAGAAGAGAGGACAGAACTGGAAATGCAAAGAGGCGAGGTCATATTTCATAGACGATGCCTCACAAGATAAACAAACAGTAATTCTAGCTAACATTGTTTTGCCTTTTTTTTTAATGCATAGTCCTGCTTAAATCCCCCTGGATCTAATTAAAACTTTGTTGGCCACCCACCAATCAAGATAATTACATTGTCTGGCAAAAACAACAGCAAGAAAGACAAAATAAGATTGTGCAGAGAGATGCACCTATGTGGCAAAACAAACCAAACCAAACCTGGAAAACAACCCAGGACCCATGCCTTGTTTATTTATTTTTGCCTGTTTTGGAAACTGCAAAAGGAACTGAACTGTGTAAAAGACGTTGAGTTTGCACCACCTCAAAGAGTCCTTCAGCAGATGTTGAAGGCAGTAAAATGCCCAGAGTGTGTCAATGAGGATTTGAAACCACGATAAGGGAATCTTGCAGTAGAATGAGGCATGATGTTAAATATTTAAATGAGCTGACTGCTGGGAGAGACTGAATCAGAAAAGAAGTTCTTACTGCAGTGAAAGAGCAGACACTCAAGATGTGTTATTTAAAGCCGTCACCACTAATAAACCAGGACTTGCTTAAGTTCTTCCCAAGCAAGTTCTGAGATCCTTGACTTATTCCTTGCTCTCTCAAGTTCCCTGGATTCTGCTGCTGTGATAGCTGGCTCTTTCCCTGATAGCAAACATATGCAAGTTATGCTGCAAATGAATCTGATCCAAACTTTATTGAAATCAATGAAAAGACTCCAACTGATTGCAATCAGGAATAAACTGAAATGTACACGGAGACTTGGCCAGACTGGGAAATTGAAACAATTTTCAAACAGGATATCAAAGAGTCTTTATCAAAATGTTAAAAATTACTTTGGATTGAACAAATACAAAAGTGAAGCGCCCTTGATATCTTTTGAAAAAACATTGTTTGAAATGGAGGAGCAAATCAGAGCGAATCTGACTTCCACTCATATATGCGTTTGGAGGGTTGCAGATATTGGCAAGCACAATTTTGGCATAAGAAAAGCAGAAACTCTGAATTATTATTAATTGCATGAAAATACATTCAAATGGAGTTTTCCCCCTATGCTTTCTTGATATGAGAATAGATATTAAACACAGAGAGTAAACACTCCTGAAAATAAATGAAATCTCAGAGAATGCTTTCAGTGTAATCATCATAAACATCACTTACGAATTTCATCCACTGCTTGGGCTATTTATTGACCTTTGTGTATATATACATGTATTAGACAGATTTATTGTTTTTTCATCACTTGGATTATTTCAAAAGAAAATATTTTGACTGAAGATGAAGGGATATCTTTTTTTTCTGTTTTAAGACATTAATTGAAAACTGACATAACTTCAGTTCATTTTGAAATTATTTTATAGAATCCATTGCATTATAGAATCCACCCCCTTATACATAGTATCAAACATAACCTTAACATAAATTAGCGTTATCAGGGTCCTGTTTACCAGAAACAAGTATCTGTATATGAGCTTTATATAGCTTAATCTTCCAGGTGCTACACCCACAGATGTCCCAGATAAATTGCTAAGAACTCTGAACCCAGTACCAAACTCATGGAAATAAATCCTTTTATGCCACAAGGTGTTCTGGCAGGAATCTTAAGTAATTAAAGCCATATGAATAACTGATTTTTTTAATTCCCTGTCCAAATTGATTTTATAAAAGGGACAAAAGAGACTCAGAAATTAAAGATTCATTTCAAGCTGAATGCAACAGTCTGTTCAGCTTGAAAAACAGTATTTCATTTTCCTTTCATGTATATATGTTGACATATATATTTAAAATGTACATACTTTGAAAAATCTTTCAGGAAGAGCAAATTATCTCCAGGATCATTTTGTAAGGAGGGAAAAAAAAGAAAGGAAATCCTTCATTTTCAAAGAGTTCAAAAGGAATATTTAAAGTTGACTGCTTTGGCTTTGTATTTTGTGTTGAAACACTTCAGAGTAGATTTTGAGCCAGTAGGAGCCTTGTCTTCATTTTGTTCTCCACAGTTAGGAGGACTAGTAGCTTTTTGGTTTTGGTTGGGTTTCTTTTTCTTGTGAGGTTTTTTAAAGAAAGAAAAAAAAAAACAAAGGAAGAGAGTTGATAATCTCATACAAAACCATGATATCAAGAGCTCAAAATTCACTACATGATTCACAGCTAAAAGATTGAAAACACAGAAATATGTATTTCCCTTTGCATTTTCTCCTGATTTTCCACCGCCCATTCCAAAACTCTATAGTTTGTCAGAAGACTGGGGCTTCTCTCCAAACACAGACTGACACACTCTCTCTCATAAGTACTTCTTCTGCCCTCATTAGAGGGTATAACTTTCTCTGTCCTACCAAGCCACATAATGGTAAATGGATGCCACAGATCTGAGAAGCTGTTGAATAAGCTACCAGTCTGGAGGGAGAAAAGGTCAGGGGAAGTTTTCCTCCTCTCCTCATTTGTGTTTCCAGCCAGGTAGATCCTCTGAAACCATTAACGTTCCAAACAGGGGTGTCTGACTATGCATTGTGATGTTCAGATGTCAATGTCTGTTAGAAAGTGCCACACTGCTTATCATTTAGCAGAAAAATTCATGTGACTAACTTGTTTTAGGCAAAAATGAGCTAGGTTGGCGAAAACAGCTTTAATTGATAGCCAGATCTCTCTCTCCTGGCTTTGTACCATGGGAGTGCGTGAAAAGCTCTGTTGGTTGATCTGTGAGTGATGCAGTTGTGTCCAGAAAAGGACTTCTGCCCATTACATAGGAAATGATGCATCAGTGAAGCAGGTCAGAGTTGCCTCACAGAGATTTTTTGCCTGGTTGTGTTTTCAGTTCTGAAATAAAATCCTGTCACTGAGCAAGCTCACATCTTCCATCAGCCTCAGACGTTCTGGGGTGGTTTTTATATGTTTTTGATTGCAATAAAAAGGTAGGGTAGAAGAACAATATTTTTTTCTCTGTCTTCTCTTTCTTCTGCTAGGCATTTTATCTTTAGTTGCACCTGGAACTTCTATGTTGTCAACACTTCTGGCTAAGAGAAATCAAGCAAGGTGCAGCAGCAAGAAAACACCATCTGTAATGATGACAAACTATAAACACCATTCACAGGCCATTAAGTTTGTAATCTTTTTCTCTTCATCATTATTCTCTTACCTCCATTAAATTCTTCCACAACCAAGTGAAGAAGCCAAAGGTGACAGCGGTAGAGTGATAGACAAGAATTTTTATTGTCCTGTCGATACAGATAAACCTAGAGCTGATAGAATGTCAGGTGAACTTCCTCAGTGACGACTGAAGTTCAGTAATGTCTGGAAAAGGGAGAAAATACAAATGATTTTTATGCCAGTTAGGCTTTTAAGAAGATTTATGTCGCTGAAGTATCCTGACTTTATGGAAGATGTGTTGAGTGGTATTTATTGTTCACAGGAAACTATTATCTGCACTTGATCAGTCTGCTTAATATCACAGAATTTCAAGGTTGCAAGACAACCAGAGAAATCCCACAGCCACAATTCTCCTGAGGAACAGGAAAGGCCTAGGAGATAAAGGAATTAAAATGACTCAATGAACACAGCTAAGCAACTTGCACCTGGTTTTGAACAGCTGCAGAGACCCTCTGTTGGTAATGGGAAGGAAGGTTTACATCTCCAACCAGTGCAATCTCCAGTCCCTTTCCAGTCCAGACTGGTGATCCAGCCAGCTTTCAAATCTCTGCCAGCTGCTTTGACCTGCCATACTTCCTCAGTTTACCATGAGACTGCTGCGGGAGCCAGTGTTACAATAGCCAGCTATTTAGTAACAGAAGACAATCAGGTTGGTCAAGCATTATTTGCTTTTGCTAAAGCAATTTTCATTTTTCCTTTTATGTGGTTGGAAATGTCCACAGTGTACATTTCAGTTATTGATGGCAAAAACCTTCTGGGTATTATGGGGTTGCTTTAAAACAGTCAGGATGAAATGTGACAATTGCTGGGTCATCCCTGTGGTTATCATTCATATTGGTGGTAGTGAAGGACTTGACTACAAGATACACCTCAGGCTTCCTCCTTCTGCTAATGTTTACTAGTTTAAAGGTTGTTAAAATAAAACTCATTCTAGCTCTGAGCTCCAGCTCAGATTTTTCCTTAGCTGCAAGCTCAGAGCACTAGCTCAGTACGTGCAGTCTTGGTATAAGTGCAGTCTTTGCAATTCTACTTTACACTCATTTAAACTACAAAACCTAGCAGAATCTAAGACCAGGTTTTCCAGGCAGCTTTCCAGGTTTCTTGGGCTGCAAAAGGTGATCAAGAGAGAATGCCAGCTTGGAATTCCAAGCAAAAGTTTTTCTCATCGACAGTCTCCTATGGCCTGAGGTGTTTTTGGCTTCTAAAACTTCATAGGTAATCCATGACATGGGAGCAGCACTCTGGAGCTCAGGGTGACAGTGCATTGATGTCTCCAGATCACAAGGGGAGTGGATTGCTGGACCAGTGGAATGCAAGCAGAGCACAGAGGAGCAGGTGATACTAGAGAAAGAAGGGGATTAAATAACAGGATCTATAGGCATAGTGACAAAAAGGGCTAGATTCAACATCAGTGTGGATATGGTACTTGTGCAGCCACATAAGTATTGCTTCAGCACGTGGCAGGGAGTACAAGCTCATTTGGGGGGGTGGGAGGCAGTGGTGTGGTGCGTGTGTCATATGCTGCCTTCCTCCCATGGCAAATTCATCCTTGGCTTATCACTGAAATCATTGTGCAAAGCTGGCCCAGGAAGTTTCTGCAGCTGTAAGAGCAGGAAGGAGGTCTGGACCCAAAGAGTAAAATGCAGAGTCTGTGCCATGGGTATGAGGTTTGCCATCTGTGGTGGGATGGTGTGAGAAGCCTTGGGATCCAGAAGTGGAAGTGAAACAGAGGAGCCTACATGAGAGATTACCAAAAGGAGAAAGATCCAGACAGCTCCTATTGTGCCCAGAGAGTGCTGCTGGCTGATAAGCATCATTAGGTATTTCAGTATAAACAGTGCTTTCAGGAAAACTGGAACCAGGTGCTGAGCACTTTCCTGTACTTAGGGGCAATCACACTGATGGAATCTACTTGCCATCCAGCTCTTCTTGCCAGGTAAATTGCTATCCGAAATCTCCATCTGAGAATTTAGCAAAGCAAAATGGCTCTTTAAATTATAAAGTGGAAAAATCTTGCACTTCTATTTTTTTCTGAGATCACTGTAAACCTCAGTCTTTGCAACAGGCTGCAGCAAGAGGGAGTAAAAGAACAAAAAGCCCTTGCTGTTAATATATGGCAACTAAAGCAAACTCGCATCACATTTGCAGATGAATGGGAGCCCCTGTTAAAAGCTGCAGCAGCTTAATTTGGGGATGGCACGGGTTTGGGGCTTGATTGTCTGAAATAACAAAGGAGAGCTTTCATGTTAATTAATTTAGAGGAATTATTAGTGTTAAAAATAAATAGTTCAATCACCATTCCAAAAATAATCTGAGTGATGGAAATGAAATTCAGTGGAAAGAAGATTGAGATTTTATTTCAGTTCCAGATTTTTTTCAAGTAATTTTTGTCTGCCAAATGCATTGCCCCTAAGTGAGGTCCTAGGATTTGCTTTTGATAATACCTATATAACAATTATCTAAATATTGCTACAAAACAAGCCACATAGGTAAATAATGTCTATTTGTTCAGTGGAATAAGAGTCACTTGGAAATAGTTGTTTTGACACATATAATTAATCTCTATTTTATTTGAAGACTGAAGCATCCAGAACCTTAAAAAAAGTAAAAAAAACTCTCAAAAGAGAGTTGTAACAAACTGTAAAACTGTATTTACAGTTCAAAACCACTTTATTTTCTTAAGGGAAACTGCAACAAGTGCTGTTGTATCCCAATTTGTAATTTCTTTTTGTTTTCAAACAGAGATTCCTTTTGAAGGAATTACGTGTAATGTCAAACTACATTATTCATCACTCACCGTGGCTTGATAGGAATCAATGGAGTAGTGTTCTTCTTGGGCTCTCTTCATTACACAGTCTTAAAAGAGAAAACTGATGACTTAAAATGAGTATAGATTCATGAAATCCTGATTATACAAATATTTACCAGGGAAAGATTATACTGCTTATTGTAGAAGACATTTGAGTGCAAAATAGACCAGGCTGTGTTATGCTCCTGCTCTATATTGAAAACTCAGCTGCTTAACCCCATCTAATTCTATTTTTTCTCTCCATCCTTTTTCATTCCTCTTTCCCCCTTTCTACTACATCAAAATGCAGGCAATGTTGGCATACTCCCTGAATTGCTTCCATCATACAAGTTACATAGTCTATCATGTTTCAGAAGACAGGGATCCTGAGAAGACAGGGAATATCTCAGGACCACATTTTCACAAGTAGTTTCTGACTGCAACTGTGAAACACTCTGGAGGAAAGGATTCCTGAAAATGGCAGATTATTGCAATCACTGTCATAAGGATTTACGTCCTTGACTAAACACATATTTCCACCCATCCCTGGATCTGCCCAGTCCCAAATGAAGATTCGTGTACTCACTCACCTTTCATTCTGTTCCTGTTTCTCTCCTCAAGGCTATATAAATCCTTAGGAAGATTCTTGCTCCACTGCAACAGCTACCCAGAACTGCCATCTACTCCCATCACTAGATTCCTCCATGTGCTTCCTGATTCTGAAAGTGAGAAACCCTTTTGCAGACCTCTGCCTCTGCAGTAATTCCTCCCTGGCAAAGAGGAGCACCCCCTGCCACTGCTTATCCTGGTAAAGACAGGGGCTGAAGAGGCCAGCTGAGACCTGCAGATTAAATTTGCTCTCACAACTTGTTCAATAGTGCCAACAACTGTCCCCTGTTCCATGGCTGCCAGGGCTTGCTCCTCTCCCCTCAAGGCAACACTGGCAGTGTGAAACATAAGAGCAGTCTTCTGATCAGGCAGCACTGCAATTCTGGGAAAACACATTCCCACCCAAGGCTGGAGCTAGGTATATGGTGTAGTCTGCGCTATTGAAACATCGGATCAGGTGTAACCTCAGCTCAGAATACCCATGAGTGCAGCCTTTCCTTTCTCGTGAGCACGACCACAGGCGTCAGTCACTACACACCAGTGCTTCTTTTTGGCTGAGTATATGAATTCCAACCCTCCCTCATGACAGCTAAACTGTAGCTCCCAACTCAGAAAGCTACCCCTTACATCAAAAGACAGGGGATTATTCTTTTCTGCCAAAGACTCTTGCTCCATTATCTCTGACGGCTCAATCATCACATCATTTATGGCATAAAGATGGCTGGCAACAAGATTAGATTACGGCAATTTAAAATGTCTTGCTCAGATTAAGTGCAGGCCATGAGTATTCAAAAGCACACATAATCAGACTGTAAAATTGAGTACTACAGCATGCCTCAGACAACAGGAGTGTAAATAAGGATTACACAAATTTAAAGAAGATGGGTCCAGCTGTAGCTATTAAACAGAAATAATCAGGCACAATTTCTGCTGTTGGAAGCTCCTAAACTAGTGATTGCTAGAAACAGTGATGAGGGTAAGGTTGGTACTGCACATCTCTGTCCTATATCAACCCACAACAAAGGTTATACTGAAAAAAACGTAACTGTGGCCCTCAGGTCAGATCCGGTATTTTGTCTCCATGACTGAATGGTGTGAATTGTGAAGTATGTTGAAGAGCTCTGCAGGTACAGTATACTCACAGTGTATAAGGTGTGCACTATCACAGGCACATCCGCATTTCTTAGTGGTCACTCATCACAATACAGAGATAATAATCTACCTAAATGAGACAGCTATGTTGTTTCCCTCATTAGCCTTAGCCACTCATTGGCATGTAAATCTCTATGACAATCCCAGAAGAAATTTCCTCTGACCTCTTATTAATTTCCCCTCTTCCAAGTTCTTTTTCTGCATTGCCCACTCATCTCTTTGAATTTAATTTCTTTAGATTAAAGGCTTATTAAGAGACTTGTCCTTTAGCGCATCATTTGGGATACATCCATCTGGTCAATCTATTGTATAGAAAACAAAGTGGGTTGATAATAAAGTAGTTCCATCTCCAATCCTTATTGCTTGCCTGATCACACTGCGACTCAGTTTCCCCATTTATACAGCAAGAGTGGCCTTTGTGAAGAGCTTTGGGCTCGGTAAAGGAAAGGAGCTGTTTAAATGCAAAGTGTTAATTATTATACCAGCAGGCTGTAACTAAGAGTAACCGTTTAGCTGGGAGATCTGGGAACAGGTATGCAGTTAATTGGTAGATTTAGCTAAGGCCTTGTGGTTACACTGCAGACAATCCATCATTGTTGTAGGCAGCACGAAGTTATGCCTAGCCTTGATTACTGTAAGTCTCCCTTCACCTGTGGTCTTGTGTTAATATCCCAAGACGTGTCACCAGTAAGCATTTGAGTGAAATCTCTAGAAGAATGTGGAACATATCGGTAAATCTCTTTCTGTAATGCACTGCCAAAAAATACAATGAAGTTTTCCATGTCAGGAAGCAAATGTCAAAAACATTAATTAAAAACTAAACTCTTCTGGAAATCAAATGGGAAGGAGTGAAAGCAGGGAGATGTGATGGAATAAAATCCAGTGGAATAGTCTTAATTCCCACAAGTGTGTAGGTCTGTTAAACCGAGGGCCACTATCCTGCGTCGGACAGTGATGCTGCCTCTGGTAAGTTACCAGTGACTCCCTTGGCCAGCAGACAACAATCTCTGCAGAGACTGGTGATCTCCTTTGGCCACTGCTAGTGACTGCTCCTTGCAAAAGAGATCTAGTAAGAGAGGAGCACAGCTCCCAGGGGAGAAATTGCTGGTCCTGAAAATGTGAGACAGCTAGAGCAGAAACGGGTTTTGCTGCTGATAAACCAGTGGTGGGGGATCTCTCCCCCCATCTCCCACCACCAACTGCTGTCATTTCATTTCCAAAATCTTGTCCCCGTCTCCATCAGCATTTATGTGAGTACATATCTGCCATGCCTGAGTGATTTATTGAAACATCGACAGCTACTGTAAATGACAGTACAGCAAAGCAAAGGCAGAGGAGGGAACAGAGGGATAGAAATGTGACTTTCCCTCTGTCAAACCAAGCACAGCTGCCTATTCCTAGCAACTGTAGTTGGCGAGTTTCATAGGGACATTTCAGAGCCTGATCAGTCGTTTAAACCCACTTAATCGAATTAAAATATCTCCTCTGGAAACACTATTCACGCATGTATGTATGTTTATATGTACGTATTGCTCCTTCACTTTGCACGTTTGCTTCCAAGTCCATCTGAGGTGGGTTGAGTATGCTGCGGAGTGGGTTTTAGGGGTTTGAGCTGATGGAAGGGATAGGGTGATTTGAGTTTAAAAGTTGGGGTAAGTCTTTCATGGAGTGTTGTGTGTGTGTGATGTGTGTGTGTGTGGGGGGGGGGGGGTGAATAACCAATCGCTCACGACACACGCGGGGCGTCCTGGCAGGGCGGCTGCGGGAGGAGTGTGATGCAGAAGCGGCGAAGTGGGAGCGAGCAGAGAGAGAGCGAGCGGGAGAGGAGCGAGCAGAGCCTTCCACAGAGGCAGCCGGGAGGAACCACCAGCCAGGATTTGCTCCTCTCTCTCTCCCTCTCTCTCTCTGATTTCAATTCAGCTCCTCCCCCGTGTGGTTGTGGCTTTGCCTTCCATCAAAAGCTTGATCAGCGACGCCAGTCTTGGGGGGAAAGGAAAAAAAGAAAAAAGAAAAAAAGAGGGGAAAAAAGAAAAGGGGAAAAGTGCAAAAGAAGCCAAAGAAAACAAGGGGTAAAAAAGAGGGGGAAGAGAACAACCTCCCCTGCCTCCTCCTGCATCTAACACAGCAGAGTCTGAAACTTTGTGGAGTTCTCGCTGTGTTTACCCCGCGGCGGGTAAATCGGCAGCACCCCGCTCTCTCGCTCCTGCTCTCTTCTTTGCTCTTTCTCTCTCGCACTCATCAGCAGTCAGCAGCGATGGAAAAAGTTGCTGGCTGGTACCCAGCCTGGCACGTTGCTCTGCTATACTGGACATGGCTTTTCCTCTTCACTTTTGGCTTTACCGGTGCAGAAATAACTTGCAGATCCTGCCATTTCCAGTTGAAGCCGCAGCAGCAACATCCGCAGCAGGGATTACTAATGCATTTGAGGACCGACAGAGGAGAAAAGGAGCAGAGGAGATTCCCCGGAAAGAAGGGAGGTGAGAGAGGGCAAGGGGCCGGGAAGGAGGCGGCGGATGCTGAGCTGCAAGAGACCCTCTCTCCTGCTCCTCCGGGGACGAAATTCAGCGGCTGGGAGACCCGGCGAGTGCCCGGGGACAGCGAGAAAGTGACCGGGGAGAGCCGGCCCCGAGCGGCGGCGGCTCCTGCCGAGGACCAACCCCTCCGCGGCCGGGGGTCCCCCGCGGCGGGCGGGCGGCCGGGCTCGGTGCGGCGGCGGCGGTGGGGCCGCAGCCCGCGGGGCGCGGCGGGGCGGGAGCCGGGAGAGAGCGGCGCCGCCCGCTTCGGGCTGGAGGAGCTGCGGCTGGGCAGCACCACCTTCGCCCTCGCCGGCGACTCGGCGCACAACCAAGCCATGGTGCACTGGTCCGGACACAACAGCAGCGTGAGTACCGCCGCGGCGGCGGCGGGAGGGAGAGGGATGCTTTGGTCCGCTTTTTCCTTTTATTTTAGTCTTCTTTTTTTCCTTTTCCCCCTGTTTTGTGGGGTAGGATGGGGGTGCTGGGTTTGAGTTCTTCTTCGGGGGGGATTTTGCGCCTCCGGGCGCCGGGCATTGGCTTCGCTTAGCAGTGTGCAGTGGGGCAGAAGTGCTTCAAAAGGGCCATTCTTCTGGAGCAAAAAAACTTTCCGCCGCCCTCCCGCTGAGCACAGCCCCCTCCAACCAACCCCTTTCTCCTTCAGCCCGGAGGCACAGAAAGATAAACCAGAGCACAGCCCCCTCCAGCCCACTTTTCCCTCCCCGTGGGAGCAGAGAGGGATAAACCCCGCCACCGCGGGGGGAGCCGTCCGTGCACCCTGGCTTCTCCTCTGGGTAACCCCCGCCTGGGGCCTGGGAGGCTCAGCTGCAAGCAAGGCCTGGGAAAGCCCCTCTGGTGCTGCTCCTCCTCCGCCTAGCCCTGGTGGCCCACGTCAGCCCAAGGGCTCATCCCCAGGGCCTTCTGATAGGGAGATGCTGGATGGTTTCAGGACTTCATCTCTGAGGTGCCTCTGTGCAAGGGATAAAGATGCTTTTAGTCTCTTGTCACTAAGGTGTTAAAATGAGACAGTTCTTGCCTCTTTCCCAGAATAATAGCAGAACAACTCCAAGATGAGCCAAGCAAAAGAAAAACCAGCAACAGCAATAGGTGACTGGTCTCCAAGCTGGACCAATAGCCATGGCATCAAAGTTACCAAGTTAACTTGAGCACTGTATCTGTCCTCTATTGCAGAGGCAACCTGGCATCAAGGACTGAGGCCTGGGGAAGGCAGAGTGAATTGCCTGATGGGCTTTTTGCTTGCCATTTAGCTCTGCTTGTGGACTAGCAGAAGTGGGAGAAACTGCCTGAATGCTGCAACTTCCGTCACTTTGCCTCTTAGAGATAGCAAGCAGAACACTAGTAAGAGAAAGGGATGCTAGCACCCCACGGTTATTACCCATACAACTTCCCAGGAGAAAGGGGACTTGGGCTCTTCTCCTTTAAGGTGTCTGCAGCTGTAATGCCATGTGTCTGGCTGCTTGGCAGAAATCCTTCACCTCCTTTTCAGCTTTTAGTGCTAGGAGCCTAGCAACATTCTGAAATAATGGTCTAATCATTATGAATTCCTCGTGGTATAGATTGTAGTGAGGTATATCACAGCCACCCAATTTAGAATTACAGCGGATGTCATAAGCACCTCACTGTGGGGTTCAGCCCTACTTAATTGGGACATGGTTTTATGGTCTCATCAGGAGCATTTTAATCAATTAAATGACACAGGAATACTTGTCATCTCTATTTTTGAAGGACTTTCCCCTTTCTTCACAACTCTGCTAGCCTGTCTCACGTAGTTGTGCAAAGAGAAGCTGCCCTGTAGGAACTCAAGTCTGTTCAGACAAATTGAATTGAGGCTGATGCTGTTTTAAAGTGACCCATTTGCTAAGAAAAAGCTTTTGATATAAAAAGTCATCCAGCAGGCATCAGTTTTCCTGGTCTATCACTGCAGTGATGCTTCATCTGTACATTTATTAGGTCAATCACTGCAATTGTTTCATCTGTGCCTTTATCAAGACACATACATTTATATATATGCATTTAATTATATGTGTGCTTAGGTATACACATACATCTATGGTTCTGCCCATTGTAGTAGTATGGACTATTAATACCAGGGACTGATCTACTTCCCTATTATATTTATTGCATTTATTAGTGTCGTGATGTACAAATGTTTTGAGGGAGCTGTGGGGAAATATTTTGCTACTGTCCTTCCCAAAGAGCTGCAGGTTGCATTGCACACTGGGAGATTACTGGGGGCTCTGGCAGTGCTGTGCTATCTTGTGCTGTGATTGCATCCCCCTTACAACATGGAATGAAGCTGGGCCTTAGCAGGACTTGGATGCTCAACAGGCTTGTCTGGGCTCAGCTGAAGCAATAGTGCATGTTCTAGTAGGTAGCCCAAAGTGGCACTGGGCAGATGTCTCTGCATGGAGGCTTTAAGGGCTTCTCTGTGGAAGATCTGGGAGTGGGTTGGGGTGAAATGCTTTATTTAGGGTACAACAGGTCTTTCTGCGTGCACAGGGGTCAAAGGAGATACTATGATGCTGCTTGTAAGGGATACTGTGTAAGCCTGGTGTCCCGGCCACACTCCAGCAGTGGCAGCTGCTGGCTTCCTGCCTATGTTTCCCTGCCATGGCAGGGGAATGCAACACACCTCTTCATGTTTTCATTCAATGTGCTCTCTAAATGCTGCTGTCAAACAGCTTTTGCCTTTCACCGAAGCACAGGGGCACTATGAAGACAATCACAGTTTATGGCATCTGTGTGAGTACAGGAAAAAATGCAAATCTCAAAATATTTGAAATCTTTTTAGTTTGAAAAGCTGGAAAATTAAAGCACTGTCAGCACCAAGTTTTCTGTTGCAATGTGTTTGATTCTGCCAGCCTCAGCCTTGTATCTTTATTTTGATAGTGGTTTGGTTATAATTACAGTGCATCTAATGGAGAAGGGACCTCTTAAAGGACTCCTGATTTCTGTAAGGGATTGTTCTTGGTATTTGCGGGTACTTTCAGCCTTGGCTGTGATTTCATGTTGAGTGTGTGCACCATCTCAGTGACAGCACTGTGCTCTGAGAATAAACTTGCTGTTTGGTTGGCCACAGGTACAATAGGAAGGACAAATAATAGCCCAAGTATAAATCCACAAACATAAATTGTCTTATATCAGGGATTATTTTGGCCCATCAATGAATTTGGGTACTCCTGGACAGCTTGCCCTCCAGCACAGTATCTATATCCAGGAATTTGGAGTATGCCCAGCTCACACCATAGGCATATACTTCACATGTGCATTAATCTCTCCTGTCTACCTTGGCTTTTTCACTGGTGGAGCCAGCAGGAGTTTCCCAGAGGAGAGCACAGGTGTAGGGAGGTTGGATGTCAGATGGCTGATGAGGAAGAAGCTGGGAGTGTATCCAGTGTTGTATTAAAACATAGATTGGCCTCATGCTTTCTCTGCTCCACTGGAAATAGGCAAAAGGCCACACAAGGCTGGCAGCATTTCCACAATCCTGAGCTCTCAGACTGCAAAACAGAGAAGAGTGGCTGCAGCTAAACCGAGTGCTGGAAATAGTCCCTGGCTTGTTCTGAGTCCCAGACTGCCTGGGAATCATCCAGAAAGGTGTTAACTGGCCCATGCCAGTAGCCTGCCGGGAACCATGTTGTCAATGCAATAAGAGTATGGACTATTGAGTCTGTGAATGGGTCCTGGAACTGCTTAATTTACGTGCATTGATGCATCCTGAGAGATTTTCCACTGGCCTCTGTAGTAACTGGAGTAAAAGATCCTGCAAGGTAAAATCTTTCTCAAATGACACACAAGTGAGAGCTGCCTTTTTTTGTACCACTTTTTGCAATTTCATCACTGGTATGGAAGCTGACATGTTTTCTAGCTCACAGAGATCGCAAAAGTGCTTCCTGATGTGGTGTATTCAAACACTAGATTTGGAGTCCCCATAACTCCCTTAATGCTATGCTATAGACTAGGAGAAAACAGCTAGCAGAGATTTGTGTGAGGAGCTAAAAGACAGGCTTGGTTTAAATGGAGAGAAGCAAATCTCTACAAGACGTCCATTACAAACTTTTGGGAAATGGATGGCTCAGAGCTTACAAGACACCAAGACTGCTTATGTCCTAGGTTGGCTTGGGGTGAGATGAGTGCCTTACTTGTTCATTTGAAAGTATCCTGGAAAAACAGAAAAAAAAAATGGAGGAGATCAGAAGGGAGTCTGAACAAGAGCTTTGATGCTATAGCTTGTTCTATAAAGTGTGCTGTGAGGGAAAGCAGCGTGGGTTTCACATTTACCGAATAGGGCAGCTTACTGTTGCCTTGCACTGGACTGAGTGCTCTCCTGGGCCAGACATTAGTGCAGGTAGAATCATAGAACAGTTAGGATTGGAAAGGACCTTAAGATCATCCAGTTATAACCCCCCTGCCATGGGCAGGGACACCTCACATTAAACCATATCACCCAAAGCTCAGTCCAACCTGGCCTTGAACACTGCCAGGGATGGAGCATTCACAACCTCCCTGGGCAACCCATTCCAGTGCCTCACCACCCTAACAGTAAAAAACTTCCTCCTTATATCCAATCTAAACCTCTGCTGTTTAAGTTTCAACCTGTTACCCCTTGTTCTATCACTACAGTCCCTAATGAAGAGTCCCTCACCAGCATCCCTGTAGGTCCCCTTCAGATACTGGAAGGCTGCTATGAGGTCTCCACGCAGCCTTCTCTTCTCCAGACTGAACAGCCCCAACTTTCTCAGCCTGTCTTCATATGGGAGGTGCTCCAGTCCCCTGATCATCCTCGTGACCCTCCTATGGACTTGTTCCAACAGTTCCATGTCCTTTTTATGTTGATAGCACCAGAACTGCACACAGTACTTCAAGTGAGGTCTCACAAGAGCAGAGTAGAGGGGCAGGATCACCTCCCTTGACCTGCTGGTCACACTTCTTTTGATGCAGCTCAGGATACGGTTGGCTTTCTGGGCTGCGAGCACACACTGAAGCTGGCTCATTTTGATTTTCTCATCAGCCAACACCCTCCACAGGACTGCTCTGAATCTCTTCTGTGCCCAATCTGTAGCTGTGCCTGGGATTGCTCTGACCCAGGTGTAGGACCTTGCACTTGGCATGGTTAAACTTCATGAGGTTGGCATCAGCACACCTCACAAAGTCCCTGTGGATGGCATTCCTTCCCTCCAGCGTATCAACTGAACCACACAGCCTGGTGTCACTGGCAGATCTCTGGGGATTGGCTTTTACACAGTTATGATACCTTTAATCAGTGGTTCAGACTTCAGTGATTTACATGCCTGGAAAGACAACGCGGGGCTTCTCAAAGGTCCTCCACAACAGAAGATTGTCAAAAGACTGATGGAGATGGAGTCTGGATCAGATGCAAAACAATCATGGCCAGACAGGTTTTACATTCCATCCACAGCAGAAAATCAATACAACTGCTGGGTCCAGTGCAGGATGAAACCTACAAGGTCATCACTGCTGTTGTCAGGTGATTACAGTAGACAACAGGAGGAAGAGTTAGGTCTCTTATGGGAG
Organism: Melopsittacus undulatus; assembly: GCF_012275295.1. NCBI lineage: Eukaryota > Metazoa > Chordata > Aves > Psittaciformes > Psittaculidae > Melopsittacus > Melopsittacus undulatus. Next base: position 100,788,206 of record NC_047530.1, on the reverse strand, counting down.
AGCTTTTAGGCAAGATGAGACTGTGTTGCAAGCTTTTACTTGACAGGACAAAGTGGGCACAGGTAAGGCAGAATAACAATATACCTGTATATTTCCAGTGTGTTGTATTTCCTGCTGGACAAAGTAATTATGAATCACCTGTTGTTGGATTTTGAGCAGAAGTGTTCAAACCTACTATATAAATTAGGAATTTCAAGAATGGCACAGGGCTGCAGCAGGTACTGCATCCTACAGCCATAAACTGATCAAACTGCATCTTAAAAACAGTTGGGTTTCTTTCAACCCACCCTCCTATTGCCTTATTCTTTTTCAGATAGCTTTATAAGCCTTATTCTCCTGGCTGCTGGAAACTTCTATCTGATTTCTGTTCTAACATTGCCATTGGGCAATTTAGATACTTTTTTTCCCCCCATTTGTGCATGTGCCTTTTATTTAAAGTTATCTTCCCTTCCTGGCACTTACGCCCCCTGGAATTATTTTACAGGCAGTGATCACATTCCCTTTCAGCCTCTGGTTTGCTAAATCAGGCAAGCACTGTTCTTTCTGTATCTACTTGTAAGACACGTTGTGGAAAGTGAACTGTGAATTTCTAGGAGTCAGGTACCTGAGAGCTCGAATTTGAATCAGATTTTTGCTTTTTATGAACACAGTTCCATGCAGATGATAAGAAATGTATTCCCTTTTACAAGTGAGACAGTAAGGGCATGACAAAAGTGTGTTAAATCGCCAGCGTTCTTCTGTTCACACCAGAAAGGGGGATCACAATCAAAATGTCACTTTTCATATCATCTCACTCTGAGACTTCTTTGCTCAGATGCTGTGTTCAGGCAGCAGGCTGTAGTTCATAGCCTTTTGTCCTTCCCTTGCTGGCAGAGCTGTGCCTCCAATGTAGAACTGCTAGGGATGGATGAAGAATCTGCAAACATCACCCCGTGAGTGACCAATATTATGTTGTATGACACTGTGATAGCGCACTGCTCCCTTCCTCCCGTGGCAATTGCATTATTATAAAGGAGGAGTTTTAAGGACATGAACATAGATGTGGAGCCCAGAGCCAGATACACAGTGAGATACACAGTGAGGAATGATCCCACTGTCAGTCACTTTGCATTTAGATTGGTTCCTAAGGTGCAGGAAGCAGGTCCCCAAAAGGATTCATCTGAGGAGCATGCCTGCATTAAAATACTTCAGTGAGATGTAGTATGTACTGATTACATATTACAACAATATATAATAGTATTAATAGTATTATGCACCAGATGCAGAGACTGTTTCAGGCTAATCTCTTGCTAGAGCTAATGAGAATATATTTAGTAAGGGCTGAATAAAAAGTGAGGAAACAAAAATGAGGATTTGAACTAGAAAAAAATCAAGTAAAAATACAGTATTGCTAAAAGTTCCCTGTTTCAGATTTTGGTCTTCTGAACTATATTTACTGCTGTGTAGATCAAAAATACATCGCATCCATTGTAGATATGAAGCATCCTTTGAAACAAGCCTTCAGTGAGAGAAGACACTGGACAATTTCCAGTAAGTGTGAGTAGGACTTTATTTAATCAGAATGTTTTGAGGTGTGTGGGTTTTTTGGGGGTGTGTGCATTTGATTTGCCAAAAATGAGTCAATAACCATAGTATTTCTTTTTTCCTGCATTGCTGTCCATCTCTAGATATATTTCTTGACTGGATAAAACGTAGGCTTTTCATATACAGAATATGAAACCAGATATTTGGGAAATTGTTAATAAGAATAGCTGTGCACTGAGAGAAAGCAGTGGGTGAAAGAGAATCCATGAGGACAAGAAGAAAGTCTTGTCTCTATGAATCTGGTCTCTGTAAAGGAGTTGGGGAGATGGTGAGGAGCATCCACCCACACTGACAGGTGGGATATGCAAGTCCTATCACAAGGGGAGATTAAGGAGAATAATGGAAGAGCACTGACAGTTGCAACTGACATTCCTGCAATATCGAGAAGCTATAAACTGTATAAAGCAATGGGGTTATAGTTCTCAATCTTTTTAATACTGTACTTTATAGCAGAAAAGTTTTATTTCCCTTTCTTCCTGACTTCAAAGAAGACTTTTGTATTTCCCTGACCTGGCAGTCATGATGGGGTCTGTCCAGAGGGGGAAGCAACAAGGTCAGAAGTCCTTAATTCGTTCTGGAGAGGTTAGAGACCATTCTGACCCATTCAGTTGTGGTTCAGCTTTACATGTGAAGGGCTGTAAGTTTAGCATTGGACAATCTTGGGCAGTTTTGTGTCCTCTGGGCCTTTCTTGCTATGCCAGACTCAATGCAACAACAATACAACATTGTGCAGAGCTCCAGTGAGGCGAGTGAAACTGCCCCATCAAGACTTCTTCCTCTGGAAAATGCTGTTGTAGCTTGCCCAGAGCATTTCACAGGTTCACACTAATTTCCTTTTGATCCCAAGGCTCCTGAGAAACAGCCCTAAACAAGCTAGAATAATGAAAGCTCACATATAATGCCTTTTTCATTGTTTTGTTGCAAGGCAGCATTTTTCTGAATGTATTTAGAGTTCTTTCATTCTATATTTAAAAATGATCCAGTGATACAAAAACCTTGATTCACTGTCCCACGCAGAGGCATCTAGTGACATTTGAGATGATATTGCCTCTAGCTGCTGCTTCAGAGGGCAAGAGCATCTTGTGAGTCCTGTATCCTAATCTGGTGTGCAGGCCTGGGAATAATAGAGCATCTAAAACTATATTTGCCTATATTTGGGAAACTCGTTTTATCATAAAAGCTGTGTTTACTGGTTCCTGTTCATCCAAAGCTACACTCAGGTTTTCATTTCATAGGAGGAGAAAAAGTATCAGACTGATAGAAGGCACTTCTCTCTTTTTTTTATATATCTGGCCAGCAAACCAAGAAATCAATGACTCCCACAGCTCTAATTGACATTTCTATGTGAAATGAAAATGGGCCTTGATTCCAATTCAAATGGCAGCATTGGGTGATAGTCTAATTATTTTGGAATTTTAAATGCATATAAAGGTTGATGCAGTAAAATGATTTTCAGCCACTTGCAATTTTTTTGGCTGTCTCTTAAATCAAACAACAGTTAACATGAGAGCACTTAATCCCTAATTCTCTGTGCTGGTAACACAATAACACTTTTACTTGGTACCACACTTTCTGGCCTTGGGGAACATAAAAGAAAAGTGCTTTAAGATGGAAATGGATATTTAAGAGTATGTCCTAAAATGTAATTCCTTTCTTTCAAAGAGTCTCCAAGAACTTAATTTAACCTCATATTCTGTCCCTAATTAGGGGAGTGATGTTCTCATGTAATAGCACAGTGGGACTGAGAGCTACCTTTGAACTTCTCCCCTGTGTGCTGCCTTGCCAGGGATGTGCTCAGGGCAGGTTGTGCTAAGATGCCTCTGACATGGGGTGAGAGGGAAAGAGATAGAGACTTAGGCAGTGTGGGGGAAAAAGGTGGGAAGTCAGACCTATTTCTGCTGCTATGGAGGGATGTCAGTGTTAAGTATCCCCACCATGAGCAGCCCATGCTGGGGGCAGGTCCTCTAAGTGCTCTCTCCCTGTGCTGTGGTTAGGGGCAGAACTGCTTCTGCAGGGGTAGGAAAGTGAAGGGAGTTACAAGTCTTGTGATTTTTCTTTTCTTGGAAGGAAAACTCAGAGATATCCCAGATGAGACAAAGCTCACCCCAAGTGAGTGGCAGGGTGGGATAAGGGGGTTGAGCCATGCTGTGCTGCTGGTAAGTGTGGCTGAGGAACCTCAAGGCAGGATAGAGACCACAGAGTGTGAGTAAGGCAGTAAATTATATGATGCCAGCAAACACCACCCACCTTCATTCCCAGAGAGGTTGTCCACATAAAGAAAAATAGCCGAATTTCCCCCTAGTATTGCATTTCCTGATGCAGAAGCAGCATGACAGGGAAGAGACTCTTGGACTGTGTGGGCTGGTAAAATACTGGAGTGCATCTAGTACAGAAAGATACGGCTGGTGTTGAGAGAGGGTGTCTGAAATTCACCAAGACAGCTTTCAGGCTGCCCTCAGGAATACATCCCCCCTGGCCTGTTTACCACTTCTTGCTGCCCCTTGGGACCTAAGAGCCTATTTGTGGAGTCTTCCATGCTTTGCACAAATATGGTAAATCAAGAGATGAAGGGGAATAGATAGAAAGGGTTGATTTGCCGTTGGCATTTCAAGGCAAATGTGTTCCCAAGGTATGGGAGGGCTGGTTTGGGGTTGAGTTTTTTGGTTAGAGAGTGTTCAGCTACACATAGGAAGCTCTTGATTCCTTAAACATTGCTCCCAACTCACCATTGGTGCTCATGTGCTATTTGTGTTAGGTTTTATAGCACCTTTGCTGGTGATTATTGAAGGACAGCAGTGCCAACAGCTCTTGCAGATCATTTTCATTTCAGGAGGAAGTGAAAGGTCCTTTAGAAAATCTCAGGCTATTTAGATAACCCAGCAGAGACATCCCATGTCTTTTCCCAGATGTCTCTTCCTCCCTCATTCTCACCTCTCCCACTACATTTAAGGTTGGTCTACATAACAAATGTAGGGTTGTTTTTCTCTTCATAAATTGTCCCTACTCAGTATGTCATTCTCTCAGGTGTACTTTTTTAATTAGAGGGGGGATAAAGGAATCATAAAATTGCTGATTCAGAAATCTGTGGGAAATTCTTCAGTAATGGGGGAATAGGCCCCACTGAATCATTTGGAATAGATTTACATGGAAAAATTTTATTTTAAATCCAAGGTATATTTTCAATAGATGAAAAAGGTCATCTGCTCCCTTTCTCTGTGTGTGCCTGGGTCGGTATAAATCCTTAGAAATACCTTCACGTTCCTTGCCTTGGCTAAGAGTGTTGCCGGTACCTTTCACTGAATGTTGTCTGAAAACAGACCAATGAGAAACAAATTCCACTGGATATTCAAATGGAACATTCAAGGTCCTTAGTTTTCTGGAGGATTTACCTATGTAAAATGTAAATATATTTTTATGTATAAAAAACATGCTTGTAGTGAAAATCAAGCTGTAAATGCCAAAGAGCATGATATGGAAATTTGATTTGTTTTCTGTTGAGTTTAGGTTCTGGTTTCCAAGAAGAAATCTATGTTTCTATAGATGAAAGATAAAAGCTTTAAATTAATCATAATTGGAAACAATCAGATTTTGGAAATGGCTACCTGCAAATAAATGTTAGATTGTACGTTGTTTGCATGAAACTCAATAGATTTTTTTCGTAGAAAAGGATAAACAGGTAAATAAAAGACACATGAGCAAAACAGCAGATGCATTAAACTTAATACCTGGGCTAGAGATAATACTATAGATCTGAACTTAGCCTGGATCCAGTGATCTAGTGTCTCTACGGAAGAGGTGCTGAAGTTTAGCAATAACAGTTTAGGCTGTTGTAACCCAGAGATGCTTTGATGAAGATCTGCATCTGTTTGTTTAAATGACAAATGTCTGTTTAATTCTGTATCTCCTGAAAAACAAAATGAAGCAAAACAAACCAAAACATTCTCTGGCTCATCTTTTGGATGAAAAGCTCCAAGATCAGTGTTGTCTTCTGTTTCATTTTCAATTGTTATAAGTTAAAATGTGTCCTTTCTTTTTTCTTCAAAATTCCTCATCCACTCCCAAACAACTAATTTTAAAGGGATAAATGTGGCTGATTCCAGCTGCCTCTAACCACAGGCTCTGCCTGTAGCTGCAAGCTAAGCAGGATGGCAGGGTCCTGCCAGCCCACCTGTGATGGAGGGAACTGGACCATGGACACTTATAAGAGCTGAAGCAAGGAACCCAGCTCTTCATTACTGTGCCATCAGCCAGGGTCCTGCCATCTTTTCTGCCTCCAGGAAAACATTGGATTCTGCAATCTCTGAAATCCCTGTTATTTTCATCTACTGCAAGCTGGGATCCCATCAGATAACCTCAACCACCCCTGTGCCTCCCTCTCTCATAGGAACGTGAGTTCTTCCTTCCTGCAAGCACTGGTGTGCTCCATCCTCCTTCTTAGCAGCCACCCACAGCCCTGTCTGTTGATGATGTTGCCTGGCGACCACGCTGTGATGGACACCTTGGAGGGAAGCGATGATTAAACCTGAACTGGCTTCTGAAAGCAACGATCGTTATTGTAATGTGATAAGCAGTGACAGCTGAGACAGCAGCACATTTGAAGTGTGATTCCTAAAAGCCCATAAAACAATAAACACATGAGGAAAGAGCCACACTCACCTGTGTGTGTAGGTGTACGAGTGCTGATGCTTTCCCTTGATGCAGAAGGGCTGGGGAAGGGAAGAGTTTCTCTATTAATGAAAGGCAAACATAACCCTAATAATTGTCATGATGAACAGGCCTGCCCACGAGCCAGTGCAGCTTGCATTGACAGAGTAGCTGTCAAACATCTCAGCTACTCTGGCAGGCCAAGGCAGCAATTAAATGGGATGCTGCAGGTGTTAGTGACAGGGAGCTGTACAATCAGCAGGAATATCCTCTGTGCAGAGAGGAACATGTTGAAGCTTCCATGGTGGTCCTGCTAGGTCCACCTGCTTTTTTTCCTCCTGGTTTCCAGATGGATGAGGCAAGTACAAGCACAAGGATGCAGGGTGTACTCAGGGCTGGCAGGAATTACGTGTGGCTGTATGACAACAGTGCCTGGTTTAGGGAACTGCGCATCACATCTTCCAGCATCAACTTGGAGACTCCTGTCCTGTTAGCCTTTCTTCCAAATCCAAGTGACACCAACTGTTGCTCTTGCAGAACAAATTCGAAAACAAGAACACATGCACCTTAAAGGCTGGGTAAGCCAGGACACTGAAGAAATGGGTCCCTTCTAGTTGGGAAATCTGAAGAAAGCCCCAGTCATTAGGTTGGGGGATAAAAAGCTATCAAGGTTTTCTTTGGGTTTGAGGTTGTGTTTTTTGTTTGTTTGTTTTGCTCTGGGGTTTTTGTTTGGTTTGGTTTTTAGGGTTTAGTTTTTCTTGGTTGGTTTTGTTTTTTTTGGGGTTTGTGTGTTTGGAATGGGCCAGTTCTGCAACAACTGGACTGGGGCTCTGTGGCTTTAGTTATTAAAGTCTCAGTAAGATACAGGTTCCTATAGTCTCTTCCCTATTACACAGTCAAAACCTTCCTGAAAAACATCTGTAGAAAACATAGTGTTTCCTTTTTTTCTTCAGCTTCTTTTGACTTCATTCCTTGTAACACAGCTCAGAATCAGGCCAGGAGCTGTGATTGCAATAGGCTACTTGCGTAGCTGAGGAGCTGCTGGCCAGGATGCAGCTGAGGTCTGACAAACCTCAGCATCTCCAAATTACAGAGATGTGGGCCAGTTTTGCCACCTTTGGTCTGAAGCCCAGAAATACTGGATTTACATCCCCTTCATTTATTATTTTGTTGTTGTTGTTTTCAAGTGTAACAGGCTGTAGGGAATTGAAGTGTTGTCACTGTTCAGGACTCATTACAATGTTAAAGCCTATCTTTATGATTTCCCCATGCACGTAGGATGTGGATCCACCCAAAATCCAGGGGAGCAAGTAACATATACTGATGGTTTTTCTGCTTTGTGCATGGATTTGGAATAGGCCAGTGGATTTGAAGGGAGAGAAAAAGGTTTCTAGTGCTTCTCACTTTCTTCTCAATATTTCCATTCAGTTTTATCCCAAGTTAGAATTGATTTCTGCTGTTCTGTCCTGTTTCGGTTCAGGTTCTTATTAGCCACCCCCAAAGAAAGAGCCCTGTCTTGGCAGGTTCATTACATTTGTATTTTCCAGATGTAGAAAGTACAGTGGGGGTAAAGCACAGCTTCAGTGCAGGTAGACATCACCTTTCTCTTAAAGTTAACCAAAGCTATGCTGCTGTTTCTTCCAACTTTTAAAGTGATGTCAAGTGTAGTAAGTATTTCTGGGAAATGTTTGTGCTCTGGATGATCTGTGTATGCTTTGATGGCTGCTCATGTCCTTCAAAAATTGCTGTCAATGTCTGTGCTTAGTACAGCAGCACTGATTTTCTTTGGTGCTATTCAAGTTTTTAAGGCTCACGTTTCAACCAGGCATCTGAGTGATGGCTTTAAAGTGAAATAAGAAAACAAACTCCAAAGTACTTTACAAAGATCCTTCCAAGAAGAGTTAAGAAGTGCTCCTGTGAGACTAAAGAGAAATAAGCACATGCACATAAACAGAAGAAAATGCCGTTGCCTGCCTTGCTCTATCCTTTCCATATCTCCATTGTGTCTGGCACCATCTCAGAATGAAATGGTTGAGGAGGAATGTTGAGTCTGTCTCTTCCGGCCTTTTCCACTCATGTAAATCAGGATTCACTTAAAGGAAGCCAAGAACTGCTTTGTGGCAAGCAAAAAGAGAATCCATCTATTCCTTTCTAATGCTGAGTTATTGAAAGACCAGGCAGAAAGGGTAATTTCTGAGAAGTCCTGTGTTTGACAAGGTGGATTTTGATGAGAAACAAACCTTTATGAGCAAGTAAGGGAAAGAGATACTTTGAGAAATTTTATGAGTAGCAGAGAATATAGTACAAAGGAATCAGCATCTCATTACAGAATGTTACTCAGGAAACCTGCACTTAATCCTTTATATAGAGAGCATTTTGTTTAAATAAGGACATACATGGAGATCTTTATTTGAGGGAGTTCAGAGTAAAGGAAAGATGTCTGTAATTTGGTGCCTCTGCTTAAATACATGGAATTTTGTGGTTGACAATTGAACTGGGATGATATGATATCAATTAAATTTTAACCCATTAGTAAATTTGTCCTTCTAAGAAGCTGCTCAGATGAACCAGAAATATGTTATACGATAGCAGCTCCTAGAAGATGAAAATATATCATTGTAGAAATACATAGTATAATGAAGCATGGGAAATGAATGCAGTATCTCAGGAAGGACAAAAGAAGATAGATGACACACACTTTTAAATATTCACCTTCTGTGTTGAATTTACGAAGGACAGATGACGTCAGTAAATTGAAAACGCCGCTGAGACACATAAATCATTAAACATAACTATTAAAGCCACTTGGGGAAAGAAAGTTGTCAACAGAGTTTGCCATTAAAAAATATAGTTTAGTCAAAATCAGAGAATTTCTTGGGGGTATGTCATTCTCAGTGACATTTGCTACATTAAAATATCAACCAAAATTGTCTGCATTCTGATAGTGTCAAAAACAGTAGTGAGAAGCATTCCCAGTTGACTTCTGCTTTGGCACCAAGATTATGACAAGATATTAATGCTTTATCATGGATGCATCTTTTATACTGAATATATATGAATATGTGGCGTATATGGGACACTATATGATACATTATCCTATTCCCAGGAGGTGTAAAGTTCGTTGCTCTTCTATCCTCTTTCACCTTCCTTTCTATGAAACGGCCCTGATTGACTGATTGACAGCTGAGATTCTAAGGTATTGGATTTCCACCCAAGCAGGAGCCTCCAAAAGGTGTTAATTGCTGAACATTGTTTTAGTGTTTAACAACACAACGTTTTCTCTTTGTTAATTGCAAGCCCTGTGCAGTGTTCCTTTTGAAGCACTGAAATGCTTTAGAAACAAATACTTGATTCCTGGCTCTAAATACTGACAGTCTCAGCCATGATCTGGGAGGCACATGCAGTCACCACTGCAGAAACACTTACAAGGAATGTTCTGGATTGCTTTATGTAGGAGTCAGGTAACTTGGTTGCAGTGGTCTCTTTTTTAGGCAGGAGATAGTTGGTTCTTCCTTAAATGTGTGAACAGGCAACAAACAGCAGCAGAAACATGAAGTTTACTAAAACATTGGTTATGTGATTGCTCAGTTCAGCCTCATAAAGGTTTTTTGTGATTTATATAATTAACTTTTAAAAGGAAAATGATAATAATAATAATAATAATAAAGGCGTTACAGATGGGCACAAACACAACAGAAGAGCATTGATTCTAGGGTGTGGTGAGGCAGTTGAAGGCAATTAGCAGGAAGCCCTCAGGGCGTAAATTTGCCCCTGAAAGAAAGGCAGGCAAGGGACTCAGGTGGCTGTGATTTTCTGTCTTCCCAGGTGGAAGAAATAAGTGATTAAGGAGGAGGCTGATGAGATATAAGGGGTAAGAGTAGAGGGATGAGGGTTTCCTGTATGGCTGTATGAAGCTGTGGGTAGTTTGTGGAAGAATAGCTTTTTTTTTGTTCCCCTAGTAGAGAAGCTGACATGTAGTTGTTTGTAAGCTTTGGGAAAAGCAGATGCTGAGTGATCTCAACAACTGAAGAACAATGCTGTGGTCTGAAGTGTTTCCTATCAGAGACGTCAAGGAAGAAATGTGTCCTAAGTAGGTAGGAAGCTGCTCTGCTGGGGGGTGATGGTGGTAAATGGGGAAAAAGAAAACTTGGCAAAATAGGGCAGGATAAGGCTGGGAAGCAATGTGCCTGAAAATGCAGGGAATGGTGCAGTAGCTTGGAGTTGCTGGTAGAGTAGAATAATGTGATGGTGTCAGAAAGCAAGCTTTGTGGGGGACATGGGCTTGGGAAGTGAAAGAGCAGGCAATGGAAGAAAGTGGAGATAAAGTCAGGTTTGTGACCTGGAATAATGTAAATCAAAGCAATTGGTTTTAAGGGTGGTTTTAGTTCTGGAATCGGCTAAGAAAGATATGCTAGGGGTGAAAGAACATTTCACTAGTCAAGATGCAAACAGATGGATTGATTTAATTAAAACACAGGAGCATGAGCTTTTTGAGAAGGAGTGTGGATTTTCTGCTGGGGATTTTGGACTTAAATGATGTAGAAGTACTGGCTGGTAACAAAGAGGCAGAAAAAAATGGTAAGAGCCAGGATAGAAGTAAAGAAGCCTGATTATGCACTGGTGAGTGTTGTATGGCACTGGTCAGTGAAACAGCTTGGAGGAGGAGATAATGAAATAAATTGGCAGATATTAAAATTGCTAGCCAGAATCTAATATTCAGTGAGCAAAAAGTTGCTGGAGGGTGGGACGTAGATGGAAGAGTTTACCCAAAAGTAGTTTCCCATGCTGTGACTTTCCCTGCATGTGCTGTGCTATTTGTTCTCAGCATCTCTGAATGAAAGGCATCTCTTAGCCACCACCTGTGGAGATTTGACATGAGCCAGCCAGCAAGTCATGTTGGATGCATCTGGTTTAATTGTATTTCAGTGCTTAGAGTCAGAGCATAATATGTAAACAAGACCCTCTTCAGGGATGTAGGCAATTACACAAATTGGTGTGGAGACATTTTGCCAGAAGAGATGTATTTTGTTTACCTTCTTGAATTTGGCAGGGAATGGCCTTGCTACTTGCAGAGGTACAAGTTCTTATAGCTGGAGAGTTGCTGTTTGGGCTCAGAAAGGAATGAAATAATTGGCCACCACAAATGCCTGTAGCCTAGCAGCCTATGTTTTCAGAAGGATGATGTAAGCTCAATCAGAGGCCTTCAGACCCTCCTGTATACTTGTGACAAAAGCTAATGTGGACAAAAGATTGTCCTGGTCTCAGTGGGGAATTCTGATAGTGCATTCTTGCCTTTTGAGCATGCAGCCTTAGAAACAAGCTGTCCTGTGGCTGATGATGCAATGGCAGCAGAATGCTTGCAGCCTTGCTTAGACTGGAGGCTTAGACCCCAGGATGGCCCTGTTCAGCTGGGAGGGGGGCAATGCCATATATAATCTTGGCGCGCAGCAAGTTACCCGAAGTACCTGTATTTGCCCTAGCTTATGTTGAGTGACATTTAGACTTAATTTTGTATCAAGATGAGAAACCCTCATGTGAACAGTTTAATGTGTGGCAACTCCTGAAGTTGTACTAGTGGAAGCTACTTTTGAATCCTCAAGTTTTTTTCCAGCTGAAGCTTTTGCATGTCTGCCCACAGAAGTTTGCACTGCAGCATTGCTGCTCAGTGGTCTGTTGGTTGTGGGTTTTTTAAACTGGTGTTGGCATCCTGCTGAAGGGGATTGATCTTAAATAAGCTGGTATGTTATAAAAGGCACAGAAGCAGCTTATAGCATCTGATATCCTGCAGTATGTCATCTCAAGGGGGCTGGGAGTCTGGTCTGAAAAGAATCACAACCCCCCTTCCCAGCTGCTGTGAGTCTCTTCAGCTTCTGTCAAAGGTGATTTCTTCCATTCCCATTGATATATATGTGTGTGTATATATATACACACACCCCCCATTCCAATTTCTCTAGCTTGTGAAAACGAAGCATGGCTTGGCTTACTTCTCTTGAAGATCTGCCAACACCCACGTTAACCCACAAGTGTCTTCTTTCTAGCCAGTGTTTTGGCAAGAGACCTATCTTCACACTGCATAGCTCCTTCTGGAGAGCAGAAGGGACAGATTTTTGCACTGCTGTTCACGGCTCCACTTAGAACATTTTCAGATTTGTGTCTTGAGGTCAAAAGGGTTTTTCTTCACAAATTTCTGAACTTCCTGCATGTTTTCTATAGAATCATAGAATAATTAGGGTTGGAAAGGGCCTTAAGATCATCCAGTTCCAACCCCTCTGCCATGGTTAGGGACACCTCACACTAAACCATATCACCCAAGGCTTCATCCAACCTGGTCTTGAACACTGCCAGGGATGGATCATTCACAGCTTCCTTGGGCAACCCATTCCAGTGCCTCACCACCCTCACAGTAAAGAACTTCTTCCTTATATCCAATCTAAAAATTCCCCTGTTTAAGTTTGAATCTGTTACCCCTTGTCCTATCGCTACAGTGATAGCATCCTTATAGGCCCTCTTCAGATACTGTTGTATGAGATGCAAAACCAAATTAGTGATCTTTAAGGGTGCATTTGGCTTGTTCTGGCTATTATTGTTATCTGGCCCATGGCAAATTTGTGTGCAGTGAAAAGACTGTGAGGTTATTCACCAATGGAAGTGACCAACAGACAGATAGTAACATTCCAGTGTCCCTTCCTCCATGTGCTATACCAGCACCACTTCTGTTGATGTCACAAGATGAATGCTTTCACTGAGAAAATAGCAAATAGTGTCTTCCCAGAAGGTGAAGATGATGTAGCTGTCACGTTAAGGCGTTGCAGTTGCATGGGCCAAAGCGTCATGCAGCCAATGGTGAAGCTATTCCACATACCTAAGTGACAATAACCATCTGTCTGCTTATTGCTCATTTGCTGGTGGATATAAAGCTGTGTTCTGCAGCTGTAATAGGGTGCATATGCTCTTGGACTAAACTGGAAGTAATTTTCAGAAATCAATTGATTTAGGTCTTGTTATTTCTTTTCTGAATATTGAGGTTTGAGATTTCCATTAATTTTTGGCATTAAAAAGATGAGAATGAAAAGGTCTAATATGGTCTAATATTTTTTTTTGGTTGGCTCTGATCCTGTTGGAATAAAGGGACCATCTCAATGGGTGTTTGGGATGTTACCTTGTGCTGTATTGCCGTTTAATCATAGAATAGTTAGGGTTGAAAAGTACCTCAAGATCATCTAGTTCTAGCCTCCTGCCATGGGCAGGGATGCCTCTCAGTAGGCCATATCACACAATGGTCTGTCCGACCCAGCCTTGAATGCTGCCAGGGATGGAGCATTTCCCACTTTGGGCAATCCATTCCAGTGCCTCACCACCATCGCAGTAAAGAACTTCCTTATATCTAACAAACTTTCCCTGTTTAAGTTTGAACCCATCACCCCTTGTCCTGTCACTACAGTCCCTAATGAAGAGTCCCTCACCAGCATCCTTGTAGCCCCCTTCAGATACTGGAAGGCTGCTATGAGGTCTCCACGCAGCCTTCTCTTCTCCAGGCTGAACAGCCCCAACTTTCTCAGCCTGTCTTCATATGGGAGGTGCTCCAGTCCCCTGATCATCCTCGTGGCCTCCTCTGGACTTGTTCCAACAGTTCCATGTCCTTTTTATGTTGAGGACACCAGAACTGCACACAATACTCCAAGTGAGGTCTCACGAGAGCAGAGTAGAGGGGCAGGATCACCTCCCTTGACCTGCTGGTCATGATTCTTTTGGTGCAGTCCAGTATATTGAAGTGGCAGGCTTTCCTTGTCAGCCTCTTCAGGTTAGGAACTGACTTGTTCAAGACAGTTCTTTGCACTTGTCTTGCCTTTTAATCCCTTTCAACATACCCCAAACTTTCTACATAAATTAGAAGCGTTTACTTTGGAATAGAAAAATTGTATTTTAAGGGTGTGTAGGAGAAATGTGTATTTCCAGCTTAGTCCTATTATCAGAAATTAAATGCTTCACTAATCCCATCCATTATGCAAAGTGAAAACATTACGAGAACCATGCAGAAACCTTAAAAAGACTCTTCAAGTTGGTCTCCTTTGCCACTGAACATTGTTTCCCCTAGTGCATGCTTAAGCAGAATGTAGGTCTGTCCAGATAGCCACAGTTAGCTGCAACCTGCCATTGACACCACTTCTGTTCCCTCACACAGAAGGTAAACTCTAGCCAGGATGAAATATTTTCCTAATTAAAAAACATTAAGTGACCTCCCTCTACCTTTTCCCCAATGAACAATGCAATTGAATTATCATTAGAGCTTGTACCGAGCCTTTGATAACAATGGAGTCATTTGTATTAAATTCAGCCTTAGTTTTCTTATTCCACCAAGTCCTATCATTGTGTTCATTGTACTTTGAAGTCATAGCAAGCTTCCCTCTCCTGCTATTCACCTGATTTATTTCAGCCCTAACACGTAGCTCCTAAATTCTTTTTAAATTTGTTTCTGAACAAAAGGACTAAAATCGCAGTCTCTTAAATGAAAGACATGAGGCAGTTATGGTTCCATTCATTTGCTTGTATCTATTTGCTGTATCTAGAGAGCTATTGTTATGCATGCAGTACTGGAAAATAATAATACTAATGAAAAATAATAATTCTCCCAGGGCTTGCTGTCAATAGCAACAATCCAAAGAGAACTCAAGCCTAGGAAGGAGTGATGATATTTCAGTTCTGCTGCTAAACTTTAATGCTTTCTGGATGCGAGAAGAGACCAGAGAAGATAGACAGGAGCTAGAGGGATCTGCTCAGTCTCTGAAGCTGTCTGCTCGTGTGTAGTGAATGGGGTCATTCAGCTGTAGACTGGACCCTTTCTGTGGATGTATGCCAGCTGCTCAATGATGTGTGTCTTTGAGTGTTGTTATAAAGGGGTGATAACTTCTGTGGGAACTCTGCCTCCTCATGGCTCTCCTGTCTTTCTGCCCTTTCACTATGAAACACTTTTTGACTCGGTGATGTGCAACAGCTGAAGTTTTATCTCTCTTGAGCAGGGCTGGGGCAGGAGCTCAAGAGCTTAGAGACATATTTGCTTGAATTTGGTGTGTGTGAAAGGGTTATAAAACTGCTGGAGGTTGTTTCTGACTCTGGGACTCTGTGGATGATGCTGAGTGTACAGTGGGATGTTACTGCTGCCTTTATCCCTTCAGATATCACACATTTGACTGGTTTCTGAGAACTGACCTTTCACAGAGAAGAAATTAAAACTTCTTGTTGGCATCCAGTTGGAGTTGGATCAGGATCAGCATTGGCGATGAACTTGGCCTTGTAGGAGTGATAGTTCTTCAGGCTACATGGATTGTCCTCACTCTGCGGAAGATTGTGTTTTTCAGCCTAGATGAATAAAAAAAGGCTCAAACAGTCTAAGCTCCGTGAAAAGCCTGGGTGTTTAAAACTTACTGTCTCTGTGTTAGTCTCCTCTGAAAACAGAGAACAGAAGAGCTGGGCAGGTGGGATTAGTTTCCTTTCTCTGATAAAAGCAGATTAATTTTAATGCTGGCTAAAATTGCATCCATTTTCTCTTGGTAAATGAACCATAAGACACATTGTCAGAAGTGAGCCTTCCATAATGACTGTGGTTAATATTTTAGAGCCATTTTCTCTGTGGATCAGAGCTTAGACTGGGGTGTGTGAGAATCAGCAATATATGCTGTACATTAGCTTGATTTCTATTCATCTGCAGCTCAAGAGAACGCTTCCCTTCCCCCATGCTAATTTTGGAATACCCAAGTTCTCCAGAGCAAGAGATTTGAGTCTGATTTCATACCCAGGTATATGTGCATTTACTGTGGGAGTGTTGTCTCATAGGCAGAAGCTGGTGTGCTTGTAGGTCTAGGCTGAGGCTTGTGAAATCTCAGTTCAGTTATCTGCTCTGCTGCAGAGTTCCTATCTGTTTTACAGAGAATCCCTGTGCCTTGTAGTGACTCAGTTTCCTGAATTGCAGCATGCATATTAAAATCCTTGCTTTAGTTCCCATTAGCCCAGAATCTCTTAAGAAGCTGTGGTGCATTAAGGTAAAGGGGGAAGATATCCTAGGGTTCGTTGGCAAAGCATCTATTCTAGTCATATGTAATTCTTTCCAAAGGCTCACTTTTGATGTTGCTTCTGCTCTCCTAATTTTTGTTCTCTGAGCATGGCAGTCAACTTGAACATAGGTCAGCAGGAAGCATTCATATTGATTTCTGGATGTGCCTACTGAATTAGATACGGACTATTTCTGCAGCATTTAGTTCTATGAAGCTCATGTAAGTAATTGCTCCTACTGTCCTGGCTTGGTCCTGTCCCTTCCTGGTGCAAAAAAGGGATAAAAGTTATGTTTGGGGAGCAATATGGCAAGTTGGACCCCAGCAGGGGATAGGAAGGCTGAGGCAGATGTGGAACCATGATCACTGTGATGTGGCTAATCAAGTTTCTCAGCCTGAATGTTTACTGTGGGAGTGAGCGTGAAGAGACTAGTGAGAGGAGGTTATTGTGCACAACACTTCCACTAGAGTATTTCTCTTCAGACTTGGATTCTGTAGATTATTTAATGAAGAATTAGTCTTACTTGCTGAAGGACAGCTGGTTGAATTGTGTAAATGCAAATTCCTGTGGTCTCAGGAACACTGAGTATACCAAGGTGTGTTCCCTGACTGCCTGGGTCTACTGGTCATCTTCCTTGGGTTTCCCTCACTGCTGAATCTGTTCTGTACAGGCAACACTGGGACCAGCTACAAAAGGCTCAACACATGCACAGACAGTGTCTTCCCAACCCCATATGAATCTCAAGACAGAACAGCTTCCTGAAATGCCAGGCAAAGGATGGCTTTTGTTTCATGTTTTCCTCTTGTGCTGGCCATTTTCTGCAGAGATGGTCTTTGGCCAGAACCCACTTGTGTTGTCCATGAGTGCTGCTTCATTTGGAGAACATGAATGACTGAATGCAGTTTCCATTTGTGATGTACTCTAAAGAGCTGTTTTTCACCTGATTCCTGCTCTTACTTTCTTGGAATAAAATGACATTTAAGACCATGGCACTTCTGCAGTTAAAGCCCCATCTGTGTCTGCCTGCTTGGGTTTCCCATTATTTTCTAGTCCTAATGCTTAAACCTGTGCAGCCAAGTAAACTATATAGTGCTTAAAAATGGCTTGACCATAATATCAGTTCTTAACATCTGCTTTGGTACTGCTTGGGGTCTGGAACAACTGAATAGCCCTTGTGGCTGGCAAAGCTGTAGTTGAGAAAATACAGCAGGAATATTAAAGTTTTAAGACAGCCACTTGGGAATGTAAGTTGAGACAAATTATGCTGTGAATGTAGGATAATGGCCTGAGTCTAGGATGAGAAGTTATAGGACAAATGCAGCAGCTCTGGTGTGCCAATAGAAATAATTGGGCACAGCCAAGATAATAGTTTTCCTAAGAGCTCTCGAAACAACTGAATTTGTTAACATTGCAATTATTCTCAATAAAATAGTTTTCTTCTACTTACGCACTCTGCTGTTTTGCCTTTCCCCCCCCTCCAAATTAGGGAAGTGAATTTCTTAATTATCCAGTTCTCAAGCCTTGATGTAGGTTTCTAACACTTTAAGGTATATTTAGCTAAGTTCTTGTTTATGAAATTGGGGGGGAGGGAAACAGGGAAATTTGGACAATATATTTACCTCCAACAGGTCCTCAGTGAGAGCATACTGTTCTACTGATTGTTAACCAGGAATGCCAAGCAACTGTTGTTTCTACAGCTTGGCTATTGTATTTATTCCAGAGGAGTGACAGAAGATGGAAACAGTTATTTCTGCTCTTTTTCCCTTGATAAGCCATTATGGTTTCCCTGGAAAACCATTACCAGTTTAATACTTTTCATACATATTCACATAAGGAAAAGGGTTCTGGGAAGACTTGGAAAAGGTTTCAGGAAGTTAGCACTTAATGAAAAGAAATGAGGAAGCACCAGCAACACAGCTGGGTGAGCCAGAATTCTCATTTTACATCTTTATTATGGTACTCCCCAGGGCTCCTGCTGGGTCTCTGCTCTTTGCTTTCTCTGCCCCATTTCACAGCTCTGTTCCTGCAGCATTGCCACAAAAGAAACCCACCTTTTATTTACGAATATCTGAGAAAGGAATTATCAGCACCATCTATTGGGGGATTAGAGGTATTGGTTTCTTCACTGATTTGTATATGCGAAGTCTCATGGGTTTTTTGCTTGCATTTTGTTTTTAGCTATAGTTTAAAGTGAAAATGTGCCTAGATGACTTGCTTGGTTTTTAACTTACAGCAGCCTGGAGTCTGTGCTTGGTGGATTGTGCCTTATTTAAAAAGATACCTTCAAGAAATGCACTGAACCATTTAAAAGAGGGCAAGCAGGCAAAGATTCAAATGTCAGAATGGTACCTTGGCCATGGCAGGTTCTGTCACATCAATAGGACAAAGGCAATAGCTGAGAAACAATTTGTAGTCGAGAAGATAGGCATGTCTAATGGCTTGAGTCAATCTAGGCTAGTGTGTCTGGGACATGGGTGAAGAATGGGATATTTGACCTTCTTGATCTTTTTAGAAAAAGGAGAATTTGGTAGTGTTAAGAAAAAGCATAGGAATTATTATTGTTAGCAGAAGACTAACCTCAAGGCATGTCTTCGGATTGGAGAGTCACGAAGTAATTTTAGGACAAACATGGTTTGACTGGTGTGGTGACTCCTATCAGACTAGTGGCCTCCCTAGCATGTTTCAGACAATTTGTGTGTGTAGAGCCTATTGAGAACTTCTACTGTGAAGTTCTCTCTGAACACACTTACTCTGCTGCAATGTGGATTTCTTGCTGTTTTGCTGGTACTTCTACTCACGGAATTTTTGTGCTGTTCCTGTAACTGTATATCAGAGATGCTTTTGTCTTTTCCCTATATTCCTCCTTAAATAACGGGTAATTACTTGCTGCGAGCACCATGCTGGCAGGCCAAGGTTCAAATCCCACTATCGATAAGCAATGGTACTGGAAGAACACAGTAGGTAGCAGTCTGTTCTGTCAACAAGGTCTGATATCTGCTGCTGTAAGAAATACGTAGCCCCTGAACCGGTGGACCCAGGTCTGTTTTCCTTCTCGTTTTAAATAGTTTGCCCTGCAATATTTGTTGAAGAACACTTAAATCTTCCTGTCCATTGAAAAATCTTTCCTAAATGTCCATCATAATTAGATCTTGTTTATCCACTTGCAGTTCTGCCAACACAATCTGTTAAATTTCACTCTGTAGTATTTGCACTGCCTTCTTCTATTTAGAAATAAGAGTCATATCCCTTGATAGTCTCTATTTTGGTTGGTAAACAAGCAAAGGTCTTTTAGGGCATGGCCACATGATTGCAGCTAACTGAATTAGCGCTTTAAGAAGCTAAGGTCTCACAGGTTAGTCAGTAAAAGTTTAGCTTTTTAAACACTGGACAAATATTCCAGACTTTCTGCTTGGCTATTGGAGAGACTCAAATTCCTATTTCAGTAGCTTGCTCTATCAGTGATAAGATTGCTAGATTTCAGATAATTAACTGTTAGCTAGATGAATGCCATTCAGAGAGTATGGGAGGATTAAATAGGAGAGGAAAGAGCATAGAACTGTATTACCTTTTGGAGTGTGGACTTGTTATAGACACAAAGGGGTTGTTAAGACATTTGTGGACAGTGTAAGCTGGGTGGCTTTGACTTTGATCCCATGGGCTAGAGGGAATTGCAGCACTCCTGAAATGCAAACTGCAGAATTGCTTATGCAGTGACAACCTCCAGCTCCTTCACTCCAGTTTTCAATGATCCTAGTGGCAGGTTTTCTTGCATGCTTCCCTTGAGAGCTGTGTGCTCGGTCTAATTGATTGACCCATTAGCAAAGCAAATTTCTCTTGCTATTCAGCCAAAATTTTCCTTCTGCTTAATTTCAGCCCATCACTCCTAGTTATGCCCCCTGTGAGCCTGCCTGAGCTACCTCTGCCACATTCTAGCTTTATTGATCTTGGCTCTGTGCAAGTAATTCTTAACTGACTGAGCTTACTATTGGCAGTACCAGGGCAGTGATGGCACTGGGGAGAACTTGTTTCTTGTCTTTTTTCTTCCATGGGGCTGGAAGAGAGGAATGAAGTGAAAGGCTTTGACATTGTTCAGTAAACTTTCTGGGCAGCTGATGAAGTGATTTCAGAGTTTCCCGCAAGTCCTCAGATGTTTGAATTTGCAGAGCTCTGTGTGTGTGGGATGTTGTGTGCAAATATCCAGGCCATTGAATATTGGAGCAGGTGTCCTGAAATCAGAAGCTGTCTCATAAGTACTTGGCCTCTGCAGGATTTCTAGAGGGCAGTTCTTATATTCCTGTAAGTCAGCACATGGATGGTTTTTGTGGGGACAGAAGAATAATGTCTGAGGAAAATGCTTTTCTGCAAGTGTTTGACTGAGAAAACCTGTTGCTGTGTGGAAGAAAGGCATCAGAAGAACTGACCATCAAACTTCATACCCTATGATCCCGGTCCTTGTGATCTGGGAGAAGTTTATTACCCCTGGACTGCTCGCACTTTATTTAGATCTACTTTGTATGGGGTAGATTTGCCTCTCACTATAAGCTTTGTGCTGATGAGTTTATTCTGATTCTGGGGGTGCCAGTCATCTGAGTGGTTGAGAAGAGAAAGGTTTGATGATGCTGCTAGATTGCCAAGTTCCATGCACATACACTTCCTGTGCCTCATTTACTCCTGGATGCAACAAGATCTCTTTCCCAGAGGTACTGTAGTGGAAAGGGAGAGAATAGTATTTCTTTTGGTGAGATTTAATTTGAAGGCCATTTGCAAGATGTTTTGGGCAGCTTGCTCATGCTATTGTGGAAGCTGCTTGTAGGTACTTCTCTGAGCTCATCGGAAAACAGAACAACAGGATAGATAGAAGGACAGTGTCAGTAAGAGTTGTAAAACTAAACACACAGATGAAAGTGTTTACCATGTAGGTGAAACTAGGAGAGCATGTGTGGGGAAATACACACTGATAATACACAACCATTCTGTGGAAAAACAGCATATACTCATCTGTACTGTTACTTTCCCTGTGGAGTTTGTTGAAGCACCAGCAAAAAAATGTAGTTCTCAAGCCTTAGGCACTACACAGTATTTAAAAGCTGAGGTACAAAACTCCCTGTTTTAGGATACAGCCACCCTGTCAATGCAAGGAGATGAGCTAAGCACATAAAAATTGCAGCAGCCCGCTGCTGAAATGCCGCTGGACACTGAGCCACCCACATGCTGCTGTGTGTTCCCAGAGGCTGGCTGAGTATATTAATAAATGTGAGCTGTGCACCTTTCCGCTGTGACTGCAGAAGCAAAGCCAAGCCAATTATTTACCCATCAGAGTGAGGTTACGGTGTCCCTCCTCCCCTCTTCTATATCCATTCTTTTGTTTTTGTATTGTTTTGCTGAGAGTGTAAATGCAGCCGTGATTAATTGCCTTGCTGACCTGATTCTGTCTATATGGGATCTGCTTTATATCAAAATGCTCCAGCCCAAATGACTAAAGTGTGTCAAAGTGTGGTGATTAAAGAATTATACATCCTATTCTCAACTCATCGTGTCTTTGGACAGAAGCCCAGACAAGGGGGGAGAGAGAAGGGTGAAAAATAAAAAAGAAAAATAATAAGGCTAAATTCAGGGAGAGGGACTTTCAATATTTTTCTCCCATTTTATTGAGAAGAGAAGATTGATAACAAACATTAGTGAGACAAAATTACAGTGATTTGTATAGATTCCCAGGTGGGCAAGTTTAACATTAATAAAATACTATAGCCTGCTCTATCATAGAACTGTTGTACGGATCACAAAATGAAAGGGATTTATATATACGCAGGGGAGTGTGTGTGCTCTTATAATATTGAGGCATCTCTAATACGAATAGATTAAAATCTTGTGATGGGCTGGTATAGTGAAGTGTTTAGCTGCCTGGTAATACTGTAGATGATTACTCTAGGAGAAGATGCACCTGGCAAACTCTTATTCAGATGCCAAAGCAAACCCATTGCGTCTTGCTGAAATGACCCCATAGCCACCAGTCAGTGCCTTAACCCAGCAGCTCAGGTGCCCTGTTTGTTTCTGTTGAGGTTGTCAGCAAGCTGTGCACCCCTGTGGCTCTCGTAGGTGTAAGCGTGGTGCAGCACATCAGAGTTGACAGCTAAAGTGCTTTCTCCCTGCTGCTCTAGAGTCTGTGGCAGGAACTGTGCAAAACTGAAAAGCTAAATAGAAATAAACACTTCACGATGAGAATCTTTAATGTGGTGTTTTAAAAATAAGTTTCTTTGGGGTTTCTGTAATGACTGGTTTTGTTTTATTGCAGATGATGCTGAGTGATAGGCTGGGTGATTCTGCCTTGTGCTGGCTTGCCTATAGTCATCTGTCTCTGCTATGGTGGGAGAGGAGCTGATGCTCCCTCCTGATCCTGGGACATTTTTCTGGTGATTGCTCTAGTTTACAGCAAATATCTACTGGTTTGGGGCTCTGAAATGGTAAAGGAAAGGCAGAGATGAGTTTCATCATGATGCAATACCATCCCCTGCTGCCCTGATGCACTGACTTTGGCCATGCTGCCAGGCAGGTGAAGTGAATCTACTTTGAAGTTTAGCCCTCCTGTGTACTTCAGGCATATCTTAATTTCCTCAACTTAGGATATTTAACTTATCACTAAAATAAAAGGGGGGCAAATTTGTGGTGATGGTATTTAGCCAATACATTCCTATTGGTTTCATTTTCCATTCTCCAGAGTGATAAACTAATGTGGCATACTGGACATCTGCTTTCCTTTAAAACATGCAGGACTGATGAATTGCTAGTTTAATTATTTCTAGGAATTTAAAAAATGAAGTAATTTTTTTTCTTCCAGTATTAAATATTTCAATACTATTGCTTTTTAGGAAGATAACATTTACTGCAAAACCATGTTTGTTTTGATAGTATTGTATATTTCGGTCATGAGAAATGAATTAAGTTGAACACTTAATTTCCTTCTCTTTATTTTGGCTAAAACTCCTGTTTCTGTTTTCAGTTAAAGAACAGTATCATCCTAACCCTGTTACTCTTTCTGAATTTTTGCCTTTACCTGTTTCCAGTTTTTCCTACTGTAAATATTTAAGAAATACAAAATGCAGAAGTAGTTTCTATTCTCCTTTTGTCTCTACATTTTCACCTGTATTCTAAATGGTGGTTTGAAATGAGATGTGGAGAAACATTTTTTTTTTCAAGCAAGATCCAAGTAAAATTCATTCTAGAAATCAAATAAATCAAAATTCAATGAAGAAATCTGAATTTACACTTTCAGAGAGTATTTTTCAGTGTTTTCCTGGAAAGGAAAGTTTGGTTGGAAAAAAGTTGGTTTTCTGACCAACTCTCATTACTAATAACAAAGGGGACTTTCAGAAGGAAAAACTTATTTCCTACTTTTTTGTTTGTCTTTTGAGTCAGATGATTGACTGATGCCTCTCAGAGCTGGAACTTGGGACGTTTTGGTTCAGTTTCGTGTTCCATCATCGTGTTCCTGTTTGGGATCAAATGAATTAATTTCTCAAGCTAGGATGTATTTTTAATCCAGGCTTATCCTGCAGCCAGCACATTGGAGTTCCTTACTGTGCTTAGGTTTTTGAATCCTATGGAGAGCAGTGCAGCATCTGGCTCTGACAGAATATATTTACTGGTTTTGGTCCTTTCTCATAAACTAGTTTTTACTGCTTGCTGTGAGTTCTCTTATGCTTTGAGTTCACTTCAATATATGGGAGTCTTTTGTCATGTGCTGTGGACCAAGGAAAGTAAACTGAGAAAGGACATTGAAGGACTGTATGTGTACACTCGCAGGTTTTCCTAAGCATGAGCTGTGGGATTCAATATGTTGGAGAGGTGAGGAGGGATGTTCAGTCCTGCCCATGACAAAGACTGAACAGTTGATTGGAAATTATTGAGGAGAAGCTCAGTAGAAGGGGGGAATCTACACAAATGCTCAGATTTGAAGCAAGAGTTCTCATTATATCCTTTTTTTCCTTTCTCTTTTAGGCAATTTCTGTTATTCTGTTTTCTCTTTTAGGCAAATCTGTTTCAGCAGACCAAGTGGTCATGTGTTTCAGATGCCTATATTCTGGGGGGAACCAATCTCTGCTCTTTTTTGACCAGAAAGCAAGAATGGAATTAGGGCACCTAATTCCATTGGTTCAGTTTGTAGCTTGTTGACCCTGCTGGGCAGCTTCTAGTGTGTTGCTAGACTGGTGTGCCAGTTCTCTGATGCAGCAGCGTTGTATAGGACTGTTATGTTTGTTTTGGAGTCTCTGAGTCAATAGTCTGCATGCCTTGCTGATAAGCAGGTAAAAATACAAAGTGCATAACAACCTGGACGGGCTGACTCTTTTCTGTCCTTTTCATCCTTCAGTCAGTCCTTTTTTCCTAACTTTATGTGGCCTCAGTCTGGTATACCAGTTTCAGGAACCAGAAGTTAGGTACCACTCTTTTAGGTGCTGCTGTTAAGCATTTATTATCCCCAATTTTAAGACTGCTATCCATGTACTTTCCTTTAAAAAGAAGGGAAGCTGTGGTGGGTGAAAAGCCCGGTAAAGCCATTATTTTCCTCAAGAAGTAAAGATTAATGCTTCTGCATAGCCTCTGCTGTTACTCAGACAGCTTTAGAACAGCTGTGCTAGAAGTGAAACCATGGGTTGTCACTTCTAAAATCCTGGTGCTGAAAGACAAGGAAGGAAAAGAATGGCAGATGTTTATCTCCATGTTTATACCAAGTTTTAGTGCATCTATCACTCAGTGCCATCAAGACTTGTGGAGGAAAGATAATGACATTTATTGGTGGCTGTTGGCACAACCCACCCGGTGCATAAATATGTTCATAAACCCTGGGGAGTCTTGGTCTATCAAAATGAAATTGGTAGAAAGGAGCATGGGCCTCCCAGCTATGGAGCAGATGAGCTCTTTGTGGGAGGTCAGTTCTCCATGATCACTGTAAATTGCATGAAGCTCCTGGTGGCTTTATTCCCTCCTCCCCTACATTCAGTGAAGGACTGAGAGGCAGAAATCAGGAAGGCAGAGACTTGCAGTAGAGGAGGAGTAAAAGACAAGGAAGGAGTAAGATATGCTTTGTGTTTTCCACTTCCAGTGTTAAGCCATCAATGGGGCTATGGCAGTTGGACTAACAATAGGCTGCTCTGGTGATGCTTGAATGGACAAGTAGGGATTGTGACAGGGGAAAAAAAACTTGTCTGAAGAACTGAAGTAACCTATAAACAGTTGAACAATGAGAGGTTGACTTATGATACCATCTACAAGTGCTGAGCAGCAGGAATAATCACTTCACTGAATCACTGGCTGGGCTCCTGTTCCTAGACTTTTAGAGGCTGCCAGCCACCTTTGCTGCGAGGGTACAGGGCTGGCTTGTGCTCTGTTGCTGTCTGCCAGGGTCCCCAGGCCTCCCCAGTGAGCTGCTCCCTAGCCAGGCAGACCCTTGCCTCTATTGAGAACTTGGGATCCTGTTACAAGAAGCAGATCAGAAGCACAACATAGTTCCTGGACTTGCCCATGTTACATGTGTCCAGAAAATAGGTTGCCTTCAGGCATCCTGATGCAGAAGATCAATTTCTTTGAAGGCTTTTCAACTTGCCATTGTCTGAAGCACCAATGTGGTTTAAGAGGAAAAAAGAAAAAAAGACCCCCTCCTAACAGCCCTGAGTGAAACTCTTTATGCTCAGAGTCGATTCTACTCTAGGGAGTGTTTTTATTCACCCCTTTCCTCCTCCTGAACAGGATGTCTTTAAGAACACATTGTATAATCCAGGCGATGTCTTTGACTTTTGAACAGCAGATATTCAATGTGACTGTGTATTTGCTTCACCACAGTAAGAAATTATTCTTTGCATCCACTTGTTACTGATGTTGCTTTGAAGCAGCACTGCTTTTCTCAAAGATGCTGTAAAATTCAATCTTTGATAAGCTAAACAGTTGTTGCCCAACTTCTGAATGACTCAGCTGGGTGAGGATTATCTGCAGAGAAACGGCTGTGCCTTGTGCTTAATTGAACCAGTGCGTTAGGCTGAACAAATTCCATTTCAGTAGCGTTAAAGCTCCTTGAGTGTGTTAACTAGGTGTCATGGTTTAAGCTGAACTGGTAACTAAGAACAATGCAGCCCTTCCTTCACCTCCCCTTTTTGTCCCCCCTCCAGGTGCAATGGGGAGGAGAACCAAATGAATGTAAACCCCATGGGTTGAGATAAGAACAGTCCAGTAACTAAGGTATGATACAAAACTACTACTAGTACCACCAATAATAATAAGGGAAATAACAAGGGGAGAGAATATAAAACTGAAAGGGGAAAGGAAAAAAACACAAATAAATACAAGTGATGCACAATACAATTGCTCACCACCTGCTGATTAATACCCAGGCCCATCTGAGCAGAGATGGGTGCCTTCTAGGTGACTCCCCCAGTTTATATAATGGCATGATGTGCTGTGGTACGGATACCCCTTTGGCTGGTTTGGGTCAGGTGTCCTGTCTCTGCTTCCTTATGGCTTCCTGTGCCCCTCCTCACTGCTGAGCATGAGAGACTGAAAAGTCCTTGCCCAGGGTAAGAGCTGCTTAGCAACAACTAAAATGTAGGTGTGTTATCAGCATCATTCTTAGACTAAAACCAAAACAGAGAACTGCACCAGCTACTAGGAAGTAAAAAACAACTGTTATAGCTGAACCCAGGACACTAGGATTTATCCAACAAGCATTTTATTCCTTTGTAATTAACTTTTATTAATGCTTTTTAATTAAAGTAATCATACAAGGCTGAAAGTGGACTCAATGTATTTTGGCCTTTTTAAACACTGGCATGCCGCAGTTGCCCTGCTAACAGCATTAGCGGTGCGTTCTTCTCATCACAAGATCCCCACATACTATCGTGGGACCAGATAATGAAGCTGATGTGCTGTGCTTTGCCTTTGGGTGAATGGACATGTGTCTAGCCCCGGCCATATGTCCAGCCCCAGACCTGTGTGCAAGTTGGAATCCAGAACTTAATTTCTCTGGTGGGCTGCAGAAGCTGTACGGCCTCACAGAGCACAAGTATTTGAATAGCTCAGCAAAAGCCTGCTCTACACTGTCATCCCATAGTTTGCCTAGTCCAGCTACAGATGACTCAATTTTTAGTGACAAATTTGTGCAGTCTAACAGAATTAAAGTGTATGTCTCCACTTATGTTTTCTGATGTTTCATCTTTGTCACACTCCCATATCTACTCAAACACAGACCTTTTCCTTTTTTTTTATTCTATGCCTTATTTGTATTTCATGTTGTTCGCCTTGCTAAAATTATTATTTAAACATAATGATTTACCAGCAGTACTATTCTAATGAGAAATACATTTCATAGCTCAAGGTGTGTCCTCTATAGTTCTGATTTCTCATGAGCCCTGAAATTATTCCATGCAAAACATATCTGATGTCTTTTTTTAGTTATGCACAATCCAGCTTTCCAGCTGCTGGAGAGGCAGACTGTGACTAACATTTAACATCTTTTATAGCATTGGGAGATGTTAAGTTAGGGATGGGAGGATCTGTTTTGTTTTTTATCTTATGTTTTCTTGTTTGGTCTCAAAGGTGCTATCCACCTACCTCTAGCCAGGTGGAAGGGAATGCTCTGACTTCAGGTGCCTTAGAGCTCAAGAGAAATCATGTGGCTGGAAACTGAAAACCACAATTTGGCAATAAAAATAAACCCTACATGAAGGGATTATTTAACATGAAGTCCTAATTATCAGGGACAACAGACTGAAAGATGGACAACTGTTTTTTTTTTACCACTTTCCTGGACATCTGCAGGAGGAACTCCATCTGCTCTGAGTTTCAGGTCTGCATCCAAGACCAGACTCATTGCCCATATGCAGTCAGCAAGGCTGGCTCTAGGGGATGCTTTTTCCAGAGCCTGTGCTGGGATGGCTGAAGCTGATTTGTGAGATGCAGGCTTTGCAGTAAGGTTAGTGAGCTGCTGTGTGTGCCTAGTGTTTACAACTGCTCTTGCACCCAGCTATAAAGCCCAGCCTAGACATAGCCATGGTCCATGCAAAACCAGAGCAGAAGTGCAACTGAGCAGACTTGCTGTGAGATGTGGCTGTCTTCAGATCGAGCCAAAGTGGGAAGAGGTTCAGGACAAATCAGAACTTGCCAGTTTCATCACAGTGTACTGACTGGCCTCCTGTGCTGATGGGCTATCTGGGTTTTGTGCTGTGGAACTGCTGTAAAGTCTAGCAAATATGACTCAAATTGAGTCCCTTTATTAGAGAAAAAGATCAGAAAGGTTAGACTCATGGGTTCCTGTGCTGCACCTCCTGTGTGGTCATGGGTAACTCAATTAACTGCTCAGTGCTTCAGTACAGGCCATCTGTAACATAAGCATCATGATACTTACCTGATTCTGAGGGCCATTTACTTAATTAAATTGCTGAGATCCTCAGGTAAGAGGTATTTTAAACAAGTAGTTCTGTGCACAGTAGAAGTAATGGAGCTTGGTTTCCAATGGCTTTGTCTTGTGGTTCATTGCCAGCTCTGATTTAAACTTTCCCCCTGGGCCAGGACTTCATGAGAGTTTTCTTTCTCTTTCTAATTCTCTCTCCAGGATTCACAGGTGTTCGATAAAAGGTAAGCTTGGCCTTTTCTTTGGAAAGGGCACTCCCAGGGGATGTTCCTTGGATGTCTCTTTTCTGCCCAGCTGCTTGGTGCTTTTTTTAGAGATTTCTCTGTGCTACTGCAGCTGTAAATGTTGGTCCAAGTGCATACGTTGGAGTGGTGCAGCAGGAGGGGAAAATTCACAGGGATGCTTGCAAAAGCCTTGCTTGCTTTGGAAAGCATGTGGAAACCTGAGCATGACAGAGCAGACCTATTGCTTACAAATGATGGAGGAGCAGTGAAATGATGAGATGGGCAGTGGGGTTCAGGTGTCCAACTTGGGAACTATTAAAAAGAGTTTTGACCAAGGCTCCGAAATCACTTGGACACTGTTTATGTGCTCCAATTCTGTCATAAGGATGCCTACATCCCCTTCTCCTTTTTAATTGTTCCCTTTGCATCTGGACCCATTCCAGTGAGGAAAATGTGGTTTATGGATTTTCCTCAGTTGTTAAGGCCCAGGAGAGCCTGTCAAAAGCAGTTAGCTGATCCCAGGCCTCTTGAGTTGATAGCTCTGCTGCAGCTCCCCTTCCTGTAACTCCTTCCTGCTGACAGTCTGTAGGATTTTCTTCAGCTGTTCCAGCTTTTGTGCACACTGCCTTCTGGGACTTGCACAGGCTGGGATAATGCATCTTGGCACCCCACTTTAAATTAGGCTGGGGAACGCATTGCAAATCTAGGAGAGTACCTGGGGACTCACTCACTGCAAAGGGAGCCTGAAGGGGCTTGAGATGGGGATCAGGGAATGGGGGAATATATCTGGTGGCCTCTATTTGAATGTGAGCATCACTACATTTGCACCCTTTAGGCAGTACTGTTGTGGTTAAGCTTGTTATCAAGTCAGCTCAGGAGTTCCTCCTTTCTCCCTGTTAGGGTCCAAGTGAAGCAGAGTGAGAAATTCCTCTGAGCTATGTTTCTGTTTCCTTGGGTGCTGCTCAGCTGAAGCTGGGAATGAAGTGACTGTAGGGTGTAAATGCAGAGTAACATCATTTACTCGTAGAGGAATCCATGGGTGCAGGAATTACACTGCAGATGCAGAGTCTGGCTTTTGGGCTTGCAGCTGCAGAGAGAATGAGTAATGAATAGACAGTTAATTGAAAGCTAAAGTAGCTATTTACTGACAGTATAGTCTTGCCTTTTCTCTTATGTGTAATCTGTGTGAGATCACTCAAAGTAAGCCTCTTTGACCCAACTTGTTTCCAATATTTGTTTGTTTTCCCTCTTCCAGCTGAATTTTTATGTCATGCTTTTCATTCTTTTTCTTTTTTTGATGCCAGATTCTTGTGTTGTTGATCCTCACTGTCAAACTGCATCAGTGATGGAAAACTGATTCTTTCACTGAGCCAGTTAAATTCTGCTAATCTCCACTCAAGTAATTGCAATTTTAGAGAACAGGGATGCAAGAAGGACTGCTTGGATAAAGAACAGTTTCAAAATTCTTTTGTGATACCTAGAGTAATGATTAAGTCAGGAAAAGAGGTAAATATTTGTGGGATCTCATTGAATTGAGGCTACTTAAGTCTGCTTGAATTCTTTTCAGGGCTGAGGGGTTCATTCCTAGAAAAAATAATGTGGTTAATAATGCTCCTACTGGCTGAGCTGCTGCCTGGTAGTTTGTACCTGCTCAGCTTTTTCATATTTAAATACACTGTCTTATGAATATGTAGTGTCAATGCTTTCATTTAGAAAATCACATTGGTTGCAAGTGTAGAACAGGAAAGCATTTTACTGAGAAGATGAAGTTTTCTCATGTGGGAGATTATAGAAAACAGCACAATACCACTTTAGTATTCCAATGATGTAGCTGCTCATGGTCTCTAACTCTAAAAGCTCCCCATAAGCTAATGCAGAATCTGACTGCTGAGCAGAAGCCCTGACAGTGTGTGTGTGGTTACAGTATTGACAGCATCCTAAACACAGCCAATATAGGAACTGCTCAGGATCAGTTGCCAGTAGAGCTGGCTGGCATTTCTTTCATTAATACTAAAAATAATTAGCTGTATGTGAAAGTTTTTGGGTTTGTTTGTTATTTGGTTTCTGTTTTTCTCCAAAATGTCAAAAAACCTGGGGGAGAGCTGAAGTGAGATATACGTCTCTTGCTACTTACACAGAAGCTTCGTGCCCCATTCCCAGTCTGTCTACAGATAGCAAGTGAGGCCAAGAAGAACTTTCCAAGTGAGCTGCCAGAGATGGAGGCAGGCAGGCCACCTTCAGTGAAATCCATGAGTATACTTAAAAGAGCTTGTATAGCTGAGAGGAAGAAATAGGGGCACTCTACTTCCATCAGCAATCTTGGATACCACTAATCAGCTTTACCAGGCAGGTATTGGTTTTATTTAAATATATTATTTTTCCCTTGTAGGAAATCAGTTTTAGATGCAGAAGGGAAAGGATTCTGAAAATGATCTATGGAAAATTCATTTTAAGAATGTTCCCAACTGCAAATTATACTGATACCAAATTCCCAACCAGTGAATAATTTTCTTCAAATATTTGAAGAGCAGTCAATCACAAGAAGTGTCTTAGGAAAGGTTTTTGCTTTAATGAGGCTCAAAGTAGGCAGTAGGGATGGTTAGAACAGCTCTTTAACTGCTTAATATCTGGGCACCATGCTAATGAACACTTTAGAAATGCCAAAAATCCAGAATAGACTTGCATTAGTATTTACATTGAAGACGTGTCCAGGACATAAAACAAGGGACACAGTGTTGTAGATGTTAGGCAAGGGATGGCTTATACTTGGAAGCTACTTATGGTTACAAGTAAAGCCAGGAAGGATGGAAAGGGAAGTGTGCTGGGAGAAATTGTGGGCAGGATGACCAAGGTGTGTTGGGAACACAGCCTTGGCTGTTGAGCCCAAGGAATTCTCAAGTGATGCCCAAGGATTTCCCAAGTGATGCCCAGGGAAGAGGAGAGGTGAAAGTGTCAGAATGATCACAAAAATGCTGTAAGCCTGACAGAAAAATGAGTCAGAGATGGGCTATTAACAGTACTTTTAAAGTGGATCCAGAGATGTTTATGGCAGCAATTTCATTGCTTGGAAACATGGAATGTTAATGTCTTAGCTTTGTTTAATATATACAGTTGTGTCTCTAGGGAATTAAAGCAGCAAAAATTATTTGTATTGTCTGCATTTGTATTACTGTTCATAAGCTGACTTTTGTTTGTGTTGTTTTGATGAATTTCCTGGATTGAAGCTGCTCATGAAAAATGTTTCAAGCCATGTAAGGGGCAGGCTTTTATTTGGTAGAAGCAATTTTGTAATTGGTAATTAAATCCCTTTGCTGTCTTGGAGCTCTGGGTCTGCAGGCTGGGTTTGAGAGTGCCAGATTGTCCGAGTTTGGAAAGACCATTGAATCACAGAATGGTTTGGGTTGGAAGGGACCTTAAAGCTTATCCAGTTCCAACCTCCTGCCATGTGCAGAGACACCTTCCACTAGACCAGGTTGCTCCAAGACCTGTCCAGCCTGGGCTTGAACACTGCCAGGGATTGGGGCAGCCACAGCTTCTCTGGGCACCCTGTGCCAGTGCCTCAGCACCCTCACGGTAAAGAATTTATTCCTAATGTTTCATCTCAATCTCTCTTCTCTCAGTTTAAAGCCATTCCCCCTATTCCTGTTATTACATGTCCTTGTGAAAAGTCCCTCTCCAGGTTTCATGTACCTTTGGGTACTGGAAACTACTTGAGGCTTCTCTTTTCCAGGCTTTCATTTTCTTTCTTGTGTCAGCTTGAGGCGCACACCAGGATGGCTTGCCTTGCCCAAGATGGTGGAAATGAAGTGTTCTATTATTAAAGTAAGTCCTCTTGGAAAATTCAAGTGATGCACCATTTTCTAAAGATGGGCATTGTTGGACAAAGTATGCAAAATAATTGAAACCTCAGCCAAAGCATTAATTATTCACTAGTGTTCTACAAGAAATTAAGGTCAGTTGTGAGGGAAGTCAAGACCACTTACAGTAAGCTTCTGTTGCACTCTGGTAGAAGAAATGATCCTTCCCTCAAGACCACTTCTTTTATTCCCCTGAAGAATATACTTTTCAGTGACTTCAACAGGATGAAGCCTTATTGTGGTGCCCAGAGGACCTGGGTTCCAGCTCTGCTTGTCTGATGCAGAAGCTGGTTTGAACATTCAGTGGCCCATCAGATGTGCATCCATAAAGAGGGGCCCTGCAAGAGGGTTAAAGTAGAGCAGTCTACTTAGCTTTATATTGCATCATCAGGGCAGGAGCCAGGTTACTTGGCTTGAGATATCATGCTGAAGAAAGCTCTTAGATGGCTGTGGAAGACATAAACCATGTGGGCCAGTGGCAACAGTGCATCCTCTGTGCCTCTGAGTAGCCAAGCAAATTTAATATGCATACTGACCATCCCTAGCCTAAAAATCTAGGATTGGGGTTTTGGTTTGAAAATCTGCCAGGTCCCTATGAGTTCCAGTGCTTCCAAATTAAAACCTTGTTCGCTCAATCTAAGCCTTCAAGTTGTTGATACTAAGCTGCTACGATACCACCTTTTGTTGGGGAGCTGGATTGGCTTTGGCAGATTTGGCCTTAGTTTTCAATTCTGTTCATGCATACGCAGCATTAACAGCTTGAATTGGTGGAATAGCTGAGGAGCAGAGGTTACCATTTCAGCTGTCTTGCAGATCCCATATTCAAAGCATGTAATGTGGTTCTACAGCAGCATTTGTGCTTGATTGTTGTTTTGTTTTTTTTTTTTTTAACTGGAAAGTACAACCTACTTAACAAAATGTTATCAATATAACAGCTGCTCAGAAAATTGGCCTATAAATATCACCTACTGAATGTGACAAGGGATCTGCAGGTGCTGTTGGTGGTATGTGTGCTTTTCCTGTCCAGGATGGGACTTCAGCTTGCTGCAGGTGAGCTGCTATTGTCATTTAAAGGGAAGCTATGGTTGGCAATAAATCAGGAGAAGCCTGAGCAGCGGGAGTGGAATCTCCAGAGAATCACAGCATGGCTGTGGGTTGTAAATATCACTACTTCTGCCCATACAGAACTACCAAAATAAGTTTTGGAACTGAAGTGATACATGGCCCAAGTGTTTGCAGAAGGAGAAGGGCTTGTTAAGGGGATGTATGCAGGGGGACAGTGCTCAGAAGGATGAAGGAAGGGAAGGTTTGAACAGGGGGAACAAAAAAAGTCTAGAAGAATGAGCAGAGTGGGTGAAATTCTAAGAAAATGAAGGATCCAAACCCTGAGATTTCCACAGATTAATAAGGATTGTTTGCACTGTGCCTCTAGGGATGGCTTTAAACTCCCTGGGGGGCAGTCAGATTAGACAACTAGAACAATTCCTTTAGGCAATGAAAATCCACAAACCGATCAATCTGTCCCAAAGGGCTTGCATTGAGATGAGATCAAGTAAAGCAGTGCAGGGTGAGTGTACCCTGGTTACCAGCAGAGCTGTGAGCAGTCCCTTACTCCCTGGCTCTTCCATTCTGCACTCAGTCCATCCTGCTTGCAAGGCAATCGTTCAAGTTTATCACTGTTCCAGTGTTCCTTCTTAACTCTGGGGGGGAACAAACAGCCAAAACCCCAGAAACCCTCCCCAACCACCAGTGACCAAACAAAGAAATAAGAAAAAACCCCTGAAAAACTCAACAGGAAAAAAAAATAGTTTATTGATTTATTTTAAGGAAATAATCTTGCTTCTGAGGGTGTTCAAGCATTCACTTTCTGAGCATACAGCAGCCTGTTTGTTTGGAAACCGAATGAACTCCCCAATTCCTTCTTTTTTTGAATGGATGCCAAATAGCACTGCAGTACAAACCCAGCAGCACTTCACGGTGAGAAAGGGCAGCTCAGGGTAAGGTGTTGAATAACACTAAAAGAGTAAATAAGTGAGCTGACAACAGTGAGCCCAGAGAATGCATCACATGTTGCACTCTGTCTTACTGGAGAAGGATTTACTATGTGAGGAAATGTGCAAAATGACACTAGTGCATATTTCAGGAGTGGTGCTCAGTAAACGGTTTTGAACTAAGTCTGCATCAGTACTGGAGCTGTAGGGAACTCAGCACAGTGATGGAGGGATCCTTACTGTATGTTTGACAAAGCCATTTTATCTGTGTTTTGTTCTTTTAGTGCATGTGCTCTATTTAGTGCTAGCTTTCCAAAGAAAAATTCAGTGCTTCATAAAAAATAAAAAGGAGGGGAAGGTCCCAAACATAGCTAGAAATAAATGCCCTCAAAATTCACATTTTTGCTAAATATTGCTCAATTTCAAAGGATATCAAAATGCCTCTTGACTTTGTAGTTTGTGTGCCTTAAGGTCCCTTTCTCTTGAGGTCTGCACTGCTCACCCCCAGGATGGACTTTTCACATGGACTGTGTCTGTGTTGCATTTAGATGATTTCATCTCCTTCCACCCATTGTTACACTTTCCACCAACATTACATGGGACTAACCTGAATATGGCACATAGCTATTACACCTTATGAAGAGACCAGCATTTTTAAAGTCTGTTACCTCTTTTGCCACAATACTTACGCTGGGCATTACCAACAGCTATTTTTTTCCAGGAAGATATCTGAAGTTCAACTGAGGAGCAAACACCCTTTGAAATCCAGCCCTTATAAATGAGTATAAACTTTACTGTTGATGGCAAGATAGTTTTCCCCTTGCTAGTCTGAAAGTCTGGCACATAAAGAAAACAATTGCTTTCTCAAAAAGCCTGATACAAAGCTCACAAACATTACTGGAATGATTCTTGTCTCCTAATGAGCTGTAGATCAGGTTTTCATTAGGTTAGCAGGCTGAATGTAACATTGCTGAGTGTGCTTCTCATTAGAAACTCTTTTCTTGAAGTAGACTAGAAAGTTCCCCACAATTCTATTTGTTAAGAACATGGACCTAGCTGAGGCTACTTCCTTAAATTTATCATTGGCAGTATGTATGAAGTTCTTGGTGGAAGGTCTGAATTACCTTTGATTATGGTAAGATTTTTTTTCCAGCTTTAATTAAATATAGATAGAAGTTCTTCCTTAATAATTATTCCTTGGGATAATTATTTTAGAGTGGGTACATTTTATAAGTGTTTCTCAGGGATTCAGTCTTGGCAGAGACAGGAGTGATGGGAGCAAAATGGGACAGAAAGTAATTTTATCACTTGATAATAAAGTTTTGTCTAATTTTTAGAGTTAAACTTACCGTGTTCTTAGCTGCTGCTGAATTAAGAGTTGCTGAATGAAATATTCACACAAAGCACTTGGTTTTCAAGGAGCTTCTGCCTAAGCTCTGGTGCAAAATGGTATTTGGATTTGTTCTTTGCACTGTGACTGCAGTCCAGGCTTTGTGTCCTGGGCTCTGCAGATACCAGAGTAAGCCCCCTTCTTCCAGGAGTGTTGAGTGTTCAGCAAAGATGAGCCTTTACTGTTGAGATTTTGTTGTTGTTGTTGTCAAGAAAATCATAGAATCATAGAATGGTTGGGGATGGAAATGACCTTAAGATCATTCAGTTCCAACTGCCCTGCCACAGGCAGGGGCACCTCACCCTAGACCATGTTGCCCAAGGCTCTGTCTAACCTGGCCTTCAACACTGCGCTCCTGGGTAATCATAGCTGCATTGCAATGAGTATCTAAGTTCATGTAAAATCAAGCTGAGCAGTTTTATCCTCCCGTGTAGTGTGGATGACACAAAGGCAGTGCTGTCATCTCTCCTGGAGTGGAAGGTTGGAATGAAAGTAGGGAGAAACCAGATGGACTAAGCTTTTTAAGGAAAGCTTGTAGCCAAAAGAGAACTGAGGCAAGTTCTCCAGGGTATGTAGTTTATGTCTTAAAGCAGAGCTGGCTTCCCTATTGTTTCTCAGAGTTTCTTCCATTCTTTTTAACTCTGCATTTTTTTTTCTGTTGCACCTATTTTAGTAATCCAACAGAAGGTTGTTTTTTTTTTCCTGTTTTTAAGTCTACTGTGATCAGTTACAGCTGTGTTAAATAAGGCTGCTTCTGCTTTGTCTTACAATTGTATTCTGACTTGGCACAGAACAGCATTCATCTTCACAGTAATGAGCAATTAATGACTCCACACTGTTCCCTAAAAAGCATGAAGTAGATGTAATTGTCCTCATTATGTTGATTACAAAACTAAAGTGATATAAAAACTTTCTAGTTAACGTAACGAGGCCTTAATATCACTCTGTGTGTTTAGGTGTTGAAGTTAAAAGTTAACCTTGTAAGAGAAGTTTTGTGCTAACATCAGTGGGAATTGGGAATTATTCTCAGACTTCTGTATGTTGACATTTCATTGACTGTACTCTTGCTGCAATGTTGATATTGCTGAGAGGTTCAGGCTGTAAGAAAGGTAAAGTGGAGATCAGATACAGAAGAGTGTTTTCTTGTCCTATGCTGCAGTCTTGCTCTTTCTCAGCCTCAAAAAAATTTATTGATCTTCAAGTACTGTTGTTTGTAGACCAAAAACTGTATATTTAAGCTGCTGTTTTCTGCTGACTGGCTTCAAGTTTCACATAGTGTGTGGAATGCTGGCTGAAGTAGTAATCCTACAACAGGGAAACCTGTCAAGTGTAGCTATTAGGTATAAATATCCAGCAATACACAGGCAATACAAAAGTGTGAGCGTGTTTTGTTTAGAAGCGTTTCATTTAGTGTTTAGTATTAGCCTGTATTCAACTGGGACACATAAGATTTAGTGAGCTGCAGATTGGATGTGGAGTCTGTTACAGACACCATGCCAGCAACATGCAAGAGCCCTCCTTGGAGCTGCTTGTCTTTATACTTTGAGTGTAATGGGAGTCTGTGCAATTACAGAGCACTGTGAATGGGAAACAAACATTTAGAGAACTAAAATGATCTTGGCTTAATTCTGTCTTAAGTAACAAGTGTCATCTACTGTGGAAAAATTACTTCTTGCTCCAAAGGAGCTAAGATATCTTAGAGATTGTATACACATAAATCTTCCCTGAACTGCTGACACAGTCTTTAGATACAGTTACCAGCAATTCTGTTAAATCCCAAATTGTTGAGTGCTCTATATTTTGTTTGTTCCCAAATTAAAAGAGTAGGAGAGACTTCTTCCTTAAAATCTGCAGGTATGATTTCCCTTGTGTAGATAGTGTCCTTTTGTGTGACAGTTTAATCTGGAAACTGATGATAATGTTTTCATACTTCCACGAAAACCTTATGAACACTTAAAAGCCTGTGCAGTCTGCAGACTTATTCTTGCCACATCTCTCCTGACAGGTGAGACACACTTCTTTTTAGACCACCTGTTTCAAAGGGTTTTATTCATGTAGTGGATAACTGAGGAAAATCGACTGTTTGAAAAACGGAAAGAGTTTGACTTGGCTCTTTGATCAGGAAGAGAAAGGGCCATTCAATCACAATCATATGTAGATCGTTGGAGATCTTTCTGTAACAGAGTCCAACTTAAATCACCCACTAAAATGCAGAGTAGGAAGACAGGGGTCATTAAAGATATACAACCTTAGTGAGGTTTTCTGTTCCTACTCATTATTGAGGTTGACAGCAGTCCAGAAACAGGCTTACATCTTCAGGCTAAGGATGGTACTTTTCCAGCATCGCATAACACTGTCACGTAGAAGTAGATATTAAAGATATCTGAAATAGTTGGCACTTGTTATGAATAAGGAGTCCTGCTCATTTTTTTTTTTCTAAAGCAAATGCATGCTTGAGCTGACCTGTGACAGACTTCCTTGATATTGCATCAAAAATCCTTTTCACTGAAAAACCAGAGCTGTCATATGCCTTGTCAAAAGCATCAAAGCCTTAAAGCACAAACTTACTTGGCTTACCCTGCTGTTCATTCTGTTAGTATATGGTTACCTAGGAAAAATGTGCTCCAGGTAAGGTGGTGTTTTTACTGCATACTAATCACAGACTTAGAGAGACCAGTGGAAGCTGTGGAGACCAGTGATGAGTGGCATTCCTCAGGGGGACTGGTGCTGTTTAACATCCGTGTTAGCGACATGGACAGTGGGATTGAGAGCACCCTCAGCAAGTTTGCTGACAACACTGAACTATGTGATGCAGTTAGCATGCTGGAAGGAAGGGATGTCCTCCAGAGAGATCTTGACACACTTGAGATGTGGGCCTGTGTGAATGTCATGAAGTTTAACAAGGCCAAGTGCAAGGTCATCGCATGGGTAGGGTATTTGCTATTCAGGACTTAGGTCATAAATTACACCTGGCATTGGGTTAGAAACATCACCCTGGACTGGGAAATATTTTGAATTTAGATTGTTTTATTTCTAGAGTAAGTAATTGGAAGGTATTTGTACTAGTACATCGTAGATTCATAGATGTACTGAAATGAGATATGCAAGTAAAATATACGCATATACTGAGTTGTAATGACATCTTCAGGTTGTTTCTTTTAGCTATATTAATTTATAAACAAAAATATAAGACCATGTATAGAGGAGACTTTGGAGTTGTGTTTATGTAGCCAAGGATATGAAGACATAACACATAACACACCAGTCCATAGAATCATAGGATAGTTAGGGTTAGAAAGGACCTTAAGATCATCTAGTTCCAATCCCTCTGCCATGGTCAGGGACACCTCTCACTAAACCATATCACCCAAGGCTTCATCCAGCCTGGCCTTGAACATTGCCAGGGATGGAGCATTCACAACCTCCCTTAGCAACCCATTCCAGTACCTCACCACCCTAACAGTAAAGAATTTCACTTTATATCCAATCTAAACTTCCCCTGTTTAGGTTTGAACCCATTGCCCCTTTTCCCGTCACTACAGTTCTTAATGAAGAGTCCCTCACCAACATCCCTATAGCCCCCCTTCATATACTGGAAGGCTGCTATGAGGTCTCCACGCAGCCTTCTCTTCTCCAGGCTGAACAGCCCAAACTTTCTCAGCCTGTCTTCATATGGGAGGTGCTCCAGTGCCCTGATCATCCTCGTGGCCTCCTCTGGACTTGTTCCAACAGTTCCATGTCCAATGAAAGTGACTCATACTAATAATTTTATATAAACCACATTGTAGCAGTTTGCAGGTGAAGGAAACATGGTTGCTTGATGAATGCATTGCAAGCTATCTGAAAAAAGCTTCTCTGCTCAAATTGTGGAGTAAGTGGGTGGAGATCACTTTGGTGAAGGCACATGACAAGTGTTTTGCCTAGAAATACTTGATGTGTCAACGAAGTGCTTCAGTCTTGCTGTCTCCTTAGCTCCAAAGCACAGAGTACGATGGCAGAGCTTTCAGCAGTGATGGGGGAGCCATTTTAAGCAACGCTGGATCTTTTTTCCCCAGTGTGTTCGCCTGAATTCAGTTTGAGTGCTTGGAAGAGCAAGTTAAATTCACCATTGCTAAATTCTCCTCTTGTAGCAAGGGTCGGGTAGCGTTTGGGGACCTCATGTTTTGAGTTAATGTCAAACTGTACAAATACGGTTGTGGGAGGTGAGGAGACAGTGAGGTGATGTCCCCATGAGTCAGGGTCCGCAATGTTGTACTTGATTTGTCACACCCAAAAATATAGTGGAAAAAGCCATCAGAACCAAAGTACAATCTAGACTCAGAATTTTCTGAGCTTCCAGATTTTTTTCTGATGTGCAAGATGTGTAGCTCCTTTTCCCATCTCATAGTAAAACAATTATAGCACTACCAGGCATTTGTACATTGTGATTGCAACCATTATGTCTTTTCATGTGAGTACTGAAAGCTGTCAGTTTTCAATGCTGTTCTCTGACCAGGAACAGCACTACTAGGCCACTTATGCTCAGAGTAATTGCTCTTGTTAAGAAATTCTCTTGAGTGTGCAGAAAATGTCTTGGAAAAGGAGGCATTGTTTTGGGAAATTGTAGCTGTCTTCTTTCAAGGTATCATCAAAAGAAAGTCTACATTTACCATTTCCTACTGAAAAAAGAACTCTTTTTAAGTTACTAATGGGATTTGTTTTCAAATATATTTTAACAGATTTCTGTAAAGCCTCTGCTTCTGACTTAAATACTGCTCCAAAGCCTTGTTTGCTGTTGTGACATTAAGCTGACAGAGCAATAGAAAACAAAGGGTTTATCTAACATGGATTACATGAGGGGCATTTCATGTGTGCATTGTTGCGGCTGAGGAGGAAAAAATACATCCTGAACATGCTTCATATTTCCATTGATTAGTTTTGTTGGTCTCAGAGGCAGGTAGCAACATAAAATGATTGCTTTATATTAAAATGCCTGAAGCACTATTGAACTTTCTAGCAGTGCTGAGGCACAGCTTTTGCTTTTCTAGGCTGGATTAGGGTGTTTCTTTTGCAAACTGCATTATGCCAACAGAATGTTTACCAGGCAGGGAGAATGCTTTTGCAGTCTGGTTTAAGAGCTTGTAATTTCATTTTTCAAATGAGAAAAAGTCTGGAAGCAGAGAAGGAAATAGAGCTTCAGAGCTGTGTGATTTTTCAGGAGGTAAGAGCTCAATGTAAGTTAGACTTTTTCCAGTCTTAATGAGGTGGGTAGCCAGGATCACTGAAGACTTCTGAATCTTGAGCTTTGTGAATGTGGCTTCTGTGATACTGAAGAGTTCAGGCTATAATTCTAGCACTTGTCTTCTCACCCCACCTAAGGAAAAAAAAAACAAGGGGAAAATAAGCAGCCCTGTTCATCTCTAATGAGGCAATAGTGCTAATACAGTTTGCAAGATGTTCTGTTCTTGGAATATAAGGCCTGTATTTATGCCAGCTAATAGCAGTATCTTTTTGGTCACACCAAGATAAATAAAGCGGTATCACTAGAGCTCTTGATATTCCAAGGGTCTGTCCATCAGAGTTGTAGGGGAAAGGATATATCTGACATACAAGGAATTGAATCAAAGGTCTATATATGTTGAGAATTTCCAGCCTGAAACATGCACAGGTTTTCATAAAACTAGTGTATTTGTTGAGGGTCAAGCTACAGTATATCACCCTTTTAGTGAGATCTGGTTAGCCAGATCACAGTGTATCTGTATTTTCTTCCCAATCATCTTTCACTTTCCCTGTTTTGTTGTTCTGTTGGTTTTCTGAACTGACAGTTCTGCCCAGCGTTTCTGTAATTACTGTCTGTCATTTTAAGTGATGGGCTAAGGGCCAATATTTAAGGTCAGGGCCGTGAACATCTGACTTCCTTTGAGAGTGAGCTGGTTGAGTAGGAAGAATATTGATTCACTGAGTAGATCAGCCGAAAACAAGGAAATGTTTTCAAATGCTTTTGACCTAATAGCATCCAACTGTCTCTCTACCTGAGGCAAGCTAACGAAAGGCTAGATTGTATCTTGCATGAATCATGCATCAAAATACACGATTTGAAAACGCAGCCCAGAGGCCATCTGCAGACAGCTGGGTGTGTGTCTTAGCCAGGAATTAAGACTAGACAGATTTCTGGAAAATGCAGAAATAAGTGAATTCGACTCCTAATTCAAAGTGGAAACTGATTCACCTTCACAGCTACTTGTGGATTGCATCTTAAATAGGAGTGTAAAAACAAAAGCAGAATCTGCTGTTTTACCTAAAACTTTATGATCTAATTCACATAAATGGAGACTGTAACTTACTGTTCCCTCAAATGCATTTTTTAATTTAGGACAAAATTGTCCCAGTTTCTAGTTGTTTATTTTATTCTTATTTTTTAGCTTTCCCCCCATATGTATACCCTTGTGCAAACAGACTTTTCATCATTGGGTAATAGCATCAATTACAGAGCACTGAAAACTTCCCAAGCTACTCGGAGATCATAGATGATGATGCAAAAAAACACTCTCTCCTGTTCCCTAAAAAAACAAAGATGGTTCCATCATGCCTCTTATGACTGGCATTTAGAAAGGTCCTAAGTGAGTTCAAATTTCCATCTACTAGCTGGAGTCTACTGATTTCTGATTATCTGAAACATTTGAATTCTGTATTTCTGCCCCTGGTCTGAATGAGTGATGTGGAAATGTTGAAGAAGGTTTTTTTATGGTGGACAGTAATGGGGAGAGAAGAAAAATAGTTATATAAAAAGACCTTTAGATGGTCTTGGCCAAATTTAACTTCCTTAGAAAATCTTAGCTACAAATAACAGAAACAGCCTACTCTACAGAAGCAGGAAAGTGCCATGCAGGAAATGTCCTAATCACTGTGATACTTTTATCCTTGCACATGAAGAATTTATGCTCAGGAATTTGGTTTCACTGTGACAGACAACTATTTGTTGAGAAAGTGCAGCATTGGTCCTTTCAAAGCTATTGGAGTCCTTCCTGTTGCCATTTTCAGAATAAATAGATGGGAAATGAAGAAAAGCTCAGGCACTTGTAAGGGCATCTAACAGAAATGCTGCTACCTTCTTTGATTTATTTCTTTCTTTTAAGTCTGTTAGGAAGCTCATGAAATGCTGCTGACTAGCAGAATGCTATTGCTGTTCACACTTAAGCATTTCAATATAGATGAGCAAAAAAGTATAGTATAAATGATGAAAAGGTGTTGCACTGGAAATGAGGGCAAAAGGATAATGAACAAAGTGAAGGCAATTTTGACAAACCTCTCTAGGAGAAGCTTCTGACAGTCAAAGACACTTTCTATTGTAGTATGGCACCTTTTCTGTTCTGGCAGTTTTAGGACCATACATGTTAACTAAGCCAGCCTGAGAATGTGGAATGTATTTGGCTTGATGGAGGTGGTTTTAACTACAGATCTGTTGCCTGTCACCACTCCTTGTTGATGAGCACTGACATAGCCCAAGTTTTGCCTGTGGTTCTGGACATGAGATTTCAGGTTGTTATAATCCAGCCGTCCCCTGCCCACCCTTAGAAGAAAGATGTGAAGTGATTTTTGTTCTAAAATGAAATAGTTTTGATCCACTGAGAGCAAGCAAAAACAAGAAGAGTTCTTTTTTTTTCATCTCCCTTAAAGGGTGCCAAACACAAACTGAATTTCTTAAGAGAATCTGTAGCATTGCCAGTCTTGGTACCCTCCCCATCTTCATCACTGACCTCCGATTTGCAAATGTGGAAAGCAGGACTTGGGTTTGTAATGACTGTTTGGCTT
This sequence comes from Melopsittacus undulatus, assembly GCF_012275295.1. Taxonomy (NCBI): domain Eukaryota; kingdom Metazoa; phylum Chordata; class Aves; order Psittaciformes; family Psittaculidae; genus Melopsittacus; species Melopsittacus undulatus. The sequence goes on along the minus strand of NC_047530.1, from coordinate 100,744,284 downwards.
TTTTTCCACCCTCTTCCCTGTTCTGCTGTGGAGAGAAAACATGTTGGTGAGTTTTGGTTCTTCATAGGTTTAGTTTGTTTTGGGTGTTTGTGTGTGTGCATGGCTTCAGTATTTACTTTTGCAGAGCTGCCTCACAAGCTAGAGTAAGTCGGATATCTCCTGGTCATACACCTCACAGAGGTGCTTAGACAAACATCAAAGGAGCTGTACATACCAATTAGGGGAAAGAAAAACAGTTTAAGCTTCTTTTGGGGTATGTGAGTATTGGTTTGAGGGTTAACTGGACTTTGATGTGAACTCACCATGTCTTTGGGCAGCAGGGGAGATGCCTGGAAAAGAGGACAGAATCATATACCTACTTGATTATGCTTGTCTCCTTATTTCTTTTCCTAGGGAACTAAAGAGAAGAGGTTGAAGGGGCACTACCAACTGCTGGAAGACTTGAAAAGTTTAGACCAGCTAAATTAAGACATGCTAGAGTTCACAACCAACCAAAGGATCAGCCTAGCTAGCACTTTTTCACCAGTCTTTTTGATCCCCAGTGAAAAAAAAGTCACAGGTAAAAATCATAGGCATGAAAAAAATCATAGGTAAATGGTAAGGTAGTTTTTTGTCATGACTAGAATTAGGTAAAATTCATCTCCCTTGTTGCAAAGAAAGATGATGTCACAATCCAAATTATATCATCATATGTTGTCAGCTCGAGTGTTAAAAATGAAACTATCCAAAGCCCTTATGGGCATTGGTCTTAAAATATTTAATGTATAACAACAGAGAGCAAATACAGAACTAGAAATAAGGAGGGAAACTAAATTTCTGAAAAGGATCTAGCAATTTGCTGGCATCAGTATATTGCAAACAGAACTCTGGTAGGAGAGAGCACAGCTGTCCAGCTCTCAAGGTATGCATACTGCAGTGCCAAGCAGAGAGGTACTTGGAGATAATGTTCCCTTCCTAGCATGATACTGAAATTACACTAATTATTCTTGCTTCTTGAAATGGCCAATTAGCTCAAGAGTAGAGTCATGCAGAAGGGCTACCTACCTTGCAGGGTCAAAGTTACTTTCTTTTCACCTGAGGCCATTTGGACATACTGGCTAATTCAAGCAGAGTGGGTTCAGATACCTCTGTATCTTCACATTCTGCACTTAGCTATTGCCAGCTTTCAGGAAAAGAACAAACAACGTATAATTAGCTTTTTCTTTTTGTCTTTTTGTTTGTTTCTGTGTGGTTATTTGTTTGTTTTCACAGGCTCCATTTCACTAGCTGTTGTTGTAAGGAAGCTAAACAGAGAAATCTCTGATCTCTTGCCTCTTTAAACTCGGGACAGACAGTGAGCTGAGTCTTTAGTGGGAGATGTTTTGTCTCTGTCAATTACTTCCCAGCTGGAAAGAGTATCCAGCAAGGTGTTACTTTTGCTCATATTATGTATTATTGGCTACTTTAAATTTATTTTTTGTGGTAATGGCCTGTTTCTGCATAGAGAAGTGTTACGGTTTCCTGGGAAAAGCAAAAATCATATTACCCATTTAGGCAGCTACATTAGAAACAAGATTAAATGGTATGGCTAAGTGAGCATTGGAACAAGTGATCTAAGGGCTGTAGTAGATTCGGTGTCTCACAAAACCTTCATCAAGACTGATACTTCTCTACAAGAGATTTTCCAGCCCAAAGGAGTTGTTGGTCTTAATATGAGTCTGCAAAGGGTGTTCTTTGATCTGCATTACAGAAAAAGGGAGATACCACCATTATAATAACCTTAAAGGCCATGGGTCTGATTAAATTGCAATGGTTCAGTAGACAGTAAGAATCTCAGTAGTCTTTTCTATGTCCAGTGCTGGTATAACTGAGAGTTTGCCTAACAGACTGTGGAAGTTTCTGGAACAGCCAACTCTTATATAAAATAAAATGTTAGGCAAGAGCTAAAAGTTTAATTTCCCTCTCCTTTCTCCCCCCACCCCCCAGGTTTTTTTTTTGAATCTTGGGCTTCTCAAGTGTAAACTTTGTTTTTCCTTTTCCAGTTTTGCAATGGTGATCTCTTCCTCCTGGATCACTCTTCTCTGAATCTACTTCCCTTGCTGTCTACTTCATTACCATATCACGGTGTTGCAGCTTGGCAGCACATGTGATTGTGGAGGCAGAAAGGTGCAATCTTGGGAAGGATGCAGTAGGTTAGAGCAAATAAGTGTAATAAAATATGAAGCATCATGGTTGTTTTCTGCCTTCAGACTTTGTATATACTTGAACAAGACGTTTAGTGATTTTGCTACTTACGGGCTTCAGATAGTGATTCTGAAGAGGAATAAAGAACCTGGTTGGATCTGAGTTGATGGCTTTTGATCTCTGGGGCTAATGAGCAATGAACAGTTGCTTCATTCCCTGTTTTTGTTACCTTATTTTTAATCCCTTAAAACCTTACCTTATGTTTTAAATTACACATGCACAAACAAAGTAATCAGTTCTTTGCTCTGATTTTTTTTTTCCTTGTAACTTCTGACTGGATGTATTAGCCAAAAGGTTAAAATGTTACGTTGCACAAGACGTTAAAATAACAGTTTGAAACTTCTAAATTTCTAATCTTAAAGAAATATAGGATTGTAGAAAAGTAGAGCTGGAAGAGATCATGAGCGATCATGTAGCTCCTATCTGCCCTGTGGCAAGAACAACTCAACCTGAACTGTTTCTGACAGAAATGCATCCCGTCTATTCTTCAAGATATTCAGGCTACTGATAATAGATGCTCCACAGAAAGTTTCAGTAACTTATTCTCATGCTTTATTGCTATAAGGAAAGTTTCTCTTAGTATCTAGGTTACACTTCCTTTGTAGGTGTTCTAGGTTATGATTCCTGTTGTGTCCACCACAAACCTGGAGAAGACTTATTTTTTTTCCCCCTCTTTGAAACAGCCCTGCTGAAATATATCCTAGACAGGGTTAATATAATGTGTTAGCATGGTTTAAAATCTCTTTAGTTCTTAAATTCACAACCTTAAAAAGATGTAGTATAAGAGAGTAAAGAAAAGCATCAAAAATGATCTAATTTGTATAGCTCAACAAATCCAAAAGTAGAGACCAGCCCTCCTGACTCCAGATCTGATTCCTAGCCTGTTACGCAAGTCTGTCTTTCTTACCTAAAAAGTACTGAGGCACACATGAGGGACACTTATCATTAAAGCAGCCTATTTTAGGGATGGTCATTTGGTCAATTTTGAACTCAGGTGCTGGTGGTTTTATGCAAGCCAGATTGCATGAGATTTGAGCCGGCACTGTTTACTGCAGTAGCTCCGAAAGATGGGGAATGGAAGGAGACATATAGCCTATACATGGTGAAGAGAGGCACTGAAAAGAGATGCTGCTAAAAACTAAAAGTTGTCTCTGAAATTCCATCATTTTTTATTGCATAATTAAGCACTATTGCTGACACATCCTCCCTTATGATTCCCTTTAAGTTGGAGCATCTGGCCGGGTGTTGCACAAAAACACAGTTTTCTTTTCCCTATACAACGGAGTTTTGATTAATTAATCATTGCTTCAGTTTGAATAATACCTTAAAGATGCACTTGAATGTTCTAGGAAAAAAGTAAAATACATCCTTCCTCCCCCTCCCCCCCAACACAAAAGGAAATACTGCTCTGGCTTGTGAAAGATGTGCTCTTCAAATGGCAAAACAGTTGTGAAGGTAAACGTGTTACCGATCAGCCTGTATTTCTCTTTGGTTTTTGTGCATTTGATTTGGGGACAGTCACTTGCATCAGCATGCGCAAAAGATATGAAACTTTACACAATAATATTAAAGAATGGTACAGTTATGATGAACATACATTTTGAGTCAGTGTTTTGCTATCTTAAACCGAAAGAAATTATGAAACTTGTACATTGATGGCTGCTGTCCATACTTGTGGCCTCACAATTCCTGTTTCATGCTGATACGACCACAAGAAGTTGGGTACTTGTAATCCAAAAGGTTCTACTGTGCTTTCAAAAGTGCAGGGTTTGTGTTTGCTCAGCACTGAACCTGCCGCTTCAGCAGCTATTGCCAGTCCCAAGGACCTTAATTCTATGCTGTGCATAACTCCCCTGCATTCTGGAAGCAATGAGACACAATTTCTGAAAGCACAGAGCAAAATTGCCTTGTACCCAAAGGCCAGGCTTTCCTGGTGGTGTCATTTTTTCTTTTTCTCAGTATCTGTGGTCAGTATTTTCAAAAGAGGGCATCACCCATTAGTTACCATCATACTGCATGTAGACTTTAAAGTTGTAGGTGCTCAGTTCTTGAAGATCTGGCTGTTAACTCACGGACTGAGATTTTTAAAGCAAAGTTCAGGGTTAGCCTAAGCTTGTCCTTACCTCATTTGAGCTTTCTGGAGTTGCTGAGTGTTTTCTGTAGAAAGCCAGAGATGCAGCATGTTGATGTTGGATCTCGCATGTTCTGTGTGTCCTGTAAATATGACTGCAATCCTGTTGAATTGGCACTTTAAAGAGAAGTGTTAGTAGTGGTAAGGATAGAAGAGGTAACACGATGCTGAGTGCTGAGTGTGGAAATTAGACTTAGTGCTTGGGTAATTCCAGTTGCTGAGGAGTTGGGGTGTGGGAAGAGCTAGCTAAAAACATCCTGGCTATGCAGATCTGAGGCAGCTCCTGTACAGAACTTCTAGAGACTGTTTCCTTGTCCCTAAAGGAAGGACTGTGGGGAAATCAAGATCCAGTGCAAAATTAATGTCACTGCTAGTGTGCCTTGTGAGTGGTAACAGCACCAAGGTACATGGTGCATCTGCAGGCTTGATTTGGGTCTGCCTTCCTAGGTGACTGAGCAGGAGAGCTTTCCAGTCTTTGCATTGGTCTACTCCTGCTGTTAGATGTGACACTCAGCCAAAAGCCCCTGCTCTGAAAGCCAACAAAGTGGAGCCGAAATGACTGCTTGATCTCACTAGGTGGAGTGGAGGCACTGCTGGATTTTACCCTGAGATGTTCTTGTAAGAGCTTTCTTCCCTCCCTGCTCCCTATAATCCATTTTCAAGCCTAGCAGTGCCTCATGTTTACCCAGCAGGCCCACATGAAAAGGTCAGTTTTATTTCTTTGACCTTTTTCGGCTCAGTAAACATTGGCAGCTGGAGGTCCTCACTGTAGTCATGTCAGCTGCAATGAAATGGTGTTGCAGGTAATGACATGCATACAGAGCATCTCTGACCTCTGATGTTGTTTGCCCATCACACAACAGTCATCCCAAAATCTTAGCCACTGCAGAAGTGTTGAGACCAATTTGCTCTCAAGGAATTTGTGGGTCGGTTTTCTTTTCCTTTTGGCATTGTTTGGGTTTCCCTGTTTTTGAGTTAAGATCTTAAATATTCACATGCTCAAGTTACAGGTGTAATGGTTAACACTAGTGTGTAGCCCTGGATTTTATCCTTGATGTATTACTGCCAGTTTGCTAGGATTGGAGGGAAATCTTTTCTTGACAATTAGTTTCTTAACCTGTTATTTGAACTGGGAGATGTTGTCAGGGACCTGAATGAGCTGATGTCTGGTGAGGGTGGAGGGGAAAGAGAAGTAGTACAAGGTACCCACTGAAACTTGGATTGTGATCTTATAACCAGCACCAACCAGAAACAATTATTGAAATCAGTGCCACTGCTATGGAAGTGCAGAGGCAAGTGTGACCACCATCAGTAGCAAAGGTTTGTCCTGCTTCCATTTCAGATGTTTGCCTCTAGCATCTTTGGTCCCTCTCTGAACCTTCTTCCTAAGACAGAAGTTAAAGCAGTATCCATGTCTCCAATGTCAAACTTAATCTGTGGCCATGTGTTACACTCAGCCACTGCTGTAAGTCCTGTAGTCCCATCAGTGGGAATGCTTATGGGAAGTGATGAAAAGCAAGATGGCATATTGTGTTCAACTTTTAAGAGGTTCAAGGTGGAGTGATAGCTACACAATTCCCATTAGACAAGTGATGTTTTCCTACCTGTCCTGTGCAAAGCTGAATCTTATTTATTACCTTTGATTTCTGATGGACATGAATATCTCTACTTATTGAATGACAGCAAACGTTCAATCTGCAGAGTGTTCTTAATTTTCTGTAATGTAGTGAAGACTTTGTTTTGATAAATTTTGACAAAATTTGGACAAATTTTGTGGCTTGGTTAGTACTATGCAAAACACAAGACTATGTGTGGTGTACAAAGTCTCTACTGTGTCAAATATGTTACTAAACTTTTGACAAGCACAATAACCTTAGAAGTAATTTCTGGGTAATGATGGGAACACTCCTGGGTACTCTGTAAGTACTTTTGTCCCTTGTTAATACCTCATTTTAATTGTTGCATTTTTAATACTTGGATTAAGACAGTGACATGCTCTGATCTTTTCTGTTGAATGCGTGAACATCTGTTTTTTGTTGTGGTTTAGTGGTGTTTGCTGTTGGCTGGGGATGAAAGGAGAGATCAAATGGTTTGAAGTTAACTTTCTTTGGTTTTTCAAAGTTACCTTTGTTCATAAACTATAACCCGGGAACTAAGCAGCAGTTCTGACTGACAAGCAATGATGGGAGGGAAGAAAATGTAAGTGATGATACATTAATTGTGCTAGCTCAGCAGTGGCAGCCAAAATCTTGCGATTGCTCCTTAAAATTGGCCATGCTTTACCTAACGGAGAGATGAGGCTGCAAAAAGAAGGTACTTCATTATGCACGGAGCAATCCAAGTATGCTGCATGCTGATTAGGGACTTGCTGCTTGCCCAGAAACTGAGAAGTATTTGGCGTCTGCAGCCTGGTGACCCGAGAGCAAGGACATGGGTTCTCTGACCCATGTCAGCTCAAAGTAGTAAAAAGCGAGACCCCTATGCCTATTGATCATTGAAACCTGAATAAGAGCCAACACCTTTTAACAGGTCACAGTTTGTAGGCTTCCCCTACCTTGCCCTTCCTCTCCTCTTTGACAATTTTGTGATTTTATATAGTAACAATGGTGGTTACTTTGTGCCATTAAACAATAATGTCAAGGAAAGGCAGTTCCACCCTGTGTATTTAATGATATATGTTTAAAGATATCATTATAGCTGGCAAGCATCAGTGTCTAGGGAGAACTTGGACAGCTCAGGGTACAGAAGTAGGTGACTAAATGATCTGAAAGCATGTACAATTGATGCTTGCTCTGTGAGCGAAGTACTTTTGCAAGCCTGATTCATGCAGTATGTTGTATGCAGCTGGCCAAAGGTTTCTTTAAATACTTACCGCATCTCCCATGCGTGTTCGAGGGACTGTGCAGTCAGCTCTGGAGAACGGAGAGATCAGTCTCTGCTACACTTGCTCTGAACAAATACCATTCCAAATGAAACGCCTCTTCTGCGTTTCAGGTTAGGCAAGAAGAATCTGCCCTTCTGTAAAAACTAGTGCCTGAGCTCCTGCGGGGCAGACAGGAGATGGTACAACTTCCAAAGGATAAGCCAGAAAATGTGTTAAATGGATTTTGTAAGAACGGATTATTTTTTCCCTCTAGGACTGCCTGTTTTATTGTTCAGAGAAAGTATTGGGATGAGCAACTTAAATTCCTGAAGTTTAACTCAATTTCTGAAACATGAAGCCTAACCTTAGTGAGTAACACACTTCTGATCATATAATAATTTTAATTAAAAACTAGACTGAAGATGAGGTGATGGTAAGTACACCATCCCCCTGTCTTGAAGCTGGGGTTTGGTGCCTGTCTTACTCAGTGTGTATTGTGGTGTCTGTGCCCTCAATTGCCAGTCACTCCACATCAAGGAGGTTGCTTCTGTGGTCTGTTTGCTAAAAGTCTTATTGGTCTCAGTTTTCTTGTTTTCCTTCTTGTGCTTGGGGAGATTCTGGCTTAACATTGTATAATGTATTTTGGCTTAGGAAATTCTTAGCACGAAGATGATAGTCGATCTAGGTACTCACAAACCCTCTCTTTCCTAATTCAACATGCGATGACTCTGCATGTCATTGCAGCATCCGCTGCTGAAATGACATAGTGCAATGCTGCTGCTAGAAAGAGGTACGAGTACACTGAATTCCCACTAGAGCAAGCAGAGAACCTGGGGGAAAAATGGGATAAATATGCTGGTGGTATTATATAGGGATGAATTGTGTCTGCTTAAGCCCTTTTAAAGCAAAGGGAGGAATTTGCAGAGGCAAATAGCAATTACCTCAACGGGAATATGGCCAGTGCATCAGGATTAACATTAGTGGAAAAATGCAATATGACAGATCTTTATTGATTCTTGGGGTTAGGACCTTGGCTTTACATCTCGTCTGAAACATAGCAATTCCTGAAGCACAACACAAGATGGTTTGGTTCAGTGCTCAATGAAGAGATGCTGCCTGGTTATTCTGTCTGCTGCCTGTCCTTATACTACTTTAAGGGTGCATAAAGTACTGCCATACCTTCTTTGACATATTCTAGTCCCAGTTGGGAGCAGGACATATATAGTGCCTTTGTTCTGTCCTGGGCTCACAGTTGTCCTGTGTTCTTATGGCAATGTGGGCCTGTTTCTAAGTACTATAGCATGTTCAAACCTGGTCACGCTTGCAGGTGTGCAGTTCATTAGCCTTGATCTATCTGTGCTCAGTGCCTGTAGAGATGACTTTTACCAAGGTATCATCAGTGTAAAACCCAATTTATATAGCAAGTTTCCAGCCCTCTGTGGGGGAAAACTAAACTTGCTTAAGCAGCTTATTTTCACACAGGGAAGTTTCCATTTAGTATCCTAAAGACTGTAATGTGTAGAAGAGCCTCAGCTTTTCTAACCATTGAACTGCAAAATCTCCTCTATTGAAAGCTTCAATGGACCTGATCAATTCATTTGTAATCTCTCTAAGCATGAATAAAAAATGTTACTCACCTGATTAGCCTGTTTTATAGCACTTCAAAAGCCTTGATAAAACTGGTCAATGCAATAAATACCTAATGAGCACTGGGCCTCTTCCTTGACAAATAAATAAATAAATCATAGCACAAACTCTAGGTAATGCTTTCAATCAATCAGCATAAATCCTTCTTTGGCTGCAGAAATGAAGCCTGAGATAATAAAATGTAGTGGCTTTGGATGGGCTACACTGATTACATGATTTCTTTTTCCCCACAGTAATAGGGACAAACATAAGTCACTTCCCTTTTCCAGTTTAAATGCAGTCTGCTGGTTGTTTCATATCCTCTTCTAGCCTGCAGTTCTTGCAGCATTGCTATTTTAATGTTTTAAAGTAATGTGCCTTGCTGGTACTGAGTTTGACTATATCACTTTCACAAGGTACACTCAGTGATGGATAGGTTGAGACTCCAGAAGGAAGCCTTTTATTTGCTTGTGGTCCTGTTGCCATTTCTTAACTCACACCCCCGCAGCTACTTACATAAGAGATCTTGTTGGTGCTAGCAGGTTTATTCTTGGAATAATTATTTGGAGGTGTAATGTACCAAAGTGTCATGACAGGAGAGGATGCTGTCTTGATAATGCTGTAGGAAAATATTTGAGAGAACACTGGAGCTGTAGAATGAAAAGGATACCTTAATGTTTGTCATCCCTCTGATCTCTTCTTAATATGGCTATGACCACTATGGTGCAGGTAATCTGGAAAGCAATAAAAAGATCTCAGCATGGTTCATGATAGGTGATCCATGTTAAACTTCTGTTCCTTGTGTTAACCTTTCCTGGTTATTGCACTGTGCCTTGATGCACTTTGTTCTTTCATAGCAGCTCAGGCTTGTGGGTGATTTATTGAAATCCTCTGTGTGTGTTAATTAAACCACAATAAAAGTGGCTGTGACCATTCCTGCTGGTGGTCTGAAAGATGTGCTGAATTGATCAAGCTGGTAAGAGCTCTAGCAGTGAGAATAAAAGTATTTGGTTTTGTGCAGAGTGGTTTTTATCCCATGCTAATTTTCTTTTGTTTCTTCAGTTTCTTATTTTAAGATGCCTGCAGCACACTGGCTCAGTCCCTGATATTACTGTGTCAACAGCAACAACATGGAAGATTTTAAACATATCCCTTTCAGGTTATAGTGTAGCCTCAGCCTGTTCCCCTGCAGCCACCTGAGCCTTCACAGTGGCATAAGGAGCAGAAAAAAATCTCTGCACTTCCACTGAATGTGGTTGAATCAGATCTTTGTGAAAAGCAATGAACTCATAATTCAGATTTTTTTGGTGCCTATTAATGACTCAGGCACTTGTTTTTCATAAGCACAGAATTTGGCTCTTCTCTCTCTTCTTCAGATCCTATTGAAAATTCACTTCTGACATCCTTCTTCGTTTGCTAAATTTAACCAAAATTAGCAAATGCTTTCTCAAATAGGTTCTGTTCCAAATAGGAGCATCTTAAAGATCACCAGTAATGTCTTGAGTTTTACTCGTTGTCATAATATATGGACTATGAATGTCAAATTCTTCAAACTTTCATAGAGCCTATGTGTAATATCAGTAGTAAATTTGCAAGGCTTTTTCTGGCAGCTTTTAAGAGATTCCATGACTAATCCAACCTTCTGCAGTATGGCTAATTAAAAAAAATGAAGTAGCAGACTTTCAAGTAAAGCTGGAAGAAAATATTCATCATTTCTTTTTTTTCCACCAAGAATTGTGTTGATCTGGCAACTCCCATGGTTTCTGAAGCTCATTAAGTTACACCAAATTCTTATCAATAACTGCACAGCAGCAAATCAGAATGCTTTATCTTTATAAACAACAACAAACAAAAGTATTTGAATGAAGGGAAAAAATCTTCTGTGCATAATAATAATTATTGTTTAATTTTTTGTTTACACAAACTTTCTGCCTCTAAATTACATGGAAAAAATATGAGGAGGGATGTCACTGGGTTTTGCACTGATTTAATGAAATTGGTTTTCACATATACAAATACAAATTTATAAAGAGGTTTTTACATACATGTACCACTACATGTATAGCTGTCTAGAAAATGTAGTAAATTTGCATGTTAAGAGTCAGGCTTATTTGATTTTAAGGAAAGGATTCATGCAAAGGCTAGCTTGGGGTTTTGTTTATTTGTCAGATGACACTGAAATTAGTATTTTGTGTGTGTGTGCTTTGCCCTTTTCCTGGGAAATTGTCTTGGTTAATAGCCTGCCCATAGATAAGATGAAACTGAAGTGCAAAAATGTTCTTTGGCTTACAGAAAGCAAAAACAGCCTTTCCTGTAGCTGGGGCAATCTGCTTCTCTGGGTCCACAGTGCAAAACCTGTCATTGTTTGTCCTGACCATTCTGATGCCATCTTAAACGGGGTCTGAAATTCCCATCCCAATACTTAAGACTGTGGTGCAAACAGAAGACTTGCTTTCAAAAGCATTTATTTTGTGTATTGGTGCCTTTTGCTTAGTTTTGTGACAGACTTTTGACAGTCACTGGGGATGTTTGAGTATCTGTTTCTCTGTTGCTTAGCACATCTTTCTTGTTATTAATATTATGACATCTATTATCTTTGTGATTATACCCCATGACAAATTGCCAAGCAGTGCATTGTATAAAGAGTAGCCTTTTTTTCCTCTCTAATAGATGTAAAAGTAGTGCTCAAATTCATTATGTAGGAAATGGCTTTTGGGCCCAGTGACTTGGCCAACATGAGACACATAAATCCTTCCTAATTTGGTTGTCCATGTCAATGATGCATTTAAACATTGTGAGAATTAATCTTCATGATTCACATAAGCCACTTCTGTTGAAGGCCACCATCTGCTAGTGACTGGATGCTCAGGGCAGCTCGTCGTTGATGGGTTCCTTTAGTCAGAAAGTTCTATTCAGGATTTATTGAAGACTTCCTTGAAAGAATAATTCAGCTATTTTGAGAGATTTTAAAGACCCCTTTCCCAAAGCCAAGGTTAGTGTATCAAGAGTTGAGTTTGGTCATCAGCCATGATGACAAAGGGAAAACAACCCAGAGACTTGTGAGTGTTGTATCTCTTTGCTGGGCTCTGTCAGCAGACAATTTCGCAGGAGCGTGCTTTTTTCTGGCCACCCGTTGGAAGACATGACAGGGAGAACAGGTCTCTATCTCACACTCCTGGAAGATTCTAGCAGGGGTGAAGTTCTGCAATGTGTGTCTTATCTGAGGTCTCTGACATGTGTTTTCAGAGTAAACTGATGTTTACTTCTAGTAAACAAACAGATCACTTGATGTTACAGTCAGCCCTAGCAAAGTAAATACCCAGCAGCCCAGCGTGGGCAACCATCCTGACAACAGGAAAGCAGGATTGCTCCAGGAATAGAAGAAACTGAAATGTCAGAAAATACATGGGGATGATTTGTATCAAAGGTTTGCAGAAATGAACTTGTTGGGCTGGAATAAGTATGGAAAAAGCTATACTAATGAAAACCTCCTTGATGATGGTCCACAGACTGATTTGTGACAGTAGGGTACCAGCGTGATCACCTACTGAAAGGGTTAATGTAGTGTAGGATTTCCTGATTGAGAATGAGGTGATAATTTAAGAACTTGCATACCCTTGCTGTTTGCACTAATAAATTGGGTTTGAGCCACTGTTTCTGATGCTGTCCCTGGAAAAATCTGTTGCACAGTTACTTAGGAGGGAGCATAATGGCTTATGACAACAGCACCTGAAGTCCTCTCATGGAATGAATTCCCAAGAGGTCCTAATCATACAAAACTAATATTGCTTAGCTAGTGATAATGTCATGCTGCCAGGCTGAGTTATATGGATTGCTGTGGCAAACGCCTGACTGCTTAATTTTAATTCAATGTAAATAAAAGTGGTGTCAAGCATATATTGTGAATAAGAAATGGCTTTGCCTGTGAAAATATTAGTGGGGGACTGATCAGCCAAAATGACATGACCACCACTTTTCTTAGTCACGTCTGGCAGCACTGCTGAGGGAATGAGTGATCTGCATCTCAGCTGTGAAATAGTGCTGTAAGCTCTTGACAAGACCTGAGCAGAAGGAAATTCTCCCTAGAGGTGTGGATGTAAACCAAAAACAAACCAACCAAACAAAAACAGAAGGGGCCAAAGTGAAGAGGAAAAGCAATGATACAGGAGCATGAAGTGAGGTTCCTGAAGCTGATGGAAAAACTTTGTACCAGAGTCAGTGTCAGTACTGCAGGCGTCCCTTTCTCCAGTGATTTCAAGGGGAGCTCAAGGCTCCTGATACCACCCAGGCTTATGGAAGAAAGCTTAGTACCTTCTGCTTTGACTGATGAGTGAGCTGAGACAGGGTGAAGGGAAGCACCACCCTGAAGCAAACAGCTGGTTAAACACTGATCTGTTCTCTCAAAGCATTCTTGCTGGTAATTGAGATCATCCATAGGTTATGAAGGCAGGCCCAAGCGTGGGTGTGTTATTTGTTTATATTTGCTTATGGGGTTAATTCTCCCTACTGAATGAATCCATCAGTAAAATTATTTCTATTTCCTGTAAGCCCAGTATACAAAGAGAGACAGTTAGCTGCAGGTTGATATTGGTGAGGATATTGCTAACAAATTGCTTCTATTCCTGTAATAAGGCAGTTAGGTCTGTTTATATCTTACCCTCTATCCCCCCCCCCCCCCAAAAAAAAAAATCCAAATATATATGTAAATGAAGTGAATCACTTAAGCCTCTGTCAAGTTGCCAGTTCAAACCTGCTTACTGTGGGCACATCTCTCTTTATCATCAGAACCTGGTTTCTCACTTTGGACTCAGTCCATAGACTTTCCTTTTTGCCTTTCAGGTTACGCGTAAGCAGTTAATCACATTACAGCAAATAAATGACTCCAAGTTGCTGTAGGTTGTTAGATTATTTACTTTTTTAGTAGGTTGTTACTCCAGAGCATTTTGAGGGAGAAACTCTGATGTGAATATTCATGAAAATACTAAAAAGTGAGAAGATAGTTCTGTTATTTATGTTTGAGGAAGAAACCGCAGCCTTGCTTTCATCATATTGAGTTATAGCAATTGCATAGTAGGCTGCCATAATTTAATTACATGGGTTATGAAGAAAAGGATTGTTCTCTGGCTAGAGTGCTGTGTTGGAGTTATGAGCACTCTGTTCTATGCTGTACACCTTGTTTGACCTGGGCAAATCATTCTCCTTTAGTCTTTCCACTTGTGCTGAATGGGATAGTAATTACCCACTTCACAGAGGAGGGCATGTGGCTGAAATTAATTAATATTTATAATGTGCTTGGGTTTCCCTGATGAGGTTTGTACCTCTGTTGCTACCAACAGTTATTTCTGGGTTTTTTGGCTTGTGTGTGTGCAGACGGTGTACAAATGCTGGCTCCAGACAAAAAGTAGTAAGGTGCAGTGGTAAGAATAAATTCCTTGGCACTTGTATAAATTCAATTAATCGCTAAAGATTTTAAAGCATTAATGCAGCTGGTACTGGCTTTGTTACTGCAATGTAATCTCTCTGTGGAAAGCAAGAAAGTAAACAGCAAGGAAGAAGGCTTATGGTGTTTCCTAATGGAAGGGGTAAAAATATTGGCCCTCAGGGACAGCCCTCATAGAAAAGACGACTTTAGGACATTGAACATAGTTCACCTGAAACCTTGCAGATAATGACTGAAAAATCTGGTCACCTTATTGACTTTAGTGCTGAATAGCTGGAAGAAACTGAAATGCCAGTTAAGCCCTAAATGCTTAATTTACAATTTGGTAGTAAGTAGAAGATGTTATAAATCATATCATCAAGTATGTTAAAGATCATATCAATAGATATATACCAAGTACATAACACATATCTTGGTGTAATAGCTAGAGGATTTGTTTTTAGCAGCCTTCCAGTATCTGAAGGGGAGCTACAGGGATGCTGGAGAGGGACTATTCATTAGGGACTGTAGTGACAGGACAAGGGGTAAAGGGTTAAAACCTAAACAGGGGAAGTTTAGATTGGATATAAGGAGGAAGTTCTTTACTGTGAGGGTGGTGAGACACTGGAATGGGTTGCCCAGGGAGGTTGTGAATGTTCCATCCCTGGCTGTGTTCAAGGCCAGGTTCCACGAAGCTTTGGATGGCATGGTTTAGTGTGAAGTGTCCCAGCTCATGGAGGGGGGTTGGAACTAGATGATCTTAAGGTCCTTTCCAACCCTAACTGTTCTATGATTCTATGATTTCTGTGCCAGCTGTAATTTCTGCCAGACTAATTTATATCAGTAACATAAATCCAGTGAAGCCTAATAAAATGCTTCACTTTTCAGAATGTTTGCTGGAAAGCAAATTCAGGTAGAAGTGTTCAAGAGCGAGATCTTGGTAAAAAAAAAAGTGTGGTGAATGAGTTGCCTTATGATGTCAAACAAAACTTCTCAGTACAAGGGGCCCACTGATGACAAACCTGCATACTCAGTTGTGCATTGCAACCAGCAACACTCAGTTTTAGCATCAGGTTGAGTTAAGCAGAGGCTTAAATCTTGTCAGGAAAATTGTCCTCAGAATTAAACATGTTTTTATTCATTTTGTCAGATTGGGATGATATCAAGGAGATGTTCAATGTAAAGAATGTGTTTAAGTGCTTTGCTGAATCCAGGCCATAATGGCCAAGATCTTCACCTTTCATTGTAATGATAGGTAGCCTCTACCAGGTGAATTAGTTCTCTTCTGCTTGAAACACTAAACCTTAGAGCCAGCTTTAACAGTAACACAGATTTTTCTGATAGGTACTCTAGCATTTTCTGTAGAGTCCTTTTGATGCTGTCAGTGAATCCTACTTAATTCATCTATCCAAGGAGGGCTCCAGAGAACTGCTGTTTTCTCATCCTGGAGTGGGTTTTTATTTTCTAATAACTTCTCCCTGAATTTTGACTCTGATTAGCAGCGTGCCTGCATTTTAATAAATGATCTTAAAGAGCTCCCTTCTGTCTTCCCCCAGCAGTTAATTACACTGTGTAAATATGCACACAGCCCTATTACTGATGTTAATCCCAGTGCCGATAAAGCCGGATAGGAGAGTCTCGAAATGAATTGGAATAAGGATAAGCACAGGTCTTTCATTAGCCCAACTAAAAGAAATCACAGATCTCTTGCTGATAATATACATCTTCCAGATAGAGGACTAATTACTTCTGGCAGTGCTGTGCTACATCACAAAGATAACTTTATTGTAAACCTGCAGTGGTCTAATGATTGCACATACCAGTAGCTGCTTTTTCCCACTTTCTCTCCTTGATGATGTGACCTTAGAGGTTTTGAACCTTTGTACTACATCTTGTTGTATTTGTTATTCCCTTCTCACCACCCCCAGTTTCTTCTCCATTGTTTGCCATAGAGTTGTACAGAACGCAGGGATATTAACTGGTGTTACATGTGCCCAGTTTTAGTTGTCTTAAAGGCAAGCAATTGGAGAAGGCCTTGTATGGGTTGCTTGAGAAAAACAATTGAGGACATTATAAAGGTTGCAATGTCCTTCACTTAAAAGACCTGATATCCCATCAAGTTGTTTTGTCCAGTGTGGATCACCAGACTCAGCCTGAGGTATTTAACATCAGTGTGTTAATTGGCAAAACTGAAGGAGCTTTCAAGCTGAAGTAATTTACAAAACCCCCAACATTCCATATATGCCTTTTATGTGGAATTCCTTTAATATATCTTTTGAATACAGATATTTGGTTTTGCTTGATTAGAAAAAGAACAAACCTTTCAACTGAAAACAGATTAATGGAATAACTTCCTGTTGCTGTATGTTTGGTTCAAAACACTGTCAGTGAAAAATTAGCCAGCTTTTACTGACAGCCCAGTTCAGGGTCCTTTGAATACATCTCTCAGGAAGTGCTAGCTTACAAATACCAGAGGTATGAGCAAGTGTAGCTATATGGTGTTGAGCAATATGCTTTGTGGCTGCACTCTTCCCCTTACCATGGTCGTAATTTTTCATTCTTCAGATGTTAATTCCCATCACTGTTGGTAGAGCAGTTACACTGCTACTGAGAAACACTGCCATTTTGAGTAACATATTTTTTTGCCTGCAGATAAAAGCCCTTTCTGTGAGCTTGTGTGAAAGATTTTTCTAAGTACTTGTGTGTGCAAATGAAGAAAGTTGCCAGAATAGGAGGCTGAAGCATGCGTGATGAGATGTGGCATGTAAGAATCTCCCAGAGGCTGACAAGGTCCAGAGATGAGTGGTCCGTTCTTATTTACAGATTAATAAAATGTGTTGAAGGAAATACTGTTTGTGATTTGGTGCTGAGCTTGATGCTGTATTGGAGAAAAAAACCCAAACCACATTTATAATAGCTTGACCAATTTTTTTTCTATGTCCACAACCCTGTGCTTGCATTAGACTCTCACAGTTTTATGGACCTGTCTTCCTTTTCTGGCTGCAATGAAATACTTTCTTGTTTCCTGAAAGCATAGCAGGGCTTGGTTATATGACTACTCCTTGGTCGTAGCATCACACTGAGTCTCGGCTGTTTGCTTTTAAAGAGGTTGGTGCCTGGTATTTTATTCTTGTTCCAAATCAAAACAAACAATTTGGAGGGATTTGTGTCTAGACTGTAAACAGTTTACTTCAATTACTGTTTGCTACAGCATTTACAAAGCTTGCACACTGGAATGCAATTTAATGAATTATTAAAGACATCAATCTTATGATAAACATGCAGCCAAAGTATTGAGAACTGAAAGAAAAATCATGGAAGCTGACTTGTACTTTAACTGATACTAAGAAATTAGTATCACATTTTATGTGTGCAGTTAGTTTCTCTAGAGTGGTTGCAAAGACTTAGTCCAGAGGAAATATTTCTCAAATTGTACAAGATTTTAAACTAACTGACTTACGCAGCACCTTATTCAAATTTCTAGAAATAGTCTATTTCAGTTCTCACAAGAAACTTCAGGACTTTTCTCATATAGTGCAAACTGTGGTGCTTCCCTTTTGGCAAGGGTGATGGTAATAACATCAGCAGGTAAGGTGTGAGATTGCAAAGAAACAGAAGTGCAGAATAGAAAAAGCTGGTTACTAAGAGACACCTGTTCTACAGAGCTATGTAACTACAGAAATGTAGCTTTCTGGTGCGAGACCTGGGGGTGATTTGGCTGTGTAAGGCAGGGGGTTGGAACATCTGGCCTGAGATTTCTAGTTCACAGTGAAGCTTCTAAGGTGCTTATCGTGGGCAAGTCAATTATGCCCAGTAACTAAGGACAGTTAGATAATGTGCTACCTTGCAGTATGGTGTCTAAAAGAAAACTGGGAGCAGATGGCAGATGTGTGTCTGTCTTGCAAGCAGTAAGCTGTGTAGGCAGCTCTATGATATCCCCTCCTGTGTCTTTTCATGCCCAGCAGCATCCAAATCAGCACCGCTTCCACACTCCTTTTACATGAAATGACCAAAGTCTATAGGGAAGTTTTTACTGCTTAGTGCATGTAAAACTACAACTCACAAATAGAACCCAAGCTAAGCACTGCTAATGTGCGCATGATAATATATTTGGCCATGAAGATGAATTGGATATGTATGTCTTTCTCTGAAACAATGAAGTATAAGGCCTCTCTGAGACCTGTAGGCTTGCATTTAAACCACTACTACATTTCAAACTAAGGATTCAGCAGAATCTCTCACATGAGACTCATAGTGCTCTGCTGGCTAATGGAAATAACCTATCCATCTTAATGTGCAAACGATGAGGCTCAGGTATCCTGTTTGGATAGGACCACAGAAACTGGGGATTTGAAGTGCAGGCTTATGGTGCTGATCATTGATTTTGTACAGCTGACTTTTATTTCCATTATTTAGATTTTAAATTACAGGACTCCCTAAAATGCCATTCTTGTGTTGTGTTACTCCAATGGCCCTGTGAATGATGCTTCCTATACACAGTTGCATTCTCAAAACTTACTTTTGGAAGAAGAGCAGGCTCTGGTATTGGTATACAGATTCTGATGTGATTTCAGCTTAAAACAGGGAGAAAAATTGCTTTTGATATCTGATTTTAGGACTGTGATAAGTCTTCTGTCCACTTTACAGGCAAAAAGCTAATAAATGTCAGTGTTATAGCCAGTGAAAGTACCAGGGAGTGAAACACAAAGAAACAATCCACAAATACAGTTTAATATTTTGTTTGATGTTGCTGCCCCGTTTTCCTTGAACACCAGCACTTAGACACTCATCATCTTACCTCATCTTTGCATGATGGCTGAAGAGTTCAGTCACCTAGGAGATGCCAATATGCAGAGTTCTTACTTGGTTTGTGTTTTCACATGTACATCTGCATCCTTTTGTTTCCAGATATCTAAAGTTATATCCTTTCAAAGAAGGGAGAGAGGAAACACTGTTTGACTAATTTGTGTAGTTTTGTTTTTTTCTGTTTAAGAAACAAACTTCTGAGCCCTCATTCCTTCATTCCCTTAGAAAGACAGACAACAGCCGCCAATAGAAGGTGACTCATAAGTGCAAATGACAGGCATGGAGAAGGTAGATTTGGGTAGGAAAAAAAACAGACACAATTTTACACTCAGAATGAAGGTTGAATCTGTCTTGTTTTGGTTTTTGTTTTTTCCTATAGCTTGTTTTATTCTTTAGTACCATGCATAAAATGAGATGATTTGTCCTGTGAGTGGAAAGCAAAGAAGAATAACATTTCTGATTTAACACATTAGGATGAGGTGGAAAAAAAAGAGCCACAGATGTTTTTAGCTGCCTAATTCACTGTTGAGAATGAGGGACAGAAAGCCTGCTGAGGGACTGGGTCTCTGTGGTGGCTGGAATAACTGATGATATCTCGTAATAGATTAGTTGAAATGTTAAGTATTAGACATCTCAGGGTAGCACTGGTTGTGAGCCCTGTGCTGTAAGGGATTTTGCTACATGTCTTCATGTTTTGTTGGTTTGGGGTTTTATCTGGAGGGGGAGGAGGGAAGGATGGAGCAGTTCTGAAGAAAATGGGTAAGTGGAGAAAACAGCTGTTTGGAGATTTATATATAGACATATATATTAAAGCTTTTGTATATTTTCTTCAGAAATAGTGAATGAAACTATGCCTTTGTAATGTAAAAGTAGACAAGTTGAGATTGAATGGTGCACTTAAAGGGAGTTTAGATTGAACATTTTTATTCTAACCAAACCATCTACATTTAAAAGCAATTAAGAACCTGCAGTCATAATAATGCATTTACTTAAGAAAAAAAAATAAATTAAATATGGCATTTTGTTTAGTAAGTAGAAAGTATTTTGTTTAATTGCAGAGCAGTTGCCCTCAGTCTAGAGACTGCTGATTAACAGTATTCACATAACTGAGGATGTAAGTCTGTGCTAAAAGCCCTTTGCATATAGAATCGTAGAATAGTTAGGGTTGTGTAGATTTGTTTATGTATTGTACTGGTCAAATACTCTTTAAACATAAATGGCTGTGTTGACAACATGGGGATGTGCACTGCTGTGATTGAAGTAGCATTGCTGTCGTTGCTGCCCCTTGACCCAAGTTTGACCAGCCCAATCAATATAGCTGTTAAGTGCTTTCTTGGGGACCTCTGCCTATGCAGGGTCATGTGGCTGGTCAGTGCAGTCAGGCAAGCAGAAAGATAAACATAACTGACATTCTGAATTGGATCTGAAGCTAAGCTGAGAAAATCAGTATTTTTCACTCCTATTTTTTTTGCATCAAAATTCAGAAGATATGTCTTGATTTACACCTGCAAAAAACCTGACAAACTGTTTTGAATGGTAAGACCAAATCTTTCTGAAAGCTTTTCTCCTGCCTGTTGCATGTGTTTTGTTTTTGTTCTATTTTTATTTTCCTATGGGGGCCTTCTTTCCTCTTCTTATTCCATTTTCCCGTATCTATCTTCTTTTATACCCAGTAATATAGAAAAGTGTTTTAGAAGGGCAAAGAACAGTGTGTAACACTTTTCTATTTCCTACAAGTGGTGAGACGTATTTGATGTGAGAGACAGACTTGTTTCATGCCATCTTGATCTTCTGCCCCTCACTTCCAAAAATATACTAAACCCAAACAACCCCAAAATCTTCTGAATCTTTACTGTGAATTGTTGGTTATATATATATGAAAGGAGGAACTATATTAATCAGCTTTGCAAGTCATCCAGAATTGAAACAGTAATTTGCTCCTGTGCAAAGCAAACTGCTTGTCACCATAAGGCTACATCCCCTTGCTGTCTATACTCTGCATTTTTCAAAGTACTCACAGGCACAAATCAGAACTTTTGTCCTCAGGAAGTGAAAAAGAAGAAAGTGAATTTGTTATTCGGCAAAACAGCGGTATCTTTGACATGAACATGCATCTCCAGAAAAAAACATGGTCTGTTGCCCTTCCTCCTTACCAGTTTTTCAATATCAGCCACTAAATGTTTTAAGGCCAGATTAAAAAAATAATGATAATTGGATATGCAGATCACTGCATAAGCAACGTGCTCATGCCATGCTGTGTCTAATTTGTGTATGGAATCAGTGTAATTATCAGCACAAGTTGGGTAATTGAGTGTGGAAGTTATGACCATCATTTCCTCATCTGCACCAGCTGAAATGAAAATCAGTCATGCTTTATTTACATAGTGGCCTTTTCCACAATAGTTTACTCTTTGGTGTAGATGAACTCAGTGGGACCAGTCAGTCTTTGCTGTGGCAGCATGTGGTTTCAGAAGTCCAAGGGTAGTGAGTACAGTTGGTCTGGCAAAGACAACTGAGTATCGGAGAGGTTTTCTCCTAAAACGTATGTGCTGTTCAACCAGAAGCTGCTCTGTTCTCTCCTGATTTTTTCAACACACTCTCCCACTTAGGAGATAAAGGCATTTTTTGAGTCTCTTGAACTTGTGTGACTGCTCCCCTGTGACTGATGTTGGCATTTTAATGATTCCTGTTGAGCAAGAATGAAGACAAACGTCAGTGGAGGGCAGCTCTATTCCCTGGCAGTACTTACAGGAGCTGCCCCTCTGAGGAGGAGGTCGGCAGGGGTTTGCAGAGACGCTGGGGGTGATTACTGGGGATTTCCTGGATCTAGCAGCATCAGGCTGTTGTTTGTGCCATTCTGTGCTTCCAGTGCTGCTGCTGTGGCCGGATGGAATGGTCTGAGCTGTGTGCAGCTAACGGCAACGGTTGCATTCAATTTGTGCCTTTCTTTATGCTAGGCATAGAATTCCCTGTCACTGTGCTGGTTTGACATGAGCAATTACTTTGCTTTCTGCATGTAGAGGGAGGAAGGAATAAGGAAAACTAGAAGGAAACAAACAACAAAAAACTCTTTGGCTCTGCCTGACTCCAGGGTGTCTGCTTTTTCCTGGTGAGATTGGTATTGGTGAACCAGAGTTATTGCCTGAAGATCTGTTTCTTTGCAAGCAGAATGTAATGGTTAATTTTGTGCTGATATTTTCTGCACCTTCTCAGACTGTGCTAGAAATCTAACATGGAGCTAACAGTAAATAACATGTTTTCTCTGTGAAGGGAAATAAAGCCAAAGGACTTAATTTTTTTTTTAATTTATTTTTGGAACAATGTGACATTTTTCTTTTTCAGCCTAGTTTTGCTTTAATAATCTTCTAAAATGCTTAGCATTCTTTTTTTTCTATTGACAAAGAAACTGATTTAAAAAGAGGAAGAGTAGAACAGTTTTTGTGGCAAGATTTTACCGGTTTAAGGACATGTCAGCCTGTTACAGCTGAATAGTCTTTAATCTTCAGATGTGTTTGTGCGGTGATAATCCCTTGTAAAATGCTAGGAAGCTCATTACTTAGAACTGAGTTTTATTTTGGGTTGTCACAAGTAAATCTGTGGAGCTGATACCTTTGCACGCTAGCTGTGCCTTACCCCAGAAAAAGGGAAAGCTACAGGCTGGTAATGCTTGGTCTTGGTATGACATCTTCACCATTCAAGAAAATCATGACAGCTTTCAGGTTCATGAGATTTTTCCCAGATGAAAGATACATATGAATGCTCCATCCCTGGCAGTGTTCAAGGCCAGGTTGGATGAAGCCTTGGGTGATATGGTTTAGTGTGAGGTGTCCCTGCCCATGGCAGGCAGTTGGAACTGGATGATCTTAAGGTCCTTTCCAACCCTAACTATTCTATGATTCTATCCTATGATCTGCTTCATGAGACCTTTTTTTTAAGTTGTACTTTCCATCATTCTAACACAAATGTAGTATCAGGCAACTCTTTAGTATCAGAGATAGTGCAAGACCCATGATAAAACTGAGGGAGCTTATTCATGGTGAAACTAACATACAGCATTGCTTTGCCAGTCACCCTCCACTATCAAGCATGTACTTCCTGCGAGCATGGTGCAAATAACACCCTTAAGTACCAAATGTATTAAAATTAAGTTTGTCAGAAAGCCACTTCCTAACAGTATTTCTTTTTTTGTTTCATTTGGGATGGGGGGAGCCTTCAAATGTGTGCACTGAAATGTCTCTGCAGTGGAAAAAGAATAAGGGAAATCCCCTG
Source organism: Melopsittacus undulatus (assembly GCF_012275295.1). Classification (NCBI taxonomy): domain Eukaryota; kingdom Metazoa; phylum Chordata; class Aves; order Psittaciformes; family Psittaculidae; genus Melopsittacus; species Melopsittacus undulatus. The sequence continues at coordinate 100,720,947 of NC_047530.1, read as the reverse complement.
GGGAGAGCTGAGCTTCCTGTAGCTTAGAAATCTCTTTTTGTATCTCCCAGACTTGGTGCAGTTTGTGCAGTGGAAGAGTTGCAGCCCTTGGGTATGTTATCTCTTTGATTTGGGCTTTTCTGGTTGTAGTGAGGCAAATCTTTCAGTGAAGGAAATTTGAGGTAATAATTCATGATGTTTTGCTGCTTTCCACTGGTTAAAGATCTGTTACTCAGAGTGCATTGCCCCACTTGTAGGAATTTCTCAGAATGTCTTGCCTTCCCTGAATGATATTCCCAACTGGTGGAAATTATTTGTGCTCCACTGGAAACCTATAGAGTGGCACCAGTTTGTCTGTTACTTCTTTAATCTCTTTAGGAAATACATGCTGTTAGCAGTGCTTATAGTACAATACTGAACTACTTGATTAACAGCAAGCCAAGGGTAAAGGCTAATAATCTGCTTTGCCTACTGAGCTTTATGGATGAGGCTGCTGAGGATAAAGGTGGTAGGTGACATGATGAGAATATTTTTCTTCCATAAGACTTATTTATTCAGTTTCTTGGGTAGCTCAAAGGCAGAAATACAGAAATACCATTCTCTCTGAGAACAGGTGTTGAGCAAGCAGAAGAGATGGAAGGAAGAAATGGTATGTGCTTCCCTGGAGGCACACGTGTCAAATGTAAAACATGAGTCAAAGGTAATGGAATATAAAGCTTCATTCCATACCTGTGTCTTGATAAATGGCTGACTACAATTGTAAGACAAATTAGTTCAGTAGATGGGTCACTGAACTGGTGACAGGGCTAAAAGTTTCTGTTAGCAGAGAAACCACCTGAATTATTTCTATAATGAATGAATCTATGCTGTTTCTCTAGTGTTTTGGGGGATAATGGCTTGCAGATGAGAGAGGTATGGAAGCAACATCCAGCTTTGGGTCTAAATTCAGAACTCTAAAGCCCCTTCTTAGTTGAGGCCAAAGGCAGGTTGGTTTGCTATAGGATGAAGTTTAATAAGGCTGAGTGGAAAGATCAGTGGAAAAGTAGAAAGGAACTCATATGATGTTAATCTGCTGTGGAAGGACACACAGACGTTCTGAAACTCCAAAGTTTTCAGTCTAAAACATTTGTACTACACAGATTGAACTATTCCGAAGAGCTCAAAATAGGTTTTTTCTCACTTTCACTGTTGCATTGATACAGCTGATGAAACAATACAGTTCTCTGCAGTGTGTTGACAGGAATGGGACATTTTTCAACATTACACCTTCCAGGCAGGCTGGTTAATTTTGTTGATAAACATTAATAGCATTTTGTTTAACTTATAGGAATTTTGGAAGTTATATTTGATACACTTCTTTCCATTTTTAACAACCTCAATAAGGGATACGGCAAAACCAACAGGGGCACCAGGATGCATGGGCTAGTTCCAGGATCAAGTTGATATCCCATAAGGAAATTTTCCTTGCATCTGTATGTTGGTCTGCTTTTGTTTAATGTAAGTTTGCCCTAAAACATAGCTAAAGGAGTTGAAGGGAGTGATGGAGAGACAAAGGGGTCTTATGCTTTTGTAGAGATCAAAACTACTCTCACTGGTGGAATGACTATTTCTTGTTGTTTCTTAACATCATGTCTGGAAGTCCAAAAGGGCATCTGATTCCACAGGATGATTTTAATCATCATTGTTCCACCTGGAAGATAGCACTTGTCAGGTGTCATAAAGTCAGTGATTTGGGTGCTACAGTGCTAGTAATGGACTTTCACGCAGTGGTCTTTTATTCATGGTTTTGCCCTCTGCTGAGAGAGGAAGTCAGGAATATATTTGGCTTTTTTATTCCAAAAAGACTGCATGAAATCCCCAAATTTAAAGAGTTTATATGTAGTAAAATGAAGCTACCTCCCTCTACGTTCCACATGACAGTAAATGAAGATGAGGAGGAGGAGGAGAAAGGAAGATAATGGTCACCAGTCAGTTGTCACTACTGTGCCTCTCCTGTGCCTTCTGATGAAGCCTTGAGGATATAGGCAGGAGGCAGCTTAGGTTTGTTATCCTTCAGCTAATAGGATCTTAGTCACACATTTTAGTGGATTAATAAGAGTTTTGAGCATTGGTTTGTAATATGCTTTGACTTACCCTCCTTTTGAGTTAGCTTCCTGATAAAATGCATGCCGAGGGGGAGATGTGAGGTGGAATTTACCATCCTGCCCTTTATTTTAAGAGATGAATCCTCTAAAGGAGGCAGACACGTGCCTTTCTTTCTATTTTATAACCAGGAGGCAGTTAAAATCTAACGAGTTCTCTTCCTGACAGATAGGAAGAACCCCAGGTCGGAATGTCTTGTGAATGTCTTATCTTCCTTTAATACCCTCATCCTTCCTTGTCGCGCTCAAGGGGTGCAGTTCCCATTCCTCACTGCTTGGTGGAAAACCTCCATCTGTTCCATTAGTTCTACTCTCTCCCCCCTTTTCCCTCCGGCATGGTTAAAAAATATAGTAGGAGAAATAAGAGACTGGAATTTGCAGCATGGGAAAGGTGTAGAGGGTAATGAGGGCCTGTTTAAAAAATAAAAACCTTGGGGTTTATCTTGTTTTTTTATTAACTTGAGGGGATTGTCATTGCGGCCGCAGTGCTGCTTGAAAATTTCTCAGGCTTAATATCTTCCCTAAAGGTATTTAGCATTAATATGTCTTGACTTATATAGTAGTTATAAATAGTATAGCCCATTAAAAGATGGAATCATTCATTCCTGTTGGACTCCTTCCCAAAGGCTGTGAGCTGAATGTGCTTTGAACCCTGTGGAGGTAAATATCAGATACACTCTTTGTATATGGAGGGTGTAGCTTAATACAAGCTGCCTTTGCTCTTCAGTCAGTGGTTAGTCTGCAGCTGGTGCAGATAACTGCTCATGTGCAGCTGATTTGATCTTTCAACTGAAAACTCAGTAGCATGTTTTCTGTCCTGCATGACTTTGTCTTTCTGACAGTTCTGTCACTCTTTTTCTATGTGTGTGTGTCTGTGCTCTAAATAAGATCAGGAAAATGAGAATAACCATTCTGTCTGGAGGAGGTTTGCCCTCATCAGGTAGATATCTATCTCCTCATCACAATGTTAGTTTCAGGCTTCTCAGGTGATGGACCATGAATCCTATCTTTTGTCCACAGACAGTTGCTTTATTTTGACATAATAGACACGATTGAAATCTTTCTATGGGGATATGACCATGCAGCTCCATTTTAAGGTTGGTGTGATCTGCTGCTTGACGAAGTTTGCATCAGTGCTGCAGCAGATGTTCTCAGTTTCTAAAAGTATTGTTTTAACAGTGCCCATTTCATGGGATCCTAGGTGGGAATGCAGCAAGAGGCTCCGCTCGGTGGTTGCAGCTCTCTAAGGTGTAAACTTTATATATTGCTATTGTAGTAGAGCTCGTGCTTGTTACCAGTGTTGTCCTGGCTGGCTGTTGAAGCTGATGATGCCAATGGGATCTGGTTCATCTTTAGCTGGTGGCTGTAAATTGGTTGAGGAGGTAGGGAGGAAGAGGAAAAGAAACAACCTGTACTTCATGTTTTAATGCCAGGGCTTTTTTGTGTGTGTGTGTCTTTATTTATTTGTAACTAATTTTTATTTTTTTATTCTTTCCCCACTCCCAAAATAACTGGGATGGATCTTAATTTGAATATATCTTACTTCCTTTAACAAGTTTTTTTTACTAAGTCCTGCCTGCTTTGATAAGATACAACAGTTTTCATTCTGACAGTATCAACCTGTTCTACAGAATATAGAGCCCCAGTGAGAATAGACCTTTAACAGGAATTTATATCCCAAGTCTGAAATGTGCACTTTGTCTGTTATGATCCCTGGGTGCCTGTTAAGGGATTACTTACATCTTAGTGTCCTAAGTTGCTTTCCACAAACAAATAAAACCTTTGAATCTGAGGTTCAAGGAATATGCACAGATGAAATGTAGTTTAACAGCTCTTTGGGGAGAAAGAGATAAGGTGGGAAAGTGAAGAATTGATGACCTATTAACTGTTTCAATTTCCCATCTTGAATTATTGACAACATGTGACATTACAACCTTACAAATTACTGTCAATAAATAGCTCGGAAAATATGACCTTTGCATTACAATTGGTCTCAATATGCCTTCCAGCTTATTAGAAACAGCTGCTCCTGGCATATTTTGTTGCAGCTGGAGTGGGTGAAGGAATGCAAGGAACTAAAGAACTTGTGTAATGAGGCAAATCTCTGGGTGATGGCTGAAATGTCTCTTGTTTGAGACTGGGCTCACTCCTCTGGAGTTTTGGGGTCATCTAATTTTCAGTGATAAAGACATCTAATTTATGAAGGTTAGTTGTCCTTATGTTCTGCCCTGCCTCTTTCTAGATCAAGTGATGATTCTGTTTGTAGATTCTAGAAAGTGCTATGTTACTTTTAATTCCTCCCACTTCCTTGACTGTGGTGACCAATGAGTGCAAGCTGAATGGTTGGTTTGTCTCATTTATTCATGGCAAAGCAAGTGCATTAAATTCTTGCTTTGTTTTGTTGTTCATGTGATTAACACAAACTAAAGTAAGTGTTGTGCTGAATTTGGCCCTGAGATTTCTGCTGATATGGGACAAGCTGCAAACACAAGGACTTGATTTTGCATCTTTTCGTCTTAGCGCTATTGAGGAGTAACGAGACACCAAATTAGTGCTGGCAGCCAGAAAACTCATAAGGCACTTTCTGAATCATAGGCCTGAGCCAAATTAATTTCTAGCTTAACTTCATTAACAAAGGGTCACTGTAAGATGAGACCTACCATGTTTGTTTACAGAGTGATGCGTTTTATTGTCATTTGCTAGTGTAAGATGCATAGGGAGTGCCAGAAGAGTGTTTTCAGGGGGAAAACTAGATGTCCTGAACACATGTAACAGAAGACTGCTGAATACAAATGACTTTTTGCACCAAGTTTGGGTTTTTTTGTCTCAGTTTCTGTGCAACATACATGTCTGTTAGTATAGTGTTGTTCACCACTGACCGAAAATCAGACAAAAAAGTGTGTTCCCATCTGTGGTGATGGAAAAAGACAGAAGGATTAGAGAAAGGAGAATAGAAAGCTTGAATTTGACTCATACCTTGTTAGAGAAAGGGTGGAAGTTGTGATTTAAAGTTAGAGCAGGTTAGAATCTTATGAAGTCTATCTCTCCATGCACTCAAGGACAGGGAAGAATGATTTCAAGACTTTCATCAGAGTAAGTATTCCCTCCCTGCCTTCTGTAAAAAAACTCTTTTAAACTTTGCATGCTTGACATGTGTAATAAAACCAACCTACAGTGCAGAGCTGTTATTAGAAGTGATCAGTTAATGTTTTCAGGCACTTTGGGGACCTAAAGATGAAAGACACTTATGGTCATAAGTTTCACTACCCCTACTGCCCCCCGATGAAAGTTTTAAAGGTTCAGTTTCTTCTCTAGGGTGAGAGGGAGGCAGTCTATTATTCAAGGATGTCATCCTTAACTCTCGTGTAGGTTCCTTGTGTCTGTGCAGCACCCCTCACTAATTCCATCAAGTAGTATCTTTTGCTTGTGACAGAGTGCTAAACAGTGATTTATTGCTTGAATACACATTGCATTCATGAAAGTAATTTGTTTAAATGGTAAAGTGCTAAATAAATTATTCATTGCATGCTAATTTTTCATTTTTATATTCTGTAGTGAGCTCCAGAATAACCAATCTGGGTATTGTATATACCACATGAAACCCAGTTTTCCTGTTGTGTGTATTCCTGCATACCCAGGCCTCCCGGAGCGAGGACATAGTTCCTTTCCCAAGGAAAGACCTAGTTTCAGCTCTTTATGATATTTTTCCTCTTCATTCTTTCTTCACACAGAGCTGTGTGAATTATATTCACGTAGAGGCTTGGATTGCTGGTTTGGGAAATACTGTGCGTGTTTGGAGTTTATGGGTATTTCTAAATCCTTCAGAAACTTCACGGTCTTAACCAGGGAGGCACTACCATAAATATAGCTTGCAAAGCAGAATCCTAATGGCTGAGCAGCATGTTTCCATGAAGTCTCTTCTTGCACGCTCCCTCTTTTTCTGCAAGTGTTGTATGCTGCTCTCTTTTAGCTGCCAGTGCATGTAAGTTCATGTGTCTGAGACTCAGCAGCAGCTAGTTTTTACTTGCAGATATACTTCAGAAATGGCTTCTCAGCACTTAAAATCTTTGTCCCTTGGCAAAGCCCAGAGCCTCCAGAATGTCTCAGTGTTTCAATAGCAAGCCCAAGAGCTGGCCAGGCACAGAAGAATTAGTGCTTTTCTGCGGTTGACCCTTTCACCCTTTCTTGGGTGTCCACTCTAAATCACTTGCAGTAACTGCATGTTTAAGCAAGAACTACTGATTGGCAGCGAATATAATAAAGTGTAAGAGAAGAAATTTGCTTCCAAGTAGTTTAGGGCTTCACCCTTCTCTGGTCTTAATTCTGAAATAATCCCCTAAAGGCCTATGTGGGTATTCAGTGAAATGAATAAACAGAAGACGTGCACAGAGCTCTCATGCTAATGGCTTTTAAGCGTCAATGCAATTATAGTGTGTAATCGATTCCCTCTATACTAACTTTTGTCTTCTGAAAAGAAACCTTGTCTCTGTCTTAACTGTTTGCCTTTGTATTAAAACATTTAAAGATAACAGGTGTTTTTTCCCCTGTGTTTTTCTCTTCTTTTACCTCTTCCCTGCCTATTTCTGCCACTGGAAGAAAATCTGTCATTACATTTATTTTGCAACCTGACTATCTCTGCTTTCTGTTTTTAATTAATTATTCACATGTAGAGCTGCTCAGAAATATTTCTGTGAAAGGGGAATTTGTGAAAATGGGTTTTGATGTTGGAAAAAGGGCTTGAAAGCAGGGAATAGGTCCTTTTCTGAGCCAGGAAAAGCCGTCACTCAGTATCCTGACCTTTGGGCTTTAGCTATTACAGAAACACAATTTTCTTCTCTGTGCATTGGTGGTGGTGGTATTTTAAATTCTTCTTAGACTGAGTAAATTTGTTTCATTCTGTTGACAAGCATGAAGGTTGGGGCTATCTTTAAAAGATTTGAGGGAGAGAGATGCCCCATTTGGGCTCTCTTCATTATAATTCATACTGCTGCCTCCTCTAAAAGTTGTCACCATGCCAGGGACCCCTGTAAGCTGAGTATAAAAGAAACTGCCATACATGTTGCTCTACTGATTGAATTATACAAGAGTAAGAAAGGAAATACTAGTATCCATGTTTGGCTAACACTGAATTGCCTGTCAGTGGTTTTTATAGATACCAAAAATAAACAGATTTAGACAAATTCATGAGGGCTGAAGCTACCTGTAGTTGCTATAAGAACAAAAGAATTGTCATACTTGGATATATTCCCTCTCTAGCAGAGGCTAAAACTGCATGCCTGGGAAAGCTTGCACAAACATTGTGCTAGATATATTTTCATTTAGTTGACCTTAGCGCACATCTCTTCCCTGAACTCCTATTTCTGCTTGAACTGATGTTGTTTTCAGTATCCAGAAAATGCGGTGGAAAGGAATTTTCCCACTCATGTAGATGTGGTATTTTGAACCTACCAGTTTCACTTGCTGTGCTGTGAATCAAAAATCAGTAAATAATCAATTTGGGACACTCGTGACTTTACAGATTTCTTTCATATCCCATTTGTTCTTTTTTGGATTGAAAGTTGGAGTAATTTCTCACTTAAAAAAAAAGGCCATTCCACATCTTTGATCATCCTTGCTTGCTTTCTCTGATCTTTTTATTAATAGGCATGATAGTAACAATAGTTTCTGAATTAGGAAGAGTATAATCTGCTTATTGCTGAAAATCAAAAAAGGGAAAGAATCCCTGCCTATGTAGGCAATTTTTAATGCTTTCTCCTTAAACATCTGCTATTGCCTCCTGTCACAGATGGGATACTGGGAAATATCAGACTTCTTTTATGTCCACTGACGGATGTAGAAAAATGACGGGATTTTTAGTTTACAGATTCTTCATAATAGGCTGTAGGGAGATGGGGTGTCGGTAATCTCGCTGTGTAACCATGTGGCTGTCCTTCTCTGTCATCATGCTTTTCTCCTTTTCCTTTGCTTGCTGATGTGTTTATATAATGAAGCAGTTGATCTGCAGTCTAGCCAGAAAGCAAATCAGAGTCTTCATGCATCCATAGTTCTTGGTACTTGCATAGTTGTTAGAGACCCTGATACTTGCTGACTGGTATAAAATTACTAAATAACAATAATACAAAGAATAAGGTTTGTACAAGTAATTTGCCTCAAACAATGAGTTCTCTGGAGTTTGTCTTTTTCTATTCATGAGCAGCCTGTAAAACTCTATCATGAATTATTCAGACTTATTTTTGAATTTATTTGAAAACATTTCCTCACAGAGAAGCCTCACCAAGCAGCTCACTGAGTATATTCCTGAGTTCTGGTTGTGTTCCCCTTTTTTTTTCCCACAGTCCTAAAGTTCTGTACTGTGTTGGGAAGGTATAGATGAAGAAGGGAACAGATAGGTGTTGCCCAATTATTTGTCATTGTTGATTGAATGGTGCATACTCTCAAACACGTCAGTCTAGCCCAAGAAACATGGTTTGTTAACACGTAATGCATAGGAAAGTCCTTTGGCTTCCTGCTCAATTATAGGAGACCAACAGGCTCGTGAAAACTTAATTTAGTGCTTCTTTGTTATTGACTTATGCTCCTGCTAAGTAGGAGATGGAGAGGATCTCTAGAGTTTAATAAGGGGTTCATGGATCACTGCACATTGAGGTGTACTTAAACTGTCTTGATTGTGGCTGGATATTTGTTTCTCTCTTCCCAATTAGAAGGCAATGTGACAGTTTTATCAGGAGAGTCTTGTAAAGGATAGCTACAGCATTACCATTTTTTATAAGGCTATATTTATTACAATAACTTATTAACAAAATATTGTTATATTGAAGACTGCTTGTGTTCTGTGCCTCTGTGAGACAGTCGCTATGCCTAAACATTTGCAGATCATGACAATGGAGCAAACAAACTGCACATGCAGTGTGTTGAGTCCCAGAAGCTCTGGATGTATTTATGTTGTATGCTCCCTGCATGGGTGGAGAGTGAAGATTTTTTTGTATTCCACCAGAGAGGGAAGACTGTCGTGACACCTCTTTCTCAAATTGTAGCACATCCTGAAGATCAGGTCATAGTGTTGAGTGTGTAGCTGACATATGAATGAAACGAGAGTCTTTATATCAATTCAGCACTAATGTCGGAGTTCATGAAGGCCCTAAGTTATCTATGACAGGGCTACAGAAATGATGGACAGGGGTGGAGCAGTTGATGTCATCTACCTGGACTTGTGCAAAGCATTCGACACTGTCCCACACGACATCATTGTCACTAAATTGGAGAGACATCAGTTTGATAGGTGGACCACTTGGTGGATAAAGAACTGGCTGGATGGCTGCACGCAAAGAGTTGTGGTCAATGGCTCAATGTCCAGCTGGAGACCAGTAACGAGTGGTGTCCCTCAGGGGTTGGTATTGGGACCGGTCTTGTTTAACATCTTTGTTGCTGACATGGCCTGAGTGTGCTCTCAGCAAGTTTGCCGATGAAACCAAGCTGTGTGGTTCGGTTGATACGCTGGAGGGAAGGAATTCCATCCAGAGGGACCTTGACACGCTTGTGAGTTGGGCTGATGCCAACTTCATGAAGTTTAACCATGCCAAGTGCAAGGTCCTACACCTGGGTGGGAGCAATCCCAGGTACAGCTACAGGTTGGGCAGAGAAGAGATTCAGAGCAGCCCTGAGGAGAAGGACTTGGAGATGTTGGTCGATGAGAAAATGAACATGAACTGGCTGTGGTGTGCGCTTACAGCCCAGAAAGCCAACCGTATCCTGGGCTGCATCAAAAGAAGTGTGACCAGCAGGTCAAAGGAGGTGATCCTGCCCCTCTAACTCTGCTCTTGTCAGACCTCACTTGGAGTATTGTGTGCAGTTCTGGTGTCCTCAACATAAAAAGGACATGGAACTGTTGGAACAAGTCCAGAGGAGGCCACGAGGATGATCAGGGGACTGGAGCACCTCCTGTATGAAGATAGGTTGAGAAAGTTGGGGTTTTTCAGCCTGGAGAAGAGAAGGCTGTGAGAAGACCTCATAGCAGCCTTCCAGTATCTGAAGGGGGCCTACAGGGATGCTAGGGAGGGACTCTTCATTAGGAACTGTAGCGATAGGACAAGGGGTAACGGGTGGAAAATTAAACAGGGGAGGTTTAGATTGGATATAAGGAAGAAATTGTTTACTGCGATGGTGCTGAGGCACTGTAATGGGTTGCCCAGGGAGGTTGTGAATGCTCCATCGCTGGCAGTGTTAAGAGCAGGTTGGATGAAGCCTTGAGTGATATGGTTTAGTGTGAGGTGTCCCTGCCCATGGCAGGGGGGTTGGAACTGGATGATCTTAAGGTCCTTTCCAACCCAAACTAGTCTATAATTCTATGCTGGAAACTGACATGCTCTTAAGGCTTGAGACATAGTCCATGGTGCTGTGTAAGAATTCAGGACAGAATGGCATCCTGAAAGCTTTCATTGGACTGCAGGGTGGTAGGGCTGGGGGAACAGCATGGAAATCATACCTTTTTCTTTTCCTGTGGGATTTCGGTGGTCGGAGAGGTGTCTGATCACTGTACTAACAGTCTACAGAAGAAGCTGATTCTCAGACTGATTCACAAAGCTGGTCTAAGTGGTTTGCAGGCAGGTATTAGAAATATTTTATCTATTTATTATTTCAAATGGTTTTGACAAAATGTTGAGCCAAGAGCAGTCTGTACACAAGTAATGTCAGCACACGTAATGTGAGCAGATTTTGTGCAAGCCGCTCAAGGAATCCTGTAGGACCAATCTTCCTGGCAGTTTTAGGTCAGTGTAGAGCTAACATTGTAAAAATCAGAGGCCTAGAAGTTGTAGGCAACACCTTTAAAAATATGTGTTCTTCTGTTTGAGAAATAAAGGTGAGACAATGTTTTTCATTTCATTACTATGCTGCTTCACAGCCCCTATTCTGACATTTAGAACAACATAATATGCATGTCTCTGTTCATTAAGTTCCTTCATTCTACGCAGTGACAGCCACAGAGAGGAAAAAAATAAAGAAACAATCTTAAACATGAACTAACCTTTGCAGGCTAAATAACAAAGAAATGAAAACAGCAAAGAAGAAATATGCTTTCTGAAAAAGTAAATATAACCACAATCGTTGACTTGCATAGGTTATTCAAATATCATTACAAAGGCGAAAAGAGAATACTGAACTCTGGGGCAGAAATAACTAGTTTTCTGCCCAGTGACTTGTTTGTTTTCCACATATATGTTTGAGGAGATCTGTTGCTAGTATTTGAAACACAGTAAATGACACAAGGAGGCTACTGAAACTAGACAGGCTTGAAGATGTTTGTGAACTGATATATGTTCACAAAAATGAGAGCGCTTCCTATAGTAAAGCCCTTTTGTGTTTTGGCAATAGGATGTCTGCACCAAGTAGAGACAGCTGAGCTATTACCCAACAGACTTGTGCACAAGTATGCTGCAGCATGGTGTCAAATATTAGCATGGAAGTGTTAAATGCTAAGATTTTATCCTACATTTACTAAGTAGAAAGGGTATAGCAATATTATTTGTGGCTCTAGATGTAGCTAGTCTGCAACTAACATATATATATGGATTGGTCCAGGGATGCCTCTGCAGAAGGATTGTTATTGCTACATCAAAAAATGTGATGGAATGCAGCCGGGTTCTTTCTCCCCATAAATTCCAAGACAGCTAGAGCACTTTAAGATTGTGTGGGTTTTAATGAAATTTCTGAGGGAATTAAAAGGAACAAGAAAGACATTTCAGCTCTCTGGAAGTGAAATATTTTGATTTCCCTTATTGGCACTTTCAATTTTTTGACTTTTCATGTTCTTTTGGGGATATCAATTACATTTTCTTTTTTTCCCCTTAAGCAAGGATGTTAAAATTCTCAATGGGTTTCTCTTTCATGGAAGTTTTGAGGTTTGGTATTTTACTCAGTTGTGAGAAAAAAAAATTGAGTAATTTGTGAAGAATTACCTCAGTCTGTTTGGCATCAGTAATTGCACACCGTGAATCTTAGTAGTCCACAAAATTAGCCTGATTCTAGTTTTTGGGTGTTACAGATGGGAAACCTGTTCCTTGATTTTTGTATGATATTCCGTGAGATTACATCAGCCAGTGGCAAAGAACAGGAGAAAAATATCCCACTGTTTTTCCTATTTATTCTTCCCAATTTCTATGCCTCCTATCTTCAGGTCTGCCTCAAAATTTACCAGATGTCAAAATATTCATTAGGGGACATATTAATTAGTTATTGACATCTCTGGTTCCTCTGGTAAACACAGAAGAGGGCCAAGAGAAGACAAGACTTGGAGAAAAATGTAAGTAACTGTCCAGTTGCTTTGTAGATCTAAAGGAGGCTCAAAGCCAAGGGTGTGCACAACTTCCATGTGATGTCTCCAAGAAGGCCTCCATGCAGGCTGGCACTGAACCTCATTGAATTCACTGCTACCTTTGATTGGAAAGAGTTGTTATTCAGAAGGGTTTTATGTGCACACCCTTTCCTCTTCCTTTTTCTCCCCATGTAATCTCTATTTATTTAAGTAGGGGATTTACAGACCAATTCAGGGGGTGCTGTGAGGGATGTCAGTGACACAGTTCTGTATCTGGAGCAGACAGCTGCCCTGCTGTCACTGATAAGCATTCCTGGGAGGGTGGAGATTGAAATTTAGCACTTCTAAAGCCCTAATTGGCACAAGCCTTCACGAAGCATATGTGCCCACTGCAGCTCTGCCATCTGATGTCTCAGCAGGTGGCTGGCACTTTGCATGTTGTCCGCCTCTTCAAAGAGGGACCCTCCAGGCTAGAAAGAAGCACCTCCGGGACAGCCATGGGATTCTGCGTTTTGGAGAGCGCAGGGGAGATATCTGTGTCAGAGAGATGGAACGCCTCTTCTATGAGGAACCGCTGAGAGAGTTGGGATTGTTCAACCTGGAGAGGAGATCACCAGGGAGACCTTTAATTCTTAGAAGGGACCTGTAAGAAAGATGGGGAAAGACTTTTTAGCTGGGCCTGTTGCGATAGGTTATGGGGTAATGTTTTAAACTAAAACAGGGGAGATTCAGGCTGGATGTGAGGAAAAAATTCTGTACAAGGAAGGTGGCAAAATACTGGAATAGGTTGGTTCTGAGCAACCTGATCTAGATGATGTCCTTGCTCGTTGCAGGGGTTTGGACTAGATGCCCTTTAAAGGTCCCTTCCAACCCAAACTATTCTATGATTCTATGTCAGGGTGCCCTGGGGAGCAGCAGAGATAGTGGCTGCTGTGTGAGCCCACCCTCATTGTAGCAGGGGATGCATGTTGTCCTCTGGGTCTGGCCAAAGCAGGGGCTGTTTTGGGGGGACATAATGCTTGGAGGATTGGAGTCACCGCATTGCCTTAGTTGCCACAGGGTGGGTGTTGCTGGGGGCATGGTGGGTCCAGGGCACGTGGAGGTGGCTTGCAGCTATGGGGCCATATGGCATGACTAACAGGGGCAAATGTGAGTGGGCCACTGAGGAAATCAGGACCTGAGAACATACTGGGGCATCATGGATGAGTTGAGGGCAGGTTCTGGTCACTGCTCAGGGAGCCTCAGGGCCACCCCCTGCACCGCCATGGCCAGGTCCCCCATGCATGTCGGGGTGAGGGGCAGCTGGGTTAACCCTTGCAGCCAGGGCTTGTCCCATGCCCAGCTAGGGAGTGGGGCAGGCTGCAGGGAACCATGGTGTTTGGGCACATCCCTGGGGATGCTCTTCCACAGTCTTAATTTCTTTGTGGGGTCATTTGTGCAGTGTCACTGAGAAGCAAAGTCAGGGTGTCTGCTCCGTGCCTTGTCTTCTGCCTGATGGGGTTTGCATTTTAATAGCCTGAGTTTGCAGCCAGTTATTTGTGGATAGCAGGATGAGTCTTATTTCAGACATAAAGGTTAAAATGGGAACAGCTAGTAAGGGAGGCTGTTTTTCTTCTGGTGATGGTTGGCCCTGGTAAAGCACTCTTTTTTTGTGGTGCCTTTCCTGTCTCCCCTATCAGCTGCATGTAATTTGTGCTCATGCAGATAAGAAATGCTTTGCGCTGCCTCTCTCCATGCTGTGAGTGATTTAACACAGTTGTGCTGCTGAAACAGATGTCTGTCAGATGTGTGTGCTCTGTCCCCTATACCTTTCTCTAATGCAGTAACTACATGCTTGCTTATGTTCTCAGCTCCCACATTGCCAAGCTTTTTCTGCTCTGTCTCACATGCTGAGCATAATTTGAAAGACACAGTTCCTGGAGTGACTGACTCGGGGCTATTGGTGTGTAAAAGGTAGGATAGCTTTTGCCTTTGGAAATGGCAGTTCTGAGTTCTGTTCCTATACCCCAGTGCAAGCAGCCACGTGGCTATTCCTCTGCCATGCTGGTGCCAGCTTGCACAGGGACTGAATTTCCTGCAGTCCTTTGCTTCTCTGCCAAATTGGTTGTAGTTGGCAATGTTGTCAAGGGAGCAGGGGGATGTGTATCTGTGAGCCTTATTTCTTAGGAACCCAGGCTGAAAATAAGAAGAGATACATAGATCATGGGTTTTGTCAGGTGAGAAGTGTTGCACTTCTAATTTACTGTGGTTTTAATGGGGTAGAGAGGAGGATAAGATATACAGTGATCAGGCAGGGAGAAATGCAAAATAAATTAGTAGCAATAGCAATGGTCTAGTAGTTTTTCCCAGATGTCGGAAGCCCATCATCTCAAACATCAGGAATTATTTTTCTAAGACATTAACAAAAGAGCAGGTTGAAATGTTTTGCTGGAAATTCTTTCTGCTAAAATTGCTTTCCTCCCTCTGGTAAGATAATTTTATTCTGGAAGTGTCTGTTTTGGCAGGAGGGAAAAGCTGTTTATCAAAAGAGCTAATAAACTCCTAAATGTAGAAACACTTTTCATGCTGACTAAATGTAAAACTTTTCGCTGAAGCTGTAGAAACATCAGTGGTTAGACACATTTGGAGGTCCCCAGTTCAACCACTTACTGAAAGCAGGGTTATCATAAACTATAGATTAGGTCTATATATATTACAATATTAGGTCTATATGTGTTATATAATAGATATTGCAGTAATTAGGTTTCTATATATTATAATATATATTACATATTAATATATATCACATATATTAGGTCTACTTTCAAGGATGGAGGCTTTACAGATGTTCTGGGTAACCTTATCCCAGTGTTCAACTGTTTTCCTTACAAATATTTTTTTTCCTGATGTCCAGTTGGAATCTTCAAGGCAAAAACTGGTGATTGTTTGCTTGTGTTATATCATCTGCTACAACCAAAAAGAGTTTGACTGGAGACACGATATGTGGGTTATCTGAACACCAGAGCTGTGAAGAAGATCAGCAGTTTCAGTACTTGTGAAACAGAGCAGAAAGTAATCACTATTTCTACTGCATGCAGCAGATCTCATCTTGTATCCTGAAACATTGTCTAGCATGTCAGCTCCTTTCCACTGCACTCTGCCTCCTGGGGTTAAGGGAAGAACCTGTTGGCTATATCATGCAGAGAAGCTGAGCAAGAAAAGGTCTGATTGGCTCAACTACATCTTTGCAAGTACTTCCCATATCAGTTTAGGCAAATGCTTTTAACAATTCATTCAATTATGTTAAGCACCCATTAAAGGAATCATAAACTCTCCCTGGGGTCATTTAGGTTCTATGAGATTGTAATTGTTTGAGACTAACCATGATTTCTTCTTTTGCCTTCAGGTGATTCTAATCCTGACAAAGCTGTATGACTACAACCTGGGAAGCATCACAGAGAGCTCTCTTTGGAGGTATGAAGACAAATTGAGTTAATAATTACCACCTTACTTAAATAGGAAGAGCCTGATACCATTCTTTTATTGAATTTAATTGGATTTTTAATAATGTGCCAGAAGGTTTGTAGCTAAATCCAATCTCTCTTACTTCTTTCATACTCAAGGACAAAGAGGATGAAGTTTGTCTTATTTCAGCTAGATAACATACTTCATGAATGGGCCATCATTTGATTTCCTCTTTTCCATCTTATTCAAAATCAAATCAGCCAATTGGTTTATCTTTAGGAGAGCTCAATGGCCTTAAGTCCTTTTTTATAATGAATCTTATGGTGTCTATTGTCCAGATGATCCTTATGAAAACTCCTGGCTCCTAAGACTAGGAGGATACTTGTGAGTGAATATTCAATGTCTGTTTATTTGGAATTGATAGTACTAGTACTAGATAATTGATTTTCATTTGTGTGATGTTGACTACTAAACTGATCTATAGAGAATGCCATAATACTTTCATGATTTTAAAACATATAATGCACTCTGTGAACCAAAGGAAAGAGCTGGGCTCTGGTCAATTCCTTCAGGCTTTTATTTGGATTCAATGAGAACAGATGGGGCCTGTTTTCATCTTTCTGATAAATGGATCTAACGGGTGTTTACTTCACACGTCCCTAGTGGTACTTTCATGAACTGTAAGGGATGAAAAAGGGTTTTTAGTGGTTCCATCTGTGAAACTTTGGAGGGAAATAATAGTTTTGTATGGAGGTGGACAGGCTGCTGTCTTTATACAAGAAAACTTTGGGTGTTTGAAACTAAAACTACTTGTTAGCTAGCTAACTTTTTGCTAGGATGAACTTGCTTTGGTAAGTTTGTTTAGGAAAGTTTGGGTTTTTTTGTTTTCAGGGAAGAATTTTGGGTTAGAAGTAAAACAAATAACCTTTCTGTTCATGGAACTGGTCAGGGGTTTAAGAGAATGACAGAGGAGGGATTTGACATGAAGTATATTCTAAACTTGAGCTAGTGTTGTACCTACTGGCCTGAAGAAATATAAAAACTCAAACAAAAAAGACCAAGAAAACAAAAATAAATAATTCCTTCCTCCTCTCCCTGCCCCCCCTCTGAACAGCAGCCAGAAAACACAGAAGTATTAGTATTTTGTGTATTTTGTGTGGTTGGATAAATGGTTTCTTGTCCTGCTGTAGGGGAAAAATCAGATCTTTCCATTTCAGATGCATTGCTGCTATGGCTAGACATCAAAAATGGTCCTAAAATAACAAATAAATAATGATCCTACCATCAAAAATGGTAGTTTTTTTCTACTGCCTTTGACTTTACTATGGTGTATACACCATAATAAAGGGTTTTTCAGGACTGTGGCTTTGGCAACATTTTTCTGAAGGGGGGGGTCACAATATGAAATATGCTTGGGTTTTGTTTGGGGTTTTGGGTTTGGTTTTTGAGTTTTTCATTTTTTTTTTTTTCTTTTCTTCTTACTCTTATTACCCTCAGTCATTTCACCCTGTGAAATATGTCTGCTTCATCAGTCATTGAGGAAGAAATGGCATTTCAGCATGTGGGGACACCTCCTTACCCATTGCTGATGGTGCTGAAGTACTATCTTACTCATGTGATATGTTGAGATATTTGTTTAGGACTGAGAACAAACAGATCAGAGTGGAAAACACACTTCTTGTGAGGTATATGAATATGGGCACAAAATTGTGCTGATAACTTGATGCTGTTGTCTTGTTTCAGAGCTAGTTTCTGTGAAGCATGCCACAATGTCATAAATTTTACCCAGATTAAAAGAGAAGGGACTAGGGATGTCACTGGAGGATGTACCAGAAGCTGGGGCCTTGGCAACATAGCAGTCCTAGAGCTAGTGGGTGTAATGCACTGTTCTGGACTTCATACAGTCCTAAGGTCAGAATGTGATTAATAACAGGAATAGCCTGATCTGTCTAGCCCAGTATCCTATTACCAAAAAGCAGTCCAAGAAAGAATATGTGAACGCAGTTATAATTGACACTTCTTCCTGATATTCTCCTAGCATTCATTCTCATGGTCAAAGTTGAGGGTCCTTCCTTAAATCTTCAGTTTACAGTCTCTCAGGGTCTGCATAATCTTTTAGATTTAAAACACAGCAGGGGATTAATACCCCATGAGCCGATATCTCTTGCAGTGTGTCAAAATCTTTAGTACCCATGACATCTTAGAGCAAGGAATTCTGTAGACTATTTGAGAAACCACTTGTAGTACTTTGACCCCATCAGTTTTACTCACTTGGTACACATCACATCAGGACTTGATTACGGTTGCATGGCCAACCATCCAGAATCCCTGGGCAAATGGGACTGGGAAATGTTGAAGGAGAACCAGGATAGCTAAATCAACTCATTTGTTTTTGCCATGTTCCATTATTCTTAATGTGCTCTTCAGTGCCCATGACTGGTCTGAAAGCTGCTAATGCACTTCATTGTCATTCCTTGATCCCGTTGCCTTACATATGCCTTAGGTGACTGTGTTCTGTCCCGAGTCTGGCTCTGCTGTAAGATCCCCACTTACCAGGTAGGTATGCCTTCAGGTTATAAATATCCCTATGAAGATTCCAGGACAGCTTCTCTGTTGTTAGTGTGATAGAAAGAAATGAGAAGATGGGCATATCTTGCCATTCAATGCACTTGACAGAGAGGTTATTAGCCGTTGCTCCTCCTGGCTGCTTAAGTGACATGTTAATTTAAATCTCCCTGCTTGTTTGAAAAGGATAGAAAAAAATAGAATTGAGAGAAGGGGAGAAACGTATCTTGCACTTTAATTTATTTCATGCCTCTAGGTTTGATTCTGGGGAATGGAAGAAAGCATGATCTCATGCTCTGAACTCTATTTCTTATGACAAGAGGCTTGTTTCTGAGGGATAGAGGAGAAAGACAGGTTGTTCTGCAGATACCCACAACTGAAATACCTGCCTTGAATATATGAAAAAGAAATACCACTTTTGCCTCCTGTGCTGAGTACATATTCAAAAGGTTGATGAATTATGAGGGATTCTTTAGAAGCATGTCACAGACTTGAGTCATTTATGCTATAGCTGGTTCTAAGTGCATCTGTCATGTGAAGGTGTAGTTGGGTGATTTAAGCAGTCTTGTTACTGCTGGGACTGTAACCATCTATATCACAGCTATGCCATCACCTACAAGATATGAGTTTGTCTTCTTTATAAACACACTACTACCTGCTCAGATGGCATTTCTTTGTAATTTTTCAGCCAGTTTAACTACAACTGGCTGCAGCTCTAATAGATGGAGATCTCCCTTCTAGAACTACCAATGAATTAAGAGACCACTAGCAACAGACATGAAAGGATGAACTACAGTAAAGAGAAAAGAGACAGGCAGAATCTATACAACCTTTTACAGTGATAAGGCTCTGTGCTTACCAAGCTTTGGATGGCAAGTGAGCTGCTGCTTCTGTGCGAGGTAAATGAGGTTTTGCATCAGATTAGGCCTGACTTTAACTACACTGTTATCCTCTCAGCAGACTATTTCCACAGTTTTAGTTGAGGACTTTTTATTATATTTTTGTTGTTCTTTTTATAGAAGAGAAAGAATATGGAGAAAAGATTGTCACTGAGCAATTAACTGACTGTACTAGATTTATTTCTCTTCCTCTCCTAAGTATCTCTCAGATCACAAAGAGGATTAAGCTGTAAGAGTTAGATGATCTTTACCACTAGAGTAAGATAAGCCTACATTCCTGATAAATACAAATGTCAGAATAGTGACTATGGTATCCAGGAGCTTCAGACAGCTGTGGGGGAGGACTAATCTTTCTTTCTGTTTGTGTAAATATGATGCTCTGGAAAGATGTGCATGCAGAAAGCTTTCCCTTAGGACCTTGAAAAGCTGACAAGTAATGAGTGCTGCCATTCACCTCTGCTTTCTTATAACTCTCTATTTGGTCAGTAATGAGTAATTTCATGGAACTTACTGTAAAAATAGCAATAATTAAATCTTGCTTTTCAGCCAGAAAGTAGGAAGATGTGGAGTTTGTTTGGTTTGAGAGCATTTATGTTTTAAATCATGATCTGTTGGTCTGTTAGTTTTGGAGATTATTGATGATACTTCAACTCCCCAGCACTGTGTCTGAGCTCCCCAGCTCAGGAGTGTTTAACACTTCCAGCTGGTCCTTCGCTGCTTCTGGTTTCTGCAATAAAGAAACTTTAGCACATATGCCATAAAGAAATCTCAAGGACTCCAAAAATTACCTGTGCTTTATATAGATCTAGCTTTCACTTCCCATATGTAAAGCAAGGAAGCAGAGAATGATAATAGTTGCCTTCCTCCTCCTTCCCCCACCTCCCCCAGAGAGCTTAGAATGGATTTAGCTAACTAGCACCTACAGTATTTTGAAGATTGGCTGGTGATAAATATTACAGATGTCACATCAAGATGAAAACTCTCAGAACTCCAAGACTCCGTTTCTAGTTTTTTCATGGTTTTTTTGTTTAACCTTGAACTAGTACTTTAATCCCTCCACCACTTTTATTCATTGCCACCTTCCAACACTACCACTTCACATCATCTTGCAACTCTGTCCCTTCAAGAAGTGCAATTGAGTACGTGTGCCAGAGAGGAATCCAAACCTTCGG
The DNA here is from genome assembly GCF_012275295.1 of Melopsittacus undulatus. Taxonomy (NCBI): domain Eukaryota; kingdom Metazoa; phylum Chordata; class Aves; order Psittaciformes; family Psittaculidae; genus Melopsittacus; species Melopsittacus undulatus. Next base: position 100,700,438 of record NC_047530.1, on the reverse strand, counting down.
AGTGTCGCTACCTCTCGGTATAGAAATAACCTTGTTTATTACAAGGCACAGTTTGATGAAATGCTGTCCTTATTGTGTCCTTATCCTCTTTCACTTTCAGCCACTGCTGTAGATGAGGTATTGGGCTAAGTCAGACCACAGTACTTGATACTAAGGTCTAGGTCTGTGAATTGGGTAGTCTCATAATCACCATTGATGGGTTTGCAGTAGTATGTTAGATAATGAAAAGCAGCAATGGAACCACAGGCATGTGTTCTTTTCTCTTGTACCTGCTCTAGAGATAGAAGCCTCAGGGAGAGAGGTAAGTGTAGATTGAGGACCATATCTGAATACAACTGTGCAGTATTAGCCATATGATCAGTTTGTTATCTTTCTCTCCTTTGAATCCTATTGTTTGAAAAACCTTGGCTGTGTGTATATGGTTATAAATACTACAGATGTTTTGAAGCCTCATATATTTAGGTTTCTGCATGCATTTTTTCTGGCTCCTTCATGTAAGAATGTCCTCTCTACAGATCAGAGCTACAGCCACTCATGTCATCTTCAGTATTACTGCGTTTGTGGAGATTTTCTTCTTTAGACTAAAGAGATAATGCAACAGGAGACTTGAAATATTGTCAGTATTTGCTTACTTCTTTTGTGGGAAATTTCCAGGGTACGTCTGTTATTGTATTCATTATTCTCCTGCAAGTTTTATCCTGGCTTCTTACTTCTATTTGGCAGATGGGCTGTTCTCAATTCACATTTATTTTCTACCTGCTGAGTCACATTAATAAGGTCATAACATGTGGCTTAGTGACACAGTGTGCTCTGCAACAGCAGATTAAGGTCTTTTAGCTGAAGTAGGTAGGAGAAGCAAATCCATATGAGAGGAACTGACAAAGTGAGGGGAAGGAAACTCTCATTAAGCACATTTTAACCAGCAGTTTTGTGGGAAAGTGGAACTTGACAAGGACTGTTTGAAAGGCTTTTATCTATAAATATGGTGTTTCAGTTGCGCAGTGTAAGTCGCTTTTCTTAACTGAGTATCAGAGCTTGATAAATGCTGCTACATTATCTCCTATGGGCATTTAGTGAAATCGTAACAATGACATTTCCTTTTGTCTTTTATTTTAATTTCTTTTTATTTTTGATCCTGCAAACATATGAACTACTGGCTGCTGTGTGTATAGATGCTGGAGGGTACCTGTGGGAGAGGGAAAGAATGAGTTTGCACACTCAGCTGTTCACGTAGGAAGCAGTATCTTTTTACGGTTTGATCGCAGCAGGAGATCTGCTTGCACTGGGAGCAGGTTTAGAACATGGATTTCATGCACTGATGGAGTGTGGAGCTGAGTGCAGCCTTTTTCTTGTGTGATGGGACATTCTTTTCAGCCATCAGGACCCAACGGGACCTCACAGTTTCTGTAGCTATAAGTTTTTTACATGAGAGGGCTCCTTTTACCTATGTGACTAACAGTAATAGAAACTTCTAGTACAGTCAACTCTTTCGGTTGATTGCCAAAGTTTCCTGGGATATTTGGCTTGCTCCAGTAAAATTAGGGAGGCTAAAACAACCAGCCAAGGAAAAAAAAAAACAAACCAAGGAAGGATACTTAAATGTCATTGAATTTTACTATATTCTTACCTTCCCTAAAGAATGAGGGTCAGTATAACCCTTGCATTTTGTGGCATAATGTGTTGTTTAATCAATCTCAAATAAGTTCTGTCTTGATGTGGCTTAAGAATCATACCCTGCTATTTGACAGTATTAGATTTGGTTGAGGATTTAGTAATGTGCTCCACATTTTCTAGTCTATGTGGATAAAATATACAGCACTAATGACAATGCAAATTTATTAAGCATATTAAAAATGAGTTCTCTGTTGCAGTCATGAAATGTAGGGGTGTTATCAAGTAAATAAAATAGAACCCAAATTCATTTTCTGCATGAAAAGCCATGTAAATTAACGTAATGAATATTAATGCTGACATATATTATCAATATACTGTAAATAACAGATGCACAATGTTCATGCCACTTTATGGACATACAGTATTTAAATGCAGTTTGTCATGCTTGTTCTGCAAATTAGAAGATGAACTTGCACATCTGTTTCCTAGACTGTACCTGCTTGCGCAGATGATATTGGTAAAACATAGCAGAACTTTCTCTCTTTACGGTCCATTGAGTTCATCTGTCTGCTGTGGCTACGTGAGAACTCCAGACAAGCTAGACTGGAGCTGATATATAAGAGGAAAGATAAACAACACAGCAGTTAGCTGTTCATAAACAGGAGGTAAACCATCCTTTATCTTCTCATATTTACGTCCCTTTTGTATCTATGCAGTCACCCTTCCTTTTGCAAAGCTGGGTAAAATTGTACTTATTTTTTTCAGAGGAATATATCCTTTGCTAATGTCAGAAAGGAAGGAATGTATTAGGGCTAAGCCTGGGTGGGCAAAAAACAGTTCCAGTTGAATGAGTTATACTAGCTTGGGATCTGAACCCTAAAGTCTGTAGAGTTGGGTTGCAAATATTTCTGCATTTACACCATGGGAATTATCCAGGTAAACATTCAAAGTTTATTGTCACTACAGAAAGAGACAGATGTGTCAGTAGGTCTCTTTTCAAGGACTTAGTGAAACACCTAGAAACTATGTGTTGTAAAAATGCATATTTAAATATATGCAATGGTATATTTGTTGTGTAGCATAAACTCACTTCTGTTTACACTAAAACATAGTGGCTTGTTTGGACATGTCCTTTTTTCTCTAACCTACCAAATAATAATTGGGTAAACCAGAAAAGGAGAAATAAAACCCACAATTAATCAGCTTGTGTCTTCCATAGTGACAGCAAAGCCAGCTTTTGAATGTGATCCTGCTGACAGCTCCTGTGCTTTGGAGTACAACGTTCTCAGCAGCAGAAGGTTTTTCTTTCTCATGTTAGAGCTTAGTGAGAGGAGGATAAAAGTAGGACATCAATGCATGAGTTGTTTGTTAGGAGGGCACAGAGTCCCTTAGGAAGTCCCCAGGGCTACTGGGTGAGATTCCAGATCTGTGTGTGTGTGCGCACCAGTATTATTAGTGAGAGCTATACTTTGCAGGGAGCTGGAACAATTAGGACAAAAAAAGTTCATTTTGCCTGTTGTCATTGGGATGTATTGCTGAAGACCTGTGTACTCAGCACTGAAAAGGTTTGTGCTTTGTATGGCAGGGACAGCTTGAGTGAGATTCAATTCCTGGTGAGCAAGAAATCAGTTTGCAGCTCGATTTCCCCTTATGAAGTTTTGGAGAAGGCGCGTGGGAGTTCAGGAACTTTTCTATCGTGGCTAGCAACCTCCTGCTGCTATTGCATTGAATCATTTCACTGCTGAGGTATGTGAAGTGGTGAGGGAAGATGTCCTGTCGATTATGAACATCAATTGTAATGCACTCTAAACTGATGCAGTGCTTTACCAATGGGAGGTAAAAAGCCTTCCTTCTCTCTTTCACCCATTATTTTCCCTTAACCCCCTAGCGAGTTTCTTCTATAAGGAAGTTGTGTGAATTTCCCTAGCACACATTTTAATATGTGCTGTCTAGTTGAGTGTGAAGATAAAACCTCTTTTCAATGATCTTGCAATCCTGATAGTGTGTCTATGAGAGATGTTGAGTTGAAAATTAATAGAGATTTAGAGATGACACATGTATTGTGTATCATACTATTTCGTAAGGAGAGATAGATTGATATATGATCTTCTCTCAAGGCAAAATTATTGCAGAAAGACAGTGTTCATTCTACTATTGTGCTTTTACTGCTGTATTTATACACATATCTGTGTATGAGTTCCCATCCATCTCCTTCAAGCCTGAGCTCTTGGAGTCAGGTGACTGCTCAGTCTCAGCTTTTCTGTGGTGGAAGAGAGCCCCATTTTCTGTCTCTCGCATAGTGAAGAGAAAAATGAATGGCTTAAACTGTTGTACAGATGGGAAAGCCCAAACAGAGAATCTTCACATTTGCTTCTTGAGAGCCAAGCAGAGCCTTGAGCCTGGTTTTCCTGCAGGCCAGCTGAATGTTGATTGTTGGCTTATGTGTTCATAGTTTCTAAAACCAAAACGACCAAGAAAAAACAAACTTCTTGCTCTTCTGCTGGTGAACAAAAGCTTTTGTTTTGTTTTCTTTGACTTCTGATAAAACTTGAAGGTTTTGCTCCTTGGTGGTGGTGATGGTACAAAGTTGTGCTCTCTCCTAAGGTGAAACAGGATGAGATGAGAAACCCCCTCAGAGTTAACTGTGAACCAGGTATGTTCCATATATAGGGAGAAATGCAGCTGGATGGAAAGGACACAGACACTAAAAGGCAGTCTGAGGAGATGGCAGGTTCCTTGTCATGTGTTAAAAGCTGCTGCTGATCTTGAGTCCCCAAGAGATTTTTTGCTAAGCTGCAGGCTTTAAAATCTGCACAGCACTCAGCTGCTAATCTGTTGGCCTCGTAACCTCTGGGGAGAAAGGGGCTGCAATCAAAATCAGTGTGGCATTGTCCTTTTACATTTGAATATAAAATCCATTTTAAATAAGCTAAAAGGGAAACAAGAAGTGCTAAATAACCTTTCTGTAAGACAGGAGGATGAAAGGAATCTGTAGACAGGTCTAAGCTCTCATTGTGCTTTACCAAGTCACGGTGTTCTTACTGATAGCTCGGGTATGTTTACATTGTCCCAGGCTGTCTCAGCTCCAAATGATCAGTCTGGGTGGCTGAAAATCACACATTTTTGGTCTCTTCTATTTCTTTCCTTGCTTGTAGGAAGCAGCATGTCTTCTGTTTAGTGCTGTGGAATGAGAACCGCTGATGCAAGCTCTAGCCTTCCTACATACAGCTTTAGACAAACTTCTTCACCGTTGCATGGGTGTGTAATGGGGTTCTGCTACTTGTCCACCTGTAGTAAATGGATAAAACTGGCTAATAGAATCAGTCCTGGAGAGTTAGTGGAAACACACCTGTACAAGCCTACAGTCTCTATTCATTGCTGAAGCCTAACAGAGGTTTGGCCTATGCTTTGCCAAGTGACTGGTATATTCTCATTCGGTACTGAACAGGACCTAGAGAAACTCTTGGATATCTTTGTAGGCAAGGTGGTTTGTCATCTTTGGGTCAACATATGGTATATTTAGTTTGGATTTTGTCTGAAAAGACTTTAATCCTTGGATAATGGTAAAAAATGAGATTCAAAACTATTCTTTTTAAATAGCCAGTACTCCTTCCAAGGAAGGAAAAGCAACAGGGGCGTTTTAGGGCCATAGACTGTGTAGCATTGTTGGGAAGAGCTACTAGGTGGGAAAAGCAATCATTGCATTTTTATTAATTTCTCTTTTAACAGTCATTTCTTTATGAAGATATGAAACAACATTTAACTAATTGTAACTTCTCAGCTCCTCTGTTCTTGTTTTTTCTGGAGTGTGAGAGAGGTAGAACTACAATGTTTTTTCTTTCTTCATCTGTGGCACCTCAGCCTAAATGGAAGCAACACAGTGCCCCATAAATGGCAGCTAGACATCTATTACCAGTATTAAACTCCCAGTACAAAACCTACTACCTTTGGGATAAATTGTCTTTCTTGCCCCACTAAAGAAAACAGTTTATGCCCTGAAACATGAGTTCTGATGGTGAGTTGCTGTATTAACATTAATACCTACTTAAAAATGTAAGTTTTATAAATATATTATAGGCTATTAGATTATTGTCCCTTTCCAGTAAGCGCATCTGTGGCTTGCAAGAGCCTGACCTCCTTTTTCTAGGAGCAGCGTGGACTGACTACTGGCATTGTGGAAATATAATTTCTCTTCGCTTCCGTGCCAATGCTCTAGTGACGATGTGCTCTCTTGTTACGAGGCAGCATACAATTTAGAGGCTAGTCACGATGAAGGTAGTAAGAAAGAAAGTCAGACCTCAGTAAATTTCCTTTCTAAGTGTTCCCTTTTCAAAGGTAAATGGTCTTATTCTTTGTAATCTCTCTTTGTATGTTAACAGCTTTCCCAATGCTAACTCTTTTGTAAGAAAAGCACATTACAATCCCAGTCTGCTTTATCTCTGGTAAAGGAGCCAGAGGAGGAGGAAGAAGCCAATATATTTTTTCATTTTTAAACTCCACCAGCTACTCAGCACACATGAACTGTAAATTCAAGATGTGGATGCTACTCAAAAGAAGCAAGTGTGATGTCACAAGTGTTTTAATAGCGTTTGATTTATTCCCTTAAGTGCTTTATTAAGATGATGCACAACAGCATTTGGAAGCCAAATGCAGTCTTAGTAGAGTCTTGGAGGAGTTATTTTCGATCTCCTGACTTTTCTTCCTCAACACAGTAATTTGCTTGACTGTGACAGAAGGGCTCTGGATCCAGAAAGGATTGTACTTCTTGTTTAGTGTTTCTTTGTGAGTTAATCAGCCCAGTTTGTGATCTGAGTGAGTAGGGGTATGAATGAACTCACTGTGATATGAGAGCTGCATGGTTCAGAAAGCAGGATACTGACTGGGGTTGGGAGATTTGTGTTCTGTCACTTGTATGGGCTTGTGGCTCGTAGATGGTGAAATATTTGTTTAGGCATAATGAAAAATCAGCAAATTCATGTGTATCAAAAGTCAGCTGCAAGGATTCCTTTCCTAGCAAGATATTTCTAATGTCATTCTACAAGGTTAGTTTTAGGTACAGTGATATAGGGCATTTTTGCCATTAGTCTAGTGATAAATCTGGTATAATTTCCAGGTTTTAAGACAGGTAGGGTAGTGAATCAAAAAGGGACCTGAGGGTAGTCACAGTGAGCAAATGGATTATGTGGTAAGCTAGGCTCATTTGAAGAAATGCATTTTAGTCTAGAAAAGCATAATAGTAGGACAAAGGCTGAAGGTTGTACTTACAGGACTATATGCTGTCTTGTTACAATGTGGAGAAGAGCTGTAATTGAACAGCGTGTAGGAGCTGGAACAGACAAAGAACTGGACTTTACGTCCCATTATGAAGGGGCCAAAATGTACTGATTTGATTGATAACTATGTAAGCTGAGGAGCCAGGAATTATTTAGTTTTTCTTTTTTTAATTAAAACTATGAAATGTTTATTTTAAGATAGTTTTGGCACAAAGATCTTTCTGTGATAACATACAGTTTTTAGCAAAACTCTACACCCAGGATGTGGTTTCTGGGCAGAATTGAAAAAGAAATGAAAAGTGCAACAGTGCATTGCACTGCTTAGGATGCTTCTGTGCTCCAGAAACAATCTAAATATGCCTATGAAGGATGCTATCTGTGGACCACGTAGTTACAGAATCCCAACTGTTGGATGCTGGAAAGTGTTTGGAGGAAATACTAATTCACGCTTCCCTCATTTTCACACAGGTATCTGTTGTCAACCATCTTCAGGGACAGGTGCTGAGCTAAATGAACTTGTGCTCTGACACAAGATGCCCACCCTGATGATGTGGTAGAACAGAGCTCTGTATAGGTAAATGTACACATTGGAAGCATTGCTATTGTGATGTAGTTACACCTCATAGCTAAACTTGATCACTTTCATTTTGCAATTAATTTTACATAAATTAATTCCAAATTATTCAATTCAGCACAAGGCTAACTTGGTGATTTGAATTAAAGAATAGACATAATGTTAAGGTCATGCACATCACAGATTCTTAAAATTGCGAGTGAACCAAGCTTGGTGTCTTTAAGAGTAAATAGACTTGGAAGGTGAAACAAAGGAAAAAAAAAACCCATCACAAATGGGTGCAATAAGGTGGACAAAAGATTACTCAGACCAGATAAAAATGACAAGTACTGACATGAGATGGGGGGGGCAATCTAGTTTCTGAAGCAAGGATTGTATATGGTTAAGATTAGAGGGGTTGCATGGGGAGTCAGATCTTCTGCTTGTAGAAACTGTTATGCATTCACTCACTGAATCAGACTGTACCACTTTCTACTAGCTGTTGATCTGCTCCAGAAATGAATTCTGGGCACTCACATAACCAGCATCCCCCTCTCTTGTTAGGCTTTTCTTATTATTATTTTGAAATCTGCTATTATGGCTTTGTGTTTTGATAATGCTATAAAGCTAAGTAAAGAGAAAAGATGGTTGAAAATACAGTAAGTGTAGCTATAAAGTCTACTGAGTCTATGTCCCATTAGAAAGTAATGGTCAGTACTGTAATAAGTACTGACCATTGTCCAGCCCTTCTATTAACATAATTAAAAAGGCATTGTTTGGCAGTTGACTTCTCTTGTGTTCACAGTTGCTCCTTATTGCTTCAGAAGAAACATGCTGAGTCAATTGTTTTAGAGAGAAGATGGAATAAACCTTTCAGAGTGAACAAGGCTTGTTAGTTTGCAGAATTTCAGTTTAAATTGCTTGAAAAGAACTAGTATTGAGATATAATAGCCTAGCTTTGTGTGTGTGGAGTAACTCCTAGAATGCTGTTTAGTGCCCTGAAAAAAGGGGGGTAATGTGGGGTGTTCTGGTATGGGAGAAAACAAAAGATCTAGAATTGTTCATTAAATGGATTCCTGTGACAGAGGAGCTGCATGTTGCAACTTTCTTCAAAACCAAATCCAAATATCCAAGTATATGTCATTTAGCTGAGGTAAGGTCTGAGGCTATTTACTCCTGTTGCCACAGCTAGCACTCTACCCTTTTTTATTATAAGTAATTGCATCAAGTCAGTAAGAATTGAACATTGAACAAGGGAGGAAGGTAATTTCAGTTGTATGAAGGGCTATTTTGAACCAAATCAGAGACTGGTTAGACCCAGTACCTTGTCTTCAATGTAAACCTGCAGTAGATAAGTGTGTAGATAAGAACAAGGCCAAATGTGTTACTTTCCTGATACAGCCTTCCAGCTAATACTGACTTCTGGCTCCAGGACTTTATAAAACAGAAGAAGTGCTTAATAGGGGTATTTACTAGCCCTTGGTGGGTGTGTTTATGGGGGGGGGTTATTTTTCCTTCTTAAGAATATATCCATCATTGGAAGCAATACAGACTTGGTGGACAGCTGAAAAGCACCAGGTGGTGGGTGGCATGTGTCAACTGCAGTGACAGCTGAATTAATGCTTGAGAAGTGAGAAGTCTTCTCTGCCTTTAGCAGTCCTGTTTCTTTTCCTCTCACCTCTTTATATATGTGCTTCCTGCTGTGTGATGAAAGCAAAGTCACACAGCTGTATTTTATCTTATAAAATGAACTGGCTACTCACTGTGTTGGATAGAGTACCCTATGGAAGTGAAAAAGAAGTAAATGACACAAATTTGCACTTGTGTGTAGCCTTTAGGGCACAGAACTCCATATGGCAGATGGAGAACAGAGTGTCTTTGAGTTTTATTGATTGCTCTTTAAGCATTGCCTTATCCTCTTAATGAATGGAGAGGGTAAAGGAGATAACTTTGGAAAACTCCATTAGGTAGTAAGAAAAAAAAATCTGGTTTTTTAGTAAGCTTGTGCCGTACTGATTTGTACCATGATGCCTATTAGAAAAAGGAGGTGTGGAAGAATAAAGCACCAGTGATCTTCAGCTGTGTATTGCTTCCAGGCTGGCCATATTGTTTCTACTGTCTCAAATATTTTTATCTACAGAGAGATGGCAGTGACTTTGACTCTGAAGACCCAGCTGGTTGGAATACATGATACACCAGTGACTCCTATTTAGTTGGTGTGCTTGAACCTACAATAGGGATGTTATTGGCTTGTTACTTAATTTAATTTTCTGAATTAACCTAGTGGTGACTGCCTCGCCTTCTTCCGCATGAACGTTGCTATAGAGAATTGAACCTACCTCCTCCTTCCCTGTTTGATGGATCTGATTACCCATGAGAGAGAGCCCCCCCAAAAGTACCTGTAAAAATCTTGGTCAGAAAGGAAAAGGCAGAGGGAATGTAGATTCTAGCAAGCTGTGTCTTTTCTGTTGTGGGAAAGAAATCTGAAAGGCAGCTTCTGTATGTCCTAGGCATTCACCACCTGACAGGATGAGTCAGTCTCTACTGACAGCAAGGTGTCTTTTCAGTGATGGAGGAAAAAGTTGGGGAAAAGGGGAATCATGTAGTTATTGATAGTACTACTTTTAGTGGCTCCAGATAATGTCATGCATGGGATGATGCCAACTCTTATTCTGTCTCCTGCCCTTGTGTGGCAACCCCCCTCCCTCCTTAAAGATTGAGCATTGACACCTGTGCTAGTGACTTTAAGTATCTAGGTTTGATGGAGGGATTTCTGTTACTTTGGACAACCCAGAAAAGTTATAGTTCAGTCTGGCACATAGGGAAATTACATGAGATGTGTGGGGTAGATCTAACTGCATAATTCCATTCATTTTGACACCTGTTTTATTTCACATAGAAACTGATGTCTTCCAGCTGCATTTAATGAGCTCATATCCATCCAGAAGGGGGAAAGGATGCCGAGTGAATCACCAACATCTCAGATGCCTTAGAGCCTTAATTTTCATGTGTATTTGGCCTACACTTGACAGTCATCATGTACCTGCCTTAACAATATCCCCCTGGGCATTGACATCCTGTCCTCCCACATAGGTTTGTCCCTTCCTTTCCTTTCTAAAGTGCTGTTTCTCTGGACTCCCTGTTTCGTCACTTCCTTTGTTAGCTTAAAGAACTTTTAAGTCTTATTCTGAAAGCTTCATAATACATTTATATTTTCTCATGGAATATCACATAAGAGCTCAGAACTTTTCTGAATGCATGTGTCATAAACATTTGTCTTCTCAATCACTAAACCTCTAACAGGCTTTTATGTAATTATATATGATAATTATACAGACTCTCCTGTAAGCTGTCATTAAGTCTGTTGAAAGGCTTGTACAGATTTCAGTAAGCCTTCATTACCAGGTTTTCCTATCCAAAGAGACAGAATGTTCTTTTCTGCTCTTTTTTGTCTTTTCTATACCATAGTAAGTACACAAAGCTGTTATAAATTGAATAAGTATTTGTAAAATGGTATACTCCTTTCTCTCTGTAGCTCCTGTGAAAGCAGCCCTTGTACTAGTACTCTTGCAGCAGACTATCACACAAATTGGGCAGATACAGCAGGTGAGCCCAATGCAGTGGTGAAGGAGGGATTGCTGGCACATGAAGCAATGACTCAGAGCTTGCAGCCCTATTTCTTGGAGGAGTTACTACCATCTACTGTTGGCATCTGAATCCCAGGAAAGATTTGAGGTATGTGAAGAGGTGCTAAAGTTAATAACAGAGATTAGTGGCCTCAGAGTGGATAATCAAACTCAGTTGCCTCACTAACATGAATAGATTATTGTCCAAGGGATTGGAGATGCTAAGGCAGAGGTAAATTCTAAGGAAGAATTTGACAAAGGCTAAAGGACCTTTCTTTTCTTTTTCTTCTTTTAAAATATCTGATTGGCAGCTGCTGTGCTGTGTGAGATCAAGTGGGTTCAGGTGGCTGCACTTGATCAATGGCCAGCTAAGGCTGTTGTCCTTGCTGATGGCTTTGGAATCACCATGCCCTTTCTGGGAGACGAAAGGGAGAAAAAAATTCACCAGGCATCCCAACATTAACAGACAAGCCTAGCTCTTGGTCTTCAGCAGGAGGGGGCCATGGCCTCTCTCTTGATCTGTGGTTCTGTGTAGTGGGTGCAGGTGGTTGTCCTGATTTTTAAGTCACCAGCTGTGCGGCTGTAACATTGCTGTACTGCTGTGGCAGAGACCTGTGGGTGGGAGATGAATCCCATCTGTAAAAAGCGGAAGCTTACTGCTGCTAATTCACTGAGCTCACAGAGCAGTGCTTGGAAACTCAGCTATTTCTTGAATATTGCTCTGTAATGTCTAAATGAAAAAAAAACAAAAAACAAAAGAGAAAGGTAGGATAAACTGCCAAGACGCCAAGATTCTCTGTAGGAACAAGGCTGGCAGCATAAGTTTTATAATGACAGAATCCTTCAAAAATGGAGTAGTTACACTCAAGAAACTCAATTTGCTGGCCTCTGAATTGGACAGGACTATCAACTGAGTTAGTGCCCAGTGATACAGTAAGGAGTGCTGTAGTTAGTGTTGCCTTTCTGCCAGAGTCACAAGTAGACAAGTAATAATGTCTTCATTCAGCATAAAAAGACTGCTCATTAGTTGAAATAATAGACTAGGAGTGGGTTTGTCTGAAGATAAAGAACAGAGAGACAGTCCCCAGGCAGGAGTGTATATGATTTACTTAGTGTTTGTGTTTCAGCACTGTCATTTGCTGTATTCAGGCTGACTTTCTGGTATTAATAATTTATTATGCTTAGTAGCTAGTGCTTCCCCTACAGTAGACTCTTTACTATGGAGTTGCCCACCAGTGCTGCAGAGTGGATGGTCTTAATCAATTGCCACAAGAATCGCTTCTGTCTGTCTTCACTCCTAATTTTCTAAAGCAAACTTTACTCTTAGCTGCTGCTTCACTTCCTGAGCCGTTTTAGTCCGTCAGCCAAAGACTTTTATTCTGGCAGGTCCCAAAGGTGTGGTTTCTTAATTCCCAGGTTCATTTTGAAATAATTCCCCAGCTGGTACCAATCACTGGTGTGCTGATTAGCTGGTATGACAACTATGTCTAATTAGCTAAGCTGGTATCCTCTGTCCTGAATACCCAAAGGAGATGTTTTATTTGAAGGTTTTATTTAGATGAGCTAGGAGTTAATCATTATGCAGAAGTCCAGTGGCTGTGAGGGCAGTTCAGCCTCTGATCTAGCTCAATAGCTTTGATTCCTGGAGGCAGAAGAGGCTTTGTGTTTCAGGGTGACAGTGTGAGTTTTCCATTTGTCCCTCTCTTTTTCCCTACAGAATAAGGTGACTTTTCCTGCTTGCTTTAACATAGCCCTCAGAAGATACATTTGTGTTCTTTCAGGCTCAAATGCAGAGATGCAACAGTGGGCATTTTGCCCTGGTTGTAAATTTTGTTTGGCTAGTTGAGCAACATCACATTTAGGAATGGTGACATGAGTTAAGTATATCCTTCCCTCTGAAGAGAAACTCAGTAAAGCAGAACTGGGACCTAATGCACATAAAGTCCCAAAGGACTGTAAATGTCTGGAATGTAGAAGCAGGAATATAAGAGTTTCATGGTCCCAATGCTAGATGTATTTCCAATACTGGCCAGGAAGAGCTCCCAGCGCTGATGCTGCATATGCCCTGCAGAATTCAATTATCTTCCTGAGTCTTGGCCAAAATACAGTTTTTGTTCTTCCATGCTTATTAATGTGGCTGAAGAAATTTGGTAAAATGTGGATACTTTTCTTTTGCTGTCTGTAAACTATTGGTGAACACAAAGATAAACTTCCTTAAAATTATGATCGTAAGATCCTTTCCAACCCTTAACTATTCTATGATTCTAAAATTAAGGTTCTTTTGTTTAAACAGTAAGAGGAAATGTTTAGAAAGTATATTGTAAATCTTAATTTGATTAAGAACATTTTGGAGCGTGCAATTGCTCTCACTCTCTACTCTCCATCACTGACAAAACCATAAAGCCAGTCTTGGGACACTAGTCCCTTTGGTGGTGGTCCTTTGCAGGGTTTAGAAGTGTTTGTCCTACTTACATGCCTTCTTGAGGCATTTTCAGAGTCTCTTGCAGACCTCTTCATCAGGATCAAGGTCAAAGCACTTCCTCTACCTGATTCTGTCAATGATTCTTAAGCGCAATTAAAGAAGTAGTTTTTCCTGAGCCATCTTTCCTCTTCAGGAGCAGCTTCCCTCTTAAATACCGCTAGTCTGTTCTTACAGCAAGCACCCCACAAACCAAGCCAGAGCAAAGTATGACAGAACAGCCCCACATCTAGTCTATCTTCTGTACTTCAATTTGAAATTATTAGCAGCTCAGGAATCCACTTAAATGTGTAGTTTTTTAAACTATTAATAACTTTAGGATATTCCCATTAAGTCTTAACATGAAATAAAATAACAAAAGAATCACAGGAGCTTTATTGCATTCTCAAACAGTTCTGTTTTACTTTCATAAATAAAACATTTCTACAAAAATATACTTATTTTAGTATATTCTCACACTGCCACCCGGTCTGAGTTTCATGACTCTCAGCAACCTCACACAGTGTTGATAACTTCATGGGACCACTGCTGTGCTGTGCCTGAATGAGTCAGTTTTCCATTTTCAAAATAGCTTTGCTAATTTCCTGCAACCACCCATTTCTCATATAAAACCTGCCTTACTTCCTGAGGTTTGTCATGGTCCTACATCAGAGCCATAGTTGCCTCTGATACAACTCTGAGGCAAAAAAAACCTATTATCTTCAACTACTGTTTCCAATCACCTGACCTAAATGATTCTGTAGATATAAGGGCTTTCTTTGCAGAGCCTCTTTGTAGGTTTTGTTTGTTGATCCTCTGCAATAAAGCTGGAAGAGTCAGTCCAGTTTTAGCTGTACCCTGCACTTGATTTTTATTATCTGTATCTTGCTGATTGTTGAGATTATCCAAGCTATTCCTTTTCCTTCCATTTTATGGACCAGTAAATCCTTTTTGTTACACTGGTAATGTGCAGAGTTTCATTTTTATTTTAATGAACTGCTGCTGGGAGAGTCCTTCCCTTTTTGAACCCAATCACTTTGTCAGCTTGATTAGTCAAACTGCTGGTGAATCTATTTCTTTCCTCCATAATCATGAGTGTAGTTGAATTATTAAACAACTCTTTGCCCTACACGCAAGCGGAGTTTGAAAGCTGAAGGAGAGCATCACCCACAATGATTAGTAGTATAGTAGTTCAGAGAGCCCTCTTCAGATGGAAGAGGCTCCTAAACTGAAATTCTGCATCATTCAAGAATGACTATCTCAGTGTCTGCCTTGCCCTAAAAGAGGATTTGATTGAAACTAATTTCAGTGTATTGGTGGTTGCTGCAATAACAGCCCCAACTGTTGTTTTCATGCTCAGAGAGCTACTAGTGCATCAGTACTTTACCTGATTATTTTGCTGTATGCTGTCTTCTCCTTCCACCAAAGCACCTTTCAGATCTCAGGTGGCTATCTTCCCAGAACTAATCTGATCTTTCTGATGTTCTGCCAGGAATTTCCATTCAGAAGTCTTTCTGAAAAGTTTTGCTTTGGCAGGTTGGCATTTTCTAAAGCAAAAATATGTGTCTGAAATGTTTCAAAGTTTACTGAATTGAGTTTCAGTTTTATCCATGAGCTTTCAGTGTGTGTGGGGCTTGGTTTTTGTTTTGGTGTTTTGGGTTTTTTTGTTTGCTTGCTTGTTTTTCCCACCCACAGATTCTAGGCAGATGCACAAGTGTCTGAGGTAATGAAGATTGTTCAGGCGTTGACTGTACATACGTCAAAGTACCTGCCACATTCAGGACCTGCGATAGTGCTGCAATGAAGCCTTTTAGTAAAGAAAATATCTTGTAGAAGAGCTGTCTGGATGAATGCTACAGGGCACTTGTCTGGGTGAATGCTACAGTCTTCCTAGGCTGGAGGCAGGACCAACTCCAGCTATCGGGGAATTGGGCTATTACTGAGAGTGCCACCAAGATAGGACAAAGGGCAATGGGTGTAAACTGGAGCATAGAAGGTTCCACGTTAACATCAGGAAGAACTTCTTTACTGTAAGAGTGACAGAGCACTGGAACAGGTTGCCCAGGGGGGTTGTGGAGTCTCCTACCTTGGAGATATTCAAGGCCCGACTGGACAAATTCCTGTGTGATGTACTCTAGGTTACCCTGCTCTTGCAGGCGGGTTGGACTAGATGGTCTTTCGAGGTCCCTTCCAGCCCTTGGGATTCTGTGATTACAGGTATCATCACCTCTCTGCTTAACATGCCTCTGTCCTGGAATGCTGAACTGCCTCTGACAGGCACAGGAGCAATAAATAATAAATCCTCATGAGACAAATACATGATAACCCATTCCTGTAGCACTCAAGGTTGTTCACATTTCGTTCCTGTGCTGCAGCAATTAGAAGTGGGAAGTCTGACTTGTCAGTGGCTTGCCTAAACACTCCAGCTCTGCCTTCGCTACTTTCTATGGTGTGGTCTGGTTCCAGTCCTTCAACAGCAGGGCAGGAATATGTCAGTTTTGACAATGTGAGTGAGCAGCCTTTGGGCTGGCTGTGTAGGGAGGCATCAGTGAACTTTTTCCCTTGGGCATCTGATACTTTTCTCTTTTGATTGGCATGCTTCTGCTGAAGCTGGCTGGGAAAGTGTTTGCCTTCGATATAAGTGGAGCAAATTCTAATTTGTCTGGAATGGGCCCTCCTGTTAAATGTTAAACTGACCTTTTCAAGAGAAATTTACTTGATAATTCTAAGTGAAGCCCTGCTTAAAGCTAGACCTGTCACTACAACATGATTAAATTCACTTAAATGTACATCAGTTGCACATATTATTAATGGAAATTGAAACCAGCCTAAATGGTAACCATAAATTTTAAAACAGGGGGAAAAGGATGGAGATAGAAAAAAACCCCACAGATGATGTGAAGGCTAAGGTGCCTTATTCACCCAAAGATTAGATGGGCTGAACAAGGAACTTTATTTTGAAGTAGTGAAAAAAATCACTGTAATATTTTTTATGTATTTACCAAGCTCTAATTCTAATCCACCAAAGAAGGGGAATTCAGTGCCTTTTGGCAGGGGTTTGATCTGTGAAGACTTGAATAAACTGGTCACAGTTTCTGGTCTTATTTCACCTGCTACTAGACATTTAAGCAACAAATCCTCAGATTTCTGGCAGTCCGTTTGATAGATGGTGGAAGAATGTGTGTGTAGATAGTGTTGAAAGTGGGATTTTGGGCATACCTGTGATACAGGAATGTCTGCTCCCTCGTTGATTGGCACATTTAAAATCTTGCACTTGTTCTTGCTTCATTTCCCTTCCCCACCATCCAGCATGACAGTTCCAGTGACTGGCTATTGTGTCTGGCTGTTACTTAAAGTGTCTGTTCTAATTGGGCCCTCCTAATAATTCAAAACTAAATTGAAGACCTGCCACTTATGGGCATTTATCAGTAGCTTTCCATCAAGCTGAAGGACAGGACTTGGAAGGCATCTTCCAGACAAATGTCCAGGGACATATGAAGGTCCTTTTTGAGTGTGTTGTCTTTATGTAGCTGCTTGAACTTTGTCGGTCAAAGTGCAAAATTGATCCTTTTGTAATTAATAACTCTTATTCTACCAGACCTGGCTTCCACACAGGTGAATTAGCATGTTTTTTTCCAACTGTTTCAGGATATAGACTACTTGCATGTGGTGTTAATAGTGCTCCATAAATACAGCCAGGTAAGCTGAGGGCTAGGAGCCAAGTAGGCTGCACTGCCCACAGCTTGTAAGTGAACACTAAGATCTCATGTGTGTCCACTGTATGATGGATAATTTTCTTTTCCATTAATGCTACCTCTACTTGCTATGATAACAATATGGGTGAGCATGTGTAATGTATATACCACCACCTGTCTGCTGTCCAGTATGGGACATGTACTGCAGCCTGTTTGAGTCCTTTGCACTAGCAGTTGCATGATTGTCTTAGCACAAAGCAGTAGTATATCTGGAAATGATGGATTCTGGTGGATGTAAATTGTGGTATTACACATAAATTTGGGGGTGTATGTGGCTTTTGTGGTCATGTGTGAGATTTGGGGGTCAGTGTAGCTGAAATTTGCTGACTTTCTGAGCACGTTGGATACCCTTTTTTTAAGGGAATTAGTGGTGGCTGAGGATGATAGGTCTATTATTATAAGAAGGTAGAAGGCCTTCACAGGTACTTGGCTGAATTCCTGTTGCAGCGTTATTTTAATGACTGGATTATATAATTAATGTCTTCATGCACCCATAGCTTTGGAAAGACATTTATTTTCTAATTTTAATTCCAAATAAATTAAAACCAGATACCTTGGCAGGGGGAGGGGGAATCTTCTGGTTGATTTCCATTTTATTATTTTTTAGTACTCAGTTGAATATAAGTTGTGAGTAATAGACGAATATGGCCCATCAGTAAAAATTTCAGTATCAAGGAATCTTTTCAAGATGTTTCAATCTGTAGTCTTTATTTTCTCACAAACAGAAAATATAATTAATACAAGATGTTTTTGCAGTGCAGGGCAAAATGATAGCTTGATCTTGTGCAAGATGTTTTTGATTTGGAATTTATAGCTTAGCTTTAACTTTCTTTTATCATTTACCGGTAACATAAAAGCAAGATCTCACTTTATCTGTAGCTGGCACTGACTTAAAGATGATTTTTAAAATCAAAGAACCAGAAGAGCTGAGCTCTTTTCTAGACTATCAGCCTGCAATTCTTCTATGCGCAAATGTCAGTGTATCAGTTTGCTAATAGACTGTTTGAACACCTCACCTTGACCACATCTTGCTCTATTCTTAATACATAACACATGTTCCTAACCATTTTTTCTGCAGAGTGATTGGGAGCATGCATTCTCCTCAGGCATAGGCAATGGTATTAATCTTCTGCTGTGTACTTTCATTTCATTTCTTGTAAAAATCCATCTTCTGCTAGTGGACTTGACCTAAGGTTAGATGTCAAAGGAACAAATTACTGTCACTTGCTTGATACCCCAAGAGTAGCTATAAATAGCAAGCTTTATAACCCCACTGATACTTGAGATATAAAATGATAAACATGCTTCTACCAACCAAGAGGAAAAACTAAAGCTGTGTGGCTCTGGCTGATGTGTATTATTTGAAACTGAAACGAACAGTACAGCTGCATCATTCTTATGGTCTCAAAAGGAAGAAAGTAACACTCATATTTGCCTGCTTCAAAGCGTTAATTAGTGATTCTTGGGTATAGTAATCCATATAATCCACTAGCAAAGCTTTTAAATCCAGCAACAACGAATTCTTAAGTGATGTGGTACAGTAACAGTCTAGCTAACAGCTTAGCCTATGCACTACTAGGATGTGGAGAGCTAATTGAAACCTTTTCAGTGGAACAATTTTCTGCTGGGAAATGCAGCATTAGTCAGATAAATCTTTTGCAATATTTAAAAAAATGAAATCTTGACAGAAAATGTCAGAATGATTTGAAATTGAAAGTGTATTTAGTTTGATTTTTCTCCTTGTTTTATTTGAGCTTTTTCCTGTGTGGTGACAGCCAGACTATATTATAAAGTATTCAGTTGAATGGATAATACTGATGGTAGTGGGATGGAGCACTATGGGTTTTTTTGTCTTCTCAATCTCATTTACTCAATATTCTTATTCTATTCAGATTTTGGGAATCATGCTAGTTTAAAACAGGGAAAAAAGAATTGTTAATGTTGCCTAAGGGATGGGAATTTCATCTTCCAACTAACTTTAATATAAATTAATACATGAGGCACGTTTATATCTGGTTTCAAAATGCTACTGGTCCTTGGGAATTACTCCATTATAACAACTAAGGGGCTTAGACAATGATTTTGAAAATAATGTCTTGGGCTGTCTGCATCTTTTAAGCTTTCTAGCTGTTGATTTGCACTGGCAGGACAGAATGAAGATTGCATAATGAGTTGCAAATGCTTGCATGGTCTGAGCTAGAAAGCCTCTTCTGCAGGGTATGTAATGAAAGCCATGGAAAATCTGAAGCATTTTTACGACATGATAAAACTCTTTGTTGCTGTTAATTGGAGATTGGCTAAAGCAGTTTTCTGGATGTATAACATGACTATGGATGCTAATATAGCTCTGCTGAGGTAGTATATCAAGCTTTTGTGCTCAGCCTGCTGTAACGGTGTATTTTTTTTTTGCCTGGCAACACCCACCTTTTCAACAAAGCTGCAATGACCTCAATGTTATGATGGGTTGGGGAGTGCAGGACGTGCATGGTTGTCTGTCTCCCTGATTAATGGAAAAGTTTCCTGTTGCTCTGCCCTCAAGCTACAAAATCCATTAACCACCCTTTGGGGTGCCTGAAATTTATTCTGGCCATTACCATCAATTAGAAAGTTAATAGCGTGATGATTACTGGGCTACAGTCCTAGCTATTTGTGTGATTTACATCAGACTGGGGTGGAAATGGGAAAATGCAACATTCAACCACTTCATAAGCTAGAATTTTGTATTAAGGTTGCGATGACATCAGTACAACTCATGTAAACATACTGCAAGAAGAACAATTAGTCATTTTCAATTAGTCTAATTTTAAAGGCAGCTTTTAATTTAAATGTAGGGAAAAACAACTTTATTATCCATCATTACTAAGCTATTTTTTTTATTGATGTCTATAGGCCTTGAATAGGTGGACTTGTGAGAATGGCTTCATTCTGAGTTGCAGTGTTGCCTGATATCAGATACTCAGATGAAGGAAGGGTGGAAATTTGAATCCTAGCCAGCTTACTTGTTTTGCCATACAAGTCAGGAGATCTTCCAGACACGTGATCTTCCACTTCTAGTTCACTGATCCCCAGAAATTTCCCTGTGGTACCAAGGAACAAGTTTGTTGCCAGTAAACTTTCATTCCTTTCTTCAGGGTGTGCTTCTTCATTGCAAATAATGTTGTGATGGCAAATGCAAAAAAAAAAACCTGAAAAACAATAGCGTGGACTTAGGGAAGGAGAAAAAGCTTGGAGTGTACATACAATCAAATGCACAAGTTTAAATAATGTATCAGCTTTTGCTGTATATTAGCTCTGAAAAATGAATGGTCCTACTGGAGTTACAGATCCTTCCTATATGCACTTGGCATTGTGGCACAAAATGTCTCTTAGGAAAAAACAGGAGAGATTGCACTAGGGTTTCAGCCAGAACACCACTCTTGCCTCTTGAGTCTTTAACTGAGAGGTTCATGTGGAAGTCTTGCTTTAATGGCTTTCCCTTTGTCCTTGCTGCAGGCTTCCACCTAGCATTGGATTAGAATAGTTCGAGTGGTTATGAGTGCTAGCATCTCTACACTCTTCTTGACTCCTTCTGTCAGTGAAGGGCTGGAGATGAGTCTTTCAGGTCACAGTAAGATAGGAAGCTTGAAGGGAGATTTGAGGGGGAGAGCCCTGGAGAGTCATCCTTTCTGCTGCTCAGGTAGTGGATATGAAAGCCCCAGCTCCTTCCACTGACACTTTATTTTGCCCTCAGTGGCAACAGCCAGTCTTGCTGAGGGTCTGTTAGCCAGGCAGAATATGTGATAGTAAGTCCACAGTTATTTTGCCACAAATACAGACGTCTGCCCTAGATGCCCATCTCCTTTCACAGAGCTAATCCTGCAAGTGATCATTTAGCACAGCAGTATTTGAGAAGAGTTCCAGAACGTAGCTGTGGCCCCCAGAATGGGGTCATCCATTGCAAAACCCTGAATTTACAGTCCATTCCTACAAAACAGTGCCTAGAAAACACTAGGACTGGCAGAGTCCAGTCAAATCTCAGTGTGTCAGCTTGCACACAAAGAGTTGGGAATTGTACATTTGAAATAAAAATCTTCATGTCTTGCATTCTGACAGCAAAGGTCCTTCTCATTTCCTGGAAGCAGCTGCTTCCAAGCCAGCATGAGTTGATCGTTGATGCTGTCCAGTTCCATGTTCACAATGCTACATCTGCATAGTAAATACTTTGGATTAACTGAAAGTGTGATCATGATCTGACCTCTGATCAGCAGGCACAGGAGTGGGGAATCTGAATATGGGTTTTATCAACCACCAGAATCTTCTGTTCTCAGCCTGATGGCAGGAGAAACCAGTGTACTGTGCAGTAAAAAAGGTATTATTGGTCAAACAAGACAGGACTGACATCTAAAATTAGAGAATCAGTTAAGGGGTGTGTGTGTGTGTGTGTGAACAATGTCAAGTGCATTATTCCCATCTAATCCAAATTTGATCTTTTATTCTGCTAAAGTATTTAATCTTACTCTTTCCTTTGGGTATCCAGCCCTTACACAGCAATTTCTCTGAAGTCTGAAGGTAAAAAAGAACATCTGCACAGTACAGTAGAATGCAACTTCTGCTGAAAAAGACAGTAGCATCACAAACTGATGTAGAATGTTTCAGCTTGCAAGCGCAAGATGCCTCTGGATTCTTAAACATGAATGTTTGATCTGAGTTGGCCCATGGTTAGTTTGGTAAAATGGAAAGCTCTGAAGGGATATTATGCGTGTCATCAGAGCTGAAGCATTTAGATATGTCCACACAGGTGTTCTGGCTTTACCTTATTTTTATTTTGATTCTTTACTTTTGATGATCTATGCCACAGACTATCTCTTTCCTACGTTTTCATTTCCAGTGAATTTACTAGGTGTTTCCAAGAACAACCTTGGTAAGCAACAGAAACTAGTTTGTTCTAAGGGTTTTTCACCATAGACATTATAGGTATGATTAATCTCTGCCAAGAATGCTATGCTTTAGCAGAATAGATGTGAGCTAGTATTTAGCAGTTCACAGAGGGAAAAGGTTTGTATCATAGCACAGACAATAGAAAGGTTCATAGGAGTGTGGATGGCTATGAAATGGTGAGATACACCTACAGCTTGCATCAGCAGATGGAAGTTTTCCATGTGGCAGGTCCTTTGCTAAATATATGCAAATGGATGGATGGTTGTTGCTTTGGATATGATAGAGACAGAAGAACAGGTACTCCCTTCTTGGGATGTTGGGTCGCTGTCAACTGAAATAGCAGTGAAGGCAGGTTACCCAAATTTGGGTTTCTTCAGTCGTTACTTTAAGGAGAAATAAACAATTTATCTGGGTAATCTACAGATAACCCCTCCTGGCCCTTGCACCCCTCTATTTCCTTTCTTTCTGATTTGAGTAAGATTTTGAATAAATATCCAATGCAATATGTAAACTCTGAAATGAATAATAAAATATGAACTGCTTCTCCTGTATGTCATTTCTTTTTAATTATTTATAGCAATAATTAGCTGAACTACATTAGGCCAAAATTGAAAGAATTTTGAATGTGCATATTTCTGTTCATTTAGATCACTCCAAATAAAAGTTGATTAAAAAGGAGAAGAAAAAAATTGAATTAATTTAACTGATTATGCAAAGAAATGTCAATTCCATAGTTTCCTATTGTTTCTTTGTAATTTTTTTTACCCCTTCTTGTCCTCCAAGTAATTTTAATGGCTTCTGTAGGCGGGAAACTGTATTATCTGATGAGAAAACTCTTTCCATAAGGGGAAAAAAATACACACTTCAGTTACCTCATCTCAAACTTCATTTCTAGCAAAATCTACAGTTGTAAACTGGAAGCAAAACATTTTCAAAATGGAGGCTTAAATTTGTTTTAAAATGTACTGATATTTAGTTTTGTGTTTCTTCCTTTTGACATTGATATTGAGGCTCTTTCCAAGCCTTATTTATACACACAAACCCTCAGAAAACTTATGCTGTCAGGATGGAGTGGGAAGTTAGTGAAGCCTGAGGGGACTTGCATTTGGCTTTGTCAGAGACTTCCTTCAAACGTAAGATTAATTATCTAGTCCTTCCCTCTGTTTCCCCTGTCTAGAAAGTGGGAACACTAATACTTGCCAACCTGCTGAAGGCCTCGTGAGAAAAGAAAATCATCAGAAATACATTCACTTAGGGAGTGAGACGTGGATCCCTTGAGTTTTGAAGTCTCTCCTTTTTCTTTACCCTGGAGATGTCTTGAAAAGTTAATTTCAACCTCCCAGGCTAAATTTGAAGTGTTTTAGTGCTGTGACATGTGCAGTGCCATTACAGACATTTAAGGAAATGCTAACCGACTCTTGGGCTTGTCACTGCTGTCAGAATGCTTAGCACTGCCCCCTCGAACCAAAATCAGGAAGGCAAAAGAGCCTCTCTAAATTAGCTCTGCTTTAGCTTAATCCATGCTTAAAGCAAATGAACTATATAGCTAAAAATCAGCCAAGATTCATTAATAAAGTAAGAGGCCAAGGAAGGCATAAAGAAACAGTACGGCTGGTCCCAAGCTACAGAAAGGCCTTTAGCAGAGGCCTGGGCTGCTCAGTGGGATGCAGAAGGTTTAAATAAAAATCCTCTTTTCTGCCTTAAAAAGTTCATTCCAAGCGTGACCTGAGGACAGAAATGTGTACAAATGAGGACAAGGTCTGCCTCCTTGCTGCATGAAAACTGTGTCTAAGGGCACAGGATTTACTGTGTTTACATCTTGCAATTGCTCTTCAACATGGAGATGTAAAACTGCCCTCAAAATGTGTCAGCCTCTATAAGCTAAGTAAACAGTTTCCATTAGAAATGGGACAGACCTTAGGGAATTATTTATACAATGAGTTAGACAGTCACTGTTGAGAATCATCCAGGTGAAGCAAGGTAATTTGTAAAGCAAGAGTAGCTTTCTAGGAGAATAAAGAATAGGATTAAAAAGCTCTCCCTGAGAGAAACGCTAACATCAGATATTGTTACCTTCTGGAAAAAAATACCAGGGTTATACATGAAGGAGTTAAATCAAAACTGGCATCAGAACAAAAAGTGTTATCTATCAATGGCTTGTGAAGGGCTTAATAGGAAGGACATATAAAGTTAAATGGTTAGGTGTTGAAGAAGATTTTGACATTACTAGCTTTTGTGAAACATGGTGGCATGGCAAAAATCAATGGGAAACTTTAGTGGTTGGCTATAAAACCATAAAGGAAAGAGTTTCAATTTAAGTGGTGGGGGAATAGCAACTCAGCCTAGAAAGATTCATTGAAACAAAGAAGTCAGAAGTCAAAAAGAGGAGATTAAGTGCAGCCTTTGACTCCACAGTTCTGCCTTCTGTGATCTGAAAGCCTTGCATCTACAAATCTGCTCATGTAGACATTAATACAATAGTAACTGGAAAACCTTGTGCTCAGCTGGCCAGTCCCTTTGGAGGCAAACCAGGTGGCAAACTTAGTTATGTGGGAGGTTGGAACAAATGATCTAATAATTATTGCAGTTTCTTAAAATACCTCATGCCAGGGGTGAATTAATATGCAGAAGGAGAAACAGGCTAGAGTCCATCTCTTCACACTGCTTCTGCTCACAGCAGGCTGCCCTGCTCTGCTGCTCCATAACCACATCCCAGATGCTTCTGGTCCTGCCTCCCAGGGCTGGCTGCCACTTGGACAGCAGTTAGAGCAGCAAATTAAGCTGTGAAGGAGGAAGAGTGAGGATGTAATACTTTGACAGTCCTCTCATGGTGGAGGTGGGGGGAGCAGTCACACTAATATGTGAAAACCAGGAGTAATGGGTGGAAAAAGGAAAACAATAGTAAATGGTGCTAATTAAAATGATTGCTTCTTAATGATGTGTATTATAACAAGGGGCTTCATCTGTTAACATGTCTTTCATGGGAAGAAAGCTGCAGTCTAATAGGCAGGAGACATGATGTTGCACAGCTTAAAGTCTGCATGTGTTTTCCTTTTTTCTTGTCTGTTGGGTGTTCCAGAAAGGCATTGTTGCAAAAGAAACCTTGACCAAACCATCAACTGGTTGATTCTTCAAGTCTTCAGCTGCTTACGTAAAATAAGTACAGACAGCCTTAAATTTGTAACAAAGGAAAGTAAACTGCAACTTGCTAGGGAATTAATTTAATCAATATATTCCAACTGACAGTTGTCTGAATTTCAGTCTGCACTTCTTGAGAAAGATGAAGATTTCCGTAGGGTACATGTTACAGGTTGATTCAGAATGCTTATTATGATTGTGAAATATTGCTAGGAATGGATTGAGATATATTCGGGACAGTAGGTGGACTAATGTAATTCAGTGACTTTATTTAAAACGTGCGGGAGTTTATTATAATCCTGTAATAGAAATGTCATTTACCCTGATGGGAAGAGAGGGAAAAAGCCCTGTCAATGAATAATAATGAAGTTATTTAAATGTCAACTTTCTTGCAAATAGTTTGTAAAATATAAATTATTCTACATGTTTCTAGTTTTGTTTTAATTTATTACTCGGGGAAGTCAGAGCTTCAGTCCCACAGTTTCTGTAATTTTTTTATATTGTGAAATGAACTAGTCATAATTAAAATGTTGGGTGGTTGCAGAAATCAATCTTCTTTACTGAAAAAAAACAAGGAGTCTGATTCTAAACAGCTACTGGTAAAATTTGGGATTTAATGGAACCAATTAGCACTAAAATGGTGGGGCAGGTCTGAAGTTCAGAATTGAGACTAAATACTCTGTTTCTGAATATTATTCTTTTACAAAGTGTATTGTCTGTGTTTCAGCAACATCCACAATGTGCTAATACATCTTCTTCCATATTTAGACTTGCATATATATCAAATCTCTCTGCAGACCTTCCTATTTCAAACTCCTCTGGACTTATTTTGACTTAGTCTGTAACTGTACCAAACCAAAATGAAACAATTTACACAGGGATTAAAACTAATTTGGAGAAACATGTATAAACACCCCCTTCCCCTAAACAATTTCAGAAACCAGTGCAACACGCATGTCTACACAAGAGCTAGTAAGATAGAGTTTACTGTTCAGTCATTACACATAGTTATTCCAGTAGCTGTGGTTTTTTGGCAGATGATTCAGAAGGTTTAGAGTTTTATTTTTATGTTTTAGCTCTACAGGTCTCAGGTTTAGTCCTTACATATGATTTATCCAGCTATTTGCTTGCTCTGCTTGTGTTATACAGATGCACTGAAACTGAGCTTTCTCTGCAGAGCTTCAGAGAAGTAGCCTGTCACACAAGATGTGGGTGATGTTGGTTGATACATATCCGTTCCCCTTCAGATAAATTGGATTGAATTTGCTGATGTTGTTACTGCCTACACCCTGCTGAGGTGCATCTGTCTTTTGCAATGCTTCCAGGTTAGACTGGCTTCCTGGATCACCAAATGGCTGTGGCATTTTCCTGGGTTAGGAGTCTCATGCTGTTTTATGCACACATTTAATAAGACAAATTAAGAGCTCATTATCTAAGGGCTGCTAATCAATGCTTGTATACATATACACACACACGTATATGTATGAGTAAGATGAATGCAGGTTGGTGATACTCCTTGGATTAGATACCAAGAGAGGCTTCATGTACACAGTGTTTCATTCAATACAATTCTTTTATTTCAGTGCTCTGCGTGTGTATTTTCACCATTTTTTTTTTTGTTAAAACACTTCTAGATGGCTGTCTGCTCTAACTAGGCAGGTAGAAGGACTGGCTATTGCTAGTTTAGAAGGTGATGTTGATAGTAAGATCTACTAGTAGCTCCTGTGATTGCTTGTATATTTGTTCATCGGCAAAAAAAAGATGTTTTTCTAAGCTTTTCAATCTTTCAGTTGCTTTTATGGATGTTGACAGAAGCACACATTTCCATCTGTATGTAACGTTACCTGTAAATAAACCTGTGAATGCAAAATAATTGCCTAGAGACTTGAAAACAGAAATGGATGGCAATTCTGACTAAGATTAGCATTTGCAATAGTCCTTGGACATCTGTTTGCCTGTGCTGTGGCAGGGATACTGGCTGTTTTTCTTTAATGATTTCAAAGCAAGCTCTTTTTTTTTGTCAGATTTTCTTCACTCTTGTCCCCCTTTGAAGGGTCCCATTTTGAAATCACTGTCACTGGTGTAAAGAAGAGCTTCATCACTTCATTAATTATTTTTTCTTAGCTTGGCAGGTCAGACTTAGTCCTTAAAATCCTTACGTGTCTTTATCAGCCCGAACATCACAAAGGATAAGTTTTGGGGTTTAGGCAGGCCACAGTGGAAATACTAATTCCTGAGAAGGCTGGGTTGTGAGGTGGTGAGGTAACCAAAGTGAACCAGCAGTCCTTAGGGCTGTGCTCACCATCCTGCTGTGGCTCCCTTTACCTGAATGCTGGAGCATCTCTGAAATATTTAGTAACAGAAATAACTGTAACTGTATTCTCCTCTTCTTCAATCCAAATTCAGCGTTAATGTTCTAACCAGAGGTGCATATATTTAGTGGGAGGAAAAAAAAAGCTATGGTCAGTCTTATATGACCATGTCAGATACATGCAAATGCATCTGTGAAGTTCCTGAATAGAAAAATTCAACTTTAATGCAAATCCATATTTTAGTGCTATTCGTCTTAATGGGTAAACCCACAAGCTGCTGTCATCTTGTTTTATACACTGATTGCAAAATCTGAAATCCCAGAAGCTGTGATATAAAGGTAGATATAGAACCTGATCCAAAAATCTAACAGTCCTCCGCACTTCGGGTTAAAGAAAATAAATATAGACATTAAGCACCTTAAATACTTTTGTGAATTTGGCTGTTGCTTCCCAGATAGGAGAGAACCTGGAAATGATGGGTTTCAACGTTTGCTTTAGAATGACTGTTTTTGAAGTGGTTAGCAGAAGGGAAAATTTATGTTACTGTGTGCAAATGAAGTTCTATATGGACCCATTTGTACATTTTAAAGTAAGATCATAGAATCATAGAATAGTTAGGGTTGGAAAGGATCTTAAAATCATCCAGTCCCAACCCCCCTGCCATGGGCAGGGACACCTCACTCTAAACCATGTCACCCAAGGCTTCATCCAACCTGGCCTTGAACACTACCAGGGATGAAGCATTCACAACCTCTCTGGGCAACCCATTTCAGTACCTCATCACAGGTTTATTATCTGCAAGAGTATCTTATACTTTTAAATGTCTCTGTTATCCAGATTCTTATAATTTCTCTGCAGTCTGTGGATACCAAGTATACTGATTTGGGCTGATTATCTAAATCCCCTGGTTATTAAGACATAATTCAGGCAAGCAAGAGTTTCATAATGAACAAAACCTCTGCTAGCAATTGATCTTCGTTCCAGTCACATGTTAAGAGTAGATGTTACAGGAACTCTGCAGAGCCTCGCTTGTTTTGTTCTTCCCCAAGGTGTGTATCCAGTGTCTCTATGGACTACCCTTGTATTAGAAATACATAATTTTCTCTACTGAAGAGTGGCTCTTGAAGCAAGAGTAAAGCAGAAGTGTCCATACTGTCTGCTACTCCATGTGAAAAAGCCTTATAAATTGTAGGTGTAATGCGCGTGTAGTTAGGTTTTCAAATGGATGTCAGTGTTTTTAACAGAAACTGAACTTGAATTTCACTGAACAGTCAGCTAGAGCAACTACTATAGAATATGCGGAGAAATGACTCTTAACAAAATTAGTCTAATCTTGGAGTGTAGAATGAACTGAAACTTTAGTCTCTTGCTGTCTGCTATTTGGCATTTCTGACAATCATCATTTTCTATACACAAAATTTAGCATTTCTTATTGTACATATTTATTTTAAAATGCTTTGGGAAGATGCTGCTTTAATTTTTCCTAATCTAATTTAAATGCAAATTATAAGCACTCACATGATTCTGTGTGTATATAATTAAGTATCATTATATACTACATGAATCATTCAAAAAGCTCTAGAGAGCCATTCTGCTATGTAAAGCATGACTTATGTTGAAAAGCTGCCAAATGATTTGTGGTTTTGTGATTAAGTGTTTGTACTTATGAAATCTCTATTTGAATTGCAGGTCAACAGATTATGGGACAACGTATGAGAAATTGAATGATAAAGTTGGTCTGAAGACTATTTTGAGCTACTTGTATGTTTGTCCAACAAACAAACGTAAGGTAGGTGATAATGTGGTTGGCTCATTTTGAATTTATGTTGAAATTTAAGTCCTGGTGATCTCTCACATTTTCCTCAATATCTGTTACTGTCTAAATAGCTCAAAAGTCTCTCTTTCTGTCTCCTCTTGTTGAAAAAATATGTAGCTTTATGAAAACACAAGCCAGCTTTGTAGCACATATACTACCTACCAGTGTACTTTAGGGAATATATGTTAGCAAAAGATAGTCATTAAATGGATAGGTATCATGTGTTTAATTTTTTGCTTACCTTCTGGATGGTGATGATTTTGTTGTCTGAAACTGAGAAAGACTCATTAAAATGGCAGAAATGCATCTACAGTGGCCAGATTGTATGTAACATTATTTGTCATTTAAGTGCTCCCAATAGTGAACTGAACAGGATTTGACAAATTCCTGCAGAGAAAATGCCTTCAGAAGCCCAGAAGGTTTTAATCATGCAAGCACCCTACTGACTAACAATTTTCTAAGAATTTATAATGCTGACATAGTCATAAAAGGAATTTGATGCTGCCTTTGAAATATGGTTTTGACAATTTTTTTCTTATTTTGAGGTATACAGTAGAAAGTGCTGAAGCACAGTTCATAATGATGGTGAAGACCTGTGTTCTCACATATGCTGGTAAACAATATTGTGCTTAAAGGCTCTCCTTCACATGCTGTTTAAAAAAAAAAAGAGTTATCTCCTCTTATTTGTTGATAGGTAATCATTACTATTGGTGTTTTGGCTGAAAACTAAGAAGTAGTTTAAATCATCTGAAATTACTAGCAATTTCATTTCAGATTTCCTCATATGTTGGGCCAGAAAAAAAAAAAAGAATGAAAAGAAAACCAAAGCATGATTAAGTAAGTGATAGTGGTGACACCATTGTCTTCTTGATTTCTTAGC
The DNA here is from genome assembly GCF_012275295.1 of Melopsittacus undulatus. Lineage (NCBI taxonomy): Eukaryota > Metazoa > Chordata > Aves > Psittaciformes > Psittaculidae > Melopsittacus > Melopsittacus undulatus. The sequence goes on along the minus strand of NC_047530.1, from coordinate 100,670,096 downwards.
TGTGAGGCTACAATGCACCCACAGCTGGTAGAAGGCCCAACTCCAGTTCTTTATCAGAGGGAGTATCAACCTGGCTAAGGTAGTTTTCTCTCCTTGCTTTCTGTCTGAGTGGTTTGATCAAGTTACTACAGGCAAAACAGAATTGCATCAGCAGAAAATGCTAGTGAATACTCATTTCTGAAAGAGGCTGGACAGCTGAATTCACTACGATGCTGTTTTCATGATACTGAAACATTTTTGTGTTCTTTAAGATAGACTGTGAAAGAAAGAGGGAGCCATCCTAACTAGAGAGAGGAGAATGCTTAGCTTTGTTCTGTTGTAGGTCATATTTAAGCCTTTGTTCAAAAGAAACAGGCACTTCTAGGCATTAGTCATTTTACCTGTTAAGAAATTGTTACCTTATGTCACCTGCTTTTCTCCAGTTGACTGTAAATGGAAGTCCATACCACCAGGTGAGAGGTAGTCACATGTCAGGGTATTCTTGATCCTACTATTGATTCCCCCACTTGAACCTTTGAATAATGCTTTGTCATAACCAAAGAAGCTTTGACTGATTGTAGAATCATAGAATGGTTTCGGTTGAAAAGGACCTTAAGATCATCTAGTTCCAAACCCCTGCCAGGGGCAGGGATGCCTTATACTAGACCGTGTCACCCAAGGCTCTGTCCAGCCTGGCCCTGAACACTGCCAGGGATGGAGCATTTACCAAGGATGTTCAAGGACTTTCTTCCTTCCTCTGTTAAGTGAGCATTTGTAAACAGTGGAACATTAAACTAGAGTGGACTTCTGGGATCATGCATTCTATGTTGCTACAGGCAGGTGCCTCATGTGGTCCTAAGAAGAAAGCTATCAAGTGCTCTTAATGGATTGTAGCTGTGGGATTTCAGTCCTTACCTATTATGATTAATTCAGGTTTTGCTGGAAGACCCTTATTAAAAAGAAATTGGCTACCACTTTTGTAATGCCACTTGATTGATTCATCATACCTGCCTACATTGCTAGGCAAAGATGTGGAGAGATAAATGATTGTAATCAAAACAAACAAGAAAAAGCATGGGTTCAAGTCTCCTGTTGAGTCAGATTAAATTAGAGTTGAATGGTCCTAAATTAATGAAGAGATGTCATCTCATTGCAGCTGACCCCCGTTAAGTTGTGAAGCTTTTCACTAGAAGCTGAAGAATGAAATTATCAGATCACCCAAATGTTCTTCAGGTTTGAGGTTTGAGATGTCGGTCTCTTGGCACAGAAACTGTAGTGTGGAGGGTACATATGTAATTGTGCCTGTTTTTTGTTGGAGAGTAATAATACTGCTTAGAAGTAAGAATGGTTTTAGTTAGCAAAATCTACATGATCCCTTATCTATTGTGGTGCAGAGAAACCTAAGAAGAAACTAGGGATTTGCAAGCATGTTAAGCCATCGTAAGTGCAGGCTGGCTTGAAAATCCCTCACCACCTCTGGCAGCACCTTCTTACTGCCTTCCCTGCACTGCTGGCCTTGTTTGTGTAGCCATCTGGTAAACTGGATTGAGGAGTAACCTAGCTGACAGCTAATCCTCTTCCAGCTCAAAAAACAGATGAAAGGAAAAAGCCCTCAGGTGGAAGGATGGAACTGCCTGTTTTGGCAGTAGACTGCACAAAAGTTGGCCTATAATCAGTATGGGACAGTGCCAAAGGAAAGCTGCAACACCTGGGATGGAAGGACTTGTGTAATTGTGTAAGATGCAATTTTCCAAAATTTATTTCAGTGGAAGCAGAGTTAAGCTTTCAGGGAGAACTTTTGGAGGCCCTGCTTACACTGTCTACCTCTGTAGAACATCAGGCTATTCATTGAATAAGCATTTAGCTTTAGTCACCTAGCTAGTCCCCCATGTTTAAGTGGGCATGGGGAAGAGAGTGTAGAGCTGTATTGTATTTTCACATTAAAATACTTTCATAGTGAAAACAAAAAAAGCTAAAACTCAGGGTCTTTACCCAGAAGCATTGGCAGATGACAAGTTAACTATGAGCCAGTAGTGTGCCCTTGTGGCCACAAGGGCCAGTAGTATCCTGGGGTGCATCGGGAGGAGTGTGACCAGCAGGTCAAGGGAGGTGATCCTCCCTCTCTACTCGACCCTGGGGAAGCTGCATTTGGAGAACTGTGTTCAGTTCTGGGCTCTTCATTGCAAGACAGACAAGAAGCTACTGAAGACGGTCCAGTGATGAGCTACAGGGATGATCAGGGGTCTGAAGCATCTCTCTTGTGAGGAGAGATTGTGGCAGTTGGCCTGTTTAGCCTACAGAAGAGGAGACTGAGAGTGGATCTCATTAATGCATATAAATATCTCAAAGGTGGGTGCCAGGAGGATGGTGCCGGACACTTTACAGTGGTGCCCAGCAACGGGCTGAGGAGCAATGACCATAAATTAAACTGGCCACTGGCTGGGTGGGTAGCTGCTGCTATTCTTTTAAATCTATTTCTCAACTACTATAAAATCCATGAATTTTATAACCCACATACTGTCTGTCTGAGAGGTTTATTAATACCAGGCCAATGCTGCCAGTGTGCCTTCCCTAAATATTTGTTACATGTGGTAAGCAATTTTTCTGACTGCACCTGCAGCCTTCAATGTTCTTTGTTCCATAAGGCATTCCTTAGCAGAAAGAAAAGGGCTTTTCGCTTGAAAAGAAATGGTGCATTTTTTTATCCTGCAGCTATTGGAGAAGAGACCTTGCTACAAGTGATTCAAGGAGAGGGGGAATAAATATCCTTATAGCACATGCTTAACTTTTAGGAATAGTCCCATTGAAACAGAAAGTAAATGTTGAACTTTGCTGACTCAAGGCTGATTGCTTCTAAACTGCAAAAAAAGTGTATCTTGTGCGTAGTCTTGTCTGTTCCTTGCAAAGCAGTGCAGTTGGAACAAGGAGCTGTAGAATGCATGTAATGGGATTTATTCATATAATTAATAGATTTGTTCATGAATTTCTGATTATTTTTACATTCTGAAAAAGGACGCAGCAATGTGCATTGAATAAATTTTGTTGTAATTTATTTGCTCTTCTCCATCTAGAAAAAGAAATCTATAAATAGACAGGATTTGCAGAGGTTCTCACAGTCTATGAATGCCAATTTCTTTCTGAAAGCTTCTGACTTCCAATTCTTGTCTCTTTATTGAACAGAATTAAATCATTTAATGAGACATTGCAGGCAATGTCAGATTACAAAAGGGCACTTTGAAAATAAAAATGAGAACAAAGTCAACTGTTATTTACAGCTTAAACTGATGACATATTGCTGTTGCTGGTATTTTCTGAATTACAGTATTTTCATATGGAAATTGCAGGAAACAGTGAGTAACATAGTGATGTATATGTCCTGGCAATAAGAGAGGTGGAAACCCTGTTTTTCAGTATTCCTTCTTTCTCTGGATTACTGTACTACATGGCTGTGTGACTGATGACACAGATCAGAGGGAGAAAAAATTCTAACTCATGGATCTTACCAAAGACACAGAGCCAGTTTGAGTATTTGTCAGCAAGTCTCCAGAAGAAAGAATCCCCAATGTGCAATAAATCCCTAGGCTTAGGTATGTCAACATTGGCTGATTTGTTAGGTTCATAGAGCCTTTTATGAAACAGGAATCAAATTATTTAAATACTTTTACATGAAGGAATAGCATTTGGGAGTAACGCACTGGTGGGTTAAAAATTAAACTAAAATAGAAATGCGAGCAGGTGCCTTGAAAATCCATTTTCGCAAATGTTTGTCATTCACTGTCTTAGAAAATCACGTGCACTAAGTTTCATGGTCTGTCTTTAAGCCTTTCTGACAGGTTGCTTTTAACCATTGCATGGAAAAATCATAGACCTATGCAAATGAAAAGTGAATTAGTGGTGGTGGGGACTCTGCAGTTGTTTTTGCTAGAGGTTTCCTTTGACTCAAAAGATGCTGATGGCTGATGGCTGATTTAGACACTGTATCCTTGTACGAAGTACACTGTGTTCTTTGCAAATAGCCAGTTTGTGCAGCTCATTGTTTTTTTTTTCCTACTTTCAAATCCCTTGTACCCATCTTCTGCTAATTAATAAAATGCTGGGTGATAGTTTTTCACTGCAACTTTTATACAGTTAGTGGAACTAGTGAATCAGATACTTCTCGTGGGCTTGAATTCTGGTGTTGGTTTTGCTGTTGCTGTTGTTTTCTCTCCTTGCTTTCTGCAGGCCTGGCTTAAATTTTCCTTTTACTCCTCCCAGCTGCTCAGATTTTAATTGATGTGTGGTACCTTGTTCTCTTTCTCTCTAAAGATGAATGTGTTATTGATGCCTCCCTCTTCTTTTATATTTAGTGGTCACGATTAGCACCTTTATCACAGGGTGTTAAGCACTGTCCTGTTGTGCATGTGGCTCCAAGATAATGGACATTTATTGTTAATATAATTTCATGGTTTTCAGTGCTGGTAGATCTCTGTCTACTTCAAATTAATTTCTATAAATGAGGTTTAAATGAAAGAAATTGCGGTCTAGCCTTCTGTTCTTTCTAGCATTGTGTGGTGGACAGAGTAATTGGCAAATGTTTCTATCAGTCAAAGCAGGAGAGCTACTCTTATCGGCTGAAATGGGAGTTATTGAGTGCTACTTTGTATCCTGTGGTATTAGAGACCTTCACTTGCTTCAGGGAGGTTCTGTAGGGAGGAATTTAGGTTGCCCATTTGTATAAAGGGTAGGCCTTTATACAAAATGTGTGCTTTACACTGGCATGTGCATCTGCTGTCTGAGAGTTGGGGAAAATGTCCAAGGAGATATTTCCACATGACCTTGCTTTTTCATAGAAGTTCAAACCCTCAGTTGCTAAAATCGGATTGGGAACACATTTGGAAATGCTCTCTCAGTGACCTGTCTCACCATGGAAGCTTTCAGAATTGTGATGTGCTAGCAAGTCTAGATTTTTTTACTAAATGAAAACCAGTTATTTCCATTGGTGTCCTCCTTTTAGGCCTCTATAAATCTTGGTGTGAAGAGACTTATCAGTTTATATCGGAGAGGTCAGAGCTCAGTAGAGCTCTAAACACACCTCACTTTAGCCACTGAGCCAGATCCTGTCACTGTCAAAGGATGGCATCCTTAGCAAATTAGGCACAGTGGGAGACCCAAGGTCTACGGTCGATCAGTCATGCCAGTAACCCAAAATGCTATTGCAGTCCATTCTTGCAGAGAAAGAATCAATTCTTCTGTTACTCTCTTCATTTGGAAGGAAAGGTCCTCGTTAGCTGCAGGCTGTGAGTGCAGCCTTCAAAGAGGCAGTCATGAGACCAAAAAGGTGTTGTCTCACAGATGTGCATGGTGCTTTGTTTGAGTGGGTTTTTTGTTGTTGGCTTGTTTTTTTTTTGTTTTGTTTTTTTTTTTTTTTAATGAGGTGGTGCCCAGGAGATTTCAAGGAGATGTTTAAGGAAAGTCTTTGCTTACATTTTGAAAGGGAAGATCTACCTTGTACTCAAGTGTTTAGCAGAGCGAAATACAAGTTTTGTCAAGTGAAAACTTCTGTTTCTATTAAGCCCCATACTGCATAGGAAGGTATATGAAGAAGACACCAGATTTGTCTTAAATGTCTTCTATGTTGTGACCACAGATAATACTTCTTCATAGTGTCGCCTTTCAAAGAGAATGTTTTGGAGGGAGGGAATCAAGAATAGGGGTGGAATTCATCTGCTGTCTTTGCTGACCTGATAGGCAGTTTGGAGTATACAAGCTTTCCCCAATGGTTTTCTAGTTGGAGAATGTAGGGATTCTTCATCACCTGTATTTTTTTAATTTAAAAACAGTGGTCTAAATCTGTTTTAGCAGTTTTGACTTGAATTTCTCCTCCTGATCAGAAGTGAGTTGAAATTGTGAACATGGAAGGGTCAGAATTATTATCTTGGATGACAGGAGTGGTTCAGTCTACTTCCGATAACACTATTCACATGTAAACAGTTCACTACCCACAGGAAGAGGAATGTCTTGCCTCATGAATTAAGCAATTTTTCATATCTGCAGTTCAGCAATAATGACAAAGTAAGTCTACTGCTATTAAAAGCTACTGTCAGTGGTAACTGGAATGTTTTATATCTTTATGATAGTTCATATATTACAATTTTCATTTCTGCATGTAATATTTTTAGGTTCAAGACTAATGTTTTTACCTGTACACCAGATAGTCAAGTATAGACGACGTTATTTTCTGCCCCCTACCCTACATAAAAACAAGAATAAAGCCAACATTTTTTGTTAATTTAGAAGGAAGATTGTTCCTCTCATCTTTTGGATAGGATGTAACATATCTGCAGTTCGGTAGAGTTTCGCTGGAGTTAATGAAGACCCGTAAAGTGGCAGTGACTGAAGAGCTGGTCTTGAATTGTTGGTCTTTAACACTAAGTTCATGGGAAACCAATAATTGACAAGCATTTGGTCCCTGTTAAAAAAGTGAAGGCAGAGTGTCATCTTTCAAATTGAGTATTTTGTCTTTCGAAGTGTCTGGCAGCATTCACTACCAAACTTTCTGATTTATGGCTATAGTATATGACAGCTCTCACAGTAGCCATTAAACACAAAGCCCTTGTCATTATTCTACATCTATATCTCTTCTTGGATACGAATTGAAATCAAGGCCCATTTATTCCACTGCTGCTCTTCTAAGTATATCAAAAATAGTGTCAGTTTTGACATTTTCCTACTCAAAGTAGTACTACAGTATGCTGTTGTATCTCCAAGAAGTCTCCAAGGACATGCTGAATGTTGAAACTAATGGTAGGGAGGTATGAGTCATGGAATTCAGCCTTAAAGCTAAGATTCACTCAGGCTGAGGGGGGTTTCAAAAGTGTTCTTCCCATTCTGACTCTGACCCCTGTTTTCTATAAACTGAACAATTAAAATTTATGCAAGATAATCTCTTGTTGAATGTCCATAAATTCTTTTATCCCTTTTTCATTCCTCATCAATTTATCAAATATTCTGGAACAGATAATATCCCTTTTGCAATGGAGGATATATGCTATCAGTTTAGAAAGTAGAGATATGTTGTTAGTTGCAGTCCAAATACAGGCAGCTGGGATTGATGGTAGTGTAGGAATGTGTCTTAACTACAGAGCAGACCTGTCTTATTGTCAAACTTGTAGCTCCATCCATTTCTGTAACTAAGAGTGTTTAAACCAGGAAGAACACAGTTGCCATAATATTGATTTTCTTCCTTTTTTTTTTTTTTTTGCTATGAAAACTACACCCAAGCAATTGAAAATCCATTTGTTCAGTGTCCCATAAAGTTGGACTGAAAATATGTACAGCAGAGTTGTTTTCATTTACCTTCTGGATTTTCAGCCATTAAACATATATAACTAAATCTCACTTTTATATCTTTTCACTTCTCTGCTGTTGTAGGAACATACTTCTTTGGTCATGAAATGTGGAAATTGTCTTGTTACTATATGGCTTCAGAAGTTGGCCTTAAAGGGAAAAATAGCATGGTACTGCGGCATAAATGTGTGGTGGCTGTTTTGTTGGGGATTGGAACTGGTAGTGTAAAAAATACAAAATGGATGCATACTGACCACAACTCTGAACTCAGCCCTCCATTACCAGACCTTGGCTTTCAGATGGGCACAGGTCACCCACAAATTTGCACAAGCCCAATTTTCCTGTGATGGAGTCTCTGCTACCATGTTCAGAAACACTTAATTCTGGTCAATGATTCTATAAAGATAGAATTTTTTTAGGGATAAGTGACAGCAAAGGAGAGAAAGCTGTTGAGGAAGTAGAACGGTGATAATGTCATGTCCTGTGTTTAACAGTAGCAGTCATTTTTTCTCCTTTTTAGTAGGTGGTGCAGTGCTGCATTTTTGATTTTCGGCTTGGGAACAGTGCTGATAACACCAATGTTTTTAGTTACTGCTCAAATGTTTAGACTGACCAAGGACTTTGTGAGTCTCATGCTCTGCCAGGGAGGAGGGGAAGCTGGGAGGAAGCAGAGGTTGGACACCTGATCCAAACTGACCAAAGAGGTATTTAAATTAACACATTATTTGACAAGAATGAATCAAATTTGCGAAGTGTTCTATTGCCTATAGAACATTACGAATAATGGATTTAGCTATTTAGAGTAAGAAAAAATATTCTATTGATTGAAAATACTTATTCATGTTCAAAACATTATTTCTTTTTCTATGGAGGTCATCCAAGGCTTTTCTGTCTTGAAGAGATTTATGTTAAATTGACAATGCTTTGGGGGTGAAAAGCTAAAATAATTTTGTTTTGAAACATTGCCACTGCTAAATTCTTAAAAAGTTTACTAAGATAAAACCTACTGAAAACAATGGAAATGAATGATACTTAAATTACATTTTTAATCGCTTTTCTGATTCCTTTGTTGCTAAAAGTCTGCCCTTAATTGTTTCAATAGAGTAAAATACTGAATTCTCAGCAGCCAGCAGCTGCATGGTACTTAGTTGTTGGCTAGGCTTAAGCAATGGCACCTCTGAACATACGAATTTAGATCTCTGTATGCCCCTGTGTACACATAAAATGTCTTCACAGCCTCTAGTCTCATAGATCTGATTCCTTCATTAGAGTTAATAAGGAGAATTAGAAGGGAATTCAGTGGACAACAAATGGCAATAAAAAAAGAAGGGAGAATGTTACTCAAAGTTTAAGTAATTTATAATAGCTGAGCAATTTAGATGTAGCAAAACCTGTCAGACATTAGTCCTAGACAGTCTTCAGGAATATGCACAAAAAAAAGTGAGAATAAACTGTGGTTTAGTCTTTGCACCCTAAATTCCCTGTGTGAAGCCATTTCTCATGGTTTTGTCTCTCCTATTGAATGATGAGATGCTTATGTACTTGTATCAATATTATTATTTCTTTTTTTTTCACACGGAGAGATAAAGTGTACAGATAGAAAGCAGTGGGATGTATTTCCAATAAAACTGCTCATTCAGCAAGAGAACCTGCCTCAGTTTTGATGACTAATTTTGCTCCAAAATTAGGACTTGTATCTTCAACAGACACCATTTAAAAAATAATAAAATTCACTTTTCTCTGCTTTAGGGCTCTTTTGTGCAGCAAATTGAGCAAATTTTGAACATTATTTTGGTGTGTTTGTCTTCTTCAGCCATAATATGTTTTAGAGGATTTAGCCTTGAGCATACAGTGTGAATACTGAGTTCTCTGTTTGCTCATAGGTTCAACACTTTCTGTGAAGTCTACTCTTGAGCATTATCTGCTCTGGATGTAGCTTTCTGGTGAAGACAGTCCGTTAGAAGTAGTTCTTAATAGTAGGTATGGCAATGGGTTTACAGCTGTCTTAGAACATTATGCAGTACTGAGATCTTCACATATTATTGTGATGTATCCTCCTGCATCAAGCCCAAGTTTCTTTTGTTCTATTTCTAAGTTAAGAATTTATTAGTAGAGAGGTAGAGATGTTTTTTTTCCCCCATGTTTGAATAGCATCTGTTCCTTTAGTTTCTGGTGCACAACTTGTCTCCCATTTATTACTAATGTTAAATAATGAATGTGATAGCATATCAAATTGAAAGACAGCAATCTGTGCATAGTTTTTGGCATTTAGGGAAGAAATGCAAACACATCCATATGCCCTCCCTAATGTAATCTTGTTCAGCTCCCAGAAAGTTAAGAACAATTGCAAATGAACTGAAGGCAGCCAAATAGTATCAGCTGGGGAAGAAAATGTAACAGCCTTTCTGCCTACATCTTGAGAACCTTGGTCATTTATGGATTTTGTGCCAATGGGTACTTGAGAAGAGATATTGTCAGTCCCAGTTTATGAATATGTTCATGTATATGTTTTGCTAAAGTCAGAAAATACTTAGCTGCGAAGACAGGAGCTGAACACAGGAATTTGATTGAAATCCTAGCCACAGAATAATTTTTCCTCCTGATTCATGTAATTCTGGAAGACCTGTTCTTCTTTTATAACAATTACTTCCCAGCAGGGAATCCTAAATTGCATCCTGTTTGTGCATGTTTGTACCATTCATTTATATTGCTTACAAAGAGAAAAAGAAAAGTTACAATCTTTTCACCACCCAAAAGAACAAAAATGAAAGAAAGAAACCTCATTCAAAGCCTGCCTGGGAGAAGAGTAGCCCTAGGCCATTGCAAGAGGGATAGAGGAAGCTTAAGTCAGTCATCTAATGCAGCACTGGACAGAGTTCACACATCATCGGCTGCCCCAGATCCCTGCTTTTCTAACAGCACTGTGCACTGCAATATTCCTTTTTGTATCTTGAAAATACATTTCTCCCACACCTTTAGAAAATGTCTGTCATTTCGAACCTTGGAGCTGAGAGCTATCTTGGAAGTCACTTTCCTTGTTAGAGTGTTTCACTGTTCTCTTTTTATAATACCTCTACCAGCGAAACTCTTCCATATGTTCCAGGATGCCAAACCTTACCTTTCAGTACTGTTTCAAGTGTGGTACTGACATTTACAGGCTCTCACAGGAGCATTCAGTCAGTTCCCACCAAAGACTCCCATTGTTCCAAGGAGACTGACCTTCCCCCTTGAGCACCAATTAAAATCTATCAATTCTATTCCCACAGTGCTTGCTGTAATTGGAGCTTTGACTTTTTGCCAGGTAGAACTTGTTGGGGTTTTGTCTTTATTTCTGAAACTTTGATAATGACAGCAAGAGTGAAAATTCCAAAACATATGTACATACTTTGAGGGGAATAGCATAGTTTTAATGTGGCTTTTAAACTAATCTCTCTTTTAATTGTTGTTAGGAGTATAAGAAAAATCCAAATGAAAACAGGTATGTTACGTGATGCCATAGCTTGCTTTTTGTTTTGGTTCAGTTAATGTGCTCCAATTACTCTACAGAAAAGATTTGCCAGCAGCAGAAGGACAAATGTGCTGGGTCCTTGCTAGTACTATGCTGTGAAAGTTGAGGGGAGACAGGTGGAGAGCTGTGTACCTGTCAAGTGTCTTGAGTCTCAAGGCCTGTCCTTTCTTGTATTACAAACCACTAGAAGCAGAGACTGTAAATACTGCATTGTTAGTTTAAAATTCATGCATTATTAATTCTTTCCACCAATTTATGTTTCCTCTTTTGGCTGAAATTTGTGAGGGTAGAAGTGACTGCTGATCGGGTATGGAAGGTTTTTTCTCTATTGAATGTACCTGGAGAGCCTATTCAGACATCTGCCAGAATATGTTTTTAGTGAAAAATTAGGATTTTGAAAAATGTGTTCAGGTGTCTGATTTTTGTCATCTCTTCTTGTTTGGGATCTTTCAGGTTATATGAAAATTTTGTATGCTCAGCCTTTTGTCAAATCCTCAATGCTACTTAATGAAAAATGTTATCTCAATATTCATCAAAGCAGGAAATTCAATTTTAAGACTGCATAATATACAGGCTTATGGCATAGATAGATGGGTATAAACCAGATATTAGGAAGTTGTCCAGAGTTTTCTAAATCATTATAACAATGAGAGTTCTGAAAAATCTAGCGTCTGTCAGTTTGCACAAACCTAATTACAAGACAATTTGATTTGCATGGAAAATGCAGTATTGTGTATAAGCCAGTATAATACCTGCCAGTATCTTACTATCTGATAACAACAGAGACAGTTCTGATTCCTTTTGCTTTCTGCTTTTGGGGTAAGGCAGCTTGATTTTGTTGCTTATTCACTTGTTTTCTTTTAATGTTCCAGCAAGCTAGTGGACCATACTTTGACATTTTTGTGAAGGGTGATTTATGTGCCTTCATGACCAAGTCAGATAATCGCCAACATCTAAATTTACCAGCTGGCACCAAATAACTTTACACTTGTCACATAAGTCACAGGTAGTTCTAGAAATGTACATGGGCAACTCCAAGAATTAATTTTTGTTTCACCAACAAAACTCTGTGTGGTACCTTGAACAACTAGAATTATCAACAGTGGTTTTCCACAGCTCATATTCTACCTTTAGGGGAATTTGCTGAAACATTAAATTTTCTTCCTCACAGTAACTTGAAAGTGTCATTTTTTTTTGCCCACTAGATGGGATTTAAAGGAACCAAAACTGTAAACAGCCACTGAGTAGATTCACTGTTGAGAAGGAACAAGAGTGAAACATTACTTTTCTGGGCCAAGAAAGAGCCCAAGTCCTAGGAAAGAGTTGCTTGTGCATTTTGATTTCACATGTACCTTTAATCTTAAGGTTTCTCTCTCTCTGCGGATTTAGACAACCATATTTCTACCATCTTCTCTAGAACAAGGCTGACAAAAATTGAAAACACTGATAGTCCTTTATTACATTCTGGACTTTTAATGCTCTTTTTGCTTGCCTGTTTGCTTCTACCAGTTCCATAATGTTATTTTAGATGTGAATCAGGCGCAAGATTGATTTTTATGTCTAATAAACCTGGAAAAATAAAACTTTCTGGACTGAGAGCTTTATTATCTGCAGGAACAGATTTGTCAAGCCCCGCTAGATACTATTTCATATATTATGGGGAAATAAAAAATATCAAAAAGTAAAAATAAAAAGTATTTTATAGAAGGGTTTGAGATTTCCCTGGGATAAACTAAACTCCCTACCCTTTTTTTTCTCTCTCTCCTGGCCATCAGAAGAGGTAAGTAAAAGATTATGACTTAGGAGGCAAGCCCTCAGGGATAAATGCAAATTTTCTATCACTTAAAGCCAGCAGGAGGCAACTAGGTTTGCACAATCAAGAGGCAGTTTATCATCTGTGCCATTATGTGCTTTAACATTACAAATCCAAAGCAGCACCATTTAATTATTAAGCCTTTTATTATATGGGGAATAAAAAAAGAATTGATTAATTATAGCCCACATCAAGAGAAGTTGAAATATTAAGGCTTTCCTGTATTCAGGCTTTCCTAAGAAGGCTAAGAGGTAGAATTTACCTCAGCTTTTCCACTTTCACTAAAAGTTTCCTTCATAGTTAAAAAGAACCATTGAGGATGATCATGGAGGAAAAAAAAAAAGGTCCATGAACCTCTTTTTAATGAACAATAATAGAAGAAAATATGTCATAGGCTTTATGGGATTGAATAGTGCCTGACCTGAGAATGTTTGACTTTGGCCTGAAGCTTGTAAACACATGCTTATTACGTTTATGATTTATGTCTTCACCTTCTGTAAGCTCTTCTGGCTGGGTTAGTCTGAGTTTGGGGTTTTGCTTAACTTCTACATCATTTTCTTTGATACCAAGCTACTGCTCTGACAGCTAGGAAAAGCCAGCATATAGCAATTCTCTAGAAACAGCTGCCTTACTCTGTGAAATCTCCCACTCTGTCTTCACATCGCAAAATCTGACAGGAGGTGTCATTGACTGTTAGAAGAGAGGTAGCAGATACCAGAGGTTAGGACTTTGCACCTGGGTTTGTGCCATACTAAGACAGGTATTTCAATTAAAGCGTTTTTAAGTGCCTTAGGAGTGTATGTGCTGGTTTCCTGACTTTCCAGTCAGCTTAAAAATAACTTTGAAATATATGAATCACCTTGCACATCCAAATGAGCTAATTCCAGTTCTAGGTAATCAGAAAGTCCCTCTTCAGTTTTAACCTTACCATGAGAGCCGGTATATGCAGTTAACTCACTGACATCACATACCTAAGCTGATGGTTAATCTTGATCCCATTGCCCTTATGTAGGTCATGTATTGCAATAAACATTTTTCTCTTTACTCCAAAATGAAGTTGGAAGGGCCATCTTTACAGGCAAAAATTGGACAAGAAATTAAAATCATCTGATATGAATTTGGTGTACAGGTGAAGCCCGTAGCTATGATCACTGTTTACCCTGGATAGGTGTACTTCACTTCCCACAGTAACTGTAGCTCACACCCTCTAAATAAACAGCCGAAGAAAGTTTATAAAAGCCTTTCTTTTTAGTGGTTGATAATGATCAAGCAGAGTCTGCTAACTGGATAGCAGCAGGTACTATGCTTGTCACAGCAGAGACTCAGCAGAGACCACAAATGCAGAGGCAGCAAGATAAAGGTGGATGCATTATTTTTTAGCCGTGTCAACCTGCCTGTTTACTTGACCCTGTAATTAGGATCATGCCATTAGCTGTTCAGATCAAGGCTGCGGTTACAGATGTAATAAACAAGGCGTAGGAATAAAAGAAAATAAAATGCTGCAAAGCAATAGGCCATTTTGGAGAGTGTTCCAGATTCTAACACTTGTCCACTGCTCAGTCTGTTTCTGTGATATTAGAGCCCCTAAAATCATGCCACATACCCCTGTTCTTAGGTACGGCTGCCTCCTCACTCAGGATCTTTCGAGAATGAGCCTAAGTCCTCTCTAAGGGTGAGATTTGCAAACATGCTGAGTTTGTGCTAAAAGAAAACTCGAAGGGAAAACAGACCAATTCTTTTTCAGGGCTTCAGGATTCACTTGCTTTTGGCAAGGATATTCTGAGCTAATAGCATGCAATTGATCATCTCCGGATGGTTGATGTTGATTAGAAAAGTCAACAACAAAGTAGCTCTTTGAGGATGTTGATGGTGTTTGTATGGTGATGCAGGGCAGGATCTTCAGGCAGGATGGGTTTGGCTGTTTTTTCCACCATTTGGGATAACAGATGCAGTGTGACAAGTCTGCATATTCAGCAGTGTAGCCTCACGGAGCTAAGTCAGGAGGACTCAAGGTTTAGATTCTTTATCTAGCTCCCCAGAGACACTGTAGATATAGCCAAATTTATATATAGTTGTAACTTGATAGGGCACCTCAATCATAAAACCACTCATGGGTTGATAAGGAGAATCCCAAGATGAATAAGAGTATGTCTTTTTGCAGCTGACTTCTACAAATGATGGGCTGGCACAGCCCAAGATAGCATTCAGCTAATTCAGCTACCACCAGAAGGGGCATGGACTTCACTATAGCCTGTAAGAAACTTGGAGTGCTTTTCTTATGTACCTAAAGTGTGTGTCAATGCATCTCAACTGATGTCAGTATTCAAGTTAGCTGAATTCTATTCATATCTGTAGAAGCCTTTTCTCCCAGAGCAGTGGGAAGGTGATTTTAAGAAATGTAAGATTTTTTAATAATCTAAAATTTAAGTAATCTGGGTTTATTTCTTTATCTGCTTCCCAATTTGCCACATAACTTTGAAAAACTATATTGACGTTTTGCACTTGGAAGTGCTAGCTCGTGACCTCTGCAAAACAGAAATGTGTTTAGCTGAGAAATGCTCAGAGTTTCTTTGGGTGAGGTGCTGCATAAGTACAAACAATTTTTATTAATAGTCAATTCATGTGCATAATAAAAAAAATAGGTTTCCACTATAAAGAAGGTTATATTATTCAATATATCTAAATTACAGCTACAGTAAAACTGCAAGTGTAGGTTCTGTTTGGAATTATATGAATAGGTGCTACATTATACTATATACTCTTGTACGTTATGTCATTGGGAGAGATATACTGTCTGTACACTCAAGATGGAAAAACATGTCTTTCACTAAAAAGACATTTCCTAGGCAGGATTCACTAATCTTTTATGAAAACATAAATAAGTGAAGCAGATTCATCGAAAGGATAATGAGGAAACAACATTATTTTTGCTGGAGTGGAAGACAGTTTTAAAATGAAAGTCACTCCCCTGAACAGCATCTCTCTAGGTCATCCGTTTTCAATTTCTGAGCAGTGGAAGGGCTATTCTGTCCTTAAAATGCAAAACCTCGGGAGAAAAAAAAATAAATGTCTCATCCTTTTGAAAAATCCATCCCTAAATGTCATAAAATATTACTCTGTAATCTGTCAAATCATTCCCACTGAAGTCTCCAGTGGTCCAGCTTGAGTTTAAAGTGAAATTAGCTCCCATGTTTCTTCCTTCTGGGTCAGACCTTCACCCTGTGCAGGTTATTTCCCAGGTGTTCTCCTGGGACAGGGTGTTTCATGATCAGACATGGCATTAATGGTGATGAATGTGTAATGGCAGCAGTGATTTTCAGAGGAAGAGAGGGCAAGCACCCAGCTCTCAGCAAGTGCCTTCAGTGAATGCTCTTTATAAGCAAGTCTCCTTTTTAATGTGCTTCAATCCAGATAAAATGTTCCAATTTGCTGACTTATAGAGAGCGGCATCAAAGATAAGTGTTTCCCCCTGCTTGAATGTGTGGAAGAGCCCCTTTCTGCCTTCAGTCTGTGAATATTTGTCATTATCATAGTCATCAGGAGGTAAAAATGTGGTTTTGGCGATCTTTGCTGCTTTAGCAACCCAAAAGAGCGCTGCATCCCTCTGAACTAGATTGGCATTCTTATTCATGACTGCACAAGAGCACGTCTTACCTTTTTCTCTGAACTGTGCTGCTTGTACATCAGTCAGGTCATTGATAGTGTCTGGGTTTCAGTGGACCTGATGTTTTAACAGGTCATTACGACGTTGTGGGGTAATGAAAGGTGAGAGGCTTCAAGTAGTCACGGAGTAAATGAGAATACAGTGGGTACAGGGGTTGGTTGTAGGTTAAGTTCACCCTGGCTGAAGCTGCCTCTATTCCTCTCAGACCACTGGAGGACCCAACACAGAGACAGGATATCCAGACCTGCTCCTCTCAGCCCTCTGAGGGCAGGCAGGTAGGTAGTGCTTGACAGCACAGTGATCACAGAGCAAGCTCAGGCTCCATCTCTAGCTTCTTTTTTTGACTTGGTGATAGCCACCTATGAATAGTTTGGCAGGGAAAGGTGCTACAATCTTCACTGTCCATTTAGCTCTTTGCTTTAAGTTGGTTACAAGAGGTTTATTGATTACCAAGTGCAGTCTGTGCTGTGATGGGCACATGCACAGTACGGATCCAGACACCTTCGCAAATTACTTCATGTGAAACATCAAACAATGAGTGGAGAATGACTGTTCTTATCACCCTGGGTGTTAGAGATGTTCTTAAGTAAGTTCCAAAGGCCTTTTATTTGTGTTCTTCAAGACGTTCTTCTCTTTCCAGCCTTTCAGCTGTTTCTTGGAAAGTGCCTATCCCACCACCCTGATCCCAAAACTCATTTTCAGTGCCAGAGCTTTATGAACACATTACAGATCATGATGAGCTTAGTTTAAATTGATCATCTGAAGTGTTGAAAAATATATTGGGTAATAATCTGTATAAGATACTCTTGTTCTTCCCGATTCCCCTCTTTTCTGTAATCCCTGCATCACTTTAATGTTACAGCGAATATAGCTTCAAACCTCATCTTTACTGTCTTCCAGACTTTGCTTACCCAGTTGCGTGTCTTTTCTGTTTTCCTTCTCAGTGGCCTTGGGTATTTTCTGTTGAAAGCAAGGGAGGAATCTTGGCATCATTCAGGGAACAGAGAGAGGGGGGCTGGGGGTGGAGGGAAAGCTCAGGGATTTTTATGCATCTGACTTCTTTTGCTCTTAGTGGCTAATTGCTCCTCTCTTCAAAGACTTGCCAAGAAAAAAAAAGTAAAGAACTGAGCAATATCTCATCTCTGCTACATCATTTGACTGTCAATTTGAAATTTTCCCCAAGTAGCAAAAGTATTTAAGAGGGGCTTGGCACTGAGCAGCCTGCACTCCTGGCACACAGCAACTTGTGCTGCTGTTTAAGCAGGCAAGCTGGGGTGAGAGAGCTCTCTGTGGGGTGAGAACATGCATTTTTGAGGGTAGATGTGTTTGATGGGCTGCGTTGTGGATGTGTTTCCATATTTGTTAACATATGTACTGAGAAGAAGAATTTAAAGCTAGTGACAAGGAGGTTTTAGATTGAAAAGAGTTGTTCAAAGTGCCTTTAGCTTGGATTTTTCAGAAAGGCTTTTCACTGTCAATTCTTTTTTGATCAGTGATGTCCCCCCACCAAATGCACACACACAAATGCATGCAAGCACATCTGAAAAAGCCAGTCTCAGTTTTGTCTTTTGACTTTTTCCAGAGTCTTTTATGGGCTAATTATCTAAATCTGTATGCTAAAGCATTACTTCATCTACTCCTGAAGTTAATTTTGATTAGTACTTTTAGAGGACTTTCCCCGCCAACAGTACAGGGAAGTCATGGAAGATGAAAAATACTGCTTTTCCAAGGGTGACAGAGTCTTTGTGAAAGACAGCTTCAGTGCAGAATAGAAATAGTAATTAAAAGTAAAGAAAAAGAAGGAATATGAAGCATCTGGTAGTAAAGATAATCCTAAGGGAAGAGAGAATGTCAAATCCTGGTCTCTAGAGTCCATGCATTATGGATTTTATACTGTGTAGATGTGTTCAGTGAGAAGCAGACTGTGTGACTTCTCTAAAGCTAATAAAAAAGTGAAGGTTTTCAGGTATTTCCTTCTGATGAAGGAAAATCATGAACATCTTTATAAAGCAGTGATATAAAAAAACCCCAAATTCTCTGTTTCCTTTCTTCATTGTATCTGAAATGTATCATCTTCTAGGTCGAAATGTATTTGAGCCTATTGGACAGGATGTGGTGAAACTACAGAAATGTTTGTGAGGAAATGAAGGAGGAAATAATCTCTTTCTGAAGCTTCAGGGGAAATTTAGGCAGCAAAAGTAATTAGCCAAACTAAAAAAATGCCTAAGAGAACAAAAATTGCCAGCATTGTTCTATACAGTGTTTTGAGAACTTTAATGAATGCAAGTAGTTCTCGCAGTAGTTTTTAGTGTAGTATGGAGTAAAAAAACCCCAAACCAAGCAACCAGCCGAGCCTGATAACTTCAACAAAATTGTATGTATTCTGGGGGGGAGGGAGATTTACTTATTAAATATTGCTCATAAATACCTAATCCGCAGTTAAGGTGTCTGGGGAGGGTAAGTATATTTACCGGTTATACAATGGGAAATTTGCTGATACTTCAGTGTTCTCTTAGTAAAAATATTTATTAAGTCTTAAAAGACGAATATAGATGGGATTTTGTATGTGTGAGAGAAATTACTTTAATATGTTCACCGTTTAGTTCCAGATTCAGGAACATAAAGAAGGAAAGGGAGGCTTCATTTCTGCTACTCCACCACCTTGACATGACCTTGCTTGTTGCAGTATTAAGAATATGCCTATTTAAAAACCATTTGTTCCATGGCCATAAAATGCCCCTATAATATATAATTACGTCATGTAATATGTGTTAAAGTAGCTACACTAAAAGGTAGAATAGGAAAGGAAGAAAAGCAAAAAGAAATAAAAACCCCCAAAGTTCTTTATGCAATAATATTTGATTATTAGACTATAGCCTTGTTAAGCTAAGTAATTACCAGAATAATTAATGTGTTTTGCTCTGATTTTAATTGTGATTATAGCTGAGGTAATTTGAAAAATACAGGTTTAATTATCATGTTAAACAAGATCCTTTTACCCTTCTTAAATTACCATTATTAATTTAGTACAATATTAAGGTCTTTGATGAAAATAAGAACAAGGTTCATTATAAATCAAAAATAAGGATGTATAGAGAAGAGTACTACGTGAACTGGAATAAAAACTTGGAAAAAGAGAATCAGAGCATATCCTGGGAATGGTTTACAAGCTTTTAAAAGCAAATATATCAAAGCTTGTTGTAAGCTATGGATCTCATTTTTAATCACTATTCCACTTTTTGAAAATCATCCACATAGGCTCTCACTTGGTTAACATTCATTTTACAAGTCTCAGATCTTGATCCAAAATCTACTGAAGTCAATAAAAAGACTCACTTTGAATGCAAGATTAAATTATTCTTATTAGCATGTCAGAAGAGCTTCCTCTTGCAATATTCCCACCATTGCAGCATGGAAAATGAGATTACAGCAAAATATTTGGCCAGAAAGTGAGATTTTCTTTTTAAGCTTGCAGATGGTCTGGGCTCACAGGTAACATACTGGTCTTTATTTTGGTAGGGGTTAGAACCCAAAAGCTTTTGAGGTGTTTCAGGGATTACCCCTATATGAATAAATTTTTATGTTTCACTCCAGTTTGTACTGAAGCACTATACATAAGCCTACATATTCCTGTGTTACTTTCACATGCTCAGATACTGCTGTGTTTTCTCAACCAGAGACTGGTGCAAGATCCACTATATTGAAAAGATAAATAAATAAAATATATATAAAATACTCATGGTAGTTTTGTAGTCAACAATGAACACATTACCAGGAAACCAGTACTGCAGTCAACAACAGTGAAGATCCCGTATATCAGTCCTAGGTTCTTCTTGTACACTTGACATCCACCATAAAACTTAGTAGAGTGTAACCATTTGCAAAAAGATTCATGATGTCTCATGGAATAATCTCTGCTGATGTCAAAAGAAAATACCAGTAACATCATTTGAAATGAGAGCTTTAAAAATGTTAGCCAGCCAAGCAATCGCACACAGGTATTCAGTAGGTTAACCTGTTTACCCATGTGCTCATTCACACGTTTACTGGTGTGTGTACATGTATTGTGGTATCTAATTTTTCTACATGTATGTAGAATTTCTTTTACATCTGAAAGAAATCTGTAGTAGTTATTCTGTTTGCATTAAGTTCAAAGTTGCTATTGTCTCCTACATCCAGTTTTATGTATGAGATAAAAAGACTACTGTGGTCTCTTTTGCCCTTAACATCCATATGTGAATAGTCAGGACCAGATAACTGATGGTTAATGGTCTAAAAGCATTAAATAATTTGTCTGCATCTGTAACACTACTGGTGAAATGGGAATCTGAATCCCAGTGTAAATCCTAGCTTTTTGTCCTATGAACTTGACAATGCTTTTTTTCCTCAGAAGGCTTCAGATTCAGCTAAATTGCTGCTGAGACATGTGCTAAATCAGTGGAAGGTCAGCAGCATATAGGAAGCTGATGGAAGCCAAGCAATGGAGAGCACTACACTCGTGATTAGACTGAATCACGTGACTGCAATTCCTTGTGTTTAATTTTTCATTAATTAGAAATAATATTTTTTTTTACCAAACTCAGCTGAAGGGAGCATTTGTGGATAATATATATTAATAGTTAATGGCATGTGCAACAGTGGTAACAGTAAGTTCTTTACATAAATAATTTACACATTACGTTCCAGAGAAAGTTGTAAGTAAGTGTGACACTGATGGAAAACACGCACATGCTTACATACAGTCATACTGATGGAATACACATGCATATAGTCTTAGAGGTACAAATATATATGTGCCAAAGGAGAAAGGGTGGACTTCTAGGTCCTAATGACCAGCTATCCTAGCCCTCAGAGTGGTGTATCAGTTTCGTCCCGCAGACATTATATACTAGAGGAGAGAGAAGCTCTAGGGTGGTTTTGCAGTTTTGAGTTTGGTAATGGCTCTCAGTCATTGCAAGATAGAGTTGACAGGCTCTGTAACATCACTGATATGGTTTTCAGAGAAGTCTCTTCTTGCTCATTTCCTCCCTGTCAGGGTTTAGTCTACCCACTGGACTGTGAAGCAGTATAACACCATTTCTGACTGCATACTATTGAATTTCTTGCAGTTGAATTGCCTGTCACTCTTTGGGTATCACTGGTCTCCTGGGCAATATTCTAATCTGTAGATGAAGAGATAGAAATGTATTTATCCTGCATGCTGTTGTTTTGTTTCATCATAGACTTCATTTGTGTCCTATGCGAAGTCACTGAAGTCAGGATCAATGAGAGTCCATAGATGCCTAGCTTCCCTGGTTTCACAGGAGTTAAACAGGAGCTGGATTCCTTCTTTCCTTTAGTCTGTGCCAAAGTCTGCTGCTGGCCTAAATATCTGATAAGGTGAGGCACAGGTAGAAAGTGCTCTGGAGATGTCCTCACTTCTTATCTCTTATCTTGTCAAGGTTTCAGAACTGTAGCTTTTCTGATCAGAAAGTTGTGTAGCTAAACATTAACAGCTATAGTAGTTACTCAGATACTGCAGTAATGGATAGATTCATAGATACACACAGCTGTATTCTTTACTGTTAATTTAGTAGTGCTTTGCTGTATTCACCTACACTTAGGTATGCACTGAACTCTGCTTCCCTCTGGCTTCCTCTTTGTTGCTGTGGAGTGAGCCACATGCCTGATGTTCTGAACCAGCAAAACTTAAGTGTCTGCCTTGCTGATTTCCAAGTCACTGCAGGCACAGGTCCATGGGGACACTGAGTCCTTTCCTATGAATCAGGGTTTATTTGCTTTTGAAGTATTAATACTAAAGAAGAGGAGGAGGAGATGTCTTCCTCAACTGCCTTAGGTCATTTACTATTTTAATATGTTGCTGTGGATTAAGAGGATGGCTGAAGGGCAAAATGGCAACCTCCTCTTTGATCCAGATGACTGGCTGTGTAGGCAGTGAACATTAGAAAGGAGAAACAGCTTCATCCATCCTATGAGTCTGTCTAAGTCATAAGGAGACATAAAGCTAGTTTATATCAGGCCAGGGTTTTCTATGCAGGTTGTGTCAGAACCTGGCCAATTCTTTTTGCATTCCTAACATGCTGCATTTCCTAGCTATTTGCAGAGCTAATGCTCTTATTCAGGCTTTCAGCTTCTCATGTCTCAATTATTGCAATGTCCTCTCCCCTGGCCCTGACAAATGTGACATGGCCATCTCTGATTCATTCAGAATGCAGCTGCAGAAATCAGACCCCTAGCTTTCTGCTTCAGCCATATGACACATCTTTTTCAAAATGCTCCCCAGCTTGTTAGTCTAAAAGTAGGGCTGCCAGCCTTTGCTTTCCAGATCTCACTACCTTTGCCATATCTCAGTGTGTATTAGGTCAGCTGCTGCCTCCATTAACCTGTAATGCTGGTTTCCACTTCTGCCTACAACCTTTACAATTAAGTGCCTTTATATGATTTCTTGGTGTGTCCCTCATGCGTGGGAGGAGATGCTTTCTAGGGCACATCCAGTACCATGTGCCAATACTGTCCTTAAAACAGGGGTTTCCTCTCTTATTATTTTTCTTTCTTCTATCATTCATACAAAACTTTGACCATAGCTGGGCTTGGGCTTTTCGTTTGTACCTTTGCAGGTACTGCACTTTGTTTTGCACGTTAATTAGGGCAATAGACTCCTGAGCTGTGGTTGGGCTGCTGAGATTCTGAGTTAACACAAGTAATACTTAATGAAGTAGTTGGAAAGAGCTATATGAAGTAATGATCTGGACAGGGAACAGGCAGTTATCTGTCTGCTGGAACAGAAATGAGAGGGAAAGAAAAAAAAAAGATGGTAAAAGTGTAGGAACCAAAGAAAGGAAGTAGAGAAAGGATGGAGTCGAGGTGGGGGAGGGATCTAGAGGATTAACAAGAGGGATTTGCAGAATCACAGGTAGGGGGTTCTTGCAAAATCAAGCTGTTATTTTTTTGTTTGGTGGGTGCACAATGCATTAAATCATTTGCATAACATTCCCAGGACCTCCAGCTTAATCCTTACAGTTCTGAAAGATTCTTTGTTTCAGGGGGATTAAATTTGCTAAAGAATTTAGGGCCAGGTCTACAGGAAGGCTTAGCACAGACTCATTTTTTCTTTTGACTGTGACAGCAGTTACACACTTAGTTAGGCCTTAAATAATTAGCCTTTTGTGGAGTTAAGATTTCATTCTTTTTTATGGTTTTTATGTAAGATTGATATTTCATTTGTCTGAAGTGAGAGATGGAGGAAACATAATTTTGGGTAAGAAAACTTGTTAGATTTCCTCCTGGGCATTGGTTCTGGGTAGAATTAAATATGATTAATTTTTATTAAACTGCTGAAATTTGCAAAACAAAGTAATGTTTTGGGACATCTTTAAACATTTAATTTTGAAGTGGTTAAAATAAAACACTTAGGCTTTCCTGATGTTTATTTTTTCCCTGAAAATGTTTCAAATAAAACTGGTTTCTGAGACTGCCAATATATCTGACTTCACTGTAGCTTTACTGAAACTTCGAAACACACAAAATATTTGCAACAAAAAATGTCCATTTATGCTTTTTAGAAAGCAGAGCCACATATCAGTCAGTATAGTTGTGAGATGCAGGCTTTTCCTCGGATGTCTTGAGCAAATTGTGTCCTGCATGTGGTTTTTTGACAGTGTTGTTTCATCTGCTTTCTTCCTGATTTTGATTTAGATTTGTGGCATTGTCCCTGTATTGTAAGTAATTTTTACAGGGAATTAACTAAATTGGTAAGTCAGAAGGACAATCTGAATGACAGCAGTTTTGTCACCACAGTATTTGATGATTTTTTTTCTTTCCTTCTTTTTTCACTAAGTGCTGTAATTGTTCTTGCATACATAAATGTTTATCTTTAGCAGCAGACATGGTTCTGCTCTAAAGGGAGGACCATCTGTGACTCATTGTGTTGTATGACACAGGATTCTTACTGTCTCAGGAGGATTATGCACTCAGTTTATCTCTGATGTATCCATATTGGCTTCATCCACATCCAACTATTTTTAGAGATTAAAAGTAAGAAAAGCAAACACAAACTTGCAACTCCCTCAGATGGTCTTAAAACCAACTCCAGTGCAACCCCTACAAAACATTATTTGCTAAGCCAAACCAGCTCTGTTTGGATTGGGAGGAAGTTCTTTGCTGTGAGGGTGGTGAGGCAGTTGAGCAGGTTGCTCAGGATGGCTGTTGCTGCACCATCCCTGGCAGTGTTCAAGGCCAGGCTGGATGGGGCTTTGAGCAACTTGCTCTAGTGGAACATGCCTCTGCCTGTGGCTGGGGGCTGGAATCAGATGATTCCTTCCAAACATTCTATGATTCTGTATTCTGTCAGAGCTGATTATGACAGGGTCTTTCAAATCCTTTTTGTGTAATGCTTGCTCTACTCCAGATTCTCTGCTAATCCTACACCTGTTCTTCCTAATTTCACCCTATTTAGAGGTATAGCAATACATTCTATTTATTGGTTTCTTAATATGTCTAGACATGGGTTACCAAACCTGTCTGAGGACAGAAGAAATCTGATGAAGTTGTAATGGAGGGAAAAAAATGATAATCAACTTCTGAAATGCAGCTTGGTTGCTCTAAGATCTGTGCATTGCTGGTCTTGCTTATTTTTAGGTAGTTTTGGAGGAATTTCTCAGGGGAATTCAATTTAATGTTTTCAGTGTTGCTTATAACTATGAATTTTTTCTTCAGTAGCTGAATGCTCGTGGGGAATGTCTTCATGCTGCAAATGTTCTCTGCTTTTAGAGGTTTTTTTTTCCATTAACATTAGAAGTTCATGTACTTTTCCCTCTTAAAAAAACAGAGAAAAGAAAGGAAAAGGAGAAAATGTGCTTCAGGGTAGTACATACCCTGAAGCTATTTATACCGACTTGGAAATGTATTTAAGGCCTAGCAAGTGAGAATATCTTACATGTTAAAATGCTGATCAATTTGTAAAGCAAACATTTTATTCTAAAAATGCTGTATTGTCACAGAAATATTGATGGTTTTATTTGCACATTTTTTATGTGTTTATTTGCCCACACACGTTCTCCAAAATACAGGCATATCTGTTATATGAAATAGGTTAAAATATTTTAAGTACTTCTTGTTCTATTAGATTTTTTCTTTTTACAAAACAGCATCATTAAAAAATTAGGTCAGTGGAGCTTCTTCCCAACAGTGTTTTCAGTAACAGAAATTCATGAAGCATATTCTAAAGGTTTGTGCCAGACCATCAGCTGTGTGACTTCTAGTACATGAGCACAGATACTATCAAATCGACTTTCACAATTCTGTAACAGAAACCTCTCTCTTACATGCTGACCTTAAGCTGATTTACACTAATTTTATACTTGAGTGGCAATATGGAGTTATAGTCACAGGCATGCAGTTTTATAGAACTAATTTACCAGGCTGATAGGTGAACAGCTAATGAATTGATTAGCATCACCATCCATGCATGTTCTCTTAACTTGGCAATACAGAGTGACAGAACTTAGTTTAGGTGAAAGCAAAAAATGCTTAAACTAAGTCTAATTATCCTGTGTGTACTGGCGATAAAAGTATGTGCATGGAAAGGTAAATGCTTCAGGTAACACACAATAAAGTTGAGATGAAATGACTGCAAGTCTGAAGAGTTACTCCTGACTTGTCTCAGTGTAAGCAAGATTAAAATAAGGTGATGATTCTTAAAAGAAAACATGAAAAAATGAGGCTGGCTTTATGAAGTATTGATTTTTAGTTATCTGTGAGAAGGGACCCTTAAAATGAGGCCAAGTGTAAAATTTTCTCTTTCAGGGTAGCAGAATTTTAGGCTCTCATATCTCACAATTTGTAGAGGACGAGGTGAGAACTGAAGCTAGATGAGAAATAGTAATCAGAAGCCGTGAATATAATATGAAGAGTATCTAACAGAATATCTAACAAGTTCCCACTTCTGTAGTCCTGGCTCTTGCATAACACTCTTGGTCTCTTTGTTGTCATCTCTCATTGTAGTAATAATTTAAGCTCTTTGGGACAAGGACCTCACATTTGTAACTGCGGTGCCTCTGAGGCTGTATAAATAGTGCTCTGATTGGAAAGCAGAGAATTTCATGTTTCCAAAGCTACAAAACTTGACACTTTGAGGTATTGAATCCTATATCTGCCACCATTCCTTTGATTAGCTCTGCTTTTTTGGCACTATTCTAGAGCTTAATGTCTGCAGCCTTCTGATACTGAAAGCTCTCATCTTTGGTGTATAGAGTATGAGTTAGATTGGAAAGAAAATGAGATTAGATTGGAAAGACCCTAATTCTCATCTGAAGAAGAGCTGATTTTCCTGGGTCTGAAAAAGAATTTGAGGAGATCAAGTAGTATTGATGCAACCTAACATGATGATTAGCTTCCAAATAAAACCTTATTCTGATATGAATTGAGCTAGCCATTCACTTTTCAAGTAATGGGACAAAACAGTCTTACAAAGCATGTTCTCGTGTTAGGGTACAGTGGGCTGGTTCAGGTTGATAAACAAGCTGGGAGGTTGAGTCTACTGAGTGTCAATGATAACACAAGAGGAGGGGCAAGAAGGTCTGCAGCTAGAGGCAGAGGAGTCAGGAGGATCCTAATATCTGTGACTTGTATCAGATTATATTGATGTGCTATTAGATTTTTCTAAGGCAGTATCTAAAAAAGTTTCTTTCTGCTGGTACAGAGGGTCCAGAGCTGTGTATATGAGGTGTCTGATGTGAAGTAATGTGACTAGTCTTCTCCCCATCATTTCCCATGAGAGAAACAGGTGATGAAGCCAAAATAAATTCAGAATTCAAGTTTCTTTATTCTTCTTCCATACCTGTTTTTTGGTGTTAGTTGTTGTCACTGTTGTGAGGGAGCTTGAGAAGAAATATGTCAGTATGGACAGGACACACTGAGCTGGAGTCTCCTTAATTAGCCTTCTGCCAGCTTTCTGAAAGACTCCAGTGAGAAGAATGTGCCTAGTGACTACATTCGCAGAAATCAGTGTAGTTTTTAGGCAATCCAGAGCTAAATGTAGAAGCTGGCACTGCTCTCCTACTTGGATTTTGCTCTGGCTCTTCTCAGAGCCTTAGTATAGGAAGGTTGAAATCACTGAGTTTTCTGGAGTTCTGCCACGATCGTCACTATTTAAATTGCTCAAGTGACTTTATTACACTAGAGAACATGGACAAGGCAGATCTGAGTATAATAAAGGGGGGAAAGCTGTGCCAAATCGGCACCTGAATCAAAGAAGAATTTAGTCATCTGATGCCTGTTCCACTTGTCAGCTAAAAAAAACATGTAATTAGCTCAGATACATGCCTACAAAAAATCTACAAATATGTCAGTAAGACTACAAAACTGGTGCTCTGGAACTAGGGGAAAAAAATCCACGTACAACTGCTGACCAAATGCTTATAACTTAAGTAATTGTTTGAGAGGGTATACAGAATCTGATAACAAACTTCCTAGAGATTTGGTTGGCATACAAAGTAGGCTTTCTTTTTAAAGGCTTTTAAAATTTGTTTTAATGGGTGGGAAAAGCTGGCTGACGTTTTAGAATTAACCAAGTGCTGATATAAAAGCTATCTCATCCACAGCCTTTGCAAATGTTGAACATTCACTGGAGTTTAAATCTCTGGTGAATTTTCTGCTATAGCTATATAGTAGCCTAATATTTCTGTCAGAACAGATTTGCAAATGACCCATAAACCTAAGAAGAAACTAAAGCTGAAAGGATGCTCCGGGCAATATCGCTCTCTTTAGTGACATTTTTTTCTAAATCTGAGTCATGATGAAGTTTTCTGGATGCAACTTCTATTTAAGCTTAATAGGGAAATCAGGACATGTGGAGGAGTAAACATTGGTTTATTAAGAAAAGCAGTTAATTATTATCATATAGTAACAAGACTTTATTGGCTTCCATGACAGTTGGTCTAGGCTGTAGAGAGAGTAGTTTTCAGAATCTCTCTAAAGAAGGCAGTTGTCCAGAAGACTGAGAATAGAACATACTGTCCACTACATCTCAGCTACACAGAGTAAGCCAGGCAGCTCTACAGTGACAAATGTGATTATTGATAGAATTTTAGATGAATTGGTCAGCAGTCTTAGAAAACTTAGAATGGTAGAATAATAGAGTAATTGAGGTTGGAAAAGGTCTTTAAAGTCATTGAGTCCTACCATTAACCCAGCACTGCCAAATCTACCACTAAACCATTTCTTTTAAATATGTCCAGGGATGGTTACTTGTCCTGTGTTTAGCAGTAGCAGTCATTTTTTCTCCTTCTTAGAAGCTGGTGCAGTGCTGTGTTTTTGACTTTTGGCCTGGGAACAGTGCTGATAACACCAATGTTTGTAGTTACTACTCAAATGTTTAGTCTGACCAAGGACTTTGTGAGTCTCATGCTATGCCAGGGAGGAGCGGAAGCTGGGAGGAAGCAGAGACAGGATGCCTGACCCAAACTGACAAAAGAGGTATTCCATACCACAGCACGTCATGGCCAGGATGTAACTGGGAGTTACCCAGAAGGGCATGCTCTGCTCGACTGGACTTGTTTTGGTGGGTGGTGTTGTATTCTCTTCCCTTGTTATTTCCCTTATCATTATTATTATTATTGGTGGTAGCAGCAGTGATTTGTGTTATACCTTAGTTACTGGACTGCTCTTATCTCAACCAGTGGGAGTTACATTCTTTCGATTCTCCTCCCCATCCCTCTGGGAGTGGGGGGTGAGGGGGGAACAGGAGGAGAAACTGTGTGGCTGACTTGCCAACGGGGCTTAAACCACAACATTACTCAACCGCTTCCCTGAGCAGCCTGTTCCAATGTTTGGTAACCCTTTCAGTGAAGAATTTTTTCCTAATATTTTTCCTATCTAATCTAAACCTTCCCTGGTGTAACTTGAAGCAATTTCCTCTTGTCCTATCACTTGTTACTTGGGACAAGAGATGGACATTCACCTTGCTCAGTCTCCTTTCAGGTAATTGTACAGAGCAATAAGTGCTTCCCTGAGCCTTCTTTTCTCCAGGTTAAACAATCTCAGTTCCCTCAGACACTCCTTGTAATACCTGTGCTCCAGACCCTTCACCAGCTTTGTTGCCCTTCTGTGGACACGCTCCATCAACTCAGTATCTCTTTTGTAATGAGGGGCCTAGAACTAAACACAGGATTTGAGGTGCAGCCTCACCAGTGCCCTGACCAGAGAGACAGTCACTGCCTTGGCTCTGCTAGCCACACTGTTGCTGATACAGGCCAGGATGCTGTTGGCCTTCTTGGCTGCCTGGGCACAAGGTGGTGTATGTTCAGCCATCTGTCCGCCAGCACACCCAGGTCCTTTTCCACTGAGCATCTTTCCAGCCACTCTCCCCCAAGCCTGTAGCATTGCATGGGGGTCAGGAACTTCAGAACTTAACAAAAAGACAAAAAGTATATCAAATAAATTAAATATCCTTTAAAACATAGCTATGGAACTGGTGAGCTGAAGGAACCATTCCACCTCCAACTTCTAGTAAAGTGTAATCTCTGACTCAGGCTTTTCTGAGACTGGGATACTCAGCTGAATGAATTTTAACATTTTAAAAACAGACAATTACTGTATCAGAAATTATTCAGAGACTAGAACTTAAATGTCACAAAGTTCATGTTTGTTAACAACTCTCTTCTTGACAGTATGTCTATAAAACAATTGTCCACAAAGAAGACAGTTGGCCCAGAACTATGAGCTAGGAAGAAGGATAGTATTCTGTTGAAGATACGGTACTCAGGCATTTGAGGTTTGTCACTGGCTTTCTTAAGTCTTTTAATGAATGTGCTGTTTAATTGCTTTGTGCCTTATCTTTCCATGATTAAAACTGAAGTTGAGAACATTTGCTCTACTTATATCATTCAAAGGATAACTGACTGAACACGTGAGGTAATCAGATTTTCTGGAGAGCGTAGAAATGCCCCATAGAAATCAATGGTAGATAGATATAGTTATCATTATGAGATTGATGTAAATTTGATTACAATTATTTCTGAAGTAAAAATAATTTAAACTTCACAAATCATTTATAGAAATGTTAATAATTTCTCTGATTTTGAATGTTAACAATTGAGCACACCATTATCTATTAGAATTTGGGGAAATGGGGAATGAGATCTCGGACACTTTTTTGATGGATTAGGTACAATAAAATAATATCATGAGAACTGATTAGGGGAATACTTTTACGATACTTTATTCAATAAAAAGCCTTAGCAAAATCTGCTATTTGTTATATTCCTAGCTATAATTCTGCTTTTTTTATAGTGACAGTTCAACTGATGAGGGCAGCAAATACCTTGTTGGAGACTCAAGAAGATGAAGCAATTATATGAAAAAGTTTGTCTTTGCCACATTCAGTAATTATTATAAAATCATGCCACTTGTAATCCTGAGCACTTTTTGATGACCCACTATAGTCAGGAGGACCATCTTAGTTTATTGAGGTGACAATGTAAATCTCTCATATCTTCATTTTTAGGGATCTGGATGTTCAACATATGCTAGGAGCTCTTTTAGTCAGTTCTTTTATTCTCCTCGAACATAATGTAGCCTCAAGAGAAGGCTTCTCCTGCTGGTAGACTAAGGGAAGCAAAAAATTCAGCATGAACTCAGTCTCTCTATGTGCTTTGGTTTAATTCACAGCCAAAGTATTCCTTTAGCAGGGCTAATGCATCATCTGGAGACGAATACATTTTTTGAATGATCCATTTATCTTTAAAAACTGGGCTTGATAAGGTATTTATGAGCAGGGGCTGTGGTTAGAGCTGGTTGCCAAGGCCACTAACACTGTTAATTTTTTTGCCGCTGTTTCTTTCTGACTGCCAGTCCTCAACTGTTTTTTATTTCTGGTTATGTCTTCATAACACACTACTCTCAAGCACCTTGGACTGTCAATTTCTATCATGTTAACTAGCACACACTCATTATTAGTGTGTGACAAATTTCATGGTGCTTACTACTACTTAGTGAAAATGAGGAAAAATATGTACACATGGGCAACTAATGTACGAGAAATAAAGGACAGTTATCTTGCCTTGTGGGAATTGACTTATAGAGCTATAGTTTTTACTTCTTTCCCAGCCTTTTTAGTACATACACTTTTTTCATTTACGCAAGCTTGTGGAGTGAAACTGGTGTGTTTTGTTGGTGTGATCCCTGTTTTCAGGATCTTATAACATGCAGTGCATGAACAAATTATAATTGACACTTTTATGGCTTGAGCTGACTAGGACAGCGAATGATCTAGCACAGCTGGGGCTTTACAAAGTTGTTTGGCTTTCCCCTCTGTCCTTCGTTTTTTCTGCACCAGCCATATTTGTTGTGAAAGGCTTTGCATTCTGGTACTTTTGTCTTCAAATGGCACTCAACAGCCATTGTTGTATGAGTTATCTGTGCTGCTGAAACTGATAACGATTATTGGCTTCTGATAACCATCTTTAAAGCTGGCTAGCTCATTCAGCTAAATTTGTCTATACTCTCCAAAGTTAGGCTTGAGCTATCACATAGTTTAACTTCCCCAGCTGTTTGAAGCCATTAAAAGCATTATAGGCTGAGTCTAATAGCCCTTTGTCATCTCATGAGTAATAGCACTGCTTGAAGTTATTAGTGGTTCAACCTTTCAAACATTAATTGAAGTTTGGTTAGCAGACACCCAAATACCTGACATGAAGTATGATACAGAAGGACAATTTGTGCTCTCAAAGAACTTTTCAGAGAGTAGAAGCATAAGGTGATTTTTGAGTTTGACTCTAGAATGACATAAAGTCACTAAAAATATCAGAAATTCTAGTGTTCTCTTCAAACAGTCAATTTTAAAATTGTTTTTACATATGATTCCTCTCTTCACTATTGCAGAATTACTTCTCTACAGCTTTGGCAATCAGTCTGATAATGGGTAGGATTTTGATTTATCAAGATCATCTACACAGCTAGGAGTGCCACTTTAAAGTACCCACCATCTTTTGTTCCTTTTAAAAAAGGCTAAAATGAGACTAGGTTTTTATGCACTTTCTCATATGCTGTATTTTAAGTAGAAAGATAAGTTCTGTTGTAGCAATATTCAGACAGAAATCCAGCAATGCTTTACCCTGGTTTGGTTCTAATAACTGTTATAGAAGGGCAATTAACCCTAATGTCTGTTGTGCAAGAAAGCCTTCTTGCAAGCTTCACAGCTGTGTGATTGCTAAAAGCTTTAGTCACACTATTTAAAAAGCCAAGGAGGGATATAGATTAAACTTTTCATCAGGTTTCTTTGGATGTCTCTGGAGGTACAGACAGGCAACATTCAGTCTTAAAGAAGGCTTTATTTAGAGGTAATAACATTAGGTGGACTACTTCAGCAAAATAAGTGCTCTTAAAAGAACAAGGAGCCTACTTTTGTTCTCATTGATCAGCTTTGCCCTAGATGATGAAGATGGGAATGTATACACTTGGTTCAACCACTCATAATACCATTAACTTCTGATCATGCTTTATTGGCTGCAGTAAGCTTTTGCACCACCTGAATTTCTCTGAAAAAGTTGGTTTCTGTCTATATTGAACTGATTGATCATGCCTGTCATGGTGGTATGTAAAGACAAACCAAGAATGCTGCTCTTTTGCTTTAGACATTATAAATGCAGGTTAGATCATGCATTGAAGGTGAGGTATTAACAAAATCCCAGCACACTGATGCATCATATTCATTTTGTCACTTTTATTTGAAAGCTTTGAGGAAATTACTTTTTTTTAGAAGAGGGCAAATTGCATGGAAAGAAGAGAAAAAGACGAGGGTCAAGGAGGAGAAGCATCAGCAACTCTGAATGGGGTAGTAGTAGCATAAGAGCACCTTTTTACATTGTCATCTGTCTTAGATGTCATATAGTATGTGCAAGAAGGGAAATGAGGCATGGGGCATCATTTCCTCATGAATATTTTATCCCTCATGCTCCTTCAACATCTGGATGTGACCCAGAACAGCTTTCAGATACATGTGTCTGAATTAGCTCAGGAAGTCATCTCCATGAAAAACAGCTATACAGCTGAACAACGGTGCCCTTGCTTAATGTGAGCTTAATGCTCATATTACAGGTGGTTTGTGACACTGTAATTCCATTGGAGACCCAGTATTATGGTAACCAGAGGGTAATAGCAGAATTGTAAGTTTTAATACAGTAGCTACCTAGGTGCCTATATGAAAGGCTGTGTAAGAGTGTTACACAGTGACTCTACATAACAATTCAACCATTATACCAAAACTAGAAATCTGAAAAAGTGTATTGTGCTATTGCTTAGGAAACTGCATTGAATTTCCTCAACAAAAAAACAATACAGAAAGTAAAGACAATTATTTGTTATTGGAGTTGGAATTCTTTTCAGGCACATTCGGTGTGGATAATTTGACTTTATTAACTGCAGCAACAAAAATAAAAAGCTAAACTAACAACTTGCAAGCAGATGCTAATTCCCCAATTGTTCATGCAACATGGAACATAATTTGAAATGATTATGAAATTAATGCATTAATACAAAAATGCTTTGGAGAGAAGCAAATCAGATAAATGTGCATAAAAGGAACTAGCTGTAGACATAATTTGTGAAGCTGTGCTTTATTCTCAGTCAGAGGGGAAAAAATTAAACTAAAGAGAAATTTTAAAGAACATTTCAGAATTACCATGTAAGAAACCAAAACGAAACAAAGCTTGGAGCTTCAGCAAAACCAATGTGTAGAGACCGCTTTAGAATTAAAACATACAGAAAGCATCATGTCATATATTTGGGAAAGGAACACTTGCTTTAGTGAATAAGGAAGAATTTCCAGTTGTATGAGCGTGTATCCCGGATAAAAATTCCAGCCTGGAAGCTAGAAGTAGATGGTAGAACAGAACTGTGCCTTGAATCTGAAGAGAATTTATACTAAATGGTGAGAATTGGAAAATTAATAGACAAGGTTGAGGGACTGTCTGTCTTTGGTGTTTTCTCCTCTAACTGAATGCTTGCTTCTCTACTGTAGCTAGCAGAGAAAGAACCTACCCTCCACTGTCCTCATTCACAACCTAGATTCTAAGTGTACCTTTCCCACATTGCACCAACCTTATTGTATCATCTCTGGTATTTCTGTAAGTGTTTTGAAATTAACTTCAATGGCACAGGAGGACAGCCTCATCATGTGGCTTGAAGTGTTTGGTCTGTTTTAATGAACCTGTTTGTTAAAACTTGCAAGGGGTTTCATTGCTTACTTTCACCACTGCCAGAGAATTCACCACAAAGTACCTTCTTTCTGGTTTTCCTTCTCACCTTGTTTGATGACCAGCATGGGGTAGAAAAATTATCCTGATGCACACTGTCAAGCAAGAGACTTCATTCATGCTGAACTGCTTTCCCTACGCTCATTTTTTTTTCCATGTCCATACCTAAAAATGTAGAAGTAGCAGAACCAGATGTACCATGCCAAAGTTTATAGTGATCCCAATGTATGCTTAGATGTCAACAACTGTTGCATGGATGTGTGTTGAAAGATAATTGCTTGAAAGGAATTTCATTTAAATCTAGTCATAAAATATCACTAAGAACCATTAAACTGTATAGCCATGTCCCAAAAGAAAAGAGGTGTAACCCTTAGTGCAGAATTGTCATGCCAGTTCTCATATGATTTTGTCAGAAGTTTTATGATACGTATCTTTTCTAACATTGGCAGCTGGTAGAATAAATATTAAATTGAAAAGAATTAAATTTTTTGTTAAAATAAAGTTTCCAGATCTCAGAGTTCTACAGAAAAGCTTTAAGAATTAATGTAAACACTACCTGATGAAACCTTATTATCTCACCCCAAAACCAGACAAAAGGTAAGCAAAATCCTGGATGAAATGAGATTTTTGTTAATGACTTTTCAGAGCCAGATTCTTGTTTTTCAGGTAGTGAAGTTTAAAGAAACTCTAGAAATCTTTATAAAATACATCAACAAAATAATTAGAAAAAAACAATTCCAAAAGCTGAAGAATAGCATTTATTGTTTTAGGCATTAAGTTTAAGTACATTTACTGCTTTTTTACTGTATATGAGTTTTTGTTTTCTTCCTCATTGGTTCTCTACAATTTCAGTGAAATAAGAAAAAAAAGTCTCAAATATAAATTACTTTTTTCAAAATGTTGATAACTGTTGGGAAAACCTGTAGTTTTACTTGCTCCCATCCTCTTCCACTGCCCCCATATATCTTTGGAAAACATGGCATAATCCAAGTTCTATCTTGTTATACTTTCTGTTAAGGTTGTACTTTTTTGCTTTCAAAATATGAGAGTAGCACACACTAAAGGATCTGGTACTTGCCTCAGAGGGTATATCACTAATTGCAATGAAGTCCATCCCAAGAGCTTTGCTAGTTAGGACAACACAGATGAAGGAAAAATAGGAGTTTCTTACCAGCTCTACCTGGTTCAAACAGCTACTGTTTGAAGTTATTACTGGATTATAGCAATTTGTAAGCACTCTTCTTGCCGGAGGCACCAACACCCCACCTGAGAAGTGATGAACTGGTTTAAGTGCTTTGAATAAAATCAGCCATGTTTATTAAACAGTTTCAGCTGGTGGATTTTAGGTGAAATAAGACGAGAGTTTTTATAAAGAATGGAGGGATAAGAACTTATGCAGAGAAATGAGAGGTAAGCAGGTAAAGATAATCATATCCTTGGGACCATTAGAGCACCTCTGCCCACAGTCTGAGATGCACGTAGCTTTGTGATGGTCCTTTGCCTTTGTTTCTTCACTTTGGGTACACTGTGAAACACAGGCAAGAGTAAGAGCCTCTAAAATACTAAACCGTGCAGTGCCACGTGGGTGCCAGGGCTGGCCAGAAGCAAGTGTCATGGGTTGAAACAGTTGGCTATGAACAAAGTGTTTAGTGAATTGACCATCTGTCCAAGCTTGGCATAGCTGTGATATAGCAGAGATGATCAGCAGACCATCAACAAGGCTGCTTAAAATTTTTTACTATGTTAACAGTTTTTAGCATTCATGGCCACAGACTTGTCACCATTCCCATCGCTTCTCTCGCTTTGCTGAAATATCCCTGACACAGGAAATGGATTTCACAGTGTAATGGAGTTGCATGTGGTAGAGGCATGGTGAAGGTCTGGTAGATCTGAAACAGATCTTTGAACAACTTGATCTCATGAAAGATGAGTAGGTGGATTGGAGTAGGTGATCTTCAAAGGTCCCTTCTAATTCAAACCATACTATGATTCTATGATCTGTAGTTATTGCATGCACTGTCATACACTGGGAGTGCAAGAGATATCTTTGTACCAGAATGCTTGAAGTGAGACTTGTCTTGTTGCTTTTTGTGGCAGCATTAAAGTGTAATGCTCCTCACACTTCTCATTTGTGGAAAGCTGGGAGAGAGTAGGAGTTAATTTATTCTGGGCTGAAAAGTGTACAGTTGCTTTACCGGTCAGTCCATTTATCCTTATTCCAGTAGCCAGTATATTACTGTATCTCTGATTGCACCTCCTTTTCTATTCATCTTCCTTCCTACCATAATAGTTGTGTCTAGGTGAGTCTGAGTCTTTCTTGTAGTGGCATAATCACTCTTAATACAGCATTTTTATAGAGAATGTGTGTATAGCTTGGGAGAGAGGCTGACAGGGAACCACCTGAGAATGTCTGTCCCTAGAAGAAAAATGTACTGTAGAGGTGTATGAAAGAGACATAACTAGGGGAAATGGGAAACTAGGCATCACGTGGAAAACAGCAATCTAAAAGATGAATATAACGAGAAGCTTCCTTTACAATGAGGTTAATTTACTTCGGAGTAGTCTTGCTTGTAAGCTTGATGAAAAATTCATGCCAGGCTTTGAGTGTTCATGAGGCCTAATAAAAACAAACAGACCAGAAACTCCTGAAATTATTAGTCTCTCAGGCCAGGTAAGTTCCTGATAACCCTGTTGTAGATGGGACTTGAAACCTTGAGCAGTTTGTCTGACTATCAACTCATCCATTTTCACAATGTATTAAGATATTTTTCTTGGCCCAGGCTATCCCTGTTTATACCCCAATAATGGGGTACACTCCTATATCTATATCCAGTGAATATGTGTCTGTAAACTTTACAGCTCAGGGTGTGTTAGTCATCCTTGCTCTTAGGTTATTTTCAGTGTCTTTCAGGATTAAGTTCAAAGCACTCAAAGTCCAAGTGCATTTTAGAGGATATGACAAGAAATGGGAAACATCTTGTGGATTTTGAGTTTATCACTAACTCATCCTTCAGGATAAAAAATGCTCCCTTAGTGTCCCTCTTCTCCCTGTCTCCTTTATAGCTCTGATTGGGTTACCGTACTTTCAGGCCAAGAGTCTTCTCCTATTTTGATTAGGATTAATGACCCTTAGGGCCCAGCATTTGGGGTAGGAAGGTGCTGTTGTTTGTAATATGCTTACAGTGCAAGTGGCTTCTTTCTTTTTCTGCCATTGACAGATTAGTGGAGGTTGTCCAAATAATTTTCCCTCTTGATATGTTCACTTTCCTTTTCTACCACAAAGTTGTGAAGATTAACTAACTAATCTCATGAGATTCTTTAATGAAAGGAGTGCCTTACTGAGCAAAAGAACAAAGTACAGGCAATATTCATGAATGCAGCTCATTCCAGACCTCTACAAAGCTGAGGTTTCTTTTCTCCTCTGAGCAAGTAAGACTGTAAGAATGCCTCAGATGATTTTTTTCCTTGTTCAGTACAATGCAGAACATCTGTTGCAAAAGAACAGATGATTAATAATTGAAACTAGATTGCACTGTCCAAAACAAAGTGCCTGTAGTACTGCAGCTTTCCTGAGCTTTTTGTCTTTGTTTAATTTCTTCTTAAAATAAAGTAATAAAATACAATCCTAGTTATGAAATAGATTTTATTCCAGAATGGAAGCTTCTACAGTGTTTTGCTGAGATTTTAAGGAATAGATTTTCAAGCTGGTTTGGGTGTTGAAACTTTTTATGTCAAATATATGTAAACAAAGGAAAGGCAGTGTGTAATAATAGTGAAATAAGAATACAATAATTTTATTTCATGTCAGGCTACTAAATGAGACACAAACAGGCTGTGAAATGAAGAGATGAAAATCTAGATTTTGAGGGAGATTTGAAAAACAGAGAAGCTTAATCTTTTCATGTTCCTTCCCGCAGAACTGATTACTCCAGAGCTAATGTTTATGCATGTGATTAGGAGCTGAGCCCGACGAATTCTATTTTCAGCACTGCTACAGGTTCATGGCAGGTGAAACTGACCTTGGTGCTTTGGGTTCATACAGCACTTCTAGCTTTCAAAGCTCTTATTAAGATAGACATGTAACTTAAAAGTAATGTAAAATTGAGGGTGTTCTTTGTTCTAAACCTGACTTTATAACCCCCAGCATTTACAATTACGATTAACACTGAATGGAAACTGAACAGTTTCAGATTGGGCAGGACCAAAGAAGCTCCATTAATCTTCATTATTGAGGGTACTTAAATATTGACAGGACAAGGTCCTGAGAATCTATCTGTACCTTCAAAACTGGCTCAGTATGAAGTCAGAGGTTGGAGTAAAAGACCTCCAGAGGTTTTCACCTACCTATATTAAATAATTTAAAATTATTTTATGATTTAAGATAAAGCAAAAGTGTCTCTGAAACATCCTGAAGTAATCTACTAAGTTACGTTAATAAAAGGTTTTCTTTATTGTTTTTAGTATTACATTTCTATTTTTGCATAAGGATGACGCAAATAAGAGTCCTTTTTTACAGTACTCATTAAGACACTAGGTACATTAACTCAAGTAAGGACAAAACATAAGAGTCTTTATTTTCATTTAATTGTTGAATAATGGAAATAGAAGCTGTACTTCAAAAAGCTAAGATTTAAAAAATGATGCTAATCTTCAGGGATTCCTTTCTCTCCCATCTCATCTTTTTTTTCCTCCTTTATTCAAGTTATTACCTCAAAGCAAAGGCATGTATTTTAAGAATTCACCCTATCTGTTGGGATTGCAAATACTCTTGGGAAGGTGAAGGTTGATGTTTCTCTCTGTTCAGTCCAGCCCACAAGCAGTGACTCATTACCACACAAAAACCCCTGAAGATGTGGTAGCTTCTTCACTTTTAATAGAAAAAGTAGTAGCTGGATCTTTTCAGGTCTAGTCCAAGGTCAGGCACTTGATAATGGGGCTTCTGTCAAAGCTCAGCCACAGGGAGAAAAGGCTGTAGGTAGCAACCTGTCTACTTGATGAACATCCCCACACTGATGAGCATAGAGTAATGATCCAGGCTGTGTGTGGGTGCACTGCCCTCTTTTGGATTTTGATAGAAACAGGATCAGTCCCATTCCATCTGGTACTTGGATGTTTTCATAACTAAAGTTTAGAGTAAGGAGTGGTTGTTACGGTATAGTGTTTTCTCTTAGGAGAAATCTTGTCCCACAACACCTCCGGTTTCTTTATACCTGTATTCATATTAGCAGAAAAAAACAATCCTATCTGCACAGATGTTGCAGCCTCATGTTTCCTTTCCACAAGTCTGCATTGCATTGACACAAACCTATACCTGTGACTTTGGCAATATTAAAATTCAGATAATGTGGAGAAACCAAATTAAACTGGGATTAGTCTAAGTAGAGAAAGCTGAGCAACAGTAGTGGCAGTTGTTAATACAGTTACTACAACATGCTGATTTGTGTTTGCAATGTTCAAGATAAAGTCACTTTTTCACTGGCGTTCAGACAAAAGCAATGTATTAATGAAAATCTGTTGTTGTGTACCAGGCTTGAAAAAGAAATACAGAAATGTCAGCTGACTAGTATGGGTATAATTATCACTGAAAATCATGGCAATAGTTGTAATCCTGGACTTGTGCTAAACGCACACACACAAAGATTTTTGTTCAACCTGAAAGTTTAGGTATTGAGAAAATTAAAGCGTTTATCTTTTATTAGAAAATATTAATAATAAAATTAATAAAACATAAAAATATTAATTATTTCAGTCAATATGAGAACAAAGAGCAGTGAGCTGCAATGACCTGTAACAACCTTATTCACCTGTAACAACCAGATAGAAGTTTTTATAGTTCA
Source organism: Melopsittacus undulatus (assembly GCF_012275295.1). NCBI lineage: Eukaryota > Metazoa > Chordata > Aves > Psittaciformes > Psittaculidae > Melopsittacus > Melopsittacus undulatus. The sequence goes on along the minus strand of NC_047530.1, from coordinate 100,629,718 downwards.
CACTTATTAATCAGTAACTTTTTACCAATTTTTAAAACAAGTCCATTAAAAAAGGAAATCTGGATAGGACTCCAAATATTGTGCTCAACCAAAAATGGGCTAGAGACAAAAAGCAGAGAATTTGACAGTTTATAATATAAATGTTTGAGGCAGTGTTTTTTAAATGGTGGAACTAGATGATCTTAAGGTTCTTTCCAACCCTAACAATTCTATGACTCTATGATTCTAAATCTTGTAACAGAAGGAAGACTTCATGTTTAGCCAAGGCAGCCAATTGATGGTCTTATTCAGTGCATAGGCTAACAGCACTACTCTAGTTTCTAAGAGTGTAATTTTAATAGGTGTATTTGCTAAGACAGCTGGTAGGGTTTTCAATATGGTGAGGAATAGTCTTTAAAAGCAGATGAAATGTCTTGTTGGTTTGTTGGGTTTTTTCTGGTTAGCATGTGTATGTGGTGGGGTTCAGTGGCTTTTCAATGTCTTTGCTTAGCCACTTAAGCATATGCTGTAAAAATGAGTAAAATCACTCACACTATTCGTAGTTAAAACCTTTAAACAGGACACTGTGCAAGAGAGCTACTGATGTGAAGGAAAGGTGACCTGAAAAAGCCTCTGAGGACACCTTATGGAAGCCTTCCAGTACCTTAAGAGGGGGCTACAAGAAAGCTACAGAGAGACTTTTTCAAGGTCATGTAGTGATTGGACAAGGTGGGATGGCTTTAAATTGAAAGAGAGTAGATTTAGATCAGATATTAGGAAACAAATTCTTTCCTGTGAGGGCAGTGAGGTGCTGGCACAAGTTGTTCCAAGAAGTTGTGGCTGTCCCATTCCTTGAATTGTTTAAGGCCAGGTTGAACAGGGCTTTGAGCAACCTAGTGGAAGGTGTCCACTGACTGTGGCAGGGGTTGGAACAGGAAGATCTTTAAGGTCCCTTCCAACCAAAACCATTCTCTGACTCCACGGCATCTCAGGTATTTTGTGAGAGCTTCCATATGTAAATACAAGCTATTTTCTGCCTATGGTATCTTGGTTTCAGGGTGGCAGACATATTCTTAAGGTAAAAGCTTCTTCCAAAATTTCTCCTCTTCCTTTTGAGATTGTTATGGACTTCCACTAAATAATGGCTTTATTCTGTATAACCGAAGAGGCAATGAGCAGATTTTTGGAAGTGCCTGTTTATGTCTCTGTCTGAACCTTGGATCAGGGGGAATTACACAGTGTTTCTTTTATTTTTGTAAGTTGTTGTTGATGTATACATTGTCTCATCCCATATGATTTCCACAGATAATAGAAATTAGAACATTCATTGGCTGTTTTCCTTTGTGGTCACGTTTGGCCTGTAATTAACTTCTTTCCTAATGCAGAGCAGGTAAATGGATTCTTTTTTCAAGTCATTAGCCAGCTTTTTGTTTCAAACCACATTCATCAAGATGCCAGATACAATTTTCAGCAATTCTTCCATTAGGAACACTGTACAATCCCAGCTTTCAAAAACATTGGCAGCTGATAATTTTTCTCTCTTTAAAGATAAATCTTTCTCAAAAGATAGTCCTTTGCCATCTAGCATTCTGCTGACGAGGTTGTTTTATCACTCAGTGAGCACTAAATTTTTCTTGTGTGCAAACAAGATTAATTCACCAGCTGAACCTTTCACCACATGAGTTCTCTTACCTTTAAACAGACAAGATTTAAGGAAGACAGTGGTACCCTATATGGACCCTCCTGTGGGTTCCTTTGGGACATGATGCTAGAGTTTCCACTGTCCAGATCTGGACTGAGTCTGAATCTGAATTGCACTGTCTAGTAATCTTGAGTATAGTTTTATTTGGGTGAGACTTGGAATATGTTACCTTCCATGTCAGCAAAGTGCAGACTGATTTAATGAGCTTGGGTTATGTGTGTTTGTATGAGTAAGAACCTTTTTACTCTAAAGTCACTGGGTTATAGCTGCAAAATCACTTGTCCACAGACCTTTTCCTTGTATTAAAGTGGTCATTCTGGGACCATTCCAAATGAGATCATCATTCAAAGGCAACATCTTTTTTTTCCTTCAGTGTTGAAAGTGTAATTGTCACTGAAGTCTTTTCTTTCCCTACAAAAATTACTGTGCTAAGTTAACAAGAACTTCTGGCAATAAAACACTTTACAGTGCCTTGATTGAATTATTAGTGTATTATATTAATGGGATCTTAATGAAATTGCTCGGCAACTAACCTTGTCTTTAGTTGGTGATAGAGACAGCTTAAAAATGGTCAGCTTTAGTTCATTTAATGTTTCCATCTCAGTGCTAATACAGTTAGCCAATTTATTTAAAGCAGAGACTTGAGCCAGATTGTGGTGGCATTACTCATGAATGCAGTTCTACAGCAGCTGATGCTAGCCCATGAGTAAAGCTTATTAAACTTTGTAAGGCTTTGGTGTCCTCTTTCTTTGTTAATTATCCAAATAAATGCTCGAGTTGTTTCTTTATGGTAATTTTGTTCCTCTAATTTTCTATAAAGTAGTATTGCATTAATTTCAGAATGTCATGGACAAAGCAGTTCCTTTATATGGCTTGTTTCATTCTATTTCTTATTCTAGATCTTAAAAAGCTTAAGCAATGAACTAGGTTGATTAGTTAAAACCAGGGTATGTTGCTTTGTAATGCGTGTGTGAATTTCTGAGTCTGGAGAATCAAGTTCTCTCTTTACACGATCTTTATGTCTTGCAAATGGCAATCTAAATTCAGAAGTGATATGCAAAGTGGCAGAAATTACATTTCATTATGCTGGGACTCCATAGCACTGATGCTTTTGCAATCAGTTACCGTATAAAAGAATACCAAACCCCAGAGAAGCTGGAAAAAATACAACTATTTAGAGTATTTAAGTAGGGAATGCACTGCTTTTTGTGAAGAGGAGGACATTTCTGTTCTTCCTTGCTGATTTCCTCTTTTTCTGTACTTCACTTAGGTTTTCCTGTGAGGAATGTTATTTGTTTCATGTGGGTCACCAGTGTTTTGTCTGTGCAAGAAACAGGTAATAGGTGAGGAAGGTAAAGGTTCTTTCAGGAGATTTGAACCTATATGCATTTCATCCCTGTTTCTGGTCAGGTGATATAACTCAGATCTGTTGATACATCAGAATTAAACTAAAGCATGTGTCAATCATATATGGTTTTGGTTGGAAGGGATGTTAAAGATCATTTATTTCCAACCCCATTGCTGTGGGCAGGGACATCTTCCACTAGACCTGGATGAATCTATGAAATACATTTGTAATATTTTCATACTATCTTATTTCACTGCTACTAGGCTCTTTCCTAGAAAATATTAAAGAGAGGTTGGTCCAAGTGTAGATATGAGGAGCTAAAATAAAGATTGAGAGCAGTTCTGGACTTGTCTTATCTAAGCCACTGGATATATTATTCAGGGCACTTGTTAAGGATCGCAATTCCATCTGTGGAAGCAAAATCAGAATTCTCTTTTGAAGCGTTCCTGTTGTTGTGGGGTTTTTTGTGAGGATAGCGAATATCCACTTAACTGTCAAGGGCAATCTGCCATCAGCAGAGTTAGCACCAAAGAGGGGTGAAAATAGTGTGGGTGGATTGCTTAAGATCTATAAATTTTGGTTTGTGTTCATTTGTCACTTCGAGGAAAAACAAATCAACTTTCTCCCTTTTCAGGGGATGGATGATTAATGCATGTCTTGCATTTGGTTGAAAAAGACTGTGTCAACTTTCTTGGTTCTTTTTTCATAGAGGAAAAAAATGATTCTGCAGCATTAGAAAGTGCAGTGTGTGCTTGTTGTGCCTGGTGTGAGTAAGCAGGTTTTGATCACTGATGAGCACTAATCTGAACAGAGAGCAATTACTTTTGCTGGGGAGAAGTAGAGTCTTGGCTTACCCTCACTCTTCATTTTTTTTTGATATTTTTATATTAATGTTGTCATAAGACAACAATAAACAAAACCAGAAGCACTCTAAGGTTGGTCTCCCTTTACTAAGTGACTTTGCCTCTCTTTACTCCTGCGTTAATAGCTTTATTGTGTGATGCTGGAATCAGAGATAGTTTAAAAACTGTTAAGATAAAAATGATAGGCCCAGTTCTTCACAAAAGAAATCTCAAGATCAGCCCACCTGAGCTAAGATTGTTATTGTTTATAATTTTCATCCATTCTCTAGTGATGTATAACAGCCATGCTGAATCAGACAATGTTAACCAGTCCCACTCCTCCATAAAACCAATTGCTTGTCCACAGGACAGTCCACCCATCAAATCCGTTAGAGAGAAGGATGGTGTAGGGGACTGTGTCAAAGGCTTTATAGAATTCCAGATAGATGATATCATTAGTTCTTCCCTTGTCGTGTCAGTTATGTTCTGTATCTCTTGATTTCATTTGATGCGCATGAGTTTCAAATTATGAGTGAATAATTATTTTCTAAGCATTTCCAGGCCATTCATAGTTTTGTAGACTTTGGTCAAATTATCTCTCATTTATCTCTTTTAGAAGTTGAATAGTTCATTTATTTGCTGCTTGTATGAAAAAATGTTTCCTAGTTTTCTTCAGTCACCCTTGTATCTGTTCTGTGTTTCGTACCATAGCGTTTTTGTTGTTGTTGTTAAGGTGGAGGATGTGAATAACACCCATGTAAAACTTGTGGGAACACTGCATTCACTTAATAGCATTATTTATTATGCTTGTTTAATTCTCTCCTAATAATTCCTACTGGTTTAATTGAAGGTTTTTTGATCTGAGGACTGAGTTTCTATTTTCACAGACTCCTTCACTGAAACCTGGAAAATCCTTTCCTGAAAGGAATTATCTTCTCATAGACTATTGTTCTGTTATGCTGGGATTGCTTTTCTCTATCTGTATTGTGGTTTTTGTTTTCTTTTTTTCTGGGGGGGGAGGGTCCTCTTATTTTTTTTTTCAATACATTATCACTGAATTTCACCTGTCATTTAGTGCTCAGGTACCAAGTATTGTGCAATCCTTTTACAGATCTTCATAGCTGACTTTTGTCTTTGTCATTCTGAATGCATTACTGCCATCAGCAAACTTTGTCACTTATCTTTCCTTCTTCTTTCCAGATGATTAATAAATAAATTGAACTCCACAAATTATTGGGAATATTCCAAATGAACATGTCCTTCCATTGTGGAAATGGGAAGATATTTCCCTCAAGTTTGATGCTTATCTTCTAACCATAAATTAGTCTATGGAAAGGCCTTTTTCCGTAGACAATTTCAGATCTTTTGGCAAGGGAACCTCTTAAAAATCCTGTTAGATATCTTTCCCTATGGCCTCTAAGAACCTGGATAGATATGCAGTGTGATTTTCCTGTGCAAAAGTTATGTTGATTCTGCAGTGATGTCCAGAAACCAGTGTTAGCTGGGAAAGTAGTAATATGTTATATTAGGCATTGTAGAAATAAATCAAGAAGGTAGCTCCTTTGATGAGCTCACACTGAAGGGAATCCTGAATGCTTCCTACAGTGAAATCAGAAATATACAAATAATGTCTTTCTAATCTTTTATCTTAGATATTCTTAAATATTAATGCTTACAATTTCTAAATTTAGATTCACTTTGCTATTGTTGCTGGGTTTATTTCCCATGCTTTTCTTGTTCAACGTGTGTGTGTGTCCACTTTTTTTTCTGTATAGGCAACTGCATCAAGTCAGTGGGTAATAGACTACTTCAAAGCAGAAATTGCCTTCTTTTATTGCAAAGAGTATTCTAGAATTTACTTATTCTGTATTTCATATGCTGCAACAACAACAAAGATTAATGCCATTATACTTTCCCTCCTTACTCATTGATGCTTCAGGCAACTTAGGCAGTAAAACCAAGCTAATGTGGCTGTAACTGCGTTACCACATAGTGCAGTTCAATGGAAGTGGGTTTGTAAAAAAAAATGGTTGATGTTGAAATGACACCTTATCTACAGTATGGGCATTTTGGAGGCAGAGGGTCTGTCTTTAGAGTAGCACTAACCTGATACTCTGAAGTAACTGTCCAGTAGTGGTTGGAATGCTGTCTTTTTGGGCTTGTAGCTCTGATTGTTTACAAGAAGAAATGTTGTAATTAAATTTGCTTTTCTTATTTTGTAAGAAACATGGTGCTTTGACTATGATGTGAGTAGTGACTGTTTAGTCAGCTCTAGCTTGTTTTCTTTTATGGCATCTGTGCAAAGTAATTGGCTATACAGGGGACAATAATGAAGCAGATAATGATGTCCTAAGCACTGAAAGTTGGTCTTATAGTTAACAATTTGACTAGTGGCTAGATTAATCTGCCAACTCTCTCCCCTCCCCTGTCTCCAGCTCTCTGTATGCCCTTGCATAAATCTGTGGCAGTTCTGCACAGTTTCATGACATCTAAACCACTATTGCTGTTGTCATATATAGCAAACCTCATGTGTCCTTGAACACTTTGCATGTACAAAATAGCTGGCTATTATAATGCCACAGCTAAGGGTTCTGGAGACCTGAAAAGGTATCTATCTGGTAGATACCTGAAAAAATAGTAGGAATAGCCTAGGGCAGTAGTTAGCAGATTAAAGCCAAAGTCAGCAGTGCTAGCAAGTCTGTTCAGGCACTTAAATTTTATTGATTGAATGAGGAATTAGGTGCTTCAGTGCCTCAACAGCTTGTCCCTCAATCCCCTTTCTAAGAAATGGAGATAAGAGCACTTGCAGACTTCAGAGGAGTGGCCTGACAGAAAATGTGTTAAGGCAGTGATGTGCTTGGATGCGACAGTGATGAGGTCAGATGAGTTTCTTATGCAGGTAGAGGGAAATCCATGAGACTAGAGTGGATCTTGATTAACAACTTGCCTTAGAGGCACAATGCAAAGTCAATGACAAGACTCTTATTAACTTCAGGGAGCTTGGATCAAGCTCATTGATTTGTGCTTATTTCTGCTCCAGTTGCTGTAGTCCAAATTAATGCTGTGCTGTGATATTTTCAAATACCAACATAAACAAAATCCACTCAAGAAGGAAGTCATAAAAATAGGAAAATCATAATGCTTGAATCATTGTACTGAGTCAATAAATATTAACCATAGGAACATTGTCCCAGAAACCAGTCTGGTAAGAAACAAGAACCAAATGATAAACATCACAGTACATTTTTGGCTTCAGAAGCTAGATAGCCTATTTAGTGACAGTAGATGATCTATATATTGACGTTTTGATTATTGATGCTTTCTGTGTAGTTTCTATCATGCAATCTTCAGTTTAGAAGCCAGATCAATGATATGCTTAATGTATTTGGAAGTATTAAATGGAATAAGAATATTTAATAATGCGTGTTTTCTTCACAAGATTTTGAAAGTAAATCAGAGATACAAAAGGAGACTGTACCTTTATGCTACAATTGAAACATTGCCCTATTTTACATTCAGGATACAGTGTGATGGTGTAACAGGTTTATGAAGAACCCCAACTTTCAAATCACAGGCCAAATTGTTACCAAGGGTTTTTATATGCTGCCAAGGGATTTTCTAGAGATAAATAAAACCTCTGGCAGTTACCCAATAATGAAGGACATTTCCTGTGTAGATTGTATGCGTATTTACACCTTCACATACAAATAGTTCTTTAGTATCTGGTGTCTATAAAGACTTACGGCTCTCTGTACTTCATAGGTAATGAGTTGTATCTAACTCTGCCTGCATAAACGAAAGAGGAGAAAATGGAGTGCCTCATTTTTGCAGCTCCCAAACCCAGATAGGAATTTGCTCTGAGAAATGCAAGGTGGGGATCCTTTCATTTCAGGCTTGCCTAAGAACATATTGCTGTTTGCCATTTGTAAAGCAACAGCAGCACCAATACTTGAAGCAAACAAACAAACAAAGAAAACACCCCAAAGCTAATGATTCAAGGCTTTAATACCTTCCCAGGCAAATATTCTTCAGAGCTCTTCATGTCTGTCATTCATAGTACCTCATTCCCATTCCTTAAGGGTATTAGTCTGCTGCTTGCTGAAATACTGGAACCATCTCTTTTTACTGCTCAAACCTATATATTTTCTCATGCAGAGACACATGAGAGGAGTATCTCATTATTCTCTCTGATTCATCAGCAATGCAGACCAATTAATACCATAGTTAATGGGGAGAACTAGCTACTACAACTGCAAGCCGTATACCTTTTGCCACTCCTAACACTCTTGGACAAAGCTAGAAAGCACCTTTATTGTGTGGAGATTATTTTTGATACACTACCAAATCTGTAATTCACAGCACCACAGAAATTGGAGATGGAAAGAACCCAGCATGTTATCAAATGTGTTCTCCTGCCAAAGCAAGATGGCTTTTTGCCGACAGCCAGGTTATAATGCTCCAGGCAATGAAATTGTCATATTCCTTTAAATTCTGCCAGAGTCTAACAAACCTTACCATTAGTGATCATTCTGTGCATGTATCCCTGTCCTCTTCCTGTATCTCTTTTTTCCTTAACACCTAAGTTTTTGTCAGGCCTTCCAGTAGGTTATTCATGAAGACACTAGCAGCCCATTGTGGCTGTCTGGTAATTCAGTAAGTTTGCACTCTGGCGAATTTCAGGTTTGATTTTTTGTATAACCTAAGCATAGCTTCATTAAGTCTGTTTAACTACTGGTAAAGTCATTTTGCTTATTTGATCATTTGTTATGTGCTTATATGCATAGCTGAAATGTACTTGTTTTCCTTACTGAAAGATTGGCTATGCTTAGTTTTGACATTACATTCAAATACTTTGAAATAGATGTAATTAATAAGCTTACCTGCAGTTCCTAGCTGCTTATTTTTCCATCTGATGCCTCTTCACCACTGTATTTTTATCTTTCCCTCCCATATAGATTATGCTGCTGACCGATCCAGAAGTTGAGAGCAGCTTATTAATCAGTTCTGATGAAGGAGCTACCTATCAAAAATACCGTCTGAACTTCTACATCAACAGTCTGCTCTTCCACCCCAAGAAGGAAGATTGGATCTTAGCATACAGCCAAGATCAGAAGGTAAGACTCTTTGGCAGCATTTTGCTTAGTTTGCTTAGTAAGAACCTAGGGTTTTCCCATGTCACTACAATAAACAACTGCAGAGCATTCAGTAAAGTCTTTGAGGTGATACCAGGACAGTCTTTGGAAATACTGAACTGATATTTCCAAGCAGGAAACATGGAAGATGAGGTATTTCCAAGCAGGAAACATGAGGAAGCCTCAGTGGAAAGGGCAAAGTAAAGGACATGGGTAACTACTGTGTTCTTGGGGTCTAGCCCTCCATATAGGCCTGGCAGTCTGCATTTATTCATCAGTCCTTTTGGCAATATTGTGTGACAGGCAGTGGGCAGAGAAGACAGCTAGGATCCTTCATGATAGGAAGCCTTTAACGAGGCTTTTTGTCCTCTTACTTAACAATTCTCTTTCTCTAGCCTAGCACCAGCTGCAAGAACAGTATGAGACACTTCTTGTTCTTATCTGGTTGGCATATTTTCAAGTAGCTTTGATTTCTAAAAGAAAAGTAGCAGTGAATCCATTTTCTTTGAAGTCCAGTTCCTTCAGTGTGGGTAATCCATCAGCCAAATAAATACATTGTGAGATATGCCTTGATTTTTGCTGCCCAACTTGAGACAATAAAACAAGACTCCATTGTAAGGGACCACATTGTTAGAACTTTTTGAAAATCAGGAATATCAATACTCACAAATCAGTCATCTTCCAGTGAAGGACTTTATAGAGCTCAATCTGTTTATTTCATGAAAAAGCAGATGGAAGGGAACTATGTTGTTGTTCATAAATATCTCCATAGGGGAAGACAAAACATAGGAGTAACCATTTTTATCTAGTAAAAATAAAGCCCTTATAACAAGAACTGATGGCTAGAAGTCAGTGGTAGATAAACTCAGCTGTGAAGTAACTAGCCATTGGAGCAAACTGTTCTGAGAAATGGCAGATTTATTGGCATTTTGATATTTTGAGTAAAACTGGAAAAAGACCAAAACAATTTCTTGAGTTCCCAACAGGGGTAAAAGAGTGAAATATCTTGGCATCTAGTATATAAGCCTTTATACAAAGGGGTTTAGTGGTCTCTTTTTGTTTTACATATGATGAATCTATGAGAATCTGACTCAATAATAAAAGTAATGGCAGAATTGCTCAGGGCATACATTAATGTAAATATCAACATTAATGTTTGAATTTCACAATGTTTTCTGTCTGTGTATATGAATTTATTTTACAAACATTAAACAACTAATTTTCCTTTAGCCTACTTTAGGCTTTTTTTTTTTTACTATTATTGTAAACCTAAGAAAATAAAGGCAAAGTAAAGCTAAATAAGTAGGTAAGGTCACAAAATGATCTTCTGGGAATTTTTGGACTAGAAGTTAAGCCTGTGCTTTAAACTCAAAAACAGTATCCTTCCAGGACTCTAGCTTAATAGCCTTCCCAGCTATGAGAAATGCTTGCCTAATTCTTCTTGTAGAGTCAATTGCATATAATGTTTTTCATTCACCCCTCTCAGAGCATTTTGTGGTTTTTTTTTATAATGCACATTGTAAGCTGTTCAGAGGAAGGCGCAGATTAAATTTCTGGATGTTTAGTGTGTGACTAGAAGAGGTCAAAATGTTTCATTTCCCTTGGGGCTGGTGAATTCTCTGTGGTTATATGAAGCTGAACAGAATCTGGTCACTGCTGTCTTTTAGGACCCGTTGGAATGAAAGTTGTTGCGTATTAGGATATTTATTACATGAAGATCAATTAAACTTTCAGTGGCAAATTTATCAAATAAAAGTAGGATATAGTGGAAAATTAATTTCAGCTGTTGTGGTATCCAGTGCTCAGGAAATAATTTTGAATTAGAGTCCATACAGCTAATGCTCATCTAATTTATGGTAGATGGCTACCAGCACATATATTGTCACTATTCCATAGGAAACTCCCACTCTTCTCTAGAATCCTGAAAACCAGTTCGTTACTGTAGTTGCGAGAGAAAAATTGTGTAGCACAAGGTCTGTAGATCTGTAGCAATTAACTCTAAAATAGATTTTAAAAAGTACTCTGCATGGGTATGAGTCACAGGCCTGGTTTCTACTTTAAAGCCTAATGGGTACATTTTCTGACTTGAATAAGCTTTGGGTAACTAGCAGGCAAAGAGTATTAATCAGCTTGGGCTAAATTAAATGTAACTTGAACTAAGGGTCAAGTTCAGCCTGTGGCTAAGTGTAAATGACTCCCATTGGTTTCATGCTTGTATATCTAAAGACAGAATTTTCTCAGAGTGATTAAGAGGTCCTGCAGGTACTTAGATAATTGCAGTGGGACCTGTTGGGTAGTTTGGAATAAATGACACTGCCGTTTGCTATTTCGTGGTCTCATAGAATCATAGAATAGTTTGGGTTGGAAAGGACCTTAAGATCATACAGTTCCAACCCCCCTGCCATGGGCAGGGACACCTCACACTAACCCACGTCACCCAAGGCTTCATCCAGCCTGGCCTTGAACACTGCCAGGGATGGAGCATTCACAACCCTAAGGCTATACATAGGGAATTTACTTCTTGAATTCCAGGCACTGTTCACACGCTAAGAGTCAGACAAGGAAGCAAGGGGAATGTATCTCCATGGCAAGGAATTTAAATTTTTATATCACTGACTTTGATGCCACTGATTGAAGAGGTTGTGAAGGTTTTGTTAGTGGGGGCCATAAGGGTTAAGTTGGATTTTGACCAGTTAGCATTGTTGCAGTAATTTAATTTTGCTGTTCACAGCCAGGAAGGAGGTGAGAATCAAACAGAAAATACATTCACATGCTTCTAGCAAGTCACATCATTGCTGTCATCCAATTGCATCTTGTCAATGCAGCAGGAGGGACCAGCAAAATCAGGTGGTGAATGGAACAAGAGCTGAAGAGAAAGGAATCACATTGTGTTTGGACTATTTGGTTCTCAGAAGTTATTCACCCAATTCAGGACTGATGAGGGCAAACCCAATGGTCAGTGTATACCCTTCACTGGTTATTTATAACGAGCAGGAAATGGGTCATATAGCATCATCCTTTAATCTCATCACAGCCCACTGAGTCTGTCAGTATATGTACTACAGATGATCTTTTGTGTAGTTGAATACAGATTTACTCAATGGTAGGGAAATTTATGTTAACTGAAGTAATTTTATGTCCCAGTTTCTTGGGTGTTGGGTATGTGGGAAAGTTGTAATGACTGGGGTTCAGCTGATGAGCAACAACTCATTAAACTTCGGCAAATCCTTTCCTTTGTACACGTATCTCTCCCCCATGTCTCTGCCTTGGGCAGCAGACTTGAATTACCGCTACTGACAGATCAGTCCCTTATTCAGTCATGACTTTTTCCTGCCAGTGTCGAGGAAAAAAAGAGCAGCAAACCATCTGCTGCCTGCACTAATTGCTTCATGATTGCACTCACTGTTCTGGCTTAAAGTACAGTTGTTACATGGCTGATTCTTACCACATAATTGCAGAACTGCTGCATGCTCCTCCATTTTCTGTGTAAGAGGAGTTACAAATCAGGAGGAAACTTCAGACACAGTATGGCATTGCTTGTGATGCAAGAGCTTGTTGGAGGTCTTGTACATGTGAGCTCTCGTGAATTTAATCAGCATGCTTGTAGGATGAGGGGCTGTATGTTATGGGATTATTGCTTATGCATTACCATCTAATCTTCAAAAGTGGTTTGCTGTGTAATCAGAGGGTGGGATGTAAGAGCCCCTGCTTCATGTAGATATATCTTCTGCATTCAGATGGGTCAGACACACAGAGGAATGGGTAGCAATCAGCCATGAATAACAGAGCTACTTGGAGAGATGAAATACAGGTGAAATTGGGAAGTACAAGTCAGATGGGCAAAATGCAGGGTTGTAATTGCTCAGCTCAGGAATAAATGTGCAGAGGCACTCAAGCACTGAAAGGCAGAAACAGAGGCTGGAAAAACAGGTTTCATACGGAGTTGTTGTTGTTGCTTCTCCTCTCTTATTTTAAATGAACTCTTGAAAAGTAAGCTACCCCAGACTAAAGGAGCTCTGTCAATGCAACAATAATAAATGAAGAGGTTTACATTTCCTTTTTTTTTCACTTCCCTTTTTTTTTTTCCTTTGATTTTGGCCTTTCCCAGATATCTGATTCCACCTGTCTACCTTTATTTACTGTGAATGTTATGGTGGAGATGAGTGAGTTAGGGACTGATACTTGGCTGGATAGCTGAAGTTTAGCTTGTGGACAGCATATCTTCTGTCATCAGACCATGTCAGTTCAGTCTCTTACAGTAAAGGAAGTCCACTCCTCATGTATTCAAGTGGAAAAGAAAGGTATTCTCACATAAGGGTTGATAGAAGAACCACTTAGAGATAATGATTCATATTGCCACAGGATGTCTGTGTGAGAGAACAGGCCAACTCCTAAAGTACCCTCAGCCCCATCTGTCCATGTGTTTGGCCTAATGGTGTGTTTGACAAGAAAGTATCTGCCATAGAGATAGCCAGTATTTACTCTTCAAGATGTGATGGACTATTCTTGATGCACTTCACAATCCTAAAAAATCTCATTTCACTGCATTAGGATCTAACTTTGAGTGTCACCCTCTTTGGAAAAGGGTCACAGCAAGACCTCCTGAAGTTCCTTTGAACCTAAATTATTCTGTTTCTATTGACACCCTCTCAGTTTCAGGGGTAACAGTCACTGAGTTCATAGACCAGAAAATGGGGAATATAATCCAGGTTTATTTTATCAGAAATTGCATCATAGCTTTTTTTAAAAAATTGCTGTTAACATAAGGTGACATAATTTTAGGGTATTGTTTTTTTCTTCCCACACTGCTGACAACATTTAGAGGACTATTCACTTGGGCTGCTTTTAGCTGGGGGAGACTAATCCCATCTAAAATTAATGGAGAGGGAAAAAGCTTCTCTAGTGGTAAGCATTAGCCACTTTGAATCATCCTCTAGAAAAGATGATCTCTTTTGACAGACTACAGACACAACCAGGGAGCTAGTTTGCATGAAGCTAACATTAGCCTATGTGAATAACTCCCCCTTTCCCTACGGCATTATTCCTGCAACAGTCTGCACCATTTGTGTTAATATTTGCGGCACCACTAATCAACCAAGCCAGTTTTCCAGCAGACTTGATTCTCTTTGATGCATATGGTTGAAGTTGAAAAATAATAAGGAGTTTGCATGTTAAAAGTTGTTTGTCCCAGCCTTTGCAATGTTGCACTTTTTTCACGTACTTAGATAGCCTATCTGGGTTACCAGCACTTGTGCCAGTGATGGAAAGGGCCTTCCACACAAAGGCCTTGTGAGCTCTTGCTCCTTAGGACTTTCCATGTGGCATGTTTCTAACAAGCAAAGTCATGCTCAGAAATATCCATGTTTGTAGGTATGGCTGTGCATGCCATTTGTGTGAAGACCTTAAGCACAGACACTTGATGGCATCCTGATAACACGTCTTGCACACAACTCTTCATGAATATGCCTTGTTATCTCTAGGCATACTGATAAGCATTTGGTGCAACCAGCATTCTGAAAATGAACAAGGAAAGGACACCAGAACTATTCATCTGGCTGTTATTTTATTAGTTTTCCTTCTTTCTTCTCAAACCATCAGTTCACCAGCATTGTCCCAGTAAGAATAATGGTGTCAGATGGCTGTTGTGTTTTGTTTTTCTTTAATGGGCCATAAGCCTGTGTACAAACTGTGTCACAAGATATGCTTTCCTAGGCTACCCATCAGTCTTTTACAGACCTCGCTAAGCATAATATGCTGGGGCGACAATTTAAAATAGAGAATGGAATTAAAAGTGGGAGTAATCTCTAACATTCTTCCCTCCTTTAATAAGTAATAAAAAGTAAAAAGGAAAAAATCAACTAGCAGAGCCCAGTGGCAGCCTGGCAGTCTGAATAAGAAGATATATTTCTGGGCTAGGAGTATGATCAGTGAACAGAAGGAAGGACTCTCGAGCAGTAATTGCTGTGCTCTTTACCACTGACTCACTCATCTTTAGGCAAATCAATATGTTCTTGCTTATCCATCTGTATAAATATCAGCCCTCTGTACCCCTAGAGAACTTGTTCTTTTGCTGCTTTGGAATCCTTGGATGAATTCTTAGAGCTATGAGTAGATATGTCGTTTCTCTGTAAGAGTTTACTGTGCTCTACATGACTCTGGTTTTCCTACTTCCATGGGAAAAAATTACTTTTAGGCTTTCCATCAGAGTTGGAGATTTCATTGGATTCAGAAGAAAGAAATGTACTCCGTATCACTGGCTGTACCACTGATTTCTGTGGTGTTAAGCAACTCCATTCACTTTTCTGTGGATGATTCACCTTTGCTTTCTTTCTCTGTCATTTGTTTTGGCTGTAATCTCCAATGTGTCTCCAGTTTCTTATTATACAAAGTGCTGTCAACACTAAATTCACTTGGAGACATAGGTTTTAATATAATGCAAAAGAGAAACAATAATAATTTATTTTTAAATTTAAAGCTGTGCTTGTGTGAAGTTTCTGACACTTTGCCCTAAATTCTGCTGTAATAAGTCTTGTCTGTTCTGTCTCATTCTAATACAGAATGACAGAATGCTTGGAGTTGGAAGGAACCTCTGGAGATCATCTAGTCCAAGCCCCCCACTAAAGCAGATTGATCTAGAGCAGGTTGCATAGAATCACAGCCGGGCACCACCTCTCTGGGCAACCTATTCCAATTCTCAGTCATCTCAAAATAAAGGAGTTTTCCTCATAATCAGTTGGAACTTCCCGTGTTTCAGTTTGTGCCCATTGTCCTTTATCCCGTTGCTGGGCATCACTGAAGAGTCTGACCCCATCCTCTTGCCACCCTCCCCTAAGGCATTTGTATAAATTAATGAGATTACCTGTCAGTCTTTTCCAGACTAAACAGGCCTAGCTCTCTCAGCTTTTCCTCATAAGAGGAATGTCCCAGTTCTTTTCATAGTTCTATGATCCAGTTTTCAAACATAACTGCATCTGTTTAGTGCAATTATCTAAGCGGTTATTAACCTACCTCGTAAAGTTAGAACTCAACAGAAAACAAGTGCAGGATACCCAGTTACCTGTTACAGAGAGAGTATTTTTTAACAGTGAATAGAATTAGCCTTGAGGACAGCGTACTAAGTGGAGTGGTAAATTCATCAGCCCTTGGACTTGTGATTGGATGTCTTTCCAAATGATAAAATCTCATTAAAGCATCAGTTTTTGGCCTGAATAATTCTCTTTACTGCTCGAGTAAAGATTCTGCAGCATCTGTTAGGAGGAGAACAGACAGCTGATACTAGTGGTTCCTTCTGGATTTATATATGCCAGGCAGATTCCTTTAAATATCTGCTAGTAAAAATGTGTTTCCAGTCACTTTTTAATATAGGAGTTTAATGCACTGGAGACATCATGCTAATACAGTTACTTGCAAGCTGCCACAAAACCAGAACACCAGCTGATGTGGCTCATATCTGAGAATGTGTGAGGAGTTATTGAGGGATAGGTAGGAAGAAAGCTGAAGGTCATCTCCAGGATACTTTGATCTGATGAGCATGCACAAAAGAAAATGCTGTGTTACAACCATTCTGAACAAGTCTATGTGACAGTAGTGTGTAGTTCATCAGCAAAAGCAGCCACAGAGCTGCAGACCTCGCTGGTGTTTGAGTTCTCACTGTTGAGAGCAGCAGGTATCTGAAAGCTTTATCACTCTGATGTGTTTCCAACAGCATTCAATAAACACTGATTATTGGGTAAGCTGATTGACGGCTTCTCCGTGGCTTGATTAATGCATTGCTGCAAATTAAAATGTTCAAAGTCTATGCAGTGTCCTGTGACCTTCAGTGCTTCAAGGGTATTTAAGGATGTAAACACTGGAACTTGTAATTACATCATAGATGGGGAAATAAATGACTATCAACCTTGTAGCCCATTTTTATATCCTGGATCATGAGTCTTATGCTTTGTTCTGTGAAGAAATTACCATGCATGGTTTCAAAGTCTTTGTTTATACAAAACATTCTGTTCTATTAAATGCAGTATTGGAAGAGAATAGCCTGGTAGATGTCTCTTCTAGATGAAGAATAGTGTGGTTCAGGGAATAGCAGCATACCTCCCAGCCTTTGACTGCTCAAAACAGGAATTGCCCTGCACAGTAAGTTTTATTCAGCATAAATGAATAGGGATAAAAACAACTTCATTTCAAATTTGGCCTCTTCAGAAAGAGTTGTCTTTACTCAGTTTGACTCTGTTATGTTTTAGTTAGAGCTAAACTGTGCTTTGGGACTGTTGTGTTCTTTGGTGAAGTTGAGATAAATAAAAAAATAAAAAGAAAAAAAGAAAAGATACTCAAGATGAAGAAAAAGTGATCTCTCAAAATCTATACATGGTTCATCAGTAAAAAAAATATAATCTGTGTCTTAGGTGCACTGCTGTTTTGGGGATTTTTGTCCCTTCAAATTCTATTTGAAGCATGAGAGTGAAACCTGATGAACGTTAGTCATCTCACAGAAACACCAGGAAGTGTAAGAGGCAAGAAGTCAGCATACGTGAATAAACTATCAGGAGGATAGGCCAGTAGGAACCTTGTCAGGGAATTAGAGGTGAACTTGAGTCAAACCCTGTGCTTTCAAAGATGCTCTGAGCTATTTTTCCTATAGCATGTGGGGATTTTTAGGTCAATACTGTAGTGTAGGCTGAATTACTTTGGTCAGGTTTGTGTCCAAGAAGGATGAGTGGAGCTTTCATGGGAACTAGAGGAGAGAGGAAGGAAACTTTTGTGAATATAAGCATACCGAAGTTGGTAAATGCAACTAACATAAGCTTAGATTCAATGCCGTATTCCATCATAACTTGTTTAGGGCAAATAAGGAAAAGAAAAATAATAGGAACTACTTGCTTGCTCAAATTATCTCCTTTGTGTTGCTTCCAGCATGCAATTTAAATCACCTTTTCTTTAACCGGATTCTGAATTTCCATGTGCATAATGTTTTTTGCATAAGATGAAATCAGTGTATAAAACTGAAGATCCTCATCAGCATAGGAATCACATGAAGCTACCATGTGATTTAAGATCACGATGTGAAGAAGCATCAGAACCAAATATAACCCATTCCCTGTTCCCCTGAGCTGCAAGGGGGGGGAGGCAGAGACATTGGGAGTCAAATTAAGTCTGGAAAGAAGGGAGGAGTGGAAGGAAGGTGGTTTGAGATTTGGTTTTATTTCTCATTACCATACTCTGATTTGATTGCTAATAAATTAAGCCAATTTCCTAAGTTGAGTGTGTTTTTCCGAAAATGGTAATTGACGAGCTATTTCCCAGTCCTATATCAACCCACAAACCTTTTGTTGTATTTTCTCATCCCTGTCCAGCTGAGGAGGAGAAAGATAAAGCAGATTTGGTAGGCACCTGGCATCCAGTCAGAGTCATCCAACCTCAGTAACCTTGCTTTCAAAGTCAGATTTTAAAGGAGGAAATTTTTCATAGATGTAAATGATACATAGATTGCTTTATGTGTAAGTTTTTGGTATGGTGAGTTTGCTGAGTATGCAGGTAGCAGAGTTGCCCACTGGCTCTGGGGACTACTGAGCTTGTCGGAACTGGGGAGTAATCATAGAATCATAGAATAGTTAGGGTTGGAAAGGACCTTAAGATCATCCAGTTCCAACCCCCCTGCCATGGGCAGGGACACCTCACACTAAACCATGTCACCCAAGGCTTCATCCAACCTGGCCTTGAACACTGCCAGGGATGGAGCATTCACAACTTCCCCGGGCAACCCATTCCAGTGCCTCACCACCCTCACAGTAAAGAACTTCTTCCTCATATCCAATCTAAACTTCCCCTGTTTAACTTTGAACCTGTTATCCCTTGTCTCTGATGAAGAATCCCTCCCCAGTATATTTATAGTCCCCCTTCAAATACTGGAAGGCTGTAATGGGGATTGCTCTCTTTAAGACAAGTATGCGTTTGCTAGCAGCATCTGGTTGCTGCTATGCTTTCTTACCCATTACATTCAACAGCCAAATAAACAATTTAACTGCCTCATAAGAACCAGATTTTTGACTGAGAAAATCTCAGGTAAAATCCTGTGTTTGTAAGGGAAACAAGTGGTGCAGAGTACAATTTTATTAAAGTGCTTGTTCAGGTGAAATACTTTATGAAACTGTTACATCTCATTTTGTTTGTCCTAAAGATGTGGGTTTATGTCAGGAGATCTCAACTTCATAATTCAGTCAAACCTGGATATACAAGCAGGGGTCTGTAGTTCATAATTTCATGCCTTTGGTTATTACATGAGAATAAATCAAATTTATGTGATGCTTAGGGAACATTAGGCCCTCAAAGACTATATTTTAGCTCCTTGTTTTGGAGCTTTTAAAATGCGTATAGACTAATATTAAAATACAACACAAAATAAGACTGCCAGTAAATTAAAAAGAGATGAGTCCTCACTTAGCGTAATTTGGTTTAGCTCCATAAAAGTGAGTGAAGGTCTGATGGTTTATAGCAATTGTGACTCCTACACAATTCCTCTAGCAGAGGTGTTTTAAGGATGAGTCTGTATATTATACATTAATGTTTCTCTAGTTTTTCAGTTGAAATACACGTTTCCTTGGAAAATGGTGAGAAAATTGTGCTTTTTACAGTTTTTGTTTATTAGAGTTATTGCTCACTAAGATGTGTCCATTGGAAAAACTATTGAAGGCATTGATTACCTTCTGTATCCTTCTTTTGATAGCCCAGTACTATATGTGTTAGACATATATATGCTTTATATATATATATAAAATACAAGTTAACACAAACTTCACTGATATTAATGCTGGTGTTCAAATGTGATAGTACTTCAGAGATTTATAAAACAAGACATTGATGAACAACAAAAAGAATGTAATCAATGGTATCTAAATGTTCCCTGAGTCCTGTGAATTATTGAAAGCTGGGTTTGAAGCCAGTGTAATGTGGGAATCTACGGCAGAGCCATTGTTTTGTCTTATCAAGCATTTACAACAGTAGCCAGGTTGTTCCAGAGGAAAGTATCAAACTCCTAGATTGCTATGCTACTTTGTGGATGAAGTACAAAACTGTAAGAAATAATATGGGAAAATCATCCAAGTTCCACCATTTTGAATAGTGGAACCTTTTACCGAAGTATCTGTTGTAGGGAAAATTTGGCCTTACACTTATCTGCACTTACATTTGTACTCCTACCTCCTTGTATTTGTAACAGCTCTTGAGAGCTCCAGCAATCTTTATGTTGGGTAAACACATGCTGCAATACATTATTTCTGC
This sequence comes from Melopsittacus undulatus, assembly GCF_012275295.1. Lineage (NCBI taxonomy): Eukaryota > Metazoa > Chordata > Aves > Psittaciformes > Psittaculidae > Melopsittacus > Melopsittacus undulatus. The sequence goes on along the minus strand of NC_047530.1, from coordinate 100,609,444 downwards.
TCTAAAGAGCTTAGAAATCTGAGTGAAGGGAAGATGCATAGGAGGTACAATACATGGGTAAAAGAGGGAAGAATAAAATAGATCTAGTCATACTATGGAAGGGGACAGAGACCTTTTACAGTTGTAAACTAGCACACAGTACATTATGATAAGTGTTCATTCTATGCAGTACAAGCCAGAAGGCCAAAGAAAGATATATGGCAGAATATATTTAGAACGATTTAGAAATTAAAGGGATTTGTGAAACTAAGATTTTCCAGAGCTGTGAAGAAAAAAAGAGTTCTTTTTTCTTTTCCTAGTACACACTTTGCCTTTTAGAATTGGTGTTTCAGTCTGTTTATTAGAGAATGTTTTGACTATCTCAAATTGAAAATGTTATCAATGAATATAGCCCAAAATGCAAAAAGAAGAATCTACAATTTGTGCTGGAAAGATCAAGAAATTAGAAGGGAAAGAGAACTGCATCCTGCTGTTTCTCAGATATCCCAAAGTATTTTAAGGTGAAGCTTATGCTATCACTATTAAATAATACAAGACCAGCACTTACATTTCTCACACAGGTTGGAAAACAACAGAGATGGTGAGTAGTGTATGTATATGGTTTGGGGTAGGTAAGGAAAGTTTTCAGATGTCAATTTTCCCTACTCCAGAAGGTAATGTTGTCATGCTGTGAGAAAGCTCTTTCTATAGCTGGAGGATTGTCTTGCAGTTCTGAGGGTTCACTTGACTCTGCTTAGCCTTAGAGGGCATTTGTAACAGCTCAGAAAATATTTGGGACAGCCTTTCCTTTTTCCCTTGCATTTCTGTGTTCCCACATAAAAGAGGTAGGTGGCATGTTTCTACTTCACAGAATATTAGGATTTTTAAAGGCAAAACAAAACAAAACTAGACTGTTAATGATTTTCAAGTACTTGGGTATTGCATAGGAAAATAAATACACAAGGGGATAATTTCCTGACAAACAAGGGTCAAATCTGAGACATCAGTACATTATTTTACTTCACTGCAGTTTTGTTTCACTGAAATCAAATGCCAGATAATTACTTGGCCCTCAGATGAAAACATACATTGAAATTGTAATAGGTTCCTTTTCTATTTGTGGTTGAAAAAGAAGTGTAGCAAAGAACATTACCTAACTTAAGTCTAACAATGAAAATTGTCATCAGATGGCAGTGCTTACCAAAGAAAATAAAATGTCACCTCTGAAGAGACTGCATGCATGAGTCTGTCACAAGAAGTCCCAGGACGGAAGGGGGCTTTTATAATAGCAACAAAATGTGATGCTAGGTTTAAAAAATATGCATACAAGCACTATAATTGCTAAATGGGGGAAAATAGTCCCAGCCATATCATAATTGATACTTGAGAAAAGCCTAGCCTCCAAATATTGCTTTATATCTGGTCTAAAGATAGACTATCTCAGTCTAAATTGAATAATACTTGGAATAAAATATCCTGCAAAGGATTTTTTTTCCCTTTTTTGTCGGAGTTGACACATAAGATGGGGAATTTCCCCTTTGCTAAATGTACGTTTATGCTTCTTGTGTTGCTGTGATCCATTAAAAGCTGAGATTGGTGCTGAGATAATGGCAAAGGAGGAAAACCCTTCTAAAGCCTGGTTTTTAAACTGTCTCATCAAAGAGAATGAAAGCTTTGGGCATACTTTCCCAGGGAGCTGATATTTCCCTTTGAGAACTGTTACCCTTTCTCATGTGCTGTCTCCAGCTCACTGGGCACTGGCTTCTAATTTGAGGCCAATCCTGACAGGAGAATTGCTATATCTGTTTCCTCCCTTTGAAACAAACTTAAAAAGTCTTGCATTTCTCCACTTTCTGCCTGAATCAAGTCTCATTCAGGGTACACACTAAGAGAAATTAGGGCTGTCTGGGTTCTGTGCAGCATCACAGCTTCTGTTCTGCTGGAGGAGTTGTTGCATGCACCAGGTGAACAGCCCCTATGAAAAGCTGTGCAGAAAGTGCAGGGCAGAGGAAACTGTGGCATGGGGTCCCTTTGAGCCGTCCAGATCTGCTGGCATGGAGAAGGATGCTACACAAGCACAGGGAAGGTTTTTGCAGGCTGTAATTAATTCATCCTGGATACTGGTACTATCAGTAGCAAACTCAGAGAGGGGATAACCTGTTGAAAGTTGTGCTCAGGGAAACTAGAAATGGAATAGAGTGGGGGATACAAAACAGGAAAATCAAGCTCTGCTGTGGTAACTTCAGCTGTCTGAACATCTATATCCCTGGAAAGTTTACATCCTACACATCCCTGGCCTGGAAACACATAAGCTTTTGCTGATTTGTTTGGATTGCTCCCTATTCTTAATTAAAGGGTGATCTGAATCTTATTAAAACTTAAATTACTGTATGTCAAAAACATATTACTTAGCATGGAAGAAACTACTTTCCCATGAAAGGGAAATCACTGCCATTAGAGAGAGAGATTGACAATAGCTTATTGTTATTATGTTTTTATTTTTCCAGCAATTACAAAAGCAGGTCTAAAAAAAATGGATTTTGAATGTGAAGGGGGAATAATACCTCCTGTAATGGTAAAGTTCTCAATTAGGTCACCTAAAAGCACTTTATAAAAGTCATTGTTAAATGTTCCAAAAGATTTAAGTTTCAAAAAGGAAAGTTTTTCCTTAGTTATAGTTAGTGTCTCCTAAAATTCCAAATAAAAATATATTTAGAAGCTTTTACTTAAGGTACAATAATAGACTAATCACTGTAGTTTTAAAATTGGATGCATTTCTATCCACAAAGCTAAACAGTTTTTCCTTTTCCTACCATCATTGTCTTCTATTCCCTCTTCTTCCCTCTCTCTTCTATGATGGTGTTCAAGAGAAAGGGAGATGAGAAAGAGAGGTGAATTTTTTACCTTTCATATTTTAAAGTAGATTTTAACATATGTCAGTCTGCTCTTTACCCAAAAGCTGTTGTAATTGGTTTCTCCATGTCCTTCCAAGATTTTACAGCAGAGAAGCTGAAGCATATAGGGGTTTGTGTTGGGAGTGTAATGCAGAATAAGAAGTAAATCTCAAGATTTCTTACATCCCTGTCTCATAATTCTTAGAAAACATTCAAGTCATCTTTCAGATCAACACAAAGCTTTTAAATCACCTTCTTCCCTTCTCAGTCATTCTCACAGGCATTCTCTTCCCTGCCAGTCCACTGCCACTATTGGTTCCAAAAATATTTGTCAAGGTTGGCACATAAAGATTCAGATTGTTTGCATTTTATGCAAGAACCCTGAAGTGGTGTCATGAAAATGCAGATTGCGCTTCGAAAAAGGGGTCCAACATCTTCCTTGCCAGAACAGGGGACTGACCAAATCTGTCAAGCAAGGGAGAGGAGGGGAAATCAGATGAATCTGCAAGAAAAGTTTAGGGCTGACTGCCTCAAAGTGCTTCCATATGAGAAATCTGAGGTTAAATGAAGCAAAAGAAAGAACCCAAGTGATTCTTCCCTCTGCTATTCTTCTGAGAATTACCTGATGGCAGCATTTATGGAGAGCAGCTGTTTGTAAGTGCTCTATAACGGTAACATTTGTATATAATTCTGCAAAGACATGTCAAAGTATTTATAATACCTGTAACATGCCTTTTTGCTGACCTTTCTCAGCCTGGTTTGGTATTTATCATGGAAAGATTTTCTGAAGTGATTGATGTATTTGGATATTGTTTGTGCAACCAGAATAGGAGAAGGTGTCAGGTTGTTTGCAGAAGGACAGGAGAAAAAGAATAGCTGGTTTCCATGGTACAAGTAACTAGTACTATTTAAACTTACTCAGACCTGCAAGAGAAGTTTGGACGTGTTAGAGCATCTTTTTTGTGCCAGATCAAATAAGCTCTCTAGGGATAGCCTCTGGTAATTAGAAGGAGAACAACCTTCCAGCATAGTATCAAGGAAGGCAACTGTTTATCCATTGTCAGAGCTATGTTCGTATATCAAAATGCTGTGTTATGCTTTACACTTGGTGTCCAACACAAGTTTAAAAACGTTAAGAGGCAGCCTTCCCACACCCCATGATGTTGTTGCATGGGAGTACTGTGAATATCCAGATGATGACTTTCTTGTCATGGCAGGTTGTTGAGTGTACAGTGATCCCTCAGGTAATACCAGTCGTGTCCCATGTCACACAGCTTGGTATTGCCTCTGCCAATAAAAAGCAACATAGACATTTTTCAGCTGCCCCGGGTATGTCCCTTGGAGACTGGAGGTCATAAATGTCCAAGTCACTATCTCAGAAGTGATACAGGCTTCTTTGGATTAATTTCTCTATTATCTTTCAGGTTTACTGTGATTCATGACTGTTTGTTTTTGTCTCCAGTTATTCAGCTCAGTGGAGTTTGGCAGAAGATGGCTGCTTCTTCACGAGCAAGTTGCACCAAACAGATTCTACTGGTAAGAGCAAAAATGTTTCTTCATTTCCTAGGCACAGCTTCCTTATACATACAGAGATGTTGAAATGGGGGCTTGAAGGCAGTGTGGCTGAATGCAGTCTGCACAGCTGATTTGATGAGTTTAGTTTAGAACTGGTATGAAAGTGGCATTATTCCTCCTGTAATGTACAGCACTTGAAAATGAGTCTTTGATCTAAGTATGATGCACAACTGAAAAATAGTGAATAATAGTCTTGCCATGTGTTAAGAGTGGAACGTCTTGCAGTGGCTGGTTTTATGCTTTTAACCTCTGTTAGACCTACTTCAGTCCTTGAAAGTGAGCAAGTTACTGACCATTGAACTAGGCACCACAGTTCTTCATTATGAGGTTAAATCACTCTGCAGTATTGCTTTTAAGCAGCAATGCAAGATTTTCCAGTCAGATTTCAAGCTGTATGAATCAGCCATGTGTAAGTTCTTGCTGAATCTTTGAATGTCAGTCATTTACAGCAACGGCAAAATGTTTGCAAATTTGATGACGAAATTACCTTAAAGAAATATCATAGCTTTTTGTCACTGATGCAAGCTTAACTCTTTCTGCATTAACTTCTGCTATATAGTTTATATCTAAATTCACTTAGGGACATATTCTACATGAATATGACAGAATCTGAGTATCTCATAATTTTTAATATAGGGGACATCTGTAATGGATGATTTGACTACAGATTCAAACACTTGTAGAGGTCACAACCACTGTACAATAACTCTGAATGTAGGTACAAACTTTATTCTGCAGTTCTTTACTACTAGCAAGTTTCTTTGTATTTTGAGTCTTGCCTCCTTCAGTTTCAATCATCACAGACTTACCCAGTGATTCAGGTGTACTGAGCCTCTTCTCATGATTCTGATTGCAGACAGGTCTCTTTGCATTTGCTTTCCATAGCAGTGATTTGCATACCCAGTGTAAAGCTCTGTAACCACGCTTGCAGTAAAATACATATCTGAAACACCTCCATGCTGTCACTCAATAGCAATTAGTGTAATTTTAGCAATTAGTTTTACTAATGTGGAAAAGCAAGCAACATTGGACTGCAATTGTGGTTGTCATATTCTAAATAAACAATGTTTATTTTTTTATATTTCAATTTACTCCTCTTTCAGCTTACACTGATGTAAATCTGTGACACTTCTCATCAGCTCTTTATTGAGGCCGTAGTCCACCTGTGAGCAGAAGTTGGTACTTGTCCTATGAATCTGTCCGTTAAAAGAGACCCCCATGGTAGCTTCTAAACTATAAGTTTGTGCCAAACCCACAGGTTTTGAATATATAAATATTCAGGAGTGGTTCAGTCAAATATTTTCTTTCAATTAATGAAAGAAATAAGAGGTGTAGATCAAATTTACTTCTGAAGTTGAATTTGTATTTGATCCGAAAAGGATATACCAGAGATTTTGTTTGCTGCTTCTGCTCTCAAATCCTTTTCTCGGAACCTGTGTTAGTTGAAGCTTTTGCAAACTAAATTCCATTTTTAACTTAAAGCTTTGTGGGAGTGTCTGCATAGACAGGCACGTATATATTTCTATTACTCCCTATTCTTTCCCGAAGGTCTTCTATCACGATTTCAAAATGTCAGATGTAAACACACAGCCCCACGCAACACTTGTTGGGTGTTCTTTTTTTCTGGGCTAGTAAGAATAGAGAGTCCTGGAAATCTGGAGACCCAGTCTTTGAGCCATCCAACTAAATTGTACTCACTGAAGAGGGTCAGAGAGCTGGAAAGAATACCCTTATTCCTGATGTCCTATCTCCTGCACGGCACTCCAAGCCTTTGAAAGTTTCCCATCATTACTTACAGTTATGAATTGAGCTGATAGATGCCTGCAATAAGAATAATGATGAAAAGGATCATTTTCCCTTTCCACGGAGTTCAAAATTTGATGGCCTCTTAGAACCTAAAAAATAAGAGAACTCGAGCTTGGAGCTTCAGAGGCAAAGAGGAAGATGAAACAATGTTCCAGCCACCCATCTAATTCCCTACAGCCATAAACAAAACATGAAACTGCAAGTCTGTATTTTCACCTTGAACAAAATGTCCCTTGAATAACACACCTCAGTATAAGCTAGACTGTACTTCTGCTATCAAAAATAAAAATCATACAACTTGTGGAGACAGTTGCACCTCATTCTGGCTTATTTATTATGATCATCATCACCTTGGAAAATAAATACAGATATCTGCAATGATATGGACACTGTCCTCAAAGCCATCCATAGTAGAAAACAGAGCTGTGCATGTGCAATTGAGAATATGTATAGCACAGATAGCAACACTGGACTTTTCTTTGCTTTTCCATTTCTGTGCAGCCAAGTAAGTACCTGAACACAAAACAAGCACTGAAGTGCTGAATCAGAAGGGCAGCCCTTTGCACTCAGAGCCTCGCCACTGCTGGCTCCCCATGCAAGAAAAGCAATAAAGACTGGGGCATAAGAGGGTGCAGTTGTGTACTTGAAATTCAAACTTCTGCAGCAACATCTATCTAGTCTGTGCTGATGTACAAGTTAGGTAGAGACTTGCTCAGGGTCCTGTAGTTGGTTTGTTGTTGCTTTTGTTTGTTTTTTAATTGGCTTGGAAATATGCAGAGTCTAATCAGCCTGAAAAGTGAGAAGACTGACTTGACTTCTAAGCATCAGAAATGAATAGAGAAGGAAAATGTCGTGAAGTCACAACTTTCAGAGGAAGGCAGACTGTGGGCATGCTCTCTTCCTGTTCCTGATGCTTTCTTTAAATCAAATTGATTTGAAGGAATAAACCAGGACAAAACTGTAATTTTCTGGATAATGAGGCCTATATGCTGATACCTAAGAAAGGCTAAGGAGTTGCTTTAAGACAGACTGTTCCAGGTCTAAACCAGGACTTTTCTAAGATCAGGAAGACAGAAAGCAAAACCTTTGGCATCTGTCCTCCTGGAGGATGCATTTACTTAATGCTGCTTCTTTTGACAGAGAAGGAACATCTGGAAGACTTTAAAGACTTTTAAATGGATTTGAATGATTGATGAAAGCAAAGATGCATTTTCCCAATTGCTCACTGGTATTTTAATTGGCATTTTTACTCTGTCATGTGGTCTTGTGAGTAGTCTGTGGGTCACTCTTCAGTTTGCAAACAAATACGACTGAACTTGCCAGTTTTAGTCTTGAGAAGGCTCTGCCTGGAAATGCTGTCTGTGAAGCTGTACTGTCTTACAGCTGCATTTCCTGCATCTGTTTCCAAGATAATTTTCTTTTTTATTCATTTATTTTTGGCTGCTTTGTGAAATACTCTTTCCTGCTACCACCCCAGGGAAATTTAAATCCCTAAAGAACAACATTAAAGCAATTTGCTGATGCTTACTGTGTACTCTGAGAAAATACTGTGTAAAGGTAACGCAGCTCCTTATAGTTCATATGTATTTTATACTCTTGTATCTCTGTTTCATTAGGAGGAGTCATTAATATGAAAATAGAGTATTTGTTTATTGAGAGCTTCCCTGTTCCTCCCTTTTCATTCTTCCACTTCATTCATTCTTCTTGAGGTCTAAGTGATGTCCTGACATCCACCCTTGTGATGAAAATGATAGTAATGTCACTTTGTGGAGGAAGATGTCAGATGGGTAATGAGCAGATCCACCTTTTAAATAAGTGACTACAGTTTTCTTATCTAAAAAAAAAAAACCAACAAAACAACCCAAACCAAAGCAAAACCAAAATAAAACAAAAGGAGGGAAGGATAAAGGATCCGTAATTCTGTATCTCATTAGGAGGTCATATGGACATGTGTGCTTGGCAGGTTTTAGTGATGGGCTACTGTATACACTTGAGACTTCTAATTGTTATAGTTCAAGTACTCTACTGCACCTTCTTTGCATAAGCTAGGTGTGTGTAAGTCTTGTACCCAGGAAAGCATAAGCCACTTAAAGAGTCAGTTGTATGTTATGTATCTGACGGAAACATAAAAGAATCCACACTGCATACAGCCCCAAGGCACTGCAGTTCTGCACTGTTGTCAATAGTTTTCATGGGTTTTATTATTTCTTTGGCAGGTTCTGGAGATTTTGCTGTTACATGTACTGTGACAGGAAAATGTATGTAAATTATCACGGTACTTAGCAATTCTGGAACTGTGCTCTATGAAAATACTCTAATTACTAGGAAGGACCATTCCAAGCAGTATTAGTTCAGTAGGGTAGGATGGAAACAGCAACTTAACATGGGTTATGCTGACAGCACAATATTTACTAACGTAGTTGGCATTAGGGGAAGAGAATGCAGTAGATGTTAGAAAAGTTGGATAAATGCTTTATCTAAATACTTCTGAGTTTATTTTTGTGATACCTGCCGATTCTCCACATACATTATGGTGGTATTTGCTTGCAAAGATGCTGATATGTAGCAAATACAAATGTGAACACAATTGGTGAATCAGTCATATTGGGAATTACTTTATTTTTTGTTCCTTTTTTTAAGGGATCCAGCTGTCTAGTCTAAAATTCAACGGTGATACCCTTCTGACTTGCAAATCCAAACATTCATGACCAGTAGTTTCAAAAACCTATTCAAAGTGCATATAGTTCAATGCAGTCAAAGTATGTATGCAGAAAATGCTCATTAAAATATAGATTTTTATTCTGGTCCTCGGATTAAGTCATGCCTTGAAACACAAACTATTTTCTGGCAGTCAGTAAGTCAAGGTGTCACAATTAGAGCAGGTCCTAAAGAAAATAAAAATAAAAGGTTAAAAAGCTTATTAAAATGTCTACAAAATATTATGGGGGAGGGAAGGTGTTAGTGAAAATGAGACGTTTTCTGAAAAGATTCTCTGTTAATTCTAATTATAACCTGTCCTTGAAACACTTGGGGGGGAATAAAGCCAAGTGATAAAAATGTCTTAAAAACTAGTATAGTTTTAAAGAAAAGCCCAGCCAGTAAATATTATCACCAAGCTATAATCATTAACTGTATCAGTGCTTTTTATTTTCTTGTTGTTACTTACATGGGTGTTGCACCCAGACAGGTGAGTAGGAGAAATACAAAGGAAATACCACTCCATACTTTGAGATCAGAGAGCTGTAATGCTCAGAGGGCCGGAGCACCTCTCCAATGAAGACAGGCTGAAAGAGCTGGGGTTGTTCAGCCTGGAGGAGAGAAGCCTTCAGGGAGACCTTAGTGCAGCTTCCACTACCTATGGGGGACCTGCAAGAGAAGCAGAGAGACTCCACTGGTGTGAAGACTGTAGTCACAGGACAAGGGTAATATTTTTAAACTTAAAGTGGATAGGTTTATGTTAGATGTAAGGAAAAAATTCTTAGTATGAAGGGCTGGTGAGATACTTGCCCAGAGAAGTACCCCATGGCTGAAAGTGTTTAAAGTTAAGATGGATAGGGCTTTGAGCAACCAGATGTAGTGAAAGATGTCCCAGCCCATGGCAGGGGTTGGACTAGATTATCTTTAGAGGTCCATTCCAACCAAAACCACTTTATGATTTTAAGATGACAGTCTTGATTAGACAAAATGTACAGTTTAGGGCTTTTATGTGCAGCACAGTGTAATAGGCATATTACATATCATAGTATATCTCATTTCCGATAGGGTCATGTGTCCATGATGTTAATGATTTCCTGAAGGAATTACAGGAGACATGTCAGTTTGGTAAGACATGTTGCTAAGTACCCACTCTGAGTTTTATTTTCTTTTTTTGCTGAGTACAAAGAGAAGAAAAAGAGTGCAAACATTTTAAAAAGCAAACAACCAACTTTTCCCCTCAAACAATACAAATATACACACACACTGAAAGGGAGAAAAAGATAAACTGTTAAGCAGCTGGAAGGACAGATGAATAGGTATTTGTGTTACTTTTATGGGCAATGGCAAAGAAAGTTAATCTTCAGAGTGGAATTATAGAGTATATAGCTTTTATTTTCGAGGAAATACTAGAGACCATAATTTAAAATCCCAACTGCGTTCACTGGAGCAGGTGAAAGAGCTGAAAATCAAGGGAAAAAAAGTGTCAAAGACCTGTTAAAAACTTCATTATATTCAAGCAGTTGGAGTGATCTGGGTGAACCGTCCCAGAGTTCTTGTCACATCTTGGCTTGGTGAGATTTGCCTGCCCACCCAGGTGGGCTGAGGCAATTTATTTGACATTGTATCTGGGTTGTTTACAAATGATGCTGTGTATTGCTGAAGACCTTTTAATCACTGTAGGGCAACTGCTGGAGGCTGACGGGGAAGATGCCAATCAAAGAGCATTTTGACAGCCTGTCCAGAAAATCATCCACTTGATCTAACACACAAGGCATACCCAATGCTTTGAAGTGTACTAGAAATTTAATTAAAATATATGTATTACATAGCTTAAGTAGGGTGAAGATGGACACATCACAAGGGGACCCAGGACAGTTTTCAGGAGATCTGAATTAAGCAACTGACTGATAGGGAATAGCAAAAGTAGTCAATTTTGCTTTTCTATATTATTTTTTTTTTTTCTGAATTGAACACCAGATTTGCTTCCAGTTTGGTGCTGGAAGAAAGACTGAAGGTCTGAGCCTCTAAAACACAGGCTCCTATTATCTTGCTAATATATTTAGGCAGTTTCGAGACTGCCAGCTTAAAGATCCAAATGAACTGCAGCAAGCAATGCTGCCAGGGACCAGAGTGAACAGCAAATCTGCAACTGTGCCTTTCCTTGGCCTTTGCCACGCTGCTACTGCTAACATTTCTGATGGTGAGTAACACATATTGGAGCGCTTTGCCACTAGTCAGTGCCTCTGACATTTACTATTTTCATACCAAAAAGGTCAGTGTTACATCCTGCCCAGCTAGGGTGCAAGGAAGCATACTCTCAGGTGCCGGTGTTCACTAAATATCCCACCGGCTTTTCAATGGATTTAGTGAAAACCTCTGCTTACAGTTCTCAGCTGGACCCTGATGTAGCTCTACCTGTTTGGTGCAAACAAAGGCTGAAATCTCTCAGATTTATCTTGGGAATTAAGATTTTATGCCTGACTGGCTTCCAGAGATACAAACTTGCCAGCCCCATGTGGGTCAGCAAGGACAGAAAAAAACACTTGCAGCATCCTCTTTCTGTTGCTATTAAAAACTCATTTAGAATCTTTGGATTTGTGATAAATTTTAGTTCTTAAGAAATTGAGATCCAAAATACACATCTTTATTCCCTGGACAAGGCTGAGAGAATTGCCCAAAGTCACACAGCAGAGGCTGATAGCCCTCTGGTCCTCTGAGTCTGTAATAACCAGATCCTCTGGTCCCAGTAGTCCCCTTGAGAGAACATGTCACTAATAATCAAATCAAGATTTTTCACAGAAAAATATAACTCCTCAGCCCCAAATCCTTAGCTTGGCAGGGTTCCACCATGCATGAGAATAAGCCTCCTCAACCTTGTTGGGGAGGTATATCATGGGGACTAAAGATGGGGATAGAATAGTAACTTGAATGTTCTCCTGGAGATCATAACTGAATAGAATCTTGACCATTTACATGTCTCTCCCCCCATCTCCCCTTAGAGTCTTATCCTCCAGTGATGTGGTATAGAAAAACTGCAAAGATCTGATAAAACCTGTCTTTCCTCGTACTTATTCTGGCACAGTGAAACTGGTGATGATTGCAGTACAGTGTTACCCAAGCTTGCTGCTTGTAAACAATAGAGCTGACTTTAGGCTATTTAGATCTGTGTTGTTTATAAATGCAATGCCAGTATACTGTGCTGCATGCAATGACTGTCTGGAGTCTGTGCTGGCTTGGGACTCTTTGCACTGTATTAATCTGAATGGGACAAAAATGCCTCTTACCTCCCTGTATCCTCAAGCCTTAATGCAGTGGGTGCTCTAGTTTTTCTATCAGCAGATTTTGCTCTTAGCATTTTCTGAAAGGTTTAGGTAGATGGGAAAAACAAGATTGACCGAAATGAGCTTTGCAGTGCAAAACAAATTTTCATAACAAAAGTAATTACAGAGACAATGTTGGCATTGAAATAAAAGTAAAGGTGTGATAATAATTTTTTTGTTTATACATTGCATGTGTATAGAATTTGTCAAATGCTTCAGTCCTGTTTATGTTGACTAAATTGTGTCCCTACCCATGTCAGGCGGATTTGAACTAGGTGATCTTTAAGGTCCCTTGCAAACCAAAACATTCTGTGATTAACTTGAATAAGCCTTTCTGTACTGAGAGGCTCCAGTCTGATGAATGCATAAGTTGGTGTGTTTTGGCTTTCCATATTCACTAGATTTATCTTAAAAAGAAAATCATCCAGAGATACTTCATAAATAAGCACAGACTTCCATGAGCTTCAACAGCAATCTCATCCACTTCCCCCCCCCATTTAAGATCTGCAGAAGTACGCAAGCACCTGGATACCAGGTTCAAAATCTTGATTTGAGGGCTAGTCCATATCAGAAGCTGCAGTGCTATGCAGTATGACTGGAACATGGAACATGTCAGTCTTCAGAAGTCATTGGACTTAAGCACCTTATTTCTCCATATGCACCTACAAAGGTCAGCCCTTGAGGCAGTTGCATGGTATAGTTTCCTATGGATTTGTCTATATCTATGTCAGGAAGGTTTCACTGCTGTTTTCTGTTGTATGTTTAATGAGCAGCGTATTGTGTTACCAGAGTTGACTTGCCATTCTTGCTGTAATTGACTTCCTGGCCTCCTCCAGAGCATACTGGCTGGGCCACAGCACTCCAAAAAGCCAGAAACATGCATCTTAACCAGTGGGAAACCATGATCCTATTAGACTCTAACAGCAGAGAAGCAGTAAATAAGGTAGGTATGGTCCACTATATCAGGTAGCTGAGTTCAGGAGCTATAACTAGAGGGTGCCTTCCTCCTTCTCTTCTTTCAACCCAGTAGGATGTCTTAAGTTTCCTGCAATATATGAAAAAGAGATATAGGACATGAGGACTATCTTAAAATCAGGATCTAATCCTGGTAACTGAATTCTATCCACTTAGTTTAGATCCTCATTTTAAGAAATTCCTCCCACCCAGCATTACCAGCAATAGATACCTATCTCCCCGAGAATTTGCATCAGTCTATGTCAGAGCTTTAGGAATTTTCCTCTCTGGAGCATCCCACAAAGGGCTGTGGTGTTACTGCATCAGGGGAGAAGGCTTGGTTTGCTACTGGCCTCAAAGCTGTAGGGTATGTGGACATCATGAAGTGGAAGGCTGTGGATAATCTCACTCTAGGCTTAAAAAGTTATGGTGAGTAAAAGTGACTACCCACATCCTGGAAATCACATCACCTGTTTACCTACTTATCTATTTTAGTGTTAATAGCAACAGCCACCAGTTTTTCTGGGGCAGTGTTGCAAGGTGGCACAACTAGAAATTGGGCTTTACTCACTGCACTGTTATTTTTCATCAGTTCTAGAGAAGAGGTGACAAACTGCATAAAGCATAGCACAGGATGGATTTGGCCCAGTGGTTGCCAGTTGAATTGCACAAAATTGTATCGTTTCATCTAATTAGACAATGTGGGAAAGAATAGTGCAGAGATGTAGCAGGGAAAATCTAATTAGATTATTGCTAGGGGAGATTTATTGGCCAGATATAAAGAAATGAAATTATTTATGCCTGTCTGAAATCTGGTCCTTTGTTTCCAGAACATGTCTAGATAACATTAAGACATGTTAAAGCTAGATAGCAATCTTTACAGTGTGATCCAGGAATAGTAAAATGTGTAAAATTTCACATAATATGGACTAAACAAACCACAAGAATTCCCTCTCACACTAAGCTCCCTGGGGGCACATTCACTGACCTCTGCAAGCAAAGAGAAAGGAACAGAGAGTATCTGCAAAGTCATCATGAAGTCAATATAGTAGTAAAAGAAAAAGGAGCCTGGAGGACTCTCACGCTCCGTTTTTGTCTTTGCCCATAAAAGCTGTGTGATCTTGGTCAAATCAATGAGGTCCCTGTGCTCTTGACTAATCAGTGGAGTTTATCTATATAGCTGAGAACAAAAATTTTCCTCAGCCCTGCCTTCTAACTTGGTCTGCTGGTCTTGTACTTTTCCATAGGTCTTGAACAAATCAGTAGCATGCAGCGAAGGTTACTTAAAGGTTGATTGTCAAGTACTTTTGTATCTTTGGACAAAAAGCTCCTTGTTCAGTGCCATGTGTTACTATTTTTATGAATGGCAATTAGGATTTAGAGTGTTACAGAAGCATCAGTGCAACGAAAAAAAATGATGCTACTGAGGACTCCGTGGACGTCATCCACTGTTGTTGTTTTCACACTGTCCTTTGAAACAAAAACCTGCTATTCAATAAATTGGAATAACCTGTCAATTTTTTAACATGAACTAGCACAATATGTCCCAGAGGCAGTGGGAGAGCTGATTTTGCCTTGGCAAGATTTACGATAAAGGATTCTCATGAGTGCTGAGGCTAAAGGAAGATAAATCCCCAAAGGCAATTTTTACCAATAATTGAATTACAAAGCCATTATCATGTGCTGAACAGAGCAACTTTATGGCTCTATTGTGTCAGAATAAAGCTTGTTAGAATATTTATGTTCATAGGACAACTTTGGCATAAGGATCTTTGAGAGTATGTTTTCTCTTCCACCTGTCTGTTGCAGCTAATTAGCCTTTCTGTGTTACGCAGTATACGTAGAGATGGAGGTGTGCTCAAATTGGGGTTGGGGAGAAGGAATGTTGAAGGTCAGGAGACACCTCAAAAGAAATAACACAGTAAGCACAAAGTCATCTGCAGAATGCAGCTAGAGTCCAGAAGGAGAATCAGGACAGGTTTCAGGAAGCAAATAGAGGGCACAGAGGAAAATGATGAGGGGTCAGTAAGGATTTTTGAAGTGATGTGCTGCTTTTCTGTTTGGTGTTGTATCACAGCCACTTCTGACCTACTCTGAGTCAGTGTCAATCTGCTCAAAATGCCCAGAACTAGGTGAATCTCATTGCACCCACCTTACTAGAGTCATGCCATTATCTGTTATTTATCTGCCATCCTTTGCTGCATGAACAAATCATACCTTATTCTTTTCAAAAGAAGGTGAGGGATGGTTGTAGGAGTCCTGATTCTGCATTTGTTCATTTCCTCTGAGATGTGGGAAAGCAGCATAAGAGCTCTGTTCTCATATAAAGAACAAATGACATTCACACTGGTTCTGTCTGTGAAAAGGGCATAGCATTTCTGTTCTTCCAGCTTTCATTCTAGGCCATTTGCATTGGAGATTCTGTAAAATAACATTGTCATTTATTGCCTAGCTTAAAAGACCTTTGATCTTGGCTGCTGTGATCATATATGGTACAAGCAATACATATGAAATGTTTGCCATCAGTTTTCTTGTGCATGTAGTCCCAGACTGCGTCTGAAGTCAAGTATCCAAAATCAAGGGCACCCAGCCAGAATGCGCAAGCTCTTGAGATGGAGGCCTGACTGTCTGGTGCTTCAAATTCTTTGTTTATTGAAAATGGTGCTTTGAAGTTAAGTACACCAAGTGGAAGCTTTTGCTGTCTTCACAATGATGCCTTTTTGCAGTTCAGAGTGGTCTGACTGCCTTGCAAACCTCATCAGTTCCCAGCAGCCATAAACAATTGCTTTTGTCCCTAGAAGTGAAAAAAGATAGAAGAGGTGGAAACCCCAGGATAACAGGGTCTCTATTGAATTTCCTTGGCTCACAAGAGCTGACAGGCCAAGGAAGCCAAGGTTTTAGAAATGTTTCAGACAGAGACATGGCAAGGGGTTGGTCACTACAGAAATACGCCAACTAGCATTTGCTGTGCAATGGGAAGTGCCAGGCTGCTTTTGTTTTGTTCAGACTAGTTCTAAACCAGAGGATGATTTGGGGTCTTTTCCCTGTGCTGCTTCTCACGGTGGATGTAGAATCTGCATTGAGCAATTACTGCACTGCAGCCAGTGATATTGATTTGTGGAGCTCTCAAGTGCAGATGACTATTAGATTGTGATTAAAATTTTAGAAAGCAACTTTGTGATAGGACTGTGGGGGTCCTAAATTTTTCATAATGTGAGCATCTTCTGCAGAAAGGCAGTGGGGTCACTGCCTTGCTCTGCTTTTGGCTTTTTAAATTCTCATTTTTTTTAATCCTCATTTTCCTCAAAGATATTTTTTAATGTCTTTTTTTTCTTTTTCCTTTTTTTTCTTTTATTCAAAACACCCAGACAATTATACCAGCAAAACTCAAAAAGCTAATCTCCAAAATACAATAGGCAGCATTCAGCAAAGCCTGTTGCAAGCATATCCCTGGTGTACTGAAGTTTCAGGGAGTATTACAAAAAGCCTGAGATTAACGGGACAGACAAAGGGCATGCTGGCATTTTACCATAAAATAAAAACATAGACCATGGCAAGAAGAAAAGTTTGTGGATATATAAGTGATTGGTCTTTGAGAATGAATGCTGAAAGGAAAGAATAGAATTGAGAAATATGAGAAGAAAGTGCTGCCAGCTTAGTTAACAAAAATTGCTTAGAATAGGACATGGCCAAGTTTTGGACTGCTTTTTATTTTTAGAGGAATTTATGAGAGAAATCAGAAACTCCATGGGTCCCAGAGTGTTTTTCATCCATACCCTTGATCTTTGTAGGATATTTGGTTTACAAGCTATCAAAAGCACAGTGCTTTTCCTTGCTTAGCTTGTGAAGTGTAGCTTGACCAGGTTGCTTTGTCTGTGTGCACAAAAGATAATGAAGTAGAGCAGGCAGTTGTATCATGTTAGATTCACTGAGTTTGAGGCTTTGGTGTTACCTAGGGCAAATCCAGCATGTAGTTTCTTCTTCTGTATGTGAAACTTGTATTTATTGATCGCTCTAGTTTTGGTATAAGAGCCTTTGAACCCGGTCATCAGTCAGGACTGGAATTTCTTTGTAATCAGTTAGGTTTATTAATTTTGTTTTATACTAATGTTATGGGCTTAACACTGTTATTTAATAATAGTAGGCTTGTTGGTGTCCAGTGTCTTCCTAAGCTTCTAGGGATGACTTTTCTTTTTCCCCAGTCAAATGAAAAAGCCAAGAAAATCACTAATAGTGTAGCTGCATGCTCAGTGGTGGTATAATAGACATACTAAAAGTTGAAGATTTCTGATACATGTTCCACAGTTCCTAACACCTTGTTTCCAGTAGGCGCTTTAAGAACTGATTTTCCTATGCATGTAAAAGGATGTCCCTGTCCTATAGGGTGCATGTTCTCAGGTGCAGTGTAACCAAGAGGATGATATTTATCTCCTGTACATGCTCACTGTGGTCAGTATTGCGTTCTGAATGTCTCGTAGGCTTTTACATTCATATAGTAAATAATAAAGCTGACGTAAGATATATAAAAAATATAAAACTCTCAGAGAAGGCAACCCAGGACATTCCATTTCTCCTTTACTTAACAACCCATAATTTATCTGTAATTCATGTTTTGAAAGGTAGGTAAACATATTTCAGGTGTGTTGTCTTACCTGCTTCAGGACCTTTATGGGATCACATGTGATTGACTGTAGCATAGCATCTTATATTCAATGGAGAGAAACAGCCCTTTCTAGGCTAATGCTTGTGTTCTCATATTAATGCCGTTCAGATGAACCACAGTGCAAAACTGCCTGTTTCTCCTCACTGCCTGCAAAAAGAGTTGTGTGTGATTAGCTCAGAGTTAAATATCTTCAGTATATAACTGGGTAAAATGAACATTACTTTATATGGCTTTTCAGGTGTTATGGAGGGATGTATATCGAAATATCACTGGGCTACCATGGAACAATACAGCATGATACAAGAAAATAAGATATTAAAAAGTTTTGGTCAGAAAATTCTCAGCAGAACCCATATGGGAGTGATATGCTTCTGAATGTCAGCTGTGTACAGCTAATACTGAGTTCAGCAGATATGTATTTCTATTTTGCCTGTCCTTTGCAACCGGTTGTTTGTGTTATTTATATTATGGGTCTGAGCATGACCTTGTGTTGTTACAAGTAAATTAAGCCTATTATATATCAAACCAATGAAATGTGTATTTTCTATGGGAGGAAGAAAGATCTAGCAGATAGGAAGAGCTAGATATGGTTCTTTCCTCTACCTCGGATGTCCTGTTTGACTTTAGGAACTCTCTTAGATTCTCTGCACCTTAGTTTTTATCATTTGTCATCACTTTTCCAATTTACAGAGGTTAGGAGATCTCAAAAGAAAGAAAGCCCTTGAACATATGAATAATGCTTATCACCAGTTATGTTTCAGCCATCCTTGTTTTGTACATCCTTGGGACAACTGATGGCTTAATTCTTCCTTGAGTTGAAGCTTCTGCAGTCCCAGTAACTGACTGTCACAGTCTGAAAGTAAGTAATACGCAGGTCACTACAGCTGTAGTGTTCTAGCTTTCAGGGCTTAGAGGGTCCAGATATTTATATGCTGCTTTTAAGACATTTAAAAGTTTGATATAAATTATAGCTCATATCACAAGTGAAAACAGGAGTCACATCCCATCCATCAGTGAGGCATCTCATTCTGAATTAGCTGACTTTCGTGAAGAAGATGCAATAGAGGAATATCAGAATAGCACTATGAGGAGGAAACTCACAAAGAACCTGACTGCAGATTCACAGGCTTTTATTAGGGCAGCAAGTTCTTTGCTGGATGAATACCATTGTTGCATCTTTCTGAGGAGACAGTGTGCTTAAATCTGTGGAATATAATGCTTGTTTCTTTGGAGAGTTCACCTCCCCATGGGGCTGTGTGAGGTCAGGAGGAGGAACGTGCTGCAAAGCTGTTCTGTGTCTTCTGTAATAGCCTAGTTTCAGGTGTGCTTAAAGCCAGCTTGAACAAACAAGAATAAAAAGGAGATATGCTAAATTACAAGCTTAGGCTTCTGCAGTTTTTAAGAGGTGTTTGTCACTGATATCTATCTACCTTGAACTGAATTGTAACTAGCAGGTCCAGCATTTTGGCCCTAAATGTGTTGAAGTTTGCAAGTGAAGGAAGAATGCTTTAGGAAGTTACTCCCTTCCCACCCATGTAGTATTAATTATCAGGAAGCAGATATTTTAAATATAATCTGACAGGAGAAAGGAGAAAAAGGCCTTGCCATAAATGTTATTAAAAATAGAGAAGAGGTGAAAGCAGTGCTGGCTCAGAGTCTTTTTTGAAACTTCCATTCCCAGCAAAGGAGAACAAAAATATCCAAACCTTTTTTGAGCTAGAGAATTGCTACAGGTTTTGTCAAGCATAGCTAAGGATTAATCAGGACACAAATAGTCTTGTTAACATTTTCATAATGGTTATTAGGTAGGTAATGTGCATGATGATTAGAGGCTGGAGCTGCCTCTGATTGCAGTCAGTGGGAACGGAATGAAGGTCTAAATTGCTGTTTGAACTTCACTTTTGATTTTCTGAAAAATAGTGAGGTTTTGAACAGAACAACATCTAATTTATCACTAGAAATGAATGTTTCTCTTCCCTCATTCAACTAACAGCAGCTAACAAGAAACTGGTTGTTTAACCTTTAGCCATAATCTAAGATTATGACCTGGATAATAGGACCAAGACCAGAAACAAGACTGATTGTCAGAGATGCTGCTGAGGCTGGCTTTTAATGGGATTAGCATACACTTGCAGCCTGTACTGCTATAATTCAGAGTGTCTACCAAACCACAGGCCATTTGAACTGTCCCAGGGAGTTGTCGAGGCCAGCAATGGCAGTGCAGGGGAACTTAAAAATGGAAGCAAAGCTTGAGTCCAAGAAACCCTTATTTGCAGTGCTCATTGACTTTATGTTGTTGCTTGTTAACTCTGAGTGAATGAACAGTCATTTTTTGAGTCAATCTGAAATTTCTTTTATTAATGGAACATTGTTTTTATTAGATCAGAAGTGATAAAATGTCCTGAGATGAAGTGGGGTTTTAAAATATCTTAATTAACGAGGGAACATTGATCATTAAGAGTGTCAATTAAGCAAATGTGCATAAAATGTCCAATATAAAGGAACAGCTATAATTAGTATGCTGGCAAACACTATTATCCCATCAATTAAAGTCTTCTTTATCCCACCCAGAGCTGAAATGCACCATTCAGACCGAACCAGGAGACACATAAGAATGTCAGACACCAACAACAACAGAAACAAGTTTCCAGGCGGAAATAAGTGAAGTACAGGGATCAGAAATAAATAAGTCATAAGTTCAATGACATTGACTAGATAAAATGGTAGATTTTTTTTTCAAATTTTCAAGTTTATGTTAGGGAAAACTCCAAAGTGCTTTAAACATCATCAGCTCTTATTTGTGAGCATGAGTTTAGGTCCAGTTAAATAGGACCTCCTGTGGAATTAATGCCAGACGTTAATCGTATCTGTTCTTTTTAATTCCTTTGTATCAATTTGTCTTTTACAGGTCTATGATGGGGTCTGGTAGAGAACCTGATCTCGTTCACCTGGAGGCAAAGACAGTGGATGGTCGTAAGTACATCAGCTTTTAAATATTGCAGTATGGCCTGTATCAGCAGCAGTGTGGCGGCAGGGCCAGGGCAGTGATTGTGCCTATGCACTGGGCACTGGTGAGGCTGCACCTCTAATCCTGTGTTCAGCTCTGGGCCCCTCACTGCAAGAGAGACATTGAGGTGCTGGAGTGGGGCCAGAGAAGGGCAATGGAGCTGGTGCAGGACGTGGAGCACAAGTGTGATGGAGAACAGGTGAGGGACCTGGTGTTGTTTAGTCTGGAGAAGATAAGGCTCAGCGGGGACCTTATTGCTCTCTACAAGTGCCTGACAGGAGGATGGAGGCAGGAGGAGGCTGGGCTCTGCTCCCAAGGAAAAAGGGGTGGGACAAGAGGAAATTACTTCAATCTGCACCACGGGATGTTTAGATGGAGATGAGGAACAATTCCTTCCCCAGAGCGTGCTCAGGCATTGGAACGGGCTGCCCAGGGCAGGGCTGGAGTCACCATCCCTGGAAGTGTTCACACTCCGTAGATGAGGCCCTCAGTGCCATGGGTTAGTGGTGGCCTTGGCAGTGCTGGGGTAAGGGCTGGACTTCATGATCTCAAAGGTCTTTTCCAACCAGGTTGATTCTGTGATTCTATGATTCTGGACTGCCCTTATATTCTTGTAACCAGCAAGTATCATGATGGAAATCTGGCTTATATTTAGTGATTCACTCATGTAATATGAGGGGTTTGACTGATTCAGGGCAGGTTTGCCAGAAGAGAAGTTTTTCCAGCAAGGCAGAAAGTTGGGACAGGCTGTGAAAGGAGCTGAGAACACAGTAAGGAAGAACAGATGATAAGCAGTAAGTGGCATTAATGTATACAGCACTTTTCTTTCTTCCTATGTGATTTTGTTCATGGGAACGTGGCATTGGACAGAAGTTCCTGGGTCACAGAGTCTAGTTGCTGTTGTTTCACACAATGCATAATATCATCTTGTTCATAGCTTTAGAGTTTTAACAGACCAGGGATACTCTGCCTTAGGTACTACCTTTGAAAATATGTCTAACTTTAGAAAAGTTAGATCAGCTTAAGTGTATTCTTTACTGTTGTTGCTTGTCCTGTCATTGTCCTTCACTTTCATCAGCTCCTCTCCCTCCTTGCTTAGCCTCTTGAGGTGCTTTTCTCCATTCCAGGAACCTTCTTTACCTGCAACTCCAAAATATTCTCTTAATTGGCTGTAAATTCTCTCAGGCACCGTAAGACTCCCACTGGCCTTTTCTCCTCCCACCCATGCTTCCTCAAGGTTTATCTTTGTGCTCCACTGCTTTTGCAGATCTTTCTCCATGGATTTATTTTCCACAATGCTGGATTGCCTCAGGAAGGCATCAGACCAAAAGCCTGACTGCTATAGAGCTTGTCATTGTAATTCCATATTGTTTTCTCTGTAAATAGCAGCTTTGCTGCAACAGAACAAGTGAATATTTACCATTTGCAATATATAGGTATTAATGATGCAGTGAATTAATGCCTTTAAAGCTGATAAAATTATCCCCTAAATTGTACCTCCAAATGCAGTGGTATTACTTAAAATGTGCATTTTGTCATTGGAAACTGACTGAAAAAGTAACTGTAAGGTAACCTGGGTTTTAGCTCATTGAAATTGAACATGAAAGAGAATTTTTTGGAAGATGAATTTTGACAAGAAATAGTTGCAATATAAACCATAAAGTTTAAAAAGTCTTTCCATTTGAAGATATTTAAGATTAGTAAAAGTGAAAGAATGCATTATCTATTTCTTATCCTTTATGATCTCTGATTCTTATTTCTCCTGTCAAATTCACTTACCTGGACATGGCAACAAGACTGGGAACGTGAGGTTTTCTCTGGACTTGCTAAATGAGAATGAAATATTCCAACAGAGCTGTCTGTTTCAGCACAAAATATTAGTGGTTTAA
This sequence comes from Melopsittacus undulatus, assembly GCF_012275295.1. Lineage (NCBI taxonomy): Eukaryota > Metazoa > Chordata > Aves > Psittaciformes > Psittaculidae > Melopsittacus > Melopsittacus undulatus. Next base: position 100,586,660 of record NC_047530.1, on the reverse strand, counting down.
GGCATTAAGAATTCGAGGTCATTGAGATGAGGCACTACAGTTGATGTTTAAGGATCTATATTCTTGTGCTGCTTTCAAGGAATGTTCAACTCATAGTGGGCACGGAAACTGGCATGCTCCAAATGCCTTGAATAGTCTTGTTTGAGTTCTTAGGCTGTAATATGAACATTTTGCAAAACTGTTGTGTATTTCTGCAAAAGAATTTCTTGACTGTATTTCTTGACTGCTTAACAAATTAGTGAGCTTTATGACAGCTTTTAAGGTGGAAACCAAAAAAACAGGTAGATGAAGCTGGCCTCACTGAAGACTCAGGCATGTTAGTAAAGAATTATAGAATAAAAAAATATTGCTCATCAGCTGAACTCTAGTAACTGATTCTGTGCACTTATACTGGCTTAGTTGTGAGGCAGCATAGCTGAAGTTTTTCTATTAGCAGGGCTGTGACAGATCTACTGATGTAAATACAGCGGTAGTGCCAAACTTACAGCCAGCGTGACCCCTCTTGCAAACCTCTCATTCAGCTGATACTTCATGAGTCAGAAATGTCCCCAGTTCAGCACATTGCCAATATAAGAAAGTGCGTTGGATTTTCAGTAAGTGCGTACTCTGTTTTGCCCACAGTTCCGGGAAGCATTGGTCTCTGGCAGGGGACTATGGTGGGTAGCTGGAAGCAGTAACCTTGGAACATAGCACAGCATTTTTTGCCAGAAGACTTTTGCTAGCATTGCAGGTCACAGGAGTTTGGGACTGAGTCAGACTGAGTGGGCACATGGCCCATTACTCTGGTTACCATGACCAACTTCATGTTTATAGGTCTGGTAGCTACTAAAGCCTTCTTCTAAGAACTAAATCAGTTTCTTTTTCCTGGATGAAGTAACCATGATCCTTCAATGGATGAACAAATGCTTCTCCTCTGGAATGAAGGTGTGTGACTGCCATTGGGTGATTGGCAGAAGTATGCTGAAGTGAGAAAGATACATTTTTATCAAGCTGAGGGCAATCGGCAAGTATTTATTTTGTGGGATTTTTTGTGTTGGTTTTTGGTTTAGGGTTTGTTGTTTTGTTTTTTTTTCTCTTCTTGCATTTACTTATTTATACTTTGTTTGGAATATCTCTTTTGAGAGTTAACCAAGTGTAAAAATCCACTAAAGGGATTAAATTTGAGCAGGTAGACTTGCCAGAACAAGGCAGGGAGAAAGAGGGGAAGAAAGGGGAGCGGTGTGGAAACAACCCCACAATCGGTACAATAAAATAAAAGATCCTGAAGTGGAAAATAAGGGCTAAGCAAAAACCTGCTGAACTCAGTACAAATAAGAAAAAAAGACCTCATTCTTGTGCTGGTATCTTTTCCAGCAGAAGCTGAGTAGTACAAATTCAGCTTTAGGTGGGAAGAAGTAGAAATGTCAGCAGAATATGATGTTAGCCCATCTCCCTGGCAGGGTTGTTTGAGAACATCTATCAGCAACAACCTTAGTATTGGGCTTTCCATGCTAGAAAACCAATAACTCTCTATCTCTTCTCCATGATTATGGTCTGTCTGTGCATTTTATTTATTGTGTTTATATACATAATGTAAAAGGTTTACAAGGCCCAAAATAGGAGTGTCTTAGCAGGCATAAATCAGTATAACTTCAGTGGCATGATTTACACCTGCTCAGGATCCGGCTAACAATATTGTACCTGAACACACGTTCTCACTACTATTTTTTCTTTCCTCAGCACCAGAAAACCTCTGGACTCCTGAACACAGTGTGTCTGATCAAACTAGGGTGCAAGTAGTAATGAACAAAATGAGTACAGACTCTGCAATTTGGTCATATTGACTGAGATAGATTTGCAGGGCTAAACATTGCCATTTATGTTTTTAATCCTGCTGTGTAATTTTGGAGAGTACTGGGCAAATTTTATCTTCTCAAATGTGATGTATTTTTTTTTATTTTTTTAAAGGCTTCAGGCCCAATCTGTGTCAAGCTGTGGCTGAGAGCAAAGTGGTAAAACTGATTTTTCTGGTTGGAAGAAGTTCATATGAACCTTATCTTACATTTCCATTTGTACACTTGGGTGTCCCTCATGTTCCACTTTGATTTTGGAGCAGGATCAAAGGCAAGTCAGCAAAGTCAGCAGGAATAGTGGAAATTTTTTTGCCTGTTTTCAGGTCAACATCCCAGTAAGACATTAATCCCCTACTGTTGTTAACTACACGATAAGCTTCTCTTTGTTATGTAGACAGCAAGCAGAGTGACTGGTGGAGGTTAAATCTAGGTTTGCTAAAATGCAACTTGAAGTGTTTTCTTTATGGTCCATTAATTAATGACATGTGGGGCTTAGGTTCTTAACGAATACACAAGTCCTGAAAGATCCTTGGTTATGGGCTTATCTCATTTGAGCTGGGGAAGGTTATCCCAGTATTCATGCTAATTGAAATGGAAGGCAACTTTTAATCAGGTGATGCCTCGAGAATAATCCAGGCTGTTGGTGAGAATTAGAAAGATGGATTCCTACAAGGCATTTGGAGACTAACTGGGTACCCACTGGCCCTCCAGAGAATGGCAAAGCTGACTCAGAGGACGTCTGAGTGACAGTTTCTATAGGTGCATGTCAAGAAAGCCAACTGTTACATATATGAGATATGCATTCACTTATTTAGATAGATGTTGACTGATTTTGAGTTTTTAATTTATAAATTATTTTTTCTTCTTAAATATAGGTGAAAGAAGCTAGAGGGTTTTCTAATATGCTGGCAAAAATGTAGAGAACTCCTGATATTTGAAAAGTACTTTTGATTCCTTTGCTTTTCTTCTGTTGCTCTGAATTACACGGCAACTTTTCATAGAATCATAGAATAGTTAGGGTTGGAAAGGACCTTAAGGTCATCTAGTTCCAACCCCCCTGCCATGGAAAGGTAATTTAGGTGCTGCTGTGATTGCAAGACCAAAGCCTCACCTGAGGTCAGCAGGCATACTCTGCTTGCTGATCAACAGGGAACAAATATTTGGCCAATAGTATCTGAATCACAAAGTTGTGCTAAGACTTCTGTTTTCACTGAAGGTTGCTAGGAAGAATAATCACTGCTGTGGAAAAAAACAAGTAGGCAGCCTGGCCTGGCAATCTTTTGCTCACATAGCTAGAGCGGTGAATTAATTCCCATGGTGCCCTAAACCTGTGCAGTGATTTATTTTATTTTATTTTTTTTTCCTGGTTCTGATTAGTATTTTTTCTTGATCACGATTAGTTTTTGTCCTATAACATCTGTTAGTTTGTCTAATTATAGGCTTATGCCATAAATGGCAGAGGATATACTTCCCCATGTAAAGAAAAATTCCTGACTATGACATGCAAAGAAGAAAGAGTAGCAGCAGGACAAAAACAGATGTGTGAGTAGTTAGTAAATGGGATGGCTTTATTTCACTGATCTTCATTAGTGGTTAATTGCTTTGCAGTTGCTCAGTCTGGAAGAGTCCTGAATATATTTCCATATTACAAATGTTTCACAAATCGACATTTAGACCAGAAGGAAATGGATAAAGAACAGTTATTCTGTGTGCTTCTCAAAAAAAGGAGTAGAAAGATTAAATTATGGGAGAACATTTAATTGAATTGTAGAATTCATTGCCAGGGGAGGTTCCGAATGCTGAAGGTGTACTTGGACTACCAAGACAACTGGACAAATTCTTATGACCTTTTCTAGGCTTCTGTTATTAAGCACTGTTGGAGAGGGGTTACAGGGCTGGGTCTTTCAGTGGCATATGTTGCTACTGTGTTTTTGTGGTTCAGGATGCCAGTCATCCTTCAAAAGCTGAAACTATCCCTAATGTCCAAGCTACTCAATTATGAACTGGGATACTTCATAGAAAATCTGGAAGACAAACAAGTCATAGATTATGTGGATGTTTTTTGCATAAACTCCTGATTTGTTCTTAATGAATTAATTTATAAAGATAATACTTTCCTCAATACATTAAAGACAAGAAAAATAAAATTTATACATTTTCAGTGAGTACAGTAAATATTTTCTCTGATTCTTGTGATCAAATCAGGTTTTCAAAAGATCTACATGCAAGCATAGACTAGAAAGCAGTATTAGGTTTGATATACTGTCCAATATAGCACTCAGCAACAAGTATCCTGAAGAAAGTCCTACTCTGCTTTAGGAAGGGGTTTGAAACTCTACTGTGTACATTTGCAGAGGCTACAACCTACAACCATCCGTCTCCACCATCTGAGCCAAGAGAAGTCTCAAGGATAGAGGAGATGCATTTCCCTTGGGAACATATTAACATGGAGATAGAGCTAAACAGAAAAGACTAAAATATTTAATGGCACAGTGTCCTTCTGGGTCTCAGCTTTTGCTGTGTGTTAGCATTTGCAATTCTCTTTCACCACTGAAAGATCAATTTTGTCAGAGGTTTCCATTACAAGATGTCTCCCTCATTCTTGTGTTCTTGTGACTTTTTGCTTCTGCTTCAGAAATGCTGCCATTCCCCAAGAAGAATCCTACCCTAGGTGTCTAAACCTGTCAAAATCAAAGTGTCTGGGGGTGTAAGAGCTGGGAGTTGCTATGTTCTTCTCTCCAGGCACAGCATGACTTTTTTGTTGTATATTAAAAACAGCAGCTGTTGTTGGAGGTGAGGGTTCTGGAAATGAAAAGCATAATGTACTAATTACCTATTGCAGGGAAAACATCTGTGTGGGAAAACTAATGAAATTAATTCCAGAGCCTAGCAACTGAATACATTAATTGACATTAATTAATGCTAAATTACAAAGCTCTTCCAATGGAATCACATAAAATGTCCATAAGAATCAAATGTCCCCCTCCCCCCCAAAAAAAATCCTTGTGTTAATTTGAACACAGCAAAAGGGAGGGATCCAAGCACTACAAGAAGCCTGTTTTTCCTTCTTTCTGTCTCCCATAGCAGAGAGAGCTTTTCTTGGTGTGCCCATCTCAGGGTTTGCCTGTTCGGGAGGTTAGCTTAAGCAATTTCAGTGCTCTGCCCTTTAGTAGTTATTACTGGCATTTTAGAATTGAAGCTGTGGAGAATTGCACTGTAAAAATTCACAAGAATTGCCTTAGTAAATCTTCATCAGTGGTGCAATCACTGCTGCACAGCCTCCTGCCATCACAGCAGAAATAGACATAGTCCCCATTCCTCTGTTAAAACAGGATCAAAAAAACTTAAGTCACCTCTAATGGATGTCAACCTGGCCTGCTCTTTAATATCTCTTGTGGAGGAGATCCTTTAATCTTTGCTGGCTGGTCCCAGCAGCACCCGTCATACTACCTCCCTGTGCTCTCAGGATACATAACCCAAAGGCACTGCCATCTGTGTTTCCCAGACAGCTGGTGTGCCTTGTGGAAGTAAAAGGAAAGACTGGTGTTGAGGGCAAAAAAGGAAACAGGGTGGGAAATGGAGATCTGATGCTATATAACTCTGTGCTGGGCTGATTCAATCCCATGTGTGAAAAGCTACCCCAGTCTTGCCAAAAACTCAGGGGATGGTGAGGTTAGACATTTCAACTGTGATGCTGCTTTGTTTAAGCTAAGGATTGCCAGGAGTTTCAGTCAGGAACCTTCTTGAGAGAGAATGAGAGACCCTATCTGCGGTACTGTGTTCAGATCTAGAGTCCCAGTGAGGGTGGTGTCATCATTGGAACAGATTGCCTCTAGTGGTGGTAGATGCCCCCATCCCTGGAAGGGTTCAAGGTCAGGCTGGATGGGGCTTTGAGAAATTTGGTGTGGTTGAAGATGTCCCTGCTCATTGCAGGGGTGTTAAAACTAGATGGCCTTTGAATGTAGTGCAACCCACGCCATTCTTCAATTCTATGAATGTGAGGGTAGGTGTGGGGAGCTGTCCTTCATGATACAGTGCACTGAATTAAACAGGAGTGGGAATTGTTTGTGTTGCAGGCAGAGATGCATGCCTATTCTCCATCTTATGACAAAGAGGGGACATGCTGCACCACACTGTACGACTGAGTGGTGGAAGAGTCTTTGGCCCCCTTGTCACCCTCCTTCCTGGGAGAAGAGGGACAGAGGGCTGAACAACTTAGGAGAACTTTCCTGAGCATCCTGGAATGAGCAGGCTGGGAGTTATGTTGTTCCCTGCCCTCTCGTGGCTAATGTGAGAAAAATCATGTCCCTCCGAAGGAAAATGCATTTCGATCGTGCTGTCCAGGGTGTATTAATTAATGTGTTGCAGTGAGCTGCAAAAGCATAAAATGTTATAAACTGCAGTGACTAATAATGTTTAACATGTTATATATTCCAAGAACTCTGCGAATGCTGGGGGAAAATCATCCCTCACCAAACTTTCCTGATGGTTCATTACCCTGCATGTCTGTTTCAAGCAGAAGTCAACAGCCCTTGGAAGGAAAGAAGGAAATGTCAAATGATAGATTTTAATTAAAACCAAGATTAAATATGAGATAGTAAAAATCCAGCCATTTCTGTTTCAGTGTAAAATGCTGCTTCTCTGATCAGAAAGTGGTAATTATATAAAAAAGGGGCTGTGCTTCTCCAACAAAAAAGATCAGTAGTTGTAACATTAAATACCATGTAGTGTTTCTGTCATATACATACTAAATACTAAATGTCAGAATCCTTCTTCCTGTCAATCGGCTTTGTTATGAAGCAAAGTGCAACTTAATTGATCTGAAAGAGCCCAGGTTTAGTACTGAGAATCCAGTTCTGTGTTCTAGGATAAACTAACACCATGAAGAAATTAGAATTTTTTTTTTCAGGTGATTGATTATGACATGAGCACCCTGTGGGCCTTCAGAATAGGAGATGAGGGCTTCTCATACAGTGACAGCAGATGAGATGGCTTTAGGGCTGCATTTAGGCCATTTACTTTGAAACATATGATTGATTGAGACTGCTAAGGCTCCTAGTTTCAAGACAGTGTGGAATGATTGCCCAGGTTGCCATAGTGCACCTACCCACACTGTCAATGGGGAACTAGGTAAAACCTCTGAACTGGAGGTGGTCTGAATTACTTTCCAAGGTGACCTCTGCAGAGTGTAAGTGCTGTGGGGAATACAGAAGTACACCATGGAAGGGTTTCTCAGTGGTCACACTATTGGACAGTTTTCCACATACTTGTGTATGCTCTTGACCTTGGCCATGTTCTGAATAAACTCAGGATGTGACCATGGAGAAGCCATCATGCTCTATAGAAAATCCTGCACTGTGGGGATGACAGAGAAACTGTAGAGGCTCAGTACAGAGGGCATCTGTCCTGCAGAATAAACTCACATCTTTAGATTCACAGTTCCTTTGTGAGTGAAAGGACTTGGGTTGCCTTGGCTGATAGGTTTGTAACAGCAGGAAGAATCTGTGCTCAGGATCTCACATGTCTTGGTTTTGTTCTTTTCCTTTCAGATGCCCAGTACATCACCTGCAAGATGCAGAACTGCAGTGAAGCCACTCACAGCAAACCATTTCCAGGTTATATTGACCATAACTCCCTCATTGTCCAAGATGATTACGTCTTTGTTCAGGTGCAGAACACCCTCTTATTTATTCTATTTTGTACTCTATTATTCTATATTATATTATTTTCTCTTCCATTCCTTTGCATATGTGTGCTTGTGTGTTAGCTCCCAACTAATCAGACAATGCTGGATCCAAATAAGAAAGGCACTGAGTGAATTGTAGAAGTTCATTACAGTGCTAATAGTCTTTTACTTCCAGTAACTTGTCACTCTAGGGTCATAGAGTTCATGCCTGGATCATCCACCCTATGTCCTGGAGTGCTCTGTGCCACTCCCTGCAATGCTGTCAGCACTCTATAGTTACTGGTCTAACCTCCCAGCTTGAAGTGATGTGTCAGTCCTCTGTTGTTAAAGGGAGCAGACCAGAACGTTTTTAAGCATGAGAGAGAAGTAGAAAAAGAGGGAGGGAGTCAGAGGAAGAACCAAAGAAGGAGTAATCAGGCTTTATTGTTATGCCTCACTTTTGATTACAGTGAAAAGGTTGAAGATGAGATGTACTCAGCCAAGCTGTGTTCCAGGTGGGACCTTGTGAATACATAACTACTATGGGTTTCATTAGGCTGCCACCAGTGTCCATTTAATAGCAGTCGAAGAGGACAAAAATAACAACAGAATTGCAGGGAACAGAGAGGTGAACTAGAAATCATTGGGACTAAACAAGGTTTTCCAGACAGTTTATATTCTGCTATGCTTGGGAGTGGAGGGAAGAGAGAGGACTGATATTTTAAATTGTGTAAGTTGATTACTAATTACTTTAAGTTAATGAACTCAGTCATAAACTCCAGCCTAAATCATTCACTAATAAATCTGGTTGACATACATTTCAGAATAGCTTTTGTGCCTAGTGTGTCTGAAGCATAAATGTTTCTGTGGTAAGAAAAACATTGGCACGCATCACTGTTCATCCATGCTCTCTCATTTCAGAATCACTGTGTGTTTGTGTCTTGAGATGGGCAATTTCTCTTCATATGTGAATTGATTCATTACTTCATCACTTGATTTTGTGCTCTTCAAGATTGTTAGTCTTCTCTGTTCTGACCTGATGTTACACACTGTAAAGAATCAACCCCTTTGCCTCATCTAAAGTTAATACTGGGGAGATTGTCTGCCTTTCTGTATAGCCCTTCTATTTTGATGCATTTTTCTTTCTGTCTATATAAACTGCTGTATAGTGTTCCCAGTGCTGTCAGTTTTCAGCTTTCTTCCACCTTTATGCTAGCTGCATGATGCAAGGATGAAGGAGCATATGAGGAGAGGCAGCCTTTTATGATGTTCCCCTTAATGCCCAGTGGGACTTTGCACAACTTTATACATTCATGTTCATAATTCAGTTTGAGAGGGTATCATGTAATATTTGGATTTTGAAAACTCCCATTTTAATCCTTAGACATCTTAAGATTCTTAAATATAACAGGTCAAAGAGACAGTACTTGCCAATCATTAATAGATGACGCTTACAGGTATGAAATAAGAATACTGTAATCCCTGAAACAACCTATGCTTTGTTCAAAGTAGACAGTGAATTCACTGTTGGCAGGTAATTTAAAATGGGATACTTCAGGTGGTTACATATTTATTGGGATGTATCTGACTGGCAAGGAACACTAAATAACGTGCTGTGGCTGATGTTGGACTCTGCCTTATCCCAGGCACTGTTCTGCAGAGGATGAATAGTCCTAAACCTACCAGACTGTAAAAGCTTGGAAAAATAGATGAACACCCTGAGCATCCTCTCCAAGCCTTCACTACCTTCCTTGATCTCTAGCTAGCTTTTCTGCAGTAAGGCTACATTCTTATTTGGAATGCGAATTAGTAGGCTGAAAAGTATGAGAATAGGGGAATGTGAGTTTATTTCTCCCACTACAGCGTATGTTATTTATAAACACACACTCTCGTAAACAATGCTTCTGGACTTCCTCCCCCTAACTCCTGCCCAATTCCCTTAAAAGAAAAGAAAAAGAGGTTTAAAATAAGAAATAGTTCTTATTTTACTTCTTCTGGTATGAACTGAGCTTCTGTCTATCTTGCATTTTAAACTACTACAGTGCATTTTAAAACACTTACTATTAAAGAAAAGTCTTGATAAGCCCAGATATCAGGCAATTAAAGCAAATATCTACATAGAGATGTGGGAATATTTGTTCTTCAGTACCTTTCATCCAAAGATTTCAAAGTACTTTACAAACATTGATTATACCTCAGCAGCCCTTGAAGCCAGATAACATTGATGACTTTTTTTCTTTCAATTTCATGCCCCTTTAATATGTGATAGGAAATGAACCCTCATATTTCTCCAACCCAGCTTTTTCAAGTTCTTGTCATCAGTATTTAAAGACTTAAATAAATGGCCAGATTCACAGAAATACTAAATCAACTGAGCTGTGAATGCTTACCTGATCTTGTAACAGATACATCTGATGGCTTGTGTGGGGCCACACAGGAATCAAAGCTGGAGGCAGAAATAGAAATCAATCTTCATGTCTGCAAATCTGCTAATCTAACCAGTAGCCTATACAGCAGCTCTGCAGATAGCAAAGAGACTGTATTGTGGTAAAGCAGAAGAGAGCTATGGTATCAGCGGGTGACATAATGGTCCAAGTGAAGCCAGGACTTCACTTTGTCCACTCTTGTACCTGAAATTCTGGCCTTTGTCTTCCTTTGCAGATAATAGGTTTTCTCTTTCTTTTTCAGCCACTGTCAGTCAGATCAATGTTTATTCATCAACTGTAATAGTGCTGCAGTTTTAAGCCATTGCCACCAACACAGTGGTATTTCCCTTGACAGCTTTAGCTTGATGTTTTCCCTGATAATAAAAAGATATTTTATAAAACCCTGATAATAACTTGCCTGCTTCTCTCATAGCTGACATCAGGAGGCAGACCGCATTATTACGTTTCTTATAGGAGGAATGCATTTACACAGATGAAACTGCCAAAGTACTCCTTGCCCAAGGTAAGTTGCTGTTGCTGAAATGCCCAAATGAACCTACAGTTACTTTGATTGTACAGAAATTCTTGAATCCAACACCAGTAACTACAAGATGACGTGTAATGACTGAAAACATTATTCTTTAACAGAACATTTTCAAGCAAGAAAGGACTGGAAACTCTATGGTTAGTCAAGGACATGAGCATGAAATGTAGATGGATACCACAGCCCATGTTAATTACCATTTCTTTATGATTAGTTAATTAAGTTTTAGAGGGGATACTCTTTTTTTTTCGCCTTTTTTTTTGGTCTTAAAATTCCCTTCTCCGGTCCCTAGCCTGTGGGTTGCTTTTTGTGCTCTGCCTCATTAGTAGATTTTAATGGGAACCAAGCAAAGAGATGTCTTTGTGTGTCTGCTCCATATCTTCCCTCATTAAGAACAATGGTGAATTAGCATTGGAGCTTGAAAGGCTATTGCTGCCTTCTAGAGCTGAATTTTTTTTAAAGACCTATCTGAAATATTAGCTCCATTTTGAAGAAATCACCATTTTGCAGCTCGGCTTCTGACACTCCTAACTGCTAACAAAGACAGAGGATTTATTTTTTTTTTTAGGCCTTTTCATGCTTGGTATAGTCTGGCTTCAATGAAATTTAAGCTCAAAGGTAGCAAAAGATCTTTTGGATTCTGTTTGAGGTTTAACATCTATCTGGAGACAAATGCATTCCCAGAAGGTAAGGAAAGAATGTCAAAAGGTAGAGGAGAAAGTGCAAGGTCAGCCTGTTCCTAGTAGTTGAAAGTGTATCAGATTTTATAGGTGGAAATATTCAAAGGGATAATTTGGCTAATATCGTAGCAGGCTGTCTTTGATTCCTCAAACCGACTGATCTGTTTATAGTAGGTTGACTGGGTGACCTTCATACAACCACACTGCAACTGAAACCCAGACCTTCAATGCTCTACCTTACTTTGCTGTTGTATCCTTTGCTTCTGTTTATATCACCTAAAAGCCCAGCTTACAGGACATTGAGGATCCTACTAGACAGGATGGATATTCTTGGCTCTGACACAGGAGATCTGTGGTCTGCCCCAAAGTCTTCATTCACATTTAAAGATAGGTTGGTTTGGAACTTCCTGCCCAAGCAGGAAGGACTTGCTCAGATCAAATTTAAACAATTGTTATTTGAAGTAGCCCTTAGCAAAGGAGTTGCATTTTTAGCATGTTTATTCTAACACCCATGTCAAAATTGTCATTTACAGCTGATTCAAACCACCTGTAGAGAAGCTGCTTGCTTAGAACTGGTTATCTGCTTTAGCCCATGCTTTTCTAAATGTTCACCATCCCAAAGAGATCTCTGGAGAGCCAGGGAAAATGCACTGCAATTAAATTGCAGTGTGTTCTCAGAGAATAGAAACTGGAGCAGTACAATGATGTTGTTTGACCCAAAGAAAAAGGCAGATACATAAGGAGATAAGATGCTTTGTCACAGTCGCAGGATATCTTCAAAGACTGAAGAGCTACATTTGGCTTGGAAGAAGCTACAGTGGAGCTGTGGCTGTCTAGAAGGCTGCTATCAAAGCAAGATAGCTGCTTTTATTAAAAATGCACAAAGCATTATACTATTTGAGGAATTGAAACATACAGTTTCTCTTATGCTTAAATTCTCTTTTATCTCCTTCAGCTAAGAGAGAGGGGCCAAATATGGTAAACAGTACTAAGCGACTTCTGGAACTGGAGGTGGAAAGCTTTTTGTCTCTCCATATTACTCTTCCTAAGTTGAAGGGGTGTGAAGGCAGGCAGCTTTTGCAGGTGATACTGCTACTCAGGCAGGAATAGCCTACAGCAAATCAAAGCTAAAATATTCTTGTTGGTATTGATAGTCTGGTAGCCAGTTTGATTAAAAGCCTAAATGAACTTGAAACTCTGCCCTATACAAGAAGTTCCCTACATATGTCTATATTGGTTAACTGTGTAAATGGTCATTCTTGAGGCCTGTTAATTTCTGCAGTGATATTGATCTGTGGGTTGGTAGTACCTATTCTGTACCACAGCAGCACAGTGTGGGCTCTGTCACAGACAGTCACTTATGATAATCCCCTTAAATGTACACACAGGATATATTCATTCCATTTTAGACCAATGTACTGTGCAGACATCTGTAAATACTGAAGCAAGCCAACCAATTTTTCTTTTAAGAAGACCTGTCCCTAACTGATGCTGGGCTGAATACTGATGGAACGGGTGCATGTGGCACCTCTGTTTTAAATTTATCACCTGTCAATCTCAGGATGGACATCCTGATGGAAGAAGCAATAACCACAAAAAAATCCTTAAATACAGACCTTAAAAAGAGCTGACAGTCCCAGTAATTGACAGGATAATACAGGCATTGCACATTCCTGTTATTTAACTTGCCAGGAAGGAAAGTTCCTTGACCAATTTCAGAAAGAGCAATTGCAGCATGTTCATTAGTTCAGAAAGCCTCTAGTCATTTGAGTAGGCACCTGATCAAACCTCTGCGTGGATTTGGGCTCTTACTTTTGTCTTTGGAAAGGCAAGAGGGACAGGTAGTAGAATTGCATATTAATGTATTTCTATGAAGTGTTGGAACAGAGAGAGAAAAACTCAGCCTCTCACAAGGCAAATACAAGGGGAGCCCCTGAATTTCATGTCTGAGAAAGGTGACTTGCTTCACATTCCTGTTCTCTTCCCTTTCTGCAGGGAGTTGAAGCATACATTTCTTGTGGTAGTGGAAGATGCAGTGAAGCTTTTGCTCCATATCAAGGGATTTTTTAATTATTATTCCTCCCCCCGAAAAAACAACCCTCACCCTGAAAAAACATAAATAGTAGTGAATGTGATTTGCAGATTAATTTTCATTTTTCTAATTTGGAAACCAGAAAATTCCTTATGTTGCTCAAAGATGTCTTTGATGCCCATATATTGATCCCTTCCTGTTAAAGCTTTGCATGTTTACTGCATCTATTGAACAAGGCCATATTAAGAAGAAAAGTTAATTGATCCCCAAGCGCAAACAGTTGAAATGCTGTCTTTTTTTTATTTTCTGCACTAATAATATATATGCTATGTAATATATAATAAAATATATGCTAATTCTGTCTAAATCTCTGCTTTTCAAGGCTTAAATTCCTTCAGCCTTACTGGGATCTTCTTTAGACTCAAATCTTACAGCATGATGTGATCAAGCTCAGGAAGCATCTAGTGAATAAATTCACTTACTTGCTTCTTAAGCATTCATGTAATTGCTTTTAGTTTTCCCTGGTGTTGATCAAAATATCTTTTACCTCTCTCCCCTAGTTATTACAAAACTATTTATTAAAATGGTAAGTTAATGAAACTGGACATTCACCAGACAAAATATGTTTTACATATAATCTGTATCTATGTTTAAATAGAGAGGGCTGCTCATGTGTTTATGGACATATTCAGAATTTTAAACTTGAGATTAGAACTGTGCTATCCAGTGTTGCCTGGAGCACACTGGGAACACCTACTCATGTAGATCTACCTGTAGATGATACCATCAGGGTAAATCTACATGATGCAGGGTGACAGTCTGAAATAAGGAGCTGCTGACAAACAGCTGTGGCACTTCTACTAGCACAGCTGGAACTAAGAGAGGATATCTATTTAGAATCACAATTAGTAGAAGGCAGTGGGACTTATATTGCCTTTCATGATGTCTCAGGATTTAAGCCATTCTGTTCCTCCATAAAACCAGACCATCTTCTGGGATGTATTTTTCTTCAGTGCAAAGAAACGAGTAAATCAAGTGAATATTAATCTACTGCATACTCAGATGTGGATCTGGATGAGCAAACAACTGTTGTGAATCTTAACTTCACTTTCAAATTTATAGATCAGATTTCTTCATTATATTGTTTTTCATCTTTTTGTTGCAAGGGTTGATCTGAAGGTCTTAATTTCTCCTACAAAACCAGCAGAAAGTCTATTGCCAAGGCTATTACTAACAGAAGGAAGAAGTAGCATCAGATTCCAAAGAACATATTTTCTGATAAAGTTCCCAGTTTTTCATATAGAAATCCCTGGCTGAGATACATGGAAGCAGAATAACTCTGGGATATCTGCCCAAACCAGACAGAATAGGTGAATCTTCTGGGAATCACCTAGTGCAAAAACCCCTGCATTTATTTTCCTACCTCCACAGATTTTTGTGGCCCCAAAGAACTCAGAATGCCTATGCTAGGCAGATAGAACCTAGGAATTTTGTTATAAAAATCTCTCTCTTAATGTCCTTTTCCACTGGATAGTAATTTCTTCAGACATTGAAAGAGGGAGTTGGGATTAATAGTTTCTGTTTTTTCCTTAATTATGCAATCTTTTCATCACTTCTTGCCTGCTGAAACACAGAGATCAAACAGTAAAACAAAACCTTACTCATGCTAGTGATCTAACTAAAACTCTGCTCTCTACATCTAGCAAGTATTCGGATTGTCTTTCCGTTACCTTTCTTGGGGGTTCAGGGTGTTTGCGGTGTGTGGTGTATTTAGCTCATTGGCTTCTAGTCAATACCGTCATTAAAAATAGGAAATAACAGCAGCACTGGCTGCAGACATTGACCCATTAGATCTTCCTTGTATCAGTTCCCAAGAATACTTGGTTTCTGAATGCTAGACAAGAAGCAAATGTTTCAGATGCTGTTTTTTCTAATTAAAAAAAAAAAAACAAAAAACAACCAAACAAAACCGCAAACAAAACAAAATATATTTTAACATCTGTGATTCCACAGCCACAAGTGGAATCACTCAGGTGCCAAGAAACCCCACCAAAATGACCAACAAATAAACATCATCACCACCCCCAACAAAGTATTAATTAAAATGAAAGTGTTGGTGGGAGGAGTGCTGCTTTGTAACACTTGTAATTGCCAATGTAAATGTTCAGTTAACACCTCATCATTAATTACTGCTTTGAAAACTGGCAGAAGAGAGCTGGTGTAAAATATTCCTGGATGGAATTATCCGCTTACAGGAGTGTTGTCTACAGTTTCTGATTAAACTAGCCTAAATATATCCCTTGCTCCTCCACAATTACTTCGATGCCCTTGGAAATGACAGGACGGAGCTCCTTCTAGTAACCTTCCTCTTTTTCTTTCCCCAGGACATGCATGTTATCAGCACAGATGAGAATCAGGTGTTTGCAGCTGTACAGGAGTGGAACCAGAACGACACATACAATCTGTATATCTCAGACACCCGAGGGGTATACTTCACCCTGGCCTTGGAAAATGTCAAGAGTAGTCAAGGGCTGGAGGGAAATGTGATGATTGACCTCTATGAGGTATGTCATGACTCCAAACATCTCATTCTTATTTCAGTATGCCAGTACCATTTTCTTCTTGTAATATGCATGTGAACAGCAGAGCCCAAAAGTGACTAAATACATAGTTTTACCTTCCTTTTACTTTAGGGCCACAGTCCTGTCAGCTGAGTTTCAAGGCCAGTTTTTACACATGTGTTCAATTTAGGCTCAGCCTAATATTATGAACAGATTTACTGCTGTACTCTCCTGTAGATTCTCAGGTGAGGAAGAGCTCATGGCTCTGTCATGCAATGGAGTATATATTGTATCAGAAGATGTAGTGGAATAGTTCACTCAGTGCCTAAGAGGAGCTCTTTAATTTTCTTAGCCAAAATCCTGCTGACACATTGGTCCAGCCTATGGCTCTGAAAGCTCCCAACACTCTGAATAGCATCATTCTCCAATTTTTGTGGCACTTCTGACAGCCTAATCCCTTGGTTTAGAAGTAAGGAGAGACAGCAGTTTTCAATTGACTCTACCACCTTCCTTAGCTTGGACTGTTCTGGGAACTGAAGTGATTTTTAGATACACCCTCTTGGGCTATCCCAAGAGCATGGAATCTCTCCTACCGCATTTTGATGTCCGTTTTACCCCTGAGCCTTTTGCTGAGCAAGTATGTATTTCCTGAGTTCATCTGTAAGAAGGACAATATACATTGTTTTTATGACAGCTGATCCTAAGATTTTTAATGCGTCCTTGTACTTGTCTTGCTCTGCTGCCTGTTTTATTTCTGGAGATGGCACTCAGCTAAGTAGAAACTCAATCCTCAGCTGCTGTTTTGAGAGTCAGCTTCTCTTTTGAAGTCTCCACAGACTTTTTCTAACTAGGGAAAGGGCCATGAACCAGATCTGAGTTCCTTGGAAAATAAAACATTTCCCCATCACCATCTGAATATTAGCTCTGCTGTATAGTTTTGCCTTCAGGTGCCCTTTACTTGGAAACATCTTGAATTGTTCAGAGAGCCAAGTGTTACACATAAATGCAGATGAACTGTAGGAGGATGGGCACTGGCATTTCAGGACCTTTTTATTATTAATCTCTCTGCAGCACTGGCAGCCCATGGAAAAACTGTTGCCTCTTATTACTGTCAGCTTGAGAAACAGTTTTACTCCATTATGTAAAGGTGTCCTGCATCCTGGGGGGCTGGGGGAAATTACCACCTTTGTTTTGCTTTCTTAAGCTGACACCACACAGTAACCTGGATTGAAATTGATGGAATCGGACTTGTAGCATCATATCTGCTGATTATATAGGTAGAAAGATATTGGCTGACACTGAACCTGGCACAAACCTTCCTTTAAATTTGATGTTCTATCTGGAAGGGAACAGAAAGCCAGCCAGCGTGATTTTCCAAGTAGTATTGCTGCAAATGATGAATGCTCTAGGAGCAAATGGAGATGAAGATAAAAGAAAAAAATATATAGATAAATTAAAACAAAATTGAGAAATTACAAAATTAGTCCTTCTATGGTGATAGGGGTATATTTAGAACAGGAAGATTGAGGAGATGCCAGAGAAAAACAGGCTCATAAAACTGGGGCTGTTCAGCCTGGAGAGCCTTTTACAGACAGCTGGAAGTGGGCCCACAATTACAGGCCCTGCTTCTCATGGGGGTCTTCAACCACCCTGACATCTGCTGGAAGAACAAACAGTCCAGGAGGTTCCTGGAAGACACTGATGGTTACTTTCTGAGACATGTAATGGAGAACACAACAAGGAGAGGTGTGCTGCTGGAACATATACTAACAAACAAGGAAAGACTGATTGGTGATGTGAAAGTTGAGGACAGCCTGGGCTACAATGACAATGAGGTCATGGAGCTCAGTATCATGTTAAGAAGAAGCAGGGCTATAAGTAAGATCACAACCCTGGACTTCAGGAGAGCTAACTTTAGCATCTTTAGGGAATTTCTTGGAAGAATCTCATGGGAACAAGCCCTAGAGCGAAGAGGAGTCCAAGAGAGATGGTTAATATTCAAGGCTCACTTGTCCAGGCTCAAGAATGGTGCATCTCCATGGGCAAGAGATCGAGCAAAGGGACCAAGAGACTTGCATGTATAAACTAGAAACTCTTGTCAAAACTCAAGCACGAGTGGGAGATACATAGGAGGTGGAAGCATAGACAGACTAGTTGAGATGAATATAGGGATGTTGTCAGGGTATGCAGAAATATGATACAAGAAGATGGGGTCAGATTCTTCTCACAGCCATCAGGCACCAGGATGAGAGGCAATGAGCAGAAACTGAAAACACAGGAAGTTCTCCCTGAACATGAGGAAAGACTTTACTGTGAGGGTAACTGAGCACTGGAATAGGTTGTCCAGAGAGATTGTGGAGATAGTCAAGAGGCATCTGGACACAATTGTGAATAATGTGCTCTAGGTGACTCCGCTTGAGCAGGGAAGTTGGACTAGATGAGCTCTGGTGGTCCCTCCCAACCTCAACCATTCTGTGATCCTATGAAAAGAATCTGATCAGTGATGCTCAGGGAATTGCACTGGGCATGAAAAGAAAACAGAGACTCTTTCATAGTGCTCCATCATTTTCTCCCTTCTCTTGTAAGTTTTCAGGAGCCTTTCACTCAGAAGTTGCTATGTCAGTGTGTGAGCTCTTCTGCTGCTGGACCTAGGAGAGGATGAGAAGACCGCTCCTAGAGGGATGCTATTTTCCCTCTGCATGTTGGACAGAGCAGGGTATGAGAATAGCTCTTCTCTCCACCACCTTGCAGTAATATTTCATGAGCAGCACACTAGACTCAGCATAAAGTGGGTCTGTAGTCACAAAAGGGCTGTCCTAAAAATGACCTCCTAGAGAAATGGAAGAGCAAGAATCACTGGCCATTAGGTCTGAGTGCCCTTTCTAGCTCCTGCAGCTCTCCAGTCATGTGCTATGGCTCTTCTTGGCTCTGTATTTGGACTGGTCTGCAGCAAGAAAATCCTGCCTATGGGAATCCATGCCTGAAGTTATAACAGACTGTGAGAAGATGTATCTATAGCTCTATGATATATAAGCCTATCACTCTAGGACTTATTTTTTTTAGCAGTATACCTCTTGGATAAGAATTATATGTTTGGCTTACAAAGTTGATGATGGAGAGTGAAGAATGTGTTTTGAGTTGTGTCCTCAAGTGTCTTGTATAAATCTTTCTAAAACTGTCAACAGCATTTGTATCCACACACAATGGATTTGAGGCAGTGAGGGCTGTCTACAATGCCTCTGTGGGAGCTGATGGAGTATTTTTCTTTCTGACCACTGGTGGTCAGGTCCTTATTTGCATGAATCTTCCTTTTTTGTGATTGTACAAACAGCAAGGATAAACAGGTCGTTGTGTGCATCGTGGTTGTGTATATACAATAGGAATATCTCCTCCACCTGAGGGCACACAAACACATATAGTGTGTGCGGTCTCTTTTTTAAGATAAAGCTGTCCAAGACTGACAGTGTAACTTACACTTTGCTTTCTTGAGAAAGGAATCTGAGTCCCAGCCCATAACTAGAATCATAAAAAGAAAGATTCACAGGATTTCACAACACATTTATCACCTGATATATAAAATGCTCTTTAATCATTTATGGACAGCATTTCACAGGGACTATATAATACATCTATTTCAGAACAACAGCAAAACAAAGTACAAATGGAGCTATAGGCTCTGGCCTCTGGTAGTAAAGGTAGAACTATGTTATATTTCCAGCCCTGTTTTATCATGCAGTATCACTTGAAGACAAAGTGTCCTTATCATTTTAGGGTGCCTTTTGACTACAACAAATCCTAAATACTTGGTTGGGTGGGACAAATCCAGCTAAGAAATTGAAAATATTATCTTTTTATGCTAATAATGACAATAAATAGGTTAACTGTTTAATTTAAAGACCACTGCCCATTATAACAAGTCATGTCTAAGACTTTAAATAACTTCAAATGAAATTCAGTGCCATTGCTCAAACAAGAAAGTGCTATTCAGCATGTCTTAATATACCAGTGTACTGTACACTGGTAGTCCCGCAGTTTGTGACTTGAAGTATGATAAGGTCTTATTCACCAGGAGCTGTAGCATCCAAATCCAGACACATAATTATATTAGCTGAGCTGGAACAAGCTCCAAATTTGCTGTGTAACCATTTGCCATGTAATGCCATTTAAGTAAGAATGCGCATAGATAAAAAGTCTTGATGAATAATTCTGTGCACTAGCTCTAGGTGGATGACTGAACAGACTTGCTGGAAACAAAAAAAATTCTCGCTTCCCCCTCCTTCTCCCAATTTTGCTTCCCTTTTTGTTGCAGCACTCAGATTGCAGAATGACAGCCCAACAAATTCATTCACAAGCTGCAGTAGCTATTGGGCTATTGATTTTCGGTGTGCTGAGAAGATGGGAACATTCTGCAGTGTGAGTTGTGGTATGAGGTTGACTTTTTTTTTCTCCCCACTATGACACTTCTGGGCTTGGTTCCAATGTTAGTCTGTTAGCATCACATCTTTACAAAATCCTCCTGCAGGTCTGTGGATTAAAGCTGTTGGGTAAAACACCAGGAAAAATAAACCTCACTGTTAGCTCTATCACTATCATTCTGGGTGGCCTTGCTTGAGTCACCAGTGCTTTGGTTTCCTCAAAACATGCAGCAGTAATAAAAATACCTCTGTGCCCCTAGTTATCCCGTTGAAACACCGATAATTAATAAATATATCGGGATCCTTAGATGAAATGTCTCAAGCAGGCTGTATGCAAATAGAAGCACTGACCTGCAAGTTTATGTGTGCATCACGCTTTTTCGCAAGGCCAAAATTGCTGCCGTTTCCTCCTGTGGCAGTGCAAGAGACAAATAATTGCCCCATGCATATTGTATCTTTCAGGAGAAAGTATGCTTACACAGCTGAGAGATTGTTACTTTACAGATAATGCTGTCGACACCATGTTTCCATACTGATTCTGAAATATAAACTTTCTTTTCTGTTTGTAAACTTTCCACCTGTGATAGTCTTTTCTTGTCCCTAGCACCTCAGTTTGCCTTCCTTTGATGTTCCTTGGCAATTCTTGCCCTGATATCCACCACACTGACACAGCCATCAGGTCCCTGTTGGGTTTGACAGGGCAAAAGAGATGTGCACAGAACCTGCAAAGGCTTGATGTATTTTTCAGCCATGTCAATTTTTCCTAGGTAGCAGGGATAAAGGGAATGTTCTTGGCTAACAAGAAGATTGACAACCAAGTGAAAACTTTCATCACCTACAATAAAGGCAGAGACTGGAGTTTGTTGCAGGCTCCAAACACTGATCTGAGAGGAAACCCTGTTCACTGTCTCCTGGTAAGTACCGAAGGGGGAACTTGGGTGGTGCCAACATCCCAAAACAATCCATTTCAACAGTGACACAAGAAGGAGAGGGCAGCAGTGTATCCCATGGAGCAAATACTGCATATTAAAAATACAGTACATCAGGTTTGTGCTGCCAGGTGGTATTGCATAGCTGGCATTGTAATTTAGCTGAATTTAATTAAATTTCTGGAAGCATCGTAGGTCAGCTTCCTTCTGCATAAGCGATGGTCTCCCCTTAAACAGCAGGTGAAGCTGGGTGCTGTTTCTGCGCAGTTGATTCTCTGGACACTAGATGGGAGGAGTGAGCTATTGTAGCTCAGCAACTTTCAGGGACCTAATAGGTTGAGGCAGGCACAAATGAAAGAAGAGCTCTGCTTTCTTTCAGGTCACTCTGTTGGCAGTATTAATATTTATCATTTTATCTGAGCTCAGAAGTGAGCGTTGGGTGTATATTGTATCTGTCTCTGTACTTATTAATATAGATCCACATATAGACAAGTCTTTAATCATCATTATATGCAAACAGTTTCCAAGAGTGAAAATGAAATATAAGCAGTGTGAATAGAATTGGAGATGTCTGTCAAATTAGAAAGCTTAGATTGATCTCGACATGTTTTTTAGCCAATATAATCTGTACGCATTAGTGGAATAATAGTCAGAACACAAGACTTTGGGATTCTCGATAGCTTTTATGTTACGCAAATTCTAACATGATTCCAGGCAGAATCAGGGTCACTATTGAGACTGCTCTTCCTCCTGCAGTCCTGTACCTGCGTGTTGTTCTAAATCAGAAAAAAAAAAACCAAAACAACCCAAATAAGATGTTCTCATTTTGAGGCTGTAAGCTTGTTAGAATCTGAATCAGCATTATGTTTTGTGCATTGTGGCAAGTAGCTGAATGCTACATTAATCTCTTAACTGAACCCCATGCATTATTGTAAGAGCATTGAATAAATAACTTGATATTTGAAGCTGTTCAGATAATTGATTTTTGATTGAGCCGAGATGCAAGCCTTTCATTTTCTGTCTAGTATGAAAAAATAAATAGGGAGGACTGCAGGTCAAACAGAAGAGTTATTTCAGAACATGACTAAATTTGTCCGGGTTTGTTTTCTTCTGCCAAGTCTTTAAGAATTGTAAGAACTTTTTAATGTTAAATCTGAGAGTTGAAACCCAAAAAGATGACATTCAGAAAACTTTGCACACATAAAAAATTGAATTGTTTTGGAAGGACCTATATATAGAAGCTGTTGTGTTTCAAATAAACTGTGATCTAATTTTATTCAAGTGAATATATTTAAACCCCACACCTTGACTTTATCAAATTATGACCAATTTTGTCAGAAACCCAAGACTTTTATTATATATTATGATAGTGTAATATTTTAGGGAGCTGGCAGGGCAGAAGATATAAAAACTGTGCAAGCAGGTAAAATAAAGTAAACTTTATTCTTTTTCCATATATTTGAAGTTTGGGTTCTGAGAAATGGTCTTTCTTTGTATTATTGTACACTGATCAAGAGAGCTATGACTTGCTATTGTAGTTAGAAATGAGCCAAAGGTACTGCTCTGCAGGGTCCTTATGGACCAGTCATTTTCAGGTACTGCATATTTTATGAACAAGGTATGTTCCCACTGTAGTTATCCACAGTGTAGTGGAAGTGGTCGTATGACTGCATTTAAACCAGGACTGGATGGCCCTTATGAAGAGAGGGGTTTTTACAGCTCCTTTAAGCCTTCCTATCCTGCTACTATACTCTTGGGCACCTGAGAACACAATTCATTTCATTTCGGATTACATATAGCTGGATGAGCTGGCATTCCCTTAAGGATGGTAAACTTGAACAACCCATGCAAGGAGTCATGACCAGTGGCAGAAGTGTGGGCATCTGTAGGGACACAGTGAGAACTGACCCAGAGAAGCTCTTGGTTCTCTGTGTATTGTTTTTACATTCTTGTAGTTCCACTGAGCACAAACCACTATTTAAACACTGGTTTGTTTTTATGTTGTTCAACCATGTACTTGCTCTGAGAATTTCTTCCACTTGTGTGAGTCCAGTGTAGACTTGCCATCCTGTTTGCACTGGAAAGTGACTGCTTCTTAAATGTTCAGTGACATGGCTAGGGTGGGCATCACAGATCTTTGGGGATCTGTAGAAATGGGTCCATGATTTCAAGTTGGTAAGGCAAAAATCATTAGTCGACTTAAACTGTGTAGCACAGCTCAGAAGGAGAGTGTAAAGAAACTTAACCCTTCCCTGTGATAAGGCTAGAGGAATGTATAGCCCTGTTTATTTTTCCTGTTCCCTTAGCATCATGTAAAACAGGCAAGAGGCCTCTTTCATGAGCTGAACCTGTCTGAACACTTCTTGCTGCTTAGGTTGTCACAAACTAGTGGAATGTTAATAGAGCAGGGATCACCAGCTGAGCATACAGGGTCTCCAGTGGTCACCTTGCAGCTTTGCAAGAAAGCAAATGATAAATCTGAACTAAACTAACTTGTTAGGTCTTTTAGAGGAACAGGCAGTCTGCTGGCAAGAGAAAGGGAGGATACTGGTACAGAAAATACATCAAAACCACAAAGTAAAATAACAGCCCTGCAAAAGAGAGCCAAGCTAACTAAAAATCTGATTTGGGTTTCACACTCAATAGTGGGGGAATATGAAGGCAAAATATGGAATGTGAGAATTCAAGAAATGATAGAGAACACGGGAGTTGGGAGTGGTAGGGCAATTTTTTAAACAAAATCCCTGAAAATGTATGTCAGGAAATAAGTCCTGGAAATAAGTAAGTCAGGGATCCATTAGAGTGTTCTGCTGAGGAATTGTCACTGCTCTGAAGCAGTTCTGTTTCTTGTCAGTGTGACACAGATGTATTTAAACAGTTCACAATGTTCGCTCACCTCTTTAGTCACACTCTATCCCTGCATCACCAGAAGTTTTACCTCTTTATGTCAGCTCCTTTATCTGCTACTTATTGCTGTTCCTTATGGCATAGCTAAGTGAACTCTTAATAATCCATTGTACATCTAGCTTAGCTCCCAACCTTACTTCATGGCAGAAACTAATGCTCTCACACACTTCTGGCTTTCAGCATAATTGTCTCTAGCAATAGCTTGGGACCCAGCAGTGACATATGTTGCAGCTTGTTGGCAGAATGGGATCTGCCAAAGTGACAGGATGGTCCCCAGCCTGCCAGTGTAATGTTGCGTCCTCTGTGCATCTAGTCTTTAAACCTAAAGTAAGGGAGAGTGAATGCAGAAATAAGTACATAGAAGCTAAATTGGCAGCTAAAGAGGTTAAGAGAGAATCTGGTTGAAACACAAGGCAAGCCAGACGGAACCATCCCTCTACTGACAGTACGCTCGAGGTGCTTTTTTCAAAGCAGCTCAAAGAATTTCTTTGCATTTTTTGTGAGATGGCTATGAATAATGAAGTTGGAGGGAAAAAATTAAATTCTGTATAGTACCGAGGTTTTATTTTTCTTGTTTATACCACTTATTTTCTAAGCAGAATACACTTAATCATCATAAAATATCTGCTAAGGTATTATACCCCAAAGATGCTGGTTTTGTTTGATACCTGTATTGTGATGTGGTTATCTGAGGAATAGCTCTACCTTAAAAGTTATGGGCATCTCTTTAGGAGATAGAAGCAATTAGCTTTCAGGGTGGTCTTGTGGTTAAAACATAGGGCTGAATCTCAGGAGAATCTTGATTCAGTTTTTAGACCTGTCTCAAATCTGCTATGCGAACCTTCGGCAAGTCACTTATTTTCTGTGTGTCTCCCTTCTCCAGGCATCTGTTTATTCCTTCTTGCATTTTGTTATTCTTGTCTATTTGGATTACAAGGATTTCAGGACACAGACCCATTTCTCATAAGGAGGGGGGGCATTCATGCCATCTGCTGTATAATAATTTAAGCATCTAAGTGAGGTGTTTTGAATATCTGCCCTGGAAGTGTTTATCTCTCATCATTACTCCCTGCTATTGCAGGTGAGAAAATACTATGATGATCCTTAGGTTTGGGAATGGTGCCTAGCATCATTCTTGTGTTCTAATGCTTTGCCCCACTCCTGATCAGGTACAGTCACTAATAGCCCTTTTGTACATGTCTCACCACTGGAGACAGTTCAGGTGCGCTTTGCACAGCAGCAAAGAAGTGGGTATTTATGAGGAATTTTACTGAGGTCTGATGAGCCTCCAGAGAGGGGAGCATAAAAATGTTGGCCTGAAAATACTAGAAAGCAAGTAATGAAGCCAGCATGATTGTAAGAACTATGCCAGTGAGCAGAGCAATGAGCTATGTCATTTATGCTGTATCTTCTATCTAGGTTTTAAATGCTCCATGGCAGTGGTTGTCTTTCCCTTGGTGTCTGCGGATCAGCTAGCACAGCTGGGTGCTAAACAATGACAGAGAAACCCAAAATTGGTGATTCTGATAATGATTTCAATAGCCTGTTGGTAACAACAGAGGGGATAGAGACAATTCATGGAAATGCTAAAAAAACAAAGCTGGAATATCTGTATAATAGTTAAGCTGTGGGAACTAAAGAAGGAACACAAACCAGTCTGGAAAACTATTTGTTCATGAACCATTTAAGGATATAGATGAAGAAGGTGTATATCAGGGATGGAAATAAGAATACTTCCACAGTAATGATCCAAGATGGCCATGGGCAGTAACTCTAGGTGTTTGGCTACAGTGGTTTATTTTTACACCATGCCCACTTTCACTAGAGACTGTAAACTGCATTCCAACCAGTAAGAAGTCACGCTACTAAGAATACTATCTCTGTTTAGACAGATGACCTGGCTCTTAATGCTTGAGATATGTATTCCATTTCTGTGTACTGTGTCTGCAAAATGAGACAAATTTGAAAGAAAACTTCTGGTAGCACACAGATTTGAGTCAAGCAAGGTCTAATCCCTGTCAGAGGGGGGAATTGGCTGAGTTGTTGCCATTAGCTACTGTCTTCAAAATGCTGAACTGGACTTGGAATATGTTAGCTTTAAAAATATGTTCTGTATTTAGTCTTTTCACAATGTATTAAAATATAAAAGGGAAGAATTCATGCTCTTGCAATGCTTTTCCAGTTTTTGCATGCATGTCAGCTCGACTTGGATCCCACTCCCTCCCTGCACCCCTGGGCTGCTCTAGCGGCTGCCCTCGTAAGGCTGTCAGTTAGAGTTAGGCTGCTCAGTACATTCCACTTGGCAGGTTGTATTCCCTTCTGCACAAGCCGTGTCCCCTTTTCCTGTCTCACATAAGTGAGAACTTCCATCCCTCCTCACCACCCTCATTTGCTTTTGCCAAAACAAAAAAAGTCCTTGCCATTCTCCACTGGGGGATTTTCATCTCAGATTCATAGACACCTACTTTGACATGGGATGGATAAGTGGTCTTCCTGCAGTGATCTGTAGGGCTTGGTCTCTTACAGAGGAAACCTACAAAACTTCAGGCACTGCAGACCTAGCCTTTAGGCAGCTGGTATTATAAAGACCTGCCCCCATAGAGCCTGTGGGTCATTCTGCATAGCTTTTCCCACTCATACGGGAGACATGTGTAAGGTGAAGCATCGGCTCTGCTGTGTTTGTGCTCCTGTCTGATGTCCCCCTCATCTGGGACAGTTTGTTTCAGGTTTTTTGTCAGTATTTTTTCACCTCCCTTCCCTTAGCATGTTCCATGAAAAGCTTTTAATGAGATTTATAAGAAAAAAATGCTGAAAGTAAAACCCAAGAGAAGGCAAAAATTATCAGAAATTTTCAGAAATCATCACATTAAAAAATCTGGAGGGAATTGTAATGGAAATTTTGGAAATCTGCCTGTCTGTCTTACCATCTTGCTCAGCTCATTTATTCTATACCATTCTTGTTATCTAGTATCTGACATGTAAAATCAATAACAGATATGTAAGGTTTCCGTGGATGTACTTGTTTTGAAATCTCAAAGGTCACATGCCAATGGGGCGATGAAGCATTGTTTCAAACAACTTTTAAACTAGAACTTTCTAATCCTGATATGTATTCTTAGTGCAGTGCAGAAGTCATGTGTCAAAAATACTCAGAGTCAGGAAATGGTATGACACTGTCCACATTAAGTTGTTTCTTATGGCTAGTTAATGGTCACACAACACCACACCAATAGGGTTATATTGGTTTCTGTTGCGTAGATAGCTTGAGCGCTGCAGCTCTGAGAGTCACTTGATCATATCTGCAGGCTTGCTTCTTTCTCAGGAGAGCTAGGGACCTGGAGAGCTAGGTAGTCTTTACCATTAACTGACCTCACAAGCCAGGTTCCCTCTCTCGTTGGTTTGCCCTCGAAGATCTTGTCCTTGTGATAGAGTTTCAGCCTGGTGAATCAGTTTCCCAATGGGAATGGGGTGCATCAGAAAACGATAGCAAAGCTCTTGCAACAGAACCAGGACAGTGGTTTTATCTTTCTAAAGGTGAATGCAGTAATTAGGAAGTAGTACAGAAAGACACTGTATTTCTAAGCCTGTAGAAATATGGGCATGCATTTCATGTTGTGTCTGCTTTTTACTTTTATTTCCCCTTTCTCCATAGCCCTATTGCTCCCTTCATCTTCACCTGAAGGTCTCAGAGAATCCCTATACCTCAGGAAACATTGCCAGCCGAGACACTGCCCCCAGTATTATTGTAGCATCAGGTATGAAATGTTTAAAGATTGCCCGGTATAACGTGCAAACACTGACAAAATCTTGTGTTTGTGATGGGTGTGGAGGGTTTTGAGTGGCTCTTGGGGTGTCACACCACAGGTACTGGGAAGGAAGGCAGGCTACCAAATGGATCTTTTACATATATATTTTTTCTTCAAGACGAAAGTCTTTCCCTTTCCTTCTCTTCACTACCCCCCTCTTTCACTTCCCCAAAGTAGAAGTGCTGTAACTGCAAAAGGTAAATAAATACATTTACTCCCCTGAACTGCTGATTTTAGTGTTTCTTAGAGTGTCGCATTACTAATCAATACTCACCTTACAGGTAATATCGGCACTGAACTATCAGACAAGGACATCAGCATGTTTGTTTCTTCTGATGCTGGGAACACTTGGAGACAGGTAAATGACACAGAATCACAGATTTAAATCGTAAGCATAGGAAATTGTCATCGAAGTAGGTTCAAAGTAATTTTTATTTCTTTTTTTTTTTAATTTTCTTTTTCTTTCTATTTTTTTATTTCTTTTGGTTCAGAGTAGCTTTTTGTAAAACTTTGCAAAAGTGTAAACTTCCCTTCTGAGAGGTAGAGAGGTACTCAAAGAAAAAGACTGGATACGTTGTTAGACTTTATATAACTAAAAAGTATTTTTATAATTCTTCCCAGAATTTGACTTCAGTTTAACCCTCTAGCTAAAAGAACTGGTTAAAATATGAATACTAAGGGGAGAGAATGTGTTTCCTTTTACAGTTGTACATCCCTTGTACCTATCAAACCATTTTTCTCTTTGTCCATTATTATACTTTCCTAAGATCAGCAGTTGTCCTGGTCTACCTTCCCCCACTCTGTGTTTCTTTGGACAGCTCAGTTTAGATGGGCCACCTACATTGAGTTGTCCAGTGTCCGTATAAACAGATTATGTTGCCTTGTTTTTAAGCTAATGGAGGAAAAGACAGAATTCAGTTCCTCTTTTTCCTAAAGCTACATCTCTCTCTCCATTAAATGTGGAAAAGGACTGGATGATGAAGTTAAATCAAATTCCTAACATTTAGTGGAATTACACCTGTTAACAACGCATTGCTACCCTTTAATGTGTTTATCCTTAGAACAGGATGTTCTATGATTCATATTTTCTGGATGGGATATCAAGTCAGGAAAGAAAGAGTGACTTTCTCAGACATATGCTTCTATATAAACTAGAGCAGATGTTTGCAGAAAGTCAATTCAGAAATGACACAGAAGAACCAGATCTTTTAAATGTTTGTTATGCCAAAAATCTCATTATTTTAGTGTTTGTCCAGCCCTCATTTTTCCATCTACCTCACTTACGAGTGATAGGGCCAGATACATGTAAACACGAGATTCTTCAAACAAAAATCTGTCACTGAAAGAAGGGGAATTGTTGATCCTTTCAAAAATTCATTTTTCTAACTTTCTGTGAAGCAGAGACGGAAAAAAAAAAAACCAAACAATAAAACACAAAACCCAGTAACTGTCTCTATACAGAATGTCTTCTGCTTTGTAATTTTCTTATCACTTACCTGTCCTCCATCATGATTGTACTTAAAGAACCATGACATTTTCTTGACACTAAGGAATATAGGTTCAAATATATGGTGTTTTTTTTTCCCCAGATCTTTGAGGAAGAGCACAGTGTTCTGTACCTGGATCAAGGTGGAGTGCTGGTTGCCATGAAACACACATCTCTGCCTATCAGACATCTCTGGTAATGACTCTGTGTGCTGAATGTCTGCTGTACCTATTTTCAGGTGCCAGGAAGTAGGCAGTTAGACTGTATTCAGAGTTTTCTGTAGCTGCAATCTAGAAGATATCAGTTAAGTTACTACCAAACACAGACAAAGCTAAGAAATCCCAGCAATTCCAATTTCAGCTCAGCCAGACCTGAGATATTATCAATGTAATTTTACAACTTTCCTAGTTTAACACAACTTGGCTTCTTGAGTTTAGTTATGTTATATGTATCTGGATTATGTCTTTGTCTCTTTTTAAGTTACCAAAGAACTCATTATTTTCAAAATTATTGATAAAGTTGTCTTCTACGTGGTAGGCAGCACTTAAAAGCCAGAATTTTGTTGAATAGGTTTGGGGCTATACAGCCCAAAACACTAAAGTGTCCGCACTAGTTAGCACTCTCAAGTTACTGTGGTAAGTAAATACAATTTTGTGCGTTTAGGCATTAGTTACTTCTGCTGCAGTTGGTGTCATAACAATATCTGAAACACACAGACCCAAATCGTAAGAAGTGATGAGTACTTCTAGGCTTTCACTTAGATCAACCACCAGGAAGACTGCTGGTCAAAAGAGTCAAAGATCTTGTGCTCCAGTAACCTAACCTCCTTAAAATATCTTATGTTGGGGACCCAAAAATACGACGCTCAAAATCACTTGGTTTATTAAAAAAAAAAACAAACAAAAAAAAACCAAAAATCTAGTCCTAGGCTACATTTTGCCCTAAAGGAATCAATGCTTTGGTTTATGATGCTTCCCAAACCCATACTTTTTTAAAGGACTAAAAATGCAGTATCCAAGAATAGAAGCTGCTTTCCACTTCTCCGTAGCAGCTGTAGCAGACTAGAGTCTCCTCAAGTAAAGTAGAAGGAGAATAAGAAAAGACAACATTAATTCTGCTTTCTCCACTAGGTTAAGTTTTGATGAAGGGAGATCTTGGAGCAAGTACAGTTTCACATCCCTCCCACTGTTTGTAGATGGAGTTTTAGGGGAACCTGGAGAGGAAACTCTCATCATGACGTAAGTGAGCATGCCATTGTGCTGCTGGTGATTGGAAGTGCATCGTAAATATCTTATGAGGGTTGCTTGTAACATAATACAATTTTTGGTTAGGGACCAAACCAAGTACAGTCTGAAGCCAGGAGCATGCAGTCTTCTGTTGCTAAATCATCAATGTTTCTGTGGTATGATTGAAGGAATGACAACATTGTTCCCTGCAAGCTGCAAAACATTATCATTTAGCTTATCAGCATGAAACCTGACTCCTCATATTGAATGTGATTTAAAGCAGAGTTACTTTTGACAGATGAATATTTGAAAGAGAAACTGGGGGATATTTTTTATAACTGTGTTTTTGCTGCTACTTTCTTTTTAAAAAAACCCAAAACCTGAGATACAGAAAAATGAAGACATTCTTTTGTAAAAATGAATGACAAAATGTTGCCTGGAGCAACTCATGAAAAATTATGTTTAGTTTCAGTGTGGTATGCTGAGTTCTGCATGCTGAATAAAGCTGAATTCACTCTGCCAGAAGCTGTGACATTTTACCTGAGATCAGTTTTCCAGAAACAGCAGGAAAATTAAGTTTCTGTCTATAAAAAATAGACCAAGCTGAAACAAACAATATATGGCTCAGAAACTGACCTGAGTTCATAGAAATGTATGAAGAATTTTCCCTTCAGGTTCTGAATTTAATTTGTGTGGAAGGGATTTCCAGTGTTTATAATTGAGATATCAGACTCCTATAGGTACAACTGTGTCCAGCCCCACACCGTGTCTTCTTTGTATGGTCATTCTGGGTCTTGAAATAAGTGGGAAGATCTTGATCCACAGATTAAAAGCTACATGCAATTTTTGAGAGGCTTGTAGATATTTAGCAGCCTAAGTTTCACCCTGTCAGTCAAGGAAAATCAGTGGCACTCCTAAAGCAATTAGTCTCTGTTAGAAATTTGTAGGTGACCGTACCGCTGTCAGTATCAGACTCCATCTGGTGCTACCTTTTACTTTATGCTCTTTCTGCTGTGTTCTGTAGAGTGTTTGGGCATTTCAGCCACCGCTCAGAGTGGCAGCTGGTGAAAGTAGACTACAAGTCCATTTTTGATCGGAGATGTGAAGAAGAGGACTACAGGCCTTGGCAACTCCATAGCCAGGTAAGAAGCAAGGAAGGTGGGATCTGACATGAAGTAGCTAATGATCCTACAGTTAAAGATCAGCAGATCCAATGTCTTTTCTTGTTTGGTGTATCAGATTGTCCCCTACTGGATGGGTCTCTTGTTTCATATGTGTGTTGGCCTCAGAATGCACTCTCTGAGCCCTGAAGGATGAGCAGCTGTCTTCTGGGTTTTGTTCTCAGTGCAGGCATTTAGGTCAGACTTGTCCACAGTTGAAGAATGCAACAGCAGAAGCACTGCCACTGAAAGAGTTCTGAACTCCTTCATACCTACATCTCTCACCCAGTTTTCCCATCCTTACCTCCTTACTCTTCTGTACACCCTTCTGTTGCCCTGTCCTTTGCATCCTGGATGCATCTACAGCATCTCTCCCAGAACCATTTTTTAAGTGCTCAGCAAGATAATTCGCTCTGCACAGTGACTGTACCTTCCTTGGGGCACCTTAGGAGCTCCACCATGTTTGACACAACGGCCTGTGTTATATCAGGTTAGAATAAAATATAGCCCAAATTCTGTGGTTATATAAACACCAAAGGCTCCACTGAAGTCTAAAGCAAAATACCCATTTATATCATCAAAGATTGTCTTTGTGTATATATCTTGCTGGGCAAGAATTTAATAATGAATATGAAATGCAAGTAGCTTGACTCAGACTTGCAGCTCACACAAGGCATAACTCCACACTAAAAATACCAGTTATGACTTAGATCTTTAGGTTTTAAAAATCAGTACAGTTTCCTTGAAATTCAAGGAGGCACAGCTTTTTACACCAGTTGCCATTTGGGCCCTTCTGTTTCATGGGCAAATCAAACCCATGAAAAGTTTCTCTTTCCTACAGCGATTTTAACAGCATGAAAGGTAACAAGTAAGACTCCATTGTATTTTGTTCTTTGCTTTCTTGTGCTTGCATAAGTAAAAATGCCAAGGATTTTGCAGTATGTCTTTGAGGATGTTGGCTTTTCAGCTTACAGAACTATTTTTAGGGAGGCTGCTGTGGACTCGGGCCTTTTCATTTTCTTTCCATTGAGATTGCAAGGCTGAGCATTGTTCCCTAGATGAAAATATTTAGTAGAGAACTGAGGATAAGAGTGAGAAGTCACCAATCCATCCACATAGCAAATCATACCCTGATCAACTGAACTCATAGTCCATGGAAAGTATTTACACATATAACTAGTTTCTGCTGAACAGAATTATTGCCAGAGATCAGGCCAAGGAAATAGACCTGCTCTGTGTCTCAGATTGCAGAGGGATCATACCGTGTTTTCAGTTGCTGTGAAACCTAATCTATAAATGAGAAATGGGCCTGGATCAATTGCTCATTGGCTTTGGAGCAAATTCAGAACTGAATCAGATACGTAAGTAATCTCAGATCATTTCTTAGTGTGTATCGGAAAAGCTGTTTTAATTTCAGTTAAAGCTTCAGTAGCTTTAATTAGGTGCCATGTACTGACATGGCATTTGACTTCCCATCCTCTTCCCTTGAGTCACAGCTCCCATTGCACAGGCTTGGCAAAATGGGGTGATACAAATAGCCTGGTGGGTGTCAGAGAGATATTTTTGGTTTTGTTTCCAGGGAGAAGCTTGCATCATGGGAGCAAAAAGGATCTACAGGAAGCGCAAGTCAGAGAAGAAATGCATGCAAGGAAAATATGCTGGGGCTATGACCTCGGAGCCATGTGTGTGCACAGAGGCAGATTTTGACTGGTGAGCAATGGGCACAAGAACTGTGCCCCTTATATCACACTGATGCAGAGCTCACTAGAGAGGCTATAGGGTTGCAGAGAGTAGAAAATAGTAAATGTATAACTGGCCAAATAGGTTGCTCCCTGTTAGTGCAGGCATGTCAAAAGAAGGAAAGGTGGAATAGATATTTGTAATGTGCGAAGCCTCCCACAAAATTGATTTGAACACACCTGGAGGTCACATCTGAGCTCTGTGCAGCATTAAGGTAAAAGATCCATTTAGCACATCTAACCTCAGCAATGACCAGGGATGGCTGTGAAAGCAGTGTGCAAGACATGACATATATAGTGTGTGTAAAAAATTAAAGTAATTCTTCATATATGCACACATACATATGTATGTATGTGTAAAAGTAAATACATGCATATGCAAAATAGGCCTTCAGCTTCTGGAAATCAAGTACTAGGTAATTCCAGCATAATTTGTTATACTCGATCCACTATTTTTGATAATATGATTTGGGTTAGTCTCCTCCTGAAGCATTTTCTTCTCTGCTGTATGCTGTGGGAAATGAAGTCAGTTGGTGAGCCATGAATGGCATGATGAAATGTTCAGCTTCTAGTTTCATTCCAAGATTCCTGCTGACTCGCAGCAATTTGCACAAAAAATGCAGGAACCACATTATTGAAATCTTTCTACCAGCTGTTTTCTCCAAGGCTAAGACAGTCCTGAGTGTCTCAGAAGAGAGTAATGATGTCTCTTTGGCAGTGCGGGTAAACCCCTTGTTCCTCACCCAGCTAGATCTGTGCCATGTTATTAATTAAATCCAGAATCTGTAGCACGCACCCTGAAGAGATTCATCTCATAAATATGTTGTTTCTTGCTATATGAGTCTGCTCCAGGACCATGGAAATCTGTAGTGTTTCCTTTTTTACCCTCCCATAACTGTAATTATATAAAATTTTCTGTATAAAATCACAGAATCACAAGAGGCTTTTCCATGTGACAAAAAAAAGAGTAAATCTTCTTGCACCAAAGAATAAACAGTGAGCATACTTGGGCACCGATTCTCTGAATATGTGTATGATTTCCTGATGATTTCCTCATCTTCCACTGCATTCTTTGTTAGGGAGAAGATCCCTCAGTTCTGCATGTAATTCATCATTTAGGTGCCCAAAGGTCCTGGATTTTGACCGTATAACATATCTCTAGCAATGTAAAAAAGATCGCCGACCAGAAAATAATGCACATGAGCAGGAATAACATTCCTTAAAGATTTTGACCCTCCTGTAGAGAATACATTACAAAACTGTGCCAAGTCCATGCCCAGGCTCAGTAAAATAACTGATGGGATTGACTCATGATGGTTAAACCCATTACACTTGTAAGGGGGACACACTCATGAAACACTTCTGATAAAAAGATATTCTTTCCAGAACTCCTCTTTCTCTCAGAATATATGCTTTTATTTAATTAAAATTGACTGTGTGCTTTGTTACTACAAACCTTTGTTGCTAGGTACAGAGCAAAAGTACCATGGTGACATTTACTGGGGGAACATGCTTTTCTGCCTTTTACATTCACTTTAAAGAAGCTTTCTCCAAAAGGTCTGCTGAACTGTGAGAGAATCTCTAACAGAAAACTTGGATAGTTGGGGCTGTATGGCAGATTCTCACAGTTTGCATGCACCAAGACCCCTCAAATCTGTTGTAAGAAGCAGAATTAGGAGTTTGTGATGAAAGTCATCTTGTTAAAGATTTGCCTGAGAGAAATATCTGCAAAACTACTGCAGATTTCTGTGCTGTCCTGACCAACAGAAAACCTTACTGACCTAGGAGGGCTTTCCTACATCTGATCTATTCTATGATTCTATGATGGAATCAGGTTTGGTTTAGAGCAGACTGTAGTGATCCCCTCCAATTCAATCTGAGCTCTGTTATTCCTGCAGTCCTCAGATCAGGATTTTTACTTTATCCATTTCAACTTCTTTCCCCAACACCTCTGAGGGAAAAAAGACTGAAACTTTAAGTATCCAGTTCAGAATATTTACCAGCAATATTCATCACTTATTTATCTACCTAACAAAGTCAGGAGCTATTTTGACTTAGATTTGCCTGAGAAGGACAGAAAAGCCACAGGGAACAGAACAGAGGTTTACCAAGCAGGGAGAAAAGAAATGGCAAGAAAAAAGCAATTCTGCTTATCAGCCCAGTTTTATTATGCTAAGAAATGCAAAGTTGTTGCTGTACCGTAGCACTCAGTGCCTGCCTTGTTGAACTCTGCACTAGGCTTCACTGCCAATACACCCTGCAGAATATGGTCCAAAGAGGCATTTGGACGAAAATCAGTGAAAGAATTCTTGCTGTGGAAGGATGTCCTCTGTGGGGTCCTTTCTGCAAAAAGAAGAAACACTTTCTCATGCTCACTTATGACATTTCAGTGCTGCTTTTGAAGTCTCTAGTTCTCCTTTTTTTTTGCTGGGCAGAGCTTTTAACTGAAGGAGATTGAAGGGGACATGTATCTGCCAGGCAGGGAGAAGCCCCTTAGATGGCTGCGCTTGATTTTGCAATCTTGAAATAAACTGGGCAGCTTTTTATATTAACATCAGTGGTTACAGGGCCTGGCATTGTATAAAGAATCAATGATTACAATAAACCCTGCTTCTATCAGAGCAGGACTTGCTTTGTTTTTTAAACACTGAATTTGTATGGAGGAAATTGTCTAAGCTTGTCAGAGCTTGGAGAAAAAAAGATGTCCGTGTGGTCAGGTAAAGTGGAAAAAAACCCGACCCCAAAACAACAGTGTTATTCCTGTTAATCCTGCAAGTGCTTTTTTATCAGTTCAGGGGGGAAAATTGATGGTTATGAAAGAAATAAAGATTTTATGTTTTTTCTCCTTGTGATACCATAAAACTCCAGGGTTCATTTCTAATCTGTATTCCACGGTAGTTCTCTCTCAGATAAAAGGGCATAGCAACAAAACTGAGTGACATTAGAAATCACTGTACTTTCTCCAGCCTTGGGAACCTGAACTCTTCTGACAGTAGACATCTCTTATCATAGGCTAGAACCAAAACTAGAGGGGGGACAGGGCTGAACAGCAGGTATTTATTTTCCATGCAGGGCTGAGGCTCGCAGCCAGAGGGCAATATTGCTTCACGAATAAGGTGGAGTGGAACTTGCAGAAGCCCTCGGCAAATCTGTCCTAGCAATGGCCTAGAAACAAGAATGTCCTTCTTCATTTAATTGATCTGGGTAAATGGATTACACCATTACTTGTGTGTTATTAAAGCATTAATTTACCAGGTTTTCTTACACTGTGTTTCTTCCCATCGTTTGAGCATTATTACAGCAATATCTCTTCAATAGAAACACTTCCTAGACACAGATGGAATTGTTTTGTGGTGTTCATCCTTCAGCTACCTGTCTCCCAGGTCCTTTAATAGAAACTTTCAGTAGTGGTAGTCTCACTGCCAGTCTTCCCTCTGAACCCACTGTCGTTAATACTGAGGGCTTCTTCTATCAGTATTCCCATATCTCACCTTTGTGGGAAGAATAAGCCTTTTGATACTAGTTCTAGTGACTTTGTATAGCCACAGAGGCACAAAGGAGCCTTACTGCAACTGAGAATCAGGTCTATTTATTTCACTGATGATATCAGTAAGGATCTGGCTAGCTCTTTTTCTATTGTATTAAATAAATGAGACACTTATATGAGACCTGCCTAGTAGGTTTAGTTTTTATGCTAAAACTCCAGAGTCCTGCACCATGAGAAACTGTCCTGACAAACTGTGGGGATGCAGAAGGCAGAATGTGATCAGGTTCTCTTGGCTTCATGTGTTACCACTCATCAGGTGGATCAGGTACCAGTTCTGAAATACACATACATTTGCACCCTCAGGTTAACTAACTTTGTTTTATCACTGAGGTAGGCTTGGTTAGCTAAGGAATAGAAATTTGGAATTAATTTTTAGTTCATTTTGAATGCTTGTGGAAAATGCAGATTCACCATGCAAAGTCTATGGTGTATCTCTGCATCTTTAGGGTCCTAGTTTTCTACCAGGCATGGACTTCCTGGAAAGTTTCTGGGGATTTTAGATTCCCTATTAAGATGAGATGGTACAGGTTGACTCCAAATACTTTGATGCTATTATAATCATGTGTCTTCATCAATCCATAATTCAAACTGCGTTTGACTCCATCCTTCTCTGTGATAAATCCCATGTCGGATCCTGTAGAATTAGAAAGCAAACACAGCTCCACAAATATACACTTGCATCATAGCTCAGTATTAGAAAATGGTATTAAAAGATTAAGAAGGTGGTAAGGCTTTTCCACAGCTGTGGCCAGAGTTATTTTTTTCCACAAGTGCTTTTGGAAGCTGCAGAACAAAGGTGACTGTAATCACAAATACCTCAGTTCACCCCATTCGATGTCTATAAAGTTCAGAAAGCACAGCATACAAAACAGCAAGCATAATTTTCAGTTTCTGGCATAGCTGATGTTAAGGTGAAGCTTTTAGTGTCGAGGAGCTCCTGTGGTTGCATGTTAAGTCACATCTTGATTTTTAGAAGGTATGAGCGTGGCAGTCACTCATCTTGACTTGACTTGTTATTTCTGCATCTTAAACTAGTGGTATTTTAATAATTTCACATGGATTTAAAGTTCTTCCATGGTATTATGTTTGTCAAGTCTGTATTCAAAGGACAGATTTCCTTAAGGGATTTCTTTTCCTTTAATTATTACCTGTGCTGCAAATCACAGAATCATAGAATAGTTAGGGTTGGAAAGGACCTTAAGATCATCTAGTTCCAACCCCCCTCCCATGGGCAGGGACACCTCACATGTCACCCAAGGCTCTGTCCAACCCAGCCTTCAACACTGCCAGGGATGGAATATGCACAACTTCCGTGGGCAGCCCATTCTAGTGCCTCACCACCCTCACAGTCAAGAACTTCCTCCTTATATCCAATCTAAACTTCCTGTTTAAGTTGTAACCCATTACCCCTTGTCCTATCACTACAGTCCCTAATGAATAGTCCCTCTCCAGCATCCCTATAGCTCCCCTTCAGATACTGGAAGGTTGCTATGAGGTCTTCATAATCTTAGATAAGGGAATTTACTGTGAGCTTTGAGCAAGGATACAGAATTTCTGGAATGAATTTATATCTGTCTCTCATTACAGAGAAGGACTTACAATCCTACTTGACCAAAACACGTAGGATTCCAGTTTAAACCAGTAAAAGTGGCCAGGGTAAAACCATCATCAGTGAGAGCCACAAGATAATCTGCTTCATACTGACAAAACAATCCGTGCTAGTAAATGTTCCACCCTCTTTTTATAGGTGCATTATCTATTTCACCTGACTTCTTTTCATGGAAGGCACAAAATATCATCACTGTATGCAAATTCCAATTCCCAGTCACCAGGCAATGACTTGGCTAGCTGATTGCGGTCTAAAGCTGGTGCCTTCTTTTCCTCCAGATTTTGCTATACTATAGCAATCCAACTGATGCTAATGCTTGTTGATTGCTACAAAGCCTGTTGTGCCAAATTGTAAGCAGCAATTTGTTGTCAGCGTCAGTGTTCTGCGTGCACCATCCTGTAGCCAAGGAATTCATTAGATTCCGAGACTGTGGAGGTGAAGGGCGGCTGGTGCATCTGCAAAGAGATACAGAACAGCAATTGATGTCGTTTACTGAGATGATATTTCTGTAGGGCCTTAATGAGCCAGATGATTTGCAAGCCTGAAAACAACGCTGTGAAACTTCTGTGCTTAGAACTATGTCTGCTGTGAAAATTCCTATTATTTCATTCTCTTGACTTTGAGAATTGTGGTCTAAGTATAGTCAAGCATAGCTAAGTCAAACTTGGCTTGTCCATATGTGCAGGTAATAATAGGAAACAAAATTATGGCACAAGTCTAGGTGCACGTATAGTAAAAAATCTGAGAGCAATACTACTGCATCAAATTGGACTGTAGGCACTGATCCCCTCAGAGGCAGATTTCACTGTATTATTTTGTTTTGTTGTCACCTGACTGATCACAGAACACTGTGTGTGTACAGTGCTGCAGCTTTTTAATCAGTGACAAATGATGCTTTCGGAATATAGTGCTGCAGAGTGTTGACAAATTACAAAAATACAGGAGTCCCACTTGTATGTAAATATTTGTTTTCTCTAAGCAAATCAGAATGGTATTATTCTTCATTATAAAGTGCATTCTGAAGCTGTAGTGGTTGTATTCCAACAAAGATGATTGGAGAAGCACATGGCAGGCGGAGAATACGTTGGCTGATGCTTGCAAAGCAATTAAGCAACATTCAGTCCCTAGTATAGGAGTAAATAGACTGATGAAAATTCAGTAAAAAAAGCTGAGGAAAAGACCATTTAGGTCAGCTACTTCATTGCTGTTTCCTACCCTATGTTCTCAATTACTGGTTGTAAATATCCCAAGAACCACAGCTGCCAAAATATTGGAATATTGGTCAGTCTAATAGATGTTTAGGAGTTTTCCCAAATGACATGCAGCTTTAATTTTCTTTTGCTTAATGTCATCTTTTTCATTTCCCCTTTTTCTAGATTGCCTCAAAACATTTTTTTCCTTAGTTCAGAAGGAAAAGTT
Source organism: Melopsittacus undulatus (assembly GCF_012275295.1). Lineage (NCBI taxonomy): Eukaryota > Metazoa > Chordata > Aves > Psittaciformes > Psittaculidae > Melopsittacus > Melopsittacus undulatus. Next base: position 100,546,677 of record NC_047530.1, on the reverse strand, counting down.
ACAAGCAGGAGCAAAAAACAGATGACAAAATTCTTCTCAGCGTCCTGCTTTTGGTAACAAATGTATGAAATTTAACAAAAATAAACTGCAAAATACTCTCTCATGTTTCTTTTTGGTCTCATACCTTAGGTCAGTATCAGACTTCCTAAAGTTGTTTAATAATGATTCATTAAATCTTTGTCTTAGACCATTATGCTTTAGTCCAGAAAGATATTTGAAGAAAGTCTTCATTACATTAAACATTCTCACTGTTGTTAATATCACTCTACATATATAATTGATCACATTGCTGCTTATTAGGAGATGCTGAATCTAGTAGCCTGATAGAGGCAAGGCTGCTGCAGCTTCATGTCCCCTGATCCAAGCAGTAGTAAGGTTGAGTGTTTGTTCTTGATAGGCACACATGTGCACACACTTACAGTATATATATGCAAATATACACATCTGGTGACACAGACTAGCATAAACAGAAAACACAGCACTCAGACAAACACCAGTTGCCTCATCCTGTTCTCCTCTAAGGTTCATCAGGATGAAATCCCATTTGTGGAAAATATGTGCACAATATATGCAATATTGATCCCAACATTACCTGGTCTTAGACACCCAGGTCTGTCCGGTATCTAGCCCCTGGGTGCTTTGTCTCCCCATCTGCTGACAACTGGATATCTTCAGTTGTCTCATGGCAAAACAAGACATACACACACGTAACAGGTCTCACAAGCAGGTCCAGATGTATATGGCTTTACACCAGTAGCCATTCCCTCAGACTTCTTGATCTCTTCAATTACTAGTTCAATATCCAGCCCTTTCTTATGACACCAGCAGCAACTAGCTCCCACATCTTTTATCCTACTCACTGGCATCTCCCATTGATGATCTAGTAGGTCTCACCCTTGCCATGGGCTGATGGCTGTCCTGTGACAGGCCTGGGAGGAGTTGGGGTAGGGGCTCCACTGGCTCTGATCAAGTTATTGTGCTACCTCCGCCTCCAGTTTTTCTCTCTGCTTCTTTGCATATACAGAGATGATCCTTTAATTACATAATCTAATGCTGCCTTAATCTTCATTTCCAAGAGCATCAGGGTACTTCATACCAAAACATTAAAGATAATAAGCAGAAAATGTGCTTTAGAAGAAGTAAAATTTTAAGACCAAGGATCATTTTGCAACTGGAATATTGGAATGGAGTTGGTGGACTCTGTATAGCGATTCTCAGAAATTACATGGAATCATAGAATCATAGAATAGTTAGGGTTGGAAAAGACCTTAAAGTCATCTAGTTCCAATCCCCCTGCCATGGGCAGGGACACCTCACACTAAACTATGTCACCCAAGGCTCTGTCCAACCTGACCTTGAGCACCGCCAGGGATGGAGCATTCACAGCATCTTTGGGCAACCCATTCCAGTGCCTCACCACCATCACAGTAAAGAACTTCCTCCTTATATCCAATCTAAACTTCCCTGTTTAAGTTTTAACCTGTTACCCCTCATCCTGTCACTACAGTCCCTAATGAAGAGTCCCTCCCCAGCATCCTTATAGGCCCCATATCCCCTTAGCTTTTCCATTATGGGCTATGGAGAAAGTTTAGTAACCGAAGTAAAAGTGATTTTCAGCAAAACAGTTCTCATTACTTAACAGCTGTAAACCCACATGTAAATGGAATACTGATTAAAGAGGGGGTTTGTTTATTTAATCCACAATGACAATTTTCATAGGGTCTTTGTTTACTTGGGATCAAAACTAATTTTAATTGTTCTTTAGTGGAACAAAAGCTGCTTTAGTCATAGCTAAACCCAAACTGGGACAAAAGATTATATTTGGCTAATTTTTTTAACACAATTTTTGGTAGCATTTCCTCTTCCAAACAAAAATAGAATTGAAGATTGCAGCCTTCTTTTCCATTACCAAATACACTGTTAATGCCTTCAGCTCAGAGCTCTCTCAGGGCTGTAAATTTTCCTCTACAGCTCATGTGATATAGTTTCCATATACAATTAACTTTTTAGCACTTAAATTTCCTAAGATATGACAGAGACAGCAATGATTGAACTTAGCTTAGATCCTAGCTTTTATTATATTTTAGACTAGAGTTGAACCTAAGAAGCACTGTTAGACGGGGGATGGAGAACACTTCATGCAATAGCTCATAATCTAACTGGTCTAGTTCTGCTTGTTTATACTGGGACATATGCAAGGTAACTGTACCACCCCCCAGAAAAGCTAAAGTGGGATAAAGAATCTGTTCTAGGAATGAAAAAATAAGAAATCTTAGTAAATATGTTGAGTAAACCCAAAACTTGTATCAATAATAGAGAGCATGAACTAACACTGTATTTTTGTTTTTGACCATTTCTTTTAATGCTAAAACAGTGATTATGGATATGAACGTCACAGCAATGGGCAGTGTTTACCAGCATTTTGGTATAACCCATCTTCCTTGTCGAAAGACTGTAGCCTTGGACAGAGTTATCTCAACAGCACTGGGTAAGTGACACACCGAGAATTTATTTAGCTAGAGCACCTATAAGGACTTTAACCCTATGACAACTACAGATTGCACTTACTATAGGCGTCTCAAAGCTGGCTGAAGTCCTTGAGAGCTCTTCTTCACTGATTTTGTTGGGGTGTAGTCAGAACTCCTGATCTCTATCATGTATGGTCCAGAGCTTTCTCTGAAAAATGGCTTAAATAAACTTGGGGAGAAAACTGTAAGGCCAAGGCACCAAATCATTAAAGTCTCTGAAAAGACTCCTTTTAAAATCATGTGGGATCAGGTGAGGCAGAAATGGTGGAAAATCAATTAAAAGAGATTAACTGATAAATGTGTGAACTGAAGTAATAGATGGGCAGCTAGCCCATGAAGATGGGCAGCTAGCTTGAATGCTGGTTATTCTTTGGCCTTCTTGGGAGTCAATGGAGGATGTAGTTTTAAGTTAAGATGCTGACCTCAGGCATCATTTCTGATGCAAATGATTGAACCAACCAAAGGAATCCAAGCTGTTTTGGCTTTTTCTACACTGAAAGATAGTCAGAATTTGCTTTTTTCTTCAACTCTTATTTTTGTAGCTCTTGAAAGTTGAGGCCACAGAGTGTGACCTCACAGAATTAGAGAGTATGTGAGAAGAGCTGTTAAACTATGCCCAACAGTATAATAACTGAATACAGTTCTGTGCTATATGTGTATATCATATACTTATAACTTATAGTTATTTAACAGATAATACAGAGAAGAATACAGTGTTATGTTTTAGACGGTTTATTAATATGTAGTATATAGGTGTGTTATGCAGGAAAATATTACATGCCATTAAGAACAGTATTAACTATTTGTATATTAGGCACATGAAGCGTGCTTGGCTGAGACAATGCTAAAATATATTTGGGAATCTGTTTTCTTCCTATCCTTTTAGTCTTCAAAACTTCCTCCCTGTTCCCAGTTAACCCTGTTACTCTCTGTCAGCATCTTCCATAGATTTCTCTCTTCCTTTTCAGGTACCGGAAAGTTGTTTCCAATAACTGTACAGATGGTGTGAGAGAGCGGTACACAGCAAAACCACAGCAATGCCCTGGCAAAGCCCCACAGGGCCTTCGCATAATTACATCTGATGGCAAACTGACAGCTGAGCAAGGGCACAACGTCACTTTCCTGGTACAACTGGAGGAGGTAGGCTCTATTTTTATGTTGAATCCCAGGCCCGTGGGTGTATTTGAGTCTGATTCATGCTAGACAAAGTTTGCAGAGTGGTGAAGAGGTGAACCGTGAAAGTGTGGGATAAAGTTAGTCAGCTCCACGGTGTAACTGGGTAGAGTTTGCCCTAAAATGTGACAGGTGATGTATGGAAATGACTAACTGTATTGGAGTGCATAGGGTAATATGAACAGAGACCTTGATAAAAACTGGGAACTGGTTTGGTTTGGGAATTTTACAGTAAAATTATAGAGCACAGGTTTGAATCCCAATCCCCACCTTTAACTGTGCTTTTGACTTCTTGCTGTGTTTGAAATTGAATTTCCATTTTTATTTGACACTGACTTTCAACCAAACATGGCTAATATTGCAATCTAATGTGCAGATCTGTTCTCATCACACAAGTTGGTACATATTCTTTAGGTGTTTGTGGATGAAATCTCAAGATGTCAGCAGCAGCATTAAGTCTGAGACCGATTGCAAAAGTGAAGCTGACTCAGACTGTGTAGCTGGTTAATAAATACTAAAACAACTATGCATTTACACTACGTCTCTTTGCAGCTTAGAGCATTCATGGAAATTACTTCTGACCATCTCCATAGTAAATGTCATCTGTAGTGAGGAAAGAGAAATGAGGATGACCTCTGGAGCTGAGTTTTGTAGGGGTGTGCTGAGGTTTTTACATCTCTATTATTGACGCTTTTCCCAGCAAACAGGTGTCCTTATTTGTAAAGGCAATAGCATATAATAAATCATATCTAACCTGAAGCAGTTGTTTGACCTGAATGTTCATTTTCTCCAAAATGTAATCACTTTATTTCAGTGTTGACAATCATGCAACATTACCATTGTAGATGCAGTCATAACAGTATAAACATATAAATTTATCTGGATAAATGACTGATTTCTATGTTTTTGAAGATGAAGAATAAAAAGTCCAAATTAAGATTCAAAGTCTTTAGGCTTTAAAAAAAAAAGAATTAAAAACTCAATGAAGTTTTCATTGCATTGTCTTTCTAGTCTCAGCAAAGTTTTAAAACAAATTGAGAGAAAGAGATAGGTAATATGAGAAGTCATACACAAAGCTATCAAAGAATAATGCCAGTAGTCAGAGGGAGAGGCCATCACCCACAGTGTAAGAAGCTCAGGACAAATGTCTTGTTCTTCCTTCTGTGTTTGACCTCATACATCCTGTAGGTATACCCTGACCACTCAGTCATACAGGGATCTGCTGTGAGTTGTTCTGTCTTATCTGCTGATTCCAATCTTTTTTTGATGCCCTGCTTCAGTAGTCACCAGAGTCTGGAAGCAACACCTTCTCCATTAGGAGATGATGTCTTTCTCATGCTGTGTATCAAGAATGTAAAGTATATTTTGTTGAGTAAGTATGCTTCTGAAGAGATCTAAAGGGGAGCTTTCTTTTACTATATCTGATAAGGAAGAGGTTAGGAATTGCTGTGAGGGCTGAAAGAGTATTGATCAATCTCCATCCTTTCCGATTACTCTCCCTACTAGATGAAGCTTGACCTGCTCCTAGATTTGTCAATATAAAGAGCAACCAACAAAGCATTTTGGTGAAGTTGACCCAATCTTGCAATGATTCGGTTCAGTTGATATGCTGGGGGGAAGGAATGCCATCCAGAAGGACCTTGACACGCTTGTGAGGTGTCCATCATATTTAAAAAATCATGGCAGTCAGGTGAAGTTCCCAGCAACTGGAAAAAGGCAAATATAGCCCCCTTTTCAAGAAGGGGAAAATGGATGACCCGGGGAATTACAGACCAGTCAGTCTCACCTCTGTGCCTGGCAAAATTTTGGAGCAGATTCTCCTGGAAGGCATGCTAGGGCACATGAAAAACAACATAAAAAACAAGGTGCTTGGTGACAGCCAGCATGGCTTCACTAGGGGGAAATCCTGCCTGACCAATTTGATGGCCTTCTATGATGGGGCCACGGAACTGATGGACAAAGGTGGAGCAGTTTAGGTCATCTACTTAAACTTGTGCAAAGCGTTCGACACTGTCTCACACGACATCCTTGTCTCTAAATTGGAGAGACATCAATTTGATAGGTGGACCACTCGGTGCATAAAGAACTGGCTGGATGGCCACATGCAAAAAGTTGTGTTCAATGGCTCAATGTCCAGCTGGAGACCAGTAACGAGTGGTGTCCCTCAAGGATCAGTGTTGGGACCGGTCTTGTTCAACATCTTTGTTGCTGACACGGACTGAGTGTGCCTCAGCAAGTTTGCCGATGACACCAAGCTATGTGGTTCCATTGATACACTGGAGGGAAGGAATGCCATCCAGAGGGACCTTGACACGCTTGTGAGGTGGGCTGATGCCGACCTCATGAAGTTTAACCATGCCAAGTGCAAGGTCCTACATCTGGGTCAGAGCAATCCCAGGCACAGCTACAGGTTGGGCAAAGAAGAGATTCAGAGCAGCCCTGTGGAGAAGGACTTGGGGGTGTTGGTCAATGAGAAAATGAACATGAGCCGGCTGCAGTGTGCGCTTGCAGCCCAGAAAGCCAACCGTATCCTGGGCTGCATCAAAAGGAGCGTGACCAGCAGGTTGAAGGAGGTGATCCTGCCCCTCTACTCTGCTCTCATGAGACCTCACCTGGAGTATTGTGTGCAGTTCTGGTGTCCTCAACATAAAAAGGACATGGAACTGTTGGAACAAGCCCAGAGGAGGCCACGAGGATGATCAGGGGACTGGAGCACCTCCTGTATGAAGACAGGCTGAGAAAGTTGGGGCTGTTCAGCCTGGAGAAGAGAAGGCTGCGGGGAGCCTTCCAGTATCTGAAGGGGGCCTATAAGGGTGCTGGTGAGGGACTCTTCATTAGGAACTGTACTGACAGGATGAGGGGTAATGGGTTAAAACATAAACAGGGGAAGTTTAGATTGGATATAAGGAGGAAGTTCTTTAGTGCGATGGTGTTGAGGTACTGGAATGGGTTGCCCAAAGATGCTGTGAATGCTCCATCCCTGGCGGTCTTCATGGCCAAACTGGACAGAGCCTTGGGTGACATGGTTTAGTGTGAGATGTCCCCGCCCGTGCTACACCTGATGAGGACTTTTCCTTTAGCTTGTGTCATAGTTAATATCTTTTAGGATGTAAAAATCCAGTGGCCTTTGCTTGTCTCATAGTTCCTTTGCATCTTAACATCTCTCGTATGCCTCTGAGACTGTTTGTTTAAAGCCTTCAGATCTGCAAAGCTTCAGCCTCCCATCTCCCTTTTGAGCCAAGGTACAAGAGTTTGTTTGATATTTGTGCTCCTATTATCTTTCTGGGGCTTTCTGATCCGTCTAAGGACCCACCTGGGTCTGAAGAGTGAACTGCAGAGGCAGGCTCACTGGAGGTCCTAAAATGTCACTGCATCTCTGTAGTAGAATGGATTGCTAAGAGAGTGGGGGGAGGCAAATAGCAGCAGTAAAGACCTGATATGTTCACTTCAGTGTGGGAATCCAGGGCCCAAACCATGGTGCAGGGTTTTGTTGTAGATCTTGCTTGTGCCTGCAGTGATGCTAAAGGCCAGGACTGTGTCATTCTGACAATAACACAATATCAATAAAAGATGTCTAAAGAGAAACAAGGACAAGGCATTCAGAATTGTTCTGCTATTGAGGAAGGCAGAAAAGGAAAATAATTACTGAATCTGTGCAAGCAAAGACGTCAAAACCATCAGTGTGTAGAGCATTGCTGATTCCTAAGATTCTGGCCCAGTTTCTCTAACCCTGACTCACATAAAATTTTCCTGTAAAGCATTTATATTTGGTAGCACATAAATATCATTAAAAGGAAAACCAACCAGCAGCTCATATTTAAATGATCTGAGTGTAAGTATGCTTTGCAAAGTGGTCTAACTATTTTGTCACCCTTTAGGATTTCTAAAACTGTTTGCAGTGTTACTTCACACTTAATAACTTTGGTCTCATTACTGGAAAGGTTTCTCCAGGTTAGTTCTATAATCATAATGATATTTTTATTGTGTGACAACAGCCAGAAAGCATCAATACTTCCTTTTATAATTAGTGTATGTCCCATTTTACAAAGCGTTGCAAAAGTGTTTAATAAGAAGAGCACCATACTTAAACTGGTAATTTTGTTCTTAAATTTCTATTGAGCTAAGCAGAATAATAACAGCATCTTTATCACTAAATGGCAGTGAAGGAGGAAACTAGTTATGCTTAAAACCAAATTTTCCTACCACCTCAAAATCCTGCCAGTTTAAATGTTAATCTTTTGCCCTGGTGTGGGCTGTATGTCCAGACTCAAGGCTACTACCTCTAACACTGCAGAGTTCAACAATAGAGTTGTTCTCAGCCTAAGCAACGTGAATCCTTACTTTAGTTTTGCACAGCAACAAAAGATCTCCCAAATGAAAAATTACAAAGCCATTTTTCCCACTGAAGTTCTTCAACCCAATGTCCTCGACATATTTCACTGCTCTGTTGTAGAAAATAGAGGAATTTTATTAAGTGTATTGTTTCTGCGTGTTTTCCTCATCACATGGTCATGTAGGTCTCTTGCCTGTCACAAACCCAATTGTTATTTGTGTGTTTGAGTTATTTGTTAGAACATCAGACGCTTGTGCTTTCAGCAGAGACACTGAAAGCTGCAGCCTCCAGAACAACACTATTCAGCACAATGGCTTTCAAACTTGTTTCATCTGATTATCTGATACATCTTTGCTGTGGAGATGGACAGTAAAGACATTCAGAGTAGAAAGGTTCAGGGATTTGGCTCTTTCATTACAGATAAGTCACAGAGAAACTGCCTCCTCAAATTTATTTTTTATCTTGATAAAATGACAACCAAGATTCTCTGACATTCCAGGTCTGCCTTAGTTCTCACTTGACAAAGTCACTTGTCTGGGAGTAGGTTTTGGCTTGCTTTTGACTACTTGCTGCTGCTATATGATATTTGGATTAGATTAATGTGTGAGGAAAGCTCACTTGTTCCTACAGTTCAAGCTATGGCCTAGAATTCGGGCAATCTAAACTCATTCCTGAGCTGCACTCTGAGCTCCTTCTGCATGACCTTGAGTAAGAAACTTAAACTTTTTGCTTTTTGATTCCCCCATTTGATATTTCCTCATTTGAAAATAGAGCTTTGTTTTCTCCGTCCATGCCTTTCATTTATGTGTTTAATGCATGTAAGGCCAGAGAGCTCTCACTTAAAATCACTAAGGTACGTTGTGTCGCAGGTGCGTCTCAGGTGCATTTAGTGAGCCCAGGTATCTTGCCAGAGGGACAACACCATTAGCATTTCCCACCTCAGCGCTGTCATTTGGTGCAATTCAGAATTCAACTCAGCTGAAGTCTCTGGAGATGAGCTTAGCATTAGGATTGTTTTGATTGTTGATGTACTCAAAGATGCAAAGCTAGTAGTACTTAAAAGCATAGTCTGTACTTTTTCATGGCATCCTACTGTGTTCCCTCTCTTGATATCACAAGTTAGTTTGTAACGATTACAGAAATAGGAAGCTGTCATCATAACTTTCAGTGCCCATGCTGAATCATGGCTGTTTATCTTACTAATATCGTCACACTGTTGTTAATAACACATAGAATGAAAGACCAGCATATCCCCTCTCCCCTACCCCTGATTTCTCAATTACAATCGTATTTGCTGTGTTACTGATGATGACAAGCTGGCTGGGACAAATCAGATACTTTCATGCATCTTTTAATTCACTGCTGAATTTCCATGAAAATGTGTGAAAATTGACCTCACCTTCATGATGACACAGTCTACTAATGTACTTCCAGTCACACAACTTGAATTATTCTGCATAATCCTGAGAGTCTGTACTTATTGATTCCTGTGGAGAACAAGATTTAGTCCTGTAGAAAAAGCTCATAGCTGAGTTGAGCCAGTATAATTGGCAGTCAGAATGAATGCTTTGATTAGGAAAATTAACTGGTTTGGTGCAGAAAAAGAAGCATATGTGAAAAGCATCAAGCTATTTGCTCTGATAAAAGGCACATTTTCTTCAGTTTCGGATTTTAAAATGTTAAAGGCATCTGAAAGCAGGAATTTACACAGGAAGGCATGTTCTTCAGTATTTGATCAAGTTGGGCTTGAATATCTGTTTAGAATTAATCATATGCTTTAAAGAGACATAGGCTAAAGTTATCCCATGTGTAGATGTTCAATTGAAACACAAATATCTTTGATAGATGTTTCCTGGTGGTGAAAGGAGCATGCCAAAAAGGGTTAATGGAAAGAAAGTGCAAAACATTAATCCATTAAGACAATTCAACAGCAGCAGTGTCTATCTCTTGCAAAGAATAATTAAATCTATTATCAACATGTGTAAGGAAGATGCATAAGTCAGTGCATAATTGAAGACTTAAAAATGAAATCTGAAACACGGGAACCAAAATTTAAAACCTTGAACTGTGTTTCACTGCTTAAATAAACACAAGTATTGGAAGTCAATAAGGAAAATTAATTATTACTGCCCTCCGGGCAAGATTCAGGAAGAATGAGAGAAAATCCATCTAGGTGGTTCTCACGTACACCAAAATACTGAGAGTTGCATAAAAGTAATCAAAATGTAAAAGTGTTGTTGCAAACTGTACAAGCTGCTTCTTGATATACCCTGAGGCAGGAAGCTTCACAGAGATTTTTTGAGCATCCAGGCCCTGTGTACTCTCCAGACTTATTATTTTAGTAAGATACAGGAAAAATGTGCATTGGGGTAGGAAAAGAGGGGAGGAATCTTTTGTATGTGCTTGGAAACCCCTGGATATTTAGTGAGAAAATCCCTTAGAAAACAGTAAATTCCTGATTTACATTTTAGTAACAAATGTATAGGTAAAGGACATAATATGGGGGCTTAGGAAACTTGTTTTTGATTCCCAGGGTTTCTTTTCAGGCTAAAAAAGAGTACTCATGCTTGAAGTTCAACATACGCTTAAGTCTTTGGCTGGACTAAAGCTTTTATCAAGATGGCAGTGTATTTCAGGCTATATCCGAGCTTGTGAATATTGCACATATCTAGTACAAAGTATAAAACATCCATCAGAAGTTCTTTCAGTTTCTTCAGCGGTTGTAATTGGTTCTTGACTTGCTTAGTGTGATTAAGATACAGGAGCTGAATGCAGAGATATCACCACAAGCAGCCAGCTTGGCATATTTCTCCCTTGACACCTAAGAGCACTGGCATTAAAGACCTCTTACAGTGAAGGCCACAGAGGCTGCCCAAACATAGCACTGTGCTGATTGCACCCATGTGTTTCACTGTGGCTGCAGAAGTAAGGCAGGGAACTTTGTGTCTGCCCTAATTGAGCTGAAAGCTTCAGAAAAACTTTATCATGTAGTATTGGGCTTGTCAAAATGATGATGAGAAACTGGAAAAATCAACAGAAGAGGTTTTTGCAAGATGTATGTATATGCATCAAATTGTCACAAAATAAAACTTCTCTTCATAGAATCAACCACAGAATCACAGAATCAACGAGGTTTGAAAAGACCTTTTAAGTTCATCAAGTCTAACCATTACCCCAGGACTGCCAAGCCCACCACTAAACTGTGTCACTGAGGGCCTCTTCTATACAGGTTTTGATCACTCCCAGGAACCACTTTCTACCACTTTCCTGGGCAGCCTGTTCCAATACTTTATCATCTCACTTGGTAAAACAGCCCCTTGCAAGTTGCTCTGGAGAGTTGCGTGAGACAGAGGCACTGAAGTTGATGTTGATCAGGTGTGGGATGTATGGAACAGGTTTTTATTTTGGCTCACCTGCTTTCTCTTCCTTTCTTATTCTGCCTGTGCTCTTAGCTGGCACAGATGAAACATTAAAACACATCAAAACACAGTCTCTTTGTTTTCCTGACATTTTTTTTTCTCCCACTTCCTAAGCTAGAATTTAAAATGTCAGCTTTTCAAAATTTGGTATTTTCAGTTAAGTGTTATAGCCTGGATCTTTCTGAATGGAAAATGTATTTCCAGTTCACAGGGTTTTAACACAAAGCGGGAAAGGCCAAGACAAATGAAAAAGACAGGGGGAACAGCAGCTGAAGCTCTTCTCTAATTAGATTTTCAGATGTCTCTGTCAGTATCTTTTCTCCCTAGGGAATTTGAGAGAAAATTTGAAATCTAAATCTTGTGTGCCTTAGAAATGACTCCGTTCCCTGGCAGTACCTGTGGACACTGGGGCTTTCACAGCAAAATGAAGACAAGAAAAAAAAACCATTCATTAGAGCACAGATTTTGACACTTGCAGTTTCAGGGGTGTTCTAAAATGCTGTCAGCCTTTTCATCTTCCCCTGCTACCTCAAATATGCAGAGGGATACGCTTTGACCTGAAACAGACTTTAACTGCATGACCTTAAATATACTCTGAAAGGACAAAGCCAGGAGGGTCCCTGTGGTGGTGCAGTTTTAACCATGTGAACAGCAGTATGGCTTTACTCTTTGAAGGTATCATCTCTTTTTCAGTAAGAAAAGATGTCTAAAACCCTAGTGGTGATGCACCTAGAAGAGTTGGGAGAGCATCTAAGAGTACTTCAGAGATCTCTGTCTTTGATCTGAGTCCAGCACCATGCTTGAAAGAATATAATCCCACTCTGAAAGAGGTTTAGAGCTGAGAAGCTCATGTATCACTTCCTTGTGTGGAGGCATATCCCATTCGATGCTTTCTCTTGTCTTGATCAAACAGAAAGGAGTGCCCAGACCACTGCATCATGTTTGAAACTGCACATCTTTCAAATAACTCAGTTCAGTGAAGGGCATAACTGTACTTAAGACCATCTCCACTGTTCCTGATGGCTCTTCATGAGGACTTGCCTAGTCCCCTTATTTGATTCTCTGTGTAACAGGGGTAGGAGCCCTTGGCTCAGCAATTTGTGTCACAGAGAACTTAAGCAGGTGGTTAAGCTTCTAGTAAATCATCCAATGGAGAACTTGCAGAGAGCCTTGCTGAATGGAGGCCTTAGTATTTTGCATTGCTCAAGCACCTTTCTTAGGTTTGACAATATGTCATTGAGAATTCTTGATATTGCCATGTTAATTGCTAAGAAAAACATAGTTGATAACTACCCAAGGGCAGTCTGGAGCTGAGTTAGCATGCAGGCTAACTGCTACAGCTTCAGTCTATAAAAAGAGAGGACCTGGGAAAATTTCTCTCTCTTGCCATCCCCAGGTATAGATCTGGTCTTCCTGCTTTCCATTTAGCCAAGGACTATTTCTGCCTTTCCACCAAGTTATAAAAAGACAGAGAGAACATAAGAAATATAAAGCTTAAGTTACAATTCCCTCCCATAGTCACACACAAAATTTCCCTTTCTGATGTGGAAACCTGCCTAATGCCAACCTTTTACCTGGGTAGTTTTCAGTGCAATTGGGCATGCAGAGGACCAATTCCCTCTCAAGGGAAAAACAAAACAAAGCCAAAAATCAAACAAAATAAAAAAAAAAAGAAATCAAGCCAATCAAATCAATTCAATCTCCTTTCAGCCAGTTTTATGAGCTGCCCTCAGCTATTAATTTACCAGCATTCTTCCAGATAGTGGCAGTTGCTTCATGTGCCAGGCTGTGGAGTGAACTGCTCCATAGCACCAGTCAGCAAGCGTGAACATAGCATCGTGGAGAGTCACTGAGTGCAACATTCACAAGGAGTAAAAATGCTTAAAGTTAAGACAAGGTTCAGCATCTTGCCAAAAAGTGAGAAGGTCTATAGCAGCCACATTTGTTACACAGGTCAGTGTTGGCTGTGTAACTGTTCAGCTGTCAGAAACTGCCCTTATCATAAGCATATCACTGCCTTGTGATACGAGAAAATGTTAAGTGTTTCATGTGTGTGTGACATAGGTTACATGGACTTTTGTATAGGAGCATGGCTCACTTTTCAGTCTTTTAAACAGACTTAAAACCAAAAGAAAATTTAAAAATTACTTTTTATTTGTGAAGCAGAATAAAGAAATGACATTGCTTCCCTCTTTGGGGTTCTAAAAGCCTTTTGGGCTGAGTTACTGATGTAGAGTTTGATGAAGCTGCATGTACCAGGCTGGAATTCAGTTTCAGGAGTGGAAGATAGAAGCCTGTTTCAGGATTGTTCTGTTTGTTTCCCAGCTGTGATTTTTTTCCGTATTTATTATAATTTATGGTAGCAGTTCTGAAACATGCTAGATTAGCAGCCCAGGAGAATAATGTCACAAACTTACTCTGCTGGGATTATCTCTAGGCAGGAGGAGAAAAGTTTAATCAGGTCTGTCAGTTCGTTAGCCTTTCCCTTCTGAGGCAGGCACAAAGGGTCCCACTTACTGTCAGTAGTCTTGGTAGCTGTTCTGAAATAAATACAAATCCAGCTCATTTTAAATCAGGCCACTGAGCAAGTCATGAGCTGCTGTAAGCTGTCATTATCATGTGAAGCTGAAGCAGTTCTTTTGACACCCCACCCCTTCGATATAGTTGACCTTTCCCTGAAGACTTCTCAGTTTTATCTTTCTGCTTTTTATGGTTTTAAATACAAAAACTCACATTGTAGGTTGTTCAAAAAGCTCCCAAGGTAATCTCAATAGCTACCCATGTCCTGAGTGCTTGCTGACATGAGCACCGTTCCTCTCTACAAATCTGCTCCTCGCTGTAAGGAAGCCCAGGGAAAGGAGACAGCATACTTCCCAGACTGATTGGGAAAGCCAGGGCTACACCTTGGAGGACACCTTCACAGTGCAACTGAGTCGGTCTCAAGAATGGGTCACTTTCTCTTTACTGAATACTGAGCAAGTTGATGAAATGATCACCAAATTTCTTCTGATAACAGCAGACCTTGTGGCTATCCACTGGTTGGTCTAGGTCACCCCACTGATCCAGTCTCTCAAAAGGAAAGCAGAGTTGATTCTGACCCTTTCTCTATCACCACAGGGAGACCTCCAGAGATCCCTCATTCAGGTGGATTTTGGAGATGGCATCGCTGTGTCATATGCCAATCTCAGCTCAACAGAAGATGGGATCAAGCACATCTACCAGAATGTGGGCATATTCCGAGTGACCGTGATGGTGGAAAACAGCCTGGGTTCTGACAATGCTGTCCTCTACTTGCATGTAACGTGTATGTATGTTCATACTCATTGTTAGCTGCTGTCATTATAGATGACATTTGGGGCTTTGCAGCTGGGAGCAGAGTGGTGGGGTCTGATGAGTGTTTGTCCTCCAGCAGAGGACTCCAGACTGAGAGGAGTCACAAGCAAAAGTGATATATGCTTTTTAAACTATATTCCACCTCTAATTTGGGGTATTCTAATTTCAGACACCTCAAAGGAGTGTCCAGCCCTTTCTGACACACACCTTTGTTAGCATGTTTACACTTCTAGAAAAACAAAGACATTGAGGATCTTGAATCACTTTTCAAAGCCTTGACTTTTAGTTTGTACATGTATTTTGCCTGCTAATGAAATACAACCACCTCTGGGATGGAAAACAGTACATTTCAGTCTTTCTGTTGTCATAGGAACCAAAATCATGGTGTTAAAGGGTATTACAAGAAAAAATATTATCTTCACATTGCTCTTCTGCTGTTCTTTTTAACCTCTTTATACTTCAGCTCTGATTTCCAACTGAAATGTATCTCAAATCCTTGCATAAAAGCAGCAATGTGTTCTTTCAGATTAATTCCAGCACATGGTTACGAATGCAAAAGGGTCAGCCTATTACTGAAATATTGTAACATCCCTAATGGATTTTGTTTGGAGCATCATTTTCCTTACACAGTGTGTGTGTAGCAGTTGGAGGGGAGTGGGGGGGCAGGGAAGGGGGGGAAGGTGTCAGTGATTTTTGTTTCAACTGTGTGCTTCTATTCCAGATTTACTGAAAAAGAAAAAAGGGAAATTCCAAAAGTTGAAGTTACTATAACAGGAATGCCACTTACCCTCTACCACATTAACTCCACATACTGTCTAGATAATTTAGCACATTCCATATATTTTAACTCCAGTTTTGGAGTTAATTGATACAGCATGAAAGCAGCTGCCTCTTCAGTGGAAGAGGGCAGCTCTTTAACAGTGCACTGTCGTATCAACAGATGGGAGCAGTGGGAGGTATAACTGTGGGAGATAGGAGGTTTATGATGGAGCACTAGAGAAGCAGGAGCAAGGATCTCCCTGAATGCCTCCCTTCAGAATGACCTTTGTCTGGCAGGTGTCCAGCCTTCATTCTCACTCGTAGTGGCTTTCTGGTTTATAGCTTTTAGTTTAATCCATTTTCTTGAGACATTCAAAGCTTAAGAACCATTTTGGTTGTTTAAGCAGTAGATGAAATAAACAATATTCAGACACATTTGTGTGATTTAGCAGCTGATAGTGTATGTTTCTGTGTTTTGAATAGGTAATGTCAGCATAAGACTTAAAATACTGCATGATCATTGCAGCCAGGCCCAGATTACATGTGCCTGAGCCCCTGCAGAAGTGACAGCTCCAAGGGCTATGTCTCACCTTTCTCTATATGACAAGAATTAGGGACTTCAAAACAGGTTGCAGACCAAGCATATTGTCACTCAGACTAGCAATAGATTGGCTGAGGACAGAGATGTACAGTAAATCCAGACTCCTCCAAAGCCTAACACCTAGATCCACAAAGCTTTTAAATCCTGCTTAAATGCTTCCATTGCCAGTCAGCTCTTTGCTTGGGGTGTATGAGCTTAGCCTTTGGAGAGTTTTGTACAAATAACTGTCCTTAGAGTAGGCACACTGTATTGCTAAGATCCACAGAAAAGAAGTGTGCAGCCTGAGCAGGGGAATGGCTATTAACTGGGTGACACCTTGTTTCAGGGTTAATACATGACTATGTGGAGGGAGGTCTGGTCCTTGTGACACCCTTCTTCTCTGTAGCCAGCAGTCTTGCTGAGAGGAGAGCTGCAAGCACTGAACCACAGTGCTTGTGATCTCAGACATAAGAGTAAAGCCTCCATCCCATGCCCTCCTCATCCTGCTGCAGCTGCAGGGCCAGCGCACATCAGCAGTGCTTTTACTGTGCTTGGTCCAAGGATACAGAAATGTGGGTTATTGGAATGCAGGAGCACTTTGGGATGGACAGAAAGTAAATTCTATATAAACTGCTTCTCCAGCCAATTGTCTGTCTCTGAACTGTCCAGACAGGCCAAAATTTTCCCCTGGAAAGTTAGTTACACATTTGCCTGAATGCTTCAGAACAATGTCACCTGTCCAAGTGAGCGTCTTGAGAAGCTTCTCTCTTTCTGTTGTCCGGGACTTGTACCCAGTTTTTTCATGGAGCAGGAGAAGGTTTGTAATCTCCACAGCCCTGCATGAAGCTCAGAAATGAATTCTCTTCAAACTGATGTGGGAGAAAGCAGTCTTCTAAAGAGCTAAGGGCCTATCCAGAGTGAGCTATCCCCATCTGCTGGCCAGATAATAGTTCAGCATTTCAGCCACTTTGACCCATCAGCTGTGTGCACAGAAATACTCGGGCAGATTTGTCTTCCTTTAGCTATTCTTTCCTAGCTGACACATGGTGAAGGTCCAAGGAGATGCTGGGCATGCTCTGCAGTGCAGGATCATTTGAGACATGTTCAGAGCAGTTATGTTCAAGTATATCAGACTTCACATGGACTCCATTGTCACTTTTGTCACTGCATCAGGTGTTAGGAAATGTATTCCTTTAGAGGACTGTGCTGACATTGGGCATTTGGCAAACATCCCAAAGGATACCAGCGCTGCAAAATGTCTATCCTGGCAAACTGCTGGTTTTCAGGTCTCAGAGTCTTGCTGAAAGCAGACACAGCCTTATCATGGAAATGTATCTGAGCACAGGAATGCAATTAAAATTGTAAGGGTGAAATTCTGGCTCCTCATGAATTTTCAAGAAGACTGTTAACTGCTGATTATAGAAGAGAAAATGAGCCATGGTCTGGTCTATAGCAGGCTTTAGTTAGTCTGATTGTGGATAACTCCTAATTGGGCTGCTTCAGGTTAAGCAGTGGCTGTGTCTACAGCTCAGGATAAACTGCATTTCAGTAGTAAGTTAGAAACACTGGTCCTTGTTTATTCTGGCGTTGTTTATACAGTCTGTTTTCATATCTCTCTGTGCCCGTGTGTGCTGTATAGGGGTATAGGGTGCTTTCTCCAAAATAGGTAGTGTTCCTTTGGGTTGAAAAGCAAGGTCTAAGTGGTGATGTGTGCATGGGATATGTCCTGAAAAATCCTCTCCTGAAATATATAAAATCCTTTAGTAGTGCATCTCAACTCCATATGGACAGTTAATCCTCCCAGGCTGTATTTTTTGCTTACCATCACAGGGGAGCTTGCAGATGTAGGACATGTAGGTGTGGCTTTAATTTGTTTAAGAAACCCATATCCCCTGGGGTTCCTTTCTTTTTCTTTCTCTGTCACTCAGGACAATTGCTTTGTTCTCTAAGTGAACAGTCAGAACACATTTTTAAAAATAATCTATAGAACAAGATGTAACAACAAAGGCACATCTGTCTCCAGAAGATGGGAAATGTGTAACCCTGGGCATAATGTCACTTGTCGAATAAATTATGTTCTGTTTATACTAAAGAAATAAAAGAGTTCATTGAGGAAAAGGAGGGAGTATAAGGTAACATTGAAATTAAGGCACTCAGTGAATAGCTGCCTTCAGCTAGAGTTCAACTGATATAAGCAGATACACAACTGCTGAAGTTCACCAAATCATGGCAGTTTGCATCAGCAGAGATGCCTCATGATCACAGAAGAGATTTGTCTTGCACATCCTTATGTCTTGCTGGTGAAGGTCATAGTCACATAACAGGGCTCTGCCCCTAATGTTTAAGTCATATATAAAATCCCTTAGCATATGATATTCATCCAATTTTTTCAGGTCCAAATACATGGGTAGCTCCTGTTCTATGAGGAACAGATTTAAGCTTGCCTCTCTGGAAATAGCACCAAGCTGAAACATTAACTGCCATGCCCCACAGTGATCAGGAGGATGTCTTTCCCCTAAACCAGTGGATTTCCCCCAGTTCCGTTCTCCCCCAGGGTATTTCAGAGGGAGGAGAGACTCACCTACCTCTTCTGTCTCTGCAGGCCCCTTGGAACATGTTCACTTATCTCTACCATTTGTCACCACAAAGAACAAGGAGGTCAACGCCACAGCAGTACTGTGGCCGAGCCAAGTGGGAACACTTACTTATGTCTGGTGGTTTGGGAACAACACGGAGGTTTGTATTCTCTATGGACTGAGGTCAGAATAATCCTGGAGGAGCTCTCTAACTGTGGAGGGAGGGAGAGAGGGATCTGGGAATGCTCCTAAATAGTCATGCAAGAAAATTATAATCCAGTGACCAAGAAACTAATGGTTCTTTAATATATCAATGCTGGAATTCAAGAACTGCTTTGTGTTTGTTGCTGTGACTTAGCTGTAGGATTTATTGCTATTTCATGCAAATTGCCAATAGCTTTCTTCCTGCATTTTCATCAAGGTGGATGTAGTGAACCAAAATCCAGAAGAGTTTCTTCCTGCATTTCCCCCCACCATCCCTTCTTCAAAACCCACAACAGATCTCAGGGGTTTTGGTATTGTTTTTTTATTATTTTTTTAGGAAACCAACCTTTCAAACTGAAGCTGGTTTTATATCTGGAAGTAACTTTACATAGCCCTAGAATTTAACCTCATTTCTCTGGTGACTAGCAAGGGAAGAGACTGCCATCAGCCCTATGCCTTCCCTTAAATACGCTGAGCCCAATTCTGAGCCCTACACTGTATGCTAAACCACATGTGCAAGAAGACCTAATTATCATGTGCTACTGGTGGATAAAATGGTTCCAAACACACCTCCCTGCCTCTGGGCTCCGCTGGGATATGAGACCAGTATGCAACACATTTCACTGCCTCTGTGCTTGCAGTGCAGGAAAATCTGCATTGGCAGTGTAACTGCTGTTTTACATATCTTTGTGGCTGAAGTACCTGGAGACCCTAACTAGTTTCTGAGGGGAGAGGTTCACATGGATTTTGTAGATCCAGTAGGGACTTTCAACCACACATGATTATCTTCTGTATAATGCAAGTTCAAGGATTTCATCAGTAGCTTTTGCTCTATTTAACTCTTTGTGATTAAGGCAGAACCTGACTTCTTTTTGTGTTAATAATTCCCTTCGGATGATGTAGAATTCATTGCTGCTTTTTTTACCCGCTCCCCAACTGTTTCCCCACAGCTAATTATCCTGAGCATTGAACACATGAACTGTGTTTGTAGTCAGAATGTATCTAGCTTCGGTTTCAAGCTGTTGGATCTTGTTATGTCTTTGTTTGTAGATTAAAGAACTTTCTGTACTATCAGAAATCATCTTCCCCTAGAGGTACTTACAGGCTGTGATTGTCACATTTTAACCTTCCCTCTGATCTACTAAGCTCATAAGTGATCAGAATTGGTCTAACTCTGTTCTTGTTGAAGTGAGAGTTTCATTACAGACTACAGTGCAACAGTTTGACTTAATACTGGGTGCTTTGAAGTTCTCACCCAGTTCATTAATAAGCAAAACCATAAGTTAGAGCAGAGACCACTGCAAGAGGACACAACTTATTGATAAATTGGTTGCATACCAAAGCAAAGTGAGGGGATCTGTGTCCTCACTAAACACCATCGCTTTCCTAAAATGATGTCTCCATGTCTAAGGATAACAAATGAGAAATCTTAATTTGCCTCCTGGTTCTGTCACAACCTCCTGAGTTGTGGCAGAATAAACAAATTATTTAGTGCTAATTCTGGGAAAGGAGTGTGACACCTGAGCACCTGATCTTAAAACTTATCTCCTTTGGAAATTACAGGTACCTCAGTTTAAATTTCAGAAGGACATCCTCATCTTAATTCCTGGGTCCTCCCCAGAAAATTGGTTTCCAAGTCTCAGGACCCCTTCTATGTCTTAAGTTTCCAAGCTGGAACTAACTCCCCAACCCATCCCAATAGGATAGAGATGCAAACTCATTTCTGCTTTTCATTTCCAGTCAAATTAACTTAATTTCTCTTTTTCTGATATGTTTGCAGCCACTGATCACATTAGAAGGGAGCATCACATTCACATTTTCTGTGGAAGGGATGAATACCATCACCGTTCAGGTCTCAGCAGGGAACACAATTCTTCAGGACACAAAGACTATTGCTGTGTACGGTGAGTTCTTCCCCCTTCATTTCACAAGGATTTTCCATAGTCAAGAGTTAGAGAGCCAGGTTATCTGACAGCAACATGAGGTCTTTATTCCAGTATGCTTTGAGTGCAATGATAAACTCAGTTCCAGTGTTACAAGTTCAGCATAACATGTCTGAAGGCCACTGACTGGCATTAGTCTAGACTGGGATGACTGCAGAACACTGATCTCCTTCCCAGAGCCCTTGCATCTGCTCTATCACTATTTGGTCATCCTTACATAATTGTCAAAATGTCAGGTTGTTTTACAAGCTGGTTTTCCCCCTTCTTGGCCAGCAGAGGCCTCTTAACTCATGCAAAAAGCTGCTTAGCTTGAAAGATAAGTCAGTGTTCTGTGCTGTAGTTCTATACAGAAATCTGTACTGATTTGATACTGCACTCAGGCCTCAGAAGCAGTCAGGGCACATAAATATGTAGTGGAGA
Organism: Melopsittacus undulatus; assembly: GCF_012275295.1. Lineage (NCBI taxonomy): Eukaryota > Metazoa > Chordata > Aves > Psittaciformes > Psittaculidae > Melopsittacus > Melopsittacus undulatus. The sequence continues at coordinate 100,525,409 of NC_047530.1, read as the reverse complement.
TGGAGCTTAAAAACAGGGAATCTCAGTTTTAGCTTTTTATATTAAGCACATGGTCATAAGGATCAATGCGGAATATCTCTTAGCAGCAACTGAGATTAAGAAGTGTGTTTTCTGAGGCTAGTCCTCTCCCAGCTTTATCCCTGTCTCCTTCCAGTTAAGGTTTCAATTATCTAGGGCACGTCTACGAGAGTACAATCACAGCTTGCTTTCATCGGGCTTGCCTGCTTCAGAAGTCAAAGAGAATGTAGCATATACTTTATGTTCCCAGCACAGTTCCCTTTCCATTGCTGTTCATCCATTGAAGTAAGGAGTGATCACCTTTTTCGGTTTCATGACACTCAAGCAGTGAATCTCTCAGATTTTCCAAATCTCTCAATGAACCTCTGGGATAACCTGCTGGATTTTCTGACAGTCTGTGCATCACTGCAGACTGTTTAAGCAAAATATGAGCAGCAGCAAGTTCCACTAGGTTTTGCCCATTCATTTGGCATTAAGGCATTTTACAGTCTTTACTCACCACCATATCACTGTATCTGCAGAGCAATTTCAATCCCTGCGGTTATCATTCTCTCCGAACCTGGATGACTACAACCCAGATATCCCAGAGTGGAGAAGGGACATCAGTAGAGTAGTCAAGAGAGCTCTGGTGGAGGTAAGCAATACGCATTACCTGTGTTACAGTCATTCTGATTTCTGCTTTTTGCTACATTACGACTAGATCAGCTGTTCTCTCAAGGGGTCTCTGTTTCTACCAACTATAAAAGGAGACTCAGCTAGTGTTTGAGGACAGAATGCTAAATTTTAGACAGGTTAAATTATCCCATCCTATGACAATCTGCTGCTCAGAATCAGCCTTCAATATGTTCTTTTTAATGACAGAGGATTATGTGGCTGAAGATTTGGATTTCAAACTGAGAGGGTAAAAAAAGTCAGAAGAGACAGCTGGGGTTTCTCAGCTCAGTGGAAAAAAGATGGTGAAAGAAACTCTTTGAAATAGGGTTTCTGCTTTGTAAAAATAAAGATACTCAGATTTGGAAGGGATACAAGGCTTATAGCTATCATTAGTGACCTTATATGGTCATTCATGGCATCATCTATGCAAAAAGACTGGAAAGACGCTGTGCACTCATCAGGTGCACACAAACCCATCTGGATTGTTTCTCAGATTTTTCCTTCAATTTACCCAAAAGACAGAAGGTGAGGAGGAAAGGAGAAAAAAATCTGGAGCTACTTCTTCTGACTTATTTATGTCTGTATCAAGTACTCAAGGATCTATTTATCTTCAGGATGAATTTTCAGAGCATAAACAACTCAATAAAACAAAATCAAGCCATAAAAAGAAAAGATTATAAAACTACAGTACCAAGGCTACATTCAAAAAGCAGAACAGTGAAAACACAGCCTTTTTGTTGTTGGAGTAAAAAAAAATAATAAAATTGATAGCTAATTATCCCTCTCTATATAGCTAAATGATTCAGCTTAAACAAGCCTTTGTGAGAAGTTCCTGTAAAAATTAAAGATAAAACCAATAGATTTCTACAGCAATTAAGTAAACTGTATAAAAATGAGTTCAATAACTAAATAATTCAATAGGAAATTATAGCTGTGTTATAGAATTTTTATGAACTTTTATTAAAGTATTACATTCTTATTACAAAGTACCATAGACTTGGATAAAAAATTTGCATAAGAAATTATATTTTTCGACTAAAATCTCTGTGTGTAAGGATGATTTCATATTATCACAAAATATCCTATTTTGTATTATGATCATTATTATTTGCTCACATCATTGACTTTCTGAGTCTTGTCTCCCACTTTTGATGAATACACACATGAACTAATTAGATCAGCCAAAAATCTTCCAGACAAAAAAAAGTAAAAATCATTCCCAGCCTCTGAAAAGGAAGACTTTTTAAACTGGTAATACTGTGTCTTTTCCTTGACATCTTAGAACAACCTGTTAGGCAAGCACAAATAATGCAATCCCTAGCTTCACAGAATACTTGGAAAGAATGTATGAGACCTTCGTGTTATAGTTCTTCTACATCCATGATAAAAAAAACCCAAACCAACAGCAACACAACATGCTTTTCCTTGGTGTGCTGTGGAGGGGAATGGTTCCCTTTTCATAGCTCCACAGGGTATTCTCTGGGCTTTCAGCAGTCATGCGTGGGGTGGCCACAGACTCAGCTCAGGTAATGGTGATTTGTAATCAGGTTTGCTGCCTCCTTGTCCTCCATCCATCATTTCCTTCAGTGAGCAGCTGCTCCAAGACTTTGCTTTTGAACCACTAGGGAGAATTCATGAGGTCCAGTTAATGTCTGAGAGGGTTGCAAGTCATGGCTGCAGGGGAATCTCTGTGTTGCATCCAGCTGCTGTGGTCTGTTTTATATCTGAGAGCACTTTTCCTTTAAAAATGATCTACTAAATTCAGGACTTGGAAACAAGATTTAAATGAGGATCTTGAGACTTAAATGCATTTGCCAGATAATCCACAATACAAAGAGTCAATGGAGGAAGACTGAGCAAACTGTTTCTCCTCCTTTCAACTCACAAAACTTCCTGAAGGACAAACTAGCCCCATTCTGTAGAATAACTCTGCAACCTGGTTGCGTAATATCATGGTGCCAGCTGCTGAAACACACAACCAGACCTGACTCTGGTAGGGATGCCTGTGGGGTACATTTTTCTGAATTTTGGCTAATTCGTGTTGAAGAGAGCTTTGGGTTTTAACTGCTTACTTGAGATTTTCAGCCAACAAGAGTAAAAAATAAAAATTTGCAGATTAATACAATCTTTAACACTTAAATAATAATATAAAGGTCCTCATTAACTTCTGGAATTGACCAGGATGTGAACTATTAATAATGCGTTTTGCTTTTGGGATTCAAACTTGATTCATCGCGTTCTCTCTCCCTGAGTCTCCGCAAAGCTTTTAAGATGTTTTGGCTAATCATACCTCTGAAATGCAGCTCTGCCCACATATTCTTGCCCAATAATATATGGTTTCTTACAGTTGACTAAATGAACAACCTTGGGGACAAACTTGATATACTCAGATAACTTTAAAATAGCTAAATTTAGACAAAGCAAATCATACCATATGCAACTGTTAATTACAAGCTCCTTATAGCATGCCTGATTATCATTGTTGCCTTAGGACCTTGCATATTTTATTGGAGAATGGCAAAATAGCTTAGATCAGGAAATCATGAATCCCTGACATTTTACCTGCAGTAGATTTTAACAAGATTTTCCCTGTTGTACCAGATATACCCTACATCATTTGTGTGAGCACTGTGATGCCTTAGCAAAGAAGCTCTCAGCATTCAGTGCCATCCCCAATGTTTATCTGACCATTATTTGTCTATGTATCAGGCAACAGGTATTTCAAGCAAGCATATTCTGGTCGCGGTGCTCCCTGGTCTACCCACATCTGCTGAACTCTTCATTTTACCATATCGAGATGCCACAGGAGAAAATAAAAGAACATCAGCAGACCTAGAACAGGTATTGTGTCTATTACATGAGGAATTGTGTGTTTATGCATTTGTGAAATAGCCTCTTTTGGGATTTCCAAGAGAGGTTGGAAAAAATAATGCATCTGATTCACTGGGGTCTAAACAATGACTGATACATGCTGCATCCTCTGGGATTTTTAGTTAGGGTTTTGTTTTGTTTTGTATTATTTCAATGGGAATTTTTTCTTCCAAACACTGGAAAAAGATTTTTGAGCTGTATTTAGGAGGTGAGACTCCTATTTGGGTTCCCTTAGTAATATTAAGATGGCATGCATTTGTATGATGTTGTGTTCTTAGAAGTTTCATTCTACTTCATGGAAGTAGCAAGACGGCAGGAAGGATATAGGAAATTACTTCTGCCAACATGAACTGAAGTAGCCTCATAAGGCAAAGTTTATGAGGCTGTGAAGAGTCTAGAAAGCACTGAAGGACAAAGCTGGGTGGTAGACCTGGGCAGACTGAACTTTGTTACTTTAATGCACAGGGACGGGGGTGGATTATCTGCCTCCCCTCTTAATGATACTGGTAGTGGGATTCAGCCACCATAGATTGTTTTCTCTGTGCAAGTCTGAAGTAGGTTGTGACAACTGGAGGAGTATATCACCCTGCAGACACAAAAGATCCTGCTCACCAGGTGGGCCAAGCATGGCTTAAAGATAAAACACTGTGCTGGGCAAAAATCGTGGGATATCTCTCAGTTTATTACCTCGTATTCCAGGTGCAAAGATAACTATCCCTGAGTATCCATGTTGGTATGGACTATATAAATATTGGGGTAGAGGGTGTCATCAGCTCACAAATAGCAGCCTCAATGCTGCACTGAAATCGTCAGCATTACTGGATGCCAGCTGCTCCACTGGATGGCGCAAGGGGTGTAGCATTTCTCTTTGGATTTATCCCTCAGTTTGTGAATCAATGAAGTCTTCCCATCAATGCATTTATCAACAATATTTTCTTCTTTTCGTATTCTTATCTTCTCATAGCCTTTTCATCTGCCTGACCTGTTACTGCTGCCTCCTGTAGTGGTCTAAAGCTCTGTTAAATTATCTGTGGGCCTCAAACCACTAGCTAACCCATATCCTTAAGCTTTCCCCTGCTCAACATCCTTAGTCATCATCTTTTATTGACAAATGACTTTCCTCTGCGATTTTCATCGCCCATGTACTAAACAAAAAAATGGAGATTTACTGCTCTGCAAAATCTTTCCTCTCTTTTCCTCTTCATCCCCCTTCTTTCCTCCATCACAAATTGGCAAGGAAGCCAGTCCGCAAACTTTCAAATTGACAGCTGACCCTGCCCTCCTCCAGCACTCAGTGGCTTACTGTATTTTGCCAGTTACTTCCTCTCTTTACCCCTTTTTTCTTCCCCCTGTACAAATAGAGTCTCTGCGGCTGTGGAGAAAGGAAGCCCTGACAGTGGTTTCATGACCCTTTTTATGGATGAGAAAAAAATGTAATTTTCAGTGGGACTCCAGCAACTTCTCTGGCATCCTGTAGGGTCCAAATGGTAACCTTTGAAGAGAGAGAAACTATTTCACACTTGCAGCTCACTGTTTCTTATGGAGAAGTATCTCCCCTGCTCCCATCAGGATGATCAGAATTTTTTTCTTACTAGTGTGCAGCTCCTGCCTTCCACTTCCTAATTACAATAGAAATGGCATTATTTTCACTGCAAAGGGCTTAAGGAGGGCCGCAAAAGGTGTCTTTGGCCTCAGCTTTGAAGCATATTCTGTTGCTGTCACTGTTTTGTTATCCATTTGGCCTGTGATCCTTCACTAGCCCTTTCCCAGAGTGTTTCAGAGAAACTTCTCCCTGGGCCTGAAGTCCCTGGGATGAGTACTGAGAGCAGATGCTTTTGCTGATAGCAATTTATTTTGCTTCTTCGGTACTTTAATGTGTAGTGTTCTCTTCTGGTAGGAACAGAAATCTGTTTTGTGCTCATAAGCAAGCAACAAAATATTCAAAAGGACATATATGAGTTTGTGGGTTTGCAGGTGCACACCCAAAGGAGTTCTATTTCTGTATAATTTTTTTTTAATTTGGAAGAGAAACTTTATACAGGAACAATATGGAACTACTTTGCACAAACACTGCAATAGAATAAGGTTTCTTAAGGAAGCACTTAATTATATAGGTTTTTTTTTCATGGTGGCGTATCACATGTAGAAGTTACTCTCCAAACCTGACACAAACCTGGCGAGCCTATCCAGAGACAAAATGACAAATAGCTTCTGTCCCTGGAAAATGTGCAGTCAGAATAAATCATGTGGAAAAGAGATGCAGAAATTAGTATTTCTATTCTGCAAAGTCTCTTGTATCAGTACCCAAGGGAGGGAAAACCTAACTCATTGTCAAAATCAAAAGTTGGTTAAGCTGAATGAAATACCACAAAAGGACAGAAAACCCACCATGCACACTGTAGGCACAGATTTACCAGGAGAATGGATTATGCTATAGACACCTCCCTCTTTTCCCCTCTTACTAGAGCCTCCTAAACTCAGCACGTATGCATGTCATCATATGATCTGGGTACAGGGATACAGCCTTGAATCCACCATATTCACATGCCAGGTACCAGAAAATAGGCAAGGGACACTCTGTGGTGTACACTTGATTCCCCTGCTTGGTTGCACAGTAACTGAAGAGAGAATACCTACCTGCTTAAAAATGTAGAAATAATTGGCAGTTGTAAAACACTGGTGTTTGATTTGCATGTTGTCACTGCAACACCACTAAAATATAACGAATCTTAGAGAAACAGCTACTCAGATTGCCACTGGCCACCAGGGCTGGCATGCAGTTGTTACCTCATCTTTATGGACAGGCTTGTTGAAAATGTGATGATTACAGAACTCAGATCCACTGCTTCAAAAGCACTGAATTCTTTCTCTTCAGGGAAGAACAAACCTCTAATTAACTACATTTCAAGTAATTTTTGAGTAATTTATAGTACTAATACAATTGAAAATTAATGTGTAAGAATATATTCTACTTAAAATTCAGTAGAGGGCAGTGATACAAATGCACAAATTCATACTCAGTTTATTTCAGTGTACAGTTTTACTCAATAGGAAGATTCTGGAGGCCTATCTTTATACTTTTCACAAGTTTTCTTCCTGTTTTTTAGTGGAGACTTTTTGTCAAACATAGTGATTGTGTCTGCTGTTAGTCAAATGAGATGTAAGCAGAAGATACATGAGAATTCTAAAGTGATGCTTTCGCACCAAATCAAGGTGTCCCGAGTTAAGCAGTAGCAGTCATTTTTCTCCTTAATAAGCTAGTACAGTGCTGTGTTTTTGACTTTCAGCCTGGGAATAGAGCTGATAACACCAATGTTTTTAGTTACTGCTCAAATGTTTAGTCTGAACAACTTTCTGATCCTCATGCTCTGCCAGAGAGGAGGGGAAGCCGGGGGGAAATAGAGACAGGGCAGCTGACCCAGACTATCCAAAGAGGTGTTCCATACCACAGCACATCATGCCCAAGAGGTAACTGAGGGTTACCCTGAAGGACTAGTGCACTGCTGGGGGCTGGGTATTATCTGTTGGCAGGTGTTGAGGTGTTACGTTCTCTCCCCTTGTTATTTCCTTTATCATTATTAGTATCAGTGGTAGCAGTAGTAGTTTGTGTTATACCTTAGTTACTGGACTGCTCTTATCTCATCCCGTAGGAGTTAAATTCTTTGGCTTCTCTTTCCCATCCCTCTGGGAGCAGGGGAAGTAAGGGGCAGGGGAGATTAGACTGCGTGGTTCTGATTTACGGCCTGGGCTTACACCACGACATAAGGTTTCCATGTTTTCTTGTTTTTCCTCTTAATTCTCCATTTGCATGCTTTTACTATTCAAAATAACTGTAAAAGCAGCATGCAAAATAGAAGAGCAACTAGTTAATGGCATTTGAGGCCATTAATCTTTTCTCTAGGAACAGCTACCAGCAAAGTAGCAAGCATGATTGAGTCTTTAGCAAACAGCAACACCAGCTGATTTGTATCCAGCTGTGCTCAAGATATTGCAGCTGTGGCCAGTATCTGTATCCAGCCAAAGAGATGGAGAATGACATGGATAACTGAATATCAAATGGGCAGTGGTGAACTGAGATGAGATATCTCTGGTAAATTTAACACTGTGGAGAGTGGCATTCAGGAAGCCTGTATATGTATGTATCTTAAGATTCTTTCCTTAAAGCAGATTTAGTTTTACTTCTGCTTCATTGTAACTGATGGAGCGTCTATCTTCTTTTTTTGTATGTATTTTTTTCACTCACTCTCCTAAGCTTGAGTATTTTGGCATATTTACTTTCACCACTTTTCTTTCCTCTGACGTATTTCAGATGTGCCTGTCATCTAAATATTTTAGCAACAAGATCATGACAGTAAATACCTTCAAATCTTAACAGAAAATGGTGCCAATTGGTCATGGAAATTAAATTCCAGGCAGAGGGGTAAATCATCTAGTGTTTACTAGCGACAGATTTTTTTAACATCTGTACATTTGTATGCAGACCATCTTCCACTGGGTGCTTAGGGAAGGTTGGGACAGTCTTTAAGAGCTAAAGGCAGGTGTGGAAAGAATGGAATAATATGAACCAGAAGACCTTGTACCAAGGGATCTTTTCCTTAGCCAGCTGTCCTTGATCAGCTGCTTATGTGCTGTAGAACAGACTGTCTATATAGCTTGTCTTAATATCTTTGAGTTAATTCCTGCCATATGGCTGTCAGCCCTCTTGCCACCTCATCTTTTGCTCAGTGTACTGAGCAGCCTTTGATTCTCAAGTCTTCTTTTGATCACCTTTGTTCATTTAAAATGGATCCTGGCTTTTATGTCCAGGTTCATATCTGCTGGTCAGGTCTTGCCCCAAAGTAACACAGGGACATCCTTTGCTTTGTGCTGTCACAGTATCTCTGGATGCTAATGGCAACTTGAATTTAGTATCTGTCTTAAAAGATCTCAAGAAATTCCTGCTGGACCCTCTAAGTCAGTGATTATGCTCTTTTCAGTGCTAAGCAAGCAAGCTTTGAAGGTCTCATGTAAACAAGATTATGCAGGGTGAGTGGCACAATTTAAAGTAATTCGCATTTGCCCTGACTCCTGATTCACTTTTTTAATGCCGGTTCAAGTTGCTTCCTACCAATCAATGTGCATAATTCTTCCCTTAGTTGTTTATTGATTTACTCAATGAATTGAAGTGTAACAGTCATTAGTTGAGATCCTTGCACAGTATCTATAAAATTAGCTAGATTCCTAGCTGGTACATACTGGCACAGTTGAATCACATTCAATTAGTCTAAACCAATTTACACCAGAGGTTTCAAAATTCAATAAGTGTATGGGAAATGACCTTCTGAGTGATAATTCTGCTTCTTGGTGCACATGGTTCTTTCACAGTCCTGATTCTGACAAAATGCTAAGAGAAGCCAAATTAATTTTTGTTTTGTTCCATTTTTAAATTGGAATCTCTTTTTTTTCCTTCACAAATTGTCTGTTATTATTATTCATTATGTGTCCTTTGATGAAAAATGGTACATGAAGAATGGTTTCTGTTGCTGAATTATTTTTGCACATCATGCTTAATTCTGCAAATGAAGCAGATAAAGTCAATGAGGCTCAGTTAAGGACCAAAACTAATTCTGAAAGCTAATTATTTTCATAAGGGAGACTCTTGAAGACTATAAATTAGGAGGTTGCTATACTAAGAAGTTTAGTCTTCAGCTGAGTTAGTTTTATCTCCAGGAGTGAGAGAGAAACAGGGACAGGCCTGAGGCCAACCTGCTCCCTGATTGAAGGTCTACCTGTTCTACTGGTGCATTGCTATTTTTCAAACAGACCAAAGTATTTTGATATTTCCTTACTTGCCTTTCAAACAAAAAATGCATCCATGGTACTGCTTTGAATGCAGAAATAAAGGGAGGCACAAGACCCAAAATGTTTCCCATTGAAACCTTTTTATTTACCTTGGTGACTAACATCAGACTTTGTGTGGAGATACACTTCAGAGATGCTTTATGTTGTAAACAAATTCAATGAGTCAGAACAACTCCTGGTTAAAGTCTGATAACTGAGTTAGAAATAGAATTGATACAATGAGAAAAGCCAAAGAGGCACTTCTCCAGTCTTGGAGTGTCATAAGTGATCTACAGTTCACAGATCGCCTCAGGACCATGTGAGGACCAGAAACATTGTCAGGTTCAGCTTTGAAGAGCAGTGTACAATCACAGTGGCCCTTTAGCTGTGTGTAACCTGCTTGTTGACTTCAAATAATGATGTTTGTAAACCATTGTGTATGGTTTCTATTTCAGATATTTTTAGAAGTACAGAAGTGAATTTGTCTCCTCTCTCTATACTGTCTATATGTCTATTTCAAAGAGAATCAGACTTTCCACATAAAGCAAAATGAAAATATTGTACCAAGCAAGAAAACATTTTAAAACATGTCGGAATGCATCTGTTCTTCCCTCAGAAGGGTGTGTTGGGAATCTCCAGAGCTGCCTGAGGAAGGCAGATGTCTGAATCTCACAAGAACTTCTGGCACTTTTGAAAGTCTCAGTCTGTTACTCAGTTTTTGACTTGTTCAGATTCCATAAAGACTCAGGCAAAAAAGCTGCACCCAGAAAAGCCACTGGGAGAGCATATAATTAATTGAGCCAAGGAAATCTGCTGTATACTCTCAGAAGTATGAGCAATTGCTTCCTGTTTTGACACTTTGCAGATAGTCCTGGAACAGTGACGGCTATTTCAGGCTTCTGATGAGATAATGATGGTTTCAGGCAGAAATAATTTTATTCTGAGTTGCATTTGTATAGGGTATAGTACAATGAAGTCTTCATTCCTGATGAGGTAACAATGCAATACCGTAATAATAAACTTCAGTTGTGATTGTTTCTCTCTGCCTTTCTTCCTTTTTTTTGCTACCACTCCTATTGCCTCTCCCCTTCCTATTATTCTTTTTATCAGCTCGCCAGACAAGAATGTTGGTTGAGCTTTCTCTCACATGCTCAGTTCACCCACTGGGAGGTTTCCACAGCACTTCTCAGCTGTAATGTAAACATTGCAGCATAGCAATTATGTGACTGTAAAGCATTACTGTAAACAGTGCTGTTATTTTGCCCTTTTCACTCTGCACTGCAGGAGTCCTCTAGCAGGCAAGGTGAGATCTCAGTGTGCCTTCATGTCAATGGTGCTCAACAAAGTCTCTGGTCCCTTCTCATGCTGACTTTCTCAAGCTTCTGCTATACTTCCATTTCTTGCCCAAATCCTTGATGAAACCATTCTCCAATACTAGATAGCAATCTTTGCTAGCTGCATTCTCAGTTATACATCATGTTAAGACTCTTTTTGTCTAGAAGGTATCTATAATGTATGGTTATTACCACTACTATTTCCCTAACCATTTTGTGTAGCTATCACAAGGTTTTGAAGAGGAATGGCACAATGTTGTTGGCTTTTTTCTTCAGTTTACTGTCCTGTGGTGGCTTTATTTAAGTGTCTCAGTTCCCCCAGCAGCCTCAGGACCTCAGAGCAGAAAGGAAAATGGGTATGGAGGTCATGTTTGGGACTGGAAATGCCCAGAGTATTTTTCCCTGTATTTCCACAAGCCATTAATGTACCTGGGTTATGTCATGTCAATCTGCATCTGTTGCTCCAGTTTTAGAGATGAAGCATTTGTATTCGTCAATCTTGGTTATTAACATGCTAAAATTCTTAAAGAGGGATATAATTTGCTTCCCAGGCTTTCTTCATGTACTGCTCATCTTTGTGTCACCGTCCCTGCTGCTCTGAGCTCAGCAGATGGCTCTTTGTAAGCAGGTGGTATTTTTTCTTGCTATTGGAAGAAAAATACATTTACTGCTTATTCTGGCACCCATAAAAAATGTAAACTTTAAAGAGATATATTAAAAATATAAATAAAATGCCTGTAAGAGTTATTGCCAAATTGATATTATACCAAAGGCACCTGTTCAAGTGATCAGCAGCCAGAAATGAAGTGTATAAGCCAAGAGTATTGAAAGAGCCATTAAGAATGTTAAAAAAAAATAAAAAGGGCAGATAAATCTCATACCCTGATGAATGATAGCCAGAGAACATCTAATCATATCTGGGTAGCGTTTACTGAAATAATTCAACCAGACAAAAATGAAGAACATGAAAAAGATGGTGTAAAAGTTATTGGAATGTTCTTTTTTTCTGACAGTTTTGCATTAATCTTCAAGGTGGACTAAGAATTTATTTAAAACAAATTAAATTAAACGGTGAGCACTAGAATGCAGTTTCTCTTGATCTTGGTATGGATATAAGAGCATGTTGTCAGCAGCTGCATAATAGGGGTTATGGAGTGGCAGTGGTTTTTCTTTGCAGTTTTCCCACCACTTTTCCCTAACAAAGCAACATGCAGAACAGTGGCTATGTTCAACTGGAAAATTGGTCACTGCTGTAAGAAAACATGAAATACATGAAACATCTAACAAATGAGCATACAAAAGAAACACAACAAACTACCGACACCATGTCTGTAGGCTTCCATTCCTTGATTCATCTATCTGGACTTTTTGTTTTTAATGGCAACATGCCTAGAACTTCTTGGATGTAATTAAAATGATATGGAGATAGTGGCTCTGTGAATATTGTGGCAAGCTGACTTAAAAAAATTAATGTTTACCAACAGATTGGACCAAAGTTGGCTTCCTCACTGTGCAAATACAGATTTCATAGGGTCTTGTCTCAGCAAATGCTCATCTTTTCTGTTGTGTTCTTTAAGGAGGAGTAGCCTGGTTCATTTCTGCTAAAGGTCATCAGAGTTATGGTAAAACAATCTAGTGATCTAAAAGCTCTGTGGAATGTCTCTCCCATGAAAAAGAGAATGTAAGAGCATGTTCCCTCTGTCCATAAGAATAGATGGAACATGGGTTTTGTTTAAGCCACACTATGGAGTCAGTAAATGCTTTCAGATTTGAGCTGGGTTTGGTACATACTTACAGATTAGGAAGTAGCTGGCTTGAACTCACAGCTTCATGAAATTAAATTTGGTTTTAGGACTTGAAATTAAAGTGCAAGCTGGGGTAAGGACTTTTTGATTCAGGTGTATCACGTGTTATGAACATGCTCTGAGATCATGGAACTGGCCATTCAACAATCAAAATGTTATTTGTAATGAGTGAATGAGTGTTAGCAATTGAAATGTTTCTCTTTGAATAGTAAATATAATTCACCTATGTGCTGATGCTAGCTGTCCTGCACATACTTTTACTTGGGGGCATAATGTTCCTCTGGGACTCAATTCCCTTTTACTGCTGGGTTGCTATTCCAGATGTGTGACAGGGCAGCATGTTGCTATCAGTTATTGCTAACTGTACACAAACTGCTCAAGACATAGTGCTGGCAGATGTTCAGCTTTCACAAACTTCCTCTCTGTAAGGTGACAGGAAATTGTGCTCAGAAAGTCTGGTGCCTCTGCAAAATCTTTGCTTTGTTTTCAGCTTCATTCCGTACCACCTCCTGGCAATTTAAACCAATGATCAAGAAACAAATGCATTTCTTATTTTCCCTTTTTGTCCAGATTTCAGAAAGACTGATCCAGAAACTGAACCAAAACCTGGTCCATTTTGAGTTGAAGCCAGGAGTTCGAATCCTTGTCCATGCTGCCCATTTAACTACAGGTCTGTATGCTCTTTCTGTGTACGTCCTCTGTTGCATCTATCACAGCCAGCAATATATTCCTTGATGGTAGTAGCATGCTACCAGCTGTATTTTAAACATTTCTTATTTTTATGTTGCAATAACAGATCAGTGTATGGGCAGACATGAAAATGCCTCCTCCACCTCCCCTTTCTTTATCATGCCAAAAAGATACAGTGGTTTGCATTTAGAGCTAATCCTTTTGTTTACTGTTGTGCAAGAATTTGCTGCTGTTGATGGAAATGCAGTATAAGTATCAGTAGAAATGCATACTTCTGGGCTGCCTCTGAAATATTCAACAGCTGAGTAGTACCATGGCATATTCAGCCTGGATCACACAGTGCAAAGGTTACCAGCTAGCCCTGGATTTATTCAGATATTTTAGAGTCAACAAACATTCTAAGCCACTAAGTACATTTCAGGAGTTGCTCAGCAATCTGAAAGACTAGAATCAATTTACATATTGCACAAACATAAGATTAGACACTTTGGACCTCAACTAATCCTATATCAAAATGAACCATCTCCAAAGTCCTGATATTTAATTACAAGAGTCTCTGTCTATTCTGTATGCTAAAACCTCATTTAACAGCATAGGCTCAATTTGACAAGAGATAGGATTTATTACAAGAGATAGGAGGGTGGTGAAGCACTGGAACAGGTTGCCCAGAGAAGATGTGGATGTCAATCCATGGCAGTATTCAAAGCCAGGATGGATGGGGCTTGGAGCAACCTGGTCTAGTGGAAGGTGCACCTGTCAGTGGCAGGGGGGGTGGAACTAGATGATCTTTAAGGTCCTTTCCAACCCAAATCAGTCTGTGATTCTAACAAATCTATTCCCAGGAATTCGTTTTCTCCAGGAGCTGCTGATAATTCCGATCAGTTGGTATCATCTTCTTTTCTTAACTTGCAAATTAAAAGCCTCAGTTTTTTTGTACTGGCAAAACAGCTTTTTATGGTGTGAACAGGTCTGCCCAGCTGGTGTCAGTCCACATGAATTTTCAACAATAACCAATGATTCTATATGTACTTTTAGAAAATGCTCAGTGCCCGTCTCATAAAGGAAACATATCTAAAAGCATCTTAATGTGAACTTCAAATACAGCATTAGCTGCAGAGGGTGCTTTGCAAAGACATGCTCTTTCTGCTAACCAGAAATGCACATTTTTGTTTGTAGGTACACACATCCCAGGAATCAGTACTTTTTGGCCATAACAGATGCAAACACACATTTCTGTAGGTAGGCTTTGTTGTACTTCTCTTCAAAGCCATTGGTGAGATATGAGTGATTGCTATAAACAGGCCTCACAATGTCCTATAGGAACACTACAGCATTTTGTCTCTTAGAATCATAGAATAGTTAGGGTTGGAAAGGGCCTTAAGATCATCCAGTTCCAACTTCCCTGCCATGGGTAGGGACACCTCACACTAAACCATATCACCCAAGGCTTCATCCAACCTGGCCTTGAACACTGCCAGGGATGGAGCATTCACAACCTCCCTGGGCAACCCATTCCAATACCTCACCACCCTCACAGTAAAGAATTTCTTCCTTATATCCAATCTAAACTTCCCCTGTTTAAGTTTCAACCCGTTACCCCTTGTCCTATCACTACAGTCTCTAATGAATAGTCCATCCCCAGTATCATCATAGGCCCCTTTCACATACTGGAAGGCTGCCATGAAGTCTCCACACAGCCTTCTCTTCTCCAGGCTGAACAGCTCCAACTTTCTCAGCCTGTCTTCATACGGGAGGTGCTCCAGTCCTCTGATCATCCTCCTCTGGACTTGTTCCAACAGTTCCATGTCCTTTTTATGTTGAGGACACCAGAACTGCACACAATACTCCAGGTGAGGTCTCACAAGAGCAGAGTAGAGGGGCAGGATCACCTCCTTCGACCTGCTGGTCATGCTTGTTTTGATGCAGCCCAGAATATGGTTGGCTTTCTGGGCTGTGAGCACACACTGCAGCTGGCTCATGTTCATTTTCTCATCAACCAACACCCCCAAGTCCTTCTCTGCAGGGATGCTCTGAATCTCTTCTTTGCTCCGACCCAGGTGCAGAACCTTGCACTTGCCATGGTTAGACTTCTTGAGTCTGGCATCATCCCACCTTACAAACATGTCAGGGTCCCTCTGAATGGCATTCCTTCTCTCCAGCATATCAACCAAACCACATAGCTTGGCGTCATCGGCAAACTTGCTGAGGGCACACTCAATCCCACTGTCCATGTCAGCAACAAAGATGTTGAACAAGACCGGTCCCAACCCCGATCCCTGAGGGACACCACTCGTTACTGGTCTCCAGCTGGACACTGAGCCTTTGACCACAACTCTTTGTGTGCGGCCATCCATCCAGTTCTTTACCCACTGAGTGGTCCATCTATCAAACTGATGTCTCTCCAATTTAGAGACAAGGATGTCGTGTGGGACAAACACTTTTCACAAGTCCAGAAATATGATTCAGTAAGAATTCAAAATTAGTCTGAACTGCCAAACTAGATACTAAAAAGCCCAGAGAGCAGCTGCTGTAAGGTCTTTGAGGAAATATGGGTCCATACCAAGCTGCAAAGGTCATGACTTAGTTCCCCATCTAAATAAATGCTCAATTTCACAACATCAACATTTGGGAACAGTTTACAATTTGACAAAACACCAAAAGAGAGATTTACATCACTACTGAAAACTATTGTTTTGGTTGACAAGGAAGAATCATCCTTTTGAAATACAATTTTATAAAAAATAAATTAAATAAAGCAGGGAAACCTGGAACACAAGTCAACAGTAGAAGCAATCTCTAGAAAATGTGATCCAGGGAGAAGCACATGATGCAGAGGTTCTGGTCTGGTCCATGGTATCCCTTCTTTCCTAGCCTTTTCACTATAACTCTGTGTTGAATGCTGGGCAGCTATGGGCTGAAGTTGACTAAACCACAAAGCTCAGCATTTTTTTTTGTAAGCACACATGTATGTATACATATGCCTACATACATGTTTCCATGCCTCTTTGCACAAAAGTGCAGTTATCTAAACTATCTTGGTGTGGATAGTCAAGCAGAACCTGTAGAAATTAAACTCTGTGTGGTGTGAGTTGTATATTTTGGGGCTGTTAAACCTGGAGAAGAGAAGGCTGCATGGAGACCTCATAGCAGCCTTCCAGTATCTGAAGGGGGCCTACAGGGATGCTGGGGAGGGACTATTAATTAGGGCCTGTAGTGACAGGACAAGGGGTAACAGGTTGAAACTTAAACAGCAGAGGTTTAGGTTGGATATAAGGAAGAAATTCTTTACTGTGAGGGTGGTGAGGTACTGGAATGGGTTGCCCAGGGAGGTTGTGAATGCTCCATCCCTGGCAGTGTTCAAGGCCAGGTTGGATGAAGCCTTGGGTGATATGGTTTAGTGTGAGGTGTCCCTGCCCATGGCAGGGGGGTTGGAACTGGATGATCTTAAGGTCCTTTCCAACCCTAACTATTCTATGATTCTATGTGCCTTCCCTAGAGCGCAAAAGAATGACAGACATTGGCCTCAGCACATTTCACACCTTCATCTGCTTTGTTCAGGCCACACTAAAGGGTGGATTTGGATTAATTTACAGCAACTGTGGGCAACAGGTTGCAATCCATTCATTGTGTTTATTCCTTCTCATGAGAAAACTACAGTATGTGTTGTTACTGTCTGCATGAACAACTGAGACCACTGGATCTATATGTGTCCTTTTTGGATGCTAGATGCCTTTCAGTTTGTGTGTGTGTATGAGTGATGGAAATTCTCTTTTAATGCGATTTACTTTGTATTTCTGGGAAAACCAGGCTCCTGGCTGTTTTATGTGGCCTTATTTTGCAAGCAGCTATGAAAAGGTGGTGAGCAAAACTGAGAAGCACAGAGAGACTTTTGTTTGATTTGGGTTGGTTTTGGTGGTGTTTTTTAACTTGAAACTCTGCATGCTCTTGCGTGGAAGACTTCTGGAAGAGGAAGCAGGGCACGGAGGGAAAGGGTAAAACATGTTCAGAACAGCAGGAAAGAGGTAAAGGAAGAAACTTAAAATGTCAGAGATGTGAGAAGAGCTTCCCATTGTAACGCATGGATGCTTAGGCAGTGTCTGTGAAGGGCACTGCACTTCTGCTTGGGAAGGAGCAGGACTGAGCAGAGAACAATATATTTGGTGAGCATTGTTGCTTCAGTACAACTGAGGTGCCAGTTGCTCATTATTCGGTATCCATTGGGAGCTACCCGAACTAGCTCTAAGCAAAACAGAAAGTCAACATGACAAGTTAGCCCACAGGTAGCTCCAGGATTGTCCAGAAAATGCTGGATTTGGTACCCAAATGACCTTATTTGCAACTACCTTGGGGGACTGTGCAATATGGAAGAGTATGTTTCAATCAGTCCTTTCAGCCCAGAGGAGAGAGGCCTCTAAGGAGAAAGCTATGGGACTTCATGTGAAAGGATAGATTGAGCACTGCAAATGGTCTGAACCCAGGTGGATTAGAAAAGGAGGGAAGCCCTGGAGACATCTGCACAGATGCTACAAGTGCAATAAGGGGAGGATGAACTATGTTTCTGGAGGGAGAAACTTCGCTGCAGTCTGGGGGTGGCTGTAACCTCTCTCCCTCTCTTGCAGCTCCCCTTGTGGACCTCACTCCCAGTCACAGTGGTTCAGCTATGCTGATGCTCCTCTCTGTTGTTTTTGTGGGACTAGCTGTCTTTGTAATCTACAAGTTCAAAAGGTATGACCTTCCCTGAGCCATTTCCTTCTCCCCATCGCTGCCTTTCACTGAGGTATTTGGGCTTTGTTGGGTTTTCTTTTTTGCAGTGATTTGTTTCTTGGTTTGTAAAAGATGATACTACATCATATGCCAGAGTACCCCACAATGATGGTTTCTGTTAATGTTTTAGGAAGATTCCTGGCCTTAATATATATGCACAGATGCAGAATGAAAAAGATCAAGAGATGGTCAGTCCAGTCAGTCAGAGGGAAAGCATACCTAATATCCCTCAAAGTGAGCTGATGAGCCCTGAGCAACTAGTAGATGAGAAGTTGGAAATCCAGCCCATAGGTAAATAACTTGCAGCATCCCACAGCTGGTCAGACTCTGACTTATAATTGGCTAACCCTTTTCTCAGCCTCCCCCCTTCCCATATTCCTGCACACTCCTTTCCCTGTCCTCTTCTGCTGCAACATTAGTTTTGCTACAGGAAACTTTGCTTACTCTTCCCTTTCCCTCACTGCCATGTGATGAAAGGGAGGGGAACAATTTTAGGCTTTTTCTCTCTCCTAGTTGCTCTGTGTAGATCCCTTCCCCTTCTTAAAAATCCTGCCAGCACTTAACTTGCGCTATAAGGCAATTTAATTTATTTTGCTGGGGCTTGATGTAGTTGCGGGTCTAAACCCCACATCCAGGAGGACTTCAGCCCCCCTCACCTGGAACATGGAGGTGAGCAGGTGAATTGGTAAGTCATATCTAAAGCTAAGCATTCATAGATGTTTTGACTGCTCTGGCCTTTGTGCTGTGCCAGACCTTGTTGCCAGCAGCAATGCTAGCCTGGCTGATTCCCAGGGAAACTGAGCAAAACCTGGGATCTCAGCAATGGACAGCTGGGTTTGCCCTCAGGCTGATATCTCCTACAGGCCTCTGTGGTTGAAAATTTGCAAAGCAGGCTTTCACAGGACCTAAAATGAATAGACTTCAAAGGGGCATACTGAGATCAGTAACACATTCACTCATGCTTGTATGTTCTCTGTTACCCCAACTACAGTAAAAGTGTTGGGATGGAACAGGGGTGCTTCAGCCTGGGTACCAGGTAAAACTGGAATTGCTTAGGCATTGCTCAGACATGGCTCAGTTTCACCTGTGGGGTGACAGTTCTGCAGGACCAGACCAGAGGTACAGTACAGGACCCCTGCAAATAAGAACATGGACCTGCTTTAGAGGAATTAAAGATTACAACTGTTTTGACTTACGCAGGAGTGAGGCATAGTGAGATCCCTTATTTGCACTATTTCATCAGCTTAACCAAACCTTAGATTCCATCTGAAGTTGTCCCTAAAGTACATGGGAGTATTCACTAAAGCAGCCTTGGAGTCATAGCTACTGCTGAGAGGGAGCAAGGGGAAGGGCAATTGAAGGAGGGAATGTGATGTGCTAAGATTGTGGCCTGTGAAATAACCTGGGAGGAAAGAGAAGTCTTTTGATGACACTAATGTCTAAGTTGAAAGCCCCACTGCAGTCAGTACTGATCTCACCTGTTCACTAAGGAGAGATCTGATAGCTATTAAAAGCTTTTAAGTAGCTATTTATCAGCAGACCTGGACATCCCTGCTTAGCAGAACACAGGATGGAGTGAGGGGACCAACGTTCCCATGTGGTGTTCCCCATACAGAGCAACCTCAGGCCACAGTCCAGAACCCAAGGAAAGGAAATGCAACCAAGGTAGTCTGGACAGAGGACTTCCAAAAGGCTTGTGGATCACCAAGAGGTTTCAAGCCAAGACCCGGAGCGGTGGGTCCTAAACTTTAACAATTCTTTTTTGTTTGTTTGTTTGGGTTTTTTTCTTTTTTTTCCCCCAGAAATCTAAAAGGCAAAATTGGTGCTAAGGGAGAAACACCCAATTTCAGGTCAGGAACTCTCTTCCTAGAATTAAGATGGGCTTTGAGCTCACTCTTTCTAAAAGAATGAAAAGCCCATGCTTCATGCTGTTCAGGAGTAGGGAAACATGTTCTCAGAGGTCACTGAGACAGAACTGGCAGGAGTCAGTCACCTGCTAGCTCTGCTCAAGGTACCATCAGAACTCCTTTTGCTGGTGTTGGAAACTAAACCCTTGAAGCCTTTTTGGGGGTATGTTTTCCTTTGGTGTAATTGTAGCATTTCTGGCTTTCTACAATTGCCAGCATTTTGTGTGTTTCTCAGCTGTGACACTGGACACTATTGAATCAGAAATTAGCCTTTTATAACTCCTTGGTTTATACCTGTAACTGCAAAAGGTAAATGTGTGGGGTAAATGGAGTCAATTCTCTATCAAAAGGAATCAGTCCAACCATCAGAGATCATTGAGAAAATGAAAAGATCTGGACATAGGTATGAACAGAATAGGAAGTGCAAAGGCTCTTTGCTCTCCTATACAACCACCTCATCTGTTTCTGGAAAACAGCAATTTCTTTTATAATGAGTTTTCTTTCTTTTGGGAAAACAAAACAAGACTGTAATTGGGTGTTTCTCTTTTGTATGCTTGTTCAGAAGCCAGGTTTTCTGAACTCCTTTGACGAACATTCAGGGATCCTTCCTTGGAGGAATCTGAATGAATGTCACTGGATCATTTAATCTTATCTCCAAACTCTGGCAGCAAAAACTCATGGTTCCTATTTTCTTGATGTAAGTGGTTTAGGCTCTTCTTTTGCAAATGCAAAGCTTAAGGTTATTTGTGAAATCTCCAACATCTTGTCATTGCAAATGAGTTTCCTCTGAGGACCACAGTCCCTCCTTCCCTCCACCCTTCTGCTCTGGCCTCTCCCTCTTCTGTTCAAAATGGGTGAATCATCTTCATTAGCAAAAGAACAGGACGTCACCTTCAGTGTTTTAAATGACAAGAAAACATTTCTGGGAAGAACTTGTCGGTCTGGAACAGTTGAATCCCAAAGGCAAGCAAGGTGATACCTTCTAACATCTTCCTTCGCTAATCACACTTGTTATTTACTGACTCTTTTATTTTGTTCTCTTTTTTTTTTGCCACAGGAAGTATTTCCACAGCTGCTGAGCCCCAGAGCACAAAAGAAATCCCTACCTATGTAAATGGTTGAATTGAGGACACCGATACATATCTATATCTAAAAAGAATAGGGAGAGCTCACTGCATTTGGACTTTTTAATTCTTCGGATGACAAAGGGTTTTTAGCTTTAAGCCTGTGCATGTGGACATTATACTGAGACCATAGTGGAACTGCATTGTACAGGTGTTCAGTTTTAGTGGGGTGGGTGGGGGGAGAGGATCTGGTACCACTATTCACTCCTGCAGCCCTTCCCCTCACCCTTCCACTCTCTTTTTTTGGATCTGTCTCTAATTTGTAGAAAATTCATAATGGTATAGCCAAGAATATGCATGGGGGTCTATTCTTTAGGGAGAGGGTGGGCTGGGATGTGGGGGGAGATGTGCTGGGGGAGGTGGGAGGGGATGTTTAGGGTTCTTGGCTTTAGATTTAACTGCTCTTTTAGCACTTTGGGCTGCGGGAGGGCTAGCCGCCTCAGCAGACTTTCATAGGACACACACGAAAACATCACACTGGAGTTTCAAGGCACTGAAAGTACTCTTGGTCAATCTGGTTTGTCTTTGTTTGGACTCTGCCCTTCATTCCTCTAGCTGCAGCTGCTGCCTGTGCCCCATGGCTGCGAGAAGGCTGGGTGCAATTTTGGGTGATCCCAACCACAAGGGCCAGGCTCTTTCTTAAACAGCTTTTTTAGCCTACTCACACCAAGGCATCCCACTGATATCACTGTTGAAAGATAACTTTTTGCCTCCTAACCTTGAATGGGACAGAACTAGCATGCTTTACAAGGAGGTAGGTCTGTCCATACTGCAGTTGCAGAAGGTTATTGCCAGCATGGACTTACACTGTACTTTGTACCAGCCTTATGCCTTCAATTTTGTCTAAGAGAAAGCCCTAGTAACACCCTCAACTGCATTTAATGCTGATGTTTGGATTTGTCTGGGGAAGCTCGAGGAGAACTTGCCTTTGGGAGTCACCCCAGGGCTTGTCAGTTTTTGAAAGACACCTTGCCCATAGAACAGGGAGCAGGAAAAGGTCTATGCACAGTTTCCTATGGCCTTCTCAGCAGCCCACCTTGGTTGGAGATCTGGACAAACTCCTTACACTCTGGGCACGGGAGGGAGAATTTGGCCTGAGATTGTTGCCATGCATGTTGAGCCCCAGCACCACAGGACTACTCTTGTACAAGATCTGTTTTCTTACCAATAAGCTTGTATCTTACACTGAAACCAGAAATGAGGTTGCAGGATATGTTCACGTAGAATATGAAAGGGAACAGCAGGTAAACAAGTTTAGCATACCTCAAACAAGTCCTCCCAAGACACTGGCTGTCCGCAGACTAATCCGTGGTCATTACAGCTGTTGATTTCCAACACAACTCAAGTAAACCTAGCACAAGGACTTTGGTTTGCAGTGCAAAGAGGAAAATACAGTAACCAGTGTACACTTAACTGTGTTAGGTGAAGGCAAATAGAGACCAGTTCCTAATCAGTGTAGCACACGTAGAAGGCACACTGGTTCCTGACAGGAATGGATTTTGGTCAGTAGACATTATACACATCAAACTGAATCAAAACCAGGAGAAAGCAGTGTTGCTTGCGTTGCCCAGAGTCGCTGGGCAGGGGGTTCATAGTGGTGGTGGGTTTGAATTTCACAAATTGAGTATAAGCCCAAATCAACTTACTTGCTGGGAAAGAAAAAAAGTGATACCAAGTGAACACTAGGCACACTGTAGTTAAAGGATAATCATTGAACAGAGTCCTCTGCCTCTTTCTGGTGTTTCTCTGAAGAAAGGTACAGAAACACAACAGTTTGGGTTTGCTACTGTCATTGCAACTACAGCTTTACGAAAGATGGGCAAGTATTGGCAGCAACTGTACAATAGTCCCCACTGAAGTCCAACATTAGCCAACTTATTTTTATAGTAAGCCAATCAAAAAGTTTTCTTATAGTGTTGGAACTATTTCTAATTTTAAAATTACTTTTTTTGATGTACTTTTTCATCTTCTTTTCCCCTTTCGTTAAATACAATGTAGCGTAATGTATAATTGCTATTGTTTATTGCTTTTACAGTCATATTTATTAAACAGATAATGTCTCTAAATAAAGGCCCATGGTTTTGTTTCTCATTTTAGCTCTCTGTCCTTGTCTTGGGTCACTAACATTAAAACAATAGGAAGTTAGAAGACCGCACTTGGAGTATTGTGTACAGATCTGGTGTCCTCAACATAATAAGGTCATGGAGCTGTTAGAACAAGTCCATAGGAGGGCCATGAGGATGATCACAAGGCTGGAGCACCTCCTCTATGAAGACAGGCTGAGAAAGTTGGGGCTGTTCAGCCTGGAGAAGAGAAGGCTGCGTGGAGACCTCATAGCAGCCTTCCAGTATCTGAAGGGGGCCTATAGGGATGCTGGGGATGGACAACTCTTAGGGACTGTAGTGAAAGGACAAGGGGTAATGGGTTAAAACTTAAACAGCAGAGGTTTAGATTGGATATAAGGAAGAAATTCTTTACTGTTAGGGTGGTGAGGCACTGGAATGGGTTGCCCAGGGAAGTTGTGAAAGCTCCACCCCTGGCAGTGTTCAAGGGCAGGTTGGCCAGGGCCTTGGGTGACATGGTTTAGTGTGAGGTGTCAATGGCAAGGGGGGGTTGGAACTAGATGATCTTAAGGTTCTTTCCAACCCTAACTATTCTATGATTCTAAGTTGATGACTGCAAACGGAGTTTTCAGTAGAAGCGGGAGAGGGTGGAGATAGTGTTCTGGAAATGTAGTTCCTAGAAGCAAGATGCCAATATGAAAGTAAATTTCTCCTCAGGCAAAGTGCTTTATAAAGTGAAGCTTGGTACTGTTATCTCCATTTTATGTATAAGGAAGCTAAGGGATGCAGAGATGCAATGCTGTTTTCCAAAGAAGCAATGGCAGAGCTCTAAGCAGCTCCCTGAAACTCCAGCTCTGTTCCCTGCCCATGGTTATCCTTTCCCATACGCGCTGTCTTTTAAAGGTTCATTTAAAATACCTTTTTTGACTACCATTTGCCGACACTGACAAAGTTTAAATTATTCATATTACTGACTAATCAGGTTTACATGTAAAAAAAAATAAAGCATGGAAATGTGTCAGCTTGCCAGCTGACAGTGGATGCATACTGCTGAGGAAAAGGAAGAAAACATAGCTTCTCTGCTTTACAATTCAGGATGCAACCATCAGATAATTATATCTTTTATAACTGGTTCCTAGTTCAGTTCCCTAGCTTTTTTTGTACTCTTAGCATAAGAATTTATATGTACACATAGACAGTCAAAGATCTGGGGTTCAGGCATCGTCAGCAACCAAGGCCATGATATTGCATATCAAGTTCAGGAACAATGAGTTTGCTTATTGAAGGAGTATGTAGTTTTTTCACATCCTGGGCAAATCCCAGCATAATCACAATTATCAGCTTAAGGGAGACACTGCAACCTTTCTCCACCTTTCATTCAGGCTGGATGTGCTGCTGGCACAGCTGTGGCCATAGCACAGGTGACTCGGAGATGTGTGCGTAGGCATAATCTGCTTTTACGGTTTAAGTGCCCACCTGAATTAGCAAGCATCTGTTCTAGCCATAAAGAGTAAGTCTGGATTTGGCAAGCATCTCTAAAGCATTTTCAGATCATTCTCTTCAGCTTGTGTGTCCTGAGGCAGAGACTGATTGTTATTTGTAGTTGTTGTTTTCTGGTTTGTATAACAACACAGCGATTCACTGCTAAAGGCTGATCACTGAGACAATAAACAAAGAATATACCAAATACTTATAAAATCCAGCATAAATTTTCTCTGAGGATATTATCATACCTTGAGAGAATAAAAAAAACCCCTTCATATCCTTTGTCAGGAGGAGTGGGGAGTTAAAATATGGTTAATAAAGTATTTTTCTAATTTGTTGTTGATTCTCTACCATCATCTTAACTGTCACAAAACAGACATATGGATGGGACAGAGGTATTGGCTTCAGAGAGATTTCTGCTTCTTCACCTAGCAGGACATTTGTGCTAAGATGCTGTATTGCCTTTCCTGAAATCAGTAGGAGCTAGTGTTTAAATACTTTTGGCGATCTGAGTATCAGATATTGTTAAGATGTGGCTATGTTTGATTGCTTAAACTTTTGCTGGAAAGCAAGACTCTCAGAGCACTTGCTGAAATGGTTATGGAAATGAAGCAGGAATTTCCAGTGACCCCAAATGAACCCTTTCTTTATCCTGTCAACTTCTGCTGAGAATTTCTGGCAATTGCATTTAGCACGGTACCTACAGCTGATAACAAGGGATTACTATTTTATCTGTGCACTGTTACCTCTCATTGAATGCATGGAAAGATCCCTTGCCCCATTGTGTCTCTGGATACATTCAATGTTTTAAACATTACCCCTGATTGCAGAGCTACCATGTTCATGACATTAAAAAAGAAAATTTATTTTTCCTTTGGAGATGCTGCCCTTGCATTTCTCCATGAAGCAGAATAACAAAGCGTATGTATAAACAATACTTGAGCTGGAACAAATCCTTTAGTTTAGAATGCTGGTATGATCACATAGTCATAATACCCAGAAGAAAAGATGGAAGTCAAATCGTTTTCTAATTGATAAGATCAAAGTGCTATTATGTACCAACTCATCAGCCTAAGAAATATGTTTCATCTGCAGTTTTACCTTTAGCTTCTTCCTTTCCCTTAATGGGGGATTATAGCTGTCTATTTTTGTTCACTGTGCTGAAAGCAGGACATAGAGGAAACCTGTGTAATGTATTTCTCAGTGTGAGAATTTCAAGATGTTTGCATTGTTATACAGCCACCCCAGTGCTATATGCTCTATGCAGTAGAAGTGACATTGTAACTTGATAAAGTGATCGATATAAGGGAACAAATTTTCTCACCAGCTCTGTATTGCATATTGAGTCTTGCATTGTAATCCTGGGCCATTTTAACAAGCAGACCTTAACCAGACCTTTTCTACATGATGGAAAAAAACCTCAGCACTCTGTATGAGAGCTTTGAGTGAGATGGACAGCCCAACATCTAAACAGACCAACTCAGTATAGGATTAATGACTTGGGTTCTTAGATGTACAGACATGGCATGGAAGACCAGCCAGCTTTCCAGGGCAGTAGCTCCATGCTCTTTTGTCTGTGCAAGGGCTTGCTTTCTGCTGGGATACGTTAGAGATTTCAAGTTTGAGCCAATTTATGTGGTTTCCTCTAGGAATTTTATAAGCTTTTGTTAGCAGAGAGTACCATAGCTGAAATACATCTAGTCAAATATCAAAGCTCGACCCTGAGTGCTTAGAGAGTAGGACCATGCTTGAGTTTATATAATGATTTCCAAGCAAGCTGTAATAGCGCAGCCATGTGTAAGCAGAATGGGAGCCAGACAACTGTTGCATTTCCTCAATTTTGCTGCTGGTGTATCACATCCAGCCATTGTAGACACAATTATCACTAAGAGTTGGCAGAATATTGCTTATGTTTTGCTTAATATTCAAATTAGTTGTATGAAAAGATGCCAGCTAGAACTGTTAATGTGACATGCAAGGCGCTGTATCCAGTAAACTGCAGAGAAAAAAAACTACAATCCTAAAGGTTTGTAGTTTTTATAATCTTTTATGGAGAAGCCCTGAGAGACAAAGGTACAGGAGAAAGAATGCAGAAAAACTGTTGAGACTCACGACTGCCTGTTTTCAGTGCAAAGAGATGTAAGAACCCCCCCCCTTTTTGTTACACATTCCTCCTCTGGCCTTCCCTAGGCAGAACGAAATGTGTTTCTAGACACTGGTGGTGTTTCTGAGACTGCAGCTATCCTCGCAAACTATTCCTCCCCATCCCGAAAGCGTGGGCCACTGGTCCCATGGACCACATCGTTCCTTATCGTGCCCCCCAGAGGCAGCTGGAGGGTAGAGCTCTGACATGCTAATTGGACTGACAGCTGCCTCCGCTCTGGCTGCTTGCTGCAAGTAGATGAATAATGCATGCAGCATATTTAAATGTAGAATGTAGTGCTACAGTGTGGTTTCAGGGAGAAACCCTTTGACTATTAACCCTGCCTGCATCCGAGAAACATCCTAATTCTGTCACTGCAACGAAGGCCTGAACTGAGAGGCTAAACCCTTACCCCCACACCAAAATGGTCTGGGATGCAGCATGTCTCCACCTTTGCTGCATGTGAGGTGCACTCCAGACTGAGAAACCATCCTGGGGCTAAGGCACAATCAAATGCAGAGTCCTGCTCTTGGCATTTCAGCTGAAACTGTAAGTCTTCTGTAAGCTTCTGTAGCACATATGATTGCCCATTTTAAGTGATTCCTGCCTGGTGTCACCTCAGGTAAGTGGATGAGAATCAGCACTGTGAGAAGTAGATGCTGTACCTCATGTGCAATATTCACACCAGATGTTTCACAACAAAGCTCTTTTTTTTCTCCCACTTCCCACACCTGTCTAGTCCCACCCAGGGAGTGTGATATCCAAGCCACTTTAATCTGCCTTCATGCTCCCCTGAAGCTACAACATGTCTGGGGCAGAGCCATGAGGTTTCTTCCATTTCTTCTGTGGCCTTATTCATGAGGTGAATCTGTTTGGTCTGTGCTGCAAACCCCTAACTAACTTATGTATTTCTCTGGGAAGTACTTGCTTAAGAGACCCAGAATAAACACTAATAAACATAGAACCAAAATCCTTCTTCAGACCCTGCTGCAGAGCCACAGGACTGGAGAAACTGACCTCTGAGACACTGATTTCTTGGGCAAAATCTTGGAGTGGGCTGTTTATGGAGCTGGTTTTCCCCTGCTGCTGCATTTGCTTGTGCAGATAAAAGTGTTTTCCAGTACAGATAAACTTGCAGGAGTATCACTTGGTTAATTATTTATGTTCCATTAGTGACTAGAGGCCCTGGCACTACTAACTGTCACAGGATGAAAAACAGCTTGTGCCCAAAATAATTTGGAGCTCAGGGAGGAGATTTTCAAAGCCATAGAAAGCAGTTTGTTTCCAAGCTGATGTTTACACTTCAAAAAACATTTCCTTAATGGATAAGAGAGAGGCCCTTCCTGCGTCCAGAGGCTTTTCTTCCTCACTTGAAGTACTAAAACACAGCAGTTGGGGTACGAGTCTCACTTGCCATCACATTGCCTGAACCAGGATCAGAACCAGCATGCCCATCTAAGCTCAGATGTAGCTGCAGAGGAAAGCTTTGTAGTTAGGCTGCTGACAGTACCCCATCAGAAAGGCTGATCTGCCCATCCACACTGACTCGTTGTTCATTACTGGATTTTTCCTCACTCCCTGTCTTCATGTCACATGGATCTGAAAACTTACTGCA
This sequence comes from Melopsittacus undulatus, assembly GCF_012275295.1. NCBI lineage: Eukaryota > Metazoa > Chordata > Aves > Psittaciformes > Psittaculidae > Melopsittacus > Melopsittacus undulatus. Next base: position 100,497,116 of record NC_047530.1, on the reverse strand, counting down.
TTGCCTCCTGCTGTGGGCCTTCCTCTCATTCCGTGAGGGTACCCAAAAAGCCCACAGCCTTCAACTGATCTCGTCTTTTATCTGTAAAAGAGAATCACTTATTTATTTTACAGTGGGTTTAAAGGTTCTTCATCCCTTTGATACAGTTATAAGAACAGCACATTTCTTCTAAGGCACAATCAGGGTTATTGGAGTTAACTTCAGGGGAAAATAAACACTAGTTTATTTTCCGCAATACTTTGTTGCTGAAACTCCTCAGAGCACTCAGTGTATGTTATGATATAGGAGGATTACATTTAGCAGCTCTTAAGAAAAATGAAATTATGAACCATCCGTAGCTATCTCTTTTGCTTTCCTCTTAATAGAAACATTTTTATTAATTAAATCAGTGCTTCTTTCCCTATAATTAAGGCATCTTTTTTTTTTTCTAACATCACAGAATGTTCTAGTTTCAGGGAGAGGAAATTCACCTTTCATCTTTAGTTTTTCTTGAACTTTTCCTTCATCCATATAATACTTCCCATAATTATCCTTTTCATTTGTGATGCTAATGCAGAAAGCAGCTAACATTATTTTGTCAACTTCTTTGAACGAGATTCTAAAAATATATCATTGTATTGGCTCCCTTTTGAATTTTAGATATCCACACTGTGCATGGCAAGATACTAACATGCATTTTCTTAAATTTGCAGAGGAAGAAAGCTTCAGCTCTTGAGAAACAAATAAATCACAAGGAGAAGTGAGGAGTATTTCTAGCTCTGGAGTTGGTTCCCATTTTCAGATCCTATTATGTTTTCCCTAGTTTTTATGAGCAATCATGAACAAATTAAATGATAGAGAAGCTAGGACTTGAGCACCTGGGGAAATAATGATCATCATAATTAAAAAAAAAAAACTCTCTTTTTTCTACTTTTTTCTTTCTTATTAGATAATGTCTGAAAGACATGTCATTAACATCATGGCTACAGAGAATCTCCATCAGCTATCTACAGACACCCGCTGCTTGGACTAACTGGGCACTAGCTAGCCTTTGATTTTGGCATCGTTGACTATTTCAGTGCTTTTCCAATGGACAGTTAAGTGTACAGTTTAAAAGAGACTTTTAGAAGCATACTCAAGACCCCTTGTGTGAGTTCTAGTCAGATATTTCAAAGAATTAAAAAGGCTTCTTTTTCTTGAAGAACAGATGAATTTGCTATAAAACCAGCTTTGAGAGACCATCAGAGTTACCAAAGCCCATTGTCATACAGAATGTGGCAGCATATCTGAAAGATTAAATTATTTACCTTGTGAGTATTTCCACTTGCTTGCACCTTCTTCACACCCTTATCCTGTGTGCATAACCCAGGATGGAATAGCTGTGGGAATAAACACCACCACTGAAGTACCACATGATACTGGCAAAAGGCATCTGCAGAAAGGAAAGAGACTGTCCTGTGAGCTACCTTTCTCTCCTGTAATCCACAGGAACTCCTTTCCTCATCATCTTGCCAGTTGTTGCTCTGATGCAATGGCTTGAGGCAGCAGGGAACATGATGTGATGGTACATGTGGTCCCTTCCCATCCTATACACCTATGCTGTCTTCTCCAGCCTCCTTTGTCACAGGCATTGTAGCTGAACAAGTAGCTGGGAGGACAAAAGGGAGGGAATGGAGACACATGGTGAGAGTAGAGTTTTGTTAAAGAGTTACATATCTGTGTGAAGCTTTTCGCCTTTCCCTCAGCATCAGCAGCTGCATCAATCAGTAGCTTTGAGGACTGATGCCATTGCAGTGAAGCAAACCTTCAGCTAAAGGTAAGGTGTTGAAGGCAGTGAATCATACAGAGAGCATCACCTGGTCCAGCTGAGCAAGTTTGGCTTGAAATGGTTATCAGGAAAGCTCCTTTAGCCAGGAAGACTCAGAGATGTGCTCCCTGGTAGAAGTGCTACCTGGAGTTCAGCACTCCATGTTCACCTACCAGAAATCCTATTAGTTAATAGATGGTGTCACTGGTTTCTCACACTGCTGCAGTCTCCTCCACAAAGCTGTTTCCAAATGCTCCTGCCCAGAAAGCTCCACTCCTGTCTTTCCAAGCTGACACCTTTTCTGATTGATTGCTAAGACAGCAACAAAGGAGTGTTGTGCAAAACCCTCTCAGCATACATTGCAAATAGCACCATTCTGACACCAGATATCTTATTTTTCCAAAAATGAAGTGACATTGGAGAAAGCTAAACGATTTGTCACATTATTTTCTTTAAAATATTACTATTTTTTAAGAAACCAGAAGCTGTATATTTTTAGTCAAATAGTTCCCATTTTCTTTTTTTTTTTCTAAACCAGCATCATAAAGCCTTTTAGAACACACAATAAAGAGAAAAAAAGAAGCCCAGTTCCCTTTATCAGGATATTTCCTATTAAGGATTGTCAGACTCCCCTTCTGAATCTTGTTCAGTCCTAAAACACCAGCATATTAACAGTTTGTAGATTCTGAGATAAGTAATACCATCATTATAAATATGTATAAACGCAGCCAGAAGGTTCCTCCAAGGAAACCTCTGTGAACGCTGAGGATGATTGCTAGCAATTTTTTTGTTTGTTTGATTAGAGTTCTCAGTTGTTGCAAACGTGTTCATGTTTATCATATTAATGAGCAGACACAGTAATTACCAAAAGACAAACCTGCAGGTTACTACTGGATTGAAGTTAGTAAAGAATCCCATTCTTAATTAAATTCACCAGAATATTTCCTTAGCCTGAAGACTCTTGTTTTTTAAAATCCCTTTCAGCCAAATAACCACTTAACTAATTTCAAATTAAATATCTTAGTCAAGATATTTCTCAGGGAATTGCATTTGAATATTATTATAATATTATCTAGAGAAATATTTTCTTCTCAGCTATGAAAAAAGTAAATAAAACATTCTTTTCAATGGGATTTTAATTTCTTTTTCTTAATGTGAATTCAGCACTTGTTTGCTTTGGAAACCAACATCCTTCATTTACCCTCAGACTGCAAGTGCTAAACCCTGTTCACAGAGTTCATCAATGTACCTAGGTCATAATCAGCAACATCTCTATCTTTGATTTTCGCAAATGCTCCATCATTGCTGGAAGTCCAAATTGCTGCTGTCTCTTCCAATGAACAGTAAATTTTTCTAGGGTTTGGGGAGAGGAGAAACCAAACTGCACTCTCATCTGAGGGAAATTCTGCCGTGTGCTTTCTTCTTTGCTTGTTTTTCTTTTCTTTCTTGTCAATTTTACTTTTAATGTGTTGGTTTCACTGGAATGGGACAGCTCTGTTTATCCTCACCATTTTTATTCACCAGAGCAGTGGCAAATCTATCTGTCTCTACTGCTGAGGTGTTCATAGCAGCCAGCAGTGTTTGCTGAAAAGAGCCCAGGAGAGCTCATGTGAGTCTGTCTGTACTGTTCCCTGCCGTTTTGAGTGCAGCAAAGACAGTTTAGCTCTCAGTCTTGAGATCTTTCCCAAAATAACGAACCATAGGAAGAATCTTCTGGAACTCCTCAGTGCTACAGGTGCTAGGGCTGGGAAGCCCCTCCAGGTGAGCCTGTGCAGCCCTGCAGATGCAGTACACTGCTGTGGGATGCACTGGGTCATGTCTGCATCAATGTGATGACACAGGCAGGGCAATGAGCCAAAGGGAAATGCAGATAGGTTCCCACAGGTTTGTTTTAGTCTTGTATATATACTGTTTTCCATAACTCTTCCATCTCCTGTTGCAGTTATACCACAAGACATTCAAAAAGGATTGTCTGGGGTTGTTTCGAGAATGGCCTTTTTGTAAAGATGCTTTTGTGGCAAGAGGACTTTGTAGTCAACCCAGGCTCAGCCTGATTCAGATTTATCCACCAGGGCAGTCAAAGCATGAAGTAGAAGCTCTGGAAGGTATCCCCTTTCTCAGCCTGTTCCTGATTCCAGCCAGCAAATAGACAGTGAAGACAGAGTGACTGTCTTGAACACTAAAAAAACACAAACTAGAAAATTCCAGTCCAATTCCTGCTCTGAGCTTAACGACATCTAACTGAGCTGGGAAATTTCCTTTAGAAAGCCATCTATTCTTAATTAAAGCACTTGTGTCTTTCTGGTGTAAAGATTCACTTTAAGAAGACAGTAAATTATGTGAGAAAATTCTACATATTCTACGTGGTTCTGCAGAGCTTCCTCATGACAAACTTGATAATGAAAAAGAGCAGAGCGCTCCCCTTTTCTCTACCACTATAGCTATGCAGGAAAGATGAGTCCCTGGAGGTCTGGAAGCCATCAGGACTTGTCTGAGTTTGAACACAAATGGTAATGACATAACATTTTTTTCCATTTAGCCTAATGACAGAGTAGGAAAAAAAACTAATCTGTGGAAGTGCAATTTGGAAGCTAAACTTGAAGTATTCACATCCAGAAGAAAATTGTCACTGTGAATTCACTCACTTCTATGGCTGAGCTTTATTTAAATGGGATTTGTAAAAAATAAAAATAAAAAATTAAGATATAGACTAGAAAAAATGTTTTTCTATTGCTTATGAAGGCCATTTGCCTGCTTTTTGAGCAATGCCATGTAATCTCTTGTGAGCAGGGCATTGGGAAGGAAAAGGCTACAATAATCACTGTAAATTCTGCATCCTCGGGCATACTGACTACTGATAAGTCGTTCCACAAATTAGACATAGAAATCCTTCCTTCTGGGAGGTAACAGTGCACTAAGCAGTATGAGAAAAGCACTGCTTAAGAAAGAGGATCTGCACACTGATGGTTCTACTTGTGCTTCTGTGGTGGCTTTTCCACTCAATTTCCTCCCTATACACCATGCTCTAGCAAGTATCCACTCATCAGAACAGTGTAGTTTATCTCCCAGCCCAAAACACTTTGTTTACCTGTGTCTGAAGTACTCTGAGGGTGAAGCACGGCTCTATAGCTCTTTTCATGGGATATATTGGGCTGTTTTAACTCAGAATTGCCATGCTGCTTGTTTCTTTTTTTTTTTAATCCTTTAATCATGTCATCAGGAAGACATTTCAGCAAGTTGAAGAGAGAGCAAAACCAGAATGGCTGCATTATGAAATGAGAACAGACCTCACCCTGCCAAATTTCCAGCACACCAAGCCTCTGCCCTTGTTTTGGAGGAAGCTGAGAGAGTTGTCGTGGTATGTACAGGCAAACAAGAAATCTCTGGGGTGATATTGCTTTAATCACTTCAGTGAGTAAGAGAATCAGGCTGCAGTGAGTTGTCATGTAATGAGCTCATGAATAAAAATCACTGAAGCAAAACCCACTACATGGGGAAATGCTGTTGTTTTCTAGGAGATCTTTCAAACTTAATGCTGAAGGTTTTAGCTGTGTTTGTACGTAATTATACTATTTAGTCATGACAACAGAAAGAAAGATAAGAGTCATTGGGCCCAGAACTGCAGAGTCACGGACATTCCATAGGGGAGATATCTTCAGCTATAACTGGATATATCTTGCCAGCTAGGGGAAGACAAAGCTATTTCTGGTCTTCCAGATAAAGATTTTTGTAAGACCTCAGTTCAACAAGGTCTTTTCAGTAGGACATAACAAGAACTGCTTGTCACATAGATAATGGTTCCTGATAGCTTCTGCTCCAACAGACAGACTGTGGAGAAGCCTCCTCTCAGCAGAGTGAGAGGATGTGTTCATTATAGCCTGGATGTTAATGTTACCTTTGGCCAACCTCAAGGGTGGTTTAATTAGGTTGCTCTCAGACCTTCTGTGATTGTATTTTCAGTACAAATTGTTGATCCTTCTCTGTTGTTGTCTGGTGTGATAGGCTGTGGTGCAGCCATAGGGCCTGATGAGGTAGGGCTACAAGAAAATGTGTTAATAAGCAAGAATGACATCAATAAGAACGGGAAAAAGGGAGGAACAGGCAAAAATCCTTTCTCTGTGGCCATCACTGGGAGGTTGCCAGGATTTTGTTCCCATTCATCATCCATATGAGCATTCAGAGGACATCTAATGACTGCTCAGACATGGTATTTTAGCTATCCAAACGTTGCAATTGACCTATGAAAGGTCAATTGATGTCCTACTGAAATCAGCGTGAACTGATTAAACATGCAGTAATTGTGGCGGACAGTATTGGGTGGAGAAACCAATGTCATTCCACAGACAGCTTCAATAGAAATCTGATGATTTTTATCAGAAATCATCCAAATGCTCTTGAAGTGCACTGAAGTTATTCCACTAATTTCAAGGAGCTTCTAATCAGAGCACACGTCTGGATAAGGCACAAAATTAGTGTGCTATTCTTTAAACATGGAAATAATTATATTGAAAATTCATTTTGTTTCATTTACTTAGGCAGTTGTGATTCCTTACTACCACTGACCTGTCCTTCGTTTGTCCTCATGCCTTTCATTAGCAGAATTCCAATGATGTAGTACAAAAATTACAACTGAATGCTTAGAAGTTTAACAAAAGTAGAGATTAAAATAAACCAGAAAATAAAATCCAGAAAAGTAAGACAAAAGACTTAGCTTAAGTGCACAAAAAATATTGACAGAAGACCTTTGAACATCACCTTAATAGTTGCAACTGACAATTTCAGCAGTAACATCAGAAAAATGAAAGAAATTAAAGGATGTCTTGCTTTGTGTTTTCAAGGCTGTATGTGAGGTGAAAGGAAAAATAACACTATGAAATGCCCTAATATTCTTGATATAGATTAATACACTCAGAGTGCTTGGAGTGATGAATATAACCGAGAGATGGCAGCAGTTCATGCACTATTCATTTAGTTTATTTAGTTTGCAACATTATCTTCTTTTTATAATGTACGAGGAAATTAAGTTGTATTTGTCTTATGATGCAAATTGCCTCCACTATTATTAAAGGGAAAGGAGAGGCAGAGACAAAGGGGAGAGGAAGGAGTAGTTTGTTGAAGGGATTTGGAAAGTTGTTTTAGGCATGCATCTGAGGACTCTTTTTGGAAATACATTATAAATGTTTTCTGTATAAAAGAGCTAAAACCCAAATCCAGTTGGAAGTTTCTTATGGATGTACATACTGTACAGTTACACTACTAACTGGTGAAACACATTTCCTGCGATGTGCTATGGTTCTAGGCCCATAAATCCACATCTCATTTTCACAGGAAAGGATAACTGTTGCCATCTGGAGAACCTTTACATTTGCTTTGAAGGTAAGGTGCTCTAAGTGATGCTCTGGTGAATAGCTTCAACCTCACTTCTCTGAGGAGGGAAACTGCTTCAAGTACAGAAAGTGGTGTGCTGAAAAGAGAACCACAAGGCTCATGTTTAGTTACAAATACGCATCTCAAATGAAACCCTCCTATACATTAAATAATTACTACTTTTTACTCCATTATGCATACCTAAAGACATATCTTATTTCCCATTCTGTAGGGGATAGACACTTTCCAGTGGCTTCCATCATTGTTTTGATGAAAATGTGACACCTGTAAAATCCAGCAAATTTTCTGATAGGCAATAGAATAACAAAAAAGAAACACTGAACCTCATTTGTGAAGGTGGATTGCTTCAAAGTGAACATGGAATGGATGAGGCATTTCTACAACAGTCAGAGGAAAATACTGCAATTATTAGTCACATAAAGAGCTGAACACAGGGACAAAGACACACTCCAACTCCCTGATTATTTTGAGAAAGAATAATATGTATTAAGAAACCGAGTTAAAGCATCTTGAGGGATTCAGTAAATGTTTGGTGACTTGAGAAAAAAGGATTGCACTAGAAAACAGATCATAGCTCTTACTTGCACCCACCAGAGATTTTGCATTTCAAGGCACAAGGTGGTCCTGTTTCGAAAAGAAGGGGGTAGTGCATAAGCTATTTCCCAAGTACACCAGGTGTTAATTCAGGATAAAGATTTTGAATCTTACTAGGCCAGAACTCAAATTCTCCATCTTTAGGGTAATCACTTAAAATCAGTGTTAATTCAAAAGAAAGGATACAACAGCAGTAGATTTCTTTCTAAAAGTGTTGAGTAGTCCTCAGGGTTATTATTGTCCAACTCTAAGTGGCTGCTCTTTCAGCACAGAGACCATTCCTGACTATTTTTCAGAAATCACTTTCTTCCACTCATACCATTCACTATCAAGATAGGCTAATGCAGAGTATGTATTTCTGCCCTAAAACTAGGTGGCAAGATGATACAGTTAAATGGTTAAGGGCATCATTCACATGTTCTTATGATATAACACTCATTCCTTCACTTGCAACTAAAGCAGTAAAGCATGGTGATTCTAATTATATTTACGTGGAGTACATTTCTCAAACTCCAATTCCAGATAAACTTTTTGAAAAACCTGAGCATGTCAAAATTTATATAAAGAATTAATATGCATTTTAAAAAATGGTGCCAAATTAGCACTTCAGAATTAATTTAATGAGCAAGGCTCTGCCAAAGCTTTTGAGAAACTTTTGTGTCATCGTGAATTTGCTTCGTAAGTAATGTGGTATCCGTGGATGCTCATTTACAGGCAATAACTATTGTCAAGGTACAGTTATTTTCAAAATTATCATGGGGCATAAATTCTCAACTTATTATAGAGATCCTATTCATTTTTTTTTTCAGTCTTCCACCTCTGTAATTTTATGCTGATGCAATATCATTGATTCTGTTAGGATCAAAATGGTGTTAAACTGTACTAACTTCTTATTGGAGGGAGATCAAAAAGGATTTGATTGAACAGGTCAGTCCACTACTGGAATGCGACTCCTAAAAGTCAAAGTTGCAGCTTAGCCTGCTGTACTGCAGGGGGGATCCAGGCCTGGAGCCATTAGATCATCAAGCCAAGGATGGTTTCTTACTGTGTCAGTAGCACATCAGACCACTGAACCTATCTGTAGCTTTTACCAATATCTCTAGAGCCATGAAAGATCTAGAAAAAGCTAAGGAACCTAGCGCTGACACACCTGCCTGCATTTCTGGCTTCATCTCTGGAAAAGCCTGGCAATAACGTTTCTGTGCTTGTACAAAGTTCTTAGTACATATACAGGAAGCGTTCCATGAAACTTTACTGCATCAATGAGCATCTAGGGATGGCTTCTAAGGTTTCTGAGATATCTGTTGGAAGACTGAGCATTATCACATTAAAGTCTTCTCTGTCCATTCAGGCCAAGGGTGCTGAGAAATCCTGGGGACCTCATTTGGAGTCCTGTGTACAGTTCTGGTGCCCTCAACATAAAAAGAACCTGGAGCTGTCGGAGCAAGTCCAGAGGAGGGCCATGAGGATGATCAGGAGGTTGGAGCATCCCCTGTATGAAGATAGGCTGAGAAAGTTGGGGCTGTTCAGCCTGGAGAAGAGAAGGCTGCGTGGAGACCTCATAGCAGCCTTTCAGTATTTGAAGGGGGCCTATAAGGGTTCTGGGGATGGACTCTTCATCAGGGACTGTAGTAATAGGACAAGGGGTAACGGGTTGAAACTTAAACAGCAGAGGTTTAGATTGGATATAAGGAAGAAATTCTTTGGATTGCCCAGGGAAGCTGTGAATGTCCCATCCTTGATGGTGTTGGACAGAGCCTTGGGTGACATGGTTTAGTGTGAGGTGTCCCTGCCCATGGCAGGGGGCTTGGAAGTTGATGTTCTTAAGGTCCTTTCCAACCCTAACTATTCTATGATTCTATGACTTAAGCAAAGCATTCCTGTGAAGACTTGGATAAAATTTATGTGAAAATTCAAAGTGTGATTGTAACAATAGGGTAAAAATGCAGATAACGTGGAAAAAAAAAAAAAACTAGGCAGGGAGATGCAAATTTGGAGTAGGTCTTTTCATATAGTTAAACATATGAGAGTTCCAGCAATGTAGGAAGACAGTGGGTGTCTGATTATCATCTCCTGAAGACAGAAAAATTGCCATTGTAACATTTTTTCTTAAGTCAGATGAATTTTTAAATAATCATTGGACATATATGTATATATATAGCAACTTTGTTTGCCTTTTTTTTTCCCCTTTCTCTTCACCTGGCTTTCTCATACAAAAGTTTCCCCTTCTTATAACTGTGGCAGCTTGGAATATGAACAATCTATTTTGTCCTCAGCTTAATTTCAGTATGTGTTTCTGAACTACTTGGCAGGGGGCGGGGGGAATCCCTTTGTAATGGCTTCTAAATAAATTCAGTATCAATTTAAACTACTAGAGGAAGTTAAATCAAAATAATTAGGATATTAAAATGCTTTGTGCATTTCCAATCACTGGTTTATTGCAAATCTGGATCTTTTCCAAGGAACAATAATAGAAAGAATATCTTAGAATGTTTCCTTCCCCTTAATATGAATCCATTTGCTCATGAAAAGATGATTGATAACTTGCATTAAACACAAAACCAGATTGATTTGCAGACATGCTTGAGGAGGGGCTGTAAGGAAAGGTGAATAAATGTCACATTAACAAAACATTACACAGATCCACATTCACACGCAATAAGTGTATTAACCAAATAAAAAAGAAACAACATAAAAGCTTTCATAACACCTCTCCTCATTAGAAAAATATACTAACCCTGTGCAATGTAATTGCTAAATACACCTTGGCATGGACAAAGAGAGATATTTGTAGATTCTGTTTGTAAGTGCTCTGAACCAGTTCAGGAAAAAGCTAAAGCAGCGTACAGAGGGAGATAAATGTAAGCTGATTGCAGTGTCAACTAAGTTATTGGCTCTGTCTTGTTTCTGATACCTCTGCCATCCTTCTTCACAAAATGAAGAATTATGTCTTCCAACTGTGTAGCCTACTGGACTAAGGAGCATAAATAAGACTGCACTGTGCAAGTCCTTGGTCTGCAGAAGTTGCCATGCTCTTCTCTCTGCCACTGCCACAGAAAGTGTCTGTCTTTGATAGCTGCCACATTTAGTCTTAGGGCTGACTCAAGTTTCCAGCGTTATAGGTGTTTGTTTCAAGCCCAGGTGCAGTGTCTAGGGTGACAAGTGTTATTCATAGATACATATGCATCTATGGACAGGCTTCTGCCGGCTGGAGAGAGCAGGGCTGCAGTCAAAGCCCAGACATATGCAGGAGTTTGAGCAGTGTCACTTGAGAAGACTTCTGTGTATTTCTGTGACTCAGTTGTATTTCTTTTTGTTCTGCTTACTTCTCAGAAGGAATTGTAATTTACCTTATCTCCCTGTTAGCTTTCTTCTTCTTTCTTTTCCTCTCCCCTGAAGAAGATAAGAATTACTGTACTGTATCAGATTAAGTCTATCATTTCATGTAGTATCCATTTACAGATTCTTAGAGAAGAGTGTAAGAAACAGTAGAAATATTCAGCCATCTGTGGCATATTCCTCCACCTTTCTGGGGAGCAAATATTATACCTATTTTCTGTTCATGTAAATGCATTTAGATTCACTGCTTGGGCTATCTGGAGTTCACCAAGTTGCAGAGTCACTCAATGTGCCTGATGTATTTACCACATAGGAGTCTAATTCCTGCTGTAAAGATTTTTGCAGCTTAAATCAGTCTGTATGTAACTAATGTATCCCAGCAGAGATAGAAGGGGAATGAAGAGTGTTAGACACAGCCACAGCCTACATAAATGGGGAGGAATAGAATTCTGCTTGGTGAATTCAAAACAAGGATAAGCATTCTTGAATCAAGTGAACATGATGCTGTTAACAAAAGACTCCAGTGAAAAATGTGTATTACGGTATAAACAAGAGAATTCTGAGTAGAGATCAAGATGCTGGATTTCCTCGGCATTTGATAATGCTGCAATCACTGCAGAAATATTATGTCCAGGTCTGGTGTCTGCAATTCAAGAAGATTATTGCCAGTTGTTTTGAAAATGAGAATTAGTGAAGTATTGAAAAGTATGTGCAAAATACAAATATTTAATGAATTCAATCTGTTAGTTTAGGAAAGACATGGAGTAGCTTCATTACATTTCATACAGATTTCAGGGGGGAGGATGAGTTTACTATTGAAACTCAAACTGATAAACTACAGTAAACTCAGGATTAGAATCCAAAATAGAACAAACAATGTGTGTGATAATATATACATACATATACATGTATATTTAATAGAGAAGATATTAACCATTGGAACAATGAAGAACAGTTTTCAAAATATTACTGAACAATTTTAGATTACCATCAAATGCTTATAGATTTTGTTTGATTTTGTTTTCTTTCAAAAAAATGTTTTCTTTTTTAAAGAAACAGGCTTAAACAAAATGCAGTTCAAGCATATTGGAATATCCACTTTAGACAAGTAATTACTTAAAAGTTCTCTTCAGTCCCTTCTGGATTTTACAATGTAGAAGCTGATGACACCTGAAATACCTAAGGATGTTCAGCTGCACCGAGTGGAACAAAGCTCTATTTCTGCAAACATATTCCAGTGCCAAGGCAAAGTAAAACCATACCTGATGCAGTGGACCATTGGTATTTGAAAGTAAATCCCTCAGTTTTTAATTTATAATTCTAAGATCCCTGTTTAAAAATGTGTTTCTTTTCTCATAAGTCACTGCATAACTCCCTGCTAATCCCCTTCATTTACACTGAATATTAGCTTGATGGAGAATGGTACTAATTAATCCTGCATAACTATAATTTAGTGGCTGAGCTGCAAAACAGCATGAGAATTAGCATGGCACTGGGGCCGGGTTATCAGATCCATTTTCTGGGTAAATCCTCTTATGTTCTGCAGGATGGGCACATCACATAAAGGATTTAATTACACTGCCTTCCAATCCATTTTCTTGTAAGCCAGAAGACTACCTTCTAGGCCTTTCACTTCACAATAAGGAATGCTTTCTCTGAAGCTACTTTTGCATTGTACTTGATTGGCTAGTTGTTCTACCTAGACACTAGTTATTAGTAATAGCTAATGACTAATGACCTTTCCTGAAACATCACATACCAAGATGACACCAAAGTCTATAAAAATTCTCCTAAATTGGTAATGACTGGTAGTAAGGTTAACAGCAAACAGCCGCTTTCTGCATAAAATATAAATGAATGTATCACAATAAAAAAAATTAATTAACAGCATGGATAAATAAATATAGTCTTCACTTCACTTGATGATGAAGTGTGATGTTGTCATACCACATTTTCTCTGAAGGGACATGACCCTTTAGATGTTGTTCATTAGAAGATCTCAGTAATTTTGCTAGGTCTGGTTGTGACCTACCTCAATGAATCACTGACTTGCTCTGCCCAAACCCCCTACTGCTCTTCCTTAGTTTTGTTCAGTATCTTGACACCAGCACCTTCAGCAGAGACCTGTCCCTGAAGGTGATTCTCAGATTGTCTTTGTGCTGTCAGTGGATACTAAGAGTATTTTGAGGGGGTACCTCAGATCTACAGAAGAGTGAAGCATTCTTTCAAAGATCTTCTTCAGGATACACAGTAAGTAGGTTCTTAGTTTTGATGATTTGGTGGCTTATGCAAGCTTATTTCTCTTCTTTATCACCTAAGACAAAAGGAATGGCACAGTAAGGGAGACTTTTAGGCTTTCTTACTGCTAAAATATTCAGATTGTAGGGATACAACACTGTATTTCACCAAGAAAGGAAAAAGCAAGCTCAATGAAGTTAAAACTTTTAGATATGAGGAAAGCAGCACAGGACTACAAAGAGGTTGATGGAGATTCTCCTTGTTTCATTATTTATATTTCCCCTTAGTAAAAAAAAAAAATGCATTCTTATATTCCATATAAAATATAATGCACTTAATTGATCTAAGTAATTTCAAGGCTGCTGAATAACAGAAGCCTCCAGAGTGGAATATTCTGACTTAATGATCACATAAAATTGCTCGAAGTGTTTTTAATGTCATTGTAATTTCTGAGTTTATTTAATAGTTGAGGGGGAGAGAGGGTAACATTAACAGTCATCTGCGTGGCTTGCATGACTGTATATAACAAATGAGACATGCATATGCCATAAGAGCCATCATTTTAAAATTGCTGTAGTAAAAATGCAGTTATGCTGAGCATTTGCTTTAGGCCATGATACGGTTTAATGAGGATGATATTGCATTAGGATTCAGGACACCTCAGATTTGTTTCCAAGTGTTTGACCTTTTAAACAGTCAGATCTCTTCATGATTCCACTGATTCCTTCCTCGCTTTCTCAAGCTCATCCATCCAGTTCATAAACACTTCAGGCAGGAGGTGTACAGTTATAATCCACATTACACCTGCAGAGTATATGGTAAAGAGATTTCTACATTTATTGTTTTATTTAGCATGGTGCAAACAGCTGACTTTTATCCCTAATCATTGTAATCATGGTTAATTTCAGATACATTTTTTCTTACTGTCCAAAGCCCAGACTCACTTGTACGTGAGAGTCAACACATTCACAAGCCAAAAGTGCAAAACCACTATGGGTTTATTTTGCAGAGCATTATTTATGCGTTATGTATGCAGTCTGCACAGATGCTTTTTTTCAGTTCAGGTGGCCTCACTGATTTCAAAACAGTGATAGGTGCAGTAGCAGTGCATTTCTGCTGGATACATTCATTCTCCCCAGCCTGGTGTTTGCCTTCTCTTGAAGTCTTTCCCCAGTTTCCAGCACTGTTCAGAGTTATTTTGCAATATTAAAACAAGAATTAAAGCTAATTCCATGTGCTTCTCAATTCCTACCCCTCTGCACTGTTTGAAGTTATTTTAATATCCTTTCAACCTTGCAAATTCTTTTTTTTTCCTATTGAACTTGTCTAATTTGCCTCATTTCTAAGTCATGATGATATCCTCAAGACACCAATTCATAAATTCCTCATGTTGAAATTGTTCATTAAAACCTAATTTTTACCATCTAATTCTGGCTTTTTAGCTAATGAAATCAGAGTAATTATAAATATCCATCTTGCAACATTCCGTATTGACATTTGAATATAAAGACTCAGAATGAAAGAAAAGCATCACTGGAGAACTTATTTTCTTTCATGTAGCTGCAAAGGAAATCAGCTTAATCATAAATATATAGATTAAAATACTCTCATCTAAGTTCATTTCAATATTAACTTTACATTGCATTTAAGGTTTGACTGAACATGAACCATAAGGGACCATATCTAATTTCATGAGATACGTTTGGTTTGCTCAGATCCATTATTTAACAAAGGGAACTGAAATGCTCAGAAAGGTACAACTCACATTGTGTTTGATCCAGAGTTCAACAAGAGCATTAACAACTTCCAAAAATATTAGCTTATATTGAAGGAAAGAGTCACTCAGGAGAAATTTTACTACTTTTTTCTAGTCTTACTTTAGCTGATGACTGCAGACGAGATTCATGGCTGAATTCTACAGCCTCCCATTGTATTAAGACTTTGTGTGACACAAAATATCTAACCTACATCAAGAATGTCTTTATATTTTTAACTTTTTAGCAACCCCAACTAGAATTTATAGACACTGACAGATATTATTAATAATCTATATACTGATGAGACAATCTGAAAAATATATGGACAAGGGAACAAACAATCAGGCTAGTAAGGGGTTAATAGATTATCACCACTGGATGGGGATCTGATCCTGGATGTCAGTTCTGCAGATTCATCACTCCAAAAAAAGGCTTCAGAAAATCATAGGCCAGGAATTGTAAGGATGATCAAGTAGGTACATTATAGAATCATAGAATCATAGAATAGTTAAAGTTGGAAAGGACCTCAAGATCGTCTAGTTCCAACTCCCCTGCCATGGGCAGGGACACCTCACACTAAACCATATCACCCAAGGCTTCATCCAACCTGGCCTTGAGCACTGGCAGGGATGGAGCATTCACAACCTCCCTGGGCAACCCATTCCAGTACCTCACCACCCTCACAGTAAAGAATTTTTTCCTTATATCCAATCTAAACTGCCTCTGTTTAAGTTTCAACCTGTTACCCCCTGTCCTGTCACTACAGTCCCTAATGAATAGTCCCTCACCAGCATTGCTGTAGGCCCCCTTCAGATACTGGAAGGCTGCTATGAGGTCTCCACACAGCCTTCTCTTCTCCAGGCTAACATTGTTATTAGCAAAAAAAATTATTTGTCAAAACCAAAATAATTTCCCTAATGGGATCAATTTTTATACATTTCCTGTAGACTCTTGTCCTATTTCTTGCCAAACCACTTCTGAAATGTGGGGATGCTCACTTATTTCCTTTGCTCCAGTAAAATGCCCAAACTTCAAATCACCTTGCAAATGAACCCTGCTGGGCTTCCAGGCCCAGCACCACAGAGAAGAGTCTGAATCAGCTGAAAGACCCAGCCCAAGGCTAATTTCATGTCCTGACTTTACTATGCAATCTGAGAAGGAGGTTTCAACTCCACTGCAACTGGGAATGGATTAAAGATGATCATAAGTGGAGAAGTTTAACTGCTTTTTTTGGAATCTAAGAGCTTAGAGTCCTAGATTTGTCCTTATTCTAATTTTTCAACATCATACAAAGAAATACTTTGATGTTCTGTATCCCTTTTTGTTTTTAAATTTAATAAAGCAGTAGATATAGTCACTGAGGAGGGGAGAACTGCTGGGAGAAGCGAAGATGCTAGACTGAAAATCTTCACTCAGAATGCCTCAGCCACAGCAGAGATGTTCTCTCCATATTTTACGCAACAGCTCCAAACAGAAGTTTGTCTAGTGGAAGCAAGTTGTCATTGCCAGTCCTCATAACATACAATTACTTTGGTTCATGCAATCTGCCTCTGTGATGAGATGTTTCATAGCAAAGATATCATAACCACTAAAATAACTATTTAGTTATTATGGCTAGATGATTCTAAATTAATTTTAATCAAAAGCTTCATTATCAGCTGGTTTGATAACTGTTGGCAAAAATATTCTTCTTGACAATGGACCAATGGATACACAGAAAAAACACAAGGGAGACTTGTTTCAGGTCCAACATCAATTAAAGAAGAGTATTCTTCATGGACTGTCATTATGTCACTGCAGAGAATGGTGAGATTTAGTGGCAGAGATGAGAGATTCCTGCATATAAGAGCATGTTCAGGCAAGCGTTCCCTGGGGATGAATACAGGCTAATCCTGCAGAAATGTGCAGTTACAGTTTCTCGTGCTGGAATTGTGAGCATTGGTCTGCAGCTTTTGCATAGTGGGTCCTAATAAAAAAAATGGTGGGCTGATGTTGGTTGGCACCCAGGAATTTAAACTTTTGGCAGCAAAAAAGAAGAACTTCATGCCTCATACCATGCAAACATTTGTTCTATTTCAAAGTAGGGAATGTTGAACCTTTATGGCAGCCTGCTGTCTCTGATTTCACTTGGAATAATGCAGACATAGATTATTTTTAAGTCAACATTCTTTTGGAAATTAAAAGCATCTGGCAATTACTGCAATTGAGTATTAACATGAACAGAAAAAGGATCAAACAAAGAAGTCTTACAGCAGCTATTATTTACTCCTGTTGCCAGTTTAGTGGCATTAATGCACCGCATACATGCATTTCAGAGAGATCAGTAGTAGATGACGTGACTTTTTCAGAAGATGTAAACAGCAGAATAAATATTTTTAAAGCATTGGTCTTAGAAAATGGCAGTTACAATCTCATGGGCATAAAGCTAATGAAGTGAGGATATGGAAAATAACCCGGACCTCAGTACATCTTTGTTTTTAACACAGTGTTCAGTTAAGAACATTTTGTACCAGGGAGTCCAAGTGTAAGGATTGCCTAGACAGTTAATCTAAATCAGGTCCACACTGCAGCCTAGAGCTAAAGAGCTGGTATAATTGTCTGTTGTCTTCCTCTGGGCACCAAGATCTACAGCCAAAATATACAGATGCCAACATGTTAGCTTGTCTGTCCCACTGCAAAACCCTAAGGAAAGGATAATATTATTCTTGTCAGGATCAAGAAGTCAGCAGAACTAAGGAAATTGATTCATTAGGGCATTCACCTATTTTGTAGTTTTTCTGTGTATGATTATTGTCATGGTTTGAGCATGTTTTGAGGGTGTTCTTTTTCAAGGTTTTTTTCCAGCCAGGTGGAGGAGGGGAGTCCGGGAGGAAGGAGAGACAGGACACCTGACCCAGGCTAGGCAATGAGGTATTCCATACCATAGCACGTGATGCCCAGGATGCATACTGGGAAAGAGAAAGCTGGAGGGGTAGAGCTCTAGAGGAAAATGGAGGAGGGAGCATGCGGTGCTCAGCCGGGCAGGGTGGAGTGAGTTATGGATCAGTGGCTGGTGAGGTGTTGTATTCTTTTCACTTGCTGTTTGCTGTATCATTATTATTTGTAGTAGTAAATGGCAGTAGGGGTTTTGTGTTATGCCTTAGCAATTAAACCATTCTTATCTCAATCCGTGGGGGCTACATTCTTTGGATTCTCCTTCCTAACTTTCAGGGAGTTGGGGGACTTGGTTTAAGCCACGACAGATTATATATGCCACTTTTGGTACCATTGGTGCAAGGCCCAGATATCCATGCCAGTAGCCTGACTGCCATTGCTAGCAAGCTGCATAATTCATCAAGGAACTATGAAGGTTTCATGTAATTTATACTTTTATTCCATAAACTATGAAGCAACCATGTGTATAACACTATAAATAAAGCATCCCAGCTCACCAGCCTTTGCCCCATATTAAGATATCAGATACATGTCAGGAAAAGACCATGAACCAAAATAATATAAATGTACTTTTTAAAAGGCCTTGACTAGTTTAATGCCACCTGACTCCAAGTGCCTAAGCAGAAAACCTGGTTAAGAAGTCTGGTCACCTTTGGTACCTTATGCCTTCAGTGAAGAAACGCACATCAATCTGAACACATATTTTGATCCCAGGTACAGCTCCTCCTGTCAATATTCTTTTTCCTGTTTACTTGCAGTGGAAGTGCATGACACCTGACTTAGAAAACTCAATACTTTCCTAAAACTGGGTGGGAACAGATAATCTGTGTGGTGTTTTTTTTTAATTATTCCCACTCCTCAGCATATTATCCTTATTTCTCTCCCTGTGAATCATTAAATTCTTCCTCTATGTTTACCCTTTCTCCGTTCCCCCTTTTTATTGTGTATGGTATTTCTTCTTTCTTATTCTCCCTTTCACATTGCATCCTCAGTTGTTCAGTTCCTTCCTCTCTCTGTGTTTTGTGTATTTAAGTGAACACTGAATTAACAGTTTTCCCAAAGCTGGTCTTGAAGAAACCAAAGCCTGTACTGGAAGTTGGCAACTGATACCAGATTTAGCCAATACTATCAACTTGAAAGAAGACATTAAAAAAATATAGAAAAAGTATTAAAAAAATTGTCTTTGAGTTGACATTTTTGTTGAAGAATGAAAACAAAAGAGATTTAAAGCTAAAAAATATTTTCCCTTGAAAAGTGATTTTTAAATCATTACATGACAGTAAAAGAACACAAATCAAACCAGAAAATTCTCAAGACTTTAAATTTCCAGTTAAACAAAATACCTCAGTGAAATTCAAAATCATTATTTTAATGTTTGATTTTTGTGTTTTGTTTTGTTTTTTGAAGTTTATTACCTTTAAGCTGTGAAAAATTTTGTAGATCTATTTTGATCTACCACAGAAATTGAAGATCTATTATTCACCAAACACTGTATCCTGTTCCTCCTTTCTGTTCTATTTTTGAATCATCAGTTTTCTCTTTATCTGGCTAGCATCAATATTACGTTGTCTCTACATGGTCTAGTTCAGCCTCTCACACAATAGCACTCACTGGTCTATAAACACTAACAAATTAATGCTATATTCAATGGAATGAAGCAGTAGTGTTGAAAGAGATTGAGGGCTAGCAATAGAGAAATCATAGATGAATTTGCAATGTGATACAGCAGCAAAAGGAAGGGCAGCCCAATCTCAGCCTGCGGTCAGAGACATTACATTATGGAGAAAGAAAATAAAGCCAATAATTTTCCTCTGTACAGCTTGGCTGTAACCGCACCTGGAATATTATATTCAGTCCAGGGCAGCAGAGACATATTGGCAAATGGGCATTCAGAGAGCAGTGCTGTACAGCTGATTTAATGGGGAAAGTTTAAATGAGTTAAGTAAGACAGCTGTGCTCCTCTGGGTGGCACAGGACAGAGAGCAGCGTAGCTGGGAACGAAGCATGTGCTGCCATGGGGATATGGATGTGAAGCTATATTCTAAGGAAGGTCAGACAACTGTCAGTCTGCATCTACATCCCACATTTTTCTTCACCTATTCCCTCAGGATATGCCCTTCTGAAATGGAATTTTCTGACAGCTAAGCTGCAAAAGCAAATTCCTCCTTTGTCTGCAGGCAGGATATTTATCCTCAGAACAAGAATACTCCAGACCATCTGCCAGAGGTTTGTAATCTCTGCCCAGATGCATGGGCTGGACATCTGGGGACAGTTCAGTCACTCCTTTGTCCATCACAGCTGGGAGAGGCAAATGCCACAAATGGGTTGACAAAAAGGGCTATCTTATTTTCACCTCCCACTTTCACATGAGAATTTCGCACAAGATACTCGAATGAGATACAACAAACAAGATTAATAATGGAATTAAGTCAGCTGTATAAGACCCAGCCAAGATCAGGGTCCTGATACTCTTTGGCTGTGCAAATATGTACTGTGGAAAGCCTTGAAATATCAAGAATTTAAGCAAACATCCTGTGACAGCATGTGATATGTTTGTGTCAGATTATGCAGAATATTTGCTTTTCATGATGCTTTGAGAACATCTGCACTTCTCCTGCCCACACTATAAGATGTATTTCTGCAAATAACCTGTCCACCCAAAAGACACAAGACTTCACCAGAAAAACAACCAGTTATTGCTCTAGCCCCAGTGAGTTTTTCTCCTAGTTTCTGTGTCACACCTGAGGAAGAGCAACTTTTTTGCAGGTGGTTGTAAGAAGAAGTGAGTTGAGAGTAGGTATAGGAACTGAGGTTTCAAAGTTCAGGTTAGATATAAGGAAGAAGTTCTTTACTGTGAAGGTGCTGAGGCACTGGCACAGGTTGTCCAGAGAACCTGTGGCTGCCCCATCCCTGGCAATTTTCAAGGCCAGGTTGGACAGTCTTGGGCAACAGAGTCTATTGTGAGGCATCCCTGCCCATGGAAGGGGGGTTGGAACAAGGTGATCTTAAAGTTCTTTCCAACCCAAACCATACCATGATATGGAAATAGCTTGGTTTTTAAGAACTGACTACTTCTGGTGTGGGGAGCACACTTTGTTTCAGGACAACTGCCATGCAGACAGCAAGTGGAAAAAGGACATAATCGACCGTTTATTAGCGCTTGTCTTCTTTAAGGATGTTTCAGCTCTTCAGTGTTTTCAATATTGATATTTTTCTCTGTTAAGGCTCTTTTCTCTGTCTTTATTTTGTTGTGCATTGTGTCTCTGAAGACATATACTTGAGAAGCCAGTAGATACCTGGTGAAGCTAGAGAGGTGTGGTGCAGTGGCTGGCAGGCTCTGGAGGCCAAAGACTACAACCTTATCACCACATCTCCAGGGAGATCCCATCTGAAAGGTCTGAACATGGTCCTGTGATCTGCAAGACCACAGAAGAAACTAGCATCGAGGATCCAATCAGACCTATCTGAGTTGAAAATTGCCCACACTCAACTCAATGTCCCCAAAAGAGGTGTGTGGTGACAGAAAGAGATGCTGACTTAAGTACAATTGAAAGGAAATGAAGCCATTGTCATTTTATAGAGAGGAGATATACGTAGGACTTTTCATTAGAAGAAACAGGAAAAAGTAAAGTCTAATTTATACACCCAGGATTTATTTGAAGATAGGAATTAGTTGTGCAGTAAGAAGTAGAACTTGTTAACTGGCTCAACTATCATTTCGGAATCTACAGTGAACTGGCTAATTTATTATACAAATCAGACCCAAGCAGAATAAGTCATTCTGTTTAATCATGAGGATTTGGAGGGGTAGAAGTCTTGTATTTTTGAGCAAGACTGAATATTCCATAAAGTCAAATTTCCTCACTTAAATGAAGGTATTAAAATAGAGGAATGGAAGTGAAAGAGGTCACTCTGTTTCATCAGGATTACTTTCAAGTAGTTAATCACTAACTCATTGGGTTTTTCATGAGAAAAATGGCTCAAGTCTCTCCTGTAGCTAACTCAGCTGCTATATGGTGCGAGAAGTGGCTAGTTAAATGACTTACATAAACCAAAAAGGTCAGGACTTTTTGTCAAAGTTTTTCTCTGGGGGATAAGTATGTTTCTTTTTCCTCTGTTCGCAGGATGTATTATCTATATAAGCTCTCAGTGACATTAGCAATAAGTTGAATAAGTGCTTGATTCACCAATTGTTTCACAAGTGGAGATTATACTTATCTTCACAGGCAGAAGAAGTGTCTGGTAGGAGGAAAAGCTACAGTTCATTTCAAGTGTTAATTATGGTCAGTGGACAAATTTGTGAAGATTATGTTAAAACTATAGTCTTTTAGTCAGTAAGATGCCTAAATCTCTATACATCCTAACCCCTTTTTCATTTTATCTGGCCTGTGATTGCTTTCTTATCTGAGTTATGCTGTGGAAAGAATGCAAGGATAATGTGATTCCTTGAACTGCTCAGCTCATCCTGACCCCCATTGCTTCTCTAGAAATAGATGGGGTGAGAGAAATACCAGCCGCCTGAGCCCTCTTTTCTTCCTGTTCCAAGCAGTGTGAAAGGAAAAGTTATAGAACAGATGAAGCCACAAAGAACATTGCTTTGTCACTGGTAAGAAAGCCAGTGAAGCTGGTTTCAGACTTTTTTCTTTTTCTGCCAATGAAGTCAATTGTGTGAACATGTGCATGCTTTGTCTTTTAAGGGCCTAGTCCAAACTTCTATGAAGTTCAGGTAAACTGTCAATTTGTTCATAAGCTTGGGATTAATCTTTAAAAATTCAAGATCCAAACTCTCATCCAAAAGTTCCTGAATTTTAGAGATGCTTCTGTGAAGAGTTCCTTGGGGAAGTGTCATTATTTTTAATCAATTTTTGGGATTCACAAAGAAGCTGATGTTGATTACATGATTTATATATGCCCTCTGTAGACTTGGAGGGGCTTCATACATTATTTTACAGTGTTTATTGCTTATTATGGAAACTACATTATAATAGTAGTTTCAATTATAAGCCTATTAGGCAGGTAATTGACAACACAAGTACACTATGAAGTTACACTCCGCTTGCTTCCATACAAGTGCTGCATTGTGTTTTTAGGCAAGCAGTGATGATAATCAGTGCATAAATGATTTCCTAATTAACTGCTTCTGTCAGAGGCTCAAACTTGCAGTTTCACTCAACAAGTGAGTTGGCCAAGAGTTCATTTATCTTTTCTCTTTCCTCCTCAGCTGTCCAACAATGTGAAACTGTTCATCCCAACAGGAGTCTTGTCCAGACCATGTCAGCAAATGCATACTGCCAGTTGTACTGTCAGCAATTACATCTCTTTCAAGTTCCTAACCACAGAAGATCACTGAAAACAACAGGCTGTCTATTCTTGAAAGTAGATTCTGATTCTTACCCCTGAGAGATGCTTCTGTGGTTTTTAGTTCAGCCTAATGACTCTCACTGACTTTTCAGAACAGTTGGGAATGATACCTGAGATCTCAAAAGCCTTACAAGTTTTAACCCATATTCCTAAGAATATAGGAGAAGCCAATAGTGTTTATGGGATTATAGTGGGGAGAGATCAAATCCTGTGTGAAAGGATACACAACCAAAACCAAAACCAAGCATAAGGAACAGAACCCGTGTGTTCTGGAATTCAGTCCTTTTTGAAATAAGAAAGCTGATAGTCCAAAAAAAAAAAAAAGGGATTTTACAGGTAATTAGCAAAGGTCTGAAGTATGCCCATAAAAAAAGCAGTTAAAGGTTGACCAGTAAGGAAGGGGTCACACATTCCTCTCTTGCTGACTGAGGTGCTGAGATGTCTGATCATGGATTCCTCCTTGTATCAATCAGAAGGATATACAAGCTTTCCAAATGCTTTCCTCTCTATGAAAGACTGAACACAAAAGAAAAGCAACACTTTCAACCAGGCACCTGCTTACAGCCTATTAAGAAACTATTCATCTTACCTCTGAAATTTCCATCATACTCCAGCTGTAGTAGAGCTATAGTGGAGACAACAAATAATTTTCTTATCTTCCTTAAGTATTCTTAAACCTTTATGCTTTTCCAGACATCTACACAAGATAGAAGCTGAACTTGTGTTTCTCACAGAAATTCTTAGAGATACTTTCCATCAAATTTAATCTTAGTTTACACATGACCAGATCAGAGTGACCTTGTTTGGAGTTGAATTTCTGATCACCAACAGTGAGATAGCACAGATACATTTAGCATTTGAATGTATGAACTGTCTGCTGTGGAGCTGGAAATACTATCAGACCAGTTCAGATAATTAGCAAATCATAATTCTTGTCTGGCTGCACCTGGTCTTGTTGCTTTCATCATTGTAGATCACTGCAAATCTCCAACATGTAGCATGTTCTTTGTCATTTCACTCTATCTTACTCATTTAGGTGTGGCCTTCAGCTTTTCTGGAAAGGGGTGATGCATGAAAAGTCTCCTTTCACACTATCAATTTCTCTTTAATCTCTGAATGTAAGATGACTTGTAATTAGCAGTTTGGTGTATTCTGTTCAGAGAGGTTCTAGTAGGACAAATAAGAAAATGAGATTTGTTTCAGCTTTGTCTTCAAAATGCTGCTTCTCTTGTAGCAGCTAAGAGAAGGAAAAGGAAACAAATACTGCTTTGATATTGTCAGTGTCCAGACTATATATGATAGCTGGTATTTGCTTAATGAAAGCACAGTAAAGAAGTCAGGACCTCTGTGGTCTTCCTTCACCTACGAAATAAAAAATGACATCACTAATGCAAACATCTTTCATGAATTTGTGCAAGTGCACTGCCTATTTTTCTATCTTCCAACACCTATTTTTGGCCTGGTGAGGAGTTAGGCCATCTCTTCTGTAAGAGCCTCCCAAAGGGTTAAAGGGTAGAAGGAGAGAATACAAAAGTTAACAGCTAGTTAAGAAATCAGCTTTTAGAAGCCAAGAAAGCAAGTTTAACTCACAGGAGGGATTTCTGATGGACAGACAGTTTTCTGTGTTAGCCATATTTTAAAGTTGCCTGTTTTCTCTATTCAAAGCTTATAGGTGCAGTCATCATTACTAATAAGGGAAAATAATGTGGCACTATAAAAATGCAAGTTTACCTGCAATCACGGTTATCCTGATGATCCTAACTCCACTAATCTTGTTATGGCATTTGTTTGGCAATCAGAAATCAGGTCAATACTGGATTTCCTACAGTTTACTAGACTGTCAAGAACCTCAATTAAACTCTTGCATGGAAAAAAGAAATCCAGTTATGAAGTTCTCCTCTGAAGGTCTTCAGTCTTTTAGGAGGTATGTATGAAACAGTCTGTCTATAGGTGATTCTGACTGAAAAAGTCCTTGCATGAACAATTAATTTTCTCAGATATTTTGAACATGCCAAGCACACTAGAGATCATGCTGTAAATAGTTTTATTATTCGATCTTATTCTTACTATGTGCAGGTGACAGAATGACAACATATACTTTCTTTCTCTGAGTTGTTTAAGCATAAATTCCAAGCTCCGAGCTTCAGGTTTATAATTAATTTTCATATTTAATTGTTAGATGTTGAAATAATGGCTTTTTACTTCAGTTCACAAAATTAGGCCTATGGTCCATTTCAGATATTTCTGTCTGGGAGAAAAAAAAATGGCACCAATGAATGAGGGTAGCAGATACACAGTACTAGACTGATAAATGTATATTGCAAAATGGGAGGTTCAGGCAGAAATGCTTAGGAAATTAAACCTGGTCATTTCATGCCATCTACTTAGAATGGCAATGCTACTGTTTATATGAGAACTGAAATTAAGGTTTCAATTGCTCCTAAATTAGGAAGCGCACATGCACATCCACGCGCACACGCACAGAAATTAATAAATCCCAGAAATAGAAAGGACAACAACAATGGGATGCAGAGGGGTTTTGATTATTTCAGCATGTGGCCTAAAATGCAACACATTCAGCAAGATGCAGATTTGCATAATGTAATGAGACTGGAATCAAAGTGTCAGGAAGACAGACTGAGTGCTAATTAAGTAGACACTGCATCAAAAACACCAGGATGGCAGGACAGTACAATGCAGGAAAACATTCCAGGGACAAAAGGATAGTGATGTTAAGGGCATTAGAGAAAAAACAACAAAACAAAAACTTTTGGCTAGAATGCTCTGAAACCATCGCTGCAAACTTTAGCAGGCCATTCAAAAAGATTAATGTCAGCTTGAAGTCATTTGGAGCTACAGGTTCCTGGCAATTGCTAGACTGGCAATGAACCTGATGAGTCCTTCTCTGAATGGAGACAGCCCAAATCTATAGTTTAGTGCCACAGCACTAGGGCAAACAGCAAGAAATAAACCCTCCATTCTCTCTGGAAATGTCTGCTGGTTTTAACTGGCCTTATTTTTAATCTGTGTATGCAGGCTACTGACGATACTCTGTAAAGGACTTCATGCCATCTTTATTTGGTATTCTGGCAGTGTGCCATGGCTGGGAAGTAGGAGTTTAGGATCCTCCTTTAAGCTGAGGACTGAGATTTGAGACTAGGATTATTGTCACCATTAATCACCCAGAAAGTCCTAACAGTTTTGTTTTTTGGTCTTTGGGTATTTTTTTCCTGCCTTCAGGATTCTATAACCAGAGCTAAATTGATAAACAAGCTTTTTTAGTTAAAAAAATGGATATTTAACAGCTGGCATAAGATTTAGAAATGTATGTGTGTCTATTTTACATAAAGGTCTGCAATCCCCTATCAATAATTTAAGCACTTGTGATTCTTTAGACATCTTCAGCAGTTATATTAAGATGGACCTTTCTTTAAAATGATCGAGTGGGTAGTTTCAGGTGTTTGGATAGTTTTACAAGGGGAGAGTAAATTCTGGAGGACTATTATGCCACCATTGCACCACACTCTTGGAAAGGAAGAGGAGCAGAACAGTAGGTTTCTCAAGTCTGAAGCCAGTTTTAGAAGTTTCTCTTGAACACAAGCAGCAGTAGTTTATGCTTTTAGCTCTGACACACCTCTCCACATCCTGCCACCTAAAACAGAACCATCACAATGGTGTAGTCTTCTTTTCTGAAGGGGAAATCTAGTCCTCCCTTCAACAGCCTGTTCAGAGTGAACAAAGCTCACTTAGAAGTGAGCTCAAGTGTCCTCAAGATGAGACCACTTTCTGGGAAGAGGTCCAGGAAAACTTTAAGACACTTACTTTTTGCTTTCATTAGATAAGTGGTCCTTCAAAGAGTGTATTAGGTGAGCAGGAGAGGCTTTTGAATCCTGCTAGAATTTTTGAGTTCATTGGATGTGTTATACTGTTGTTTTAGCTACTGCCACCTGAGTGCAGAACTGTTCAGCAGCGAAAAAAAGTTATTTAGGCATGAAATACAAAAATCTGAAAGTGGGAAATCATAGGTAATAGATGTGATGAAAACATTTTGACCATCTTCTCAGATAAAAGGGAAAAATTAGTTTCAAATAATTTATGCAGTAGGTGATAGCCATATTATTTAAACAGGTTAGCCAGAATCTCTTGCTAGCTATTGTAAATGACCACACTTCATGTACCTAACTCCATGTGAGGATATTCCTTTTTCATAATTTTCTGTGGAATACCTGGCTTCATTTTGACCAGGTTTTATATACTGAGTTTACACACCCTCTGACGACAATTTAGAGGAGGACTAGAATAGGTGTTTCTCAATAAGAGAATAAATTAAACCCAGTCTGAATCTTTTAACTAAATCAAAGGGAAAGTAGAAAGGATTACCTGTTTGATTATTAAAAGACTCCCAAAACACAACAATGAAAATGCCCAGGTGCTTACATTTCAGGAGTTTCTGAGACGTGAAAGCTGAAAGTCTTTTCTGTCTATCAGCTGTGGGTTGGTGAGGCAACCAGCACCATGAGGAACACAAAACATATTAAGCCACTAACTCCCTCCTGGAATACGTTTTGTATACAAATAACAACACTGGAGTGAAAAAGCCATGAAAGGAAATCATGTCAAGATGGGAAGAGGTAAAGTAAGAGGACCTCTTTTTCTCTCTTCTACTTTCTGTTCGAGCTCATTAATATCAATATACCTTGATGCATTTAGCCATCCCACCATAATTAAAGATGCTTACTTTGTGATCCACTGCATCCCTCATCACTGCCCCCAGGAAAACAGGGAAAGTCAGAAGTTTCTGTATACCTCATAAAAATCAAAGCTGAGAAATCTACAAGCTCCATTTACATTTGACATCAGTGATGGGTTGGATCCAATATTTCTTCTTCCTCTTCCAAGTTCACTCTGTATCTGCTATCAGAAGATACATATCTTTCCCTATTCATATTCCTCCTCACTACTGCCACATCCCAGGGTATGTGCTCCTTCTGGAGGTTGCCAGTAGCTTTTTTGGGAGGTGAAAGCTGGTTTATAGGGAGCTTCTATTCATAAGCAGTATCCACCTCCTATAAGACAGGTTCACCTAGTTATTTGGAATGAACTGTGTCCCTGAACTATATCAGCAGGCATGGGGGAAAAATAAATGTCTTCTGAGTACATGGATGAATGCATATAGTGCTCTTAAATTATTTTGACAATTTCCTCTGGTTTTGGCTTTCCACTTCAACTTACCAGGCTCTTCACAACCCAGCAGACACCCTCTAGGTAGTAAAGTAATACCCATGGCTATACATTATCTGCAGTATTTATCACGTATATTTGAATTCATCCCTGCAAATCTTAGGACTAATGCAATACTCAATCATGCAGGCAACACATACAGAATACAGGAAACAGCATGGGGCTGCCTCCTTAGGAAAACTCTCAATATATCAGTGCATAGTTATTAACTTCATTTGTTAAGGAATGTGTCATGATCACAGCCACACTGTAGGCTTACAGTACTCATTGATCTCCCAAACAAACTCAACAAATAATTGATTTTAACAATCAGATGCCAAAAAATGCACCCACACCTTATATATTTGGATTTGATTCCAAATTATTCTTATTTTAACGTTATGCAGTGAGAGAGAAAGAATATGAGAAATGACAGTCAAATGAAAGCTGTAAGCAACTCTAGAGAAAAAGGGTTTTGTAGGGGTGTATCATTAACCCATTTATTATCCCTCCTTTGAATTACATTCCTGGTAATTTTCAACAGAGGTCATAATCTAAGCATTTTTTGAAAATGTATTTATTTATTTGAAAATGTCTGACAAAATTGTTTTGATTTTTCAGGTTTTATTCTTTTTTCTTTTATTATCTGAAAGATTCTGGTCATTATCACTCATTGACACCAGTTCAACCAGTGTAAAACTGCACTTTAAAAAGAAATATTATATGGAAAAAAATTAAATATTTCCACCTTAATGCAACATATTCTCAGTCAAAGAAATTACACAGTGTCAGTTAGTTTGATCTTATATTTGTACAAAATATATTAGCAATCTTCCTCTCCCCCTGTCCAAGTAAATTCTACATTCATATGGAAACAAATTGTTAGATTATACAGTATATTAGGTTAACACCCTAAAAAAGTACAAATCCCAGCAGGGAACTAGCTCTTTCTGCTAGAAGATCATTCTGGTTTGCTCCCAGGCATTTCTCACCCAGCAAGAAATTCAAGCAAAATGTCAGTAACGTTTGATATTTTGAGATGTAGCTGACAAGAGATTTCTACCCTAGCAGGGTGTGGTGGGTTTTAAAATCTTTTCTGTACTGAAATACATTGGTTATTGTTTGGTTGGTTGGTTGCATAAAAAATGGCCAAATGCCATCAGTCAAAATTTTAATATGACAAGAATAGTTATGTTCTTAATCCATTAAACTTGTGACATATACTCTCCAAACGCTTCACGGAATAAGATACAGTATTGTGATGGTAAAACTTGTATCTGCTGAAGGAAAGAGTGCCACTAAAATAAAAGGACACTTTGTAAAGAAACGATGTTTTTATGAGGTAAGGTATAGCAGGTAAGCGTGATGATGTTAATTTATATCTTTCACCATACAGTCCTCACTGCTACAGCAGGAACTAATCTTCTGTGGAGAAGAACAAATGTTAGAGACAGACAGCACCAGATACCACATCAGTGATGAATATACCTCTTTTGGAAGTGGCCTGATCAGCCTAGTGCCTCTGCATCAGGAAGTGCCTCCCAGAGGACTTACCCTGACACAGTTCAACAATTTCCACAGAGGTGAAATTTCTTCCTAATTGCCTGCAAGATCAGGCCAGCAGTGAGATAGGAAAAGTGGGAAAGCAAAGAGCAGAAAATTCCTACTTTTGAGCTCTTGGGAAATGGACACATGGAGCTTTGAGAAGTCCTAGGACACCCTAAGGCAAGTCAGGCAAGTTGTACAGAACAGGCATAGGTTTCCTGCAAGGTGAAGGGGACTGCAGAGTCCCTTCCTCCAGCACTGTGGCTGCACCCAACCTTGCTGGATTTGTTTGAAGGGCAAACAGTCTATTCACTCTGCCCTTCACTGTGATTTTGTCCTGAGGAGCCCATATTCTTTGTGTGTTTTCACACCCACACATTCAGGTTTGGTAACGCTAGACCACCTTGTACCAGTGCTTTCTAAATGAAGCATTCACACTCTTTCTGTCAAAAATGGCATGTTTAATTTCAGAAAATGTCTCTTTTTGAGAAAAGAGACTTTTCCTTCATAGCAGTACTTTTACAATCTGGCAATGAACCAACTTCTCTCATTATTCATCCTGCTCCAGCCTTTTGCAAACACACCGGAATCACACAGAATAGGATCTAGGACATGTTCTTTCTACCCACGTAGATATGGTTTCTAGGCATTTTCAATCTCTTTGATTGCTTCTTCGGACTAGTGAGAACTTTTCTACTTCTATATCCTTCAAACTTGAGCAAAGTGAGAGGGAAGTTACTTTCACTGTGTGGTTAACAAGAGAAAAATGAAAATAATGAGAGCTTGGTTGTACTATGGAACAACAGGATTCTGTCCGTCACTTCCTTCTTTTTATTAATTCCATTGGCAATTTAAAATCGATGAAGTACAGAACTTGGGCAGTTTGGAGCAAGATAAGAATGACAAGATTAAAAATAGAGCCTTAAATGCTGTTCACTAGTTTGGGAGCATGCTTCATTGTAACCTGCAGAGGAATTCAAATAGAAAAGCACAGCTGCTTTGGATTCCTGTCCAGAGAAACCACACAAGCATAGCTTGCATAAAAATAAACGCTTTGTATATTAAGGAAATGACCTGTTATTTGCCATAGAAACATCCTAATCTTATTCATCCTTTTTTAAATCCATCTATAATAGAGCCTCAGAGTTGTATATTCACATTCTTACTGGAGTAATTTTTATGCCTTTGACCAATGAATGACTGTAATTACTAGTCAGGACACAGACAGAAAAACATCAGCTACTTACTGCTTCTGGTCATCTATTATCTAGTCCCAGAGGGCCAATAACACATCAGTTTCTCAACCCAGAAGCCCAGAGCAACCCCTCACTCCTCCTTTTTCAATGTTCTAAAATTAGAGATTGCTAATATATTAAAAAAAAAAAAAAACCTCTGCCACTACTGTGCATCATGGGAGATCTCAAAGGCACAACCAATGCTTTTGGCCTTCAGGACAAACACATTCGTTAGGCATGAATATCCAGATGTTGATGCAAAATACAGTAAGTAAGATCTCCAAAGGCCACTGCTAATCTGCCTGAGGAATTAATTTATCCCTAACTTTAGCTCTGGAGCTTGTTTTCATCACATCACTGTAAGGAAGTCACATCAGTCTGGCCAGGAAAAAACTTCTTTCCATGAGAGGCTGTGAGAACATCTTTCCTCCTGAGTTCATCTCTGAGACAGGGCAGTCCAACCAATGCAGAAATTGAATACTGAGCAAGCATTCTGGCATGAGCAGGTGCATAGTCCTGTATTATCTGCAAAAGCGTGTAAAAAGTATTAAAAGTATATAACAGAATATGCAGTTTTCACGTACAAATGACCACAAGAGGATCCAAGACTGAAGAACAAGAAACTGTCAACAAGAACGATTTATACCACCCTGCAAGGGTCTCCAGATGCTGATGAATCTACACAACACCCCACCAGCACCACTGCCAGAAGGAAACCACAGATCTCAGCACCCTGAAAAGCATGTAAAGGGGAAACAACACCAGAAAAAGAGTAGAAACCAGGAAGTGTGTGTATAACAATTCTAACTATATTATTATTTCTTCTTTTGGTAATTTATCATTACTGGACTGGTAATGATAAAACTGTTAAGATTCTACTATATTAACAATAAACTCTTTGCATTATATATATATATATATGAAGTGTGTTTTCTCCTTCCTTACAAAGCAAGATTTTTGAGTATAACACTTCTTATAATGTAAATCCCTTGTACTTTGAAGTCATCTTTGGAAGTAAAAAAGGTCTCAAAATTATGAAGCATTTCCAATTCCCATCCAGAGGGACCTTGACACGCTTGTGAGGTGGGCTGATACCAACCTCAAGAAATTTAACCTTGCCAAGTGCAAGGTCCTACACCTGGGTCGGAGCAATCCCAGGCACAGCTACAGGTTGGGCAAAAAGGAAATTCATGGTAGTCCTGCGGAGAAGGACTTGGGGTGTTAGTCAATGAGAAAATGAACATGAGCCGGCTGCAGTGTGCACTCACAGCCCAGAAAGCCAACCGTATCCTGGGCTGCATCAAAAGGAGTGTGACCAGCAGGTCGAAGGAGGTGATCCTGCCCCTCTACTCTGCTCTCATGAGACCTCGCTTGGAGTATTGTGTGCAGTTTTGGTGTCCTCAGCATAAAAATGACACGGAACTGTTGGAACAAGTCCAGAGGAGGCCACGAGGATGATCAGGGGACTGGAGCATCTCCCATATGAAGACAGGCTGAGAAAGTTGGGGCTGTTCAGCCTGGAGAAGAGAAGGCTGAGTGGAGACCTCATGGCAGCCTTCCAGTATCTGAAGTGGGGCTATGGGGATGCTAGGGATAGACTCTTCATTAGGAGCTGTAGTGACAAGACAAGAGGTAACAGGTTCAAATTTAAACAGAGGATGTTTAGATTGGATATAAGGAAGAAGTTCTTTCCTGTGAGGGTGGTGAGGCACTGGAATGCGTTGCCCAGGAAGGCTGTGAATGCTCCATCCCTGGCAGTGCTCAAGGCCAGGTTGGACAGAGCCTTGGGTGACATCGTTTAGTGTGAGGTATCCCTTCCTATGGCAGGGGTGTTGGAACTAGATGATGTTAAGGTCCTTTCCAATCCTAACTATTCTATGATTACAAGTTTGTGCATTTTCAGCCCAAGTTCAAGTATCATCTAAAAATTTTTTGAAAAAGTAACAGTAAGAAAGTATTTCCTTAGTAACAATCTAATTGTTCCTCTACTAACTCAGATATCTACTATATTCCACTAAAACCTTATTAGATGTGCACAAATATCTAGTGTCAATCTAGTTGTGTATAAAATTTATCATAATACATGATGCTTAAGAGTACATGTTGTATTTTAAAGGAGGCTGTATGAATCATAACATTTTCAAAGTGAAATTAAGCATTTAATAAGATGCTCATCAGTATTACCATTTTTCATCAAAACCTGAATATTGAGGGAAAAACATGTTTCTTCAACAATTGAGATAATTATTTCACAATGACACATTCTTGACGTGTATTGTTCTATGCCAAGTGTACGTTTTGATGCAAATATTATCAGGTGATGTGATGTTCTTTGGGTTTGTAACTTAGGAAACCAACAAAGAACAGACTTAAAACCTGTGCTTCTACAGATCACATACTCAGCTAATAACATTTATGGAAAATGAACAATTCAATGTGTTTTGACGAAAGAAAATTGCTTGAAACTTCAGAAACACTTGACAAGGTTAAAAAAATGGGCAGTTATAATGTCAGTGCAAACAAACATTAATGAATATGAAATCCAGTAGTGACATGTTAGAAACTTTGCCTTCTCAACACTGAAGCCCAGAGGACTGTAGCTGTTCCTTGCTATGAATGCCACACTCTTCAACACAAGCCTCAGCATCTCTATTTAAATCTCTTGTCTCAGCCAAAAAGGCAAATGTCACAACTGCAGAGTGCAAGGAATTATTTCTACACATTGTTGAGTTTTAATTTAATTTCAAAGAAAAGCAAAACAAAATAATGATTTACCACCACATGGGCACGGACTGGATGTGTTCTAAAAATTCTGGGATCCAGATGTGTGCTGGATTAATTTATGTAGATGAAAGCACGAAGATGAGCAAGATGGCCTGCAGACCGTGGTATATGACACAGGCTCCCCAGAGATAAGAGATACCCAAGATTTTCTTGTGTCTACCTTTTTCCTCCTTCCCAGGCATATTCTAAGCTTGCCAGTCTTATTTTTCACACATCTGCCCACACTGGGAACTGCTGTTGGAGACTTTTAGGAGGGGAGAACATTGGTGGATGCAGCTGGGAAAGGTAACCAGCATGGGGTGGCATCACAGGCTGGAGCAAAACTGAACTGCCAACACTTAATATTATCAGGGCTGATCTATGCTCAGACCAATGACTAGCAGTGACTGGGTGACATACAGTCATCCCACTCTAAGTGACTGTAAGTCAGTAGTGTTGGATGTAGTACACCCTCCAGCTGAATAACTAATTCTGATATCTCCATTTTGGTCCTAATGTAGCCAAAAGGACAAAGCAGAGAAGAAGTGAAGCACCTGAAGAACACTTTCTCTTGGGAAGAAAGAAGTGACTACTCCTTTCTTCCACATAATATCTCCTTCTTTGTCAGCATGGAGAGTTACAGAGTGTGTCAGGAGAAACAAGTTAGACAGCACCTTGAATCTAAATTTGACTGTTCTCTAGACTAAATAAAGCTGTAGACTCAGCCAACCAGAGAAATTAGTTGAGGGAAATGTTGGCATCTCCAGACTGGAAAAGAAAACTGACATTCTCTTGCATGCACATTGTGTTTCAGTGGAGCAGGAGCAGCTCACTTTTAATAGTCAAAGCTGTGAGGAAGTAGATATCCAGCTAGTCAGTAACTAATGACAAATGTGTTTGCTTCACACTGGGATCTCATTTCAGCTGGGGTTTGCATTCAAAATTTCAAATACTATTTCCATTCTCACTGAATCCCAGAGCCACCAGAAATATATATTTCTTCAGCTGATTATGTAAAACCTAAGCAATCTACAACGAAAAGCAAACCCTTAAGCAATGCTAGTTTTAAAGTACTATTGCAGAAACAGGTACATCTCCTATACATGTTGATTGGTTCTATTTTAGCCACCTAAACTTTGTTTTTCAGTCTATTATTCTCACACAAGTGCTGGAGCATCTGGGGAACACTAACACAATTAATTAACAAAGCTCCAAGCAAACACAGGTCCCAAAAACGAAGGGGAGAGATAGGAACAAAGACACAAGACACCTTGGAGAGAGCTGAAAATTATTAGTATCTTCCAAACAGGTGAAATGAGATTGTATTCAAAATCTCCCTGAACAGAAGATACACTGCAGGGGAAGATATACTTCCAAGACTATTTATGATCAGCCCCTTCCACAAAGATCATATCAGCACATATAACCATGAAAGTCCACCATTTATAAAGGCATTCTCCTTCATTCAACACAGCAGGAACACTGATCAGTAGCGATACTTTGGGCAATTTACAGCAATGAGGGAAAAAAAATGTTTATCATCTGACAAGAACACGCATAAAAACCAAGGCAACCCTTTAATATGCCTTTAAAGATAAAAAGCACGTTTGAGAATTTTGGGGAGGAAATAGAGTGGTAGTCTCTGAGAGGCTATTAGGAGAAAGAGTGAATTGTTGAAAGCTAACATGTATGAACAGAGGGAGTGAGATTCAGCTTTCCTTTAGAGAGAAACTTTCTAAGAGAAAGGAAGATAAAGGATTGAGGTGGACACCCTGGGAAGGTGACAAGGGTGAAAGTCTTTTAGGGCAGACAACAACTCTTTACTAGAATTAATGCTAGCACAGACTGATTAATTAAATATCCACTTGAAATTCTTTCCAACCATGTGAACTTATGAAATATGACGTATTTGTGGGAATTGAGCATTTTGCTTTGGTATGTGCCTGATTAGTAGTGGATATAAGATGAATTAAAGGCTGATCTTGTGAAGAAGGGAAGAGGAATTCATAATTCTTGGTTTCCTGGAAACATATCGTTCACCTTTCAAACTTGGATAATTTAGGCAGACATAAGATGCATGATACAATGCTCTGTAACAGGTAAATGACAGAGGAGCTATAAAAACCATCAATTTTTAAGTCATGCATTCAGCTCTTCCATGAGGAACAGACTGCAGATCAATCTTTAAGTAGTTACTGATGTGAGCAGCATTTGCTTACCCTCACAGCAATGCAACATGAGTATCTCAATAGAGGATGTTAATATTTTTCTCCGTATCTTCCTCCTTTACAAGATCTGTCAGTAACACACATTTTTCTGTCACACTAATGAATGCCTCAAAAGAAAAAAAAAAAGATGCATCTCTAGCAATGGGATATAACAGAACATGGCTGATGTAGCTGCTCCAAAGGAGGTTTTAGCTTTGGAGATCACAGGAAAATTAACCCTCCTCTGTGTGCATACTACACGTTCTTACCTCTGTGTTTAAATGATAATGTTAACTGAGACAATCAAAATTTATGACTCTTAACCCAAAAGAATTTTTTGTCATTTCCTAATGCCTTTCAAACAATCACACATCAGAAACAGGACCTGGCACACTCAGTATTTTCTCTATTTTATTGGCCTTGCTCCAGAGGGTTAAATGGATCATTACTGCAGAAGGGGCCACTGAAGACCTCATGAACATATTAAAATGGTATGTGATGTGCAAGTGCTAGAGCTAGAAGTAACAAGCAGCATAAAACTGTCTGACATTGCTCAGAGATACAGACTTTATCCCAGAGTAGTACAGGGACACTTGCATGATGCTGTCTCTGAAATACTTTTTTCTGTTTCTTAACCTGACTCTATGCTCTCCTGTGCCACTCTTACCCCTAGATCATCTCTCATTGCCTGGAGCATACATGGCTTAATTCAGGTAAGATAAATTTGTCTCAAGAGAAAAAGAGCTAATGTGAAGCCTTTTAATGTCTATTCACTTCAATGAACCCTGTATCCTAATAACAGTAACAGAAATCCAGCTGAGATCTGAAAAAGAAATGGAGTGATTCAAACAGAAAAGAATGCAATTTTATGAGTCATTTGGAATATATATGTGAATATTACTCTAAGCCTTTAGGAGAAAGATTTGTGAAATATGTGTGAAGGAAGACTATATCTCAAAACATCTCCAGGAGATTGGCAGAGGAAGGAATTCATTAGATGGGATTTCATTGTGGGAAAATAGCGAAAAACCTGAAAACAGTTAAGCAACAAGTCTGGTGACATATCTATAACTTCTTGCCACTCAGCCATAGGCTAAGTACAGAGCATCTTAACTTACTGGAGAGATTTCTCAAAGTACGAATTACTATTACAAGATTTGGGACAGCAAAATTGAACAGCACAAAAGACACTTATTGTGCAAGTTTGACAGTGCAGTCTTGCCTCAAATTCAATGCAATCTTCATGGGCTTTTGAAGAATATCATAGCATTTTTAAATGCACTGTATGTACCCAGTACAATGGAGAAAAAAAAAAAGACCTGTGATAGTTTCTTTAAACACTTTTGTATTACTAAAGCCTGTGAACTACCATAGCCACCCTAGACTGCAGAACAAATCTGAGGGAAGCCATTGATCAAGAGGATTAAAAAATATGTTGATGCCTGTAGTTACCAATTTATCATATCTACCTCCAGTGAGATGAATGATGAACCTATTCCAAATCATCAATTCCCATGAAATGTATCCCTCCAAGTAAGAACATGCTAAAGGATTTATAAAAAGCACGGTGGGCCTGGATACACTATCTTGTTTGACATTACTTATACAAGAAACCTTAAATACAAAAATTGATTGACTTGTATATTTCATCAAAGCTTGATTTAATTTATCAAGGGGAGAATGCCAATTTGCATTTATCAACAGATAAAGTCAGGTTACAGTTTTACTGCTGGCTCAGACCCTGTTTTCATATTGCCTTTATTGTACTCCTTACCATGTTTGGTTAGTTTTGAAGGCACAGGTATGAAACTTTCCCTTTTTAAATATTTTCCCAAATGTTTAGGTGAACAAGACAGTAATGTCACTTACTCTGAGACTGTGCAGGACTTCCACAATCAGTAAAGTTTCAGGTTGGGGAATTTTTTAGTTTAAATCGGTTTGCCGATGACACCAGGCTGTGTGGTTCTGTTGATACACTGGAGGGAAGGAATACCATCCAGAGGGACCTTGACATGCTTGTGAGGTGGGCTGATGCCAACCTCGTGAAGTTTAACCATGACAAGTGCAAGGTCCTACACCTGGGTTGGAGCAATCCCAGGCACAGCTACAGGTTGGGCACAGAAGAGATTCAGAGCAGCCCTGTGGAGAAAGACCTGGGGGCGTTGGTCAATGAGAAAATGAACATGAGCTGGCTTCAGTGTGCGCTTGCAGCCCAGAAAGCCAACTGCATCAAAAGGAGCATGACCAGATGTCGTGGTTTAAACCAAATCCTCACAGTACTCTCACTCACTCCCCCCCTTGCTCCCCCAACTCCCGGAGAGTTAGGAAGGAGAATCCAAAGAATGTATCCCCCACGGATTGAGATAAGAATGGTTTAATTGCTAAGGCACAACACAAATCACCACTGCCATTACTATTACAAATAATAACGATAAAGCCAATAACAATCGAAAAGAATACAACACCTCACCAGCCACCGACCCATAACTCACTCCACCCTGCCCGGCCGAACACCGGTGCTCCCTCCTCCATTTCTCTCCAGAGCTCCACCCTTCCAGCTCTCTCTCCCAGTTGCATCCTGGGCATGACGTGCTATGGTATGGAATACCTCATTGGCTAGCCTGGGTCAGGTGTCCTGTCTCTCCTTCCTCCCGGCCTCCCCTCCTCCCTGGCAGAGCACGTGCTCAGAAAAGGCCTTGAACAAAAACACCCTCAAAACATGCTCGCTACCAAGCAACTGTTCCCAGCCCAGAAGTCAAAACACAGCACTGCACCAGCTACAAGAAGGAAAAAAATGACTGCTACTGCTCAACCCATGACACCAGCAGGTCGAAGAAGGTGATCCTGCCCCTCTACTCTGCTCTTGTGAGACCTCACTTAGAGTATTGTGTGCAGTTCTGGTGTCCTCAACGTAAAAAGGACATGGAACTGTTGGAACAAGTCCAGAGGAGGCCACGAGGATGATCAGGGGACTGGAACACCTCCCGTATGAAGACAGGCTGAGAAAGTTGGGGCTGTTTAGCCTGGAGAAGAGAAGGCTGCGTGGAGACCTCATAGCAGCCTTCCAGTACCTGAAGGGGGCCTATAGGGATGCTGGTGAGGGACTCCTCATTAAGAACTGTAGTGATAGGACAAGGGGTAACGGGTTAAGACTTAAACAGTGTAAGTTTAGATTGGATATGAGGAAGAAGTTCTTTTCTGTTAGGGTTAGGGTGGTGAGGCACTGGAATGGGTTGCCCAAGGCAGTTGTGAATGCCTACTCGTGGTGGTGTTCAAGGGCAGGTTGGACAGAGCCTTGGGTGATATGGTTTAGTGTGAGGTGTCCATGGCAGGGAGTTTGGAACTGGATGATCTTAAGATCCTTTCCAACCCTAACTATTCTATGAGTCTATGATTTTTTGACCTTGCTACTATAGTAGTGATCTTCTCACAGCACTGGAGAAGTCCACCTAATCTTTCTGCAAGATGAATTAAAGCAGAATTTGAGGCTCTCTGCAGCATATGTGAGACCTCATGCCTCTGATATCTCCCAGTTGTGTATATAGCTTGAGATATGCAGATATACTCCCACAACACAAATGGGAGTTGTGCATCTAAACTCTATGGTAAGCTTTAAAAGTCTGTGTAATTTTTATTCCTGTCCCTTCTTTTGGCTGACATTGCTCTCCTTTATTTTACCTACATATCCATTTGGTTTTTAACGTCTTTCTTCTGGCAGCCATAAAATTTGCCCCTACTCCCCTGAATTTAGTCTGAATCTCTGTCAGCTCTGCTCTGCTTTCAGCTGGGATAGAGTTAATTTTCTTTATAGCTGGTGCTGTGCTGTGCTTTGCCTTTAGTCTGAGAGCAACACTGGTTACACATCAATGTTTTAGTTGTTAAGTAATGCTTACCCTGATCAAGGACTTTTCTGTCTCTCATGCTCTGCCAGTGAGGAGGGGCACAAGAACCTGTGAGAGAGCAGAGACCTGACCCAAACTAGCCAAAGGGATATTCCATACTACAGCAGAGCATGTCCAGTATATAAACTGGGGAGAGCTAGCTGGAAAGAGTCAATCACTGCTTGGGCATGGGCTGAATATTGGTCAGCGTAGTTGTATTGTACGTCACTTGGATTTATTTCTCTCTTACCTCTGTTGTCTCTATTTTCATTATTTTTATTTTATTTCTATTATTAAACTGTTCTTGTCTTAATCCCCAAGTTTTACCTTTTTTTTTCTGATTTTCCCTCTGTCCCACAGCAGAGAGGTGGGCAAGTGAGCAAGTGGCTATGTGGTACTTAGTTGTCTGCTGGGGTAAAACCACAACCAAATCTTTGCTAGGGAAAATTACTTATCTCCCTGACTACCAGATATGGGTGATATTTCTATAGCCATTTCTCAGACAAAAGCCTCATGCAGCTCGTGAGGCTTATTCTTTGATCTGGCTTGCACTCACTGCACAGAGACAAGTCAGCAATCATCTTGTTTCCCTGCAAAACAAGATGGGAAAACTCTAAGATAGGTCTCGAAGTTAGCCTAGTTTTCAGCACCTGTGTTTTCTACTGATTTTAATGAAATTTTATAAGAGCT
Organism: Melopsittacus undulatus; assembly: GCF_012275295.1. Classification (NCBI taxonomy): domain Eukaryota; kingdom Metazoa; phylum Chordata; class Aves; order Psittaciformes; family Psittaculidae; genus Melopsittacus; species Melopsittacus undulatus. The sequence continues at coordinate 100,456,178 of NC_047530.1, read as the reverse complement.
GTGCCACTTTCCATGAAGTGTCTCCTTAAGTGAGAAGTTGCATAATTCAGAGCCTAATTTCAGACTGATTTAAAAATGCTCTGCTCTTTCTGTAGCTTTATTGGCAAAATACCTTTCTGACCCTTGTTTTCTTGCTTTTTAATATATATTTAATGATAAGGGAGGCTTTTTATTTAGAGAATAAGATATCTTAATGTAAAGATGTCACATCTGCTACATAAGGGACAATGAAATCTGAAGCATTATCTGTGATTGAGCTGAATGCTAATATTCAGTGGCTCTGATGTAATTAAACAGTACATTGCTCAACCTAGTCAGGAACATAGGAATAGAGAAACTATTTAGAAGAGGCTGGATTGTTATTACAGAGCCTGATTCAACAAAGCACTTGAGCATGAGCTTCAGATTAAGCACACATTTAATTCTTCAATTTTTTTCTACTGCAAAATATGTTAAAGTAAGCATATGCATACTTGCCTTACAGAATAAGTTAATTATATTCAGATATGAAAATTTCAGGGCCCACTTCACTGAGACCATGTCATAAACTTGAATGCATCTATCTTCACAATCCTTTTGTGACAGACAAACTTGCTATTATCTTCATTTTTTTAAATCTAAACTGGGAGTTGAGGAAGAGGAGAAAAAAGACTATGCTCATGAAATTAATTAGCTCTTCAGTAGCCAACTGATGCTGATAACGTGAAGGGTACCTAGTATGCTGGGACAATTTTGTGGGTGTCATTAAGAGCAAAGTACTTGGACATAATTTAGCAAATATGGACCTAAAGTCCTAATCCTAAAAGTTTCTTTGTGATTGCCGTGGTTTAAGCCCAGTGATCCCAAAAGTAGGTGCATGGCAAAGTAGCTTTCCTTTTAAAAAAAAAATCTAAAATGAAACTTAAATTCACATTTCCTCATGCAGAGCAAGACACACTTGATTGACTATAATCAAGTTGTTCTTCATAGACATCTCAGGTACTTAGATGTCAGCCTGAACATGTCTAGAAAAATACGCCAGGTAAAATTTAACACATTGAATTATCACATTGCCGTAATATTTCAGGCTCTTCTTAAGCTTGTATCATAGGATAAAATTTGTTTCATTAAAAGGAAGAGAGATTTAAAATAAAAGATCTAGAAGCACTGGGAAGAAAAATGCGTACCATTTGTTTAAAATTGAAACATTGCAACTGATGATCCAACATTTTTCTCTAGAGCTGAAGGAATGTAACAGATGAAAGTAAGTCAGGGAGAGTTTCAAAAGTACTTTGATACCACAGTGGATACAGTGAACAAAAAATGCAAGGAAAATGTTCAGTTGATTAATATGATAAACTTCTAAATTAAATGAGTTCCATTAATGAATTAATTCCAAGATTTCACTTGGCTAAATCTTAGTAAGAACCCCTTCTATGAATCATTCTTACACAACACCTGAAATCAATCAAAACCACAGTGATGAGAGTACAGTCCTTTGGCTGAAAATTCTCAGGAATTCACTTTAAATGTGCAGCATCACAACACGGTGCACTTTCCAATTTTGTTCTTCGTTCCAAGAAACCTGCTAGAGGGCAGGAAAATGCATCTGACTTCCATTAGCCTTTCAGTTGGACTGCCATAAATTTCTTCCCTATCCTCAGGATACATCAACAGAAAAACAGACTGCTGTATGCACAAAGTAAAACTAATCTGTTACACAGAAGAAAGGTAATTTTCTTCCAGTTCATTTGTCTGTGTGCATAATTTATTATATTACAGACCAATGAGTTTGGCATGGAAGAAAAAGAAGAGAGTTGACTTAAAATAATCTGTGTCCTAAAGCCTAAAAGTTTTAATTTCCTAATGAGCTCATTTGATAAAGGTAGATGACTCTGCTCTTTGGTAAACCAATTGAAAAATAAATTGCATTTACAAAAGCTTGTTTGCACTAATCCACATAGAAGAGGATTATATTCCAAGGAAACTACGTGAAGCATAATGGAATAAGAGCTGTGATGACAAGAACACAAGAAAGCAAAATCATATCGGGAGTAAATAAGAAAAGCTTTGTGATGAAACACCAATTATAGAGCCCTGAGGAATTACCTGAATGGCTATTTTCAGGGTTACTGCTTCATTCCATGATGTTTATTTTTGGGCTGGGAAAGTTTTAGTTACAGATGCTGCCTTCTAGCATTGTTAAGAATTGAAACAGCCACAGAAGGATGAAAACACATTACAAGAATAGTATGGCTAAACAAGCTGGATGCAGTCCTTCTAGTTACTGTTATTATTATGAAAATACTTATAGATCCTGTCAATTTAAGTGCTGTGATTAGATTAGTTCTGTGCAAGAAAAACATAGATGAAATAAAGTAGGAATTACAAAATGTGATTTTGTGGGAATAGAATTTCTATCTGCACAGAAATACCCCATGCACTCTTCAGCTGAGATTTCTCTGGGGAAAGGGGTCTGGGGAAGGTTTGGTGATATTTAATGGAAATACATAACAAAGCTGTGATTTTTTTTTTATTTCATACTGAATTCTGCAGATTTTAAATGTAACATTCAATGCCAAAAGAGATTGTTTTGGTTTTTTTAATTAACATTTTTAAATCTGTCCAAATATAACATAGTTTTCCCTCTCTTCTTCGCATGGTTTTCTGCCTTTAGTCTTGATTAGAAGAAAAGTAAATGTCATTACCTCAGAACCTTTCCCCCTGACATATCTCAGCCTTTTCCTTTGGAAGGTTAAGATTAGACAGGATTCGAGTGAGGCCAGGGTACATGTACACACTGTGGTCAACGACAGAAAAAGACCTGAATGCAGGTGCAGTGTTACAATGCTGCACCAGAGCTGACATGAACAGGGAAATAACTTGCTCTCATTGTGGCATAGCTGAAAGATTTTAAATGCCTGCCATATTTGGGAATGGTGCTACTGTGATACTTGGTGCCTAAGGTCCACATCATTCTGCTACTTCTCCTGTGCATCAACTGCAACCTGTTTGGAAAAGGGACTCTCTCTTTCAAACTTTTTCTTGGAGTACTTCTCACACTGAACTCCATCAAATGTTTACAAACAAGGCAGTTGTATTTAGTTGAGACTCATTTTGTTTTCAAATGCACTTGCATACACTCTTAATCTAAACACATGGTGAAAACAATGCCTTACGCTGCATCTAAACAAAAGAAATCATCTATCTTTTATGGAAATATATTGATATACAGGACACAAAGTAAAATAATACCCATTTAGAGCACCTAAAAATTCAGTATTTGACAACAGCCTCGCATTATTTACTACAGTTGCTTAATGGTCTTCCACTACAAAGAAAAATCCAACTAAGCAACAACAACAAACCCTCAATCAAACCAAAAAAACCCACCTCAAATTAATTAGAATAGTTTAAAAAGGTAAATCCCTAACAGCTAAGAGATGATTGGTGGGATGGAATAGAACATCACTTTAAGGACAGGCTCTTAACATGTTTCTTAACATATCAAAATTGCTGTCAGTCCTCCTGGACACCTCAGCACCAAGAAACACTGGTAGAACTATGCTCTTATCTGAATCCATGCCAAGAAGACCATCAGCTTCAGTAAGACAGAATGCAGCTGGGAATAAGTAATACAGTGAAAGCTCTTTGCAGCAGACATAAGCTCTCTCTACATGCACTCTGAACATGGATGCTGAATAGTTGCTGTATGTTCAAGCTAATAAGCCTTCCCAAAAGGCAATTTGTCTTACTTCAAGCTCACATTTGCCACTTCCTGGAACATGGTCTGTACTGCTTTTTCAGGTATTTTCAGCACAGACAAAATAATTAACATCTCTCAGATAAAAACCCCCAAACAAACCACCAAACAGGTAAATGATCCTAAGAAGCAACTGTAACCTCAGTTGCTGGAGTGGGAGCCACTGGAATGGCAATAGAAACTTGTCCTTGTGTTGTTCCATGGATCAGTAAGTGACCAGGGTTTTGAGTTCACTGCAGTTTGAACAAAGAGAAAGAATCTCACTGGACATTAAATCAGAATCAGTCTAAAACCTAACTGATATCAGCAGGAAAGCTAAACAAAGGCAAGCACATGGTTCTCTTTGTTTAAAGGCTGTAGGGATGCAAAAGGAAATCCATTTGTCCCAAGGCAGGTCAAAAACTTTCAAAGAATATTTGCACTTGTCCTTTGTGAATAGGGTCATGATTTTGTGTAATTACTGCAATGTGTAGAAGAAAGAAACATTCAAAGAATTCTTTGTAAGCAATATTTTTTTATCTTGTTCAAAGCACTAAAGCTGATATTTATTATACGGATGAACATTAGCTACATTCCCCAAAGCTTAGTGGGCTGAGCAGCAGAAACAGCTGCTTTCTATTTCTATGCCTAGCTTGAGCAGTAGTGATGGTTTTACAGTGGAAAGCTATCCAGCCTAATGCTGAGGCTGTGAGTTCCACATGCAACACAGCACCCGTCTGCCAAACTGTAGATCTCAGACTGTGAGGCTCCTCATTCCTGCCTGGTATAAGGATATGCGGAGGCACAGTACAATGTATTTGCCAGCTGGGCTATTCCTGCCAGCAACAGGAATTACGTTTCTGCTGATAGTAAGGAAAGGGGGAAGTCACCTCCTGAGAAGAGAAAGCTTCACACTTTCTCAGTGACTGCAGATGTGTTGTGCCTACATAGAGGAAGGAAATTTCACAGATTCTCTAACAGCTTTCATCCCTTGGGCAGCAACATGCAGAAGTGGAAATCAGAAGGAATTATTATAAGATATAAAACAGAATGGAATTTGAGAAAGGCAAAGAAAGTAAGGGACTCTCTCAACCAATACACAGGTGTTTTATGAACAAATGATGCTGAACATTTGTGATAATCCTCTGGGTAGGGAAGTTTTATGTGATAGGGCAATAGACCATTAATTTTGGGTTAGCAAATACAGATTACATCAGGGTGCTGACAGAGGCAATTTGGTAAGAGAAACAGCACCTGTGTATTATAGAGGGAAAGTAGATGGGCCATTCCTCTCTCTCTGGATCACACACAATTCGCCTCTCCTCACCCAAAGAATCTTTCAGTTGCCACAGGTTTCAATGTTGTGGTCTTTTCTGTCAGGAAAGACTCAGTCTTTAACAGCTAGCTAAAATTGACAGGTTGACCTGGCCACCATAGTGACAAAGACAAACACTGCTGAATGTCTCAAGGTTTGAATGTCCCAGATGAGACAGATCACCAGGATATAAAAACATGAGGAAAATTCTTCTCCTTAAAAGAAGCCTCCAGCTTACATCTTCAGAATTGTGAACAGAAAAATCTGGAAAGTTCTTTGAACCAGAGGTTTGGTACAAATATGAGTTGTTTATTTACACTTCTTAATTCTGTTTTTCATAAAGTCATGTTGTATTCATAGATTTTGTTAAATATTCAGTGCCTTGCACTCCAGAGATGGCTGCATTTCACAGGTGAATGAAGCGATCACTGCATGCAGTATCTCTAGAGCACTTGCTGAACTTCTGTAAGCTTTATTATTACTGATTCAATCTGTATAAAAGGAAAAAGGGCACCCAAATGGCACTTAAGATGGAATAAGGGGCCCTTCATAAAGCTATTAAGAAATTAATAATTACAGGAAGACAGATGTAATTACATCTTGAAGATCAATGCAGCTTTTAATGAAGAAGAATTTCAAGACCCTAAATACAAATTGAGATAAGAAACTTCTGAGGCTCTCACACATACACCCTACTAGATAAATGTAGCCAGGGAGCAAAAGAATTCTGGTGTCACACAAAACAAAGCACCTTTCGTGTGCTCACTGCAAACGGAGCTAATGATATGAAAAGCCTCCTGTTGTAGAACAGTTTCTGTTTTTCAGTGGAGATGAAAAATCTTAAAGGCTCCCCAAGACTTAAGGAGTTGCAAAAAAAAAATAAATCTTCCCTCCCACCCTGCAGAAATCTCTATGTAATGACATGTTAGAGAAGGCAAGTCATCATCATCCTTTGCCTGTGGCTAGGAAACAATGAAAGCCACTTGAATGCTGTGTGTTTGTGTTAGGATTGTAGTTTGGTCAAGGCAGAAGAGAGAGAATGTCATCATTCCTTTGCTCTTCATTTGAATCCCCTGGGTTTAATGTGGGCAAGCAATACATGATTGAAAGAGCAATTTTATTGGGGAGGAACTTTTATTTACCTCCTGTCTTCTGTGGAGAAAGTATACAAAGGAAACAATAAGCCAACTCCTGCATACAGTGAGAAATTATATGTGAGAACATACGCACAGAGGAAACCATCATTTTAAAATAAGCCTACAAAACCCAGACACTCCAGTTATGTCCAGCAATGAAGTAGATGCCCTTCAAACAGTCAAATACACATTACAGTGAATTGAGTGTTTTGTCAAAATCTCAAAGGAAGAAAAATAAGTCCCTAACTAAATCAACCCGGAGCATCTTAAAAACAGAGCAAGGGGGAATAAGCTATTGCTAAAATCCTAGAGGCTTAAGAAAAACCTGAAAATGCCAATACATGGAAAGAACATAAGCATCAGCTACTGAAAAAGGCAAATGCAAAGAGAAAATGTTTTTGCCAGTGAAATCTGGAAAGGAAATTCTTTCTTGACCTTTTTCTTTCTGCCCCATCAGCATTCCAGCACATCTCTGCACTGTCCTTTACCTATGACTGTCTCCAAATCCCATATTTGCACCTCATTAGGTGAAATAACAAATAATGCATTACTTGCAACATATCTCAATTGAAAACAATGCTTTGTCTGATCAATGGGTAAGTTTAAGGAAAAAAATAATCAAACCAGTATCAGCACAGACTAAAAAATAGCTGCAGGTAAAATATTGCAGAACACACTGTGGAAGAACAATTCTTCATTCACTAAGGGTGGGATCCAGCTCTGCTCCAGATTTGCAGCTCTTATAGCTCTGTAAGCTTTGCAGGAAGCACATCAATTTGTTCTAACCAAAGATCTAGCTTACTGTGGAGCACAACTGAAGGAACTTCTTGGTCAGTATCTGTCTAAAGTTTGCTTCCAGCACTTATCAGAGAAGTTCATTTGTTGTTATGGCAAAAAATAAGCCCTTTTTTGAAGATAAATGAAACCCTCAATTATCTAACTACTGGCTTTAGCAGCATTTTTTTTTTTTTTTGAGAGAGCAGGTAAAAAGACAGCCTCTCAAGGGATTTTGAGGATTAGTGGGGATTTAATGGGAATAGCTCTGTAAACAGGAACTTGTGTCAGTAATCTGAAGACCTGAATGTATTCAACAGGACAGAAGAGAGAAGAATCTGACACTAAGAAAAGATTTAACAGCAGAATAATAAAATTTATGAAACAGTAAGGCCAAACTCCTTTTCACAAAGTCAGTGCATATGATCTTTCTCAATCTGCTTCAAATCACAGTTACAGTATTACTTCTGGTCAATTGAAAAACATTAAAAACAATATGTTGACTTAGTTATAATATGCTGAATATCTGGCTCTGGGGTTCAGCTTGGAAAAACTCCCTGTTCTTAAAGGGGAATACACCTGAAACTAGAAAGCTTTCAGTAGAAAAGGAGGATTGCTTAGCACTTACCACATATGGTCACAAGGTATGTAGAACGATGTGCAGACTTCCCATCTGAGAAAAAAAGGATGTCTGGGATCTTATCTGGTCCCACAGAAGGTCTTACACAGTACAGATCTAGCCCTCTATAGCTGCTTAAGATTATTGATAAGAATTTGAAATGTTAAGTTACCATAGCAATTCAACTACAAGTTTTTTAACTCACCTGTGAGTTTCTTCTTAGTGACAAGTTCTCCCCTTTTTATTTTGAGAGACCTTTGTCTGGCCTTGGATTTTCAAATACCACTCAGAAGAAGATTGTCCACCATAAATGAGAAGTTATAGGATTTGATAGCCTTCTGCCTAAAGTATTCCCAGATGGGGATGGGGAGGGATTAAACACAGGAGTAGAGGTTACAATGTGCACTATCCACCAGGTCACAGAACTCCAATGCATTATTAATATACTAAATAATTTCCTTCGCTTTCCTTACAAGCATATCATAAGAAAAATAACTTTCAGATTGAACAAAACACTTTTGTTTCAGTAATAACCCTCCCCAATTAAATTTTATCAGAGCTGATTTTTCCTTTGATTTGGTGGTGTGGGTATTGAACAAAAAATCAATTATTTATTTCAGCACACAAATATGTGTCCTTAGCACATTTTGTAGGACAATTAATGTACTTAGCAGAATACAAACTTCAACGACAAGATCTTTGTGGGTAGTTTTGGTTGGGGGTTAGGTTTTTTTGATTTTTTTTTAAACCATGTGTGATATATGAGACAGCAGAAATGTGAGCATTTCAGCCTGGTGCTACACTGCTATCAGAAACCTTCCTGACATGCTTCTGTGAAGTGTGTGGAAAAATCCCCTCTGAATTGCTTTGATTTCCATTGTTCTGTTTCTATTTTAGGCCCTTATTCTCAAAAAAACCCAACACAGTTTGGGCTGCACTCATGAAAAACTTAGAAGGTTGTTCACTAACAGTGAAACGTACTGCATTTGAGCCACCTTACACCTGCAAAGTTCTGAGACAAGAACAGGAAAGAGCTCACCATTCATCTCTACTGCTCTATCCTCCTAGTTACTGGACAAAAAGAGGAAAGGAAACAAGGCAAACCCAATTCAACTTTGGAACTTGCACACACTGATTAAAGTCTTTCAGGGATAGTTTGTATTATCTTGGAAGCTAAAGAAGCCTATCTAATGTGTTTCCAGGAACATTAAATTTATAGTCCTCTTTGTCTCCATTAGTTTTCATATTATTTTACCACAAACAGGTAGCATTTAAATTCACACCAGTATCACTGGGTCCCGGTCCCCTAAACACTGTCAGTCTCTAACAAAACTGGTTATGACCACTAAAGATAGGGTTCAGCAGAGCATCCAGGTTTTCTCTGTGTGGTCTGGCAGCCTTCCTTTTGTGCAGACTTCACGAGTCCAGTATGAATCCCTAGGCCCTCAGACAGGACAACCCAGTGACAGGCTCTGGGAGCTTACCATCTTCCTCAGTAGGGGTTGGCATTGGCTACTCTGCAGCTGAAGCTGCAAGTCCATCTGTGTGGGGTTACTCATAACCTGAGCAAGGCTGGAAAGGTATTTCAGGCAAGTCCACTTCTGTAGTCTTACTAAACCATTAGCCTGCAGCAGCTGAAACTATTTTGAGAAGGATTTGAGTCTCTAGAGACAGTGCCCTAGGAGCTCATCTTATGCAATTGAAACAGGATTTAAATGCATGAATGTCCACTCTATTAAATGGGCTGTTGTCCTCTTCACTTCTACTATACCAAAGATTACTCTTCACAACTCATAATCACTTAATATACTGAAGAAGAGAAGATATCCTATTGACAAGTATTACTAGCCATGCACAAGCTTAAAAAGGTTATATAGATTAAGCAACTGGAGTTTTTTTGCCTATGAAGATCTCATTCTTTCATTCTTATCAGAAGTTAACATTATCACCTCCTTGCCTTTTCCCTCTATTAAACTGTTCAAGATCTCTTAAGGTTTATTTTACATAATTTCTAAAGCAATGACATATTAATTTATGCAACCTAGCTTAAACATGCCATTATATGGATAATAAAACTATTTATTGTTCATCAGTCAATGCATCATTTTGCCCTCACTACTTTACCCCCCTCTTCCTCTAATGCCCCCCTCCGACTCCTCACTGTACTTCAGAAAGAGCACTTTGAAAACAACAGAATTAATTAGTCAAGCCAGCTACTGTGGCTTCATAACTCATTCCCCTTGTTACTCACTATTAAGTCATAGAGCAGAAGGTGGATGTCTTGATCTTGAAGGTAGGACAATGGTACAATATATTTCCATCAGACACTGGAAGAAAGGTTACAACCTGCTTCATACAGAATTCAATTAGGAATCAAAGAGAAGGGAATCAAGTTTATATTAACTCTTACAGATGCCAGAATACTTTCAATCTATTTCTGTTTCATCTCTTTCCTCTAAAAGATTTTTAACTAATCACAACATTAGATTAGTTCTTTTAAAACAGTAGGCGATCAATTTTGTTTCAATGCCTGGGGAAAGAAATTTAAAGATTCACAGATGTTTCATGGAAATCACCCAAAAGGATTCAACTGAGAAGCAATTCTGACAATAACTAAATTAGCTACACAAGTATTTTCTATTACACTTCTATATGGGCGTTATTGTATCTTGAAACATTTCCTGCTTGCTCAGTAGGAAATGTGGATAGATATAAACTGACAGGGTTTCACCTGTTTGTATCTTTAAAGGCAGAGCTGTACTGAATTAACGTCTGGGATACTCCATTTGGCTTCTAGTTCTAATTATCTGAGGGAAAGACCTTACCAAAAATTAATTCAACACCTGTTTGTTTTTGGTTTTTTTTTTTTATGTCAGTGAATGCCAGGAGGACATATGAGGTCTTCTGCTGGAAATTATCAGCTGCTTCCATAGATGTGAGCCAGATCCTGATTTAATGTTGTTGCCTTAAAGCGGAAAGTGACATTCTTGTTCCTTTAAACATCCTGAATTATCACCATTTTATTTCTTCTAAGAACTGGAACAAGTAGAAATAAACTTTTCTTTCTTTTCTTGTTTGTGTGTATTCACATGTGTGTGGGTATAAAAAGTATCTGTACAAAGCTGATAAATGCTTATGTTAAAAAGACACATCTGGAAATGGCAACAATTTTACTAAAAAAAATACAACATGATATTCTCAAATCTAGACGTGTAATTAGATCTGCTGTTTCAATAAGCTAACCTTTGAGGCAGTTTGGTATTTAACTGCTTGCCTTTTTTCACAAAACTCTATCAGCTTGGAGTGGCAGCCTGATTTTCTGATGCTACCATTCTTTCTGATGAGTCAGGAACCATCTGGAAGAAATCCATGTCTCGATGCTTGATGAGATAATTTCTTCTGCATGGATTTATGTCATGCATTTATGTTAACATTACCAGATCCATCCATTACTTTCATAAAGTTCAGGTTCCAGAAGTTCATAAAGGGCATTGATGAATAATTGAACCCGTAGCCTCCTTGTGTCAGTTAACAATGGTTTTGCTCTAGCTTCATATTCATTGTGGCTGTAAAGACAGTTAATGAGAAATTAAAGGTGAAGCTGCATCCTCTGTGCAGATGGCACATACTTGGTGGGTCAGATCCTCTTGCATGAGGTGCTTCTTATTTTATTCATTTGATCTACTGTCTGAGTCATATCATTAATCTAAACTGCAAGATCTTAACTTTGGAAGTTATTTAGACTGCTTAGAAAAGAATAGTCTCATGATAAAGGCACTGAACAAAGGAGATATTTATTTCCCATCTTCCATTTCACAGACTCATGATGGAAAAGCAATGAATTAAAACTCTTCTGTTGGTGGGTGTCTCCAAGAGCTGTGTTGTAAATTGTAGACTGAGAAGAGGCTTCTCAGTCAACAGATTTGATGAAAAGAGTGGTCAGGCTGCCTCACAAGGACCACTTCATAAACCTGATTTCAGGATCTGGATATGAATGGTTTAAGAGAGCAGTGAGAGAATTTCCATACAATAACTACATCCAAAGACTTTTGCAAAGTAGATGATGCACAGTTGGATTTAGACTTGCAACTTCTAGTGATTGGCATTGAAACAATGCACAAGAGAGCACTGATTGCTGCCCACTCTGCTTTCCTACCAGAGTTCATCACTCTTAGCTGAGGCAGCAGAACAAATGGTGTGTCCACTTCTGAGCCACTGCAATTCAGAGCTTGATGTGTTCACTGCAGGGTCTGCCTGGAGAGATGCCTAAAACTGTGGTGGTTACACCTATCCCTGCAATAGACAGTGCAGGGTTCACAGAGCCACTCAAGTTTTCTCAGCAGTTGAAGCAAAACCAAATAGTATCCCTCTGCTCTAAAACCTAATGCCAGCTCCCTGCTGTCCTGGAAAGCAGAGAGGAAGGAGAAGGAAAGAGGACTGCTGGAGACATGGAGAGCTGTGTTACCTGGTTTTGCATCTCTCTGGAGAGTGGAATGAGTGAGATTGTGAAAAGCCACTTTCAACACAGCCATGAGTCTGCATGCCCAAGTCCTGTTCAGTGGCAAGCAGAAGTATCTAGACCTGTGCCACAGCAGTGGAGCCACAGCCTACTCAACAGTCCATCCTGATGTCAGAGGAGCTTCTGCCTTCTGGTTCCTCACGCTGTGTTTGTAGGGCATGTCACACAGGACCTACATTTAAAGTAGCTAACAAATAGCACAAGGGGGATAACTGAGGCAGCACAAGCACAGCAGAGACCAGATAGCAAAATCTTCATCTTTCTTCTCAGTTCCTTTAAGCTGTGTGGGGCTGCAGCTGGCCTGGGTATAGAATCACTCCCCTACTGAGTCTGCAGAGAAGGCAAAGAAGGAATTTAGCCACTTTGGTTACAAGATGTAAATTAATATAATCCTTTTGCTTGTTCAAAGTGGAGGCACATATGTTCCTAGGCAACCATGGCTTTTGGGGGAATTTTGAAACTCTTGATTCTCTCTCCTAAGGCATAGACTAAGACCTGACCAATTCAGTTTCCTACTGAATATTTATTACTATTTTCTATGTAATAGTTGGTACAACTGGTGCCAAGTTCAGTGAGGAATTTTATCCACCACCACTAACACAAACTATGCCTTAGCAATACTAATGATTAATTTACAGTGATAGGAAGTGAAGATTTCTAGCTAAATAATAATAAATTCAATAAACATAGACCTGTATAGTCTACTGTGCATTGAATTACAATGCTTCCCTGCCAGGAAAAGCAAATACAAAAACCTGCTGACTAAAACCACTCCCTGCACCCCCCAAAAAGAGAAACCAAGATGCCCTTCCAAGGAGATTATTCCTCCTTTCTACTTCCCCCACCCATCGCTGTTAGCCTAAAAGCAAAAAGAATGCATAAGAATTCAAACTGGCTCTTCCTTGGAGGAATGCAGAGGACAATCCAATGAATAATGCTGAGGGAGTGATTTGTAGTTTTCCCCAAAGCGTGAGCTGATTTGTTATGAATAGAACTCAGCCTGCTGCTCTGTTGAAAACCAAATCTACGTGACTTCTTTTAATGTATTTATGTGAAAGAATGATCCTGCATTTGATTGTATGACCAATCACCCAAACACATACAGTTGATAGTCTACCTGTGTAATCATAATTCTACATGTACTGACAAAAGAAAAGCAAAAGCAAAAAAAAAGTCATGTCTTAGCTGACTGCTTTACCTTCTCATTTCACTAGTGCAAATGCCATCTGATTCAAATTCTTTAAAGACATGCCTGTTGAAAAGAAGCATTTTAGGTAATCATTTTAAGATTGCATTTTTAGTGTGGTTTAAAAAGATAACATGGATTTTGTTAAGAGAGAGCACTTACTGGAATAATAATATTTGGTAAAAAGATTTGGGGTTATATGATTGATTTTTGGATATTCTTGTTAATCAATGAAGTTTAAAAAAACAAGATAAATTTTTGCATTTCAGGGCAGGAACTTACTCTCCCTGTAGGACTGAGCTATTAAATCCTGGTGTAAGAAGCCATCTCTACTCAGAGTGCTTAAATAAAGTCTTATAACTAAGGATCTGGATGCAAATTATTTGGCATGATACAGTGAAAACAAACCTTGTCTGTTTCCTACTTCTGCTAGATTGCTTCTGTAGATGACTAATATATAACCAAAACAGCCATTCTATACAGTGGCTTCTGTGGCCAGGGACAGGACCCAGAAGAAGGGTTTAAGGCACAGATAAAACTTTACCTTTCATGGATCTGGTCCACAAAGGACGTGTGTAAGTGAGTTCCCATTCTGCAGGGGACAAAGACATTTCATAACAGTACATCCTCTGCAGAATAGAGGAAAACTCACTGGAAATAGCTTATGCTTTTAGATAACTGGAGAAAGGACCATAGGATAACACACTCAGAGACTGAACCACAGCTGGAAGAGGAAAGAGATCTTTAAACAGATTAAAATAGCAATGGTTAGAGCATACAGCATTAAATCTTTCTCTTCTATTTGCTGTGCATTAAACAGAGATGTTATAATAGGTTTTTGAGGAATATCATTCACCCAAATCAGAGATAAAACTGGGAAAAATATAACCACTAACACTGGCCAGAAGAGACCAGTTACCAGATCTTAACAATGTTGGATCTACATTGGGTTCAGATACTCATGCTCACAGAGCAGCCAAAGTCAGCCAATATTTTGTCTCAAGAAGCACTTCTTAGTACATCTGTTTTGGCCCTGTTTGCTGCATCATTATTATCTGAATGGAATATCCAGCACATTCAAAAGCTGCTTCTCCTGATTCAAAATTGGTTGTAGGGGCTAATCTGGTATCTGGCATTGTGAGATAAACTTGGTCTCATCTGGCAGTGTTACTTTAACTATGTTTTTTCTGATTTTTAGGGACAGATGACAACACCACTGCCATGGGCATTACATGCAAACAGCCAGTGATGGTTTAACTGTGGTTTAGCAACAAATATAGAAGGAGTAGTAGCATGAAGGTATACTGACCTATGAGCAAACACTCTGCAATTTTTCATGGATATGTTTATACTGACAAAAAAAGTAAGAGCAAAGCATTTAAATTACAGCTAAGTTACCTAATAGCAAATCACCACTGCTACAACTACTGTTAACAATATTGTTGAGAGCTGATTTTACACAGCACATAATGCCTCTGGCTATGAACCACACCAGTGTGCTACCACGTTCATAGTTTAGCCATAGATCTCCTATTAATTTCAAAGGCATTTAGAAATCCAACTAATTTTTGAGGTTTTGCCTTAATTTTGTAGGTGGTGAGGCTTGGATTGGATGCGACTGTTTCTTGCTTACTATCAGGCAGACATTTTTCTGTTGAGCAGTGAAACAGTTAATTGATGGCAAGTGGGTCAGGTGTAAAAAGAAAAATGCAATCAACACTTGCTAATTTTTTTTAAAGGGGAAAAATTCTTTGGCATTAATCCCCATGATTCATAAGAATTAGAGGCAGGCTGGCAAAGTTTAAATGATTGAAAATGATGCCTGTGGCCTTCTGCAAAATCTGATTACAACTCCCATGATCAATGGGTTGCCATTAGCAGAAGAGAAAAAAGAGTTCAGAAATAGAGCCAAGTAAATCAAGAAAGACCTTTCTAGTTTACAATGAACACTTCAACATGATTCAAAAAGTGTTTTAACCAAGATTTCATGTTCTGTAAATATATGTTGCCTTCAGAATATGAGCTATTCATTTCCATGAGTCTCTTTTGAGCCAGGCTTTTATTTGGCCTGAAAAGATGCCCAACTTTCCCTGCCAGCTTTTCAAGGCTTTCTTTGATTTACTTCAATGACATTGGGGGACTTTAGCTTCTGCATCTGAGGTCTGGCAGAAATTCTGCTCTTTTCAGCTACAGGTGAATCAGATGCATGAAACTTTGAAGTTCTCCTTGCTGAATTCTTTTTTATTTTTTAAATACCTGAAACCATTTTCTATTTTTAAATAAGAAAACTAGTTTCATGTTCATAAAAATGTGCTGTGAATTCCTGTCATGACTGGGAAATTCACTACTGCAAAATAAAAACAAAAATGAAAAATAACTTAAAAAAACTTTATAAGTTGTTAAGTAACAGGTGTAACTGGTTCACTGACTCGATGGAGAGAGGTGTTTTCATGTTAGGACAATATTTAATAATTTTAAAAAATCTGAAAATTAAAAAGTAAGGGGTTTTATTTTATCTCAAAGGAAATATTTCCTTTTGGTTTTGAGCTTTTGAATATATTTTTGTTGTTTTTTTGTTGTTTTTGTTTTTGTATAGAATAGAATATGTCTCAGAAAAGAAAAAAATCTTTTGATTCAAAATGTACTCATTTTGTTTGACAAGAAAAATATTATTTTCATCTACTGAATGAAGAGGAACATCCTGCCAGTCACACTACCCAAGAGAGAAATGGTCTCAGGCAAAATTACAGCTCATATCTTAATGTTTGTCCTAGCTTCAAATCAAAACCCAGCTGTACCATTTTGTAATTTTCCTGTAAGATCAGTATCTCATTCTTTTTCTCTCAAGGGCTCTGAACTGAAGCCTCAGCTCTGAAACAGACTACCGGTGCAAACCAGCACCACTCTTAGTCTCTTTTTTAATTCAGCAGAAATTATCTGTAATTTGCAAACGGTGTCTTCAGAGTTATCCTGAATGCTACTTCAACTTTCTAAATCATCTGCTTTTTGCTGATGACCAGATGTTTTCATGTGTCACAGAGAAAGTCAGAACAGCTTTCAAATGAATTTTGAGCACACTTGAGTCTATTGCCAAAGCCTAGATAATGTTGTTGCCATTTTTGCCCCGGAATATGCTGGCCACACATGAAAAATCTTGAAAGCACATGCACCATCAAGGCAGCATTTGCAGATCTTTAAATTAAACTAAATCATGTTAAGTAAATAGAGCAACAGTCAACCTCATCATTTGCTAGGCCTCCTAGTGAGCCCCGTGACATAGATAGATGAATTATGGGTAGGTTGATTTCAGTTTGGTTTTACACATACAGTATAATGCAGTTTTCTGTTAATTAAGAAATAGAGCATATCCTGACACTATTTGGGGAATAGGATTATAAAGATGTGATTTTATGTTAGACTGCTGTGTAAATAGACTCATTCCCAGATTGTCTTAACAGTGAGCATTTTGATGAGATTGTTGAAACAATGGAAAATGAACACACAGTATATCAAAAAGAGCGTCATTTACAGAAGTGCACATAAGAATAAAGGTTTAAGACTGATGCAGAAAGTAGATGAATACAATTGAGCATTTAAGTAGCATCATTTGGGACACTACATACAAATCCTTGCAGTATGCTTGTTCAGAAAAAGCAACATGGGTTTGTGGGAAGGAAAAGAAGAGCCCACTTCAGAGACAAAGGGCCATAGTGAGTCCCCTTCTCTTTGCATGTTCATAGCACATTGTAAATTCCTCTCTTTCCTTTTTCTCATCCCAAGCTGATACTTTTAAACAGCTCCTCCTCACGATAATGAAGACCAAGTCTGGATAAGGCACCAAAAGCAAATTCCATGGGAGAATCCTTCCACTTTCTCCCTCCCCATAATTCATGGCTACACTGTCCTTTGATGCATTTCTGGTGGGGGTTCAAAGACGTATCTTGCAAGCTCAAAAGCAATTTGTTACCCCATGTTCATAGAAGGGCCTCTGGAAATGGGAACAACCCTCATCATGTGATCATAGAATGGTTTGATTTAGAAGGGACCTTTAAAGGTCGCCTAAGTCCACTCCAATTGCAATAAATAGGGACATCTTCAACTAGATCAGGTCGCAAAGAATTACATCCAGCCTGGTCTTGAATGTCTCCAGGGATGTCGCATCCATCATCTCTCTGGGAAACCTGTGCCAGTGTTTTACCATCCTCACTGTAAAGAATTTTTTCCTCACATCCAGCCTGAATCTCCCCATCTTTCTTATAGGGCCCATTTTAAGTACTGAAATGCTCCAATAAAGTCTTCCTGGAGTCTTCTCCAGGCTGAACAACCCCAATACTCAATCTTTCCTCCTAAGAGACATGCTCCAGCCCTCTGATCATTTCTGTGACCCTCTGGACCCTCCCCAACAGGTCCATGTCTTTCTCTACTGAGGACTCCAGAGCTAGATGCAGTACTCCAGGTGGGAGCTTACCAGAGCACAGCAGAGGGGCAGAATCACTTCCCTTGACCTGTGAGATGGCTCCTCCTGCAAGAAAGCCGGCAGAGGGAGCGATGTCATCAGAGCTGCCTTTTAAATAAACCTATTTAGGATTGCTGAAGTTTGGTGTCAGCTCACTGGAAGATAAGTACTGCTTGTTGAGGGCTATTTTTAATTAAGCAAAGATAGCACTCCAGCAATCATGGGACTGATGATGCAGCAACTTGCCAGCTTCATTATAACTGAAAATATATTCCTAAGCCTGTCCTAGATTGCTCTTCAAGCACCTGTGTACCAGCATCATTCCATCACATTTACAAGGAATCTTAGATTCAGTTTTGTTCGGAACCACAGAAGCTCTTAGGCAAGAAGTTGTAGCAGAGTCAGGACCATTTGATAAATGGACAGGACTCTGAAGTTTTTTTGGTTTGCACCATAGTCTTTTGTGACACCTTAGAGGGCATAATAGAGTTCCCCACAGTAACTAATCAAGGCTTTCCTGTTCTTGCTATGCTGATCTAGTACAACACACAGAGATTGGGCATAGAAAGCTATCTAATATTTGACTATAAGATTCCTTATTTAAGATACCACTGCCAGGTCATTTCCCTGCCTCTGGAGCATTTGACTGGTAAAGGCCAGTTTCAGACTGCTGGATGTGTACAACTTATTTCAGGTTTATCCCAAGGATCAGCCTCACATGAAATCATTGTCTAGCTTAAAAACTCAGCCTTCAGAGCATATGCTTAAGAGCAGCAGCTGGGTTCCACATACTCAAACCCCACAAGGTAAGTTAACATCTTAACAACTCCTATCCAGAGGGGCTATTTCAGCTGGGCAGCCACAGGGATAGAGATAAGACATGTCATCTTCATGGATCGTCTTGACATGCCTTCTTCAGCACCACATATATGTTGGCTCAAATATTCCAATTAACTTCAGGGAAGAGGTCATCTTGTGGAACACCTAGGCTAGTTCCTACAGTTACAGACACATCTATTGATCAACTTTAAATTGCAAAGATGTGTTTTCCCCATTATCAGATATGCACTCCAGAACAGCCCTGGTCCAATGTTTAGGAAAAAATAAAAAAGTCTATTATTATGGATAGTTTAGACTTGCTTGTTCTTGGGCCAATATCCTCTTTCCAAAATGTTTCTCTTCCCTAAGAAACCTACTTAGTGTAAGACATCATCATCCCTTGAAGTAGTAATTTTCTTTGATTTAAAAATGTTCATTATCCAGTCTCTTTGTGAAGCTGGATCAAAGTGTTCTTTTTTGCTTGCATCATTGTTTGATTTTAACTTCTTGGGCCAGCTATGGGACCCTAACTGTACCTGCTGTGTGATGACACACCCCACACACCTCCCTGGCTCATAGGAATGTCACAAAGCAAAGAGTCCAACATGCCATGGATCCGGCATTTCACAGCAGTAAAAGCTGAATACTGTTCCTGATATTGCAAACAATCTCCACTCAGCTTTGCAGATCCCTGCATCTCCCCCTTTAGTTAAACAGTTGTAGCAGCTAAAACTTGCCTCCCTTACAGACTATTCTGAAAAATGATGAAAAAATCGGTACTACAGACAAGTATGATATTTTTCCACACGATCTTTGCTTAAAATTTCCTTCTCTATACTATATGTAAATACAACTACAATTCACAGTTAAATGCAAATGTTTTATTCTCTCCTGGCATAAAGGATTCCATCAATTAAAGAAAAATTCAGGGCATTTGGGATTTAGGCTATAAAGAACCTCCACTCTTGAAATAACCCATCTCTACTTCTTTAATTTTAATCCTGCTTAAAACCCATTTTTCAAGTTTCCAGAGCAGTTAAAAGTTGCTTTAACACACATGAAGCAAATGAAATTATTTTGTAATGAAAGCTTTGTCATACATCATTAGGGTCTTCCTCCAACCTATAGGACCATTTAGGAAGCTGAATAAATCTATCCAGCTTTATAGCTGTAAGAGATGGTACATTAGATTTGCTAGTCCCAGAGTGTCTAAAGAAATCCAAACACTGTCATTCTTCAAGTCCAGGAGATTTTATTTTCTAACTTCCAAATGTTGATTGGCAGAGATTCAGAACAACAAACCCTGAGCTGGTAACCATACACAGAGGTCTACAAGCTTTAAGGGGACATTTATCACAAAGCACACCAAAGGATGTGAGTGCTGAATTTATAGTGAACTCAAATCTGTTGCTTCCTCACATCCATATTGTTGTTCTTTTCAAGGCATAGAAAACCTGGTATTCTGGACCCTTATTCAATCACAGTCTCTTGCAGTACTGGAGCTTGCTGTATATTACAAGCAGCTATAGTCAGCTGTAAGATCTCACAGCTTGGGATATTGGCCCCTCATCACCTGGACCCCAGGGTGATATTCCCAGCATTTAGTGTCCCCCAGCTGTGAGAGCACAGTTACTTCTGGGTCTGCAGCACCATCTGAGCCGCAGAACTGCTCAGTATTAAGAAGCTGGTGATGGTATCCATGGAAGCACATAAAAAGAAAAATCCTGGAGCTTTTAGGCACTTATACTTTTAAATTAAAAATCATAGAGAACAGGCACTTTTCATAAAAATATGCATGATCGAAATCCCCTTCTTTTTTTGTAAAACGTACCTATTGGAATTACTTTCTTTTTTCAGCTGTATCTGTTTTTGAATTAGACCTAAATTATTTTTATTCCTCTTATGCTAGTATCATTTTCTATTATCCCAGTGGAAAGGATGCAATCAAACTAATGCATTTATCAGTTTTGATGCTGGTTCTGTGACATTTTCTTTTTGCTCTGCTGGAAAACTGACAGTTGATTGGTTTCATTTGTGTTCTTACTGTAGCTGTATGAATAATACAAAAGCTATCTGACTCCCAGTGTAAGGAGGGAAGAAGGTAAGGGGGATTTCAAATGGAGTAAGTTTTGTTTCTTTTTTGTAGTTGGCTTGCTGTAGTTAAGCAAAAAACCCAAATATATGACCCACTTTTCACTGTCAGTGAACTTTATGGGTTGCCTGCTCTAGTATTTGTGGATGAGGGGAAGGAGGCATAAACATAAGCTGGCTCAGTGGGACCTGGATGAAACACCACTGTTTTTATGGGGATCAGTAACAGAAACATTAATTAGCTTATTTTTTAATTATTTGTTTAGAATTTGTTGAACTTTTGCTTATATTTAGTGTCTGCTAATTTGAATGAATGTAGGCTGAGAAAACCATTGTGACAGAACCCAAACCACAGAACATTTCTTGCAGAAAGTCATTGTCTTAAGTTTAAGCTGTGTCCTGATTAGCTTCCTACATGGTTTGCATTTTGCTAAACACCATTGCATTCCCAAACCAGAGTATGAAGCATAACTGGACTGTGCAGCTCACAAAATCAGGGAGGACCAACCACACAAGCCTTTGCAGAAATCACTCCCAGGATGATTTAGGTGCACTGCTACATATCCTGGCTTTCCATATAATCAGTACGACATTCACTGATGAGAAGTGAAAAATGCCTTCATAGTCTTCATCCATCTAGTTAAAATATGGGGAGAAACACAGTGACAAAGGATGAGGAAAAGGCTGAGGTATTTAATGCTTTCTTTGCCTCGATCTTACCAGCCCCCTGTGCTGGAAGACTCAGACAGGCAACAGAATCAAGCCCACATAATCCAAGGGGAAACTGTTTGCAACCCGTTACAACACATACACAGTCTATGCAGCCAGATGGGATCCACCAAGGGTACAAGCATTGGAACAAGCTGCCAAGGGAAGTGATGGGATCACCATCCCTGGGGGTATTTAAAAGACATGTACATGCAGTAGAAGATCTGACCCCTACTGAGCAGGTGAAGCTGCGGTGTACTCAGCTCTCCCTAGGCTTGGTGTTGTCAGTTTTCCAGATACTAAGACAAGATACTGAGCATCCTCCAGCTCAGACACCTCTAGCCCTCAGAGAACTCAGGACTATGGCCAAAGATTCTACAGCATTTAATGTTTAAGTACAAGAAAATTAGTCTAGACTTCAGCAGGAGCTGACCTCAATTAATCATAAAGCACCCCCAGATAGGAGCTTCAGCCAAAGCAGGTGTATCAGACAGGTTGCCAGAATATTTCTAAACTAAACTGGGTATTAGTGTGCTTAGTTTCTAAAGCTGCCAATGCATGAAGAAGAATATAGCGTAAGGAGAACATGTTTTGTTCTTATACGATAATATCTACTTAGCACCTCCTGGAAAGGTGGAAAGGATTTAAGACTTATCTTTGAAAGCACCTGTTTTTGTCAGTGGCTCTACTGTCTGTTGCTCGATTTACACTTTCATTTTCTGAGAAACACTGCACCCTTCAGGCACTTTTAAAATCCTAAATCTGTTTTCTCAAGAGTTTTGAACTGATGGGCATCTTAGGGATGAGAAAACAAAAATCTCTCCACTTCTTTGAGGCTGGATCGATGGAAAAAGGTTACTTGATTATTTGCAGACAGAATGGTGTTTTGCACATTTTTGTGTCTTCTCTTTAGCAGAGAAGACTTGGGCCTGTCTAAGAAATAGTGGAGCCCTCACCCCCAAATCCAATTTCAAATGCGTTAATCTGTATACAATAGGAGTTTCAGAGGCTGAGAATTCCTGCCTACTAGATGTCTCTTTTCCAATCTAAACTGGTTTTTGATGTCCTAAAACACTTCATACCCATCTTTGTGTTCTATAGGGCTTACTCCAATATTTTTGTCAAACTGCTAACATCCAAAACCACTCATTCAGCTGAAATTTTTAGCTTTCTTTTGCTCATTACCGTTAAGGGAGATTGAAGAAACCATTCATCAGCCCCACACAGATTGCACCATTATCAGCTGACGAATGATAACCTTCCAACAACCTCCACAAGTAACCCTGTGACCAGAGAAATCTATCATAGAATCGTAGAATAGTTAGGGTTGGAAAGGACCTTAAGATCATCTAGTTCCAACCCCCCTGCCATGGGCAGGGACACCTCACACTAAACGCAAGGCTCTGACCAACTTGGCCTTGAACGCTGCCAGGGATGGAGCATTTACCACTTCTTTGGGCAACCCATTCCACTGCCTCACCAGAATCACAATAAAGAACTTCTTCCTTATGTCCAGTCTAAACTTCCCCTGTTTAAGTTTGAACCTGTTACCTCCTGTCCTGTCACTACAGCTCCTAATGAAGAGTCCATCCCCAGCATCCCTATATGCCCCCTTCAGATACTGGAAGGCTGCTATGAGGTCTCCACGCAGCCTTCTCTTCTCCAGGCTGAACAGCCCCAACTTTCTCAGCCTGTCTTCATACGGGAGGTGCTCCAGTCCCCTGATCATCCTCGTGGCCTCCTCTGGACTTGTTCCAACAGTTCCATGTTCTTTTTTTGTTGAGGCCACCAGAACTGCACACATCCTATTAGTAACACAAGAATGGAGTACAAACCCAGTTTAAAGTCTCCCTTCGCTCTCAACATTTCCTCATAAATTGTCTAAGACTTAATGTCAAGCTCAGGTTTTAGCTGTCCTTTTACCTCCACTCTGGAGGCAAAAGCAGATTTAAACACCACTGATAATCAACTAAAAAGATATGGTCATTAAAGTCTGAGGGAGTCAATTCCAAAGCTCTTTTGGACAAAGTTTTGGATACTGCCACAGGAAGATCTTAATCCTGCGAACTTTTCCTAAGTCATCTTGAGATGACAAGACAGGGAAGCTGATCAAGGAGCCATTTGACAAAAGAGAGAGTAGAAGTTTTCCAAGGGAAATATCCTTCACTTGTTGCCATGTCACCTCCCTTCACTGCATTTTGTTTTCCATTAGCAAACACAGAGTAGGTAAACCTCCCTAAGGATCACATGGTACACAAATAATTACAATGTTTTCACATGAGATACCAATCAAAAAAACTCAAATTTGCTTTTAAAATATGGAAATAGCACTATGTCCTGGGTTCAGCAGTAGCAGTCATTTTTTCTCCTTCTTGGTAGCTGGTGCAGTGCTGTGTTTTGACTTATGGGCTGAGAACGGTTGCTGATAGCAAGTATGTTTTGAGTTACTGCTCAAATGTTTGGTTTGTCCAAGGCCTTTTTCTGAGCTCATGCTCTGTCAGGGAGGAGGGGAAGCTGGGAGGAAGGAGAGACAGGACACCTGACCCAGGCTAGCCAAAGAGGTATTCCATACCATAGCACATCATGCCCAGGAGGTAACCAAGAGTTACCCGGAAGGACTGGAGCTCTGGAGGGATGGAGGAGGTATCAGTTGGTGCTCGGTTGGGCAGGGTGGGGTGAGTTATGGGTCGGTGGCTGGTGAGGTGTTGTATTCTCTTCACTTGTTATTTCTTTTATCATTATTTTTGTAGTAGCAGTAGCAGTAGTGATTTGTGTTATACCTTAGCTATTAAACTGTTCTTATCTCAACCCGTGGGGGCTACATTCTTTGAATTCTCCTCCCCAACTCTCCGGGAGTTGGGAGAGCAAGGGGGTGAGTGAGTGCACAAGCTATGCAGTTTGGTTTTAAACCACGACACATTATTCTCCTATTCCCTGCCATTAATTATGTATTAAATTGGCTATCAGCTGCTTCGGAAGTGGCTACTATAGATTTTTTTGGATGTTTCACACTGTAGCTCAATTTTATGCATTTCAGCTGGGGGAAGTACAGACTGGAGATGCACCTAATGTGCAAAAGGGCAGAAAGAAAGCCACAGGCAGGGTTGCAGTTATCTAATCAAGTGTTGTATGTTCTAATGGAATGGAGAAGTGCAAATATTAGCTATGTCCAGACTTGCAAGTTTTGCTGGACCATTCTGGTCTCTTGACTCCTGGTTTCAAAAATCCCCTTCAAATTTAAAGTAACCACACACACACATACCCCAAACAAAGAAATCTATAGAAAATCCTCCAAACTCAAGCAGCCTCATAACTACCAAGACAAGTTGATGAAAATCCAGAAAAAGTACAAGCTTTGAAAATAAAGCAGAAAATAATGTACAAGCCCTTGTTATTATGTCCATTACCAAGACAAGTGGATAAGTGGATGAAAATCCAGGGAAAACAGAAGCTTTGAAAGTATAGTGGAACATAAAAATACAAGCTTTTGTTATTATATTCATTTCCTTGCTGCCCCGAGCCTTGCTGACACCACTGTGCTAAGCAGTTTGTAAGATGCTGTGCCAACAGACAGCAGCTGCCCCAAAGCCAAACCAACATAAATAAACAATGGAAGGAATACAGAACAAATATTAAGAAACATTTTATCATAATCAATACTTGAATTTATAGAGGCCTGAAGAAATGTTTGTGAGCTCAAATGTTTGTCTTTTTTTCAAATATACCAGCTAGTCTAACAGAATCCCTTCTACTGACAGACTTTGTTTGCCCGTATCATTGCATGATCTTGGCTACAGTAACACTATTATTTAAGCTCCTAAAATTTTATATTTACCTAAATTTTATGTTAAGTTAAACAAATCTTGAGATGGAGAACTACCATCACAACACAGATGGTCTTCGTGCCAGGTGTTAGTACAGTTTTCTTACTAGCTTGGAAAGCTGGTAAAAGCAAGGACAAATAACAGGTCAAAATTCATTTAAAAAATAACATGGAAAATTCACATAGGTATTTCTGAGCCTTTGTATTTTAGTAGTTCAATGCTATGAAACTATCATCACCCTGCTGTCCAGAGAGGTAACGTGCTTGCTTTGTTTAAGTATTGCTTTTGAAATCACATCACCTACTGGGTTAACACAAGTACAGCTTTTTAAACATTAAACCTTAAAAGAATCCACTTTATAGATTTGTAACAACCGCACAAGGCAAGAGGGGTCTGTCCAACAGGGCAGCCTTAAAGAGATACAGGGAAAGGAAGATGAGAACAGACTTTTCTTGTCACACCTAAATAGCATGTTTGGGTGAAAGAATTGAAGTTCTCACCTTAAAAAAAAGCAAGAACCATGACTGACAAAACAAAATGCAAATGCTATTCCCCAACTACCAGAACATAGCAGAATAGCCAAAAGAGGAACAAAATAGAGAAAAAAGATTCAGTCTCATATGGACCAGGTGTTATGACAAAGATTCAGTCACAGCATACCAAAGCAAGTCAGGAAAGACAATGTTCCTTTTCCCAGGCTTTATAGAGCCCTTTCACAACAGCTGCTTGTAGCCAAGCTAATAAAAGGAGAGAGAAGAAGAGAAGAGAGGCAGGCAGAAGGAGCAGGTGGGGAGGGATAAATGTTGTCATCATTGTGCAAATGTTTTATTACAACTCTGGCAATAAATGTTAACTGTAAATCAAGATTTATTGTGATACATTAAAACAGGCTGCTTATGAAAATGTAGAAACTAAATCTTTTATGTTCTTGTTATTTAAACAACAAGGAAAAAAAAGGATTAGGGAAGGGCCTGAGGAAGGTTAACAAGATAGTTTTGCAAATGTTTATAAGGAATTCCTCCTGAGCAAGATGAAAGGGTGACTGTATCTGTTTGATTATCAAACAAATTACAGCCTCCAGCTGCAGCACATTAGCCAGTCTGGTCCATGGCAGCAGATCAGAAACCTCCTTTAAAATGAGTACTATACAATAGGTTATTTCCTACCTGGTGATCTAAAATGTCCTTTTCTACATTTTTGCTATGCTTTACTTTGCCTGTGTCTATCCTTACCAAGCTCCTGGCTAGTGGCTGAGGCTTCCTCTATCAGTCTGTAATGAAATACAATGCCTTAAAAAAAGGTGTTTTTTTTCTAAGACTTTCTGTTCTTGTATAACACACACCTATGGAACTGGTCTGCCTCCTCTGAGCTATCTAAAGGCTTCAAGATGACATGAGAACCTTCTCTTACTGGGCAAGGCTTCCAGGGGTAGAAGAGGAAAGGGTATAATGACAAGTCAGCATGTTTGCTCTTTTAAGAAGTTAGAAATGTTACTTTATTATATTGGTCAACGCAGAAAAGGTAAGAGTTCCAACCTTCACTGGATCACTGGTATTCTCTGATTGCCCCTTCTGCAGGGCTGCAAAGAACTAAAGTTGCCAAAGCCCACAGGTAACCTTGCCAAGGAATTGCAGGAAGCCTAGAGCCACTGGCAGGTGCATGAAAGACAAATGAGCATAATGAACTACTAAGAGAATTAGTGCTAGACTATTAAGCCTAGGTCCCTGGTGGTGTGTAGGTGTTTAAAAATCAGAGGGAATTAGGAATCTAAATATATGTGCAGCTTTGGTCTTACAGATTAGATCATTGTACTGGAAGTTTCACAGCAACCCAATGGGCTCTAGATTCCCCTTGGAAAACCAAATGAGAAAATAAAATTGAAGCTCCTTAGAGCTTTTCTTGCTGCAGAAACCTCCATTTGCTTTGGCAATATAGCTTTTACAACAGTTGTCTTTCACCTTTGAGATTCCAGTCATCCCATATACTGTTTCCAGATATTTGAGGCTGCAACCTCTTGAAAAACTGTACCAGTTTTCCAGCCTAATACTTTATTGCCATATTTTGGTTATTCAGAGAAACAGTAAGATAAGATATTGCTATCTCATGAAGAATTTAGAATTTTGCCTATGCAGATCAACAAATGTTCCAGAAAATGCATGTGGACGTTTGTGTGGTCTTGCCAGAGGAATGGTTGGGAAAAAGATTATGTAAATAACAAAGAATGATAATAATAAAAAACTAAGTTAGGTGACCAAGGTCATGTCTATTTCCTTATTTATTTCCCTGTACTGTTCTAGTGCTTATTCCAGGAGAAAGAAAAATAAAGGGAAAGGGGGAGGAAAAGAAAAAACAGAGGTAGTTTATAAAAATGTTGTAAGAATAATGCTGTTCCCATTATCACAGTGCACATCTGTCAACTGTATCCATTTCTTCTAGATGAGGTGGAGAGACCTCTGACATTTCAAATGCATCACCCTAATCAAATCCCTATCCTCCTGAAATGCTTTCTGAGACTTGCATTATTGGTCTATAGAAAGCCATGAATGAATAATACTTTGGAGAACAGTAAGTTAAGTAGCAGGAACAGAGCTGAAATAACTGGGTTCACTAGCATTAAAAAGTGAGGGGACCATAAATCCCTCAAGATAAAGTATTTTCAGCTCTACACCACTGAAATCTGCAAGGCTATAGGGAGAAGCCACTCAATGTGTTCCCTTTTACCACCACTGAGGAATGACATTATCAGCACTTCTCACTCTACTTTGCTGCCTGGCTGGAGAGCCAAACATTGAGTTTCATGAAGATGCCTTTAAAGGCAGTTGTCAGTTTCATTTATTTTAATGAGGGGATTTATCTGAATTTCTTCTCTCACAGCCCTCAGTAGGTACTTTTCAACTTCTCCCTCGATCACAAAGTTTCTCTTGTCCTTAGAGCCAGCATTGCAGAAAAAATAGGCATGAGGCGATATAAGTCCTGATCCAGTACCTAAAACCATTTAAGAGTAACATTTGCTAGTTCAATTACAAGCACTGCAATTGGCTTGTTGTGTGATTCTGTTTTTCTCTTCAGACACAATTCACCTCATTTGAGCTCAGCCACTAAAGCAGGGAGTATCTACTCTGAATCAGAGATGTGGGCTTCTACAGTCAATGAAGATAGGTAAGCAGATGCAGAAAGAAATTCTGGTCTTAGGATTCACTTAAGACTAAGTTGTTCAATATATATCCCCTTCTTTTTCTCCTTCCATTAAATGCAGAGAAAGCGCAGAGGATAAGTTTATGTGAGGATTTGTTTCATCTAACCATAGGTGTCTAGAAGTTAATTGCCTAAATAGTCAGTGAGAGTAATAGGAATCCGTACATGGGTAGTTTGTTCCTTCTGTCTTCAATAAGGACTTCATGGTGGAATGTGGAACCCTGTGGAAGTCCTTGTTTCCACCTGTTGACTGTTGAGGGAGTTTAAGGATGGAGTTCACAACACTTCTTTCTGGGTGTTTACCACACAGGGGAAGCACACAAATACTTTAACTTCTCTATATAATTTATATGGAATAATGTCAAGAAATGAAAGAAATATGGTAGCAAGGGGTAGAAAAGGAGGAATATAAAGCTGAAAGGAAGCAGAAAGTAGTCTAGAATCACAAGAGACCACTAAAGGGACTTTAAGAGTTCATTTAGTCTATTGTCATGATCAAGTCTTGATGAACAAGAAGCAGCCATGTAGCAATGAGGACTTTCCTTTGACTGGGTACAAACATTGCAATGCTGTTAACCCAGCTGCTTAGATTCTTGGCAGATGTTTTTCTTCTGCTTCTGAGAGAACAGTACTTCAGACTTCAAATACAAGAAAAAAGGGAGAAGGAGGATCCCAGCCCATGACCTGTGTATACAGGTCTGTGTATACACTTCTTTCATCTGTAGTAGTATCAGGAGGGTAACAATTTAGGATAAATGCACTAAAATGTTCTGGTCAAGGTACTTATTTGATGCTATTGTTTCTGGAAAAGAGAAGCAAGTGAAAAAAGCTTTCTGCAAAGAATTTAAAGCAAAAAGTATAGCTCATGACAGGTGGAACAAGTGCACATGGTTAACCTGAATCCATTTGCAGGATCCTAACAAGTGATACACTGATTTATGCCACTTAGGATTCTGGTTCAAAATGCCTTCCTAACAAAGTAGTGTCAGAGTAAAACTACTAACGGGACATTCTCCAAGAGGAGCGCACAGTTAATTTACAGCCTTACAACTGCTGAGCAAGGTATAGGTAAAAGTCTAAATCATGAGGCCAAGCAATGAAACTTGCTGGAAAATTTGAGACTAAATTTTGATGTAAAAAGTTCTCTAAGTCAGTATTTTCCTACAGAAAACTTTTTTTATTCTTCTGTTTTAAACTTAATCTACTGAAAAAAATATATTTTCAGTCTTCTTAATCATATTTCTCTTAGCGGCATTTTGATTAGCTGAAATATAATAACACAATTAGTGTAGTTTTTCCAGGGAAAAGCAGTCTAGGATGTCTGAAAGCACAAGGAGAGTCATACTGGACCTGTTTCTAATTTAATTATTTCCAAAAGGGAGGTTTGACCACCTGGGCTATATCTACTACAATATAATGCAACTTCTCCATGTTACATATATATGAATATAATTCTCCTCTCTCCATGGGGCCACAGATCCTGCCAGGAGCCTGCACAGGCGCAGTCTTTCCACAGGGTCACAGCCTCCTTTGGACTTCCATCCAACCTGGTGTTGATTCTCCATGGGCTGTAGGTGAATACCTGCTCGATGATGGAGCTCCACGGGCTGCAGTTTCACAGCCTGCCTCAACATGGACTGCACCACAGGCTGCAGGAGAATCTCTGCTCCAGCACCTGGAGCACCTCCTGCCTCCTTCTGCACTGACCTGTGTGTCTGCAGAGCTGTTTCTCTTGCGTATTCCCATTCTTCTCATCTGCCATTGCACAGCTGTTTGGGGTACTTTTTTCCCCTTACTTAAATACCCAGAGGTGCTACCACTGTCACTGATGGGCTTGGGCTTGGCCTGCCTTGAATCTGGGTGGCATTGACTCTGCCGGACACAGGGGATGCTTTCAGCAGCTTCCCACAGAAAGCACTCCTGTAGCTCCAGCTGCAACAAAGACCTTGCCACACAAACCCAGTACAACACCGAGTTCCTCAATACAGCTAGAGAGACAGGGAAGAGCTAGTACTCTGTTTTAGGAAGCTGCTCAAATACTAATAAAAAGTAAGCTTGTAGATCTACATGTATCTCCATAGGAAAAGGAAATCTGGTTTTATTTCCTCTTGCCATCTAATCTCTTCTCAGCCATCCTAAGTTCATTACGGTAAATGTACTTTTCCAGGACTACAGTAGTGAAAGGAGCCTTGTGCAATTCTCAGCGTGACTCCCCAGCTGTGACATTTCTTTTGCTAATTCTCTGGAAGAACAACCCTGCAGCTCCTGACAATAATTAAACAAATCCCCGCACACATTCCTGCTGTGAAACGGGATCAGACTCTACTCTTCACACTGCTAAGAAGAGTTTTACAAGCTCTTTTTATTTTTTAGATGCATATGTTTAAATCTTGCTAGTAAGCTGTAATGTGAACATTATCTCCTGTGAATTTTCACTACTCACTGAGAAAAAATGGTGTCTGTCCTAATGATAGAATATCACTTTACAGTTGGAGAAGTAATAGTTTGTGGAGTGACCCAATCCCTCACCTTTCTTTTTGCTTCCAAAAAATACTTTTTTTATTTTCTTCTTTCTTTTGACCTTGAGTGAGACAGAGGAAAGCAGGCAGCCAGGTCATGGGGGCTTAGTCTGTGGGTTCTGTGGTCTGGAAAAGCACTTGGTTTTTAGTTTCCGGGGATCCTGCTCCAGTGGTTCAGACCAGGGAAGGGTTGTGCTATAAAGAGATGAAGATCAGGAGAATTCCTGAGCCATGAGCACCCACACCTCAGCTCCACTCTTCCAAACTCAGATTCTCCCACCCTCAGTTTTGTGAGAAAGCACAAGATGAACTCCATCTCTTGGAAAGCCTATTTTGTTACAGATCCAGTTGTTGTTACCTCATATGCAGCTTGCTGGCACTCCTGCCATGATATATCTCATTTGAAAAGTCTTCACAAGGATGAATAGCTTTGCTTTCATTTCTTCTCTTTTTTTGCCAACAAAAGGGGAAGAAAATGCTGTCACAATGTATTTTTTTAAAAAAAGTGCATCTCAAATGTCTTTGACTAGAAAAAAAAAAAAAAGAAAACAACAATCCAAAAATTCCCCAAAAGCAAAGCACAAGTCATTAAACTACTGAAGTAAGAAAAAGAACAAGGAATACCATGGAGAAAATGTCCCAGGAGTGCAGTTGATCTGGAAGACTCCGGTGCTCTTGTGTCACCTATTTCTGTCACAGTATGTCAGACTTTCTCACCATCAAAATTCAGGCTTCAGGTAGAGCTGGTTTGCTGCTATCAGAAAGAGCCTGCAAGCTAAGTACTGTGTGCCCTGATGAGGTGTAACGAGAGGAACATGAGGAATATTGTCTTTGCTATCCCTTTCTGACACATCTGAAAGGAGAGTTCAGCATTATCATCATCTCTTACGATGCTATTTTTACTACAGGAGCCTGGAATTTATCTGACATTTTATGCTGCACTGATGCTGTCTTTTGTTGAGCAAAAGAAAAACAAAAGTGCTTCCACAGCAATTTAAAGATTTTCTAGTGAAGCAGCGAGGTGATCATCTGTACACATAAGTCAAGCCACTCTTAGTAATAACTAATCCAAACCCTCTAGTTTAAATTCAGATAGCCATCAAGATATACTGCAGTGGTGGACTATTTTTGGCTTTCTGCTACACACAGTAGTAAACCTGCTTTTCCATTACTCTGTTAGAATCTTTCCATAGGTAGTAAAAAGTTCATGGTTTATAGTACAGATTCAGAAGTTATATCTAAATTCAGCTCTGGGTTTGCCCTTTGTATAGTAAAAAACACTACATTTCACCTCGTCACTCTGTGTATTCAGATAGTTTTAACTCTGCCTTCATGAGCAGCTTGCTCTTGTCAGCTTCTACTGATAATTGATTTATCAGACCTGAAAAAGATTGACTGTATGAATACTTTTAATATCATGGTGTTTAAAGTCATGCAGGATTGCATAAATAACCTTCAGACATGGCTAATCTAAATTGTTTCACTTACCTTCTAAAAGTTGAGGAAGATTGACACAGGCTACTCAAGAACCCAAGAAGGCTGTTCACCAGCCTTCTTGGCTGAAACGCAATATCTCATTCCTGAAAAGGAGGTATGAGCAGTGTTTTCTACCAAATTAAGAAATTACATGCAAATGCTAATTTTTCATTTCACTTGGTTTAGCCCATTTGAGATTTCTTTTGAATGTGGTAAGACACTGGTAAGACAACCCTGCACTGTACTGGAATTTCTTTAATGGAATTGCATGAAACTATCCATTGCTGGTAATGTTTATTTTGCAATTATATGTCTGGGTATAAGCTTTTTAGTCCATAAAAATATGTAATGTTTTCCAGTGTAACTGGTCCTTCACCAAAGAGTGCTAGACAGCTGTAATGATAATACTGAATACTGAATAAATAATATGCATGGTATTTCTTATTAATTGCCCAGACACCAACAACAGAAGCATGAGCTCAGAGAAACAGGAGCCACATGGCAGGAGAATACGGTGATTAGAATCTATAAACTTCAATTAAAGTCCCAGTCAGAAAACAGTAAAAGGAATAAAGGCATAATGCAGTGAATGAGTATCGGTATTATGAAAGATTTTGATGCATCACAAGACCACAAGAAAAATACTAGGACACAGAGGAGTTTCTCCAGGATCCTCAACACTTGAGCTATATCTTTAAATAGTATTCCCTAGTTTCCATCCTTGAAGTGTGCATAAACTCTTGTAAAGCTTCTTTCAGGACCTGAGCAGGTCATAAAAATCTGGACAAAAATGAGACTGCAGGATTGTAAGCACTTCCACTTTTCGGCTGAAGCTGTGATTTCATTTTCTGCCTTTGCTCCTAGAACTTTTTATTATAAATTTAAGGAAAGATTATACTGTAACAAAGAGGTTATTTAGTGGAATTAATGGCTGAGAAATTTAGAAGAGATTAACAGGAGACTTGCTGTGCCATGTGTCATTGGTTCATGTAATAATTTGCTATTGTCTCACAGGAGGTCAGCTAGTTAAACACAGTAGTTCAAATCTGGGAAAGCGCTATTAATATATGGCCTCCACCACAGCTTACAGTTATGCTGGCTTTAAACATGAGCAATCAATTTTCATACTTTGAAGAAAAAAGGTACATTTGAAACTGCCTCCTCTACACTACTGATGCTGAGGGCTGGATGAAGTCACCCTCGGATTTGGAGAGCAGTATTGCAGTCGTTACCCAGTCCTTCATGAAGTCATTAGAAGTTTTCTTCTGATTTTCCTCAAGCACAAAGCCCTCTCACACATGTACATATTTCCTTGAGGCTGTTGAAGGGGAAAGGGTGGTGCCGTACACAAAGACAGAGAGAGAGAAGAAAAGGGAAATCCTTATTGTTTTGCCACCTTAGGCAAAGTCATCTGTAAATGGCAAGAAATCAGACTTGATAAGCTGCCATTGCTAGTCCAATTTCCATAATTTCCATGGAAACTTGACCAATTGACAGACTGTACATGGCAGTGTACATGAGTGTGGTGTGTGTAGGAAAGGGATATTGGAGCAATCTGTTTCTTGCCAGCTGCCTTACTAGCAACTAATGCCTTCCACTTAATTACACTCCCATAAATCAACTAACTTAAATGGAAATGAAAGACGGACAGAGGGGAAAATGTACAAAAATCATAGGGGGTAGAAGTTTGTATGAGCCCAGCTAGTTCTTTGCAAGGAGTGCTACATACATTAAATGTATCTGTGGCTCAGCCAGCACTGTATGCCATACAAACATTTATGTGAACTGAGGTACCTTTTTTTTGCCCAAGTGACAAAGCACTAGAAGAAAGGTCAGAATTATAAATTTCTAAGCTGAAAGGCTGCTTGCTGATTGCTTAACAGCCATTTCATAAACTGCTCTATACCTTTGTATATGCATTTTAGACATTGAAACACATAGCAAATCTAGCCTACATAAGGAATTATTATTATTTTTACTAGAAATGAATTTACAAGGAGTTCCAAAAAGAACCCAAAAAACCCCACCAAGCATAAAGCAATCAGGTAAGGAGCAACAGTTATTGGAATAGAACAGCTTAAACCTGTCCAGAAAAATCAGCCCCTTTGTAAGGCTGACACCTAGTCAGCCAATGAATGGGCTCTCATAGCAACAAATCCCAAGCAGTGACAGAATTCAGCACAAGATTTCTTTCTCACTTTTGAGTCCTAGTTTATAGACCTCAGGACAAGGTCTGTTAAATTAGGCTATAATTCCTCCATTATAAAATGACATCTTAATGGTTCTGATCTTTTGGAAGACTTTTAGCAGATTAGGAGGTGATGGGATAAGGGGAAAGATTTATTGCATGCTCAAAGCCATGTGGTAATCCAAAGGGATTTATAGACAGTACTCTTCACTACTTGTGCTGAACAAGGATGTGAATTATTTGATTCTGATAACATGAGAATCCTCTTACAATATAGTATGAGCTTGACAAAATGTGAATATCGCTAAAAAACATTCAGAAGTCTTTTTTTAACCTTTATATGTTAGTTACTATTGAAGGCATAGAAACTTGGTTTTGCATTATTTTTAAGTCTCTTTAGATAGTTTTTTGTTCAGAGCTTCCCTCTGAGTTGAATGTCTATGGGTACAGCTGACACTCAACTTTAAACTTTGTACAAGCATATTAATTTCAGT
Source organism: Melopsittacus undulatus (assembly GCF_012275295.1). Classification (NCBI taxonomy): domain Eukaryota; kingdom Metazoa; phylum Chordata; class Aves; order Psittaciformes; family Psittaculidae; genus Melopsittacus; species Melopsittacus undulatus. Next base: position 100,421,138 of record NC_047530.1, on the reverse strand, counting down.
TTGGACAGGAAGGTTTCTAGGATTTTTGAGAGAATTTTAGGTCAGGGTAGGGGAAACCCAAATTCGTGGCCATGTAGCCTAGTTCAGATAAAACACTGGGCTTAATGGTTCCCTTAGACATGTTGTTCTGATTCATCTGAGTCACATTCATTTATAGCTCTCCAGTTGCTTTCCACTGCAAGTAGAAAAAATCCTTTCCAAGATTTGCCAGGGAATGCATAGCCAGTAGTTATTAATTTTCATCAGAATTATCTAGGCTATGAACAAAAAACAGTTTAAAGTCTGTACATACTACAGTGTATATAACAATAACTGCTTGTTTATTTGAATTTGAAATATTCATGCATCTCTGATTAGATTCATTTGTGAGCCTCATTAATATATACTCTGTATTAATTATAGAAATGTTTCCATAACAACTTTAGGAGGTAGTGAAAAACCATTGTCTTCATATATCAGAGAAGAGAAAGGGATTATGTCATCGATCCAAGGTTATGGATGATATTTGTGGGAGACCCAGTAGTAGAAGAGTCAAACCCTAATGTTTTATCCTTGCTTCACTCTCCACACTGTGCAAATTTGCTTTCAAGACTTGTCAAAGAATTGACAAAAGAACTGATATTTTTAACTGGAACAATTGATATTCTTAGCTGGAGCAGCAGGGAAATTCTAGAGCAGAAATACGAGCAAGTTCAATTGGGAAAGAAGCAGTTGTTTGTTCAATAATAATTTCATAGAAGAAAAACAAAACACAATTAAATGAGCCTGATATACTTTCCCCCCCTTTTTTATTAAATAAAAACACAAGCCTAGTTCCCAAAGGGTTTACTTTTTAGACCAATCTGAAATGCTAGACAAGGTAGTCTCCCTTTAAAAATTGTGTGATTTTGGTACATCTGATTTCTAAGTCACGTAGTAAGTACTTGAGGATTTTGGCCACATACAGAGATGATATTTCTCATACCTAAGAGAGTTCTAAGGTACCCTAGAAAAGACAAAGCAAGAGCTGTAGATTAGCAGTGGGAGCCAGTTGAACTTAGTCTCACAACAGGCCTTGATTTTTTTTTTTAAGTCATGATAAGTAATCATTTGCACAATTTACCCTGAAACAAAGAAGATACTCTGTTGCTTTAAAATTTAAATCAGGCATAAGTGTTTTGTTTTTTTCTTATGAGATGTATTTACTCAGCTGGCAGCATCATGCTTCAGTGGTTTGGGAGAGGGGAGAAATTACCTGATGAAACTTGAAGGAAAACTTATATCACAAAGGAAAATCACACTGGACCAAACATCTTTCTTTACTTGTATGCTAGTGACAGGATTTCACTGTTGGTAAAGTCCACTTTGACCCTTTATGTGTTTCTGAAGAGAGGCACTAATGATTCCAAAGAAATAAAATTCTGATATAATCATTCAGGTTAACATTTGGTACCCAAAAGTGCTTGTGAATGCTTCTTTCTGCTTTTGCTCAGATCTAAACCTTGGCCAAGACTGGGATGTTTCTATCACAACTGACAGCTGCTGCATCTTTTTTGATTTTACATGCTTCGATACCAAAGGACTCAATTTGATTATTTTATTTTTATTTTGTATTGTTCCTACTGGAATCCAATTTGCAATACTACTTAAAAGCCATTGCCATTTCAACTGGAGAATATTCCATCCCTTCTAAAATATATGCTTTTTTTAGAGCCACAAAGATGATTAAGGGAGTGAAACACCTCCCTTATGAGGAGAGGCTGAAGGAGCTGGGTCTCTTTAGCTTGGAGGAGACTGAGGGGTGACCTCATCAGTGTTTACAGATATGTAAAGGGTGGGTGTCAGGATGATGAAGCTAGGCTTTTTTCAGTGATATCCAGTGATAGGACAAGGGGCAGTGGGTGTAAACTGGAGCATAGGAGGTTCCACGTTAACATCAGGAAGAACTTCTTTACTGTAAGAGTGACAGAGCACTGGAACAGGTTGCCCAGGGGGGTTGTGGAGTCTCCTACGTTGGAGATATTCAAGGCCCGACTGGACAAGTTCCTGTGTGATGTACTCTAGGTTACCCTGCTCTTGCAGGGGGGTTAGACTAGATAATCTTTCGAGGTCCCTTCCAAACCTTGGGATTCTGTGATTCTGTAATAACTGTACTCCCACAATAGTTGCCACAGAGCATAAAATTACTTCAATGCTATGTTAGCAATTGGAATTACACTCTTGATGCAGTGCTTTTAATTAGTCATTGCTTATTGGAATGGAAACTTTTCAAATAGCTCCTTTACTTGATGGGACTGATTTTCACTTGGAGAAAAAGCAGGTCTCCCCAGCTATGATAAATTAGAGATGATGACAAGCCATGCAGTTGTATCCAGGATGTACAGTGTGCTTACTCTGCTTAACAATAGCTCAGTGTTATGGCCAGTGTTGTATGGATTGCCGTGTAACATGTTTACAGAGTACCCAATAATCTGCAGTGAGTCATAACAAGAGGATCCTTATCATGACAGTTTTAAGATTTAATTTAGGAATTTCAACAGCATTCATAAATAAGAATGAGGCATTCACTTCCATGTAATAATAGTGTTAAGTTCACCTAGAGCTTCATCTTATGGGCTGAATTGAATTGTTATGAAGGTGTGAAGTGTAACACTCTTGAATGAGGATCTGAGCTCTGTATAGCAATTGAACAAGTTCTCAGTTGTCACTTGACTATCTCAGAACAACTGCATGCCAGGCAGCAAACACGGTAATGGTAGATGCTCACTTTGTATTTGGGCTCATGTCAATCAGCTTTACAGACCCCAAGTGGCAGTGATGGCAGGAAGGCAACTACATCAGTTTCTGGATTTAAAGGATCACTGTGTTGCGGTTGCCATACTAAATAATCCCTTCTGGTCACAACTCTGCCTAACCTCTCTCCCACCTTGCAAGAAACATTCCAATGTCCACAGATTCCCTGTTTAGTGTCAGACATCATGTTTGGCTGTTTGTTCCAGGCTTCATTTCTGCTCCCTGATTCCCTTGCTCCCAGATCCTTCTGCTGAGGCAAACCTACCTTCACTATTCCACTTCTTTGGGCATTTTCCCAATCTGTGCTAGCCCAGGAGGTTTAGGCAGACTGTTTTCATTAAAACCACCACCAGCAATGTCCTCTCTCACCCAAAGACGTAACAGCAGCTCCTGGCACCACTTCACTACTGTGAGAGGAATTTGCTGGTTTTATTATTTTTCTTCTTCTGCAGAGATGCAAAAGTAACCTCCTTGCGTTGATTCAAGTCCAGCCTCACTTTATAAAGGGGAATAAGACACTGGAAGTGGGAGTAAATATGACAAGTTTGTTCATGTCACATTGACTGTCCACAGTCAAACATACAAGACTGGACTGTAAAGGCAAAATGTGCTTACTAGATTTTATTTCTTCTCTCGCATAAATGTGCACACAAAAGTGGGTTACTTGTTGGCTTTCTGAAATACAATATTTGTAACTGGGGGTGGATAATAAACATCCCTGACCTTTTCAAGTTAGAGTGATCCTTGTCTCACTAGTACACCAAACACCTTACCAAAGCACTGCATTAGGCAATGGTAGTTCAACAGCTATGTAGTTAAACAAAATGCAATTGGAGCTCATTAACTTTCCATCCCATTCTGCTGATGAAGGCATCCTGTCTAAAGCAAGGATGTTGATTTCAATATTATTTTGAGTTAAAGTGCTGCTTTCCACGTCAGTATTTCCTGAAGAGTAATGTGTAGATTTCACAAGCTTGTGAATAATAGTGGATAAACCTGTCTTGTTGGATTAGGAGTTTTTCACCAAAATCTCTTTTTACTTCAGTTCCCCAAACCTGGATATGGGATTAGAAAACCTATACGACAGAACATCTGCTTCTGGTTTTCCCACCTAAGTTTTGATCAGCTGGCAACTTCAACTTAATTTGAGACACAGGACTCCTACACTCAGCACTCTTATGGTGTGCGCATCCAGAATACTCTCAAAGGACAATTATGTAGACCCTGAACACCATATAAGCCTTTAGGTAAATTTTTATTCATATGAAGTAAGAAAGCCAAGGGCATTCATATAGTCTAATGTGATATAAAGCTATTGCCTTTGGGAAAATGTGAGGTTGTAGAGTTTGCAGTTGGAAATCCAATGTAATACAACCAAATATAAAACTCATAGAAAACCAGACTTTGTTAGGCCTATTGCTCATTGGAACAACTAGTTCATTAGAAATGCTGGCTTCTGAAAAATTGCTGTTTCATTTTGGACAATGTTATTAGTTACAACTATTTTCAGCTTTCCCCTTGGGCAGGAAAGCCAAATGGAAACAAAATGTTTTTTTTAATTTGGGTTAAATTTGCCTTAGATAATAAAAAGTGTGGTTCATTCAAATGATCCGCACATTCTCCTCTATGGAACTGATTTTATGGCCATGGTACCTGTTTTATGAACAGTTACGCTGCTGAGATTTCCCCCTATATTGGACTATCATAGCTAAGGCAACTTAATTTTGGACTTACTCCAGAAAAAAAATTAAACACTTCTAAGTGGAATTATGTTTTAAAAAAAAAATTATCCCAGGAAAGCCATTCCATGCTTTGCAATGTTTTTGCAATTAGGATAAAAACAGAAACAAAAATATTAGAATTTTATATGGGAGGAGAAATCCAATTTCTGAATTAGTGTATCCACAATAGTGCAGTTACTTAAAAATCACATCTTCATATCTGCCTATTTACAATTTCCTAACCATCCTTATCCTCTTCAAATTAATCTTTTGATAACAACTAGTGGATGATGCCATCTTACAAGTGAGGAAATATCACAACGTATGTTTCTCATGCAAATACATTGAAATCTTTGGAAATTCTCTTTGACTTCAGTGGCCTTTGGATCAGGTCCCTGCTGTGTTTGTTGAAAATGTTCCCAAGGTTGTGTTGCCCTGAATGAAAAGTAAAGTAATTCAATTCCAGATATTACATAACTTAGCAGAAGGGAACAAAAAAAAAAAATAGAAATGAGGTCATGATGTGGTTATGATTTTTTTGTTATTTTTACTGCTTTTTCTAAGTGTAGAAGTAGGTATAGCAGTTATGTGGATTAGGTAATAGGAAGAATTTCATTTAATCAGTTCAATGAATTTTGCCTCATTAGAAATGTAAGCACATTGTCAAGTTCTAAGTCCTCCCAAGATTGACCCATTTGTTTGTTTTCTTTTTTTTGAGAAGTGCATTGAAAGGTTTTATCCATAGACTGTTGAGCTCAGCTAATTACATTAAAAGCTAATACGATTTCCTTGTTTATGCTGTTTATACAGGAAGATGATTGTCTAATCCTTTAAGCAACACATTTAATTTTGGTTGCTATTTCAAGTCTTTAAATTGTGTTAACTACTTCTAGTTCTCAAGGTAAATGTAGTTTAAATCTTAAATGTTTACTTCTGAGTAGCTTTAAGGATGAAGCTGCTCTGGCTTCATTTCAGATGAGAAACATCATTTCATGCCCATTGGTTCTAAGCTGGAGGGCAGTGTTGGAAACAGGAGAGTGGGAGCAAGAATACTACTTTTCTAAAGCAAGTCCAGGACTTTGCAAAATTGTCACACAGTGGCTGGCTAAATTGTTCATTGCTGCACTGTAGTCATTACCACTAATTATCTGTCTGTCTGTCACATATGTCTAATCTGGCCATCCATCTCTATCTAAGTATTTTAAATTCGCATTTGGAAGGACATAATGAAATCATACTTGGCTGGGAATATCCGTATACATTAATTATTTTTCCTGTCTTTGGAAGTTATGTTTCTGTGGTATCTTTGAAATAACATTGGAGGAAAAAAAGAGTCTAGAAAGCCTAGACTTCCTTCAGTTTTCCTAGTTTTTGTTAAAAGATAAAAATTAAACAAAATTAGGAATGCTGACATTTGTCAGTATTGAAGCCTTGGAGTTTTGATGGGATTTAAACACCCTTTTCTGTTCTCAACCTCTTGTATTTCACCATTGACCCTTATTCAGATTCTACATATCCATTATAAAGATCTGTGCTGCAATACAGTAAAGTGTAATGTTTCAAGATGTCATCACCCAAGAGGCAGTAATACTCCATTTCTCCATGACATTTCCCATAAGTCTTGTCTAGAAGAACTTTCAGCCTGTGATCTATTATTTCTAGGCAATTCATGAAAGATGACATTAAAAACAAGTTCTTATCATTTCTCCAGAAATCTACCCCTAAATCTCCCCCTGGAAAATTTGTAGGAAGAGTCTTTAAAAAAAACCCCAACAAACAAAACAAACAACACCTTGAAATTGTTTGTTTTTTACTATTGCTAAACATGAGTCTCAAAAGCAGATATTCCTACCACACACTAGGTAACATACTATCTCCAGGTATTGATAATAGATGCATCTACACCTGAGCTAGCTGAAGATGTAATTTTAGGACATGCTGTAAGGAGAGAGATGTGTAAACAGACAAAATAAGATTAATTCAATTAAATAACTCCCATTACTTCTATTTCTACAGAAAAATAAATGGTGATGTCTCTTTTCTTTCCTTTACCTTGCATGCCTATTTAGGTGACAGAATCTTCATTTCAAAGACATTCTATATTGCACATCAATCATAGAATCACAGAATCATAGAATAGGTAGGTTTGGAAAGGACGTTAAGATCATCTAGTTCCAACCCCCTGACAATGGCCTTTAATTTAGTTACACCTAGAATTATAGAATGTCTCAAGTTGGAAGAGACCCATAAGGGTCATTTCATCATTCAATCAGTGATGAAAACAATGCAGTGATTATTAAGAAAGCTGTGAAGAATTAACAGAAAACCCTATATAAGCCACTGCATACGTCTATGATGCACCGTCAGTCTGACTCCTGAGAAGAGCACTCCTCATTCTATGCCAAAAAAGGGACACTCAAAAGGGCACAAAACAGAATGACAACTTAATCAGGAAAGTTAGAATTACAACCATGCAAGGAGACAGTAAAAAGTCTTGAATTTTTCAGCTTCATAGACAGATGACAACAATCATGGGTATACAGTCAGTTATCAAAAATTGTATATTATGTAATGACAGTGAAAAGAGATGAGTTGCTGCTTTCCACTGTCTAAGAACAGGGGAACACTGTATTATAAATGGGTGTCAAAGATTATAAAACTCTAAAAAGAAGAACATTTCCCACCATCACATGAGTAAATTGTGTTGACACTATTTTGAGATAGTCAAGGTATTGCTTGATTAAAGTAGAGGTTAAGATGTAGACTTACAGTTACCTGATAACTTTTATAACTGGTATATAAACTCAATTTAAAAAATAGTAGCTATAGCAGACTTTTTTTCTTTGTCAGCCCTCTGAGGAACCTCAGCCTTGCATATGCAAAAATACTGGGTGCAATCCTCTTCTCCACCAAGTCCAAGAATAAATGAAAAACATATTAGTTTGATTGTTTTAAACCTTATTATTTCCATTATAGTGATGGACATCAGAAAACAGAGTAAATAGAAATTTGCTTATCTTCACAGAAGACCAGGCTGCCAGAGCTCAGGCCCTGAGTTTCCTGCTAGACTAAAGAGTATACGAAAAGGGGCCTTTGGCTCATTTTTGCTAGTGATAGCTCACCAGCAAGGGAGAGCTGACTTTCATACTCCCACCTCTGCCTTTGGTAATCATAATATAAAATCTGAATTTTGATGAGCCACAGTTTGTTGCAAAAGATAACATAGACAATTTATGTCTTTGTAATCTCTACAGGACACAGGATAACACAGCTGAAATACACTAGCACACTACACTAGGTACAATAACTGATGCAGTAATTCAGAAGGCTACCTGGGTATATTTCAGGTGCAATGTGTCCTATCAAGGACATTGCACATTTACCTTTATTTACAAACTCTTTTGGACATGCAGTTCAAAAGTAATGTGCTAGACTGGTCTTGAAACTCAGATAAAACAGTTTGGTTAGACTTTATCAACACTTTCTTTTCATATCTTTTTTAAATGGGAAAACAATCCCCTCATTTACACTCGAGTATTGTCTTGTAACCTCTAGATAATGGAATTTTCACTTTGATATTTAAATTCCAAAGAATGCCTTACATTTGTGTGCAAATCATAAATTTTCAGTTGAAAAATATGGTACTTAGATTGCAAATTCAGCTCAATAACTGTTTAAATTAAGGTTTTACTTTATGTTGACTGCTTTCTCCTTACTAGCTATATCACTAGCATGAATATTGATGCAGAAATTCCTTAGAACTACTTGAATAGTTGTCGAGATTTTTCATCATTAAAATTATATCCAAAGATAGTTTTCATTATTAACAATTTCTTAAAACAATTTCTTTCACATAAAGATTGGATTTGGAATGAGAGGAAGAAGGGATATTGTTGTGAGGGTTTTGATTGAAACTGCAAGATTTTCAGGTAAAAGGTTGATTTACTGGAAAAGCAATAACCTGTTTTGTTAAAAAGACATTTTTCTTCAAAATCACTCTGCTTTTATTGATCTGTTTCAGTGGTTATATACCATATTTCAATTCAGCGAAACAGACTTTATAACACTTCATTATTGCAGGTGTATAATAACACTGCTGAACACAGGAAACAGATTAATAATGTTAGCTCCTCACATTCCATTGATTAACAAAGCTTCTGGCAACCCTTCCTCAACATCTGAAAGGCAAAATAAATAAAGAAAAATTGAAAGACGAGCAGAATTTCTGTCTGGGTTGAAGACTGCTTATGAGAAGGATTGAACCTTTATTTAAACACAGTTTCCTTACAGGCTGAGAAAGTTGGGGCTGTTCAGCCTGGAGAAGGCTGCATGGAGACCTCATAGCAGCCTTCCAGTATCTGAAGGGGGCCTACAGGGATGCTGGTGAGGGACACTTCATTAGGGACTGTAGTGATAGGACAAGGGGTAACGGGTTCAAACTTAAACAGCAGAGGTTTAGATTGGATATAAGGAAGAAATTATTTACTGTTAGGGTGGTGAGGTACTGGAATGGGTTGCCCAGGGAGGTTGTGAATGCTCCATCCCTGGCAGTGTTCAAGACCAGGTTGGATGAAGCCTTGGGTGATATGGTTTAGTGTGAGGTGTCCCTGCCCATGGCAGGGGGGTTGGAACTAGATGATCTTGAGGTCCTTTCCAATCCTAACTATTCTATGATTCTATGATTCTATGACTTGTACTTCAGTGACAATCCTGTCTTATTGTAAAAACAGCAGGTTATAATTTTAAAGTAAAATTAGACTGGATATATACTCCAAATTTTAGCACTTTGCACATGTGCTTAGATAAAATAAATGTGTCTGTTTGAAAAAAAACTGTAGAATTGTAATAGTCAAGAAGCTATCTGTCTATCTGAATTGCTAGGAAAAAATTAAATTTGTTTGGTCATGAAAAATCGTTGCTATTTCAACAGGTTGCACAAAAAATATAACCAATTTTGCCTTTATTTGCAGGAACATCCTGTGATTTCAAAACAGCTCATTGCCACAGCTAATACTACATACGTGTTCTGATTATGGCCTCATGCTCAGGGTAAAATATTGCCCAGAACCAGATACAGTGATGCTCTTACAGCTGAAAGGAATTCTTACACTCTGTGCAATAATAGCCTCCATGTAAGAATCAAGCCCAAAAGGCTGACTGTGATTTAGCCATCTGCAGACAGCAGCTCTTTGCAACACCAGGAAGAATTTCTCCACCAGGAAGGATTTCTCAGAAGTCAGCTTAAAAGGGTAAATTTACCCTTGTCAGACTTGATGCCTATCTGAAAGCCCAATTATTTGCAAATGCTTGTGTTTGCTGGTGGATGAGGGTTGGATGAAACCTTGGGTGATATGGTTTAGTGTGAGGTGTCCCTGCCCATGGCAGGGGGGTTGGAACTTAATGATCTTAAGGTCCTTTACAACCCTAACTATTCTATGATTCTATGACATTTAAGCAGAAAGGGCCATGGAGATGTGCACTCCACAGCTATGGCAAGCATCTAATCTCCAGCCTTGATCCTCAGGAGCCAGAAAACCTGCATAGTCCCACCTAGTAAGGACACAGGAATGTACTTTTATTCTGGTAATTGGCAAGGTCTAAAGTCTCCTCTCAAAGAAGTGAATTACTTGCTAAAAGCAATGTTAACCTTAAAAGGAATTTTACTTGCCTTGTCAGGGCTCTGGTCTCCATGACCTATTTCATTCCCAGGAAGACCTGTGACTGAACTCAGCAGGTTAGTGCTTCTCTGACTGTAGAGATCATGACAGTGCCATGACCCTTCTAAAGGAAAAAGCAACTATATAAAAGAGGGATCAGTCAGCACAAATTCTGTCTCAGACCTGAGCTGGACATGAAGGACACAGGTACCTTTTCCATAAAGCTATTCAGGCAGCCTCCAGCCTCAATCCCAGGTCTGAATGACCGCCTGGTTCATCCTCATTAAACTGTGGATGAACAGAGTCTCAGATACAGCTAATATTCACGTAATCAGGAGATATGAATTATTCAGGTGCTCTCACAATTTCAATCAAAGCTACGTGTTGAACAGTGTTGGAGACTCAAGTACTCTTTCTATCCACTGAGCATAACATGCACAGACACCACTGCTGATAGCCTCTGCTTGACACAGCATATTCAACAACCAATTTTTCTGAAACCATCTCAAAACGGCCATTTGTGCTTCAGAAGAGCATTAAAAGCTGCACAGACTTAAAATGGTCCTTGTAGAAAACACTGTATTAAAAATGTTGATAGATTCATAGACAACAGTATCCTAGAAGTCTAAAAAGGACAGGAATACACATTTACACATATACAGACACATATACATGGAGATATACCTACACATAAACGTATACATAAGTGAATGCACAGGTGTACAAACATTACTTCAGCTTGATATTTGAGAAACCAGAGAGCTGAAGAACCACAAGGTTTAACCTAATTCAAATCAGCTGAAACAGCTAAGGAACCATGTTTTCCTCCTGAGCCCTGAATTCATGAGCCATAAAATGGTTCAGAGATACATTAGGTGACAGGAGAGGTCATTTTCCAGGTAGGGTCTGTCCTCAGGGAGCTGATACTGATGTCAGAAGAGGTTAAAAGTGTATAAAATGGGCAATCGTGGTGATCTGTCCTGAGTCCATAAAAACAGGAGCACAGGAAAGTCCTTAGAAATACAACTAGTATTTCTAGTGTTTAAGCAGGATGTGCATCATGATATAGGGTTGAACAGTAATTTAGCAGTAGCTAATAGGATAAAGGTATAACCTCTAGTTACCTTAGATTATAATAATACTAACAAACACACCTCTAGGTGGTGATTTTATATGTAAATATAGGATGACCTTGATACAATGAGCTGGATGTAAAATCAAGATGTGTGTTTGAGATTCGGTTATGTAAAATGCAGGTAACCAATCACTTATTCTCTCATTGCTAATATTTTGTGTACAAGCCTTTGCCTGTTTCCTAGAAGCTGTGCTGGCTGGGTGTCCTGGCACCCTTTTCTGCAGAACCATAATGAAAACAAATATCTTGACTCAGTATGTTGGCTGGGTTTTGCACACCAGGTAAAAGAACCCAACTTTTAGGACAGCAGTGCTAGATGAGCTGCAATCCCAGGTGAGACCTTGCCATACACATATCCAGCTTGCCTCCCTACCCTTTTGGGGCTAGGCACATCACACAGGAGCTGAACAGCTTTTCCTGGCTCTAAGTTCTGTGCCTTGGATCACAAAGATCCATGCATTTATTTTCTTTTTCTTGTCACCACAGCAGGTATTAGATGAAATCAGTGTCAGTTGCAGAGTTTCGTATTCTGGCATATCCCAGTGTGCCAGTAGCTACAACCTGAGACCCCTGCATGAGCATGTCTTTCAGTAAGACTAAATCATTCTTGACAAACAGATGCCTGCAGTAGCTGTTGAAAAATGGATGGGCTTGCCTAACATAAACAGGGTTTTGGAGAAGGAACTTATTGACTGGCTTGCGAAATTTCACTCCTGGTTGAGGATTCTGGGATTCAGTGCATTAATGCTGAGTGCTTGACTCATTACCTTACTAGTTTTCTTACTCAACTTTATTCATTTTCCCCTAGCTTTCCTTCCTCTTCCTCTTTCTTCCTGTCCCCAGTTTTGGGTATCAGAATGTTTGAGAGTCAAAATTCAGGTTTTTTTCATTCCATCTCTCAAGTTTTCAGGAGGCTGAGATCTGCTCAGCAAGAATATATTCAAAATGCACTGGTGCCAGCAAATCTCAACCTAATGTATTCCTCCCTGGCTGTGCTGCAAGGAACATCCTTGCAGCATTCTCCTATTTTGTGTGGGTTTCATGAAAGTCATCAGCAAGAGCTATTTGAGAAGGTCATTTTCCACATGGAATGAAGAAAATATTAGGTGACAGGAGAGAAGCAAAGTAATGTTTCATGAATGCAGACTTCCCCTACTGTCTAAAAATGACACCTCCCCCCCCCAAATATACATACTAGAATCTCCACCATTTCCCTCCCATTGTGAAGGCATCATGATGTTTCTTGATTTGCTCTGAATGCCACGCAAACAAAACATCATATATTCTGCAGAGCTCAAATGAAAAGGCTGCACAACTTCCTACCCTAAAAAAAACCCACACAAGCAAAACCTGAGACCAAGTGAACTTAAACTCTTTGTTCTATAGTTGCTCTGACTTTGTAATTTCCACAGGACATGTCATTATCACACACTGCCTGTTGACAAATATGGTGGGAGCTGAAACAGTGGGGAACATGTCCCTTTTAGGCAGGGTATTGCCCAGGTTTTTTATTTCCACACCTTCAGAGAACAGTTACAGTTCTGTAGTGCCTTTTTTATGATACAGATGACAGAAAAAAACACTGATTTTGAGTAGTGCTTGCAGGCAGTCAATACTAGTGATGAAGTCCTTGAAAATCAGGTTCAGTGCTTGTACCACTGAGCTACATAAAGTCCATGGGGAAATTAATGGCCTTTCCATACTCTTGAACCTGAGTAAAACAGGGGTCCACTTCTGCCTACTGAAAGCAAAAAAAGAAAACCCATAAAAAATGAAACCCAATCCAGAAAAAGAAACCAAACAAACATTATTTCTATAGAAAAGGAGACTCAGGGAAGGAAGAACAGTCCTGTGGTTTGAGCAGTAGCCTGGGTTTGCGAGACAAACACTAGCTCCCCAAACTGATCCTATGATCTTAGGTGACTGGGACTGTCAGATGTATATAGTTACTATATATCACTGTTTTAAGGTCACCAAATAATCTGGTACCTCTGCACATGATCCTTCAGGTACTCTTACATTGTCAAATTAGAGTACTCTTGATTTAGACCCAAGTCCTCTTCCCTCAAATGCTCACTATGCACAGCGCAGGGGTTGGATACTCTCTTTCAAACACAATACCCAAAACACCACATGGTTCTAGGTCTCCTTGCTGCTCAAAAGAGTTACATCAGGGGGGCAATAATACCAGAAAGACTCTCCTACAGCAAATGCATATTGAAGCCTCACCAAGGCTTGCAGATATGCTTTGTCCCAACTAGAACCATCCTTCAAGTAGCTGTCCTGCAAGAGGGACTTCGAAAGAATTTGTCTTACTAAAGCACTCATGTACAAATGTGAAGTTTAAGCTGAACATACATCAAGGCAACACTACTAGCAGACAGGCTATACCTTTGTGAAGGAAAGCTTCCTATCAAACATGCTTGAAATCCAGGTCTTGGAAGATCTTGTTACCCAGCCTGCAGTATTTTATAGGCACTGTGGGCTGGAAAAGGGAAGGCAGTAGATGTGGTTTTGGTCAGGCATGAAAAATTAAGTGCTTCAAGGATATAAAGGAAGGAACAGCTCCTGATGGTGCTCTTCATTCCACTGAGGTAGTTTGTGTCAGGAAATGTCAGCATGGTTGTGCAGTGGCAAAGAAAGGCAGAAAGATACCATAGCTTAACAAAAGGGGATAGGTATGGGTAGGCTGCCAAGGTAGCTGCATGACTGCAAGCACACAACCAAGGCTTCATAAACAATAAACCTCAAAGGGGTCATACAAAAATACGTGCATTGTAAAGGTGCCAGAATACAGTCATAGAGGACACATACACACACACATATATAAACACATGTTGTTTCCTTATTTGAAAGGAGCATGTAAATCTTGAGAGGAGCATTTCTTCAAGAGCTTTTTCAAAGTAGCAAGGGAGAAGAGGCTGTTACTGCATGATACAGAAGTTTCTGAATGATAATTTAAAGATAATCTTTTAAGATTTGGAACAACCTAAGTATGCACCCTTCTAAGTGACTTAACTACAAATATTAATTATTCCTATCTCCATCTTGCAGTTTCCTCAAGAAGCCTTTAGGAAAAAGAACATGCAGCTCGTAGCTCAACTGGGGCCTTGCAACTTATAAACTATACTTCAACTTTGGTTGACTGGAAATAGGTCTAATCCAATTGCGCACCAACCTCCACTGGAATAATAATATGAACGAATAACCCCAAAGGCAGTAACACATTGCTTTTCCTGCCAATCTCAATTTTAAATTGATTATTTCTTAATGCCATAGGCGATGTCAGGGAGACTCAGGACAATATGCTGCCAAGAGACATGAGTAGAAGAAGAATAGTCTGAACTATTATTCTTCATCCTAGTTTATATGTACCTGTAAATATTAGTTGCAAACCATAGCCAGGTACCTGCAGGGAGATTTGATAAGATTTTTATTTCCTTGCCTTTAGCAGTTAATATGAAAAGTAGGAGAAAGACAGGCAGGCAGGCAAAGACAAAAAGAAAGATCCTAAAAAAATGAGTGCTGTTCAGTGTTTTGGGTCTTTTTAACCCTGTTCTTATTTTCAGAATTAACAGGTTTTTCCTGACATTTAACTTATGGTCTTGATTCTTTCTCGAGCTTAAGAAATATTTAGCACGCTTAAAAGCACCACATGAACTCTGCCAAATTAAAACCTAAGACTGATAAGGCACTATAGCCAGAGGACAAAATATAGCACCTGAGACCTTCTTTCTCCTCATCCTCTGAGGATTTCTCACTTGTAGTAGTGAAGTATACTGTACAAGGAGGGAAAGTTTAGCTTAACACCAAAAACCTCACACAGGGTAAGCAGCTGTGAATTCAGCTGTGAAGGAGCCTCAATGAAACAGCTTATTTCACTTTTTGAGTCCAGAATGAAAGAAGAAAATAACACAGCCTTATTTTTGTTACATTGCACATGCATAAAAGGAAAACCCTGTGAACTACTCATATCCTGGACTAGATAGAAATCTCCGTATAACAGCACTGATACCTAGCTCCATACTACCTAGGATTGTGTTTGACTATTTAATGTGCAGCACCGCTTTGGCTAACAGTCAAGAGAGATATGTACTTGAATCTTGAGAGTATTCATTTCCTCCTTGTGCTGTTTCCAGCAGACAAACTTGATTTTCTCTCATTCTTAGTTTCTAAATATATACATTGGATATGTTGTTTTTTTATAACACATTTCCTATTCTTGATTCCCTCCCAATATTAAGACTTTAGTCCCTATATTCTTTCTGTAGGACAACCTGACCATCTGTATTAATAATACTTTCCATCTTCATTTCATCAGCATATTAGCCTAAGGAGTAAGTGGGAGTGTGTTAATACAAGGTTATAGTTGAAAATATTAGATATAATCAATTACAAAATGTGTCTTTTGCAAACTGCATTAGTTACCTTTTTTAAGCTTCATATACTTCCTGTCAACATTGCTTGTTGTCTTCTAATTTCTTATTGCTACATCATAATACCTCTTTTTTTTTAATCTTCCTCTTTTCCTTGTCTATAATTTTTCTTGTTTGAAAGCAATAAAATGCTCTTTTTTTTTTTTAATGCAAGAACACCTGTCTTTTCTGAAAGGAAAATTCCCTTACCAAATACAGTTGTTGATTTAGTCTTATGTGATCTACCTTTGGGAAACCCCTATTTTATTTGATCCCATTTTTCAGCTTCTTTGACATCCCGGATTACTCTTTCTACCAAAGTGTTTCGAACATTTGAAGGTTACAAAGAACTGACAAATGCGCCTACATCGTAATTTTATACTTAAAGAAATATTTACCCTTTATTCTCCCCCAGTCTTACACAACCACTTCCTAACACAACACACTAATGAAAATAACTTATTATAAGTTAAAATTCCTTGGATAAACTAGTCTTATTCATGGTCACTTTTATGTGGAATGATGCAGTGATGTTTCCTGTTTTGAATCCAAGCAAATGGGACTTATTCCAAGAAAGATTTATCAAACCTATCAACATAAGAATCTTTTCATCTAAATTGCTGAATTTTTATATCTTGTTTTTAACTGGTGGAGTAGACTGTTGAAATAAATCTTCTTTAAAGCACTAGAGAGCTTGAGAGTTTATTAGATTAATCTGAGAAAAAGAACGAGTACAATGTGCACTATGCAGTGTCTTTCAACCTCATTGCCTGCCTATTAGGCTGCAAGGAAAAGAGTATATAAGTGTCTGTTTATTAACTGATTGTCAGAGAGACCTGATTATTTCAAGGAGATAGCTTTGCACAAGAAAGAGTAAGATGAAGAGTACCAAATGATTGATTCATTTCCTCTGGGGGAGGGAATGGAATAAAATAAAATAATGAAACATAAATGTGTCAGATCCATTTATACAGGATTGATATTTAATGTAGCTCCTTTTGAAGCTGAAATTAAATTTTCTTAAGAGGTATTATTAAAAGGTAGATGGGATGTAACCTTCCATCAAGATACCATTATTTTAATACATCTAAAAAAAATGAACTTTTTTTTCCTGAAGTGTGCTAGTAAATTGATTTATGCAGATCTAAGCAGTAATTACGAAATGTGCTTATCTAGACACCTTCTGTTTCTATTGATCCTGCATGTTATTCTGATGAAAACCTCATAATTCATAGCATTCTTGATGTTTAGAATTGTTGGAATTATTTATAACTTGCAGTCCAAGGGTGCTTCTAACGAAATAGAGTTTGAAACTGATTTGCAATGTACCAAATTGTCTGTTTTCAAGCCCTGAGCACAGATAGTTACAGCGCTCTGCTTTGAAACCCACAAATGGAGAAAAGAGCACCACTATGGAAAAAACAAGACCAATATGGGAAAGGGAGGTGCCAGTCTTTCCAAGGGTTTTAGATGAGGACAACTGATAAAGTCAAGAGATTAAGAAACTTCTAGAACTGTTGCAATAGACAAAAGAAGTGTTTGGATGGGTGCTGAGGAAATAGTTTTCTCCTAATTCTCATCTGCTAGTGACAGTTACCTCTTCCAAAGACCTGTGTCATTTTAACTTTTACAGTTTTCTATCAATCAAACCATCTGTTGAAGTTGTAACTATTACCAAAATTAGATTTTTTGTGGAAAAAAATAATAGGCATTCTTTCTCTAAGGAGCATGGACTAAATTGAAAGATTTCAGTCCTTATCACAATACTTGATCTACAGGTGCCTTCTCATGTGGTCTTTGCAGTTGAAGGTGCTGTGTTTCAGTCCTGAGAGCATTTTCCTTCTGCTCTGCTGTTATCCGAAACCCATACAGGAGTCTGTGCAGAGGAGTCAGCTTCCCTTGCAGGGGTTTGCTGTGAGGGATGAGTGTGGGGACATAGGAAAGAAAGCAGACAAGTGAGAGGGAAAGTCATTCAGTGAACAGCTGATAATTGCTTCGACCATAGTACAGTCTGTATGTGAAACCCCCAGTCAGGACTGAAGTGTCACTCTTGGCTGTTCCTTGTAGCGCTACCAGGATTTGACTGTTTCTTCTGTGCTTTTTATGGTGACAAACACCAGTATTTGTGGCTCTGCTTTCCAAGTGTTGACTTCAGAAACTAATGAACATTTCTTTATTCTTTTCCCCCACTGGGGACATATCTTACCATAGAACTTTATATCTGCAGGAAGTTCTTGTGCCATGACTATTTGAAGACAGACTTAAACAGGGGAAGTTTAGATTAGATATAAGGAAGAAGTTCTTTACTGTGGGGGTGGTGAGGTACTGGAATGGGTTGCCTGAGGAGGTTGTGAATGCTCCATCCCTGGTGGTGTTCAAGGCTGGCCTAGACAGAGCATTGAGTGACATGGTTTAGTGAGAGGTGTCCCTGCCCATGGCAGGGGGGTCGGAACTGGATGATCCTTTCCAACCCTAACTATTCTATGGTTCTATGATTTATGCTAAACATGTTTCTCCCTTACCAGGTAGCAGTGACAGCAGATCTAGTCCTCAGGAGGAACATTCCCAGAGACACAGGTATAGCAACACAACCTGACAGCCTCCAGAGCTGTTATCATTTGTTATTATGATACCAGCTAATAGCTTCAAGGCCATCTCAGAAGTCCATTTAATAGCAGATTTCTAGTCCCACAGCAGAAAGAAAGCTGGTCTAAATTAACACTGACATACTTGGAAATTCCTGGTCCACATCTAAACACAGGGATATGCAAATCAAAACTTTTATTTTCCTGTAATTATTGCCCCTTTGGATGCTACATTGGATGAGAAAGAGGACAGTTTTGCTCATCCAGACAGGCCTTTCAAATGCCTTTGGTAGACCTTCTATTAACATGCACATTGGTGTTATCCAGAATAAAATTATCATCTGCCACAGGCTCTGTGAAAAAAAATTGCAAGTCACAGATGACCCAGAGATGGTAAATTACCAACCTCTCAGTTAAGTGTAACAAAACAGGGCATATCCAGGGAGCTGTTAGAAACACAAGATGCCACAGTGAACTACAGTGCTCTGTCCAGAACTAAACGCAACACAAGGATATTCTGAAACAATTCCATAAAGTAGTGTATGAAAAGAATCACAATTAATTATAAATACTAAACAGAACTATAGCATTTTTAAAATCCAATAAAATTTCTTAAAATGAAGCCAAATGCCATCCCTATTGGCACGGATCTTCACACTTGAAGAGTATGCTAGATCTTAATAGAATTAGGAAATTACAACTGCTCAGCAAAACCAAAAGGAGTTACGCCCACTAATAGGCATGAATCCCAAGAGCACTTGCATTTCTGTTCAGTGTGTTGTCATATACTCCATCCAAACAGGTGCTGAGCATAACATTTACAACAGGAATTGAAGTTCTAAAGTAGAGAAAATTGCTTTTATTTACATTCAGTCATGTTTTGTTGGAAAGAACTGATTATCAGCAGTAGAATTTTCCTTAGATGTGACTATGTAGTTGACATTTCATAAAGGAAAAGATTCTGAACAAAAGGGATTATACCGTTCTTTGTCTCATAATGACTTCTTTGTCTACCTTTATTCTCAGAAAACAGACATTCAGATAAAGATGACCAAAGAAACTAAATATGTTCAAATAATTTAAAAACTTGAGCTAGGACTGCCTTTCCCTATCAATTCTGGTGTTTTCAGATTTATTTTATAGCATAATTCAAGGCTACACTGACTTCATCCCTGAAATTGTTCTCTGGAGGTCCTGCTTCTTATACTCACCAGTTATTTCTAATCCTGTGCTTGAACTGCCTGTTTTCAAGCCCCAATGTACAAAGCTACTCTTACCCAATACTAATCACAAAATAGCACATTCAGCCACCCAAATTAATACACCCTAGACTGACCAATTCAATTCTGGGTCTGGAGGGGGTACCACACATTGACCTGGAATATGGCTTGCACACAGAGGGGGTGAAACAAGAAGGTCTTAGGCTGCAGAAAGACTATATTTTACCATTAATATATTTTGTGCCTCTCTCTCTGTTGCTTATTTCTAATCAGATGTCAAAGGAGAATGTTTTTCTCCTGAATTTGGGCACAGATGTGACTATATTTGTCGCATCTTTAGCCAAACAGGACTTCATTCTGCAAGACACAAGTTGGAAGTGAGAATACAAATAACAAGTATCAAGCACTGACATCAGTGACCAACAAGCTCGTGGTGTCCAGTCAGCAAGAAACATTGAAATGTCAGTGATGTTTGTAAGTTATTGCTCTAGGATTAATTTACTTTTCCAAAATCGCTATTTTTTGCCCTTATCCTTCTCTCTCTCTCCCGAAGATATTATAACAGGAGTCTTTGGAACTTACTCAATAACTCAGATTCCCTCACCAACCTAATGAGAAACATGCTCTCAACTTTGAATAACCCTTTCTTTTCATCTTGTTTCAGAGCTTTTGACTTGTTTTATCTCCTGACGCAACCTTTCTCTAGTGCTTCTGTTCCTGGTCACAGTGTTTGCAAATTCTTGGAAAATGAAATGGACAGTGAGCTCTTCTCTGACATTGCTCATGTGGGCTTTTTTTTGGAAGGGGAGAGGAGCCTGAGGAGGGGATATGTTTTTGATCAATATGATTCTACAACAGCTCACCCAGGAACATGTCAATGAGAACACTGACTCTGATAGCAAGGAAGCAAATGAAAGGGTAAGCACTGGAGACTGAGACAGAGGCTGAGAAAGTTGATGAGAACTGCTCTTCCATTGCCTACTGCTTCCTGCATTTTGTATTAGGTCATTAACAATCCTCAGTTGCTGGTTGAATGGTAAAGTAAAATATCCACTGAGCATTATTCAAACTGCTTGAAAACAACTATTTTAACAGATACTGCACCTTATGTTCCATGGGGAACCAGTAAAGAAAGAAAGAAAAATCCTAATTTAGTGAAACTGAAAACCATAATTTAGTGAAGCTCAGGAAACATTTCTCACAAGGACAGCCATAAACAGGTTTGCAATTGCAGACCTATGGCCATTGTGGCCCTACAGACTTTGGCTAACACTTCAAAGAAGTGTTTTGTAAGATGTCATCTGAGGAGAGGTAACTTCTCATAGAGATTAGAAAGTTTTCTTTAGAGCTCAGCCCTAAAGACAATTAGATCTCAGAGCACCTCAGGGGGCTGCTGTCAATAGACACTTGATTTGCTGTCCATCATCAGCTTGCTCTGTTTTCTTAGAAACTGTTCCTTTCAGGCTAAATCATTATTTTACCATTTACTCTGGGATGACACGTATCTACTACGAGAGCAACTAAGAAAGGATATTGTGACTGGTGAGGTTTGGTGCAGAGTTTTGGTGAAGCATCTTTCTGAGTTTTGGGATAAATTGCTCATATTTCAAGGGCAGAATCAGATTGATTTTAAACCATCCTTCCTCCTGTTTGGGCAGAAGATAATGGCCAGCTTTGAGAGATCTATTTCAATTTGGCCATTACAACCTGGCTACTGAATAGCCACCAACACACCTTAATCTTTCCCCGTCTTCCAAGAACAGCCAACATGGCAAAAAGAAAAGGAACCTGAACAGGTATACCAACACCTTGACATTTTGGAGGCTGGGATCTCAAACCAATTTTTGTTTTTTCTACATTTTGTCTGTCTCCATGATATGCAGAAGTGTGCCCTTTTATAAAGGCTGTACTGAACTCAAATACAGAATGCTAAACTACTGTGGCTGCTGGGAACTAAAAAACCTTGTTTCTCACTCAGTGTTAATAGCAACCACAGCACAGTAAGAAAACTCGTACATAATGGTGTTCTTGCAGAGTACACCAGACACCTATCACAGATGTAGATGTTATCTAGAATAAGGAAAATATCAAATAAATCAACAAATGACACCTGAAAAACAAACAAACAAGCAGACAACCCCACATCACTTAGAGGCAGAAGCCTAACATTAAATTTCAAAGGTAGTCTGAAGTAGAGACGTGGCAAAAATCTTCCAGAGAGCTCTGAGTGGACATTTCCATGTATATAAGTAATATTTTCAAAGATTTCAGTGCACAAAGCAATGAAAGTGAGATTTACCTTCTGCTTGGGTTCCAGTATTCAGAAGCAAATGAATCCTTAGTTCTTTGTTTTGCACAGTATTTTCCATTCCTGTGTTTTCTTTCTCTCTCCTCTCATTTTTTGACTTCTGTCTCCTGTGTGTTTCTATTGTTGTTCTTGCTTTTGCTCTCCTTCCTAGTGATACTTGCACTGTAAATAGCACCTGGAAAATCACATCAAAACAGCTTCTTAACACCACAGGAGATATGGAATGGAATGCTTTCAGTTTAGGCAAACTGGTTTTACCATCTCTATAATAGGTAGAAATACAGACAATCCTTCTTGTAGAATATGCAACATGACTTGCTAAATAGGTATTTGATTCACACTTCATTAAAATATGCATGTATATGAATGAGGGAATCCAGTACTCTACAGTTTTATGCAACCATGGTTTATTATTATTAAAAGATTGTGGGCTTTTTCTGTTGGTTAGCTGACTGGCTGGATCTGTTGTTGTTTGGTAAAGGGTTTATAGCAAAGCCCCTCTTACAGCATTTAAGCTAAAGTTACAGAAAGGTCTCATGGAAAATAAACACTGGTTTGGCAAACACAAGCATTCATATGGACTTTGTCCGCAAATCCCCTTAGCCTACTCAGGGAGGAAAAACAGGATTAACCAGGGCTGGTGTTAGATTCAGAACCAAAGCTGTTGGACAATGTTGTTGGCTGAATAGAATGACTAAATGGATAATACCTGTTTGAGGCATTTGAGGCATTTGTCACGCTGTGAGGTTTTCCAGTAAGCCAGAAAGAAAGGGGCTTTGAATATTGCTCATTACAAGTTTTTTATTCCTCTCTGTAGTAGCCTAGCACTTAGTGTTACCTTGACACACAATGCCCTTTGTGACAAGGTAATTTAAGAGTAAATCCCGAAACTGTGTCACCAAATGTCAGCCTGTGCAAGTTCCAACTTCCCTATTAGTCACTTGTTTCAGAACTTCATTAAGGAGTTGCTTAAAAACATGCCTCTTATTTGGCTCCTGATGATGTGAATGCACTGTGAATGAGCAGATTAACTTAGGCCCAGAGATATTTCCTAGAGCCTTCTAGCTGCCTTTTAGCAATTTTGTCTGTATGCAGCCTGCTGCAGAGTTTCTCCTCTAGATGCTTCATTTTAATCCTTTTTTAAAAAATAAATAATTTAAATTAAAAGCTTGGTATTTATAACTGTAGTGGAATTAATGCAAAATACATAGATGATTTAAACTAGATTCACTGTAGGGGACATGGATCCAAGTCCAAAGGGAAGTAAGGAAACACCGAAAATGGAAAAAGCATACGTGTATAAGTACATGAGGGAATTTTCCAGGAAACTACTCTGTTTTTTTACTAGCTTTAAGCTGGATCTTAAAACATGAGAAATAAACTGTGTTTTTTTAAACAAACCTAAAAGAGCACTCTGATATCTGTGTTCATAAAGCACATAAGAATGGGACAATATGAGAGACAATGCATGCATTGTGCTTTTGGCACCTGTTGCAGTGGGTGATTTTATCCCAAGACTAAGCTGTCTCTCTTCACAGATCCCATTCTTTCTGTTATTAAGGCCAATTTGCAACGTGTGAGCATCTTCCCTTTCTATTATGTTCAGGATTTTCCTTCCTGAAGCAGCAATGTTCCATTGTAAACAAATCACTAGTTTCAGCTTACCCCCATTTGACAGAAATTCAAATTACCTTAGCTTTCTTTAAGATGCAAGCTCAGCCATGCCCCTGACTTGGAATACTTGATTAGTATATATGATTTTGCATGATTCACAGTGTGCTCTGCATGTCTTTCCCTCCAACTCCAGTATTCTCATTTCACCTTCTCTCAGGAATGTTTATTTTTCAGGCAGAGCAACATTTTGCCCCAACTCTGCATCTCTCAGAATCAGGGCTTCCCAGGTTGTTCTCTCTCTCCCATTCTGGTTGTCTCATGTGAGATTGTCTCATGTGAGAAGACTGGTAGCTTTACTGATTCAGCTAAGATGTTCCTTCAGTGAAAACTGTCTAATATATTCTATGTTTAATATTAAGATTTATGCAAGTAAAAGGGAGAGACATCTCCAGACCCGAAGAGAAAGCACAGCAGGCAAGCAGCACAGCTTTATTCTGTTATCCACCATGATGAAAAAGACCTCCAAACCATTGCATTTTGTAATGGTAAATAAGACTGTTTAAAAGCACCATAGTAAAAGAAAGAGGGAAATAAAGCAAAAAGTAATGAGAGAAGCCATAAACAGCTTTCCAGGGAAGCTAGGGGAAAAAAACAAAACAAAACAAAACAAAGAAAAAAAAAGAAAAACCAATCAACCAACCAAACAAAAACAAATGAAAAAAGGAAAAGAGGAGTTGATGAAGCATATATGGAAGCAAGGCTGCTCCAGATGCTAGACGTGCTACAAGAGAAAAGGGTTGCAATAACATGCAGACTGCTTGAAATAGCAGAATGTGGTTCTTAAGCTAAAGTACTCTTCAGTGAGAGGAAACGAGAAGGGGGATATTAATTAACTAACAATGACTGAGACTAACTGAGAAGGTAGTTTACCCATGATATATTTACAAGAAGCAGATAAAAAGAGACTCCAGAAGACAGTAAAAATATCAAGATCATTTAGTTCACTTGCAGGTATGCATGTCATCAGGGTCTTCAAAAAATAACCTTAAACTCTCTGAGGGACTGAATGAATCTTCAGCAATTAGCTTGAGATCTCACAAGATTAATTAATGATAAATGAATAACTTTCTCAGGGATAAGAGTTAAAACTTGGTCATGTTATCTTTGATAGAAGATCTGGAATGATTTTGGAACAAAGAATTATACATCCTGTTTGTAAGTACCTGAAAGATAAAACAAGTTACATTAACGGTTCTATCAAAACTTGACCATATCAAAGCAGTCTAATTTCCTCATTTGTCAGGATATTTTTGTTAGGGGAAAAAATAGCAGACAGTTTAATACATAAGGACCTTACTGAAGTTTTTTTACCCAGACTCATGTGACATTCTCATCTGGGAGTTTAGGAAGTACGGTCAGGTTAAAATTAAAAAGAGATAGATGCACAAAGAGCTAAAAAACTTATCAGAAAGTGATTATGACAGATTTTCTGAAATTAATATAAAGAAACGTAGCAAAGCCTGTCTTGTTGAAAAAAGGGTTGGTATATGAGCTACAAGATGTTATATCAGATGCTGCAGTTTTGATTCCAAGTCGTGTGCACACATGTGTGCACCCACAGTTCAAGTGAACCTAACACTCAATAGCCTGATCCTGGACTCTGCTAAAACTTCTGGCTGGAGACTGTGGTAGGCACTACCCCTTGACGATACGTTTCACAGCTGACACATATCTCCACTGCACTACCACGTTTCTCTTCAGTATCCAAACTTCCCACATATCTCTGTAACTTCCCTGTCCCATGCTAGCCTCTGTGATTTTGAAAATTAACATCAGCTGTTGGTTTCTTACTTCTACATTTGAGCATCTTCACTGTAATTTGATACCACTACAGAGATGCTAGAGCAATGGACCTCTACTAGCAAACTCATTACCCTAAAGTGTTCTACTTGAAATTGGTGCTTATGAGAGAAGAAGGATGCAGAGCAGATAACTCCAGCAATAGCTTTGCCTACACTGAGGCACACCAGGATGTCTCTATTTTCAAACCAGAATTTACAAATGGTTTCTAGTGAGGTGCACAAAGTGGACGCTACAGTATTTCAGTCAAATTGGAGTGATCAAACTGAAAAAGAACAGTTTCTGATTTTAAAATCTAAAGAACCATTTTGGTTCAATATTATCTTTCCATATTTTCCAATGAAAAGGCCAAATACTAAAGACTTTCCATATTGTTTAATCTGTTTATATTCAGCTCCATCTGAAGCCAATAAGAATTTAGCTCTCCAAATAATAAGTATAGATTATATCCCTGATAAGAAAGATTATATGAAATACACCACGGGTGTCTGATGTGCTACATATGACAGTTCAGTAGCATAGCACACAAAAAGAATAATATTTCTTTTTTTAATTGTGCAAAAAAAGAGAAAATTACATCGAATTGCTTTGCCATCTTACTTAGATTCCAATTAGATCTTCTATGCTAATAAGAAACTTGTACTAAGAACATTTCTCCTCTTTAACATGCACAATGTGACTTCACATCAAAAAGCAGTAGGATCTGGCAGTCAGCAGTGTATTCCTACAGGGAAATATCACACACAGTTGTTTTCTACAGTGAAACACAGGCTGGAGGGACTCAGTTGTCATATCGGTTGTTACCACCTATAATTACTTTTAAACATTCATGTCCTGTAATGATCCAAGACACTCCTGTTATCTCTTTCCAGTGATTGATCTGAAACATCTGTCATCAACGCTCGCCTGGCTAAAAGAGCTATTTCGTTCAGGAATGATATGGAGAGCAGACACTGCCATTGAGTTACAGTATGTTATGCATGCAAAATCAAAAATGTCACACAGCAGTCTCCAGCTGAAGATTTAATAGCATCTAAATTGAAGCCAGTAGCATTTTGTTTTGCAAGGTGGCAAACATGTTTGTTTACAAGCCTGCTGCTCTGCAGGTCTGATGTGGCAAAGCATCAGCAGAGAATGACAAAGGGAAACCATTTTCTGATGCCTCCAGCCCCTGTCAAATCACTCCTGGTCTGAGAGATGATTTTAAGGTCCTTTCCAACCCTAACCATTCTATGATAGAGAAGGATAGATTCAGAACCTGCCCCTGTTTTTCTATTTTAGATAATCTGTCAATTACTCTTCACAGAGACCAAGCTCAAGAAACATGACTGCATGGCAAAACCTCAAAGCATTTGCAGGACAAGGTTTTGAGCAGACCTAAACATCATCAACCTATATGTATTAAACTTCTTATTTTACTTTAATGACCAAAACATGGGAAGGTATTTGTAATGTGTAATTAGTAAAGACAAGCTGGCTTCTCCAGATTAAATAATAACTGAAGGCCAGATTGTAAACTGAGCTCATTAAAGTAATTTGCATTTGCATTACCTCAGAAGCTAGTTCTGGTACAAACTTTGGCTTCATACTCACACCAGGCTGACACAGCTTTGGGGAACTGGCATTTGTTTCATTATTTCCCCACTCACTTTTTCACATTATGGAGAGAACAGGACAGAAAAATCTGGAGTTGATTGTTTCTGGCTTGGCTGAAAGGCTGGAGCAGGAAAGCTTTGCCTCACATATGATTCACTCCAGTTTCTAATGGATGAATTTTGTGAGTTTTTAGTTACAAAGAACCGGTCAGAAATCACTAACTGTTTGTTGCTGAGAATCAAGAGTATTTTTAGAAGACTGATTGATATATAAAAAAGAAAAAAAAATAAACTCTAGAAATGACCTATTTTTGTGCACATGTCCTCATTAGTCTGAGTGTGTGCATGCATTTGAAATTTTCTTTCAGAAAGCAAGAAATCATGAAATGATGAATGGGAAAGTTTCTTTCTGGTTCTGTTTTGCTCCTGTTCATATGTAGGGGGAAACAAAACAAGACAAATCCGTGAAAAGTTAAAAGACATAATTTTAAAGTTGAAATGCTTCAGGATTTTAATTTGTTGTTTGGAAAGTATCAGTGTTTACTGAGGAAAAAAGTAAAGAAAAAATTGACACTTTTCCCTGTCACTGTTTCTTTCTCCCCATCTCCACTTCTAATATATGGAAAAATATATGTAAACTTATGTAAATGAAGACTATAAAACATTTTCCATCAAAGTTAAAGTATTGATGAAATGTAACACCTTAAAGTAAAGACCTCTTTGGTAATTGTTACACTAAGACAAGCACGCACTACATACACAAATCACAATATTGTGCATTAAAAAGAAAGCAAATATCAATAAAGCAGACTTCTGAAACATAGATGTTTCTATCAAAATTCAAGAAGTTTTGCTGCAGCAGTGTTTTCATTTTAAGCAAGTCTTCCCCAAAGCCTTGCCTGAAAGTTGTGAGGACCCTCCAGGTGCCCAGCTCGCCCTGCTGTTCCAGATCATTAGTGTGATCCCCACTGACACACCGTATGACAGGGAACAGCTCCAATCCAAGCCACAAGCAATACCAAGCTGTTAATGATGCCCTCAGCCCAAAGCATGTATTTTAATGAATGTGGTGGGAACTTTCAGTTCTCAGCACACAGACATCACTGGCAAATGAGAGCTTGAGGTTGTGTTTTACTGCTGTACCCCAGAAAGGCATGTACACATTCATACATACATATTTAAAGTCTGACCTGTGTTGAAGCAGGAATATGTTTTGTTTTATTCTGCAAACTCAAAGTGGCTACAGAAAACCAATTGAAGAGGTCAGTGTAGTTTAGGAGAGACTACAGACAGGTCTGACATGTAGTGGGGAGAGGGATAACTCTCTTTTTGCTCTATTCTAACTTTGATGTTTTAATATTTAATAATATTGTAAGGAAGCCTGAAATGTGAGGGCAGACTTGTAAATATTTTTAGGTCATTGAGCCATCTCAGTTTCCCACTGCTAGGTCAAATGGTGTGGAAAACCTGTAGCAGCACAAACTTTCAGCATGTTAAATAAGAGCAATATAAGCACATCATTTCTTCTCCCCAATTCACTCTTTTCTCTTTTTCTTTTTTTCATGTTTTATTTTTTTTATTTCAGCTATGAATGAACCACAGATAAGTAGCCAACAATTAAACACCTAATGAAGGAGCACAGAGAGAACAAATAAACATGTTGGAATGGATATGTTAGAAGGGAAGAGTTAACTGCATTATTTTCATGTTCTTCCTTCAAAATGGATATATACACAGAGGGTTGTCTCTGAAAACCTGAGTATCAGCTTTCCAGCTTATTAAATCCCACTGTTGAGGCCAGATACTCAAAACGCATGATGTTATTGAAACAACCATTTACACAGCAAATTTTCAAGTTTGATTGTCACCCAAAAAGGACATAAAAGAACAGCAAATACACTTTACTGTGTATTTCACCCTATGGGCAAGAAAAACATGGTCCAGAGAGCATCAAAACACACTAGTTTTACTCCTCTTGGCTGAACTGGAGTGTTTATGGGTTGGGTACATAGAGGAAACCCTAATCCTATATTTGAGACTTTTTTTTTTCACTTTCACTGCCCTAACAACACCAGTCCAAAAGTAATACTGACCATTTGGGGCATTTCTAGGCAAGGTGAAAGGATGTCAGGAGGGATGAAGGCAGTAGCTTTGTGGTGCCAGGGGCAAGCTTCAAAACAGTCTGCATGAGATATGCTCAAAGTAACACCCTGGATCATCATCAGGACCAGGAAAACAATCAAAAAGTATAAATGACATTCCTCTACCATCTTTCCCATGTCTGTTGTAAATATGAAGAAGTAATCCTTGCTCCTGTCTGGGTTTCAGCCTGGGTTTAAACCACAACACTCCATAGCAGTGATCATGAACATTTTATTGTGGCAAGAGGAACTTGGCTTTGCATTCCCCACTGCCACATTCTCTTGCAGATAGGAGGAACAAATAATTCTAAGGATTAAAATGATCACAAAACTGCTATTCCTTCAAAGCAAAACAAGCCCAGTTAAATGGATGTATCTCACTGTATCTGAGCTGTTTTGCCCTATAGCCAGAAGTTTCAGTTAAAGTCATCTGTGTGAAAATAATGCTGATAACTCTTTTCCCTTCACTGATGCTGAGATAAGAGGTGCACATGAGAAGGCAGAACTTCAGAGGAATCAGATTGCTTATGGGCAGTGTTGAGTGCTTTTAAAGCAGGAGATTAGGGGACTTCTTATCAGATGCTGAAAGCAAATCAGAAAACTAAGGCAGTTAAAGGAATTTATCCTCCAAGCAGGCAAAAACAAATGAAAGTAGTTTTCAGACAAGATAGATGGATCCTGTTCTCCCTGCCAGAGCTGAGCAGGGGAAGAAAAAAGTTATTTTATTTGTATCAGGCATATTTATTTTCTTGAATGTGCTCTCTTCAATAGGAACAATATCAGTAACTGGCTTTTATAATTTTTCTTGTTTCTCATGGCATAATCCCCAGGGATCACAATGCTTTTCAGGATACAGGCCCACAGAAAAACAGTCTTTTAACAGTATACCTTGAACAGATTCAAAAGCTTTGTTTTTTCCTAGCTCTTTCAAACAACAACGTCACATCAGCTGTTCATCATGTACAATAGAAATCCCAGGTTTTATGGCTGCTTCCACACTAACCAAAACTGACATACAAAAGAAGCTGCTCTCCAATTGTGAAATGATCATATGCAGTTTGATAAGAAAGCTTTGTTTCCAAAACCATGTGATGCTAGTAGGGAACAGTGCTTGTCTTTGTCAATAAATGCTTTGCTTCTTAAACAAAATACAGTGAGACAGTGTGCTAATAGTCATCTTAGGACTGTTCCATTTTTTAATGCTTTTCAGGTTGCCTAACATGCTGAAGAAAAGTGCCATTAGAGGCTACTCTCCACATGAACATTCAAGTCTCTTTAAAAATCAAATATTCCCGAGATTTCTTTAATCGTAAGACTGGAAAGTTAAAGGTCAATAGAAAAAAAAATCCTGATAGGACAAAGACAGATTGCCATGTCTTTCTGCCATTTAGAGATCAAATTTTGTTGTCACTGTCCTTAAGAGTCAATGTTTGCCATTTATTTTATTAGATCTTATTTAGAAATTCTCTCAGATCAGTTTTTGAACAACTGTCAGCCTGTCAGACATTAAAAATTATTCACAAGATGACTGAATGATTAATACATCAGGCTGTCACAGGAACCGTGTGTCCAAGTGTAGTGGGCCTACAGACTTAAAGAGAAGAAACAGAAGGAATAATCAGATGTTGAAAAATTAAGTTAACTCCAAATGTATTTTTTTGTGCTTCACAAGACGTGCTATACATGATGACTACTATTTCAAGGAAAGTTTTTGGTGGTCACTAGGTTAAAAATAATACCAGTAATAGAAATAGTGGGGTTCAAGAAAACAGCAAACATCTTTTCATTGAGTTTTTCACAGTGCACAAGACAGGCCAGTAGCTGTGAAGAAAGCTAGAGAAAGTCAGCGGGTTTATGATAAGAAGTCCAGGTTTTATTCACTAATTTCTTGTCTGAAGCATATCAGCCTTTCAGATTGACTAACATTGAGTTTTGCTCCCTTTACCATGCCCTTCAGCCCCCAACACAAGCACTCCCATTTTTTATCCATGTCTCTTGGCCATCTTCCCCATAACCTGCAATGCAGCAGCCACCACCAGGATATTCTCTGTTCTCTTGTACAAAATAAGAGGACATGACTTGCCTCAGATCACTCAACAGACCTCAGCACCATGAAGCGTCCTTCACAATGGACTCCATATCTCTACATGACAGCTGCCAGGGTAGGTAAGAGCAGTCTGTGGCTAATGGGGGTCATCCAGCAGTATCCCACCTACTCAGTTCAACAGTAGCACTGACACTAGAAGGAACTGTGTGATGCTTTTCTTAGTCTTCTGAAATACCAGGTTACTTTTCAGCAGTAGAGAAGCTGCTGTTCTGAGTTGGAAATCAGGTTTATAAACAATATGGAAAAGAAGACTTACTGGGATTTCTACAGAACAGTCACAAAAATCAGTGAAAGATAGGTTGTTTCTTTTTCAGTGTACCTCATGTTAGGGTCTCACTGGAAGTAGGGAATAACCTTCAAAATTCTGGCAAGCAGAAGTAGTATTAAAGACACCCAATACCAGAGGACAAAACACATGTTTCTAAACAGCCAGATGAAACTGTGCAAGAATCCAGAGAATCCATTATTTTATTTCATTGACTACCACTGAGCCTGGGAAACTAGGTCAGATAGAGATATCTGTACTGTTAACACACACAATTAAGACATATAACTCATTTGAGACTTCCACTCGTGCTTTTTTTATGTTTAAAAACATGCTGGGATCAACTCTTGGACTTCTAATTTTTAGAATTCTCAATGACTTGAACTTAAAAGTAAAATACAGAATCAACTTCCTCCCCCAGAACCATCTCTGGATGTTTCAGGAACATGATGTTTTGGCTTCTTCTTCTGGTCTATTCACAGAAAGTGAACAGAGACATCTGTCCTTTTTATGTTGTGACCCTCCAACAATTACATGTGGATGTGAAGATAAACAGCTATGGATTTTATTTTTAGAGTTTTTGCTTTCATATCTACTACCCTTTGGTCAAATTTCTCACACAAAATTGTCTGTTGTTTGTATCCTTCACACACACACACACAAAACTTTTCCACAAAGCAAGGAAGTTTAAATTCTAGTCTATTTCAGATTAAACTGAGTGTGGCTTTGAGTTCTACAAATCAAAGCTGTGGCAGCTTGTAACCACTGTCCCATTTAATGAGTTAATATCTGTACAGTTTTGACTATCTCAGACATTGTATAAATTGTGCCATTATGAATTTATCTGATTTCATGACAAGCTGTACTTTTCACAGTTTTCAGTTTTGATGCATCTCTAAGGCCTTATCTGAATTTAAAAGGTTTCCAAAGAAAGTGATCCTAAAAAAACTCTCTTAGCATGCATGAAATTTAACCTAGGAAAGAAAATAAGAAGACAGAGCCAACCCAACTCAGCAGCTGTAGTCTGTTAAAGCAATGTCTAACAACCTTTCTGAGCTGTACTAGCAAAAGTTCTTGCCATTGCAGGTGCTACATAAGCCATTTTCTTGCATACACAACTGCAAGAAATAGATTATATTTACCAGTGTTATGTCCAGTTACAGGATGGTGGCTGAACTGACCTCTGCAGGTGAACAGATTAGATGGATACCCAAGGGGTTCTCACCATCACTCTTATCCATGATTTCTCTCATCACAGTCACCAGATCACAGGGCAGACTGACCAGTTGTGTTTCCCAGAGAAACTGGACTACAAACGCACACAGAAGTATGAAGTGAGAGCTCATTATCCAAGTCCCAGTGTGAAGGGAATAAGATGTGACTGATCAACATGTTCCAAAAATAGCATTCATTTCCCATTAAAAAAAAAAAAATTCAGACAACAACTGAACTCTTGAGGACTATAGATTTTACCTTGTTTTGTGATTCATGCAGTTTCTCATTACAGCACTCTCTTTTATGCATAAGGAAGTTTTAATAAAAAGGTAACATATCTTTGTGTTGGACATTCCCCATGTCTTAGGATTCCTGCATCAGCATTCCATTCTGGGGTACCCAAACTCCAAAGACCAACCAAGAATGTATACTCATATTACTTTTATAGCAATTTTTTTAGCAAACTTCCATTTTCCCTGATCTCTGCAAATAAATAAGTAGATTAATAAAATGTTAATAGTCTTTGCTAGTCTGGCAGTATATTCTAGCCTTTGATTTCCATGAGGGAAAGTTGATCAGAAAAGCATATAAAGGGAAGTCAAAGTCTGAAACTGATTATCTTTGTCTTGGGTCCCTTATTTTCAGCATTATGTTCATGTGGCAAGCTAGATATAGAAGTATTAACTAAGATAAGCCACTAGAGTCTCCTAGAATGCCATAACAGTAGATATTCATGAAGATGTGACTCAACATACAGAAGCAAAACCCATATTGAAACTCATTCTGAAAATGCATTCTGGAGTTATTTACTTCTGAGTTAAAGCTTAGGATGGAGGGAAAGATATGGAAAGATTTTTTTTAGTCTTCCAGTCTTGGAATGTATTTTGTTAGATATTCATCAGTGGCTGTACATTCATTCATACTGCATCTCACTGAGCTAGGGGAATCTATTTCTAAAGAAGTGGCAAAGCTCATACACATTCTTAGCCCAAGGCTCTGATTCTGGGGAGATAAGAATGCAGGCTAGTAGTCCTATGCTTCAAGAATATTACTTCAATCCACCCTGGCCCAAGAATAGGACAGCATCAGCAAGGAACAAAGATCCCTGTTTTTCTTTTTTATTCCTCCTTACTCCATTGAAGAGCTAACGAAGTTGAACAGAAGGGTCAAGACATGAATTGACTCCGAGAGCTCTACAACTTTGAAACCTAGAAACTGAACAAGACACATTTTATGAAAGATGAAATGAGGCTGTGGCTCTGTTTTAGCAGAAAGGAAGCCACCACAGAGTATTCTATCTATTGTATGACATGGACATCCAGCTCTTGTCTTCACCAGCCCATAGAAGGTCAATATTGAATTCAGACGTCTTTCCCAGGTATACCACCACCACCTTTCAGTCTGTCTTCCTCCTCATTTCCCAGAGTAAAATCAATGGAATATATCCTAATCATTAAGACTTCCTGTTTCCAAGGAAGAAATCTGCAAAGAAAAACCCTTTTTCAGATTTCCCACTCATTACTGTTTCCCTTGTTATTAAAGTTACTAAAGCTTTGCTTCCATAGTCTAGTTTATTCTTTGATACCCCAAGATTCATTTCTAGCAGGGATACAATCAAATTGCAACTCCTAATAAATGTCTCTCCAACTTGGCTTTCTCTTGGCACCTGGCAAATGAGGTGATTGTTCCTATATTTTGATCTTTTGAAGTCACAATTTAGTCCATCACTGCATCTCCGAGAGAGATGCAGTTAATAGATGTCACACGCAAACAGTTACAGTGGCATTTCCTCTAGTGCAATGACTCTTTCAAAAAGGCAAAGGTTGTTGCACAGAACTTAATTATTGTAGGTTCTGTCCCAAGACTGCAAAATGAGCTATACTGGAAACTGACAGAAACAAGTCCCTCTTCTCCAATTTTACACTCTCTGTCTCACATTGTAATTCTCTAACACAAACTGAGAGCCACATAGATGCTTTTAACTAAAAGAACAAAGTTTTCCTTTTCCTTCAAATTAATAACAGAATAAGAAAATAAGACATAAGCCAAGTAGGAGTCTGAAAAAACAACACATTACTCACAGGGATACTGATAGATACACAGCCATTACTGGAAAAATATACAAAGCCCTAATTGAAACAGAAATGCAGTTATTGCTGGGGTGGAACTAAAGTAGCAAAGTATGTGTAAAGAGTAGCAGGAATGAAGACATATCACTGAAAATGAAGGGGAAAGAAAAATAGCGTTCTGCCATTACCCCAGATGGAAAAGTCTAGTCTGTAAAGAAGATAGTGGAGGCAGATTATCATAGTTGGAGATAGGCAGGGATGCAGTATTACATCCATCTGCCAGATGAACACCATTTCCTGCAGAGGTCTCCAGTTCTGCAGGCTAATATCGCGTTCAGCAATCAGCTTGAGAGAAGAGAAACGACCTCTGAATCACCTAGATTTTCCCTTCAGTTCCTCCATTACAAGGAACAGACTCTTTCTGACTCAACTTAAACATGTGAGATGGGGTGAGAACACAGCATGAGCAATTAAAGCTACAGGATCTAAACTTTTATGGTCTGCATCTTTGCTATAGCAAAGATAAGATTTAAAGGCTCAGAGGGTAACTTAGTCTTTTTGTTGAGAAAGAAAATAATTTTCTTGCCTGACATAGTTCTTCACACAAGGCCAATCTAAATCTACAGTTTTATTACCATACCATTTACGATTCTGAAAGAATCAGAAAGCTTACTTACCTGGAAATGATCAATATCTTGAGTTTCAGAATTGAGACTGATAAAACTTAAAGGGAAAAAAACCTACAAAAAACCCCAACAACCAAAGAAGAAACTCTAAGAAGAATTGCATGAATTTTCCTCCAGCTGATGCATTTATTTACCCCCCACTATCTTCTCTGCAATGCACAGGCCTCTAATACAGGCACAGGAGACACAAATAGCAGATTACTCTTTGACCCCTGTAGACTTCAATCAATAGAATTACATGTGATCCAAAAATTAACTCTCTGAGGTTTTCATGCATGTGAATGAGAGTGGAAAATTCAGTACTACTGACAAGGCTATAATCCTGTACAACTCTATCGGTTCAGCTGAAATATTATTGACAATGGATGCATCACTGGAAGGAGGGATAGGACATGAGTTAAAATGGAGCAAATCTAATAATCAAACCAATAACGCTGTAGCACTGGGTTTCATTCTGGTATAAACTCTGCACATTACACTTTGGTTTTCATGCTACTGAAATACTTTAGAGCATTTCTCTTACAACACTGAGGTGTAAAGAAATTTTAAATAGCATGAAAAGATACAAACGTAATCAATCATAGTTTCATGCTGCAAATTCACCCAGTCATTCTCTTAGGGTAACACTGAGCAACAATCAAAGTTATATTATTCATTTATGACTTGCTATATCCAGTTCCTGAAATCACGTTGTTTCTCTGTTCTAAAGAGCTATTTTCATGTGGAAGAATTGCTTGTAGCATCAACTAAGGTAGGTTCATCTAAGGACAGACTTTGCCTGTGGCTCTCAGTGGTCTATATGGGAGTTTCAACATTACTAGAGTATGAAGACACCAAAAGTTGCTTGGCTGTTCTATAAGGATTATTTCTAAAGCTTAATAACAAATGAAAAAGAAAAAAAAATCAAGCTGAAACAGCTCATCTTGCTAACAGAGCTAGATGATGCTGGGAAAGTGATGATTTTTAGATGATCCTAATGTCCTTTCCAACCCTAACTGTTCTATGATTCTATGATTCTAAGTGCAAAGTATCTTCTGCTGTTACTTAAATGATTATCATGATCAGAGATAAACCTAAGAGATCCACACTGTGGGCTGAGAAGCTATAAAAACACTTAAAGAAAGGGATAATATTTGAATCAATCTTCATCTTTCTCTGGCTGCTAGTGACACCTCTGGCAAGCCTGCATTGATTTTTTCAGTTCTCCCTCATCACATACAACTAGTGGCGCCTGGGTGGGAACAAACACTATGTCAGAAGCTCATATAGCCTGGCCTGCAATATACAGGGCTGGAGTGAGGGAGTGAATCCCAGGAACTTGCATTAAGAGGGCAATGCATGTGTAACTTCTGTCATTCAGATTCAGCCTTGTGAAAAGGGTCCAGCAACAAGACCGGTGAAATTATGTGATGACCAGGCACATCCAGACAACTCTTTGGGCAATGTTCCATAGACCCTTTTTTAAAAA
The DNA here is from genome assembly GCF_012275295.1 of Melopsittacus undulatus. NCBI lineage: Eukaryota > Metazoa > Chordata > Aves > Psittaciformes > Psittaculidae > Melopsittacus > Melopsittacus undulatus. The sequence continues at coordinate 100,384,305 of NC_047530.1, read as the reverse complement.
AAAAGCACCTTAATTTTCTACATTAAAAATGAATTAACACATCACAGGAGCAGATCCTCTAAAGTCCTGTCATTACTATGCATTTTAATAGCTAATTAAAACATTTTCACCTCTTACAATTGCCAGTAAATCCCAGACAGGACCATGTTATTGAGCTCTAAGCCAAGAAAGAAAAGAAGAAAATGAAAATGTGCCACTTTTGGAACTGTGGATGAGAGGCAGAAGTACAGATTTTTATGTTACCTTTTACTAAGGACTCACTGTGTGAATCTCGCAATAATTTCTACCCAGCAGTATTTCAGAAGAGCCATTTCTCTTTCTGTTCTGGAATTTTGGGAGTCATAGTCACATTAATGTTGTATTTTACTATTATTTTCAGAGGTGCAAAGGCAGAAAATCAAACATGTTCACCTTTCACAGCTGCCATTGTCTTTAACTACATGGCAGCAAGACAGGACATTGCTTCCTCACACAACGTTGTCTGAGAAATTTTATGATGTAATGGTGATGATTACTCATATTCCAATAAGACCTGAAAATCTACACAGGTGTCCATCTGCACTGGGGAAATTCCTCTGGAAATATTGCATACATATATTTCAAGACCAAAGAGAAAGGAGCAAAGAGCATGACATTTACAGAGTTTACAATGAGAATTTACTGTGACTTGTATCACTAAAGCTCTGTAGTTAGGGTAAAGTATATTTTTCCCATGCAAAGGAACATAAAGCAAATATAACATCACAGGTTTTACAGAGGAGTTCCTCTGGTTTGGCAGAACTATTAAATTTAGGTTGCCTATGGATGCACATCTTGAAAGGAGTTCCTTGTATACATTGTGGTTGCTTGTATTATGTAAAGAACTAAAAAAATATTATGTATGTAAGATACCCCTCTTCTATCATCATCTGATCAAAATTGGCCCATAACTTTAAAAGTAAGCAGAAATATAGGCATGCTCTCCTAACAAGTTGCTTCCTTAGCTGGAAAGGAGCCGATGCTATACCAAAAGCTGTATCTAGGGTTCTGATGTGTTCCAGTGTTTTCACATGTGAAGCATAGCCAGAGATACGCATACATGAGGCTTGGAACTGCTACACTGAACTGATTTGTTGCTGGTGGGTGTTTTTTGTTTGTTTGGTTTTGTTGTTGTTGTTTGTTTTTTTTTTTTTGAGAAAATAGAATTGCAGGGCAACTTCCACAGTAAAGAAAGGCAGATTTCCTATGAATCAGGGTTGCACATGCCTGTGTAGAGAGGGCACAGGACATAACACATAGTGAGGGAAAAAGCACGTGTAGAACACTGTAGAACAAAGGGCATCACTGAACTGACAACATTTAGTTTTATATCAGGCTCAAACAAAAACAGACTTCAGGTGGGAAAGACAGGGTATGAATTTTCATCAAACCAGTTAGCCTTGCCTGCCTTAGGCTCAGATAAACACTCTTCAAGAGTGATTAAGTGATTAAATAGAAGCAACCAGGATCAAAATGTGTTCAAACCTTACGCTGCAGAGAAAATTTAGCCTGTAAATCTATGCTGTGATGCTATAAAAAAGGATATGGTTGAGGGAGAAGACAGGGAGCTTCAAATACTCTGGGTAAGATTTTGGAGAGCAATTCTAAAGTCCTGGTATAGATACTTTATTATGATCTGGAGCCAGTGTTGAGCTTTCTGCACCTGCTTCTGTTTTCAACCAGGTAAAAGAATAAAAAGGCATCAAATATCCCATGAACTGGAAAACTCTGCTCTTTGTGTCCTACTTCCAAACTGGCAGGATTAAAGAGACGATCTTGAGGCAGGTGCAGTGATGGGAAATGCTGGAATTTCTGCCTGTATTATAAAATGCAAACTCACTTGCCTTGGGATGCTCCCTTTGAAATTTCACTGTCAATTGAAACTAAAAAAAGAGGAAATTTGGTGATCCCTTTCAGATCTGGGAGAGAGAGAAAATAACATCTGCTTCACAACATATTTCTGCAGGTGTGGTTTTTATGATGAATCTAGAAAAGAAAAAAAGCAAAACCCCACCCACAGGGTCACATTTCAGAATTGGACAGAGGAGAAAAGCAGAAAAAGGGCCTTTTCCATTTCACTAAGGTGATGGAGAAATGAATACTACTAAATATAGTAAATTAAAAAAATAATCAAAAATGCAGTTCCTTCTGATATATCCACGGAGGGTCTCTGGAGCTGTGGCTACAGCAGTGAGGTGTTGTGCTTTGCGAGCTCCCAGCAAGGGTGACTTCATAGGCACACCAGGTTTGGTGGAGGCATACTAAGGAAGAAGCCAGAAGCATGCAGGTGCACCACATCATCTCATACATAGCACGTGTTCCCAGTGTTGGTGTTGTACAGAGCTAAGCTATAAACCTTGCCTGCAGGTGAGGCTAGTTAAGTAGTAGCACAGCTTGTGCTGCTCAGAACATAGCTTCCTTAGCCAGCCCAAGCAGATGCTGTGCCAACACCAGGGCATGAACACACACCCTCTTCCTCCAGAGGCCAGCAAGAACTGCAGCTCTTGGCATTCACTCAGGAATAACTGCACACAGCTGTGGCAGATACAGGTTTTTTCCTGCCTTTTCCTCACTGCCTTCATTTTCAAGATACACAGAGTGAAAATAGGAGTTTTCCAAGGCTGTTTAACTCTTTTGAGTAGCCCTGTTATTCCTGTTGTTCCTTTATTAATACTTCTTCCTACCTGTAATTTGCCAATGCAGGACACCAAGATGTTTTCTTGATGAAACAGACTAATTTGATCATCTTGAAGGATGCTTTACTAAATTTCAAACAATTAACTCTACAGGCATTGTGTTCACACTCTCCATGTTTGTCTGCCTGTGCATGTAGCACACATAGAAGCACTCACATTTAACTGCCAGAAAATGAGTCATTTTCTGTAATATATTTATGAGAAGTACAGAAAATAGAGTCAAAAGAGACCTCAGGATGACTACTGCACACATCCAGCTTCAGAAAATAAGAATCGACACTATGTAATGCATTTTTTATAATTATCAGGACAAACAGTTCTTTAATACTTACAGTGATGGAGATTTCCAGCCTTCCCAAGGAACTGATATTCATCTTTACCATTAGAAGGTTTCCTGTTTTTTTATCTGTGGCTACTCTGATATCTCTTAAACCCACATGTCCTTGTACACCTGACCATGGTGTCCTAGTTTCAGCTGGGATAGAATTATTGCTCTGAGTAGCTGGTACAGTGCTGTATTTTGGGTATTTTGGCTTTAGTCACATTGATGATTTAGTTGTTGCTAAATAATGTTTCTCCTGATCAAGGACTCTTCAGTCTCTCATGTTCTACCAGTGAGGAGGGGAAGAAGCTGGGAGCCAGCGAAGACAGGGCACCTGACCCAAACTAGCCAAAGGGATATTCCATACCACAGTATGCCATGCTCAGTGTATAAACTGGGAGAGTTAGCTGGGAGGGGCCGATCACTGCTCAGACACTGGCTGGGCATCATCAACAGATGGTGAGCAATTATGTTGAGCATTACTTGTTGAGTATTCTTGGGGGATGGGGTTTATTTCTTCCTTTCTCACTCTTTATTCATTATCATTATTATTATTATTGTTATTATTATTATGGTGGTGGTGGTAGTGTTGTTGATGATGTGTTATGCTTTACTTTAATTATTAAACTGTTCTTACTGCTGTTCATGTTTTTTTACCTTTTTCCTATTCTCCTCCCCACTCCACTGAGGGGGGAGGAGGAAGTGAACATACTTAGTTGCTGGCTGGGCAGCAAAAAAAGTTCAGTCCCTTTTTCGTCCACATGGCTAAGGACACGATTTGCTCTTCCATGCTAATCACTGGACTGCTTTCACATCAAAGAGACTGTGAATCAAAGCCCAGTCTACCCTGTGCCTGTTGACTTACTGCGACAGAAAACTTCTCAATTTAAAATATGAGCTATTTTATGTATGTATATAATACATATCTTTTGAGTGTTCGCTTTAATTATAGACTTGTGGCTTCAGCATAAAATTGGTACACAAGGAGTATGTGCCAGGCACTTAGACCTCTCTTGCCTGACTAAATTGTCCAATAAATTTCAGCTTATTTGATACCTTGAAAAACTACTCTGAAACGTGCAAACTAGAGCAGCTTTGCCATTATTTTGGTTTAAACATTGTTGTGTTTAGAGAAAAAACTTAAAGTCTTTCTCTTCATCTGAATCAGAAAATCAGATCTCTGTACACAAAGAGAAGAAACAAAATCTGAACTGGATTCAAATATTCCCAAATGATGCCTTATCACAGGCCTCAAAGTATAGCTGTTTTCTGTGATATTGAATACCTCTTTAGTGAATTCAGGGCTTCCTAAGTATGGATGGGATGGAAAGGCTCAGATTTGAACACTTATTTTCACATTCACATTTTGATACAGAAAGCTGATCAGATAGAGGTGAAAAGTTATCTAATACTTTATTAATTCAATTAATATTGAATTAATAAAGTATTTCCACATGTCTCCTGGTGTGGAAAAGTATCTTAAGGTGCAAGACTCATCCCACTTGCTCAGCTAAAGTAAAAAGTATCGCAAACCCTGGCAGTGCTGAATCTGAATGCTCAAGGTCTGAAACATGTTCTGGTTCAGCAAACTCCGGTTTCCTTAGTTCCCAGCAAGACTGAGCCTCCAGAGCCTCACAGAAAAAAAAAAAAAAGGAATCCAAACCAAAAGGCCTACCAAAAGTAATCAGAAAAGCACTTTCCTGCTTCACTGATTTTCTGTCCTATGAAGCATTAACCAATTATAATGTATACAGCCTTTTCCCTGAAGACTACTGGAGCCTTTTGCAAGCATTTTATGCAAGACTCAGATGTAACAGTGCTGAATTCCATGTTTACAAAGCTTGACAACAATTTAATCCAGATTTTACAATAAGCTTTGTGCGTGTCTGAGTTCAAGGTACATATTTTCCCATGTTGCTTTCTAATGGCTTTTTCTTAGAGGGCAGGAGAGGCAATGTTTCGTATAGACTGTGAAAAGGTCTCATCTCAAATAGTGTAGGCTTTCACACCAGGCAAGGCATCCATCTCCTGCCTTTTTGTGTGAGTATGGCACTCTGTATTATGGAAGATTAAAGATAAAAACCAGCTAGAGGAACCAGGACATAGACAGCAAGCTCTGATAATATCTTATAAAAAAAAAGAAAATGAAACAACAAAAACCCCAAAACTCAGTCATGTCCTTATTTTCTTTTTTTATCAAATTCTGTGTTTCTTGTGCACATCATAATAGCATGCATTCTATATTTGGCTTTGTTTTACTTTATGTGGTTGCATGTGAACACTACATGAATGAGTAGGTGTCACCTTTCTCAGGTTATTTAAGATAGTTGCATATGTATATCAAGCTGCAGTTTGCTAAAGTGAGAGTGAAAGCAGGGAAACTGGCACCAAGAGAAATCTGGCATGTGATGGGTATCTCATAGAGTCACTGAAGGACTGCCATGTATTGAAGTATGGTCAATTTGATCTAGCCTAACAACTATCCAAGATAATTTGTGTTGTTTATATTCTTTACTTCTGAGGATAAAAACATGTTTAACTGTTTAAGATCACCTTTCTGGAAACTTACAGCTAATTCTGAATAGTGGATTTATATTAGACCCCTTTGGGACCTCACAGAAATAGCTGTTTTCTACTTAATTTCTACCCTAGGATGATTTGTATAAAATAACAACAGAATGTAGGTACTTGAACCCAATCAAAACACCCAGATACATCAACTCCATGAGACAACCACTGAAACATTTTCCTGGTAGCAAGTGTGCCTCACTTGGCAACTTTGGGCTCTGTCAGTTTGCTGGTTCAGAGCAAATGTGGACTAGTTCAGAGCAAGTGCTGCTGGACTAGTTCACATGGATTTTAGTTCTATCTATATAATCCAAAGGGATGAGAATTAGTAGTGAAAGGGGCTAATTATGGTACTTGAGCAGAAGAATCTTAATTGAAATAAATCAATGGTAGTAAGGACTGTAGGAAGAAAAAGCTGATTGAAGAGATTTAATATGGAAAAGAAGAAACTGAATAACCCCTTTAAAAATTCCAGAGAATCATGACTGGTGGAGAGCAGAATAGTTTTTCAGAGGGGAAACCAAACCAATCAATCAACCAAACAAAAAACCCAACCAAAGCAAACAAAACCAAACAAAAGTATCCAATCACCACAGCACGCAACTGCTCTTTTTTATGTCAGAGTTATTGCCACAAGCACTTTGCAGACATGAAACTGAGACTTACAACTGTTATGATTGTCTGGCTCAAGAATTCAAGAAGATACTTAAAACCTGGGAGAAGTGGAATACAGAAGGCAAAGACTACAAAGACTAACTAAGATTATGATGGGCTGCATTGCAGCTTTGTTCTTCTTGAGTGGTGTTATTTCTGGGCCAACCATCATCTGAGCTTTCCTGGGTCTCTAAAGTTCCAGGATTTAGAAATGTCTCAGTCTCAGTAAACAATTCTCTTAAATTCTTTTTTTCCTTTTCGTCTTTGATGAGCCCAGTAAAACGGGTAAAATTATTTCCATCTCAGTTATCTCTCATTAAAACCAAAATGTGGTCATAAGAACTGCTTGATTTTAATTTCTTCCCTGCCTCACAAAAGTTCTGTAACAGATTACTGGCTGATAGCAGAACATTTTATTAAGTTTCAGCCTTGTATCTGCAGCATCAAATGAGGTATTTCTGTTGTCTAGCTTTGTCACTGCTACACAGGTACAGTCTCTTGGATAAGTGAATCTAAAAGGATTTATGATGACTTCATGTGGACAGCAGTGGTAGAAAGTAAACAGGTACCATCATCTGTTGTTGCCATAGAAAGGTCAGAGCTGGAGACCAGAGCAACTCAGGCACCAGAAAATAATCATCAGCTATCCACTCTCCCACCCTGGAGACTCATTTATCCTTGAGAACTGGAAATGACCAAATCAAATTAGGGAAGATCAGATGGCAACACAAAATTTGTCTCTCCTGCTTAGAATCCCTTTAGTCTTGGTCCATGTTTTGCCTTGTTCTCTTTCTTGTTTTATTCATTTCCCTACCTTCTTGTCTGTCTCTTTCTGAAACAACACTGCATTTTACTCTGACAGATGCTTTTATTGTCATGTACTCTCCTTGTTTATTGACACATGGCTAGACAGCTATTAGAAATGAATTAGAGGATTAATTATACCAAAGTCTGCTCCTGCACACAGCATTAAAGACTGTTGCCATAGCTGAGGTCAGAATAACAGCAGAAGGAAATTCAAGAGGGTTTCATATTTTTTCACAACATTAGGACTAACCATGTGAAGCAGCATATTCCTTTGTTTAGGAAGGATGATAGTGAGGGTTGATCACTGCTGCAGGTCAAACTTGAAGATTGCCCTCAAGGAAGTCATCAACGGACTTAACCATCTGATTCCCCATGGTGAGTCTCACCTTTCTACTTGTCATGAATAGGTTCGTTGTGCAGAGTGTAACAACATCCAGTGGTCATGGAGGACAGAGATCTTTCCCAGCCTTGCTTCCATGTTAATTTTCTGTTTGCATTTTACAAGATTATTTTTGCCGTAAGAGATTGCCCAAACCCAGAGCTAATAAGTAGAATCACCTGACATTCTGGAAGTCCATTTAGAAAACAAATTCAGAAAGTTAAAGGCAAAAAAAATAAATAAATTTAAAAAACCCACAAAGCTGAACTTTATTGCATTTTTTCTTGTCTTCCTCTACAATGCTGAATGTTCCTTTAGTGCAAGAAAACAAGTTTATGCCATTAAACTCTCATCAGCCAGCATACAGTTTTTCAGAAAAAAAACATGAGTTATCAATATGGTATCAGCTAGTATGTGGATTTATTTTACATGACCCAAACTTGACTGTGATATTTTTTCTCATGTATATCTGCCTAATATTTCAGCACAAAAATCTTTCACTTTCAATACCATTTCTTCAAAATACAGAGGTCAACAATTAGTAAGCTCATTAAAACTTACACGCTGCTTTGATTAATATTCCTTGTCTCGTTCCTAGAGAAATGTACTGTATCTCCCAGGCTAATGAAGACAAGGCAGAGTTATTTAGGTGTTTGTTAACAAAGCTTATTTGCATATAATTAACTGAAAAGATCCCTGTATTTACAACACCAACTCTGCCAATCTCTTTTGCCATTTTATGTAAACAGACTAACTCTGTGCTACATTAACAAAACAAGTCATGTTTTTTCAGAACTAAATAAACTCAAAGAGATACAATTTTGGGGGCCGTAACTGATAAAAACAAAAGCGCACATTAGAAAACAAACTACATTCTTTCTAAAGCTGTTTATTTCATCATATGGAATTTTTTTAGTATATGGTCTCTAGACCATACAGATTGTTTTTAGATGTTTAAACAAACAAAGACTGTCACTTTGGATTGCTCTTTCCTCTGACCTACTTATGGGAAAAAAATGGGTATCATTTCAGCAAAGCCATGCTTTTGCACAGATATCTTCTATAAAATTACCTGTCACACGCCCTGAAGCTCTGAATATGAAAGGTTATATAAAATAACTACTACATGCAGCCTGCAGGGTGACCAAACATTCACTTAAAATATATTCCAATTCAAACAAAAATAAAGCCTTTTTGTCATTCACTTCCCATTTTGTAAGCTTTTCAGCACATGGGTCATCATAATTCAGAGGAACACTTGAGGAAGCATTTTAAGGTTCAAGATGATCCAAACAAAAGCACCCTAAACTAAAAACTATCCAGTGGGATCTTAAAAATTAGGATCATAAGGAGTTGCATAATAGCATAACATAGTTGAGGGTAGACGAATTCTAGACTAAATACTGGAGAGGGACATAAGAGCTTCCAGTTCATGACCTTGCTAGGCTACATGATCGTGTGTGACTTTGGTCTAAGGCTGAGAGGTAATAGATTAAAAAAAATAAAAACTATAACCCTGTTACATTCTACTTCTAAGCTTCTTCTTCTAGAGTTACTTAAACTATTATTTTATATTCCAACTTTATAGCTATTTCTCCCATTTTTTTTATAAAACAATTAATAAAAGAAAACACAGCACATCATAAGCCAGTTCCTGCAGGGGACAGGAATTTTTAGGATACTTTCCTAAGGAATTTCATCTACACCAAGAAAAACTCAAAGAACTCTGAAGCATTTAGGTCCTTAAATAGAAACAAAAATCTGTATTAAAGCAGAGATAGACAGCAGTGAGCAACAGAGTTTCCAGATTTTCAAATCATTCTCTGCTTTAGTTGCTACTGTAGCAGCAGTATGCAGCATGAAGAAAAGGAAGTTATTAAATAAAAGCTCATGCACACACTAGCACTTCCAGTTATGGACTTGTTCTATGAGATGATCAGCTGTTACAGTCTATGGGGAAAAAATCAAAAAGCTAACAAACAAGCAAAACCTCCCAACTGATCATTAACAACCAAAAAAGTGCATCCAGTGTTGTCTGATCAGAACTGAAGAGACAAAAAAGGAAAAACAAAAAAATAACAATCATAAAGAAACCCCTAAACACAAAGAATCTGGAGGTGACCAAACAGGGGGAGTGGGAACAAGCTGCAAGCAGTATGTTGAGTGTGAGGATTCTCTCACTATGCTGTGCTCATTTAATTTCCTCAACAGTCTCCGTAGTCTCTACATGTGAGAAGTTCAACACAGCCCTTTGCTACTGCTGGCATCATGTTGGTGCATGACTGAGAAGTGACCTATTTGCAAAGTGATAAGAGACTGAATACTAGCTGCAAACAAGTAACACTTGGTCTCTCTGCTACTGGCTAAATCATACCCAATTACCCAACACAGGTAACAGAAAGGCAAACCAAGTTAAAAAACTTGAATTAAAAAAAAAAATTGTATAATTAGTTTACTTTGGAATGTGATGAAGAAGTCAAAAGTTTTCTAGGCTAAGAGTTCTGCTCCAAAATAAGGTATCCCATATATGAATTTATTATTGCTTTATTTTAGGGATGCTACAGCTGAAACACTGTAGCAGGATCATTCTAAACTACTGTGTGAGAAAGTACCTTGATGACTAATCCTACTAAGTTGAGTACAAAACCGTGGTGTAAAAGGAACTGATCAGTATAAGAAGCAGTCTTCAGTTATAAGCATCATTAGCAGCAACATTGATTATTCAGTGGTGCTAAGCATAATCCCACTGGAAAGAAATCAGGGGGAGAGACTAGACAGCAGTATTAAAAGATAATTCACCACTTTCTCCTAGACTAGATTGTTCTTATTTTACCTCTTACAAGACTTCAGAACCTTATCACCCCATAATACTGCTCAAAAAAACCCTAACTCAACAATGAAAAACAAAACCCAACACAAAATCCCCCAGAAAACCCCAGACGGCACTAAAGAAAGTATTTTTCCCCACTACTACTGACGATTCAAGTCACACACAGACGAATTGACATACATGAGTTTTATGCCAACTCTCATTTTGCTGCTTCATTGTTTGTTAATAGTAGGTTGCTTACTCTAATCACAATCACTACTCTGTACACAGATTCCACAAAATACAATAAATATGAATCAAGCCATTTTAAAAATTTACTGCTGGAGGTGAATGAACGTAAAAGGATCAGGCCCCAAGCACCTATCTTACAACCTTTGCATCAACCTGAAATGTCGATGCCATGTTTACTGATGTGACAAGGGATTCCACACTAAATCTAATTAAATTGATGAACAAAAGGACCCTGGAGTGTGCAGAACCACGAATGGAGCCCGTCTTTTAGGCCATTCACTCTACATGATTGTGTTTTCCCAAGGTTTTCAGAGACTTTCACTCTGAAACAAAGAAAGAGTGAAAAAAGGACTTTTCTTCCTGCTGCAAGGTGAGGGAGTTAGATAATGCACTTCATTAATTACAGGGAAATCATCACCACAGCACAGGAAGCCAAATAAGAGGCCAGACTGACTTTTTTTTTTGGTATTATTGCTCAGGCACAGTGACAGGAAAATAAGTAATAAATCAGAATCAGAGTGCACTTGATGGTTTTGTTTTGCAGCTCATCTTGCTATTGTGACAGGCTGACACTAATTAACACTCGATTCACAGGGGATGGATTGTCGTGGCCAATGGATCTCATTAACCGCTGTGAAATTTTCATGCTAAGACCAAGCACGACAAAGAACAGATATCCCAGCAAATCGCCTGTCAGTGGCTGTAAGCATCATCATAGAGCCGTGGGTGCATAGATCAAAGGGCACAAAGAGAGCCCATATAGCCAGCTGCCTTGTATTTCAAGGATTTATTAATTTATTTCCTCGTGAAGGCAAAGAACCTGCGGAAAGGAAGACCAGTGACTAGTTTCTCATCACTGAGCTGAGGCAGCCCATGGAGAAGGAAATTGACGACACATCAAAGCTTTCATCACTTCTCTTTCATGAAGCCTCATATTGGCATATGTGCCATTCCAAGGATGACCCAGTTTGTGATTAGTTTGGAGGCAGGGGATGGACACATTGTGGACTTTCTTCTTTGCCCAGCTGCCTATCTGCATTAAGTTTATAAGAAGCTGATTCTCTGAGACTTGTCAAGCGTGGTTGGAACTGCCCAGCAGCTTCATTAATAAAAAATGAAGGACAGGAGAGAAGAAGAGTGAAGAGAGATATCAAAACAACCATACCCACAAGCACTGAATGACTGCATGATCTGCTTTCTTTAGGAAACAGGGCTATCAGCTTTTTCTCTGGTGAATCCCTTCAGCTGAGTCCATCTCCTGTCCCCATACGCCCACTTCCCACAGGCACTGTCAGAATGGTCCTGGGCACATGACTGAGGTTAGACAACCTCTGCTTTGTGGCCAAACCCCTAAAACTCAAGAGGATCACTACAATAGCAAAGACTCCTTTGATAAAGACTCTTTTTAGGTCAACTGAGACCCAGCAGCCACAATGTTTTTGCCAATAGCCTGTGCTTTACCTAAAAGGTAAAATAGCAAAAGAGCCAACAAGACAGGTTCTCAGGTGATCTCTTATGAATGGTGGGGTATGACTGACTCCCATGTCTGAATTAATGATGGCACTTTCCTCACTTCAATTTTTACTGCCTCTTGGAAGCAGGCACAGTGAACAGCCACATCACGGCCAGTTATGTGACAGTTTTTCGCCCCCTTTCTTCTACAGCTCTTTTAAGGCAGAGGAAGCCAACTCTGCCTAAAAACATATTTTAAGGAGAAGAAAAAGGGTCAGCATACTTTGTTACACATTATCATGAGCTGGTGTAGAGACTGGCAGTTCTTTTGGCTTATGGCACCTTGTAGGAAGTAAAAATTCAGCCAGACAATAAAACACCAGGGCTATGAATGGATTACTTTTCTTAACACACCTTTAAGGAACAAAACATTTATGAGCCTAAATGTTTGTGCTGATTGTATAATTAGTCTTTTTTTAAGGGCTACTTCTGAACTGGAAATACAAGTAAATCTATTTTCTTAGGACCAATTAATGTAAAAAAGACTGTATGTAAAAAGGTTGGGTTTTAACTAAGATTTCTTTTCCTTTCTGTCTGCAATTTCAAAAAGTAATAACAGATCAGAACTGGAAACTCAAGTATCCTCAATGATCCAATTGCTTTTAGATTTCTCTTTCCCCAGAAATGTGACTAAAGACACAGCATTTAGACTGCAGGGAGTAAGAAAATGTCATTATTATAATTTTTCTTTTTCTTTTCCTTTTTAGATCAAAACCAGTTATATTTATTCATATTGCCTTTCAGAAATTCATTTGGTTATTTTAACCAGAAAGCAAGAAAAATATCTTCTTATGTTTATGGTACAACAGTCAAGAAGTTGGAGGTGTGTTATCTACTCACAACCTTCCAGGCTCAGCTGAATACTTCATCAAACAGAAGACAGTTTCTGTACAGGACTGGAGTATCTTGGACTGTGCTGTTTCTGGTCAGGCCTGTGTATGTAGCTTATTTATTCATGGCATTTTTAATAGATGGAACATCAATATTTGATGATGTCCTATGAATGATTAAAAATCAAGAAAATCAAAACCATGAAACACAAACATCTACTTTTAAGTGACGATGGGGTTGCGATATCCATAAATAAATCATTTGGTGGCCAGTTCTAGCTTGCTGAGATTGAGTTAAAATAAGAGGCATTTCAGTAGATTTACAGCATGTTTACAGCCATGTCTGTGGGAGCAGAATCTGACCAAGGGATTTAAAAGTGGAGTGTAATGAAGTTATCCAAGAGCAGTGTGTGAATTTTTAGCTCCTTAGAAATGTGTTATTTAAATAAATACATATGAAATCTTTGGTTAGAAAGGGACAAGAAAATTAAATTTAGATAGATGAAGCTCTATTTTTGCTTTTTTGCTTCTTTATGATAAACAACAAAGGCCTAGGTTTACCTCAAAGAAATTTGCTCTAAACCCAGAAAAAAATAGCTTTCAAAAGATGTAAAATAGTATACCTGAAAAGAATTTTCTATAGCGAAAGACTTCTTTACAGTTTATGGTCTCATAATTTAATTGACAGATGACATTAATTAGATTTGCTGTTGTTCTTGTTTAGCTGTTTATTAAAACAAAAAGTGTTTGTTAGCCAGTAGGAAATATTACTTTTCTTTGCGGAAGTAAGTGAACCAAGATAAAGGCCATAATAGCTAAGTATCTAATCTGCATAATAGCCTAGAACCATGGAATAATACAATACCAGGTTGGAAGGAACCTCAAGGATCATCTTGTCCAACCTTTCTAAGCAAAACATGACCTAGACTAGATACCCCAGCATGTAGTCCATCTGAATCTTAAAAGTGTTGACTGTTGGGAATTAAGAAGAGTTTATTGCCTAGAATAACAAAAACCTAAATATGGGGTTAACCCTAATATCATAGTTTCACAGACATGAACTGATTCCCAGATAAATAGAGTAATTAAACCAGTCTGGTAGTGCAATGACTGTTTATACTTCTCACATACCCTCTGTCTTTAGCAGTAAATTTTAAGAGCAGGAAACTCTTTAAAAATACAGCTTCTTTTCTTTCTGGATAACTGGACACCAAGGAGGTTAAAGTGTACAAACACAGAGACAGGAGACAGAGAAACAGGCTTTAGAGCAACTATGGTTAAAACTTCTAGGCTCTTTTATATCAAAAGCCCCCACCACACTAGTAAGGAAAACTCAAGAGAGACTGTAGTCACCTCTAAAGGCAGACACCATGAACCACAATTCAGATTTTGCCTGATGTGGTTTGCATCATCATAATCCTATTAAGATATTGAATTATTTTTTTTTCTAAACCCAAAACTAACTTTTTCTAAATATGTTTGCATGTATTTATGTATGTTTGTAGTTTAGAAAACAAAACCAGCTAGATTAGTACAAGTAGGCGAATATATATGTGCATGACAAAGAATTTAGCAACTGTCATTCATCTGTTTCTTGGTACTAAGCAGATTTTATCACTTTCTTGCTTGGTTATGCTTTGTTCTGAATATCTTTCTGAAAAGTTAAAGCCTTAGACATCTCTGACTTTTCTAGACCCTCTAAGTTGTTCATGAACTATTTGTTTCTGTAGTTTACCTGATTCCCTCACTTTTAGTGTGCATGTATGTGTCAGTAGGACATTGCAGATGCACCAGTTTTACCAGCATGATAGTTTCATGTGTAGATCTCAAACACCACTATAAGGTTGTAAGTATTATTCTAAAGCAGATAACACAAAGATGTGGATAAGAAAAGAGAGATGACCTAGAGCTGACAGCTAATTAATAGATCAAACATGAAAAAATTGAGATCTCTTGACTCCAAGGTCACTGACAAAAGCTTTCCAACAGCATTATGAGCATCAGTATTACAAAAAAAGTGCGAACTGTCTTTTGCCTTCCTAACTGAGGTATCCTTCCTTAAATGAAGGGATATGGAACTTGCTTAACTAGCAGCATCACTTTTATCCCATCTATAGACTGTACATTCCTGAGAAATAAACAGCTAAAGTATCGTTATTCTTATCTGCAGTATCACCCTCAGTGAGGATTGGGGACCCCACATGACAGAACCCTGGCATTAAGATGTCCCTTGACACATAGATTTTTATTAGGGACATGAAGCCACTGAAGAGTCCTGCTGGCAATATTGCAGAAGTGACAGCAATTAACCAGGATCCATCTGACACAGGGCTATCTTAAAGAACTGCAATTTTAATTAAAATCTGGGGCACTTCACAGGTTTGCACTTTCCTATCTGGTTCCTCTCTGTGGTTGTTGCAAATTACAGCTACCCCTACCCTCTGTTTTAATCAAATGTTGTTAACCTGACATAATCAACTCCCCTTATATTTGTTTTTTAAAAGTAATTAAAGAAACAGAACTCAAGTGCTATTTAATATTTGCCAGATGCACTGGTGGTTAAATACAATAATGCTCATTAGATGTCCCAGGGTTAACTTGATTAATTAATTTACTTCCTTTAGAAAATTTCCCTCTCCATGTTGACAAAAGATCAAATCACAGCAGAAAGTGTCTGCTCAACAGGGAGAAGCACGCTGTCAATGTGTCAAATGCAGTAGGTGGTGGTTGCATCTAAAACATAACCATGGCTATGATCGGGGGGTAGAGAGTCTGTGGCATTGCTTTCCATTCTGCTGAGTTGTGAATTACATGGCTTCACTCGTAGCAGTGTTGGAGAGCTACGGGTCTGCAGCTGCATATTTCTCCTCTCTTGTGTGATAGTTCACTCCTTTTGTTTCCCAGGACATATCCAGACAGGGAAATTTCCCCAGAGATGTGACTTTAGCAGAGTTTGGCTTACACCTTTGTTGAACGTGATGTCTGTACTGAAAGTCTGAAAGATGGCACTTTCCAAAGTAACATCTCTCACTAATACTCAGAACAGGCATAGCCCATTCTTTACAAAACAAAACAAGAGAGTGGCTCTAGTGAATCACAGCAAGGGTGCATGGAAGACTGCTCTCCTGTCTCTGTCACTAATCAGAAACATAGAGAATAGCAAGGTAAATATACAGAGTGCTTTCTCAAAATAATCTCCAGTCTGCAACCATTGGAGTGCTGGTCTGTTTAAGCCAGGCATAGCTTTTGTGCATTTAATAACAATCAGTAGGTCTGTTTTTCATTGTTTCTCAGCACAGCACAAACCTGTGCAGTCCTTTGTCTTCTGTAGCATCATTCAACCAGGAATGGAGGAACACTTCAGAAAGCCTCACTACTCTCAAGGATGCTGGGCTGTCAAGTGAGCCATCAGCAATGGTTTGGCTCTGTCTTTTTTGCTACACTGCACAACCGAGACTTTAATGCCTCATATTCAATGACTACATCATTTTGATATTGCTGAGCATATAGTCTGGGGAGGTGGCTTAGGAAACCAGATTTAAGCAGAAGGGTAGAGAGAAGCAGAAACAGCTCCAGAAAGTCATACAACGAATTTAAAATGTGATTTAAACTAAAAGATCCTTTTTATTTTTACAGATGAAGTTTAACTCTCCAGGAGTGTGTCAAGTTTTATAGTGGCTCAAAGAGGAGCTCAGCCTCTCTTTCTGGCAGGAGCCATGTGAACTGGTCCCTCTCTTTCAAGCTCTCATTGCTCTTGCTTTCATATAAAATTGACAGGTCCTCCCTGTAACCTACCTCCAGCCATGGCCGGCAGCTGATATTGTGAGCTACCTCATTTAATTTCCATGGGGAGGATTGTCCAGATAGACTGAGAAGCCATTTATGAACTTCCCAGGGCTTGGCTCAGTGCAACCCCTCCTGTTTATGATGCTTGTGAAATAGGATCTACAAATGAGATACTTTCCTAAAGCAAACTTCTCCCTTTAATTTCAGCTTCGCCTTCCCAAAGCTTCTCTGATGTTGCCTGGCATCCTGCCAAGCATCATTCCTTTCCCTGTTCATTCATTCCTTTCCCTGTTTGTCACACACCAGTGGGCTTAATGTTTGGGCTTTTTTTAAAGAGGTTAATTAAATACTGATTCTAAGGTTTGGCGCATACAGTCACTTGCCCAGAAGAGAGGTAATTTGTGTGTCTACATCCTTAAAAATCTCAGTTGTTTTTTATTTCACCTCATCTGCTTCCAGACATTTTTCCTCTGTGGATTTGTGTAAATTACTCCCCAGGGCCAGGAATACCATCTTTGGTTGGCTTGATTTGATTGATCTATTTTAGAGCTCGGAACACCATCATAGTAAGGCAATAATTTTTACAGTAAGCTAACAGGAAAGTGGAAATAACTAATAATAACAGAGAAGACGTTTTCATTTCTGAAACAGCTCTTTGCCTACATACAGACTCTCATCTGAATTACTCTTCCTGCCTGGCTGGCAAATCCAGCTTGATTGCACTTACTGAGGTTGGAAGTTTTGTAGCTGAAGGTAGGATTTAGTCAGGCAAAAAGAGAAGCTTAAATATACGTTACATTTTCATATCTGCTCCTTTGCCTGATGTTGCATACTTACAGCTCCTACATCCCTTTGAAATTGCAGAAGGCTATGTAAATGTTCATTATTGTTATTACCCACTTCACATACCTATTCCACATGTGTTTTACAGCCTATGGTCCCCTATTCAGCAAGTTACATAGGCATATGCTTAATGTTAGGCTTCTTAAGTGCATTTTCTAAATAGAAATAGCAGCTAATGCTGGCTAATACTTTTACCTAAACTATTTATTTTAGTACAGACAGAGGTAAGACCCTCTCCCTTCAGCTGCTTTAACACTTTAGGTTGAAAGTTTAGGCTGAACATCTACTTTAAATTAGTCTTTTTAGGGAAAGAGTCTGGAAAACAGATTAATTTTATTAAAAACAAACAAAACAAAAAACCTCCCCAAACTTCTGGAACAGGCACTTGCCAAGTTATAGGCAGGATTGTTGAATCCAGCTCTGAATGCATGAGCACTCAAAATTGCTGGCTTCATTTATTCAAAAAGAAATTATGGACAATTTACCCACGTGTCAACTTACTGTCAGTAAACTGGAGGTTACAGTCTCTCTTATGCCAGAAATGTAACATGCAAATAAGCACTTTATCATTTTAACCTGTTCCAAAACTAAATATGAAGAAAAACCCTACCTTCATTTTGTCTGTAAGGAGCAAAATTATACTGGATTGTGCAACCTTCAGCCAGTGCTTACTGATTCACAGTCAAGCACTCCAACTTTTCATATAAGATTTTTGTCTACATATGTTTGCACAAATAAGCTTTTATATCCATACATACAGAGCAAAATTTGCCCGAGGAAATAAACCATCTTCCTCGTCAGGAAGCAAGAGACAAACACGATGTCCAATTAAGGGTAGAGCCATTTTTATCTTTAAGTCAATCCTCGATGTGCCTAAATTTTAAGCATCTCTGCTGTAACAAAGGTCTGGTTTTACCAAAGGTGTATGGTTCTTATTTTGACACATATCAGTGTCCCCTGGAGATAGTAGACACTGGATTTCTTGGCAGTGAGTTCATTAACTGGAAGCTGTGTATTGTCAGCCTTCCCCCAGCTCTTCTCCGCTCTGTTTTGCTGGGATCCAGGTACCAAAATTATTCCTTTTTTTTTTTTCCTGTGCTTTCTCAAAATCTCTCAAATTCAGATACCATTTGGTGATCATGTGCAGTTTACATGTGATTGAGTGGGTGAGGCTTTCAGCAGACTAAAAACAATGCGGGTCACATCGGCTGGGGACTTAACAAATACGAATAACAGGGAAACTCAGTGGCAAACAATATTAATAATTCACCTGTCCATCACTCCAACTCACAATTGTAGAAAGATCGTCACTCCTCTTGATAGATAGGCAGGAGGAAAAGCCCTGTCTAAAATGATTAAAGGAGGCGGTATATAACAAGCTTTCCCCATGCTGAGAGTGCCAAGAAAAAGGCTGGTCATTGATATTTAAACACACATTATCCTTCCATCTTCCTGTCATTTTGTTCTGCAAGCTGTTCAGATTTGTCTGTGCCAGTAAAGCAGCTGTGAAAAGCAGCTGAGCAAACAAAGAGAAAAATAGTCTGAGAACGGGATCTGGATTTCAAAATCTTTCCTTGGATTTTTTTGCCCTATTTCTCTTTTACTTTTTCCCCTCTCTCCTCTCTTTCAGACTCCAGATCCCATTAACTCTCAAATATACCAACACCCAAACAGAAGAGAAGCAATGCAGGCAAATGGAGAAAATGTTCTGGGAAGCAATGTGGAGATATTTTACATGAGGAGGAAGAAGAAAGCATAGCCTCAAACTTTTGTAATTGTATGTTTTAAGCATGGTGGAATTAGTTATGTCTCTCTTTATGCCCTCTCTGCTCCACCTGCCCTCCTCAGCAGAACCAGCCTGTTGAAACCTTCTGGGCTAAGGCACAGAAAACAATTTGTCCATTGCTACTGCTCAGTTCTCAGGGACTACTACTGACTCCAGCTGTTTGGTGACACAGCACATCTCAGATGAGAAGTTAAAGTTCCCTTGGGTTCTTGTTAGGAGTTGCTTCCTTTTCTGTAGAAAGGACACTCAGACTGCTGGCCACCATAGTGGTGCAGGGCTTGTTTTCAAGAGGCCTTAGTGAATAGGGGACACTTTAGGATTTATAACAGACTGGAATAATGCTTAGGTTTTATTTGCAATGAGAGTGATCACAAGGGCACTTGAAAACAATGTGTAATGTATTAGAAATGGCTGAACTCGGTCTCCTTCCTCTTGGACATAAGCTGAGATCCACAGAAGGCAAAGGAAGTATTTACACAGCCTTTCTCTAAGACAGATTTCCTTAAAAGCAGTAGCATCAGGCTGACTATGGAAGAAAGGATCTTTTCCAGCAGCTGCACCTGAATGGCAAAGTGGTTCTGGTTGTTAATAAAATAGGTCTTCATGACTCCTCACAGCTGTCATGGAGTTTAGCTAATCTTCCTGTTTCTAACCTTTTTATACTTGACCAGCCACTTCAGGTCTTTAAAAAGGCAAACCCTCTGCTTCTCCCCATTATTAACTTATGCAGGTAGGAGAAACCAAAGGTGACAAAGAATATAGTATAGTTGGTAGATTTATTTTTTTTTTATTCTAACGCTTTGTAGGTTTTGAAAGTGTTAACCTGTAGTATTTGGCAACTCACACTGTCCTTTAACATGCTCCAAAGCTCAGGCATATGTGAATTAAGTCATATTTATTTCATCACTAGGAGACAAGGATGTAATCTTGTCTATAGATAAAAATGCCTCTGAAAGAACAGAAATGCTAATGGACTTTTTGAACCCCCAGAATACCAAGCAGCTGCATGCTTATAAATCCATCCTTAAGCAAAAAAATGCATACGACTGCCTTGATTTTCAGGGAAATACAACTTAAAAACTTTTCCAAGGTGAAATGAAAGTGAATGAGGCAAACTCAGAGCTTCATTCTGAGACTTCTTTCAGGATCCCTTTTTCTATATGTACATATGGAGGCTCTTGACATTTGTAACACCTGCCAAACATATCAGCTCCAGTTTAGAAAGATTAGTGATAAGATACCTTGGTAATAACAACCAGCAGCCCAAATTAGATCTGTGAGAATAAAATGCTCTTCGATTTCACAGTCAGACTGAATGCACTGGTTTAGAAAAAAATCAATTCTTTTGGAAGCAGATTAAAAATTCTGGAATTTGGGAAGTTGCTTTGTTTGGTACGAATGTTCTGATCAGAGAAGAAAATTCATTCAGCTGCCTGCAACATAAATCCAAAAAAGAAAACAGCAAAACCTACCTGACTGTTTTGGATTACCATCAAAATGTGATTTCTACCACATCAAGCCAGGTTAAAGTCTGTTTGACTTTATTAATAGCCAGGTACAGTTCTCTTTAAAATCAGGGATTAGGGGGTGTCTTATTAGTTGAGCTTTGTGTTCAAGCTACACTGTAACAATTAAGCTGTCTCTATTTTAGAGACAAGATGATGTTTCAAAGATTTAAATAAGATACACAAACACAATCTATATTATTTACTATAATGGAGTAGCTTAATTGCTCCCCCAGCTTTTCTGTATGCATTATAAATTATCACAAGTCTTAGAGAGCAAATGGAGCAGCCACATAGATGACATTCCAACCTTCCAGTGACACAAACTGCCACTCCTCTGCATTGAACACTTAACAGCATTATATATATTAAATATATAGTGTCTTAGACATAAAACTGTTTAAATCCAGGACAAGTTAAAGATTTATTTTTAAAAAGGAAGAAAAGAAGGTCATTCCAATTGCGCAATTGAGACTAAAAACTGTAAAATTAAATGCCTATTAGTTATGAGATTATGGTTGTTACTCCCAACTCATGAAGCTGGCATGAAATCCACAGCACATAATCATTCTGGGATGCATCACAAAAGATATTACAGACCACAGCTAGCTATACATGTATGATGGCAAGAAATGCATCTCATTACTCCCTGCCATGAAGGAATAAAATCTCTCCCATTGGAGCTGAGAAAGTATAGACATTGAAGGCTTTCCAAGAAAAATTAGTAGGGAGTAAATGTTTGCTATACCGGTAGATAGAAGGTGGAGGCATTCACATGCTACTGCTCATTCTGGAGCCTTCACGCCCCAGAGAATAAGCATGAATGTCTCTTGGTCACTGGGCAAGAAGATGCACCTCCATGGTCAGGTATGCTGGTGAATGAAATGTTAATGCCTTTTGCCTATACTTCTCCTGAGCTCCCTCAGATCTCCCTTTGCTTTGCTTCTCTAAAGAAATGGCACACAGATCCATGCTGAGACCTAGAACTGATGATAAATGTTAGCTCTTCATAGACATCGGGATTGATTTCATGGAACAACCTCAATTACTCAAGGGAAAGTGAAGACGTGCTTTTTTTTTTTGCACAGTCTGAGTAGAGCTAGTTAGAAGAAGAGGAAAACAAACAAACAAAATCACTTTCTTTAAAGGCATCATTTCCTATCGCAAAACAAAACAATATTTTGTAAAATCAGCTAGATTTTCTCAGAACTGCATTTTGGATATATATGTTGTGCATACATAGTGTATGTTTGTGTGGAGAGTGTGTGTGTTCTGGGGAGGAAAATCTAACAATCTCAGTCTGTCCTGCATCAGTAGTTTCGACATTAAATTCAGCAGAATGTTCATTTGATAGAGAAATCAAATTAATCAATTTTTATTATTATATTTTACTTTATATGATTAAAAAAAGAGCAGGGAGGGTAGAAGCAGGTCAGAGAAGCTTGTTTGAATATGTAGTACAGAGTTTCCTATGGTTGTTTTTTCTAATGTTATTTTATATAAGATTTAACTCCTTTTTTATTCACTAAAGATTGAAAAATAGCAAAGATAGAAACCTCAGCACCATCATACAAACAGTGAGCTCACCTGAGACCTGCAGAGCTTCGTGGGTTTTACCAATATTTCTAATGCTTCAGTATGACAACCTGACACACACTGAGATTTGCTGTGATTCTGAGTGAAACTAGCTCCCCGGCTCTAATCTCTTTACAGGAACTGGGACTTTGCAGTCCTTGCAGCTGCATGCAGGAGCCAATCAGGGAGCCTCTGAGTTAAGGGGAAGATCTCTTTTAATATCAGGGAGCTTTTGAGTCAGATCTTGTAGTCAAATATTGTTATGATGAGAGTGAGAAAATGTAGATGCAAGCGAAAAGACAGATCACCAAAACTCCTTCATAATTTCTTGAAATAACTAAAAGGGATACAGAAAAACTTAGATATCACGAAAGGAAATAATTGAATTTACATCTTTTATATGAGATACTGTGTTTAATCACGTGCCTCCTTTTTAACTATGTTATTTCCAAAAGTACATCGAGCAGATAATGCAAATCTCTTGATGTACCAAATCAAAGCTTTGTCACTTAAAACAACAAAGATTTGCTAATATGACAGCCTGGGTAGAAGACTATCTACAAGGCCTGGTGGAAAACTGTGACCTAATAAACCTTCATTAACTTAATTAACTCATTAATGGGGATGCTGATTGATGAGAAACTTAACATGAGCTGGCAGTGTGTGCTCCCAGCCCAGAAAGCCAATCATATTCTGGGCTGCACCAAAAGAAGCATGACCAGCAGGCTGAGGGAGGTGATCCTGCCCCTCTCTTCTGCTCTCATGAGACCTTACTTGGAGTGTTATGTGCAGTTCTGGTGTCCTCAACATAAAAAGGACATGGAACTGTTGGAACAAGCCCAGAGGAGGCCACGAGGATGATCAGGGGACTGGAGCACCTCCTGTATGAAAATAGGCTGAGAAAGTTGGGGCTGTTCAGCCTGGAGAAGAGACGGCTGCGTGGAGACCTCATAGCAGCCTTCCAGTATCTGAAGGGGGCCTACAGGGATGCTGGTGAGGGACTCTTCATTAGGGACTATAGTGACAGGACAAGGGGTAATGGGTTAAAATTGAAACAGGGGAAGTTTAGACTGGGTATAAGGAGGAAGTTCTTTACTGTAAGGGTGGTGAGGTACTGGAATGGGTTGCCCAGGGAGGTTGTGAATTCTCCATCCCTGGTAGTGTTCAAGGCCAGGTTGGATTAAACCTTGGGTGACATGGTTTAGTATGAGGTGTCCCTGCCTATGGCAGGGGGGTTGGAACTAGATGATCTTAAGGTCCTTTCCAACCCTAACTGTTCTATGATTCTATGATTAATTTATCATCATTCATTAGCATTAACTCACACATACACACACAAGAAATAAAAGTCAGAATTACTTTGAATTTGTTTTATGCTTCTATGCAACACTTTGCTGCCACATCCACTCCTGTGTTTTACTATCAGCTCATCTTTCAGAGGACAGAGAAACTGCCTTTGATCAATGGAGTTTGTGTCACTTGACTGTACAGAAAAGGTTGACAATTCACAAAAGGTCTCTTCCACAATTGCAAATTCTAGTCCTTCTCTGCTGAACTGAGTAAAAATGCCATCTGTCTAAGCCCACAGTATGTTTTTTATGTTTCTTTTGGTTTAGACACAGCAGAGTTGATTAACATTCTCCCAAATGGAAAAATGTAACTGATCAATCTTAGCACTTCTAAAGAATTAGGTCCAAACCACCAGTGACTTACATGTGGCTTTCTAAAAGGTTCTCACATGAAGTGGTGGAGAAGAAAATGGGGCCTGTTGTGTGAGCCTTAGTGTCTGCCCACCATCTTATAAAGTTTTAGGGAAACAGCCCCATCTGTGACTTATCTAATTTAAGAGGTTAATCAGATTTTTTTTATTTCATTTTGATACAGTTTGTTATCCAATTTCCTTTTATAGTTCTTTTTTTCTGGGCTGTCTTGCATCCATGATTTCCACATTTCTTAGTTCTGTATTGTAAGAACAAATCCAGAGCTGGACAGTAATTTCTCCTTCTAGATTTTTCTCATCTGAATAGCCTAATGACTAGCTCAAGATGACCTGGCCATTTAACAACTGCTTGGTTCTATCAGCTTAAGCTCAGTAGTCTCAATTCTCTGTTTGAAATTCTGTACTACCTGTGATCAATACACTTCTGATGTTATTATTAATAAGATTTAATCAAGGAACAATTAAGTCCTAAAAAAAAACCAAAAAAAACCAAACCTTACATTTGACTGGAATTTTTATGAGGAAATATTTTTTCCCATGGAAATAACTGACTCATTAATAGCTCTACAAATTCTCGTACAAATGAATACATACACTGAATAAGCCTTTCTATAGAAAGTGTTTCAATAGGTGTGCTAGACAGCTGGGATCAGGACTCTTTAGCAACAGTCATGTAGCAGAACTACTGTACCAGGAAGAAAACTAGCTCCAGCATTGGTATCTAAGGTGTAGCTTAGTTCAAGTACAAAGTGTACAGTAAGACATGAAAGGTGGGAAAGGATGATCTGTGCTTTCACAGTGTTGGGAATTGAAGACCACTTACATCCTAACTTCATCTCAGGGCTAAGTCTTCTGTGCATATGCTAGGTTAATATTTTTTCAGTGCATATCTGTGGAAGCCCGTGAAATCATACATTGCTACATTTATTAGACCAGGTGGTCCACTGGCCTGTACCCCAAGATAGGAAAAATAGAGTCCTAAGCTTTAAAGATTCTTAAAACTTTTCTTTTTAGGAAGGAAAGGTGACTGAAAAAAAACACCTCCTTGCCCCTAATCTCCCCAAACCAGCAACATTACAAACTTTTCCTCTGATGTTGGCATAGTGACTCCTACATGAATTCATTTAAGAAAGTAGTCTGATGTAGGCAATACAGCTCTCTGTTATCAGTAGAGGTGGAAAAGCTTGACATTGATATTACCAGAGCAAGACCATCATACTGTCATTAAAGTCTATGCAAAACCAGATCAGCATTTCCATGGTAGGTATGTATTTTTTTAAAGCTGGGACCTTAATTCCTATTGAAGACTTGTCTTCCTGACCATTCACTGCCACTGCATGTACTGTCATGTATTTTAAAAGTCTCAGTTATCTGCCACTCTACCCATTTTTCTCCCTGCATTTTGAAAGGTTGCTTCTGAATGACATTAAGATTGGCACCAGGAACCCCTCTCCAGTGCATAACCTGTCATACTGAAAATGTACAATGTCATCCCCTCACACAGAGGAGAATGTGCAAAAATGGGACAGGACCATTTTCTTGCTTGGCTCGCTGCTTGTACATTTTCCCTTGATTCATGCGAAGTTCCACATTATGAGCCTACAAGGTCAAGAATAGGGAAGTTCTTGAGTATTTCCCAGTAACAGAGATATAAAGAAGGAATATTCTTTAATTTACAGTAATGGGGTACATGTATTATTTTTTTTTTAAACCATGATGTTATAACCATTTAATTAAGATAATAATGGGGCACAAAAGAGCAGAGCTTGCTTGATATACAACATATTGGAAAATTCCCTCTCTCACCCTCAAACTAACAGGTCATATTGGATATCATTAATTCAGCTAAGTAGCTCTAGGGCACTCTTGAACTTCAACCCAGAGCACAAAGGAGCAGAGGCAGGCTGCCAGCTAGTAACTCTGGGGAAGGAAGGAAGAAGAAAAAAAAAAAGAAAAAGAAAAAATTAAAGGGAAAAAAGGAAAGAAAGGACAAGAAGGAAAAGAAGGAAAGAAGGGGGGGAAAGAAGAAAAAGAAGGAAAAAAAAAGGAAAAGAAGAGGGAAAAGAAGAAAAATTAAAAATGGCCTCAATTACAATGATTTTAATCTAACTAAAGATGAGCTGACCACATATGCTAAGTTTTAGGGACAGTAAGGAGAGGCCAATTTTTATTTTGTCAGGCTCTAAGCTTGCAAACAAGTCTCAGAGGCTGAAGGAATATGGGACTTTACATCAGCAAGCTAAATGTTAACATTCATCATCAAGCTTGACGTCTTCAAACAAGAGTCTGCAGAGACCAAGTCTTTGCTCTATTCCTCCAGGAGCAATCACAGAAACCCTTTAAATGTTGGTTTCACTTTTCTCTGGAAACATGGTAGCCAAGTCATTCTGGAAGAGCCTATTCAGGAGAAGAGTGACTTTTAAAAGTCCTAACAACAACATACTTCTGTGGCTTTGAAGGCATGGGTGAAGAAGAGCTATCCAAGTAATAAGCTGAGGGAAGCATTTGTATTCCTTTCCTACAATAACTGTTTTCCAGGCATGGTTTTGCTGAGTTCAACAAAATGGTGCTTACATGTGGACATGCAAAATGTTATGGATTAAAGAATATATACCAGTCACTAAACTTTTCTTAATGAAGGATAAGTGTGTTAAGGTAATCACGAACAGAGCTTTTAAAGGAGGGCAGAGGTTCATTTCTGATGTAAAGATTGGTCATAATTCTTCAACCTCATTAGCCAGTGCACAGATTTAACCTGTTCTGAGATCATCTTTACAGGGGGAAAGCTTTCACATACCAGAACAACAGATCACCTCAAACAATATTTATCCAGGTTCCTAAAACCAGCCCCACAGCAGTCTCACAATATGCCTGTTATGCTAATAGGTTTCCCAGTGTTTAATTTAATCAGCATTCTTCAAACAGGCCTGGATTTACAATGATATTAGTAAAACACAGATTTCTTGCAAAATAAATAAATAGAGAAATGAAACTCTCTGGGGAGAGATAAAAGTGTGGTCATTCCTGTTAGCAACGAGTAGCCACCTGTACACTTAACAGAAGGTGATCTCTAGCTGCAGCAAGTCTGTCTAAGTGCTTCCTGGATTCACAGAATGGTACTGATTGGGAAAAAAAACAAAACAAAAACAAATGCAGTCTGTAGAAATTCTAATAACACCTGAAATCTGTCATAACATGATTTATTTTCCTTCTTCTCAATGCAAAGGAGTTTTGCCCGTATTTATTTTAAATGCATTGTGTTATGTCCCAGCTGGGTTTCTCTTTTGGGAATGGATCTTCTGAATTGTTAGATTTGACCCATAAGAAGGGAAATTCTATGCATGATCATTCCCCGGACATTTACAGGATTGGACCCCGAGTGAAATGGTGTGTTAACACTTACAGAAGAAGGAAAAGAAAACAGAAAGAGAATGTGAGTCTTTTGAAAGTTAAATGGGAATGAGACTGACATAAACAGTAACAACAGCCTATCCACACTATTTATTTTTACCACCCCCAAATCCACTATTTGCTTCTTCAGAAATTAAAGTCACTATATTTCCCACAATAAATAATATCAGATCAAGCATCCCCTTTTACTCCCTTCCCCGAATAATGCAGATGAAAACTTATGCTGGATTTAAGCTAGGCTCCTTGAAACCTCTTACAGCAGAAAAACAGAGGTTCTCTGAATTACTCTTGTCCCTTGAATCCATCACATTGACAAGATGCATCTACTTCTTTCTTCAGAGAATATAACAATGCCATGGTCCCACACACAGTTCTATAACCTGCTAATAGCAAATATCACTGAATAAATTTCTTCCATCTGTCAACTCCATTCATTCTAGAGAAAAATAGTTCTCCTCTCTGAAGCAGTGACCACCACAGTCCAAAGACGGGATTTGAACTGGGATGGGCTTATCAAATTTATATGTGTGCTTACTGCTGTTGTAATATCAGCAACTTTGTAAATTCTACTTTTTTTTTCCCATCTGTCAAACTCAGAGCTGAATATGTTCCTGTGTGAAAGGAAGAGATTAGGGAAACTCACAGGAAGGAAGAACTGAGAAAGGTGTTCTTGCAGACCAACATGTTCATCTCCAGACTCTGATAGTGTTTTCCCATTGCATAATTTAGTTCTTGTACATAACAAGAATCACAACTTTTTTTTATATAACCTCTTTCAAGGTCAACAAAAATCAAGGCAGTGCATTTGCTTCTCAGCTCTTTGGCCATATGCTCGTGTGTACTCTTATCATCTTGGTTAAGGTGTACAGAAAGCTCCAGCATTAAATGCTGCACTTCATCATACGGATTCCTAGCAAAGAACAGAGAAACTAGAAAGCAGCCTACACCCTCCACCATACACATACATCTGGTCTTTTCTGGACAACATTTTAATACAACTTAGGCTGTATTTTTATTAAAAAAAAATAGCTACAAGCCTCCGAGAGAACTCTACAGAAGCTTAGGAAAGGAATTGTATTCACTGCTGCCACGGGGCACAAGCTGTGCAAAATTCCCATGCATATGAGGTATCTCTCTCTAAATACTTCATTTACAGATTAATTTCCATTAGGCTCCACTATAAATCGCAAAATCCAGTTATAGGATTTTATAGGACCAATACAATATGCCATGTTGTTTTATTTATGCAGCTTTTTACCTAAAACCTCTCAAGGCGATGCACACTGCTACAGACATGAAGATCCATGCCCTTTCTTTGCAGCAAGGCTAATCGCTACCCCATATCAGCAGAGCTTTGGGCCATGCAGGGATGGTAGATACTTGCTGTCATCACACATCCCAACGTTCATTAGGCACAGACAGACAAAGATGAGAAAAAAAAGCATAATCCAATGCAACCCAGCAGGTGTCAGGTGCCCCAAACTCACATCTTCCTAAGCAGATCTAATGAATAACAGGGTGACAGACAATAACAATAGTAAACTCATGGATAAAATGGGATTATGTTAATTCAAATCAATTTTAGTTCAGTGGACTTCAGTTATATCCTGAAAAGTTGTCAGGTTAAACACAGAAATATCACAGCAATCCCTTCTGCTTAATATTTTTTTTCCTCTATTTTACTGAAATCTTGCAATGTACTTTCCTACTGTGCTCTTTGTATAAATGTTTGAAATATAAGACTGAGCCAAATTGGCAGTGCTAAAGTTGTTTCAATCTAGTCAACTCTTATTTCCTTTGAGAAAGAGGTCTTTTGTTTCCTGTTGTAGTTTTTCCCCAAAGCAATGTTTTCTGGAATTATGTGATTAAATACGTTAACTTTGTCATATTTAAAAGTAAAGTCCACTGAAGTGTTTTGAGCTTGCTTGACCTCTAGAATAAAAAGTCCTTGAAAAAGAGCAATATCAGCAGAAGGTTCATTCACTTTATACTAGGCAGAGACAAATTAAAAGAGACTTTGAGACTATTTTTCAGATTTTAAAACTCATGACCTTTAAGCCACTGCATGACAGAAGCTGCTCCATCATCTGGAAGGTTTGTGATTTGCAACACCAAAGTGTTAGAGCTTCAGTCCCAGAATTAATCCATATCCTTGTACCTGTTAGGTGGCTTGTGACCTAAAGGTTGACAGTAATGAATGCAATATGCATTGGGGAGCAGGTAATGGATGAAACTTTGCCTGTGGAAGGGAACTTCCCTTTTGTCCTGCTGTTCAGCCTCTGTACATCAGCTTGTCCTTTTGCAACCTGATAGTGTGTATAAGTTTAAATGAATGCTATGAAAGCTGAAAAACTCCCTGGGATCAGCTCTAGTACTAATCTATATCAAGTACAGACCCAACTGAACTAATTAGGTGGAACTGCTGTTCAGGATTTTGAGCTGACTGTTTCCAGATCATTTAGTCTTTGCCTTTTGTCACAGTTGTATACAAACCATTCAACCAGACCAAGTGTTTTACTTTTCAAATTACTTATTGATTCATATACAAGGAAGGGGATACAAGTGGCAGATAATTTAAATCTAAACGTATCTATTCCACTCATAAAATTACACAGATTTTTTTTCAATTAGATAATAGAGAATAGTAAGTGGCATGCTGTGATGTTCCTTTGTCTGAGACTTGAGAAAAGTATTGCACTGAACTTCTACTTAAGAATGTCAAAACCCACAGCATTCCAGTTATCTCAGGTACTTAGTTTTCAGAAAAGGCCTCTTCTTTTACTTCCAAGGCTCTTAAACTATACTAAGAACATGTAGTTCAAAGCAAGCTCTACTTGAATTCAATTTTTTTGTTTGTCATAAGAGCTGCTGTGCTGTTTCATTTTTCTCTTTCCCTGCCAGGAAAAGCATTGCTTTCTGTGGTGAGAACTGTAAAATCCCATCTTCCCTCCAAAACTATACATCAGATCAGCAAGTTTAGAGATGCAGTAATTGAAATACACAAGTATCAAAAAAGCAGCATCACCAACAAAAAGACTTTTCAGAAGAAATCAGCACATTCTCTTGCCATATGGTCTATATCCAATATGGTCGTCCCCCCGTCATGTTTAACATTAGTCTTTGATCAAATAGGTTCAAAACCTAGATAACTGCTACTGAAATAACAGCCATTTACCTCTATGAAAATAGCAGCTGGAGAATCAAAGAACCTACTAATACATCAAAGATTTGAGTAAGATCTTACTTTCGAGCTCAAAAAGCCTGTATCCGGTAGGAAAAAATACAGACAAAAAAGGGATCATGACTTAAGATTTGAATGGTCGGTTATGTGAATGCACCAAAATACATAATTTAGGTAACATCTCAAAGCTAGCGACACATTGGATGACAGCGAAAGAGCTGTTAGGAAGACTGTTACAGGAAGTGAGGATGTTTCATCTTAGACAGAGCTCAATGCAGTCATATAGGTGGGGATTTCTGCACAAATAAATTGCCTACCATGTTTTTTCCCACACACAATGTACTCAGGTTAATAATAAAAAAAAAAGAAGTATCTACCATCAGTGCTTCCATTTAAGAGAAATAGCCTTGCAAGCCCTCAATGTTGGTCAACTCCTAACAAAGGAAGCCTTCTCTGTTTTAAAAAATATAGTTCTACAAAACTAAAATGCAAGATCATTCATCATTCCGGCTGTAACCTTATAAAGCCTCTGTGGGTCAGTTCATAGAGTAAAAAAGAACATAGCTTTCTAATACTTTTAAATTTTTTTACTCTTTACTATTCCCCACTGTTGAGAAAGCTAGAGAGCAGAATATTCGAAGGGAACATTATGTCTCTCCATTTCTGCCTCCCCCCCCCCCAAGTAAAGGCACTTGAAATTAATTTCTATATAAGCTTTAGGAAAGTAAATGGTCATTTAATAATTATCTACAAGATATATTTTTGGACTGCTAGTAAATTTCAACCAGCTCTATATAATAAAGTCATTGTTAATTAATTACAAATGGATGTACCCTGTATTTTTGTAAGCGAGTACAAGGGAAATGTCAATAAGCTGACTCATGAATGTTCATTATAAAATACATCATATTATGGGAGATGAGCTGCAATACTAAAGCTGGGACAACCTTCTGATTTCCTGCCACCCACTTTTATTAAATATGCATTGAAAACCAGTAGGGAGGTATCTACCCCAATGCAAATACCTTCATAAGCTTAGCTGCATGAAGCAGATCCTTAAGGTCTGATATTGTCCTTCTGCAATGGGAGGAGCTGCATGATTTAAAAAAAAAAGTCCCCTCAAAAAAACTCCCCAACAACCATAACTGGAGGATCCTTTATGTTCAAGAGGCTCACAACTGATTTCCTCCAGGACCACCTGAATTTTTGCTTATTTACTTCTTTGCTAGACTCTGTGGCTTTATGTTCCAGTGAATAAACAGACCCACTGAATGGCCATAAAGAGAACCAAAGCAGGGCAGGGTAGCAGTGTACACAGGGTATGTGCTCATGGGGCTGCACATTCACCAGAGCAAAGTTCTGTGTCCCCCTTCCTGCTCACATGCCTCCAGATGTGCCAGCAACACACAGCATGCCAAGGTAGCACATTGGAGACACTTAGGAGGCTGCAGAGGGAGTCTTTCAACACGTCCTTATGTCTTTAGCGTTCAGTTCTTTGGTTCCAGAGGTGACTTTTGCTTTATCTGTGAAGAGGTGAAAGAAGGCTCATTCTTTCAGGCTTGTTTGATCACTCCTTTGCAGCTCATGGAAAAGTGGAGGTCCATAAGGCACCAGTCTCAAATGGAGTTACTCCAACAACTAAATAGCTCAAGAAAAACCAGGAGAAACATTTCTACAGTTATCATAATACTGCAAGCAAAGCACTAGGCAATGCTCACCTGGTTTTTCACTGTTCTCATATTTTGCCTCTTGGGAAAGAGAGGACAGGATATGAATCTTATCCTTTTGTACTAGAACGTGATAACAGCCCAGAAAGCAGTAATTCTGCTAAATTATATTGTCTCTGAAGAAGAATCTGCTTCATACAATAACACTACGTAAAGGGTATTTTCCCATTCAACTATTATATGTTTCAGCCTCTTTGAAACACTGAGTATTGCTCAGCTTAGCAAGAAGGCTCTAGCACTCAGTGAACAACATCACCTCTAAAGCCCTTCAGACATGCAAAACAAAATCTTGGAAGATATCTTAAAGAAGCTAATGTGAAGATGATAATGACAAAGATAAAATTAACAGTTATTGTTCAAATAGTCTTACTATTTATGTTTCAAACTGAGTGAACTGTCAGCAGTCTTGAGGGAAGCAAGTGGCAACTCTGCACTTCAATGTGTATTCCCTCTTATAAAGAAAGTGTAGCTTTAACAATCACAGGAAATAGCTGCATTGTTATCTGTTGAGGAGTTACTAATCTTTCTGTTTCATTTGGAGGATTTCCATTGTACGCCTGCCTAAGCTTGGATTATCATTGCTATTAAACTGTCAGAGACCAAACAACAGGGAAGTGAACTTCTGATCAGCATGTATTACATTTTTATCTCTGAGTAATATTAATGAACAAGTAACTGCAGAGATACTGTTGTGCAAAATCCTACGGCAGCAAGATCCTGAAGACTTGATGGGACCAGGAAACACCACAGTTTCTCTTTGTTGGGCTGCTATGGTATTGGTGTGCAATGAGGTAGACAGGCCTCATAATTTTCCCTTGCCCAGCACCATGGCACTTTCCTGTCACACTTCTGCTGGGTTTGTCAATGAACTGATTGCTCTTGCTTTGAAACAGTTCCTTTGGTCCCAGGAAAAGAGAAAGGAAACAATTCTAGGTGAAGAGTCTCTCGATCATTTTTGTGGCTTTGCGAGGATACAGTTCTACTATCTAGAACATTAAAGAACAAAAATACAACAAGAGCCACTCAGTATGAAATTTGAGTTATGTACCCACTGATCAACATCTGCCAGACATCACATGGGATTAAATTAATTCTATTGTTTATCCACTGAGAACTTCCCCCAGCACTCTGAGTACTAACAGTGAGAAGAGAGAGCTGTGGAGGGGAAAGGACTGGGTTATTTCATAAAGCAACTCTCAGTCTAACCATGCTCAGAAAATAAGAGTCTGTGGTACTGAATAGCATATCCTGATTTATTTGAAAGATTCAGGCACACAACTGTTGAAAGCTCCATCTAAGTTCTGAACACATAATCCCCGCAGCCCAAGTACTCCTAAACACATCTTTGATTAGCTGAAGATGCAATTATTTTTATAATAATACTTTGCAGACAGCTTGTAAGAATATCAATGACTTTTTTTTCCTTTCTCTCTTTCTTCCCTATTTTAAAATCAGTTTCTGTTAGAGAAGCTGAAGATTTACAGGAGAAATAAGTGCTTCACTTGCATTTAAACCATGTAAAAGACAGATTGGCTGTAGTTTTAGACACTTACATCAAAGTAATTACAGCGCTATATAAAGTATTGGATTCATTAAGAGGCTCTAAAACAAGTTTTATATACTATTAAGTAAAAGGAAAAGAAAAAAATGGAAAACGGCAAATTAAACCTTATGACTTGCTGCCTTTGTCGAGTAAGCTCCTCCCAGCTTTTAACTAAGGAACAAAGACCCCTGACAAAAGGCAATATGAGATACATCATGGAAAAATAGATAAAACGTTGGACTGGGACTCAGGAGGTTTACACGCAGTGTCCATCTTGCCAGAGATTTCTTATGTGCAAAGGCAGTGCTTCTATGTATTCATGCAATTAATCCTGTATTCAGCATGACAAAGGTAGGATATTTTTCTGCCTGGTCCCTTCAAATTGTAGCCTGTTTCAGGAGATCAGGGTCTCATTTCAAGCAGTAGGCTTTGCAGAGCTACCAGGGTGTCAGGATTCTGCTATTTGAAGATACAAGTATGCTATACAACAGTATGAGAATATGTACTTTAGAGTGTTCAAAACAACCACAGCATAAACAAGACAATGTGTGTAAAAAAGATGGTCATGAAAGAAAATACCTGTGTAATGAAACCTCTAACCAACAGCATGTGTTTGCAAAGATTTTTTCAGGTGTTCAGATGTGATAGTGTAGTTTAAACCAGATTGGGTAACATAGCTGAAAACATTGAGGAACTACAGCTGTGGGGTTGATATTTGCTAATGCTGGAATGAATGCATCTATCTGAGGTGGTTAAGCGAACCACAGGCTTATTCTGGACATTCAGGCAAAGTTTATTTCTAAAGTTAAAAACACTTTCCAATTGTAGTTTAAGCCTAACCAGCAACCAGATAGCATGCAGCTGCCCTCTCACTCCCCACCACACTTCTCTCTGGGATGGGGAGGAGAACCAGGTAAAAGGTAAACACCTGTAGCTTGAGAGAACAATTTAAGAATTGAAATATAAGTCAATATGATAAAATATAATAACTATGGTAATAAGAGGAAATAAAGAGTGAGAAAGGAATAAACCTCAACCTCGAGGAAGAAAAGCAAGTGGTGCACCCCCCACTGACATACTCAGCCCCTTCCTGAGCAGGGATTGGCCCTTCTTGGCAAACTCGTCCCCCCATTTATATATTGACCATACAGTATATTGCTGAGGT
Organism: Melopsittacus undulatus; assembly: GCF_012275295.1. NCBI lineage: Eukaryota > Metazoa > Chordata > Aves > Psittaciformes > Psittaculidae > Melopsittacus > Melopsittacus undulatus. Next base: position 100,349,216 of record NC_047530.1, on the reverse strand, counting down.
ACAGAATACCCCCTTGGGTAGTTTGGGTCAGGTGTCCTGTCTCTGCTCCTTCTCAGCTTCTTGTGCCCTTCCTCACTGACAGAGCATGAGAGACTGAAAAGTCCTTGATCAGGGTAAGAGCTACTTAGCAGCAACTCAAACTATCAGTGTGTTATCAGCATTCTCAGAGTAAATCCAAAACACAACACTGTACCAGCTACTAGCAAGAGAATTAACCCTATCCCAGCCAAAGCCAGAACACCTGTGAACAACGCTAATACGAGCAAAGTGGGCTCTCCCTTCCCTTACTTATAGCCTTCATTCTATGGCTTGACAATTGGGAAAGAAAAAGAAACTTCCAGGAACCAGCATGCCTTGAATGCTTTATTTTGTCTACTTTACACATTAATTTCCCAAGTGCTTCCTGATTCTTATTTGGTTAATACATTAGGGTATCAAATTCTTATTTGCTACACAAATCACTCATTTGCAATCAAATTTCCATCAGTATTTGCTATCTTATTATCATGGTTAACATCACTTTGCACTTTGGTATTAACTAGAGAGACATTCTAAAAAGCAACTCAATGTTATAAGTTGAGAATATTGCTGCTGTGTTTTTCTGACAAAGAAAATTGATGTAATGTCTCTGGGTCATTCCCGTTATCGAATCCCAGCATCCCAAAGGTTTATCAAGCAACCATCTCAGGCTTGCAGTTTCACTGCTTGCATTTCTGTGAAGCTAATTAAAGCTCAGTAGGACAAATCTGGAACTGCATCAACTGGACTAAAAGTCACCTCAAGCTTAAAGTCACATCCATGCTACAGAGAACAGCACAGCTCTACTTGGAATCCACTCATACTTCTGGAATGCCAGCACTATAACAGCCCCTGGATGTGTTTAGTTCTCCTCCTGCCCATGACTGTATAAACTGATTTGACAGACAGTCAACAAAAGTGGAAATCTTCCTGACGTGGAAAGGAGAATGGCTAAAATTGAGCCACAAGACAGACAGGTCTTCTGGCACACTTGACTGGGACCAAAGGTGTGATACAAGATTAATGGGTAAATCCTTTATGGCATGTTGGTCAGTTTGTCAGGATTCCTACTGACATCAGCAGACTTGGAAATTCTGAGACCTTAGACAGTGGTGGAGGCCTTAGTACCTCCTATCTCTGCACATTACTTTGCACACGGGCACAGTTTAACAAGACCCTCACGATCCAGAATTAGGTGTCTTCATACGGTCTTATTGAGACATGTGAAACTCTCTTTTGACCTTTCTTTTCCTTTTGTGTCTTCATGACAGATCACCTGGTGTCAGCCTCTCCACAATTCAGGTGTGTACACGTGCTGTAGCACCACAAGAACTAAGTGTGGTCCTTTCCAGAGGTCAAAATTTACATGAGTAGGACTCTGGGCAATTCACATCAGAGCAGTCCTCCAAGGCCTCAAGATTCAAGTTTATGTGTGAGTCTTAGCTGACACTATTAAAACTTCTGTCTCATCTCTGAGAATAATCCTATGAGAAGCAGAACTTCCACTCATAGGTTATGAAAGAAGTCCAAGAGAGCAGAGCCATCTCCCTTATTAACAGTACTACCTGAAATAATTCCTGAAGCAATATTATAGCTGTACTCTTTACTCATTGCTGACTGTCCTGGGTTCAGCAGTAGCAGTCATTTTTTCTCCTTCTTAGTAGCTGGTGCAGTGCTGCATATTTGACTTTCAGCCTGGGAACACTGCTGATAGCACTGATGTTTTTAGTTAGTGCTCAAATGTTTACTCTGACCAAGGACTTACTGAGCCTCATGCTCTGCCAGGTAGAAGGGGAAGCCAGGAGGAAGCAGAGACAGGACACCTGACCCAAACTGACCAAAGAGGTATTCCATACCACAGCATATCATGCCCAGGATGTAAACTGAGAGTTACCCAGTAGGGCTAGTGCACTGCTGGGTGGGGCGAGGTATTGGTCCGCAGGTGGTGAGGTGTTGTATTCTCTTCCCTTGTTATTTCCCTTATCATTATTATTATTGGTGGTAGCAGTAGTGATTTGTGTTATACCTTAGTTACTGGACTGCTCTTATCTCAACCCATGGGAGTTGCATTCTTTTCTATTCTCCTCCCCATCCCTCCAGGAACGGGGGGACAGAAAGAAGGGGGGGGGGGGGGGAGAAGTGAGAGTGGCTGCGTGGCTGATTTATGGCTGGCTGGGTTTAAGTCACAGCAGAATCACAGAATCCCAAGGGTTGGAAGTGACCTCAAAAGATCATCTAGGCCAATCCCCCTGTAAGAGCAGAGTAACCTAGAGTACATCACACAACACTGTCTTTTTCCCCCAGCTGTAAGGCAGCTTCACTTTTCTCCAGACCCACAGAATCTCAGCTTATGATTAACGACACATTTCCCTGAATATTCCCAGATAATCATACCATCCTTTCGGTTAGTCTTACTACTGCTTTGACATCTGAGTAGCTTCTTCCTTCTTATGCTACTTCTGTGATGCATGAAGTTTTCACCTTCCTTCCCATTCATTGCTAATACTGACTACAAACTGAGGAGAATATATTGTAATAGGGGGAATGCAATGAAGAATCAGCTGGGCAAGAATTAAAAGCTCAGCTATAGGAGGAGACAGTAAAGCTATTGAACCATAGATGCATTTGTGTAACCTACATTTTCAGAAGCCTCTGACAAAAAATTAGTTTGAGATCTCTGTGAACAGAGAGTTACTAATTCTGAATTTACAAGGAATATGGGCTGTCAGACGTAAAGCCATCTCAAGAATCAATGTCCCTGATAGCCAAATGACAAGGAAGTTAAGAACCAACCTCATCAAACTTGGCTTTTAATATTATCCCCCAGGCTTAGCTTGGATAATTCAGAATTATACAGATGGGATTCCTACACAAAGAAATGCGTTTCTGAGTTCTGAAAGAATGGCTGTTGGAAAGAAGATTTGAGAAGGGTGTGATTTTACATACATTGAACAGAATTTTTCCTGCAGCTATTAAATTTACAGCCAAGAGTTACTGAAAATATGGCAGTCAGTGGAAAGATTTACAGTAACTTATCTGTATTTTGAATTAGGGACTTCTAGATACTTAATAGCAAGTGCAAAAGAGTTATCTCTTGGTAAAATGCACATTAATCTTGCTCTTTCCCACTTTATGAAGGATCATTCCCTGGTTATTATTCAAGTCACTGTTCCAGCAATTTTCAATCCTATCTTCTCTTCTACCCTCAATATCTGCTGACACCAGAAGAGAGGTTGCTTGTCTGCTGCATGTTGCTCTCTGCTAGTTTCCTCTGTCATTAGGATAGTTTCCATAGCTGAAGGCTGCCAAGTATTTTTGAAACCTGCCACATTACGGGGCTTTCACCGTGTGATGTGGTTAGAAGGGGACAATTCAGAGTCTGCCTCTGACCTTCTCCATGAGTAACCTGGCTTTCCGCCTTGACAGTCAGCCGTTAAAGGCTCCCCTGATGCTGCCAGCTGTGTCAGTGGGAGATCTCTCTGGCATTCATCCTTGAAGCCGGTTCATGGAGGAGAGCCACAGAGAAGCCAGGGGCAGCTGGAAAAGGTCCCTCCTTCTCTTGACTATAAGTTCATTTGTCTTTGCTCAAAAAGTAGGTGCTGCACACACTGATATCCCTTTATGCTTACTAATTAAAGTCCTATTCACCCTGAACCTTGGAGCTCACAGCTGCCAGCTGCAGCTTGTGATATGTTGACTACGTTTTTGATGAACTCGCGAGACATTTTCATCTGTTTTCATCTGTTAAATACAGAAAATCTTCCCAGAACAGGCAGTGTGGCACAGAATCATATGCTTGTCAAGGCCATGCCTGCACTCTTGACTTGAAACTAATAAAGCTGCAAAGTTAGTGGAACTATACAATACTGCTGTCTCAGTCCCAGGCTAATTTCTCAGACAAATATCCATGTGACAGAAATTAGCTGCTACATTGGGCATTAATGACTACTTTTACTGGTTTGATGACCAGGAGCACACCATAAACACTATGCCAAAAGTCTGCCAGAGACACTTGTATAGTTAATGTCTTTGTTTCCATATTTATGATGCTTCTACTGTAAATACTTCAGATGCCAACAGGTTTCTTCATCGCCAACAGGTTTCTTCATCACCAACAGGAATTAAAAAAACAGGCTTAATATTTCCAAGGAAATTAAACACAAGGGAATTACCACTAGCCATTTACACCAGATTTTAGATTATCAAGCTGTATACACATTTTTAAGGCATTTACTCAGTATTTGACTTGTATTTAACCACTATATATTTATTAACATGCAATTACACAGTTGCCACTGAGGAACTGATAAAGCAGCCCCATGATCTGACTTTTTAGAAGAAATTGGAAGCCATGAGCAGATTCTGTACTAATGCACTACTGAAAATAAAATGAGATTACATACACACCTTGAAATTACAAATTGCAGTAGATGGTCAGCATATTTAGCCATACTACTGCTTTGACTTCAGCTGCTTTAAAGGATAAAATATCTGTCTATTATTGGAAAGACTTGTATGAGGATAATTAGATGTCCTGATTGTTACTTCTAATGCATAACCATATTTACAAGCTAACAGGCAAAGATTTTTGATATCTTCTTCTGTATTCTCCTTTGTATCTAGCTGTTGCTTTCACTTTTCTTTCAAGCTGCTAGGTGCAACAAAATAGGCCAGCCTCTTTCTGAGGCACTTCCCCATGAAAAAGGGATTGGGATTTGTTTGGATACTATCCCTACAGTAATATTACTAAGTGCTAATTAGCGCATGCTATGAACAGTCATTTTAGAGGCTCAAAAGTGTGAGGGGAGATTTTCTTAGAGAAAAGATTAACTGTTTAGTTTAAATTGAAACTTAAAGGATAAAATAAAAACAAAGGTTATATATGACATGCAATTAACTGAATGAAAAGAGGTGGTACAGGGATGATGTGTGTAGGGGAAATTTCCATGGTGATCTTTCCCTCCTGCCCCCATCCTGGGGTAGCTAGAGGGGGAAGTGTCCATTAAAAGATTTTGCTAAATAATTAAAGTGAAAAAGTACGGGATCAAAGTAATATGGATTAATGGAGAAATCAGAATCAATATTTTACTACAGTTGCTAATGAAATATTTACCAGACTAATTTTTTTTTATTTTTCATATTTACACATTCTACAATTATTAAAAAGATAAAACCATTATATTAACGCATAGGTTAATGTGCCTTTTTTTGTGTTTGTAGGAAGGTCAAATAAGTAAATTCATTTGCAATGAGAAGATTCTTATCTACATCTTATATTCAAGCCTTTTGTTTCCATGGTACCTTCTTTTCACTTTTGGCTAATCTTAACATTCTGAAGGGATTGATCCAATGTCCACCAAAATGAATACATAGCAAATACACTGGAAAGTATGAAAATCAATGCTATTTTACTATGAAGAACAAAAAAATAGTAAAGGCTGGTGAAAATAGGATGTTAGAAAACACCAGACTAGAAACAATATGTTGAGACATGCTATTGAACTCCCAGGCCTGACAGTTAGCATGGTAGCACCCATGCACACTGACAGTGACCAACAAGATGAAAGGGGAAGGTAAGAGTATCTGATGAAACAGAAAGTGTTTTCTATCCTGCTGGGTTAGCTTAAGATGCAAAAATGGCATGCAGACCTTTTGATCACACTGTATTAGCACATGTATTTTGTGGAGGTCCCATATTTCAACCAGTTACAAAAATACTTTAGAGATATTAGCTAAACAAAATAATTCAAGAGCATGCGCGTCTTTCTGCCTGTATGAATGGTTCCCATGAGTGAAATAAAACTAGGCTCAGAGGGACTAAATATACCTATAACTAATCAATTGGAGACATCTCTAGGCATGATTTAGGATGTTTTCTTTCTATAAAAAACAAACAAAAAAATCAGATAATTTGAGTCAACCATCAGAGGATCTCCCAGAGTTTAAGGAAGTGTTTGTAACTAAGCTAAAACTGCAATGTTTTTTCTTTTCCAGGGGCATAAAGTTTAAGTTTGTGTGTCTGCAAGACCACTGTCAGCCTGCACAATTACTTCAGGAACACAGTAAGATCCAAGTAGGAGTGAATTGGCAATAAAAGTGGAAACTGAAAACATTTCTGTAACAAGCTGTTTCCAAACTCGTTCTACAAGGATCTCATGTAGCTGTTTGAAACTGCAGCAGAATGAATCAACCTCAGTGGGGAAAGCAGAAGTGGAATAGAAAAAAGTTGCAGGAAAAGTGCAACTTTACTGATATCACTGTCTTTGAGAGCTGTGCTTGTGACATGGAAGTTATTTATGGCACCCACCTACAGTCATTTGCTTTCAGGCACATTAGTCATAGAAGTAGGATGCAACCTTTACTCTCAGAAGATTGTGATCCTTATTGTTTATTTGAACCCCTGAAGTTGTATCTCAGGTATGAACCATTCACAGCTGCCATTCTGATCCTTACTTTCCGGATTTCAGTCACATACACAACTGAAATCTACTCTACACAGTATTGAGAACCATAAAAATACTGAGTAATTAGGCTAGAGCTTCTCTTTCAGAAAACTAGAAAGGAAAATATTTCCTAGAGGAAAAAAATAGAGGAAAATATGTCCTACACTACACCTCCAAGCAGATGATTAATATGTTCCTTTCAGAAGAATTTAAGAGCCCTTAGCTATAGGGAAATATCTACCTGTAAAGCTGATTATATATTCTAGTGCAGACAACACTCAATTTACTTTTTTGACCTCATTAAAAAACCCACAGCCTCCCCTTAGCACCAAAGTACATTCCCTTTGCTCCTTCCTTTTCCACCCGTTTCTCTCCCGCTGTTGCCAACAAGAGTCTAGGAACACATTTGGAAAGAGGACTTTCCATGCTGTCATTAAACGTTTTCTTTTGCATATTTTTCTACTTCTGGCTTTGAAAACACAAAGACTGAAAGTATGATCCCTACATAATTTTGCAGGGTTTTTTGCCCAAGAAAGGCAAGAGTAGAGCTTGGATTAAAATGGGCAGGAAGCAGCACATTGCAAACCACGTTGTCCCTACTAATTGCTCACGGTTACTAAGAGTCTTCTCCTTCACAGTTCATGCAAAATTCAAGAGGAGAAAAAAAATCTTCCTCCCTCAGTTTCACATTGCTTTTCTCAGAGTTCTTTTTTTGTCATTCTCCTGTGTTAATCTCATCTTGAGATCAATAAATTTACCAGAGTTGTATACCAAATGGACATAACAATACAGTACACTTAGCTTCCATAATTTATGTTATTTTTACCAGGGATAAAGTATCCCTCTCAAATATGCACAACCCTTCCAGATGACATGCTTACTGAAAACATTTCTAAAACCCAACGCCAGTCATTGTAAATGTAACTGTCTCTTCTCTGATGTAAATTATTCCCTGTAATGTGCCACAGGTAGAAGAGAAATTTGAGGAACAGTAATTATGAAGTAGGTAGTGGGAAAACATCTAGCACAGAAATATGTGGTGCAAAATGCAATTCTCAGAATTTATATTACTGCAAATGTTTACCAAGTTAATGAAGCTAGGAGGAGACCCCCAACACAGCGCCAACAGGAATTGCTCATAAAGTAAACTGCAGGAGCAGAAATTGTTATTTTCAGATCCCCAAACTCTCCTCCCAGGAGGCAGTAAGAACAGAAGAGATGCACACACCTGTCCAGATTCTCAGAATCCATCCTCAGAAAAGCACCTTCAGCACTTCACAGTGATGGTCCTGCTCCATACCTCAGCTAAAGGCAGTGGAGGTTGCAGCCCCAGGCTTATTCAAGCTACAAAAAGCCTTGGATCTCAAAAAACCTAACCATTATTTGGTTCTATAAAAACAACAAGGAGCTCTCTGGGTTATGAAATGCTATACCAAATCTACTCACAGTGGACAGGTAGAGAGATGCAAGAATATTTGCATACACAGGCTGGTCTGCCTGTTTCCCCTGACCTTTAGCTATGCAAGCCTGCCCCAGCTTAGCCCTGATCACCTTCCAGCTCCCCTGAAGCCAGATAAATTTGTTGAGTTCCTGGTATCTCCCCCATCAAATCTGGGGCCACACTTGCAAAATTAACATCTAAAAAAAGACTGCAGAATTTGGGGGTTTTAAACACCCTCAATATTAACTGTATAGTGAGATGTTGAGTGGTAGCAGAAACCTGCTTCAAGGATAGCAATGAGCCTACTGTAACCACAGGACTCTGGGAGCTGTGTCTTTGCTGGGAAGCACCAGGTACCACCTGTGATAAAATCACATCTGCAAGCAACAAGGCATCAACCTGATTTTTTGAAGATCTTCTGATTTAAAACCTTTTTCATAAGTGGTCTTCAATTTATGTATATCATCATTTTAAAGTAAAGGCCTATATTTTAATTAAAAGAGTGAAAATGTAATCAGGATTTAATGACAAAGCTTTTGAGGTATGGGAACAAGGGATGATTAAATCAAATCTTAAGTCTGGGCTCAGGCTGTACAGCTGTTATCTTTTCTAAAAGCTGAAAGGAGAGGGGGCATCAATTTTCATTATTTCTACCATACATGTATTTTCAATATTAAGTAAATATATAAATAGTGTTGCAATTACCATTCGACAGCATAAAAACCATTAATAATTGCCTTTGTTTAGCTGTAGAGGAAAATGGAAAGACAGTTCTGTGTATTAAGACATACTCTCCAAAGCTGAGTTCAATTTTCTTGTGATTTCGCTTCTTTTGCCACTGGGTGGCACTCTGGAAATATTTCTAAATTCTGGATTCCTTTCCATTCCATTTTAAAAAGCCAACAAATTAACAATTTCCCTCAAACCTTCTATTGTTTACAGCCTACTGAAAAAGGCAAATGAATTACACAGAGCAGTACAGAAAATTAGCATTGTTAAATGTGTCACATATATCACTAATAAAGTTTCATTATTTATACTGTCAACTTGAAAAGCATTTATTTCCTAATCAATCAACTCACAACTAAATAAACACTCATATAGGCATACAACATGAAAGCACAGTACTCCTAAATCAGATCTTCCTGAGATTAAGGGCATGCTGGCTGGTATGAGGAGGAGAGAAAAATGCTGTCCAATTTACTCCCTTTCCCTCCACCTCTCCAGATACCTGGTTTTACTAAAGGAAAAATACATGTATGTATTTTAAGATATATTTTCTGTTTGATTTCTTAAGATCAATAAATGACATACTTAACCCCAAACGTGATCCTAAAAACAAGTTAAGAGAGTCATGTTAAATTAATCTGGAAAAGCTGAAGATCCTTTAAAAATTAGCCCATCTCTATTTGGAGACTAGAGATGCAGAAGAGAAAAAGCGATTTAAACAATCATTTGAAGGGCTTTGTACCATCTAAATCCAGCTGCAGTCTCACAGACATCCCTTTTGATGTTCACTAAAGCTGCAGATGAGTTCTAGTTAACAGATGTCCTTGTTAGAGAAAATAAACAAACAAAACCCCATCAAATTTGGTACTATCTGGTAGTTGGAAGTGAACTGCAAACAGTTCTCCTTTGTTTGCTGGGTTGCTGCAGGAATGGGCTGAAGTAAGTTGGATCCAGGAGCAGACAGATACTGATAAATAAAGGGAAAGTAACATATTTCCCTGGCTGTGAGAGACCCAGACATCAGGGCATTTGGGATGTGCCAGAGGACCAGACCTTCTACTCAGTTGAAAGTCAACCTGTTCTATGTGGCTTTGTTTGAATTTTGTCTTGTAAGAGGTACAAAACCGGTCATGCAGATAAAGAAACAGCAAAATGTCACAGACTCTTATCTTGGGTTTTCCTCCTGACCCCAGAACATTTTGCGGGTATTTCTTAAATATTCAGATTACATACTTGCCTCCAGAAGAGGTGGGCCAATGCCAATCACATGAAGTTCAACAAGGCCAAGCACACGGTCCTACACCTGGGTCAGGGGAATCCCTGGCACAGCTACAGGTTGGGTGGAGAAGAGATTGAGAGCAGCCCTGTGGAGAAGGACTTGGGGGTTTTGGTCAATGAGAAAGTGAACATGAGCCAGCTGCAGTGTGCATTCTCAGAGCAGAAGGCCGACCATATCCTGGGCTGCATCAAAAGGAATGTGATCAGCAGGTCGAACGAGGTGATCCTGCCCTTCTGCTCTCGTGAGACCCTGCTTTGAGTACTGTGTGCAGCTGTGGTGTCCCCAGCATAAAAAGGGGGTTACAGGGATGATGGTGAGGGATTATTCATTAGAGACTGTAGTGATAAGACAAGGGGGGAAGGGTTTAAACTTAAACAGGGGAAGTTTAGATTGGACATAAGGAAGAAGTTCTTTACTGCGATTCTGGTGAGGCACTGGAATGGGTTGGCCAAAGAAGTGGTAAATGCTCCATCCCTGGCAGTGTTCAAGGCCAGGTTGGACTTAGCCTTGGGTGAAATAGTCTAGTGTGAGGTGTTCCTGTCCATGACAGAGGAGTTGGAACCAGATAATCTTAAGGTCCTTTCCAACCCTAACTATTCTATGAGTCTATGAAGACTCAAACCACAGCCACAGCTGCCAACTAAGAGCTGTTCTTTTATTTCTGCCTGTTCATTTGTGACAATTTTAGGTGACTATCAGAGAGCTTGTAAATCAAAGGCTTAGCACAGAAATCTGAAAGCAGGAGCAGAGTTTGGCTGGATGACACAGGCAGTGTTTGTGTGTCCACAAAAGGAAGACACCCTGTAGAAGCAGCCAGTATCTGTTACTGGCATTTATGCATCCTCTTTGAATTTACCCTCTGACATACTGAGCCACAGAAACCCTTCCTGGAGGTGAAAGAAGCCTGGATCACTGACCTGGCTTCTTATTTGGATAGCAGGGTCAAAATTTCCAAATCAATTAGGTCAAACTTAGCTCAAAATTCAAGTGCATCTTGCAGACAGAAAGTGCAGGGTAAGCCTTGTTGATCTAAATGCATTCAAAAGTGCATGAATATACAGACCTCAATCTCCTGCAGAACACGAGCTAAATGTAATGAAACTTCTGAGGCTTTACTCAAGAAAGGAGATGAGCTGGCTGGCTCAGTCTTGGATGGAATCACTAGCAACACACATCACTCCACATTGTTATGATAGGAAATCTCTTCATGTAGATAGTGTTAACTCTTTACAGCACTGATAGTTTAAGTGGGATATAGTTTAGGTGGGATATCTATGTTCCTAACAGAAACACAGGATGCAAAAATAAATATAACCATTCTAGTTCCTGAGGTGTTTTTCATTACCCATGCTGCTATTAGCCAACACACTGTTCAAGTTCATTACCTCAGCTTCTCAAAAAACACAAGTAGGGATAGATTTGAAGAACTCTTCCCTGCCTTCAATTGTTCTTAGTGATGAACTTCTTGGGTCTACAAAGATTGGCTTTTCCCTCCTCAAAAATCCACTGCAGCTTGGACTGAGCTGCGTCAGAGCATAACCTTAATTGTGAGCCACCAGCATGGCAGGGAAGCGACTCTCAGCACAGAGACTCTCCGTGCTTGGCCATGTGCAGACATAGTCCCTAGTGCCCTCATTACCAGAGGCAGATTTCATGAGGCAAGAGAAGCTTTGATCACTTGATTCAGAGAAAGGCAGAGAATTTGTCTGTTTGTCTTTACAGCAGTATGGCTAAATCAATAACCTGTGGAATAAGAGACTTCAGGTGGATGAAGGGTGCATTATCTTATATATGTGGATTGGAAAGTGCTGGCAACACACTGCAGTTTTGAACAAATAAATGAATTTACTAGGTGGAAGAGAGAGACTGCTGATAAAACAGAAAAAAATACTATACTCAGGAGGTGATTTTAGTCCAAGTGCTAATATTTTATACAAGAGAATATTGAATTTAGGGGGAGGCTTATTCATTCATTTGGCTTTTCAACTTTCCAAAGTGCTTTCATTGACTGATTTTGTTTGTGGCAGCTAATATTACTGTCACTGAAACAATATTTTTTCCTTATTTAAGTCTCCTGATGCAGTTTGCCATCTGAAGTCATTTACCTTTCATTTTTTTTATATAAAGCTGCTTTTCAACATCTTTGAGATGCTTTACATGGCTTGAGCCTACATTTGCTCAGATAAAACTAAGCTGCTAAAAGTTCAAGAGCTGTAGCATTAGCTGAGACCCAAGGTCCATTTGCTGTGAATTTAACTGCAACAATATTAATTGACAAGATATCTGCAGAATACAAATGAGAGATGTACCATCTTCCTTACATGTCAACTTTTCCTCCAAACTCTATATGTTTTCTTTGACTTGGCAACAACGTTCCTCTACTAGGAGAAAACATACATGTGAACAGAATTTCTTCGATTTGAGATCTGGTTTCACATAACTTCAGTATAGTAAGTCCAGGCACTCTTAATCACCTAGTCACAGAGATCCCAACCCCATAGTGGATGTACCACAAAAGATATCCCAGCAGCACCACCTTCTTCCCATTTAAACCCCATCTCATTCAGCATTAAACTTCTCTAAAGCTGCAGGTAGCTTTCTGAGTTGGAGTCCTGCCATTCCAGAAAACTACAGAGGAGCAAACACATTTTGAACTATATTTGCTGAGGGCAAGGTTACAAGCCACAGCTAAAAAAGCCATCAGCTCCGAGCTCCAGCCTTTGGGTAAGAGGCAAGGAGGAATTGTTCTGCAGAGCCCAGCTGAATTCAGTGTGAAAATAAAACAAAAATTGCTCTCAGATCTATGAAAAAATCATTTTTTTTCTATCTCTGTAGGAGCAGAGTTCATGTTTTTCATCCTTCCTTGTAAAATCCAAACAAACCATCAGACCTGGGGAATTCAGACAAGATTCAGCTCATGGACATGAATGTTTATTTCATTGAATCCACACTGACTTACCACCTTCCAGTGGGACGAACTGTTGTGCTTTGGCTTTCAGTGAGAATAGAGAAGTAATCAACTTGACAGCATCCTTTGCCAACTCAACCACAAGACTTCAAGCAGGCTGCAGAGGTCTTTGGGGTTAAAAAGGTGGCAGCTATGCCCCAGTGTGACTCAGTTCTAGAAAAGACATTGCACAACAGGTGGCCAAACAGGAGATTGAGAGGAGCAAAAATCAACAAGGGAGAAGGACAACTAGAATGCTTTGACACCTTAACAATGCATCAGTTCAATGGTGTAGAAAGTAGCAGTATTTGCATGCCAAATAGAGGGTCCTAAGCCACCATGTCCATGGCATATCTTTCTGAGCACTGGAGTGACATTCTCTACTCTGCACTGACACATACAGAGTCCAAGCCTCAGCTGATACAAATGTAATTTCATACCATGTACACATGCATTGATACCTTGATGCTTCACAGGGCAACCACTTTTAAATATTCACTTTCCTACCATCAGCATCAGTCCATATAGACTTAGGATCCATGACTCCAGAGAGCCTCTCTTCCTTCTGATCCAGAACATAGATATGCCACCCATTAATGTCTCCCTTCTGTACCTATCCCAATGACAACCCAAGGATATCTGAGCATTTTCTGTCACCCTTAAATTCTTTCAAGAGACTATTCAACTCTGTGGGGTTTTTTTAAGATGAAAATATCTTGCTCTCTCCATATTGCTTCCCTAATGCTTTCTGAAATAGCCTTCCCTCTGCTTCAACCTGTAACAGTTTTAGCTCTAGTATCAATAAGATGTAAGGACATTGATGGAGAGATTTTTGTGTTAGTCATCAGCCCATCTCCCTCCATCGAATCTGTCATCTGCAAGGGAAATGGCTTAACTTATTGCACATTCCCTAAGAGACCAGATGTAATATGGTCACAATCCCATATAAATGCTTTGAGAATGGGAATGTATAGAACAGTCTCAGATTCACTACCAATCAGTCCATGATGGCTTTAGCAGTTTTGATTGCCCAGGAGGAAAAACTGTCTCTCTTTTTCCAAGCCAATTTGCATGCAGGGAAACATGCCAGTGCTGATTGTCTGGACAATTGAAAAGCAACCCTGATCCTGGTGGTGTTTCTTTTAGTTCTGGGCAGATTGTTCCAGAGATTTTGGTGTAATAAACATTTAGGGATTGGCATGAAGATAAGGTGGTGTTGGTGATGTTTTGTGCAGGATAAGATGGATAGAGACTGGTTGCTGTGGGACAGTATCATGGGAACATGTATGACTGATCTGCCTCAGAGAGCTGGGTATAGCTGCTAATTCAGTGATGCAGTAGAATTGATGATAGATGCTGATGCAGACTGATTTTTAAAGTATTGTTTTTCCTGGTGATTTATGGTTGCATCTACTAGTTAAAATTAACAACCACCTTAGCAGGAAGTTTCAACCAAATTGCCGATTCTGCACTGAGTTTCTCAACTCCAAGCACTGAAAGGATCAAGAGACAGAATTCCAAGTGAAGCTGACATCAAAGAGAACTAGAGAGGAGTATTCATTGAAATCACAATATTCCAAGCATTCTGGGTGGTTTCTCAGTACTGCAAACCCACTTGAAAAGTGTGAGCCTGGGATCTGGCCTGCCCTGCATCTGCTTCATGTGTATCTATACAATTTTGGTTTTGACCATTCTAAAACAGAAGAGGAAAATATTAGAAATACTGCCAGGCAGATGAATGATTTAGCAGGTGCTGAAAGGAAACAAAAGGTTTTCTGATTTGATTGGTTACAGACTGAAATTCACAGTATCTTAACATAGTTTCTGCATCACCCAAAAGTTTGTAGTCTTGCTTTGGACATATTATTCATTCTGTTTAGGTAAGTTGCTATAAATTGAGGGTATAAGACAGAAACTTCCATTACTGCTTATATAACAAAAACCATTCAGCTTTCCTCCTGACAAAATGTTTTAGAAACAGTTCTGCTTCTTTTTAAAGCAGCATTTAAAAAAATTTAATAACACCTTATTTTTACAATTTCCAAAAGGGTTTTTTTTCATGTTATATAAAACAACATCTCTGTGTATAATTAGATGATTGTACATGTTTACATTTTTGTGCACATACAACTTATATAGTTGACACAAAATTCCAATATCCCCATTTTATCAAAATAAAAACTCTTCAAGTTTTCATGGGGGAAAGCTCGAATCCAGAGGACACTTTCTCTTAAAATCTCTATTCACTCTAAATCAAAATAAGATTCTAAAACCACAAGTTTTGCCTCATGTTAGGAAACCCATTCCACAATTTCCACTAGCAGCAGCTACATTTGGTAGGGAATCCCATTTTCTTGGAAACATGACCTTCTCTTGCCTCATTAATGTGCTCATTGCTGACAAGAGTAACCGAGTCGCAGTCTCTGCACTTTCTTATTGTAAATAATAAGAGTAGTTCAATTCATTTCTTAAGAACCCAGTATTTCCAGAGGGGTAGCAGCAATTTACTTAACCTTATAACTGACATTACCACAATCCCTGAAAAAAAAAAAGCAACAACAAGCATTTTAATGAATTATTTCACAAAACAAGGACTGACAGCACAGCTCCAGGGCCTTCAATGCAACACTTACATTTAAATTAATACAAGAGGAGAAGCAATGCCTGAGCTAATACTCCCAGACAGCTTTTCTCTGCTAGTGCAACAGGAATGGGTAATTGCAGGTGCATCAGCAGCAGACAGCCAGTCACAAGAGTCTGTGAAGCAGGAAGAGTCCTGCTGGCTTGTGCATTCCCAAACTGTTATTAGCCAAAGAGGAAAGCTTTGAAGAGATCTAGAGGAAATATAATGCTAAAAAGGAAGAGGGTTAGCAAACTACATCAACACCTAGAGCGTATTTGCAGAAGTCAGATAAAATAGCCTAGTATTTTAACATTTCAGTGAGAAAAAGTAATAATGAGGAACATATCTCTTACAATGAATTTACATTCACATCATAAAGACAATTCATAGATTAACAAAAAATCTGAGGAGACAGAAGATTGTAATTTCCTTTGATGTTAGCACTACTGAGCAAATTTGAAGATCCAGAGATATCTATGTGCCCCACTCCTACTGATATCCATGGGCTTGTCTCTTTAAACAAGTTAGATATCGAATTCTCTCTGTAGATCTGAGCCTCATGTTCTCCCACAGTAGGTGCTGTGTAAAAAGAAGATTGAAGAACTTAACTGAGCTGGCTAATCAAAGCTGCCTTTAGTCCCTTGGGACAGAGGCACCTCCAGCAGCCAGGGAGTTCAGCAAACAACTCAAGTGTATGCTCTGTGCTTCTTGAGGTGCCTCAATCTGAAAGGGAAAACACATTTTCATCAGCTGACCAAAGTGCCTGAATTTCTTCCTCCTCCTTCAAAGAGATTACATTGTTGCTGTTGTTGTCTTTCATATAAAGATAGGCAGAGCATGTCCAGTCATTGCCATAAAGTTTCAGGGCTCCTGCAGTTTTCTCTCTTCTGTTGAGTATCTGTTTCTTCAGAGAGTGAGAACATTCATGGTAGAATTGGTCTGGAATAACCAAAAGTGTAAAATATGTGGCACAGTGGCTTAGTAGGAAATAAAACCTGATGCTGCTACAAAGCTGGTGAAGAAAACCCTAGGGTTTTTACTGAGCTTTATTCCTTTTCAAAATAATCTTCCCATCCTGGAGCTGAGATAAACCTTTCCAGACAAAAGTTCTCAAAACATATCTAGATTCCTTAATGGTTTTAATTAATCAGCATTTTCTTACCATATTTTCTTCTGAAAATCTCTTGCCCAGCCCTGAGCCCCACTAGTGTAGTATGCAGCAATGAGTTTTCTGTGGATCAGTTACCCACTTACTGTTTATTTAACTACAAAAACAGTCCTTAGGCTTCACATGTACATTGAGTAAAGGTTTTTGTTTGCTGTCTGTCAATACACAAGGAACAACAACAGCGTTTACAAACTGGTAACCATTAATATGTTAGGGAAATGTGACAACTGATATTTTTATTCCAGTAATTCAGGAACTCTATTAGGCATATCCCTAAGCAGAGAAGGTGAAGTTTTATCTGAATGGAATCTCAGAGAAAAACAGACACATACATAAAATAGGTTTGTCTCCATATCAAACCTGTTCTTTAAAGTCTTTGTAGAGGAAAATAGATGGTGATATAAATATCTTGTTGACTTTTTTAAATAGATGAACCAGACGCGAACCTCTTGGAGAAAAACTGCTGTGAAGGTACGTAGAAAAGAGTTGTCTCTTACTTTGTTCTACTAAATATAGTAACTGTTTAAATAGTCATTGCATTAAGATCAAATTAATGCCTTCTCTATTTTTACCTTAAATTGCCTGTTGCTAAAAATAATTTGGAGATGACACGTTGCATGCACCTTACTGCTTTCAAAGGAAGAATCAGGAAACATGAAACTCCATAAACCGTGATCAAATACACCCAATAGACAGTCAGACTCTCAGGACACTCAGTGTCCTGGCTGGGAATAGACACCTTGTTTGTCCACCTGAGAGGAAAGGCAGAAGAAGATTAAGCAGATTACCTTGGCAAGAAGCAGGCTAGGAGGAGAGTGCCTGAAAGATGAGTTTAACTTTATGATTGTAACAATTTAAAAACAAAGTAGTAGTGTTAGGAACAATCTTGAAGGAGTCATACTATGGTCAGCTCAGTGCTTCACACTGATTCTCAAAACCAGTGTTTTCTGTAAACCTTTAATTTGTTGTGACTGCAAAACCACCTTGCCAGATAAATTTCCACTTAATATCATTTTGCTGTCACTGAAAATTGGGAATCTCCTTTTCCATTCCTAATTAACCACTGACTCTGCTAGAAGCAATCAAGTAGCCTGAGCTTTCCAGTGGTTCATGTTGATTTTTAAGAACCTTTGTTTTGGGGTCATCTGCCTTCAATTGCCTGAATGTGTGCTTTTACATGCTGAGATCTTTTAATGTGTACATAAAATATCGTCTAAAAATGGAGGCAATTAGACATGCAACGAAAACCATTGCTGAAGCATTCTCTCCACTTTCTCACTCTCAGTATTTTTGCTTTTGCCAAGAACGGCGGCACTACAGAATTGTATTTCAACCTCAAAAGAATGCTGTGAGTTAACCACATCTCCAGAGGAAGATAGCTGGGATGCACTCTGCCTGTCAACAGCAATTCATCCTAGATGGGTCATACTAATAAATTTACCTCCTTTCACACTTTATTTTATAGTAACCCACACCTGGAGAAACCATTTTTATAGCATGCACAGCACACAATGTAAATCCCCAGATTAGTAAGCTAATACAGAACTTGATATAATTACCCATCTTTTCATGACCAACTCCATGATATGGATAGATCTGAGGCAAAACTAATTCTAAAAAAACCCTAAAATTCAGTAGAACTTCTCCTTCATCCTTTGGTCCCATGGGATTCAGGTGAAGAGTTAAAAAATCTCAAACTTTTAATAGCTCAGAATGATGCATTTCTCTCATTGATGCCATTTGGTGATAAAAGCAAGAAGAGTAAATTTGGCATAAAAAACTTCAGTTAAAGCTTAACGAAACAATTATTCCTCTGAATTTGCTTTGATTGCAGGAAGAAAGTTCATTCACCACTTCCTCAGGCTTTCATCTATTAAAGGTCACTGGCTGACCACAATGACCAGGGCAGGCAAATGAGTTAGACTTTTGGAAAACACTATTAATAGCAATAGAGCTTGGAAACAGTGATCATGGCAGAACACAGGTATTACCCTAGAAGCACGAGGAAGAACAGATGCAAAAGCTGAGGTGTATCTGGTGGTGTATTCTTAAAATTGTCCTTTCCTGAGATCCAAAAAGCTCTCAGTTTGTATATCCTAGAAAAGCAGACTCAAGAGTGCACAGAGAATCTACACAAATTTAAGAAGGATCCAGGAATGTGAAAAGGCTTGTGCTGGAAACAGCTGAACTTGGAACTTTTATCCACAGGAAAATCAGTTGTTAGTTTTATAGTTCAAGACTCCAGAATAAATTAAATCCTGCAGTGTGGGATGAGGGGGAAATGGGAGAAAAGAACAGGCTTCCTGCTCTGAACAGCACCAAGTCTTTCATTTGGGTGTCACCATAGTGCAAAAGGACCCAAAACTTGTTTACTGAGTGCAGCATGCGTGTCACTATTACAAATGGGTTTATTATGGAGGTTTCATTTTGCCTTTGAATATTTTATTTATGCACTGAATTAATTTTCCACAAGATAATTATGAATTGATACAAATTACTCCTCATAAATATGAATTATGTTCTATTTTCTGAACTGGAGAGCTCAGAGGTACAAATGTATTCAATAGATTATATTCTTTTTTTTTTAAATTCCAAGGTCTTGCATTTTGTGCATATTGCTTGTTCTTGGTGAAATCTGTGTAGCACATGAGATTATTTGTCAGAGCTTTGCTTCTGAGACTGATTTTTCCAGTGGAAGAACCTTGTACATTAGTATTAATAGAATCATAGAATAGGGTTGGAAAGGACCTTAAGACCATCCCGTTCCAATCTCCCTGCCATGGGCAAGGACACCTCACACTAAACCATGTCACCCAAGGCTCTGTCCAGCCTGACCATGAACACCACCAGGGGTGGAGCATTCACAGCTTCCTTGGGAACCCATTCCAGTGCCTCACCACCCTAACAGTAAAGAACTTCCTTCTTATATCCAACCTAAACTTCCCTTGTTTAAGTTTAAACCCTGTTTAAGTTTTAAAGCTCGTCCTATCACTACAGTCCCTAAGAAGAGTCCATCCCCAGCATCTTTGTAGGCCCCCTTCAGATACTGGAAGGCTGCTATGAGGTCTTCACGCAGCCTTCTCTTCTCTAGGCTGAACAGCTCCAACTTTCTCAGCCTGTCTTCATATGGGAGATGCTCCAGCCTCCTGATCATCCTCGTGGCCTCCTCTGCACTTGTTCCAAGAGTTCCATGTCCTTTTTATGTTGAGGACACCAGAACTGCACACAATACTCCAAGTGAGGTCTCCCGAGAGCAGAGTAGAGGGGCAGGATCACCTCCTTTGACCTGCTGGTCATGCTCCTTATGATGCAGCCCAGGATATGGTTAATTTTCTGGGCTGCAGGAGAGAGGCTATTCTTAAGCCTTGTTTCAGCTGAGTGACAAGAAGGACTCTTCCCCACATGGTGAATTTGCCTAACCATAGCTATGCACCCTCTGAAAGGAAATATACCATAATACAGGCAAATCTTTAATTCCCTTACAGGCAAATCATCCATGAGCCAGGGGATACTATGTTTTGTTTTCATCTATGGTGCAGATGGGTCTCTGGTCTTACCCAGCATAGGAAAGTAGAAAATGTCTGATCTGGGAGCTTGGCAGCGATCTGATATAGCCCTCAAGAATTGATTCACACATTTTCTGTGAGTTTTTTCTATCTCCCGATTTCTTTAAAATGGGAGGAAAATCATCTCCAGACTAAATGTCCTGAAATAACCTTCAGCTCCACTGAAGTGCCATGTGGATTGCAAAGGGCTAAACAAGTATAAAACTGATAAAGCTGAAAAATCTAACTTGGAAATCAACTGTGATATTTGCTGAGAGCAAGAAAACAGAATGGAAAAGAAAAGAAAGAGAAGTAGGATGAGTTTTCTTTATATAGGAAAACAAAGATCAGTTTCAAATACAACTTAAACTTTAAGGGATCTGCTCACACTTTGCATGTAAGATGAAAAGTTAAGCTTTGATGCTAGTTGATCATTTTATTTTCACTGGCACACATTCAAAACAGATGGCTGCCTCAGCCTTTTGTTCCTAAGCACCAGCATGAAGATTTGAAATAACCAGTGGCAGAAATGAATTGAATAATTGAATGCAACCTGGTTCTGCCTGTCCCCTCTCTCCTCTATCAAAGCTGACTTCCAGCAGGGGTCTTAAAGCTCATGTCTGCCCTGGCTTTCAGTCCACAACTTCCTTCTACATAATTCTTTCACACCTCTCTGTCTCCAGAATTTGATCAGGTGTCATTTCTCAGTCACAGCTGTCTACTGACAGAAATAATGGTTTTTGAGAAAAGAATATTTCAGTGGGAGTGCCCAGTTTTTATAGGAAATTTCACTATTTAAAGAGGAAGCACACACAATCACTTCTGCATGCTTGAAAAAATGAGATTTCTTCACTTTTCCCTGAAAATAAGTGAAATACCTTAGGTATTTTTCTGCTATGAATAATGGTAGTTTTGGTTCAGTTCTATAGATCTCTATCCTGCTTTATAGGTCACCTTCTAAAGACAGACCAGCTTTTAGAAATCCTTCTTTTAACCTAAACAGAGATAAAGAAAAAAAAAACAACAAAAAAAACTAAACATCTACAAAGAAAATAAAAGAAATTAAAGCCTTAAAGGGGCTTAATATATATATATATATATATATATAAACTTCTCTAGCATAAGGCTTTATCTTAAATAAACAGAAACATAAAATGTATGGATCAGTAGCTAATCCTTCTCAACAGCTTCTATCCAGCGCCTTAATTATGACATAAGGTTGCATTATACATGGGCATACCAAATGACCCCAATTCTCCTCCATGCAGAATCTGCCACATTACATTATCTCGCTTCCTGTCGTACAGCCTGCAAAAGGCCTTGGCCTCCATTTGTGAAATCATCCCTGAGTTGAACACTGGCTGATCAAGCATCTGAGCGGATTTGTTTTTTCTCACAATAACAGTGCAGTTCATTGAGCCACACTACCCATCATTGCCTGGATTAGACCCCACAAACCCAGCTGAAGTTTTCCTATGGCCTCGTAAGGCACGACCCACTATGCTAAAATGGTACCACTGCAAGCACTTTCAGTGCATATACAATTTGATCCATAAAAAAGGAGAAGGAATGCTTCTTGTAGAAAGCAAGTCTGCAGAATTTTGAACATTGTGCTTACCTCTAAAATCACCTGCTTGGAAATTAGACATTTAGCAAAGACAGCTGACAGTTAACTCCTTATCATTTATTTATCCTGGGAATAATCGATCATATTGATTAACATATCCCTAGGTATGTTACTTGATTCACCAGATTAAAGCTCCTCTGATTATATCTGTGCGTTTTCAGAGAGTTTGCAAGATTCATCTTTAAACAGAATAAAGGCTGAATTCCAGAATGACTGTTATTGCTATAGCATGATACAATACCCTTAAAAGAGATAAATAATAAAGTGACTGAAAGAAATAATTCAATAAGCTACAAACACTGTTCCATATATCTATTGGCTTTATTATTATTCTTAAATTTCTCCAAATAAACTTAGGCATTATATTTATGTAACAGATTTTCCTGATTCCAAACACACAGATAATGTATCCATACTTCCAAAAATGCTCTAAAAGCCACAAAGGAGATTTGAAAGCCATGCAACGACTAAGAAAGAAGTCCAAAATTAAACACTGGCAGTGAAAAATGATAAACTTGTTAGAATGAACATGTTCATATGCTGATCTGGAGTTCCAAAGCGAAGAAAAAACCAACAAACACTTCAAAAAAATTCACATAAAGTAATATTTTCTTTTTTGCGCCGTCTGATGTTACATACACAAGTAAACACACGTTTGGGTTATGCATGCACCAACCCTTTAACTTCAACAGCTAGATTTCAACTCTTGAATTTATGGGATTTCCAGCTCAGAGTTTTTATTTACAGATGTAAAATTTGGGGCAAACATAGTTGGGGAAAAAGAAAAAAAAAATCCATCAAAAGTCTTCATGTCTTTGCATTTTAAAGACTGCTGAAGTTGTTAGAAAAAACAAGGTACAAAGGTGTTCTATGAAAACAGACGTAGCCATCTGAGAATCTGTAAACCTGTGTAACATATCAGTTTCCTTTTTCCAAATCAGAACCACAACATTCTCTTTTTACCACTGTTATTCAATCTAATATTCATATTCCCCATGTAATTATTTATTTACTTTTACAAATTATATGTTTCCTCCTTACACAATCAAAATCTCTTCAGAGCTGACCCCACTTGCAGAGCTGCAGCGACAAAGACTTCAGGGAAGGAAAGAATCAAAGAGTAAAGTTGGGCAATACTGTAATTCCTTGCCAGCCCTTGGCATTCAAACTTCATCACATCTCCAAAAGCTCATTAAAACAGAAATTGGACTTGATTGGTCGAGTGGGCAGCCAGAGTCAACATGCATGAGGGAAAGTGAAGAATTTTTGAAACTGATCATCAAGCAGCCCCAGCAATCGGATTTATAAACCAGGGACTTACCACATAAGACACAGAAGAGATTGATGCTGTTGAAGAGGACCTGCAATTATCTAAATTAATGAAATCAGGAAGCCACACCTGCTCCACATCACTGACTCACTCCTCTGGCTCTGGCCCAAGCTTAGAAAAGTGGATTTAGCACTTGATGGGTTTAACATGGGAAGAGCATGGTAAGTTATATACATCTAACAAGCTCCTTCAAAGTGTTGTGAGAAGCACAGCATGGGTGGGAGGTCATGGCAGTTAATTACATCCCTGCCTTGGCAGAAAAGCACCACACATTCCTGGAGGCAGTCCTTACATTTCAAAAAGAAAGCATTTTCTACAGGGAGGAAAGTATTGCAAGCATAAGTTGGTTCCTGTACCTGGATGGTCAGAGACACTTCTACCTTTGAAGGCACTGTCTGCAAGGCATTATGGCATAACTCCTCGTTCTTCCACCTAGTAAATGCTTTTTGAGAAATATCCAAACTCAAAGCTATAATGGCTGTAACATACACTCTTCAATAGAAGACAAGTCATATGCAAAGCCACCTCTAGCCATAAGAATACACAAAGGCTCCTAGGAACAAACTTTGTTTTGTTGCCTTTCATTCAGCTCTGGAAAGGCAGACAGTACCTCTAAGGGGAAGATTTGTGGAATGTGGGAGACAGTAGAATAGCAAACATGGGTCCTTTAGTGGGTTTACTGTCACTGTCTCATATCTGCACATTCCCCTCTCTTTTATTGAGCAGTGCCTCATCCTGTGTCTGCAGTGCTCTAGATACCACATATCTGTGATTCCCACTGTCATGGTAGGAACAAGTCCCTGGGGTACCACCTCACCTCAGGAGCTAGCAAGAGTTTTGGCCACAAGGCATACATGCATGAAGCCATATAAGGCTAGTAGCAGGGAGACACTTCTCCAGTGGCTATCCAGTTCCATTCACATGGAGATACTGCTCAGTGTCACCAATGGCAATTCTCACTATTTCTTAGAAGAATGCAGCAAACACTCAAATTTGAGGCTGAGTAGTGACAGAAAAGCTAAAACACAAAGTAAAAGGCACTGAGACCCAAGTGGGTTGACTTCAGAAAGAGGTTTAAGGTTTGTATGTTTCATAAAGCACGTTTACAAGCTTCACAAGTCTAATTGCAATTCATTTGCAAGAACCACAAAATCACTAAAGCTCATGGAGGGATGAGATTCTATGTAAACTGGGCATAATTTTATTTTTTAGATCTCTGATGTCTGATTTGGCAGAGCCAAACAAGATAATTCTCTAACAAAGGCCACAGCAAATTATGATGATAAAAAAAATACTTACTTAAAAAAACCCCACAACAACGTCTCTTTCTACCCTCAGTGCTTTAGAAAGTTACCAATATTCTGGAATTCAAGTTGACTTGAGAATAAGAATAATTCAACAAAGATGAAGACAAATACTAGTACATAGAAATATGCTGACATCAAAGAAGGATGATTATTAACATTATGGTAACCCACAACCAAGCCTGGGTCCTGCACCATTATATCAAAGAAAAAAAATATTGCTTTTTTCCAGGAGAAGCTTAGAAATAATTGAGCAGAAAGGGAAAGGAAAAACAAAAAAGTCACAAAAACAATACAAGACCCTGAAAAAGAAAAAAAGATCAATTTTCCAGAGTGAAGTCTCTAACTCTTTCTTTCCTCAATTAGCTTGCAATGATGCAGATGGGTGGGTGAAAATTATTCCTCTAATGGTTTGGAGTAATTCAATTGACAGACTAGGTTTGCTAATGTACAGTGTCTAACTTTTTTTTCCCCTACCATCATTGTCCTTCAGTTTATATAGCTCTTCTTCCTCCCTCATGCTTAATCCTCTCTTATGCACTTATTTAGAATAATCCTATCTCCTCTCAGACTTCAATTTGCAGGCTAAGCCAGCTAAGCTCTTTTCATCTTCTGAAAACACACACTCAGTTCTTTGGTAGTCTTTCTTTGCCCTTCGCCCCATTTCAGCTTCTTGAACTTAAGTGACAGAATTAGAGAGTACATTTACATAGCCTTGGACAACAGCTAATTACCTTATATGTGCTGGTAACCTCTCCCCAGTACTTAGCTGGAGTTACATTTCTCTTGTTTTGTGTCTGCTGCCCAGCAGTGGCTTCAGGTTCATCTAGAGACTTTCTCCTCTGCTTCCGGAGGATATGTTCTCTGATTAAAGTAACAACTCCTGCATTAATCTATAATGAATGACTTCACATTATTGAGATTAAACTGCTGGTGGGCCATGTTCTCATCTCAAATGCAGAGCAAATCTTGACTCATTTCATTAACCAAAATGAAGTGACCTCAGATTTCCAGCCATGTAAGATTCATCTTTAAACAGACTTTTGGATGAGCTATCTACAGCTACTCTGGATGCCATTAAAAAGTAGTGTTTATAACATATTGTGTTGTGCATAATGTTCTACAAAGAGAGGGTGCTTTTGCCATGACATATGGTGTACAATGTAAATGAACTCCAGTGTAACAAATTAAAAAGCTTTTACAGCAACCTCTAAATACTATTTATGACTCCCAAGTGTTACCTAGGCTGGCCACCAGTCAAATAATTATAGCCTCTACACCAAGTGCCAGAGTGCATTTTGTTGACTAACTGCTTCTACAGAGAGCTATGCAATCTATTTCCATGAGATATACTATCCATAACCCTCCATCCATTTTGACAGCAAAATTGCAAAAGCACAATGTGTTACCAGGTGTCATTCAAAGAATGGATGCTGTAATGAAGTAGTCATTTAAAAAGAAAAGTCTCTGATGAACTTTCCTAGCACTATCAACTTTCGTTACAGCAAAAGAAACTCATCGTGACATAAGGCCTATCCAAAGCTTGCTGAAGTCTCTCACTGGCACAGGAGCACTCTCCTGCCTATGCATGATGGAGAAACAGGTGAGTAGAAATACGACAACTGAAAATGCTTCTAATGAACAAAGGGGTCCAGTTCTATGGGGACGTAGAATCTGTCAGAAAATACCCAATTCCCTGAAACCTGGTTTTTGTTTCAGAGAAAATTCTATTTATTTGCATAAAAAAAAAAATCAAAAAATCTTTCCAGAAACAAAACCAACACAAATCAGCAGCAGCTTCCACTTCTGTTTCTGGGAGCTTCCAAAAAAAATAAGATAGACTATTCTTATTATTTAATGAGATTTATCTGTTAAATCATCTAAGGGCTGTGTTGCTCAGGTTTGTCTGTTTACCAAATTAATGCAGTAAGGTAGCTAGTAAAAATCTCCTTTTTTGTTCCACCCAAGTGCAGCAAAAGGTAAGATGAGCAGTATTTATTCCACAGCTCTGAAAGGACTTCATTTATGTCAGGAAAATTGCTTCTTGTTTTTCTGCCCTATATGTATTTAAATACAGCTAAACTAGTATTGCTACACATCTCCATGCTGATACCAAAGTGGAAAGCAAGCAACAGGCATAACTTATTATTTGAGATATTGTCTTGTTTTGGGGCACATCTCATAGAATGATGACTGCATTGCTTTATTACTGGACTATCCCCTTTAAACTGTGTGCAAGCCTGGTTTAAACCTGCATGGCAGCTTTCCACAGTCAAAGGTTTTCTTATAAACGAGCCACACTGATTTGTGACAAAATTGCTATGACATTATGGCTTTACTTTAAGAGGCACTGCAATGCATTCATCTATCATGGATACTATATTTAAGCTGGAAAGCACTTGTCCTATTGTCTGGCTTAGAACAGAGTAACAACACTAAATACCTACATAGCAAGTGAGAGTACATTTTTGTATCCTTTTGTTTACAGAAGTTTTGAAAGCAGTCATTTTCTGGTACAGACTAGTGAGAGAATGCATACAGAACTTAAGCAAGAAGATGAACAGCAAAGAACAAGGGCTTCTGGACATTTTCTGCATTCTGTATTTATTAACCATTTTATGACTTTGTGAAAGAGATAGATTTAGAAACGTCTGTTCCCAGGACACAAAGTGTTCTGCAATAGTTTAGGAAATGCTGTTCACTTGTGTATTCACAACCTTTTCTTTCAGATGTCCTAAAAAAAAAAATAATTCTGGAACAGTAGTATCAGAAAAGAAATGTTTTATAAGGAATAAAGGAGGTAGCAGATTTCCAAAACCTCATTCTAGAACTCTAGCTCGAAGGGAATTAAAAAGGCAATAGTTTTACCCTGTTGTTTGTGATTAGCAGGTTTCTGTCAAAACCAATTGATGCTCCAGGCCAATTTCACCTGTACTTAGGGCCATGTCTATCACTTAGAACAAAATACTGTTTACAAAGGGGAAAGGCTCCCTCAAATCACAGTCCAGACACACTAGATTTTGTAAATGTCTAGACAAATAGGACCATCCCTGTGCCAATGTTAAAAAACCTTCACACATTCCAGTAGACACTTGGTAGCTCCATCTTTCAGTCAGTTTTAGCTCCTAATGAGAATGCTCTTAACTGTTAATATTTGACTGTTAACATCAATTGCCTTAACTCAATGTCCCTTTGCCAAGCAAAAGCTTCAGTCTGTTTGTTATGCATGGTGGAAATCTGTATTTTCCATTATCAGTGACTGCACATATATATTTAAAGTACTAAAGGATTTAAAAAAATTAAGGAGAAAATATTCTTGGTAGCTGACATAGCAAAGAAAAGTATTAACCTTGGCTATCCGAGACTGAGTTGGGACTAAGGTAATGAAACTAAAATTTCTAAGAGCACAAGTGTAACAGAATTAAGTCCACACCACTTCAGGTATTAACATGTTGGCACTTACAAAGTAACCGTGTAAAAGAGGAGACTAACACCAGGCAGTTTAATCCTTCTAATATATTGCTAATGACAGTGATTGTGTCTCTAAATATCAGTGGTCTTGTATCTGAGAAATTACAGTTGTGCATTCAGACAGTTTCATAAAGTAATACTGGTACAATGAATCTGTTATATGCTTTCTCTCTAAAAATGAGGTTATGCTTTTAGATAAAATTAGGTAATACAATATTTAATCATTCCCCAATTGTTTATTTGGGTTTAAATATGCCTATTTTTACTCTGATTAAGCAACTATGAACAATTTTTCTATTATTTTCACCAGTCTATTAGCAATCTAATTGGGATACTGAGGGTAGTAGATAAAAAATAATAACTAAAGCTATTTCAACTCAATAGCCGGTATACAGCAGCAGATTACCAACTACACTCAGAAGACAAATTACCAGTAGATTTTGTCTCCCTTAAATAAATGCTAATTTAAGTCAAATAGGTCTGAAAATCACTACATGCTGAGAGGTAGTTGTATGGCTACCTTTAATGAAAAATTAGGTGTGGGATAAAAGATCCATGAAGCAGATGAGGACATTGTGTTTTCACTGGATTAGGGCACAGTTTCTTCAAGTTTAGCACAGGTATTCTGAAAGGAGCAGAGACAATCTGTAGCAGGAGTCCAAAAGCTTCTGTACTGCCACTGAAAATAGGACTTTATTTAACATTCACATCCATTGTCAAAGTCCCTAAAAATTAAGGGCATGACAACGAAATGGTAATGCATTAAAATTACATTTTATCAGTATATAGAATCATAGAATAGTTACGATTGGAAAGGACCTTAAGATCATCCAGTTCCAATCCCCCCTGCTGTGGACAGGAATTCCTCACACTAGACCATGTCACCCAAGGCTGTGTCCGACCCAGGCTTGAAATATATAAAAGACTTCATAAAAAGTCACATATAAAAGTGTTTATAAAGAGAAAACTGTTGCCTGTTTAATAGCAGGAATGTTTATTTTAAGTTGCACCTTGTTATAGGTTAAATAACTGGTTTGTATTTAACTTCATGATTTAAGTGCAATTATGTAATAGACTCAGTTATAAGAAACATATAATTACTGTATGGACTGGGAAGCTGGATTAACATTGCCATGTAAATGAAAGAGCCTTTACTGTTCCCAATATTAACACTGAGCAAACATTTAAATTGTTGACAAATATTTACTTGTTCCTTTGGTCATGATCGCAATGGTTTGTGGATTTTATCTTTAGTATGGAAATTAAGATTTCATGTCACCAAACTGTAAATAGCCAAGTAGTGGAAATGCATTGGCACCAGGCTTATCAGATAAACCCAGCTTGTAGAATGAACTCATACCTGCTCTCTGGCTTGTAGATCACTGCTCATACCTTTTTCTTCACAAAACTACAGGTACCTCTCCATTCTCTCTCCTAGTAATCCAAGTCTGGTAAAATTGGGTGGTTACTGGCATCTAGGTGGACTAGAATTTGCTGCTGGTTCCTTCTGGCACTATAATTCAATATTGCATTAAGTTAGAACAGGCGCTTCCTCAAAACACCTTCCTGCTCCAACTTAAAATACTCATGAAGACACAGACTGAAGACTCTGAGCTGAATACCCACATCGCTGTTTCTCCTCTGCAATGCCAGTTCCTACACCAGTGAGCCTTGTTCTCCAGTATAACGGCCCATTAAGCCTCAATCACTGGTTATTTAAGTGAGCACAACTGGGCTGTGAATAGTACCAGCTAAAATAACATACTCAATCACCTGTAAGGGATTAATTAAATTAATCTCCCACTTGTTTCATGATTGCCCATTGACATTGACAAAATAAAACTGGATGTAGCAAGCTCACTTCAGCTCCCCTGTAGCAAAGTCTGGTTGCCTTGATTAAATTATCAATCTTGTTTATCACAAAAGTAAAGACGATATCCCTTGAATATAACATAACTGAAATTGCTGGGTTCAGATAGAAGAAAACATCAACTATATCTAGTTCACTGGCAAAACCAAAAATCCAGCAGCAGAACATTAGGTTTTAGTTATGGAACAAGTGTAAGAAATGTAAATTGTGATAAAAATGTATATGTGAGAAAAAATAAAGTATCATTAGTTCTGAACCAAATGTTTTAGAGTTTTCTTCTGGCTACTGTGAGCTAATTTATAACTCCTTGGTTTTTCTGAACTCAGTAGCTTAGGACATCAGAGAATAAAAGTTTTTTGGTGGAGAAAAAAATAAACAAAAAAAACCCACCCCCCCCCCAAAAAAAAAAAACACCAGAAAAATCAAACATGTTTTGCATTGTTTAGACTTTGTAAGGGAAGGAGTAGGCTTACATGTCATACCTGGAAATAAATAGCAGTTAAAATCCAAAATCACCTTAACATATATTTAGGGTAAACAATGGCTGCGGCAAATATTTGCAATTCAAATCTCAGCAATTTTCTTCTTTTCTTATGAAAAGTCCTTCCAGCAATTTTCAAAGGATTAGTTATATATTAAAAGAGAGACTTTTTCTGCTGGGGTAAACTGTCTTTCAAATATTTCTGACTCAAACATAAATCCATTTACCTTTCACAGGCTGTTTTGTAGTTCTTTTTGTGGTGTTCATTAATTAATAAACAAAATCTACTGCATTTAATACAGCCTGTTTTTCACTCAGCCTTATATTTCATTTGCTGCACTGACACTTCACCACGGGTAGGTCTGTACAAAATGGTACAAAAAGCATTCTGAAAGAATAGTCATCAGTAAAGCCAAAATGTTGAGAAGTTCATGAAAAACTCTGGGTAGCCCAGATCATGACAGTTTAGAAACATCAGTTTGGTCTTGTCCCATGCTGGGACAGCTGTCTTTCAAATTCTTTGAAATGTTTCCATAAGAATTTATTATGTCTCAAACACCCATTTTCTTTCTGAAAAGCACAGATGATTTTTGCAATTGGAAAATTCTCTCAATAGACAAAAGTCAGTACCAATCTCTTGGACTCCTAAATTTCACTGACAAAAACCTCAGTCATGAACCCACAGCCACAGGGTTCTAATATTCAGGTTAAGTAGCATGTTCTTAAAGTTTCATTTTTGGGGAAAAAGAAAAAAAGGATCAAATCACATTAGCTTTCATATTTCTGACTGCTTTCGGTAACAACCTCAAAAAAAGAGGACATCAAATTTTAAAAGAGAATATACATGTTCCAGTTGCCTTGATCCCATTCACTTGCATAAACAACATTATATGTGGAAATGACAAATTTTTAGCATTTTAAGTGTTAAAAAAATCCAAAGAGACAAAAATAAATAAATAAATAAATATATCTATGAGCAAAGCTCAGGAAAAGCTCTTGCTTTTTAAGTCGAATTTCTGTTGAATTTTTGTTTTATGCAGAATAAGATTACTGACCCACTTCTCTTTTTAACAGTAAAGCTGTTTTAACTCTTAGAAAAAGATCATTTGTCCCCAGTTTCCACTGGAAAAGGCAGTAGTTAGGATCCTGAAGGCTGCAGAGGCTTGCAGTGCTACACAGAGCAGTCTCACTTGTGCCAGTATTAAATCATCAGGAAAATGTTCTCTCAAACCTATTTGGCTGCAGAAAGTAAGTTTAACATGAATGAAAGACTTAAGGGTGAGAAATAGCATTTATAAGAACAATACTAGCATACCGACCACTGACAGCTCACCAACATACATTTATTTTTCAAATACTTGGTCTTTTTCTACCTATTTTATGCCAATGAGCTAAAAAAGAAAGAAAGAAACTGGAAGGAATATCTTTAGAAAACTCTCATTTTCATAAGAGTGCCCATAGCTGTCTTTCTGAATAGAGATTCACAGCCATAAGAGGGCAGTGGCAGAGTAGGGCAAAGGTGCAGCCCAGCAGTCACTCCAGGAAAATGCATTTTCACAGATAGTCTCACTCCGCACTCATGCTTGCAGGAGCTTCTAAATTACCCTCAAGAAAGTGGTATGCAAGAATATTTTAAAAGGATGGGAACATGTCTTGCAGTTTTGATAGATCTGGAACTGGGAAGGAAAAACCTAGAAACTTGAGGGAGGCAACAAGAGGCAACTGGAATAGGAACCAGGTGTTGGAGTAAAGAGAATTAACTGACATATTTTCTGAGCAAAGCTGGATGCAGGTACTTCCAGGGGAGGTAAGAAACATTTAGTGGTATCAGCCCCTGCTCATCACCTTCTCACCACTTGCAACTGCCAGGAGACCGCTTTTACTTTTGAGTAAAAGAGCTGAACAGCCATGCTGAGAGCCATGGTTACACTGCGTCCCTGTACAAAGGGGACACATTGCCAGCGCAAATTACTATACCAGATGCAGTGAAGATTTTTCCCCACCCCTGCTAGTCTCATTTTTCTTGACAGAGGTCAAGCAGGTGGGGCAGAGTTGGAATTAACACCTCTTTTACAGATCAGCTTAAAGATAACTCCAGGCAAACCTAGAAACTGTACTGAAGCACTTTCTAACATCATGCTTGCCTCATTCCACTACAAAGAAAGATTGCCAACATTTCTATCCAACAGGACAGGAGGAAAGAATCTTTCTTGTGCTAAAGGACCAAAATCAGCTGCAAACATTCCCAAGGACCTATCAAATGTGTAACACAAATAGTCTCATTTTATGAGTTCTAGCCCCAAAGTATGCACTGTAAAGAAAACATCAATACTTACTAAAATCACCACAGCATGTCTGCGTCTCACATGAATTGCATTTCCAAAAAAGGGATACAGCTTACTGGGTAAATTAGACCAGGTAGTGATATTTCAGACCTAAAGTCTTGCCAAAATCCTATCTGTTGATTTAAGCATGCTCACTGATATCAGATTATTAACTGATCCCAGCTGTAAGCACTGTAGAGACACAAAGCTTAATCCAGTTTCTCAAACACTGTCTTGCATTTGGCCAGGAAAGTCAGAATTAGTATTGTTTTACGAACTATCCATGCATTCAAGTCTTCATTCCAGCATGGAAAATTTTGATATTAATAGGGAAAATAAAAAGCTATTGAAAAGAAACAGTATGGCTGCCAGGATTGCTTTTGCACCCATACTTCAGGAAAAAAAGTAAAGCAGGTATAGTGAGTACTAGAGGGCATTACAGGTACCTCAAGCGGTGGTGAGAAGACATAGTAGAAACGGTAATTCCTCTTAATAAAGCTCAAAGAAAGCTGGAACTATTTGGTGAATAATATCGTTATTAATACCTGCTGCCTTTTTCTGAGCAGAGCTGCGGACATCCTCTGAGCTGATAATGACTGTGGTACTCTCATAGCTTCTACCTTCTCAGTTATTCAAGATAAGAAGTTCCATTTTCAGCAATTTCAGAAGTGATCTGGAAGTTCATTGGTGAGGAATGACTTGATTAGTCAGACGTGTTGGTGATACGTGCTAAATAAATGTATCTTATTAAAAAAAGCCCTTAAAGTCCAATAAAAAGTAAGTTATATTACTTTCATTGGGAATCAGCTCTATCAAATATAAGCATGTATCAAATACTGGATAATGGGAATTATGTATATACAAAGTGGAAGAAAAAAAACAATAAGCATTTTACCAATTAATTGTACTTTTTACAGAAAATACCATAACATAAATGTATATACACTTTGCAATTTATTTTTGTGTGACAAGAAAAGCTACCTATTGTTTGCCCCTTGACTAAAATTGCAGTCTTGCGTTTAAAAAGAATAATTGGTCTACTATCTAGAATATCAGTAAAAGGCTGTTTTTTCCTAATACATTCCATGGTTAAAACAAGAGTTCTGGTCACTACAGTAGCTTTCGTAAGAACATGCTGGCTCCTGAAACATCATAAACCCAGGAAACACCAAAATGACAAAGTGGAATCTCTCCACCTGATAATCAGTTTATCAAAGTCATACAGTTTTTAAGTTTCCAATTCTCTGTGAAATGACAGCAACAGTTCTGAGGAAGGAAAAACAGTCCTTGACACAAAAGATTTCTTGCTGGCACAATCTGACTCAAAATCATAGGATAGTTAGTGTTGGAAAGGACTTCAAGATCATCCAGTTCCAACCCCCCTGCCTTGGGCAGGGACACCTCACACTAAACCATGTCACCCAAGGCTTCATCCAACCTGGCCTTGAACACTGCCAGGGATGGAGCATTCCCAACTTCCCTGGGCATCCCATTCCAGTACTTCACCACCTTCACACTAAAAAACTTCTATCCTTATATCTAACCTGAACTTCCCCTAAATTCAAACCTATTACCCCTTGTTCTATCACTACAGTCCTTACTGATGAGTCCTTCTCCAGCATCCTTGTAGGCCCCCTTAATTTACTGGAAGGCTGCTATGAGGTCTCCACGCAGCCTTCTCTTCTCCAGGCTGAACAGCCCCAACTTTCTCAGCCTGTTATCATACTCAAGTCCCTGATCGTCCTCATGGTCTCCTCTGGGTTTACTCCAACAGCTCCATGTCCTTTTTCTGTTGAGGACACCAGAACTGCACACAATATTCCAAGTGAGGTCTCACAAGAACAGAGCAGAGAGTCAGGAACACCTCCTTCAACCTGCTGGTCACACTTCTTTTGATGCAGCCCAGGGTATGGTTGGCTTTCTGTCCTGCAAGAGCACTCATAAATGTCTATGGAGAACTGGGTGAAGGATCAAGCAGCATTCTAAAAAAGTTTCCCAGCACATTATTCTCCTCAAAATATCTTTTTTCCTTGAGAAGACATCAACAGTATTTACTTTCAAAAAAGCGATTTGGATGCTAAAGAGTTCCGCATACCATCACTTTTTTTATCATTTGACTTGGTGATGAACTGAGCTGAAAGCTACTATGAGTAAGGAGAATACAAGTTTCTGCATTATCCCAGAAAAAGAGCAAGGAAAGAATAGTCAAACTGATTCCGCAAATGCATCCAGTCTTGTAATATTGACCTTATTACCTGTTCCTGAAGCAGACCTTCCACCTCCTGCACACCTTGCCAGCTCCCGGGACTGCAGGAAGGGGTTACAGATTTTACTCTTTCTCCAGCTTGTCTCAAGGGGGAACCATTTAGAAGTTAATTATCTTCTAGATTCCCAAAATCACAGTTGAAGTGGAAAAACTAAACTCCCTTTATTCCACCACTCAACATTACATCAGTTATGATGATGTCTCCATCTTTAGATTGCCTATGCCATGCATACAAGCCAAATAAGAACCAGAGGGTGAAGTCTACTAGGAACAGATTAGAGCGGAGCTGTCAGCTAAAAATGCATCTGCATGGAGAAAATTACTGTGTTTCAAAGTCCTCCATAGAGAAGAGAAAAAAAGAGATTTTGCCAAAATAAAAATAGATTTTCCCTGTTCATACAGCACTTTTCAATAACCAAGATTGAATACTATGAAGTGGTTTAAACTAATCCATTTTATAGCTGAATCCTGGTGTTCATAACTCAGTTCTATTTTCTCCTCAGCCACCACACAACATCGATCCTGTGAGGATTTTGCACCTGCAAAGTCATTTCTAAGTAACATACCAAGTCATTTCTGGATGGACTGCAGCCTTTGGCCTATCTGGTTTTCAGCAATCATTTGAAAGAGCTTTCATCAAGTATTAACTACTGAGCAGAAACGTATAATTCTTGGATATTAGGCAAAAAATCCTGGTGTGCAAAAAAACAACACAAAAGAGCAACAGGTTTCACAAATCCATAGCAAATTTTGTTCATTGTCTGACAGGGGCACCAAAGGAGCCACAGCTCAGAATGAATCCCCCTGTCCACCCAAAGACAATAGTGCTGTTTCCTGAAGACAGCAGCCCTGCACGGCTCCACTGCAGCTGGAGTCAAACAATGATGTCCACCTACAGTCTGTCATACATAATGGTATGCCCAGAGTGATAAATAACATATGCAAGCCTGCAAAGATAACATATGCCAAAGGCATGAAGGATGGCACAAAGGCAAAATGGAGATCACTGCAAAGATTTTTGGGAGCTACAAACTAAATTTTACAATCTCTAGTGGATATCTTAAAAACAAGGGAAACAGTGACAGGAGAGGGTCCTGGCTTTTAGTTCCATGGCAAGAACAGGAAGGTCACATTCTGTAGGACGAAAAGGCAGAAAAACAAATCAAGAAAACTTTCCCACCAGCAGAAGTGGTTTTTGCTTACATCAACCCTCTGTTAAGAAAAAATAAATTGAAAAAGAAAGACTTTTCTTTAGAAAAGGAAAGCAACTAAGTCCTGGTGTGGTTCCCCACACTGCTCTGTGTCAGAGCATTTCAAGGAAAACACTTGGCTCTTCTAATAGATGCAGTAAAAAACAAAAACCCAAACCAACACAGAAACAACATTCTCAGTGTTGGTCAAACATCCTGGGAGGTATAAAACATTTCTAAACCACATGCAATTCTCAGCCTTTGGAAAGTAAATATTATATTGAAATTAAAAAAAAAAAAAAAAGCAATGTTTCCCTAGAAAAATCTTCCCTTTCTCTTTAGCTTCATTACAGTTTTTCTTTTTAAGCAGAACAAAGGGAAAAATTAGAAACATTCTGAAAAATTGCTTCCACCCCAACCTATCCCACCCTAGTCTGAAGAACACATCAGAGTATTTTACAGTCATTTTCTCTAGCCAATATTCTCCCACCATAATAAGCAATTTTTTACTTACACAGACCAACTACCACAAATGCCAAAATTGATTTTGATCTCTGCAGTCAGCTTTTGAAGCAAGAATTAAATATGTTTTTGCAATGAAGGAGATAAGTCACTGACAACTCAATGGAAAAAATACACAGTGGATTTTGATAAGCATAGAAATGACCTTTGGTAAAGGCTCCCAGCACAAGCAACAGAAAAAAACCCTCAAACTGAACCAATCACGGAACAAAAAGTTATTTTACCAGTTAAATATGACTGGAAATAACTGCTATAGGAAAATCCAGAATAGATAAACTTAACAACTAGTTGTTAGGAAAAAATGTATATATTAAATCCATGGCAAGGTTCCAGACATTTCAAGGAGACAATACTAGAATAGATTCATATACATCCTCTTTACCATGTAGAAAATGTGCAATCTGTCTGTGACAATTGACATTGTACCATTGCAGAGTACATGAACTCACAGGTAGTGTCAAGTACTACTTCTTTTTTGTCTGCTGAAGATCTAAACAGAAATTTTTGCATGTTTGTGAGCAGCAGGGAGCATGACAGACCTGAAAGAATGTTATTGCACAAAAAAAAATCTATTCATTATAAAGACAAGCCTAATAAAATGAGAACATTTAGTTGCTGTGCATGGGGGTGGAATGGGGATGACAACACAAAAACCCAAAACTGTAGAGCACATCATTACATTGCAAAAGACTAAGATTCCTACACTTTTTGACATAAACTACCACCTGTTCACATCTGTGAGCTTGAGGTGAGCAGAGAAATCCTCACTAAAGACTAATGCACAAGGGCAGGAATGCACAATTGTTCTTCAATATTTAAATAGTTCAAAACATTACCAAAAAGAGTTTATTTAGAAGACAGGTTAAGTGTTGCAGCTTGTTATGTACAGCAAACCCTTTTAGAGACTTCTGTGGTAGGAAGGGTGAAGCCATGGCTAACTCTGGGGAACTCATGACCTCTCCGGGTCAGCCCCATGCCTGTATCAGACAGCTCTACAGTCAGCTAACACATGTGCTTGCTTTCCTGCACATCTTCAGTCACCAGAACTCGTGAAAGGTCTGGTGTTCAGCCCCATCCTGTCATGCTGTCTGGCATGGGGAGCTGAAACACAGCCACAATCATGTCACTAGACACCATTCACGGGAAGACACCACTAAAGACAGCTAAACTGGTACTTCAGGCATGATCAGAGACGTGTACTTGTCAGTAGGATAAAAAAGCTGCTGAAAAATAATGGACTCCTGCTGTTACTTAAAGTTCTGGAGCCTTTATATTCAAAGCAAAAAAGCACAGATCCCATGACAGAGCTTTTGTTCCCAGAATTTGGTAAGAGTTTATGCTTAAGAAACAGTATGAAATTAACTATGTAACAAGTTGTCCATCTATGCAAATTTGCCAAAACCAGGCAGAAGGAGTCATTCTTTCATGTCTAAAACTTTACCTCAAGTAAATGCAAACTTAATCACTTTTCAAGAACTTATTCATGACTTGACTAAAATCTGTCACCTCTGAAGAGTGACCTAACCATCAAATTTACATATTGAGGAAGAGCTTATTTTTTTGTTTTCATTTTTAAGGACATTGTCATTCATTTTCATTCTGCATCTAACAGGAATATCTGAAACCTCTGCCTTTCCATGGAATTTAGTCAGCATTTTTGGTTCACTTCTAATCCAGTACTGATCTCCATTCCCTTCCAACATAACAATGATTTCTTTTCTTTACTCTTACTTAACCAGAGGAGTGGAACTTATTTACATCAGTAGAAAACATACTTCTCTGTCAGCTAAAATATGGAGCACATTTATGCTTCCAGTAAATAGACACAGTCCATTTTGCTTCAATATTAAAAGGAATGTTCTTTTCACTGGAAAGAAGGTTCTGATAATTGGCCTAGTATATTTCCTTCGGGCATCTGTTAAGCTAATTACTGTTTAAGCTTATAGTCCTGCATAATTTTTCCTTCCCCTACTTTGTGAGGGATACAGGAGAAAAAGGCAGCTAAACAGAACTTTTGTTTGTTTTAACACAATGTTGGTCATGACACACTCTTAATTGTTTGATTATTTTCTGATCAAACTATCCACAGAATTGGGATTGTTGAATTTTAATTTTGCAGCAGCTTATAAGTGAATGAAAATTTTAATTGGCTACTTAGTGGTTTAAAACAATAGATTAATCTTTGTGAATCATCCTAACTGTCAGGTTTTAGTGATCCAAGTAATTTACTTACATAATTTATTTCGGCTTTGAAGGAAAAGTCCATATAAATGCCATTATGTGAAATTTCCATGTAGCACAATATCTTCAGGCAAAGTTATGCTTTCAGAAATTGATCTCTAGAAGATTTGGGATCAACAACAGAATACTTCTTAAAAGTCTGTATTTCTTTCCTGTTCGATAAAATTGAGTAACTTAGAGCACAGTATTTAAAACATTACAAGCTGACTATTGAACACAACAGGATTTTTTATCTGAAGAAAAAATGTTAAATCTGAAGCCAGAGCTTAGCTCTAAAGTCAGAGAATCAGAGAACTGCTAGGGTTGGAAGGGTTCTCTGGAGAACATCTTGTCCAGACTCCCCTGCCAAGGCAGGGCTCCTAGAACAGGTTACACAGCAACACATCCAG
Source organism: Melopsittacus undulatus (assembly GCF_012275295.1). NCBI lineage: Eukaryota > Metazoa > Chordata > Aves > Psittaciformes > Psittaculidae > Melopsittacus > Melopsittacus undulatus. The sequence goes on along the minus strand of NC_047530.1, from coordinate 100,310,008 downwards.
GCAGGTGCTGAATGTCTACAGAGACTCCACAACCTCCCTGAGCAGCCTATTCCGGTGTTCTGCCACCCTCAACATAAATAATTACTTCCTCAGGTTGAGGTGGAACCTCTTGTGTTTTAGTTTATAAGCATTGCTCCTCGTCCTGGTATTGGGTACCACTGAAAAGAGTCCAGCACTATCCTCTTTGCACCTGCCTTTGAGATACTTATACGCATTCATGAGATCCCTTCTCAGTCTTCTCTTCTCTAGACTAAACAGACCCAGCTCCCACCATCTCTCCTCATAAAACAGATGCTCCAGATACTTAGTCCTCTTTCTTGTGCCTGTTTTACAAGACACCATACTTTTGCAGGGTGCAGCCATTGCACTCTGATTACACAGCACAGACCCTCCAGCCCCCAGGCTTAACCAGGTTGAAAGACTAAGCTAAGGTCAGCAAAGCACTTCCAACCCTGTAGCACAGGCACACCAAGCACATAATCAAAGATTGCCATAACTATGAACAGCCACTGTGGGAATAGTACTCTGCCTCTATTTTTTACCACCCCTCCCAGTCTCAAAGGCAATGAAAAGCTCATGAACTCAAATGTCAGAAATGCTTAGCTGATTATTTTATTGGCAATGTAGTGCAACTACTTCTCCTCTCTCTCCTTAGGTCTTCAATGTAAGAGCTTTCAAAGTGCATTGCAGAACCCTTGTTAAAAGGGAAGTCAAGATAAATGGCTTTTCTATTGATGCAAGAGACTGAGAAGGAAACCACATATGACAAATGCTGATCTGGCTACCATGAATCCTTTACTACATAAATCAACTTCATGTTGTTTATGCAGTCAATATAAAAATTCACTTACAGATTTATTTAACTGCACATTTTATTCTGCTTAGTGAATAACAATCTGCCTGACCTTACATGTACTCTGCAAATGCAAGCCAGGGAGCAGTCTTGTTAACAGGACAGAAAAGAATATCTTTCTTCCTTCACTCCTTGAAAACATTCACTAGAGCATCCCCATCACTCATGGATTTCATTATTGCTTGGAAGGGTATATTAACTGCTGTTACATCTTTGCACCTCACTTCAGGAATCAGTTTTCCAGGTCACAGATCCAGAAAGCCAGAATTTTAAAAACTGACATAATCAAAACAGATTTTCAAAGCTGGAAAATTTAGTCTGAACTATTCCAAATACTAAAATATAATTTTTTAATTGTATCCCAGTCCCGGAGATGAATTATACAGGAATTAACTGATTTCAATTATTTTCTCAGTACTGCTTAGCCTTCTTTTTATGTATTTAAGAATGTTTCATCTTTCAAAACAAGATGCTCAGGAATATTTTTTGTTACACTAAAAAAGCAACATTCATACTATGACTTTATTTCTGAGTTTTCTGCACTAGTATAAGCCTCAGTATCATTGAGGTAAGTAAGACACAGAGATCACAAAGAGTAAAACAGAAATCCCACAGCCCTTGGGAGGCAGAAGCAAAGAAACAGTCCTCAAATTAGAGCAGATTTTGAAATGTCCAGCAGCCACCAGCTCCCAGTATTTGTAAATGCAACATCCAGTCACCTATTTCCAGACCTAATTAGGGGTTACTTGAGGTACTGAGATCAAAGTTTGGTCTGTATTTCTGCTTGAAAACAGCTATGTTGGGTAGCAAAGTCAGCATTTGCATATTGAGCATATGCAAATATATTTCCAAATATGGAAAGAGTGGAATACTACTCTTTTCAGTTCATCTTGAAGAGTCCCAGAGACAAATCCTATGTGAACCCTAAAAACTGTGCTTTCTGCCAGTGGTTATGAGGTAGGAGGCTGTCACAGCAGTTTATACCCCATCTAGTCAATGCTCAGGGAAGAATTAAAGTGGTTATAGTTAGCTATTAAAAAGACATGGGTAGCTAGATAACTTTGATCTGGGAGTCTGCTTAGTCCTGGCAAGGTATGCCATGAAAACCACCCTGCTTTGTAATTTCAAACCATATTTTTTTAAACAAGTAACTGCAATTACCTCCTCCCCGGTCAGAAAAACAGGAACCAAAAGCACCATCAAGCACTGGAGATAAAAGATCGCTGTTTCTTAGCAAAGCTTGCAGCTACAAAAGGAAAACTTTGTGGGATAGCTTCATTTAAACAAGTTCCAAAACAATTGTGTAACTGAAAGGAGCAGCACCACAGCAGGTAATATTAAACACAGATTGACGCTCCTTCCTAAACAATAGCAAAACCAAACTGCTGCATGTTTCCCTACAGACAGGTATGAGGAAACGGTTGGAGTAAGCAGAGCCCATCACAGTCTTGCAGACTTCATTTGTGCTATGGCTTTCAAGTCAGAGCAGCAAGGTCTGGCCTTAGAACAGCACTCATCCTCCACATCAGGGAATTATGCATGCAAGGGGTGAGGCACATGGAGACCAAAACAAGCATTTTCTCTCTGAGCTTCACAGCACTTGTGCATGTTGTTGGGCCTGTTAAGCAAGAACTCTGATCTACCCATACTTGGGCAAAACCTGCCTTTTGATCACATACAACTGACCCAGTTTTCCAGGTTGGCTCAATGAAGCATAGGAGGTATCATGGACAGGGAGGGATGGAAAGACCAGACAGGAAAGAAGTTGCTAAAGCCAGAAGGTAATTCAGACCACCTAATGTATTGTTTGAGGATGTGTTAACAAGTCTGCCCAGGAAGAAATCAGACCAAGTATGCAATTAAGAAAAGTTTGTCAGGGCAGCTAAAAGCAAGAAGTGGGTTTCATCCAGCAGCTCAAACTGGATGATACATGGGATCATCAGCGCAGCACTACCCATCTGGCCACCCAGTAACCAGCCAGACATCACCACAGCCCAACACTTTCTGACATGCAGCTCTGCACATCCCACATCACCCTGCCCCTGCTCTGGCAGTAAGAGGCAACCCATCCCTTCATAAGCAGCAGCTTGTAAATCTACAAATTAATAAGCAGTTGTGAATATTTTCTTTGACTAAACCTGTGATATGATAGCAGCATTTGCTGATCTGAGCGCAACGTGGCAGTACAGATCTGCACCCATAAGCAGAACACGATGCTGACATGCCAGTTACCCAGCAAACATCCAAATATCTAAAGAGACACAGCTCATCACTGCATAGATAATTGGATGGAAACAAAACAAAAACAAACAACAACAAAAAAATCAGTCTTCTGTTTAGTCCATACCTTTTTCTAATCTAAGTGACAATGACAAGTGAATTAAAGTACTAAAGTAGGCACTAATGATGCTAAATAATGTCCAGGTTCACCAAGGTGCTATAGCAAATTGCATCACTACTGGGTAGGGTTTTACCCTTTCACACTCATGGAATGGGACTGAAAATACCTGAGTGGGAGAACCAGTAGCATAAAAGCAGCTGGCACAGCTCCAGAGGATCTGTCAAAGCAGCAAGCATACTGCATGCAGTAAGCAACATTTAAAAGGCTTTTGAGAAAATAGCTGCAGTTTCAGCTACAACATCAACTGAATGGCCCCCCACATGGCCCTAAAACACATGAAATAAAATACTTTTCTTACAGTGTACCAGGAAGTAACCAAAACATCAGAATAAGGGTACATCTTCCTTAGCAATTTATTGTATAGTGTCAGTGCTTTTCTGATGCAAAGCTCCTTGGTATCTACTGTTGAAGTACTTTAGATTATGCTTTGCAGTTACCCCAGCTGGACCTGCCACAGAGAATCCTATGTGGAAGCTACACACCAGCAAACATGCCAGTCACACAAAGATCATGAATGTAATATTCCAAACCCCAGTTTGTAAAAATAAGACATTGGAGTAAGATTATCAGCCTAGCCCTAGGTGACACAAATGATCACTAGGGATGACAGGCGCTTGAACTGTACTGCTCTTCTCTACAACACCTCTCGTTGTGCTAAACTGCTTGCTATTGCAGTTACACCCTGGGGATCCTATAGGAAAATATTTCACAGCAATCATTTGATGCTACAGAAATTACTCCTGATGGCTAGTCTCAGAGCTGTACCTCCTGTGCATCTCTCCGGCAATGGCCCTGCTATTCCAATTCCCTACATTAACATTTCTGTTAATGTTTCACTTATGTTTCTGGGAAAGAGCTTTTAACTTTGTCAAGTTAGACAGTAAAGATTCACGTTCCAGAATGTTAAAAATCCAGTTTATCAGCAGATATGGAGACCTACAATATGTACCAGAGCCTTGTTCTTCCACTGAGTGACCCCAACAATCTTTGCATTCTGACACTGCTGTTCAGAAAAATGGATCTTGGGGACATATGCCTGAACCCAAGAGCTTCTCAGGGAAATCACAATTTTGCTTCAGATTAGGGCAGATGGAGTGCTAAAACACATCGCTTCAGTCAGTCTCTCGATAACCTTGTTTTTTATTATGAGAATAAAGTCAGAAATTCTTGTGGGGTTTTGGTTTTGCCCCCAACAACATAAAAAAGGTTTCCAAAGATGAACTTACTCTTTTCTGTAGCATAGAAAGATTAAACTTTTGTTTACCACCCACAATAGACTGCACATCATATCTCAATACCTGCAGCTAGATTTTCAAAGAAAGTGGAATATATAGCATGTTAAAGAAACAACTCAAGTTTAGAGCTTATATAATAATGGATTTATTCTAAAAACAGACATAGAAAATAACATTCAAATTGTATGTCCTTATTTTAGCAGAAAAAAGTGGATGAGACAGGAGGAGCATGATCCTTCACAAAGAGAGCAATAGAAAAGCTGATTTGAGAAAGCTCTGGGGGTCCTGCTTTGCTGCTTACTGAGAGAGGGAGTTTGGAACATATCAATCTTTCCCTTTTGTTGTGCTTCCAGGAAGAGTAAATTACCCCCTCCATTTACACTAAAGCTCATTCACCTTTGCTCCTGTCTGAAAATTAATCTATTCACACATAATTATTAGTCTGTCAAAGTCATCAGGTACTAGCTCTGAATTCAGCCACATACCTAAAAAGGAAATAGGCCAGGTATTTATATACCCATGTTTCTGTAGCACATCCAACACTCAGTGAAAGACTAGACTCCCTTGAGCTAGCTGGTGCAAACTCAACAAACCATGGTTTGCAATCCAAAGTTCAAAGAGACAGAAAGTAGGAAATACAGAAGAAAATATATGAACATTGCAGAAAGGCCTTTTTTAAGCCACAGAAAGCATGTTTGCATGCATGTTTCCTAAGCAGCATGTAGTTTCTGGTAACAAGGTTAGATTGCTCCTTCCCAAGGCACTAGCAGGTGGCTCTTTCCTGCAAAAGACCACTGTTCACCTGTACAGAGAGTAATCACCTAGAACTGTGACAATAGAAAGGTTGTATAGATACAGGTAGTAATAAAGTACTGCAGAAATATATTGCTTCAAAGCTAAAAATTACCACCACCACTTATAAATTGGCAGGTTCCTGCCATCACAGGAGGCTTCCTTTCTCACCTGGCACCATCATCCTACTGTTTCCTTTATGTTCTCTTTCTGTCACAAGGCTAAGCAGGTAGCTAGCAAGGGTGATGCAGGGTAGTTTGCTAAGGCAGAAGTTACACTAGATGCATGACAGCATAAAGGAGCATTTATTTTGTTGATTCTTGCATTGTAGAGGGTATTGATTACAGGTTGTGGAACAAGATAACATGCTTCAAGTGCAATGGGTGTAACAAGTGAAAATATCCTGGAGAAAATATGGGAAACTGTATTAAAGCTGTTTTCTTGGAGCCTTTTCACTCTTCTGCAGCACCACTTGCTATGCTAGGAAAATAGTGAATGTTGTTTCTCTGAGCCCTGAATTGATGAATTTGCCTTTTTCTTTCAATTCTTCCCAAACTTTTGTATGTTTGCCTACTGAAGAGATTATTAAAGGTGCATTTACAGGGAGCCTGATCAAATTAACCATTCAAAGGATACATCTCAGCTGACAAAGTTTCTTATTATGATAGCATTAAGCAATAATTTCCACACAGGAAAGAAAGGATCCCAGTTCAAGCTGAGTTGTGGCAAGCATATACACACTTTATGAAGTTTATCTGCATGTACAATGCCTGTGCACAACTAGCTATTCTAAAGAAAGAAATCAGGCCAGTCAACACAGTGCTGTAAATGAGCTTTCTTCTTGCTTAAAATACAGTAACACAGAACATACGCTTTGGGTGCAGCTGTCATCAGGCACCTGTGAGCTGGTTCTCAGAGATAAACACACTGTTCCCTACATTGTATAAACAGAAAAGGTAAAAAGTGCATAGTTGAGAAACTGAAGAACTAAGCTCCACCTCTAGCTGGAACTCAGAGCAAGACACATAGAAGCATACTCCTTAAGACAACTTCCTCAACATTCATTATAAGAAAGCCTCTTTTGAGAAGGAAAGCATTCTAGCTTCTGTGAGCTATGACTGAGGTTGTCTAAGTGACTTCTCTATGCATTTCTTTTACAGCTCTGATACTTAAGGTAATCCATCTATTTTCAAAGATTAGCAGTACTGAAGAGTATTAGTAAGACTATTCCTAAATCTCTGTGGTAAATTGAAACATGAGCTTGCAAACAAAAATAAGTTATCAAATAATCCCCTGACATTGCATGAAACCCCAGTTGTCCTTTTACATGAATACTTGTTATTTATCAAATGTACTTCCTTAGCCATCTCCCTTAGTTTAGAACCTCAGTTCTCTAAGAGAGATATATCTCTCTCTCTCAAGGTAGATTTATGAGCAGGTATCTTGTACCTACCATGCTTGCCTTCTTGCTCCTTCCTTTCCTCCTTTGTCTGTAGTCAAACACAAATGACCTTAGTTAGCAACACCTGAAACTTATAGCCTCCCAGCTCCCAGAATACACTGATGCACAAGGTAAGGAACCTATATAAACCTCATTGCTGAAGCACTTCTCTATTTTTATTCAGAAAGACATGTTTAAATGAAGGGTATGTGTTGTTTTGGCATTAAGCCTGCAGCAAGTTTTGTAGCATCCTTTAATTTTTAGTACTTCAGACAAGTGAGACATTACAAAAAATGCTGAAGGGAGAAAGCTAAGGGATGGTGGAAAGAAAAAGAACTAGTAGCTGTTTAGTCCAGCTGTAAAATGTTAAGAGATGAGTAATTCAGAAAAGTTTATTTTTTTTTGTTTTTAGGATATCAAGTGTTTTCATAAATGGCAAATTGTTTTGAAAATTTTATGATTTAGACTAGAGTTTACCTATATAATTGTTAGTACTTGAGAAGTGTTTCACTTAGCAGCAGGGTAGTCCATAACCTTATCATTAGAGATTATTGATGTTATTTTCCTTAGAGGTAGCCTACTGCAGAAAAAGTGATGATTCAGATTTCTCCCAACTTCCTATAAAGAGATGGTTAATACTTGTAGTGAGGCTGCAGCTATGATTGTTCACAAATTGGTATTCATGGCTTAGGAAAAGATCTCTGTGTTTAGAGTTGAAATATTTATCACTGATTCTCTCTACTGGTACTTAGTTTTTTCTCTTCTTGCAGCTTCTTTTTCACAAGAGGACTGTCAGGGATCTTTGCCAGGAATATTGCTCCCTAAGGAGGGGTTAAGGACTGGTTCTAAAGCCCTAGCAAGTATATTTCTAGTATGCGAGGCAAAATTCTTTGAAGAGCCCTTTTACTCTTACTAGTATCTGGTTGTATCTGGAAAAAACGTGGGAATCTTCATTCGATTTCCCTTATTACTGAGGGGATATTCAGAAACAGAGAGGTTAGGTAATATTTTGTAAGTACGTAGTTATGCTAATTTCCTCTGTTTAAACTCAAGAGTTTCTGGGGTTTATCTTGTGTGTTTAGATTTGGCAGATGTCCATGTATTAATTTTCTCCATTTTCATTAGTTTTTCACAGCTAAAATTTCACATGGGAGGGAAACATAAAGAGAAAGTGACTGCAATCTCTATCACACATATGCTATTTGGCAGTGCTGCATTGCTTATGACCAAATTATTTGGAGGAATAGGAGGGAAGACTGACAAACACAAATCCGTATCCTAATGTAACTGAGGTGAGTGACTTTGTATAGACAGCAGGATAAACTGCACTTATATCTTGCTTAGCAATAGTAGTCTAAGCATCCTCAGCAAGCATTCACTGGGACAGGAATTCTCTCTAGTCTGTAGTGGATTACCCTGAAGGAATACAAAATACTGTACCTGCTTCCCACATGTGGTGTTAAGTTTAATAAATATTTGCAACACAGTTGAAGTTTCTGACAGGAAAGGGGTTATTACAAATATGACATATTATTAACAATCTAATGTGCTAAAAAAATTCATTTCTTTGCCTCTGATGAAGTGTCTTGTTAATGAGCTATTTCACAAGTGTCTAAATGAATTCAGTGTAAAATGATTTATTGCCATGCTTGCAACAAAGAAAATACACACATGTTCCCAAAGAAACAAACACTCAAGGAGCAATCTTTGGGAAGGTTCATAAGTTCTGCTATTACTTTAACAGTTCTTTTTATTTCTGCCAAAGCAACTTGTCAAAATAAAATATGGCTTGTATGTTTTTGAAGTACCTTACCTTGCCTCAAACAGTCAATACACATAGAAATACCTTCAATTGTCCTGCTGGTTTAATGCAAATAACATTAATATGAAGGTCAAACTTGCAGGAACTTATGTTGAAAGCCTAATATGCTGAGCTGACTGTATAAAATACAGAATATCTTGGCCTTGGGTTTTTTTTTAGTTTGTATACTTAAATCTGGAACAAAACCCATTTAACTGGAAAGAAACGTGTAAAACCTGAGCCTCGGAGGCCAAATTGCCATCTCTGGAAACATGTGCCAAACGCATCATAGATGTAGTCTTCAAAGGGCCTTGCACAGGTGTTTATCAGTTACTAAATCTATTCAGAAGACCAAGTTGTTTTTACTCATATGTATAACTTAGAGACTTTGTATTTTCCACTATTATTTGCTTACTGATATGGAAAGTTAAGAAAGCAGGGACCCATAAAACTGTGGAAAGACCAAGTTGGTAAATAAAGTACAGAGCGTAAAATCTAGTTTCTTTAATTATATTACATTAAGCCCTTTGGAATAAATTTTGGATCTGAAATTGTCTGAAAAAATCATTAGATACTGCCTTTATTCTGTGGGACCCCAGTAAAAAAAATAAAAATCCTACATAATTGAGGATTATAATTGTGTTTAAAATAAAAATTACCTAGATTATTTTTTGTTGTTGTTTTTAACAAGGAAAGGAACTTGTAACGCTCAAACTCCAATCAGCCTAATTTGCAGCATGTAGGTTGAATACTTTCTCAGCTCTGGTTGCCATACAGGTGCAAGGTTGATACTGAGGTGTGGAATCTGTGTAGAGCTTATGAGGAAGAAAAAGTTGAAGATAAGGCAACTGTAAAGTGTAGCTACTCCACAGCTGCTTCTGAGAATCTTCTTTGTTAGTCTCATCTAACACGAATGAGAAGCTTACCAGTTTACAATATTAAATGGCTGAATTTCTTTTTTTACTAGTGCTGTGAGAGTAAATGTCAGTTATCACAGCTGGCATTTTTCCCAATACTTCAATATTAGTGTCAATTTCATTGACCATTTACTCTGAAAAACACATTTGAAATATTTGCATTGGTCTGAGTCTCAGCTGGTAAAAATGGCAGCAGTTCCACTGATTTTAATAGAGATATGATGAGCAAAACCACCTAGGGACCAAGTTTCTTAATACTATATCCCACTGCAAGCCTGTAGTTTGCTAAACCATGTTTAATGTCCTGCCACAGCCTATTGCAATAACTGTGAATACTAGCTAGTTTCAGAATACTGCAAATGTATTATTTATATCATCAAATATCTTTTATAAAATGTAAAGGAAATTGTATAGACAACCTCCATTATTTCCTTGTGGCTGGAAGGCAAATCTCTTTCTTTTAACAAAATATAACTTCCATTGATTTATAGCATTGCAGATCATTCCTTGTGTGATTGTTGAATTCACTGTCCAACAGGGACTAGAGAAGCTGTGTGTTTTGGCAAGTGCTATTCATCTTCTATGCTTCAGTCCCACCATTATGTTATTCTGTTGTCTATGTATCACAGTAGCAATGATCTCTGTAGCTGAACAGGAGGCTGAGATTAGTGGTTCTTCCTCACACATGGTAAAACACTGATTTTTCGAGCCTCTGGGAATCTGTAAAACCGATGAACAAAATGCTCAGCCCTCCTGCCTGAGATACGAGATAATGACATTGTTACAAGACTTTGGGGATGGAGGTGGAATTTCAGTTTATCTTCCCTGAATTCCATAACCAGATAGCAGCTTTTCCTCTTTACAAGCAGTCCATGTCTCTTTGGACTAAGGTAGGGACAGAAAATCTGACGGCAACAGTGGTGGACATTCAAAGAGCTCATCAGGGCTATTTTCAGCACCCTGAAGTACAGCAAGTTTCACTTACTCAGCCTTCCACATTTTGCACCTGGAAAATACCAAGAAGCAGTTGGTCCCTCTGGGGGTGGTAGTAGAAAGGGAAATGTAAAGATATGCCATCAGTGAACAAATACATGTATTTTAGGGAATGATATTCTCCTTGAATGCACACTGAAATAAGGTTTAAGAAGTTTGGTGAACGTATTCATGGAATGCTGAAAGGCCCTACAGACCTTGATTTATACCTCTAAAAGTTCTTTTTGCTGCAACTTTACATCTGAAAAACTGCTAAAAGCAACCCTTGGGGTGGGCAATCACTGCTTACAACAGAAAGCACAAAGAAATCAAAATGCAAATCAGATTGTTGGGGAGTTGGGGGGAAGCATAGCACAGAGGAAAATAGCAGAATGTTTTTAAATGCATTTCTGTATCTTGGCTGGTTGTTCACTAAGTGCTTTAGATGCTACAGATGCTTTCACTGATACAGTGATTCTTCAAAAAGATTTGCTCCAAATGGTTGCCTTTCTAACATAACCAAAGATAATATTGGAGTAGTTTAGATCCCATGACATTTGAACTGAAACATGGCTTGGAAAATATGGAGGCTGTGTTCTGAGATCTGATATAAGAATGCAACAAATAAACCGGTGTATGTCATGCTGGCATAATTTTGCCACAAATAGGTAGTTGCTACTAATCCTAATTGCTGTTAGTGAATGGTTCACTGAAATTAAAGAATACCTTGTAAATATGCACCATTCTGCATATTTTGTTCAGTAGTTAAACCATTGTCAATTCATAAAAAGGTTTATTTTTGTTAATTTTATGGCAAATAAATACTTGCATTTCACACTGGGGAGGAATTAGATGTTAATATCTTCTTAAGATTAGAGTTCTTTTAAAGAAAATTGTGGAAATTCTGCTAGAATAGTAATAGTTTAAAATTGAAATCCTGTTGCTTTGCATTATGGTACGATTATGCAATATGATTTGAGCAATTTAACTCTTTTATATGGGTTAATGCATTTATTTGACCTTCTCCATTGTGACAATTTCAGCCAAAGCATGAACTTCAGGTCTGGAAAAGAGTGGCACTAAAATTCAGTGTTAACCACCCACAAACAGAAGAGAACTGCTACTTTGGTTTTAGTGCATATTTATTTTCAGTGTTTCTGTTTCCAATGGGAGAGAGTTGCTCCTGTTCTTTTCTTGCTTACAGTAAAGCTTTATCTTGGACACTTTGCAACAGGAGGGCTTGTGTACCTGAGCTGGCTTGCCTGGACATAGTCTGTTCACAGTATCTCCATTTCACAATGTATCATTTCAGTGTCACAGTGGAGATACCGATCACAGTATTGTTGCTTCTGTTGTGCACAGGACTATCTTTATGGCTTTAAAAAGAATGTGGATAATATACCCACTTGAGAGGGGTATCCATCTTGCAAGAGAAAGACTTCATGTTCCTGTAGCCATCACTTGATATGAGAACCATGTTTCAGGGCTGCTCTTTTCTACATGCTGGTTACTAGGGACCTTGCAGACAAATGGAGGGCAGGCCAGAAGGGAATGACAGAAAAATGATAAAATACTTGGAAAATGGAAATTGCAATGGTGATAAAGAAGATTGACCATCTAGCACTTAGAGGAGACATAACTGTCTGCATGTACATAAAGGGATAATACAGAGAGAACAGGGACCAATTATTCCCTCAAGTCATCAAGGGCAGAACAAGACTAATGGATTTAGGATGTTGCAGGGAAAATGTCAGTTTAACATTAGGAAATACTCTGGGTAGAAAAATAATCAAGACAATGTATGATGCTCTCAAGGGAAGTTGGGCAGGATTTCCATCACTGAACTCTGAAATTGTTCAAGTGTAAGGCTAGACATCGGTCTGAGGTAGTATACCTTATTGTGCCCTGAAGTCTACCAGAACTAAAGCACCTTGGTCCTGCACACCTTATGTAAGAAGGTAATCCTCTTAAAGCTAGAAGTCTTTGTTTGATTAAGAGCTGCCAGGACAGTTCCATATACTTTAATAAGTCTTTAGAAGATTGTGAGATATGCTAGCCCCTTCCCCAAGAAGTAAATTCACATGCAGTATTCATTTACACAAATTTCAAGACATGGTAGATCTTGTGGGGTTTTCCCTATCAAATTCCAGAAATGTTTGTCTCTTGCTCATGAAAAAGCTATTTCAATAATATATCTTCCATTTTCATTTTATGAATTGGTTTAAAACTCACAGAAATCAAACTTTCTGGAATTTATATTCAAATGGAATATCTACTTACTGGTTGTTTGAATTTAGTACTCTTGTGATTTTCTTTTTTTCTTTTTTTTTTTTAAATTCAAATATAGAGATATTTTAACCTAGGTATATGGTTTTTAAGACAGCCTCCAAAAATGTCTCACACAACATTGTTTCCACAACAATAACTATGGGAAGTATTTTAATAAGTGAGCAGAATAGACTATTTGTATATAATGCCATTATAGAATCCATGCGATTCATTTTTTTGCTTCATCAGTATTTCAAGAGAATTTTGGTCAAGGAGAGTTATTCTGCTTTTATTAGTAATTGCTCAGGCTCAACAGAACACCCAAAAAATGCTAATGAGTTTAATGAATCAAAACTTTCATTGCCTGCCTGCTGCTACTTGTGTCAAACTCCAGGGAAATTAAGGTGCTGACAGTGTTTGATGAACAGGATAAAATCACAATCCTCTCAAGAAACCAGACTTACAGCTGACATAGCTTTCTTTTCTTAAGGAAAAGAATAGTGGCTAGCCACCATGATGAAAAAGCACCATACAACGTGCCAAAAAAGGATTGTCCTCAGGGTATTACATAGTTCTATGAAATACATAGGGTTGATGGTCATAACTAACACAGTTATGGGAGACCTGGAAATTTTCCATTTTCTTAATTAGCATTGTGTGATCTAACTTATGAAGTGGTTATATTTTTACATAGGAGACAAGAAAGCTGTGGATATCTTTGAGCATCCTTAAGCTTGTTGATAATAACCTTCTTATCCTGAAATCAGATATTTCCTTTTGGAAAGCCTATAATTTCCTAGAGTGACAGAGTCAGATGGCCTCCTGGCTTTATTTATTTGCATTGTTATTAACATCTTATTCTTCTTGCTACTCAGATGCAGGGTGTACTACTAACATTAAATTAGCTGTCTATTGTAATGTTTATTACAATAACAAAAATATGCTTATGTGCTCCTCTTTAAATTGTAGCATAGGGCAACTTTAAGCAGTAGGTCTAGTAGAAATACTTTTCTGTTTGGAATTCTAAGTAGCTTATTTGGTCTTCTGATCTAAACATAGAGTGTATGCTTCTCTGATAATGAAGAATGCTAATGAGATATCAGGAAAACCTTCTGATGGTGTTATAAATAGACGAAGACATGCAAGTGTTAAGATACAAAGTGAGAGCTTATTTCATGCATAGGCAGGTTGCCACTTCTAGGATTTCTGTATGGGTTTCTAGCTGTGATGCGAGAAATGGTGTTGTGGGTTTTCTAGAGAAAGTGCAATACCATGTTGAATTTCAGTTCCTAAAGTTGGTCTCTAGCTTCAAATATCACTGTCTACATTTCACCTAGGTATGTAAATATGAGTTTGTCTTTTCTTTTCAAGTGCCCTCTTTGTCATAGAGTTAAAGAATTTGTTGTCTCTGTTCCACTGCTTCAGCTGCCAGTCTCTGACCTTTGTAAGCTGCTTGGAGTACAGCTTCTCTTTAAATGTGAAGGAAACAACATGTAGAATAAGTAAAGAAGTAAGTGTGCCTATCTTCTCAGCATGTGACAGTAGGCTGAAATTTTGATTGTGTTTTTTTTGTGGGTTTTTTTTTCTCCATTTATTTAACATTCAGATGCAGTATTTTCTTGCATCCAGCCATGACTTTTCAACTTTATGCAGAGTGCAGGAAGAAAACCTACCTACAAGATCTATCACCCAAGTACTGCAGAGGTCTGGGACTATATTGTGTTTAGGAGACAAATCAGGCACATTAGTCTAGAATGTCCATAAAGCTGTCCCAACAATATTAAACAAAAAATAAATAATACTTTTCTTCTATTAATGACCTCAGTGCTGTTCCTTAGGAAGTCCTCTGACCAAACTTTCTTTCTACATGTAGGAAGGCATTGCCACCTAGGGACTTGTCAATGAGTCTCTTACTATATTTCTTTTTATGTATTATTCCTGCATAACCATGTAAGATATGCTTATCCTCATGCCATTATTTACAATGGATCTAAATGTTACTCTAAACTGCCTGCATTCATGTTTCACTTATTTTCTCTCCCCAAACAGCTGAACAAAGTTTCTATAATCTGTGACAAGAGAGATGGTGAACTTTTGCAATGCAAGTAGAAGTTTTGTGAGACACTACTGTCGTTGGCCACTACTTCATGGTTATGTATCCTTCTGAAAACAGGTAATGAGAATCGAGATTACTGGCTTTAGATGTAGGTAGAAGCAGTCTACAGGACATACCTGCCACAAGAACTCTAAGAGCTATTTATGCATTTTGGGAGTTTGTCAAAATAACATTAGCCACCTCCAGGTATTTTCTTACTTAAGCATTTCCTCTTCATAGGTCTAAATAGACAAGAAACCTGCTCATGGGTGGCTCTAAAGTGACCTGTTTTTGGTCTGAGTAAAATAATTTGGAATTTGAAAGCTAACAATTCCTACAAACATTATACTCTTTTTTTTTCCTCTTTTTTTTAATCATCTATTCTTCAAAATAATTGTAGAATGAAAGGCATTATTTCTTTGGATGTGATGAGGATTTGGAATATCTTGGGTAGACAATGGAAGAAGGAACTAGTAACACATCTAACAGCTGCACTGAAATATGTAGCATTCCAGGAACAACTTTCCATCTGAAGTATCTTTACTGCCCTCATTAACAATTTTTAGAAAACATAATAAAAATTGAGATGTCAGGCATAGTGATAAGATAGTTATAATGTCCCAGTAGGGAGAATCATACCTAACCCTAGCTTGAAGGTAAAGTAAGGTGAGAATTATAAGTCACCAGTAAACAAGGAATATTTTCAAAGGTATTCCTGAGGAAAACCACAGAAACAGCTTTTCTGAAAAGCTTTAGATCCAGTCATCTCAGCTGAAGGTTTAAGTTTCAGGGTGTGGGTGAAAACCAGAAGAATACTCCAAAGGCTTCTTACTGGAAAGTAGTTCTCCAAAGGGGAAAAATGTAAAGGGTGGGTGTCAGGATGATGGAGCTAGGTTTTTTTTCAGTGATATCCAGTGGTAGGACAAGGGGCAATGGGTGTAAACTGGAGCATAGAAGGTTCCATGTGAACATCAGGAAGAACTTCTTTACTGTGAGAGTGACAGAGCACTGGAACAGGTTGTCCAGGGAGGTTGTGGAGTCTCCTATGTTGGAGATATTCAAGGCCCGCCTGGACAAGCTCCTGTATTATGTACTCTAGGTTACCCTGCTCTTGCAGGGGGGTTGGACTAGATGATCTTTCGAGGTCCCTTCCAACCCTTGGGATTCTGGGATTTCCTGATTTCATAAATTCTTCTCCTTAACTTTCCTTGAGGACTACACCTTTGCCCCTGAGTTAAGCATCGATTTCTGATGTATTTGTCTATTACCTGTAGGATTTGGAGATAAGAACTTGCCCACTTTTGCTGCCTCTCAGTTCAGGTTTTGAATAGGACAATGAACAAGAGCGACTTCTGAGCCTCTATTGGAAACATGTTTATAAAACACATATGTGGCAAAGCTTTTTCTTGGCTTATCAGAACTTCCCCACTGCGATTGAAGTAGTCCTTGAAAACCTAGTTCACTAAAATATCTGAAACATAAACACTTTGAAATCCCAGCTTCTTGGCCTGATCTTTGAAGTGAACTATGGATTATTTAACCATAAAACAGGTATTTTGAGAGGAAACTTGATTTCTAAAATAGCACCTGTGACATGAAGGTGGTGTATTCAGAACAAGTAGAGGGCAAACAGCTGCTCCCTTCATCATTCTCACACAGGTAGAAAGCTATTGGCAACATTGCTAATTGTCTTTTCAGCCACTGAGTTTGCTGTACATGGAGAAGAGCAGGAAACACTTGACCAATGCTTGATACAAACCTCATTCTAGAAGTATTTTCTCTGTAGAAGGAGAAAGCATAATCTAATTCTTTTTTCTGGCAGTTATAAATGAGCACGTACATATACCTGGATAAAGTATTGATGAGATATGCTAATCTCAATAGAGATAAGAAATAATTTGCAGGCTGGATTCATTTGTAAGTATCAGCAGTGCACATTTGTCATTGATACATATCTAATAAACTATGTATGGAAGACATCTTGATAACTCACTTCCAATAAAGTTTTTGCAGCGCTGGCATAATACTTAACTCATTCCCTTTGTACCTTTCATAATTTACAGCTGCGTGGATGTAACCTGGGAAGCTCTCAGTGTTCAGCCTAAGTAATAAATAGAACATGGCATTTTGTTGGGGTTTTTTTGGTATAAATACAATGGTGCAGACTTCGTAGCTATGTTCTGCATAGACAGCACATTCAAAAATCAATGCATGCCAAGTATACCCAATTCTTATGCATTGTCTCCTGCTGTACAGTGTAAATACTTCTTAGCAAGCATATTTCTCATAAGAGATGAAGCACAAACATGGTTAAAAATCTGATCAAAGGACGAGCTAGTCATGTTAGATGTGTACTACCAAACGTCAGCTCAGACTTTGCAGTCCAGAGTAGGTATTATGTACCCCTTCAGGAAGGTTTCCCTGACTTCTATAATGAATACATATACAATTTGTTATATTATCCACCTACAGTGTAGAAACTTTTTGTTAAAGCTCCTATGAAGAGATCCAGTTGCTGAGAGTTGATTTCTGCATAGCTTGTATGAAGACATGATTTGTGACTTATAGATTTAATTTACTTTTCTCACAAGCTTTATTTTATAATGGTAAACTCTTGATTGGAAAACTCAGTAAGAAAATCTGGTTTGGGGTTGTTTTTTTTTTTTCACTTTAAAGACTTTTCCTATTTTGTTTGTTCAATCTATATTTTGTGATTCACTGTAGGCTTGTCTTCACAATTGACTACCCATGGCCAAAACCAATGCCTCAAATTTCCATAACACACCACTAGGAGTAAAGATCGTTCCAAGTATAAGAGAATTGATGCTTCCTTATTTTATACAAAGAAACACCCAGGTTAACTCGGAATGAATCTAGGCAAGCTTCCATAAGCTTTAGAGATAGGCTGCCATGCCTAGGAGACATACGCTTAGGGCAACTTACAAACTTCAGTGGAAGACAATAGGAAGATTCATACTGATACTATGGAATTTTGATCAGGCTCCCGGTCTTTAGATTTGGCAAATATGAACTTGCTCTTGCAGAGCCCTCAGAATAAATGTTGGAGGACCACCAGTTACTTTGAAAAGGTTCAGGTAGTCTTTATAAGCAGATGTCTTTGACTGGAAAAGAAAACCCAAAACATTTTCACATCACACATCAGTGATTTTACTGTTGCCAACTATCAGAAAGACAAGTATTTCACTTTCTTATACTATTTAGCATACAGGACTGTGAACAGAGGGAAGAGTGAGTGTTTGGATAATCTTCTACTCATTCTACTTCTCAAAGAGTTTTAGTGTATCGACTCCATCTTTGATCAAGAGGGATTATCGGGATTTCTTTTCAGTGGATGTGCAGTTCTAAAACAATACTTATAAGCATGTGAACACAGAAGAAAATTCACCTTCAAAGCCCTAAAGAAGATGCTAGAGAAGGCACATTTACATTTTAAATTTTTATTCTAAATCCAGCAGAGGGTACCTGGAGGAGTGAGGGCTATTTAAAAATTCATGTGAAGTTTTGGATCTGTAGTCCTAGCATATTTGAGGGACTGCATATATCACAAAATGCCATCATCGCTTGCCACATTTATTATGCAAATCATTCTTTTGAAATATGACAATAGATGATTCCTGCCTCCTGAGATGTTCAGGACTTGGACCATGTTGAATGATAATGGTTTGCACAAAACTTTGCACTGTTACTCTTCTTACAACATTGATTTGATGATAAAGACAGGAGCAATACCTCCCCCCCCCCCCCCCCCCCCCCCCCCCCCATAAAAGCTGACAATCAACACTTCCAGAACACTTAAATTAATACAGAAAGAGAAAAAAAATGTTCACGAGTTTGCAACACATTTATACATCAAAGTTCTACCAATGCATTATGCATCTCCTTTCTCTTTTGAATCTTCTCTCCATGTCTTCCCCCATACTCCTGAACAGAAATAGCTCCTTTCATCGTGTTATTGGCATAAATAGCAGCAGGACCAATTTGGTGAAACTGTTAATTTATGTATAAAAGCCATTTTACTTTATGGAAAAGGAAAAGGTCACCACAAGTAGACAGTTCTGAAACCTGGATTCTGTACTGCAAGCCATTAATTTGTAGATCATATTCAAAATCAGCATGAATCTTTAATATCAGTATCATGATATTCACCTTTCTCAGCTGCCAATTAATTTTTTTAAACTACTGATTTGATATTAAATTTGTGCTGAAACTTCAAAGCCTTTCCAACAATTATGTTACAGCCAGCCATAATTATTAATTAGCTATAATTCTAAACTGAATTTAAAAAAAAACAAAACAAACCCAAATTTGCCTTAATCAGAGGGTGATTCTGTAAAGAAAGCTTTTAAATTAGAGCCTTTAAATTCTAAATAGGTATCTAGAGCATGCAGTGACACGTGAACACTCTCAACTCTGCTCTCAGATTGCTGCTATTACTCTTACTTGAAAAAGTCATCAATTGATCCGTTACTATACCCTGTCCAAGCATGTTATCATATCTTAAGCCAGGTGCAGAGTACGTTTAAAGAAATTTAAGAAGTTACATGATTCTTGATTATAGTGTAAAAGCGTTTAGAAGAAACCTCTGACACTAAAACTCTGAATTTGTATCCCTCAGATGTATTGTGGATTTCCTGTGCAGCCTTGGGCAAGGCCCTTCACCTTGAAAGTGACTGATTTCATATTGAAAAATCACAAAGTCTTTATTGTAGCTGCCTCTGTTTTGTAAGGAAAGAGCACAAAATATCCAGACAGATAGTAGTACATCCTCTTTAAATCTCAGCACATTGGTTTCAATAGCTCGCTATTTCCAAAGGACTCAGCAGCTGTCCTTGAATCTTTTTTCCCCTTTCCTCTCTTACACTTCTTTTTCTCCTCCTGATATGTGTATTTACATTGTAATGCAACAAGGGTATTGAAAGTAACAGCCAGTTTAAGATGAAATCCCTGGCTGCTAGATCAGCAATTACCTTGTTTTCAGAAGTTCCACATTAGTTTGAAATGTTATTTGAGGTTCAGTGTCTTTCAGATTAAACTGACATTTCAAAAAAGGAGAAATATTCATTTTCTCTTAACCTTTGGAAATAACATTGGGTTCAGACAGTACTATCTGCCTTCCTGATACTTGTTTCTTATCAATTTCTACAGTGCCCAGGCTATTATTTTCTTTAACCTCTGATACATGTTGATGAGCAGGTCCAGGTGCCAAATACCAGAAGCACTTTGGCAAAAGAGCAGTAGTGACCCACAATACATTTGATCTTGTTTCTTGGCATTTCTGTCATCATTATTTGACTGCATGAAAATGAAAAAAAAAAAAAGAAAAAAAAAGGAATTCTCAGCCCCTGTGAACATGAAGCCATTCGAACAGAAATAGCTTGTATAGTACTGGCAGAGAGCATTCATCCCAGGATCCTACATAAATGCCAACCAATTAATTGCATGTTCCCTGCTGACTTCCCTGCAGTTTGGGTTTCTTTTTCCCTCAGGTAAATGTAGGGGGAGAGAGAACTTTACCTCTCTTTCAAATGGGGCTTTTTGTCAGTCTGATTTTGATTCATTCAATTTCTTATCGAAGAAGCCTTTTACCAATTCATACAGATTGTTCACTATTAAGATTTGAGCTGCTGCTGAAGGCAGCAGTCCAAAGAAAGTTCTTCAGCAAAGAGCACCCTGATCCTCATCCCAGGCAAGACAAATGTTTGAGGGGAAATGTTCACTTTGCACTGAGGATGTGCAACCCACTCTGTGCTGAAGAAGGGGAAAAGCCTTCAAAACATGTCAGATTCCCCACTTGTACGTTCCCTAAATACCTTTGTTTCCCCACTATCTGTTAAATTTCCCCCATAGTGAATGTCTTCCTTTGGAGTGAATGATAAAGTGATCCATTCTATCTGAAAATGCCTATGAAGACAATGACCAGTTGAGCAGGAAAGTAAGTTTCTCATTCCTTTTTGCAACCCTTTCTTATAGCACTGGAGCCCCAGAAAGTTACCAAG
Source organism: Melopsittacus undulatus (assembly GCF_012275295.1). NCBI lineage: Eukaryota > Metazoa > Chordata > Aves > Psittaciformes > Psittaculidae > Melopsittacus > Melopsittacus undulatus. The sequence continues at coordinate 100,289,216 of NC_047530.1, read as the reverse complement.
TAGAATCTCTTCTTCCCATTTTTGATGTCTGAGTGATCATCCTTTAGTGACTTGTTTTTTTATGAATCATTACAACCACTGCTGTCTTTCAGGACAAGACAGTTCAGAAGTCCACGTATGCAGCTCTGTAGTGGTGTGGGTAAACCTTCCATGTAATTCTAAGGCCTCTTGTTGCCAGCACTCTACTATTATTATTTAATTTTTTTTCCAAAGGCATCCTAGCTCAGTTCAAGAATTGAGCCTGTAAATGGAGAGTGGTTAAAGTATCTTTAAAAATCCATTAGGACTCTACAATAGTCTTATGACCTAATTGTGTTCAAAATAAGATCAGTGACAAGCTTCATTTTAAAACCACAGCTATGGATTATGAGTACCTTGGAACAGGGAGTCCAAAAGCAGTAAGAACTGCAATGGATCAGATGCCCTGTTTTCTGACAGGATACAGTGTTGGCAGTGCTATTGGTTAAATACCTAAATTCATGATACCTTTTTCATCAAGCTGCTACTGTAAATTGTGAACTTCTTATGCTCTAGCAACTTCTTCAGGAAGGATCTAATTTCTCTAATAACTGCATTTTGACCAGGTATTAATGTACCATTTGCTGCTGAATGGTAATGCTCCTTTGTTTAATTATAGAACTTCTACTGCCCTGTAAAGCCATGGAAATGTAAAACCTGAATGTGAAAAGCAAGAAATATAAAGAACATGCCTGAGAAGCAACAAAAAAAAATACCAGATTCCTGTGGAATTAGGCAGTAGGCAAAATATCTCTGCACAGGGATGGTAGTAGCCTAACAAACTTTGTTATTTATCTCTCCATAACGTTGTCACCTGGAAAGTGTTGTGTAAATGCAAATACTTGCTGTTTAGTACATTCTTTTTGGCTCAGTTCATTGAAATCAGTAAATAAGTCCAGGTCACCATATGGTTGAGGATGAAAGGTTTTTCTTCTTGGCATACAATTTGTTATCTTGTTGCTCTGCAGCAACAACTTGATATAGAAATTTTAGTTGCTTTGTTTTAGGGGTTTTTACCCTACTTAGTCTACTTTATTTTTCACTTTACCTTGGAATAAAATATACAAATATGAAGAAAAATTCCCCAGATAGATCTGTATGTGTATTAGAGTGGTTGTTTTCTAGTCATAGCTGCCTGCTGGTAGTGTTGAACCTCATGTAGAGGTCCTGTGAGCAGTGACAAATATAGGAGATAGTTCAGTATAAAAAAAGGGTGTTTTTCACTATTTTGCTGTGGCTGACTGAAAATATTTGAGTTTTGTTCTTAGTGCTTTAGAAGTTTACAATAATTAAATAAATAACACTATATTTGTAACTTTCCCCATATCTACTCACTGGAATAACACAGTTTTGTAATAGTAAAAACAAAAGCAACAAAGCCAGCACTGTAATTGGAGTTAAGTATATTTTTTGAGTTTTTTTGGTCCTTAAGATCTTGAGTTTCCCCAGGAAAAAAATATTAGGTTAAATATTTACTTTCACAGACTATTTTTTCTAATGAACTATTTTCATTCTCTATGTCATTTTTCTATGGAAATTAAATTCATTAATCAGTGTTTGAATACTTTTTTCAACACAGTTGCATTACTAATAGAGTCATAGATATATTTGTTAATGTCCTATTATTTTTTAAAACGATTGATCTATAAGCAGAGAACAGTTTAATTCACCAAGAAGTTCTTCCTAGGAAAGGCTGGGGAGTTTCAGACAAAAAGATTCAAATTAAGACACCGCAGTATAGTATATAATGGGACAAAAAGATTAAAAGTGTATGAGCTAGAGTAAAATATGGTCAAGGGAAGAAAAGCATGTTACATCATCTAATGTTTTTAGTGTGAGGTTTCTCTGTCCATGGCAGGGGGGTTGGAACTAGATGATCTCAAGGTCCTTTCCAACCCTAACTATTCTATGATTCTATGATTCTAATGTCAATTACTGCACTTCACACTGACTTTTACCCAATTATTTTTGTCTTCAGTTTAGCTTGCATGGATACTTGTGGAATGGCACATGGCCTGGATCAGAGAAAATTTTAAGGGTCGCTATCCATCACAATATGTTCATTTCTGTCTTTGAAATGGCCCACAAGGTGAAGTACGTTAAGGTATCCCTAATATTATAGACTAACCTGTAGGAGGACCCACTGGTTATCTTTGCACATTAGCACTGGAGCATGAAGACCCTGTTCCAGTTTTTGCTGTGTAACATGTAATCCAATCATGTGGCCTCACAGCAGTTGCAAATATTCCTGGTGTTGTCCACACCAGGATCCAAGGCCTTGTCAACATCTTTTACACACAAATATTTCCAAATGCAACCCAATCCCCAGACGAGAAGGTTTTCCACACACTCAAAACATTTATCTCAGTTCAAGCTCTTGTCCATGACAAATGGCATTGCTGGGGCAGAGAGCTGAGGCTTCCTGCTCCAGCCTCCACATCACCACAATCCTTATTCAAGGTCCTCATTTCTGTTCCTTAACAATGTGAAACCATGGCAAGGTAGGCAGGTATGCATCTCTTCTCTCCTATGCTGAGTTTATGGAAAAGCACACTTTTATGTCTCCCAGTAATCCAGTGCTCCCAGGGATGACATTAAATTGCTGGCAATCAAACCTGAGCTACCAACAATGAGCTGCAATAGACTCACTCTCATGTCTCAGGCAGGCTGGTTGACTGCCCCAGTGTGAGCCTCCTGTAACAACGTAACAGAGCATTTGACTTCCCAGAGATATCTTTAGCTCCTGATCATACCCTGTCCATGCCATCACTGCCACAATGTGATTTAGACTCCATGAAATCGAGGTACTACAGAAATCAGCACAGCTTGGGCAACACAGCCTTTTGTGTCCATTTACCTTCTAATATACAGCCCTTGGATACCAGTAGAGTTTGTCTTTCTCCTTTTCCTCAGGTGATGCTGCATCTCTGAGACTGTCAAGGCTTTTTCATGAAGCCTACTTGGGTCTGAGATGCCTATCACAGTAAAAAACCACACCACCTGTGTAAAACAACAACTAGCAAACACTGACTTCCTATCAGAGTGAGAAGAGGCCCTGCTTTCAACAAACAGTGGGAAAGGAGGTAGTGTAAGATGTGGTGTTAGTGGTAGAAGGCCAAAGAACAATTAGAATTTTTAGTCTTAAAAACCTGGGAACAACTGACAATTCTGAACTACTTTTGAGAGCAACCATTAAGTTAATTCTGTTTTGTCCCATTGTAAATGAGTGAACTTTTCCATAAACATCTCTTTGTAATAGCTCTTTTTTATTCATATTTTCCTATTTAAAAAGTGAATAAAAACTATGTTTCACTGTACTGAGAGTTTATCTTTTTAATATTTTTTAAACCCAGAAACAGTATCAGACAGGACAGGCTTAGCCCAGAGCATGAAAGATCTGTGACCTTGGTGTCCTGGTTTCATCTGCAAACATGAGGCCTGGAAAAGTTTTTGTAGTGTTGCTACTACAAAGAGAAGTCAAGAAAAGAACAGAGAAAGAGACAGCTAATGTTGATCAGGATACCTAGTAACAAATTGCATCATTCTGTTTCCCTGAGGTAACCTGTCTGACGTAAATGAAGCATCCTTTGCCTTACAAAGTGAAGCATAGTTAGCAGAAGTTTGAAAATCAGACTTCCTAGATACTGTCAATAACTTTGCTAATCTATTAATTGGGCCCTGAATATAATCCCAAGAGGAAAATTAGTCTGTGATTATTTTGATAGAATGCTCTTCTACTCCAGCTCCAAACAGAAGAGATTTACACAGAAATGAATGGTATAAGGTATTCTCAGTCTCGTATTGTTCCCATAGTCATAATAACATCCCATTTCGGAGTGCATTAGGATGTTCCTAGCATTGCTTATGAGCTAATAATTTCTTAACAATAATTCAAACCATGTCCTTCATTATTCAGAGGTGTTCTGACAACAATAAGCTGCTCAGTTTTTAAAGGAAACCAAGGCAGGAGTGCTTTCAACATTTTAAAGAACATATCCATTTACTGTCGCAGAGTGAAGAAGTCTTGTGGAAGTAAACTAGCCAAGTGAATTGAGATGTCCCTGCCTCTGGAATTTGCTAGGAAGTTGGTGAGATACAGTAATTACTATGGCAGTATTATATTGTGCAAGAGATAGGAAAACAAGGGAAGTGTTAGAGGTGGTGTTTATTTTTTGATCCTGTCATAAAAGTAATTGACTTTAATTATCATAATAAATGTTCTAGCTGCTTCAGTTAATAACACGCAGCGCCTTCCATACAGTCTAAATTTATGAGGGTGTTTGGGTCAGCACATCAGCACAGCTTACAGCTATACATGAAAGGTGGATTCTACTGAGAGATGTTGCTTTCTCAAAATACTCTCTCTTTTTAAGTAAAACATACCTTGAACTTACTGCTAATGCACCACAGGAAACAAAGATATTTCCTCTCTCTATATATCCTATACAGGACTATGTGCTCTGCAGATCTAACTTAATTAGGCCCAGAACACACAATGGGTGAGAACTTAATGTATTTCTTTGTTGTTCAAAGGGCTGCCCTGAATTGCCCCAAAGTTTTTTTTGTCCTGCTTTATGTTCAAGTAGCCAGATGAAAAGGATTCAAACAGGACAGGCATGATCAGAATATGACATTCCTGAGACAGGAAAGACAGAATTTCATAAATTTTGCTTTTACATCCATTTTACTAGCTGACATGCATGAAAGCTGAAGAGTTTTTACAGGTCTTTTAAAGCTACGTACAGCCTCTTCACAGAGTTGATATTATCAACACTATGCCAAATGCTCTGCTCCTTCAACTTCACTGACTTCAGTTTCCCCTCTTACATTCTCTCTTGCATAGTACAAAGAGAGATTCCCCTGTGGACACCACCTGGAAAACTGCCTTCTGCACCCAGCCTCATGGTATGCTAGGTGGAAGAACTGCCCTGCTCTGCTCTCTCCAACTTGCATCCCAACGCTGTATATTTCACATCTCAGGAACCATGGTCTTACAAGCTTTTCCTAGCTCTGATCCCTTTCAGAGCTGGGCTAGTGATAGCCTGGCTCAATGTAATCACAGACTGATTCCTATGTTGGTTTACAGGCTTCGCCCAGCATCATAACCTTCTATGCACCATTGGTGCCTTGATTCCTGAGAATTAAGTCAGCTCCGACCAGTTTGCCAAAACATCTTCTCTTCATCACCTGCTCAGCTCTACTGGCTTGCCAATCACTGATCCTTTGCCTTTCCAGGTGATACTGAAAATCAAATGCACACCTGAATTCCCAGGAATATGGCTGTGCCATATGCAGATTCATTAACGTGACATTTCTCCATCATAACATATATGTAGGCAGGAAGGTGCTCAAGTATTACAAGATTTTTTGTTTGCAAGGTTGGTTTTTGCTTTTCTTGTGCTAATAATTTGTCTTCTGTATTTTTCTTAACAATCTTCCCTTACTTTTGGGGTTCAGCTTCAAGATGAGGATAAAACAATTATTTTCATACAAAAGGGAAGAAAACTTGTGCAGAGCTGTTTTCTTCTGCTGTGGAGGCAGAGGGATCAGAATTTTTCTTCAGGAAGATTTCAGCCAGAAAAACTTCAGAAGCAGTCTAGCACTAACCTCTATAATAATTTGGGGTTGCATTTAATTTCATACAGTTCAATATGTTTTCTTCCATTCTACAGTCAACACAGCAGTTAGATCATAGCTTCCCTGGCATTCCCTGCATCTCCCCAGCAGAGGCTGCCTTGGACAGTTTGATTTCCTGCTGAGTTCTTTCTCTGTCTCATACTCATGTGCAGCTGTCTGATAGTTACACCCCCACAAGGGATCAGCTTTAATCCACCCAGATAAATCATTCCTTAAGTAGGCATGTTCTTTTTTGTTCCTTTAGCTTTTTCTTTTTCTTTTTGCTAGTGGTGTGAATTTTAATCTCTTAATTTTGTACTGTTATGACAGAAAGCCCTGTTACCTGCAAAGCTTATAGAATGACAAAAAATTAACAATGTACTGAAGATATAGCAGAAGGCCTGCCATAGGAAATGACTTGTACAACCCAATATATATATATGTATTTTATGACACTTCCTGTCATGGATTCCATAGAATCATTAAAATAAAATAATATTACAGTGTAAATGCCTTGGGTTTTAATAAAAATGTTTGGTTTTAATAAAAATGTTTTTCATTGATGTATAATAAATTCCAGTAACCACATTCTTTTCACCATCCAGTCCTCAACACATTAGTCAAAGAGGACTTTTGCAAGTGAAGATTTGATTTAAGTACTCTGCACCATGAGAACATAGAAATTGGACACTCTCTATTCACTGTATTGTCTTGTGACACAAGTTAGGTGTCACATATTGCAATAATAGCAATTGATCTACTCCCCAAAAAACAAACTGGCTAAGAACAAGTGGAAGATTTATATATTACTTGAAACAGTATAGAGGTGTCTGTAGCTCTCAGGATGTTAGATTACCATCTAATCAGAAATGTATGGTTAGATTTATTGAAGTACTGAACAATTTCATTAAATCATTGTGCTTTTTCAGTACCTTGGATCAAACACCCTGATATCAGCCTTCAGGACGTTACATCTGCATTAGCAGTCAGGAAGGAGTCTCTTCTAAGACTGCAGATAAAAACCCCTTTTTGCTCTTTGCTACCCTGCACATCCTATGTAACAAGGGAGAATGATCTGGTTGGGCTTTGTCAAATGGGTCAAACTCAGCAATTCAATATCAACTTACTTTGAAAAAAGTTAAGAATAGCATAAACCATTGAAAGCAAAATGAAGTGTTTATGATTTACATCTTCTCCACAGATCCAGGCAATAGCACACAATTAAAAAAAAAAAAAACATATTTAGCTAATTTCTGAATCTAGGTTGTGGAAAATGGTTTTCTCTGAAATACCATCATCTTTGTTTCTTTTCAGAATTCTATAGTCAATAAGGAAGCATTTCAAGACAACTAACACTACTCATTAATTTGTGCAGAACTTAGAGCAGTTTCAGCCAGTGTCAATATATCTGTCATTCAGATTTTCCTAAAAAAAAAAATTACTTTGAAATTTATCTTTGTTTAGAAATCACTCCACATTTTTGAAAGCAACATTCTTCCCTATTAAAATAAGAATGTGGTCACTGGAGTTTATTATACATAAATAAAGGACATACTTATAAAAACAAAATCCAAACCAATGTTTTTATTTTGTTTTTAAATTGGTACAAAACTGAGACAGCTACATAGAGCGAGAGAGTGAATAGCACATGAATTGTTCAAAAACCTCTACACTACATTTTCATTCTGGTATTTGTGAGCAGTTCAAATGACATTGTCACTGTGGTAGAAGATGGAGATACATTTTTTTAAACCTGAACACAGAGCCTTCCTAGACACACTCCAGTGCTGTAGCTTAAATGCCAAGTTTTCCCACTCAGGTAGAATTCGAATTTTGGAGGTACTCAAGTTTCAAACTAAAACTGTTGAATGTTTTTGGAAAGATAGAAATCATTGAAAACAGATCTGTGGAAATCAGCTCCAGACAAAAAAAGCTAGGGAGCTTCTGCTCAATTTCCAATCTGAAACATGATGAGAGACCAATAGCAATCCCTTTATCCACATGCTCCCTCGTGACCTTTCATTTTCACTGACTTGTACTGCTTCCCAAAGTAGACCTTAAAGCTATAAACAGGAGTCACTTTTTGCTAAAATTGTGCTGTACTCTGTAACATGACCAAATCAGAGTTGACAGGAAGTGGTAGGGACTTTTCTGAAAGGTGAGAGAGAAAGGAACACCTCATGTATCATCTATATCCATCAGGTAGCAGCAGAAAGGAACTCAATGGAAATACACTTTTCAAAGTGTGGTGAGATTCTTCCAGCCTCACACAGTCTCCACTGGGAAGATTGATTGGGTGATTAGTATAATTAAGTCAATTTGCCCTGGAGCTTTCTTTTGCAAAGTAGTAAACTTGGTTGGTCCCTTTGGACAATGAATATAGGTCAATCATAATCAGCCATAGTATATCTCTCTGTGATAGTAGGAACAAGCTTGATCATGTCAAATCATATTCCCATTCCTCTTTCTGTACCAGGTGGGAATAGCAGTGCTTAACTCCTCCACGTTCACAGGTATCTCCCTCATTTCTTACCTTACAGGAGGTCTGAGATATACACCTCTTCAGAAAAATCCACCTCCATTGTTAATAACAATTCTTTGTGATGTGAGCGAAAGCACCATTTCCCAAGAGGTTCAAGTTTCATATTCATTCCATGGTCAGAATTACATTACTACATAAAAATGCATGAAAGTGGGAGGTGGGAGAAATTCCACAAAAAAAGCCAGAAAGTGACAAAAAATAGGAAAAAAAAAAAGAAAGGGAAGAGAGGGATTTCACAGCCTTTTTAAAGTTTAACAAAAGTTTGACTATGGCTCTCCTCTCCTCCAAGAGATTTTTGCATAACAAGCTTTAGGAGCAGTCTCATTATCCCATGTGGCAGTCAGTATAAGCCACCTCTGCTGACACCTACCTGACCATTTGAATGGATCTGAATTAGTTAAGATTTATGTCTGAGCAAGGTGATACCTTTATAATGATGCCACCTGATCAGTGGCCTTAGCAAATGTAAGAAACCCAAGAATTTTCCTGGCGCCTCACTAACTGTGTTTTTAGGATTATAGTCTCTCTTCCATTAAGATTGATAGGGTGATTAGCATAATTAAGTCAGTTGGCCCTAGAGCTTTCCTTTGCAAAGCAGCAATTACTGATGTTTTTTTCATCCTTTCCTATGTCTTCTCAGAGACATCTATTTTGTGTCAGAGAAAAGCGATTTTTTACCCCAGAGCAATTTGGCTTTAGATCAAGATTTTCACAGCTTTGTCTCAGGACTCTGCATAAGCATCACAGTAAACCAGTGATGGAAAACAACAAATACATAATCTGCTCCCAAGGAACAGCTAGAGATAATGCAGAATTGTTTTAGACAACAGACTTGCTTATAGCTCCTACCCAAGTTAGTTTGAATTGACCTTTTATTTAAAGAATCATCTCACAGTCCTCTGACATGCTGAAAACTAAGTTTGCACCTTCTGTCACTTTTTTACCCCTATATTTCTGTCATTTTTTTAACAAAGATTAAAGAAGAAATATAAGGTTGGTTTCAATATGACATGCTGATTTTTATTGAAGTAAGAATGGAAGTATAGTTTCCCTCTAAAATAAAGTAGGTTGTGAGTCTGGTTTTTTTAATGAGGTTCTCTCTTCAACAGATACTCAGGGTGTTGCATCTAAGCAAGGTCCTTGCCTTGGTCCCCACTTCAAAATCTTCACCTTGGAGAAATAGTATCTTAGATGTTACAGAAAGATTGTGACCTTCTCAAGAACTTAGAAGTGGTCTACAGGGGAGCAGGAAATTTAAGCTGTGTTTCCAATGACCCAAAAGATCATATTTGACTTTTGGGCCACACTTTGCCCCTGACATGATAACTGTTGGAAAAGGAAATTGTCTCAAGGTGCAGAAAAAGCTGGTAAATTTTTTATCCTTTACAGTACAGGACAGACAAAGGAATTTCTTCAGCCTTCCTCTTACCTTACTGTATTTCTGATGGGATAAAACAGTACCATCATTGAAGCTATTGGAGAAGTGAGGAGCAACATGTAGTTTTACCAGGTGTTATTTAATGCTGAATCTCTCTAAGTCTATCCCATTTATACTAGATATTGTTATGAGCATGTTGGAGTTTCAATTAATATTTGTTACTCATGTTTCCATGTCGTGATTTCTTAGTCTTATTACTGAAATACAATCACTTATTAAAACCTTGCTCAGTCATTTGTCAACTCTTTATGAACCATTTGTAAATGGAACCTGACTGTAAACTGATCCTCTCTCACATCTGATAGTACTAATTCTCTGATTTCTAGATGGACACCTCTGCCTTGAAGACTGACAGCCTATGGTTTGCTCAGTAAAACTAGCCCCACTTTCCTATTTTCTTTCTGCAGGGCTAGCCCTGTGTGATCACAGTTCAGTACTGGAGAGCTCTCATGGGCAGCAAGAGGAAAAGAAGCCCACAGCTTTTCCGCAGGTCAAGTATAAGGCACAGCTGGGCTCTTCCAGCTTTTCTTTCTCTTTCTTGGATTAATGGGGATCAAGTTCAGTATTTCTGTGTGCACAAATTGAATCTAATTCTGTCTATCTTTCTTTCCTCATTTCCATGCAACTGAAATAAAATTGCATTTTTGTGAGGCTTGGTATATGTACTTTCTATCTCCTCAAAATTGTCCTCTTGCTATTTGAGCCAAAAGGATCTGGGCACCAATATACTTTTTCTAGTCAAGATCTTAGAGACTGCCTGTATCCAGCTTTCCCTTCTTATGCAATCATTTTCAGCACAGCTCTGAACAGATCAAAACTCTGAATCATAGAATCACCTAGGTTGGGAAAGACCTTTAATATCATCAAGTCCAAGAATTATGCCAAGACTGCCAAGACCACCACTAAACCATGTCACTGAGGGCCTCATCTGCATGGTTTGTGATCACTTCCAGGGATGGTGATTCCACCACTGCCCTGGGCAGCCTTTTCCAATCCTGATTTTTCCTGATCACCCTCTTGGTGATAAAATTTTTCCTATTAACCAGTCTAAACCTCCCCTGGCACAGCCTGAGTCTGTTGCCTCTTGTCCTATCACTTGTTACATGAGATAAAAGACTGACCCTCCACCTCACCACAACCTTCTTTCAGGTAGTTGTAAAGAGCAATAAAGTCCCCCCTGAACCTTCTCTTTTCCAGTTCCCTCAGCTGTTCCTCATAAGGCTTATTCTCCAGACCCTTCACCAGCTTTGTTGTCTTCCTCTGGACCTGCTCCAGCACCCCAATGTCTTTCTTGTAGTGAGTGACCCAGAAGCGAACATAGTATTCAAGATGTGTCCTCATCAGTACTGAGTATTCTTTCTTACTGAGCAGAGCTCATAGATGAAGCTATTTTCCCCTCAGTCTGGGCAAGATCAGGGAACCATCAACAGCCATGACTATGGTCACTGACAAAGGTTTTGGAGGTCATGAGCAAATAAGGGTTTCTATTTATTTTTTTCTCAGGGAAATCAATTTGCATGCATAAAGCCAGTGTACAGGTGAAAACCAACACCATATGGAGACCTGTAATATATGTCTATATATACAGTGTATGTATAAATACCAATATTAATATAAATGAAATATGAATGTATATATCAATTTAAGTAAATGTATAAATGTGCATATATATTTTTTTTTGTAGCAAAATTGCTAATGAAAACATAGCTTCTGTGTTAAAGGTCTAGAATAAACTCCTTAATTATTTTGGATGTCAAATACATTTAATTAAAATCTTGCTTAGGGCCAGAAATGCATGGATCAGAACAGACAGGGATGGAATGGTAGATGCTGCAAAATTACTTGGCTTCTCCACGAAGCCATTACTTGGCTTAAGAGACCTGAGAGATGATAGGATTTAATCAAGTCCTAATTGTCTTGAATTTAAGGGTTATAAAGGATGGTGAAGGCCTCCATATAGATTGGAAAAGTGAAGTCAAATGGTTTATCCATCTATCATTAAGAGAGAAGAGACTGGAGTTGATTGCTAGGAATTATAGAAGTGCTGGCAGTCAATATTGCTTTCATTCCAAACTTATATTGATGGCTTGACTTCTGGGATGTTGGGGTCATTGCAATTGGTTTTTTTGGCTAAGCAAAAGCAAAATCATATAATGATCAGCATGGGGATAAAAAATAGAGTAAAAGATGGCCATCGTGAGAAGACAAAAAGGGAGAGTGCGGCAGATGGAATCCAGTAAGGAGATTGTGAGATGAAATAATAGAGAGACCCCAGTGAGCTGAATTATCTCTGAAATGCCAGCATCTTTATGAGACTTCAGTGTAAAAAAAAAAACAAACCTGAGTTCAGCCAGGGAGCTGTCAGCAAATGTTTTTCTTAAAACACAAGACTTTTTAAAGCTAGAGTAAGAGTCAGATTGACATTCTGCTTGTTGCTACATAAGAAGTATCAATAGTTTATATGGCAGAATATTGGACAGCAGGGTGCAACAAGGTTTTTTCCTTACTGAATGAATATCTGACCAAGAAAAGAATGTCTTCTTGGCTCTCTTAATTCTTCTTGATTTTGATAATTACTCACTCTGATTATAAAATTTCTAAATCTAACACTTAACATACAACCTATAATTCATCTTTCCCTCCCTCCCTTTAAATAGAAATAAATATTAAAGGGGAGCATGATGTTTCTTTCCCTAACTGCACACTGTGCCTCCCTGCTCCATGCCTTGGGAAGCAGAGGTCATGGCAAATCCTGCCCTTGCTGTCACCTCAGAAATGTCCACTGTATGATTCCATGAGTGCCCAGGGCTCTCAGATAAGAGTCTGCCTGTTTCTCTTCCTTATTTCCCCCCCCCCCCGCCTGGAAGAAGCATCTAACCCTAGAATATATACTAGCAATTGTCCCTAAAAGTAAGCTTTTCTACCTGATTTAAAAAACAAAACAAAACATGTTTGCCTAGTTTGATAATACAAACTAGTTAAGAAGCAGCTTTCAAATTAAATGTTGCCCTGAATCTGTGGTTGCTCACAGTTCACTGACAGGAATGAAAAAGGCTGAGTTTATTCCCCTGTAATGTCCAGATTATGAAAAAGCTAAAACTTGTAAATTCTTCATGATAATTTGCATATATACAGCCCCTAGCACGAAGGATTCTTCTTGGCAGTTTAATATGAGCTCTCTGGAAATTGATCTGATAAGAAATAAAGCAAGGAACAGTGTTTTCTGAATCTCAAAAGAGGGCTGTGATAGTTGGAAATGCCCACAATAATGTAACCTTGTTAGCTGATAACAATTTTGAGGAGCATTTTATTTTTTTTCTCCTAGTGAGATAAATATTGGTGTATTTTTAGAATTATAAGGAATAAATTTAAACATGAAGGGATGGAGCCAGGTTGAGAGTGTTAGCCAGACTTACCAGCCTGGGAGTCCTAGAGTATCTGGAAATGCAAAAGTTGAAGCATCCTGAAAGGCAATGTTGAAGCCTTTCAAACATCAACCATGGTATCCCACTAATATAGGGAAAATTCTCTAGCTAACCCAGATCCCTACTTCATAAAACTGCATCATGCATAGGTCAAAGCGACTGTATTCCCATACTGTTCCTGCATACAATGAATCTAACACTTGGATAATGCATGCCCTGACTGCTTTAAACTCAACGGGATGATGAGACCTCAGAAAGTTGAGGGAAGAGTTAGCTAGGGACTTAGACTTGGCACCTTCTATAGCAGTTTAAAATCATAGCCTATCTTGCATGTAGGGCAATGAAGTCCTCTTAGAGGCCAAAAGGCTTTCTTAGGATTTTTGTGCTAGGTTTAGCAATTAGAATGTAGAAGGAGGTACAGAGTGGGGGTTAGAGAATTTTTCTTAAGGAGTGTTATATGACTTCTTTCTGCGTTTTCCTCTCTAAGACACAGCCTTTTGCGTTAATGCTTATTTAACTGATGCAATTACAGAATAGCAAGAGCAGTCTGACTGAAGCCCAACAAATCTCTAACCCATCTGTTTGCACAGAATAAATCCTGTGCTCTAACCAGCATGACTTAGAGAGCAATGCAGTGTTGTCTGCAGCAGCATCACAAATATGAAGTGTTAAATGAAATCTCTAGCCCACTGCTGACCTAGAGCCGAGAACTGGAAATGCTACAATGGACCAGCAATTGGTCAGTTAGCAGCTTCAAAATAAGTCATGTTTTCATTTTCCCCTTTCCAAGTGAACATTGCTTTTCACAGATAGTCTTAGTCCCTTTCCTTCTTAGGGCATGAACCTGTAATTTTAGCCAAACTGATCCGACTCCTTTCTGTGTTCAAACTGTCTGAACCAAAGGCACCTCCAGCTCAATATTCTATTTCAGTTAGTGGTCAAAAGTGGAACCTGAAGATTTACTGTGATAAAGTTTAGCTATTTTCATTTGCCCTTATTATAGTATAGTTAAATTCTTTAAAGTATAATCAACCTCCATGAAACTACTGCATTTTATGAGACCCCAGGGGTAAGTTAAAGTATCTGCAGTCAGCTGATGGGTAGTAACCTGCTGTGCTGTCATAAAATGAACGTCAGGGCTGCAGCTAGGTACCATGTTAAATAGTGACACTCAAGACTGGAGATGGAATACAGTATAATGGAATAAAAATCTTCCTGCAATCTATTCACTTTTTATTACAGCAGATGCAATAGCACAGCTGGGACCAGAAGAGCAGCCAGACAAATATGAAAAATGTTTTACTGTAACAGTCCCATTACCTGCAGTTGTCAGGAAGAGGTGACTGCATTCATGGATCCCCTTCTACCACAAAAAGGCTTTCTTAGTCTACCACCCCAAGGAGTGCTGGACCATCTGAAATACATGTCTGTTTTAGGGGAGACCCTGAGTTCAGGATAGTTGAGATTCGAAATTTTGCTTTGGTGCAAGGCAGTGACATTAATCAGAAGTAATTTTCATTTCAGGACCTGACCATTATAAAGCTTTGAAATTATTAGATAGCCTAGCTTTGTTTTCTATCTTCAGTTTTATTTATATTGCTAATTACTGCTAGCTGGTAAATATTATTTTTCATTCCTGTGCACAAAACCCTCACAGATGAACAGAAACCCCCTTGCTCCTTCCAAATATTCTTCTGCACAGCAGGCTTTGGACAGAGATTACAATCTGAATGAAAACTTATATGGAACTGGTTGGAAGTTTGTTCACCAACAGATTTCTAAACCAGGGAGTCAAACATAGACCTCCCACTGCCTTTTTTCTGCCTAGTACCTTTCAAAATATTCTGCAGTTTCTTTAAACATGTTTACCAACACACATTCATCCTGAAAACTTGGCTTGCTGAAGCAACTTGTAACAATTCATAACAATTAAACAGGTATGGGGTGAGCGAGAAAGATCAAGCTGCCTTTAAACTACATTGACAGAGATGAGAAATTATAATGTCAAGCAGGGATGTCCTTTCTTCTTTTCAGGAACTGTCTGCTACAAGGTTTGCTCCTGCAGACCTATTGGCCCAGATTCTGATATTTCTTTGAATGGCAAAGGGAAAAATCAGTGTGAGAGAGATCAGAAGCTAATAATGTGTGCAGTTGTTTTGGAAGTATTTATTCCTTTATTTCCTCCACTGTAGGCAGCAAGTTAATTCAGCCTGCAACTTTTCAATAGGCTTTAGGAAACTGGACACTTACACCCAACTGAACACCAGGGAAGCTGGGTTTCTAAAAGCCTTGTAGTCTGTCTGGCCCAAAGCTGGTAGAATTGCTGCTTTGGATCAAGCAACAACAGCATACCAGTTAAGTCAAAAGAGGGCTCTGTAGGGGCCATCCCAATGTTGAAATATGTAGTTTAAGAGCAGTTTAAATATTCCCTCTGGTGAATCAGGGCCTACAGTAAGATTCCTCTTAAATATGTATACATTTCAAAACCATAAAGGACTATTATAGCTACTATATGAAAACACAGGCATTTCAATTTAATTTGGAAAACTCTCTGTTGATTCTAGTTCTTACAACTGTAGCATTTTCTAAGCACTTATGTTTTATTTAAATGCTCCTAGTACTAGAAAAGCTGCTTTATTTCCTCTGTCAATGGATCTTTGGTTAACCACCCTCACTGTAAAAATCAGTAATGTAGTCCTCATCTAAACCTCAGCTGGACCTGCTAGCAGGATCTCACCTACTAGCAGGATTTCTGCCATAGGCCATTCTGATCTAGTTCCTTTAGATATTAGAAATCCTCCTCCATGTGTGTGAAAGAGTATATGTCATATTACAGTCATGCTGCTCATAATGTTAAGGGTTTAGCTGAGGCAGGCTGATGTACAAGGTGACAACTCAGACATCCTTATAACACTAACACTACCAAAAACTGATTCCCTTTTTTTATTAGCAAAGAAACAAAACCCCCAACACAGTTTCCTGTTTGGTGCAGCTGTAGGACACACACAATAGAGCTCAATCTTTGCAAAGTTATTTTTGCTGCACCTTGTACTTTCATAGCAAAAAACAAAGCAAATGTATAAAGTGTTATTGGTATTATGATGTCTGTCCTCAGGAGATCATTATCTCTATGATTTGGCCTCACAGTGCATGTTGGTTTGCAGAAGCAAAGCTCCCCTTGCTAACTTGTATTTAAAGGTCTACAGTACTAAAGGAGACCTTTCTAGTTAATGCAGAAATATTCTGTTGGCTTTAGTTTCACCCAGGAATTTAGAGTGAGGCAGGCACTTATTTCAAAGATTTATTCAGATAAAAGAGAAAGAAAAGGCATGTGGCCAGGATTTTCTGTTGTTGGACAGTGCAGCAGTAGAGAAGCAGACATCTTAAATATACATAGGTCCTAGAAACAGGGACACTTTCATTGTACTGATGCTGTATCAAGTTCCAAGTTTCCTGGGTGGCAGTTTGCACGTGCTAGACCAGCAGAGGGGTTGCACAGTTATAAGTGCAATGGATGCACTTGCTTTTACGCCTAAACTCTTTCTGAAGAACTGCTCTGAGGGAAAAGAAAAAATAACCAACACAAAAACAACTGCCAAGAAAGCCATTATTGTAATGCACTAAATGTACTTTTCCGAATCAACTGCTGAAGTTGTAGAGATTACCATGTCTGTACCAGCAAAAGGTCTGAAAGATAGCCAAATCTGGCAAATCAAAGCACTGAGAGAGCTGACTTGTTTCAAGGAATCAAAGCTTCTGACAAAGGCATAAGATGTAGTGTTCGCTTTGGGCAGTTGTCTGGGGTATTCCTTCATTGTTAAGTCTTGACAGATCTATGAAGCATTCTGCTCCAACTTTGAAAAAAAATATATTTTAGAAATACTATGAGTTCCTCCCAGTTTCTACAAGTATATTTTATTCAAGCAAATATTTTCTGTGCTTGGCTCAGACACCTCCTAGCTTTCACAGGAGTTTCACAGCTCTGGACAGGAGACCACTGTGCTGGCTTTTCCATTAAAAAGCCATGGCTTCAAGTTTAATGCACGGAGATATGAAAATCTCACTGGAATTGTCAGGCAAGACTTCAGCCCTGGGTAGTTTTAAGGAGTATTCTTAAAAACAAACCCATATTTATTTCAGTGAAAATATTCAAGATTATTCAACTTAAATTGAATGCTGGGGAGGGACTGTTCCTTAGGGACTGTAGTGACAGGACAAGGGGTAACGGGTTCAAACTTAAACAGGGGAAGTTTAGATTTGATATAAGGAAGAAATTCTTTCCTGGCAGGGTGGTGAGGCACTGGAATGGGTTGCCCAGGGAAGCTGTGAATGCTCCACCTCTGGCAGTGTGCAAGGCCAGGTTGGACGAAGCCTTGGGTGATATGGTTTAGTGTGAGGTGTCCCTGCCCATGGCTGGGGGGTTGGAACTGGTTGATCTTAAAATCCTTTCCAACCCTAACTATTCTATGATTCTATGATTCTATGAAATTTCAATATGTAAAACTGTGACACAGTGTTTAGGAAAGCAGATTTCAGAGCTGTTAGGGTCTTAATATTTTAATATACCTGCCTTTATCCTGAGCTTGAAATAAACCTGGTCCTCTTCCAGGAGAGGGATTCATGCACCTGCAGGCCTCTGTGAAAGTTCAGGCACTGACTTTAATTTCACAACTTTCCTCTACATTTAAAACAAGATGCCAAATTTCAGATTTGTCCTTCAAGCCAAATTCCTTCCTGAGTTGGCAAACTGAATGTGTAGGTCTAGATCTGCACTTCTTGACGCCATCATCTATATCTATTTCCTAATTTAAAACAAGAACTTTATTATGTCACAATCTTCACTGATAGAAAATGAGTGGTTTTGTAGTTAACTACCTGTCAAATCTTTTAAAAGGGAAACAGAAGATCCATGCTTAAAGTATGTTAAATGATTCAGTCACCCTTGTTAATTGGGTGTCTCAACTAGAAAATCTTTCACAGGTGTCTCAACTAGAAAATCTTTCACCTTATGGTACAGGTTCCCTTTTAAACCAAGACACCTGCATTATTCTTTTTGTTGACAACAGGAAAGGGCTCATCTTTCATCATGACTTGCTGCTGTAGTAGCCATTTTCAGCAGGTCTCTTCCATTTTTCTTGAGACATTTCTCTTCTATCTTTAACAGCACAGCCAAGTCCCAGGGACATTTACCTTGTTGAGCTGTTTGCCTTCTTGGTAGGAGGACATCAGTAATGCACCAACAATTCAATTATCTATCTCCAAACTTGCTGAGCCCTTGGTTACTAAATGGAGAGTTATGAAAAATTTCTACCTAGTGACACCATGTAATTCACCATGCTGTTCCTGTCAGGCACATTCCATAAGGGAGAGGGAGAAGCTGCCTCTAGAGCATATGCCAAAGCAATTGGAGAAGAGGAAACACTGGCATGTTGTGTAACACATTATAGTTATCAGGACTGCTTCAGCTATTCCCATTAGAATATATTCCCTGCTGCTCAATGACACAAGACTATGTAAGCAAAACAAACATTGTGTTTTCCCATATCATGATAAAGGAGTATTACCAGGGGACTGAACTTGTCACTTTAAGATAAGACATATTTTATGTGAGTTGAGGTAGTATACAAGTGTTCATAAGCTGTTCTTTATGGCTGTTTATAACTTATTTTTAAGTCACTAGAAGGAGAAAGAGATGTGGAGCATGTTGGTGTGGATCACACATGAGTTTGACCCATCTACCTATCCTTTCTTTTCACTCCCAATCCCCACCCTATGACTGAATTCATCCTCCCTTTGCCTATGCACATTCTTTGAAACTCTTACGTTCACTCACACCCTTCCCCAACCTGGAGCCCAGGCTCTAATGTAATATGTTTGCTTTTTTGTTCTGTAAGAGATTCAGGTTGCAATGTACTCAGGATGGGTCAAGTTTAGTGGCTGCAGTTCCAGCTGTTCCCCACCCCCTTCATGATCCTGGAAATGAAATACCTTTTTGATTTGATGTGCATCAAGATTAGGTTAGTCCAGAGTACTGAAGTCAACCTGGTCTCTGTGGGAATCCTTTAATATCAATCTGTCAAGGAAAGAATATTTAACTGTCAAAACAGATACTTAACTAGATGGGTAAGTAAAATGCTAAGGGATCTACATTACAAAATGGGTTGTCAAGACTTTCTGAAAGGCAAAGCTGACTGGGGGAAGTAAAGAAAACAAGAGGGGACTAGTTTGACGTGCCAAACTAGTGCAAACGGCTGCAAAGAATGGGGGAACAATGTTAGAGGCCTAGCCTCTCATCCAGCAGACTGACTTTCTTGCTGTTTCACTTCTCCCTTAAATTCTTTCCATCATATGGACGTGTTCAGTACATGCATGCATGTGTCTATCTGACCTGGAAAAAACAGCTCTGGAACCAGCAAAATGTCTGCAAAGAAGATATTACATTCCAGCCTTGCTGCTGTGGCTCTCAGGAAGGAACATTCAGGTGAATCACGTCCATTGCTGCCAGACCCAACCCTGCTTAATTTACACAGCTATGAAGATCTAATAAGACATTTCAGAAAGTCACTGATACTATGGGAATTCATGTTGTCACAAGGCATTTTGATTTGCCAACATGATATAAAAGCACAGATTAGCATCCTGTGCATCCAATTAACATCTGAATGAGATAAGAGAGTCAGGTTCAGGTGGTCACCAGGGGCTTCCTGTCCTGGCCCTGACTCTACTGTCCTAGTTAATAGCTACAGACAGGCTTGAAACCCAAGAACATGTTTTGAATACTCTAATAAAATACTCTGGGTTTGAACTAATGGTTAAAAAGAAATCTAAGTTAACAAAACCCACAGTCAGGGACACTGGATAAATGTTGATTTTCAGTGCTTAGACTGTGATGGTTTCTCATCTCCATCAAGGACTTTCTGTCTATTTTTCTTTGACTTTTTGTATTCATAGCTAATCTCTAACACATGTCCTATCCCATCATCTCTGCCCTTATGCCAGCTCCCATGAATTACACAAGCATTCCCACTTTTTTCTCTGATCCTAACTCAGATTGTTGCGCTCTTGGGAGGAAATAACTCAGAGAAATTACTAAAGCTAGGAAAGAAGAGGAAAAGATCACTTCAGTAACACAGGCATGTACTGGGGAAGCAGAAACCATCCAGAATTAGATCCAGCTCCTTTAGCTCCCTTTCTCTATATGCTGCCCCTCTGGGGAACATTCTCATTCCATCAGATACTTAAAAATTTGACACATGAAACTCAATTATCAGGCCACAGAAAAATGTATTATAAAGAAATAGTCATTAATGTAAATGGAGTTATATACTCCATTAGGGTTAGGGTTAGGGTTCAACGTACAGGTGTATGATGGCTTCACTGCTATTTGGGGATGTTATGACAGCCAGGCCAAGCACGCAAGTGCCAAAGATTTCTTGAGAGGGTTTCAAAGACATCTATATCTGAGGAAGGTGCCCTATAACAGAATATTCCACCCTCAATAACAAGGTATCTTAGTCTTTTTTCCAGGAACCCTTCAAAAAGTTTGGGCATCTGGAAGCTGAAAGCCCAGAAGAGAGAGCAAATAGTGTCAGAGCTCTGCAGAGGTGTGAAAAAGAAACAAGAGGCTCTATTCAAAGATCTGGCTCTTGGTCCAGGTCTGATGTGTGGAGCAAGAGCATGATCTGAGCAAAGCACCGCTTGGCAAGTTTCCCTTCTCAAAGTGCGAAGTGCTGCTTTCTTACATGGTGCATTTTATAGTCTTACTTTCTTCCCTTGAGACTTGCTGGAAATGAGGCAACTTTCAGCTCTGATGACAAGACAGACAGATATATAGTAGGACTGCTCCATCACAGCTGCTGAGCATACGAAGGTAGAGCTTACTCTCCCATGCCATTGTCACACAAAAAACTTCGCAACTCGTGTGTTACACACACAGAAATGTACAGTGAGTGACATAAATTACATAAAACTGTTGAATTTGGTTGTTGGTTTTTTTTTCCTAGTACAGAGAAGTGTTAGGAGAAAGGAAGTAAGAGCCATAAAATGAAAATTCTGAATATACCTTTTCTTATAAAAAAACCCAGTTGAACTATTTGCCTTCCCTCCCTGCTCTTAACCAAATCTGAATACAGCATACAGTAAATCTATCATAGGGAGGAAATCTTTGCATGAATATATAAATTGAAGTTTCTGAACAAATAAAAAATGTTTTTCTACTTTTGCAATTATCTGTTCCGTTCCAGAATGTACACTGACAAGGATAGTTATATTCTTGTGTTTGGACAGAAAGCAACAAAATAATAAAAAATAAATAAATTAGTATTCTAAAAATAATAATAAAATTTATTTATGTTGTGAGAAAATGCAGGTTAAAAAAAATCTAGGTAATTATTCTGTTTTGGGTTTCTGAGTAGTAACTTTGTTCTGAAATCAAGACCTCACAATGAATATGGCCATTACCTCTCTACGGATCATGACCTCTACTTTATCTTTCTTCTGAGCAAGGTAGTCAGAACTGTGGGGGACCTCGGATTTTAACTAAAGCTTGTTCTCCTACCACGCACAAACACGAGGAATACAAACAACTGATATTTCTTTTATCCTAGTGGGTGACTCCAGTGGTCTTCTATGTCGAAATATTTCCTTGACCAATGTCTGATGAGATTATTTAAATGGAAAAGTGAGAAGTTATCATGTCACCAAATTTCCTGTCATCTTAGTTATGCTCTGGACTTACTGTCACACTGCTGGGTTATTCCAAGAGAGATCAATCTGGAAGTGAAGATTTCAGGAGATGTATTGTGCAGTTTCTGGCTTAATTAAGCCATTAAGGTTTTTTTTAGGGGTTTAAGCACAAGCAATTTGAATGCATAATTCAGCATGCACACTGGCTAGCCTTGTACTTCTCTTGTTCTGAGGTGAAACAGATCGTGAAGGGTGAGACAGCTGTGAGAACATCCTGTAGAGTCAAACTGATCCAGTCCCTCATTTACATTGTGGCTTCACAGATAAATTAATTAGACTTTCCTATCTTGAAACTGGCAACAAGCTGCTAGGCCCATGTTGCATGTACATACCCTGTTTGGCATGGAGCTGGCACTGTGGAGCAGGAGGTATTGATTTGATGGCTGAGGGAGATTATCTGTAGTCTCCTGCAAATGAAGGGAACTGAGGGAGTATTGGCTGTTATTAACTGCTCTGCTGGGAAGTGCTGAAGTGACCTCTGTGCTTGTGGGATTGTAGTACATCAGCTGCTTCCACAGCATTGGTAAAACAAGTGATGAAGTTGTAGCTCTCTACATCTTTAAAGTACAGGTCACAGCAGAAAATGTGCAAACCTGGGTCAGAGGCAGAAGCTATATCCCTTTATCTGACTAAGGAGAAAATAAAACATTCTGTGTGCATGCACATGGTAGGTGTGTTTGGAAAGAATGAAAAATAGATAAGAGGGTGTAAAAATACACTGTGTTTTCTCAACTATCAAAATATAAAATCACACAATTATACTTCATTTTGTACAGAAGTTTTCCATTTTCATGGTAATCAAAATTTAATTTCTGACAATGTGAAGAGGAGCAAAGCAAGTAAACGCCTAACTTTCCTTTTACAGTCTATGTGTGTTGCTTAGAAACTATGGGGAGTTTGCTTAAAAACTCCTTTTTTTTTTCTTCTATCCCCTTAAGTGTCTGATCTAGGAAGGCAACATAAAAGATAAAGCAAAAAGCATTCACTTCATCAATAGTGAGGAAAGCAAAATTAATATTTTCTCTTTAGAAGTTAACATTTAGTCATTATGAATTTTAAAAATTCCCTCCATGATTTTTTCTGTGCCAGCCCAAAAACTGAGAAACATCTACTGAAATATCACATAGTTCCTATGTTGGGTAGAATACAAAGAACCTGGATGTAACTGTTATCTAGGAAGACTGCAGGTGATACACTGGTGACATCTTAAATCATTAATTACTTCCATTAAGAACAGGATGATGCTATCTTTCCATTTTATTCTTTTTTCTTTTCTCTCTTAATTTTGCCTTGAAGCTTCAGCCAAACTGGAAAATCAATGTTTTAGTTTTTGAACAAGGGGGAATAAAATAAGCTAATGACAGTATTTATTTGTTTTCAATTACTTTACACTTCTGGGTTGCAAATCAGCAGAAGCACTTAGGTTTCCAGTCCCCTTCCCACTACTAGAGTCAGAGAAGCTTGCAGTGAAAATTCAGACTAGGCAGCAATTTCTGCTAATGGTCACCATACTATTGAATAACCTCTGATTTTATTCTACCTATTTATGTCAAATTGAATCACTAGTCCTCCTAATAGCCTTGGAAATAGATGTTTCTCCATGTTACTTTTCCAAGAATAAATAAATGCAGTGTCTGCCAAAACTGCTGCTATGGCACACACATGATGCAATCATGTGCCATCTCTGCAGTCTTGGGGTTTTCTGTTACACAAAAACATGGTTCTGTCCAAGTTTCCCGTTATTTTTAAAGACATGGCATAAAACTGCTCAACTTTCTCCCAAATGTTTTTTCCCTGGCAACTGCTGAGTTTTCAGCAGCAGTTTTAATACAGCAGATGATTAGCTAAAACCAATGAGCTCAGTGATGGATAACAGAAGCAACTGGTTGTTCTGGCAAACCCATCCAAGCAGCTTTATTAACAACTGTTGAGATTGCCGACTCCAATTTTTCTACAGACAGATCTTTCTAATTGAGCTGGGTAGTGTTGTGATGGGGGAAGTATTAAAGGGGAAGGGACTCTCTTATCTGAAGCACTGAGTGCTGGCTGCAAGACCTTTATGAATGCCAGCTACCAATGTGGGAGGATCATTCAGCCAGTTGCAGCTAGCTCATGGGATTATCTAGATGTTTCAGGGATCACTGAGCTTTTCAAGCATGATGTTATTGCTTGTCAGAGAGCAGCCAGCAAAGCAACATGAGATGAAAAGAATCTTTTCTTCTGATAGACTTTCGGAAGCTGTGAATATTTATATACAGTCAGAGTCACAGGAGTAGACCTCTCAAAATTTGAGACATCCGATTCTTGGAAACAAATAGATGGTTGATCCTTTTGGTTAAACTGTGTAACATACTAACTCTAACAGTTCGGCAAAGCTTTGAGTCTAAGTCTGCATCTGATACAATAATTTCAATCAACATACCTCACTTAAGTAGTATAATCAGCAAGGAAAGAGTGTTCTGCTCTTAGAAGACAAAGTTAACCTTCTGCACATCTGGCTTCAGTTTTCCATGTATTCCTTGCACCTGCAAAATATACCAAATAATTTTTCTTGTCCTTTTTTCTACATACTCAGTAAACGTTCTGGGAAAGAGAATGACTCTTTTCCTACATGTTTTTTAATAAACATTTTTGAGTTTTAGTTTGGATTTAAAAATATTGCTATGGTGCAAATCACTTTAAAAATTGTTCTGTATTTCTTCTCATTCCATCTAGTTAAGACAGTGCTTCTTGGATGAAGACTTGGCCACCTGCATAACTAGATTAGACTAGATTGCTGAACACCTACCTGAGAACAAAGAGACTACCCACTCAGAAGCTTTTCTTTATGCAGCCCATGACATCTTTTCTCATACACCATACATGTAAATGTGTATTGCATTGATAGTGACAGGATTTCACCCCCTGCTACTAAACCACTTATTCACAGAAGTAACAGTTATTTGTTACGATAATATCTTTTTTTCTTTAACATGAAAATTATCCTATTGATGAAATCTGAGTATGAAATGCCACCTGTTAAACAGAACAGGTTAAGTATGGAAGGCCATTCATTATCATTAATGCTAGCAATGTTTGTTTATGCATAAAGAAACTCTAACTCGTGTGGCTTTTATGTTTCCACACCCATTAAATTTTATTTTTTAATAATCAAGTTACAGCTGTTCCAAACCACTCTCTCATGGGTACTGAGGTTGTTTGCCTGTGTTTCCCACTTACTGTACATAAATGCTTGCTCTGAATGATCTGCCGTGAAAACATAATTCTTGTTTTGAGCTACATGAATTGGACTGTTCCTTCATATGCAAATGTGGCAGGTTAATGAGGCAGAGTTTTAGGAGGAAAAGTGCTGGAATTCTGTATAGGATAAAGTGTCCAACAGACCGATCCAGGCTACTGTTAACTGTTAAATACTGTTAACTCACAGTATTTACAATAAAAAAGCTTTACTGACCAAAAGGCATGCACTCTCACATATAGTACACTTGCTTTTTTACACAGTTACTTGGGCAAATGCAAGGTGATTGTTTTACAAAATCAGAATAACATTAAAAATAATAATAGAATGTAATAAATTGTGCAAAAAGGTTTTTTTTTGTCAAATACTTGCACTCATGTTGCAAAGGATCTTAGTCTCATTCTTCACTATGAATAAAAAACATGCTAGCACAAGGCTCAAAGCTGGTTTGTTTGTTTGTTTGTTTTGTCTGGTTTTCCTTTTAAGTAAATCTCAGCATGCTTTTCTGACTGTGATAATTAGGGGTTTTATTAAAGTCCACATAATAATGTTTACATGCTCATTTGATTGACTAGCATTTCTTTGTTTTGATAAATAGACTTTTGCCAGGAAGGAACCTTCTCTGATAGGAAATCAAAGACACATGCTAACTGGCTTCCTGTTGCCATTCTGTTTCTACACCACATATCTATCCATTTTTAATTTTGTTCAGTGTCCAAAAAGAATTTTGGCCCAAACTTCATCCAAAGTCTGCAGAAGGTGCTGCTGGTACCCCTAGGTCAATACTGTGGATCATACATTGCCTCTGGATTCTATTTTTAGCTATCCTAAAAGTCTCTAAAGCCATTAAGAATGTTACTTTTCCCTGGAAAGTGAATATTTTTAAATGGTGAAGCCAGTTTCCTGCCCAGATGTTCAATAAGGCTTCCAGAAGCATAAAGCTGACCAGCGGATTTCAGACTAAGAGGTGATGTACTAGTTGAGCCAATCTTAATATCATGTGGAAACCTGTAAAATTTCCAGTAAAGTAATTAAAGTAAATATTCCTTTCTTTGAGTTGGACAGGCTTCTGCAATACACTGAGACCCATCTGCAAAAATAGGAATGGACAGAGCTTGCCAAAACCTTGTAGCCTAATTAAGTTGAAATTCAAATGAGAGAAACCCAGCTGCTAGAAGGAAAACTGTAGAGCTGAAGAGCTAGAAACAATCACAGGTAAGTTAGAAATCCCTGTACATACTTGCTGAAAACAAATCTGGCTGACTGGAAAACCTTAAAAATAATTGCTCAGTGATGGTTCATCCAACTGAAAGTTTTACCACAGATTGAAATGCTTCTAAAATCAGCAACAACACAAGTGTCTGTCTTGCATATAGAGAGGCCTGGGGCAAATGTGTCTTATAAGCTTGATGGGACAGAAAGTTTGAAGTTTATCCCAGACTTTTATTCTCTTTTGGTTAGCTTAATTTCATTTTTTCATGTTTGCCAGTTTTCTTTCCACCCTTTGTTCTTCATTCTCACCCCTAAAATAGATTGGGTGTTTATGCTCTAAGAAACTCTAACTGCTTCAGAGCTACAAGGAAAAGTGAAAATCTGCCTGCCTATTGTTTGTCTTGTGGTTTTATCCAAAAGTAATGTTTGTTCATATGTACATGTCTGTGTGCATATATATACACACACGCATAAGGTTCACATTATAAACCCTAAACTCTATTTTTTCATTTTTACCACTTAAAATTCACAGTACTTTAATGCACTCAAACACTTTTCACTTTTAGATCCTGAGAAGAGAGTGTAGAAAGATCAAGGTTTACCTTGTACTAGGCCATTAGGTACATTATATATCTGCACATCTTGATTCTTGTTCTTTTTCTAATCCTGGCAAGCTCTCACATGAAGATTACTTATAGTGATACTTACTTTAATCATCCACCTCCAGAGAAGTTAATATTGCTAGCAACAGCTTTTAACAATCATATTACAGGTCCCTAAAATACAAATATCTCAAAAGTCAGTAGGTTTAAATGGGTTTTGTGTTTCTTCTTCATCTGAGTTTTAATATTAAAAAGAGATTGCAATAGAACAGTGGCAGAGAACTCTTACAAGATTCCAAAAGTGTTGCTGTTCTGGCTAGTAGAAAGTTTATTGGAGATTTTGAACAGACTCTGTTGTACACTCATAAAAAAGTAATTTACAGGGCACAAGCCTCTTAGAAATAAGATTAACCTTTGTCATGATCATTTAGGAGGAAAATACTGAGTTTGGGAAAACTGGGAGAAAGTTTATTACACACACAAAGCAAGTAAATCCTTGCCAGTCTTGCATGGGTCCATTAATTTAGAATTTTTATTATGTGGCTGATAGAAACCTTTCACAGTGTTAAATAGCAATAAATAATGAACGGATTATCTGATTTTCAGTGTGACATTAAATCTTATAGAAAAGTCCTGCAGAAATGCAGCACAGATCTACTGTTTCTGTATAGAACTTCTTGCCAAAGAATTCTGTGTTGTTGTTTGGTTTTTGTTCTTTTCTTACTGCAGTTACTCCTGTCATGGTTTGAGCATGTTTTGAGGGTGTTTTTGTTCAAGGTTTTTTCCAGCCAGGTGGAGGAGGGGAGGCCGGAAGGAAGGAGAGACAGGACACCTGACCCAGGCTAGTCAATGAGGTATTCCATACCATAGCACGTGATGCCCAGGATGCATACTGGGAAAGAGAGAGCTGGAGGGGGGGAGCTGGAGAGGAAAATGGAGGAGGGAGCACGCGGTGCTCGGCCAGGCAGGGTGGAGTGAGTTATGGGTAGGTGGCTGGTGAGGTGTTGTATTCTCTTCACTTGTTGTTTGCTGTATCATTATTATTTGTAGTGGTAATGGCAGTGGTGATTTTGTGTTATGCCTTAGCAATTAAACCGTTCTTATCTCAATCCGTGGGGGCTACATTCTTTGGATTTTCCTTCCTAACTCTCCGGGAGTAGGGGGACTTGGTTTAAACCACGACACTCCTCAAATATACTGTTATAAACTGTCAAATGGTCATAAACTCAGCAGGTTGATTAGCATCTTAAGAATTATGCACTTGGGCATTGTGTCCTTCGGTAATTGTGTCCCAGACCAAGCTGATTCTTCCCATTTTCAATCTATTAAGCAGGAAAATTCATAGGTTAGTTCATTAAGAAAAACCTGTGTATACCAGATGAATCTGGTTTAGTCTTATATCTGTGCAGTGCAGCTGAAGAGAAAAGGTTGCTAGCTGGTAACAGAACTAACTTGCATGAACTGATTCGTGTTATTTCTAGAACTAAACTAAAATCTGAAGAGTTGCCTTCAGTTTTCACTGAGCATCAGAAGCAAACTTTAGTTTTAAAACATAACTACAGGCACCCTGCACAATTCCTATTATCACGTCTTAGGCTTGACTTCTCCATTCTAGACACAATTCAACAGTATCCAGACTGGTTTCCAAGGAGTACCCTTGTATCCCTCTAGGTGTATTGCTGGAGACAATCTTGCTTAAAACTCTCTTTTCTGACTTATATTTTTATTGCCTGATTGTTAATTGCTTCTCCTGTCACATTTTCTCTGGTCACAAAATATTGACCATGAAGCTAAGTTTATTTCAAGAGAATGTGAAATACATAATTTTTTTTTTTTATTACAACTTACATCTTTGAAAACTTATTCCATTGTGCAGCAGGCAGCTTTTTTTTTGTGGAGGTAAAAGTTTGACTGCCCTTGCAGCCTGCAGTGCTAGAGTGTGCTGCTGTACCTCTCAGCTCTTGAGACAACATTTCTCTTGTGCTGATGACCTTTCATCATGCTTGGTTCAATTCTTGTTTGCCTGGATAAGGAATTTTGTTTTGATTAGTCTAAATCCACAAGCCAGCAAGACGCAATGCTGCTCTCACTCACTCAGAAACACTCCAAAATTTGGTTTGCATCACTTGAAGCTATTGGCAGGACAAATTCAGGTCCCAGTTTTAGAAAACCCTGACTTTGGGTAAAGCTAGGTTTGAGATTCAAACTCTTGTTAAGTGAAGGGGTTTACTTAGTTTCCAAAATTATGGAGAAAACTAAAACCCTTTGGTGAGCGAAGAACAAATGACTTCTTGTTCAGCGAGTGAAAGTGGATGCAGAATGGAGAGTGAAAAGCAGCTGAAAAGGTTTCACATTTAAAAAAATCAGGACATTGAATGCATTTGTTGATACTGATAGAATCATAGAATCATAAAATGGTTTGGGTTGGAAAGGGCATTAAAATCATGTAGTTTCAAACCCCCTGCCATGCGCAGGAACACTAAACCATGTCACCCAATACTCAGTCCAACCTGACCTGTCAGGAATGGAGTTTTTACCACTTCCTTGGGCAGCCCATTCCAGTGCCCCACCACCCTCACAGGAAAGAACTTCTTCCTTATATCTAAACTAAACTTCCCCTGTTTAAGTATGAACCCATTACCCCTTGGCCTATCACTAGAATGCCTGATGAGGAGTCCCTTTCCAGCATCCTTGTAGCCCCCTTCAGATACTAGAAGGCTGCTATGAGGTCTCCATGCAGCTTCTCTTCTCCAGGCTGAACAGCCCCAACTTTCTCAGCC
This sequence comes from Melopsittacus undulatus, assembly GCF_012275295.1. NCBI lineage: Eukaryota > Metazoa > Chordata > Aves > Psittaciformes > Psittaculidae > Melopsittacus > Melopsittacus undulatus. The sequence continues at coordinate 100,259,600 of NC_047530.1, read as the reverse complement.
TGTCTTTATATGGGAGGTGCTCCAGTCCCTTGATCATCCTTGTGGCCCTCCTCTGGACATGTTCCCACAGGTCCACATCCTTATGTTGAGGACAGCAGAACTGATGATCGCAAGCATCTATCTGAATTAGCTCTTCTAACTTCTCAGCAGGACAGAATGCATCCAGCCATATCACCAGTTTCACTCCTGAGAGTTTCAAGGGAATGAGAAACACTATATTTTCTGTTACCTCTTCATGCTACAAAATCACGAATGAGTCAACCCTTTCACGGAGAGGCATAACACTGCTACTGGTGTGTTCAGCACACAGACAAAACAGAGTGCTCTAAAGAGAAAATTTCCCTAGAAATAAAATATCTAGTCTTTTACTTTTTCTGTTATAAATATTTTCTGTCTGCCATGTCTATATGATATTTGTTTCAGTGATGTGGCACAGCATGGATTTTTGTAAAAGCTGGTAGTGGTAAAGCGGGGACCTGTGTCACTATCCTATCTCACTTTCTAGTGTGAAGCTCATTGTGAAGGTGGAAAATCAATATATAATATAGGTGGTGCATGCTGAAACTAAATTGAAATGATTGATTTTTTATTTTTTTTTTTTTCCTAGGATCATTAGATTGTCCCCAAAATCTTTGTTCCTGGTTGTGGAAAAATATTTACTCTTTAAGTTCATGGTGTAGTTCATTTGTTTGTGTGGGTTTCTTAATAAGAGAGTGAGACGTTAACTTGTACACAAAACAAATGCTGAAAATCACTGTATTTCAGAAGCATTCCCAGAAGTCCCTGTAAACACAGAATACTTAAAGGGATAGATATCTGCTTTAATCCTTGAATATCTCTAGTTGTAAATCCCCCTTTTAGTCCTACAAATAATACAGTGCATTAGTGCAGTGTCATTTGCCACCAGAAGATTTTGGGTATCAATTTGACTTGAGGCAATGTTGGGCTGGGCTTTATTATGAGCTTAATTCAAGGTTGAGAAAAGAACCATATTCATATTATACCACCATGCCTTGCTCAAACACTTCTCACCTGCTATATGCCACTGTATATGTGTGCCAAGAACAAGTTTCTGAATAAATCATGTTTTGTGTTCAGCCCCCAGGTTAGACTGCAGGAAAATCACAAACTCTGCTGCAGGATAATTCAAAGTCTGGCTGATCTCCAGGAGACAAACGTCTAACTTCTTCCCGTGTTTCAGGAATCTAATGATTGGCAATTGAAACATCCTGCTATATGCACAAAGTACTCAATTCCTTTCTGCTATCTTGCTTTTAACCTATGTTTATGTATTATCTGTGGTGAATAAATTATTTGAACTGCCTACACATTTCTACTTAAAGAAAACGAGGCCGTTAGTGGACCTGAGTAACATTGATAAAAATAGACTATTGATACCAAATTTGCATAGATTTTTACCCCTCAAAAAAACTGGCTCTTCAGAAGTAACAGAACAAACCATGGCTGGTCACAAAACACTCCTCAGCAGGTATTTCCTTGCATGGTTCAATCCTATGTTCAGTGGCCTTTGTTATGAGGCTTCTATAAATTCCCCATGTTCATGTTTCACTTTCTAATTAATTTCACCATCTGGAAGTGTTTCTTTCTATTCATTACATGTAGTCCTCTCTTAATGCTATCCTCTTACTGATAATTGCTTTTCTGAGGCTAACCACCTCCAACCTCAATTTCTTGAGAACCTGCGGAGTGTGATCACCAAGCAAAACAATAACTGCACTCAGGAACAGCAGTGCTCACATCCCCCAGTCTGTCCTAATACAGATTTCCCTTATGTTTTTCCCACCTGATTTGATAAAGTGTTTTTCTTTTTTCATCTACTTAGTTTTTCATTCCTCCTCTATTTATAGATTCCCAGGCTGAAAAGATTTTTCTCTCCCATTGACCTCACAGTAATGATTTTCTTAATTTAATAACATACAAACTACTTTAATTCTGACCTTCACCTTCACTAAGCAAGTTATAACCTTTTTACAGTTAAAAGCTGATAATAAATCCCTGTGCCTAATTTTTCATGTGTAGGTCACACTACTATTATAACCTAAAATTCAAATAATTTCCATTTCAATAGTCTATAACACTTCTATTTAAATCTATACATGACCTTTGTATCTTACTAATTTAAGATTTATGCTTGACAAAAGTTTCCAATGGATTATGTATTGAGTGTTTACCCTACAGCAATAGACATTAAAAACTGAAATGTCAAATTGTTAAACACTCATTTAACATTTTTAGGGCTTTTTTTTTTTCCTCCTCAGAAATAGCCTTTTTCCTAAGACTGGAAACTTCCAAGGAACACCTTTTTTCTTTTCTCTCAATGCTATCTCTACCAATTCTCCATCTCTTTTCCTCAGTTTTCAACGGCAAGAGGAAAGATGACAGAAGTGGAAGAATTATGGGAGAAAAAAGCATACCATGTGTCTTCCTTCTCTTTACCACCATAAAAAAGTCATTAAAATGATACTTTGATAGGGAAAGAATATTATATATTAATGAATTAATGGCTACTATATTTCCCAATTTCTATACCAGAATATTTTTCAAAATTGCAAGCATTCTTTGTGAAAAAGTTACTGTTTTTTAACCTGTTTTATTAATAGTTCCTTCTCAAAGCGTACACGTTTGTAAATGAACACATGGAGACAAAGTCGTAACTTATCCCAGTTTTCTGACCATGGTGAATTTTAATTTTAAATTTTAAAATTTTCTTTTTTTTTAATGGGTTTTTCTAGCAACAAACAAGGTTTCTTCATCTGCTTGATCAAAGAACGAATGGAAATGAAATCAAAGGGAAAATATCACCTCAATGTCATGTTTCAGGTCAGTCTCAGTTCTTCTCTGATGAACGTCTGTGTGTGCAGCAACGGCACATTCACCCCATGGCCTGCTGCAGCCTTGATAATCTCCTCACAGTTCAGGTACTGCTAACAAGGCTGTCAAAAACAGTGTGAGAACAGATGCTTTTAAATCAAAAGTCAAACATTTCTCATTTCTGAACCAGAAAAAAAATGCTTGCACAAAATTCTGTAGGACTATTCTCTTACGAACACTTCTAAGTTCCCTGACATTGAACTGGAGACAAACCATTACTAGGAAAATTGCATTAGCTGTTACCTATGTGACCTAATGATATCTTTAAACAGTAGAATCATGATATAAATGCTTACTTTCCTTTGCCTGTGTATTTGAAAAGAGCACATGCCTTCCCTTAAAGCACCAGTGTGGGAAACAAACATTTTCTGCTCCTAGCTGTGCTGCCAGCTGGTTGTTACTGCAGGTAAAAGTGATCATTGTCCATTTACCTCCATGGTACAAAATCTGTTTCTCTGAATTCAAAATGTGTGTTTATACTACTATGGTTTTCCAAATTGTCAGAATCCCACTGGACACTGTTATTAACTGAGGGTCTTTTTTCTTCTTATCACACAGGCAAACTACAATGTAGTTTGCACTGGGTGTGATACTTCATTGAACTGTGCTTCACTAATACATCTGAGTCAATCATCAGTAGTTATCTGAGTTTGTCGTACAAACAGGGACTTGTTTTCTTGGTCAGTTCCTAACCATTCTTACCATGTATGCATGAGAAGAAAACTTTATAACCACCAGCTTATAGCTAAGCAATCATCTCAAGTTGGAGTATCCTTTAATGGGAGCCATTCCTGCTTCCGCCTTCTACATGACCAGTATCAAGTTTAGAGAGGAACTTGGTTCCTGTTACTTGGAGCTCCAAACAGGGATGTTAATATCTTCCTACTCCTAGGGATGGCTATGATGTGCAGCTAATTATCATTTGTAAAGCACTTTCCAGTCCCCAGAAGAAAAGGCCTTTATGCTCCTCAGCAGAGAGCTATTGGCCCATGCTGGGACACAGCTGGCGGGATGCTGTGCTCCATCCAGACTTCTTCATGGTTATTTTAAGATAATTATCTGATCTGATACCTAGTGCGCTTTGTAATTCTTATCTAACATGACCAATTTGCAACTGCACATACTTGTGTGCATGCACGGCTTTAATTGAAGCACATCCAGAGGGCAAACTGCTGAAGCTGCAGTGACACAGCTGTGCTGCTACCACCACAAAATGAGCAGTAGTAACAAAACCCTCCTAAAAACCATCCCACTTCTCTGCCTGGCTACAGGAATGGCACAACCACGACCCAGACAAGGGAAGGGGAAGCTGTTACTTGGTATTTTTTCTAATATATTATTTTAGATATACAAATGTGTGTGAAGGCAGTAGACAAACTGCACAGCTCTCCCTGGGGAAGGCAGTCACTTCACTCCTGGCGACACAACGCTGTGAAGTATGACACAATTCAGCTGAAATTTAGAAGCAGCTGTTGCATCAGGGTTTGTTTAAAGCTGGTTTTTCTCCAGGAAGTCATTATTTGAAATAAATCTTGTCCATTAAATAGACACGCTAGAGAAGTTACGTAATGCAGCATAGGGTTTGTTAACCTAGAAAAGCATAGGGTATTCAAAAGCTTAATCTGGATAAAAAATAAATATGCGATTTAAGATGGTGCATTTATGCATCTGAAAAATAACTTTTGTGGGTTTAATTCAAGCTTTAGCATCTGAGAAATTTATTCTTCACTGTTAGGCACTATTAAAAAAAAACAAACAAAACAACCACAAACAAACAAAACCCCTGTCCTCTTTCAGTATTTCAGACTGCACTCCTCAGAATAGGATAATAAGCACATGTTTGCTTTCAAAATACAGGGTCTGCTTTTTATATGTTTTTAATTTGGATTTTCAGACCCATCTGCCCTATGTATGAAGACATGAATTTGAATGTAATGTTATCTGAGCTCAGACAGAATGAATGAACCAAAACCAGTTCAAAAATGAAGACCAGAAATCTATGGGATTCATTTCAGTAAAGGAAAAAAGTTTAGGTATTAACAGCATCTCTGTACATAAACTAAAATAAACACAAGAAAGTATGATGTACTGTTACAAGTCCTTACTTGGAACAACCGTCAGCAGTAACTGGCAATTGAAAAGCAATTTTTGCATTTGGGAGAGCTTCAGAGGTTTTTAGCTTGGCGATTAGTATAGTCAAACTTATCCATCAAAAATTGATTCAGAGGCAAAAAGCAAAAGAAGCTAAAAGCCAGTGTTTACTAATATTGCTTTGGTTTTTAAGCTGTTGTTCACATGTTCTTGGCAGAAGGATTGAAACACTTACTTTTAATTAAAACAGGGTCTCATATTTATGCACTTTTAGCAACCCAGACTTTGTGGTGCAAACACTCAGAACCACGGCATTAATCCAGCCAGATAACACAAATCTGGATTAAAAGGCTATTTCACATCCTTTGCTCTGAAGCTGTTCTGCTGTTACTATTCCTGTTACAGCAGGGTCAGAGTGTCTCTCACTCTTCTCACCACACTGGGTGGTCAGGGCTGTATTTTTATGTTGAACAAAGCAAATTCAAGTGATATGGATGAGATCACAACAGAAGTCTGTTGCAGTGGAGCAATTCAATACAGAATTGCCAGATTCCCTTCTAAGTTTCTTTTTGGTTGGATTTCCCATCCCCCTGAAACTACCTTTCATTAGTTGCCACAATATAATCTGTCTCACGCAATAGTCTCACGATTGTGTACTCCAGAGAAGTGTGAATATTATCTGGCAGATAGCTTATGATCAGTGTGTATAAGCAGAGCTCAGAAAGTTCACTTCTATTTTCATCTGTACTACCACTGCCTCTGATCCATGACAAGGTTGCTTGAGTCAATGAAATCCCTGGCTGCTTGTCACCGGTAATTAAGCAGTAAAACTTTCAAATGTGCACCCCAAACTGGGAGGTCACTGTGATGATTGTCTGTGTAAGAACCTTTGTAGGAAGAAAATAGTAGGTCCTAAAGGCCTTTTTAATCTATCCAAAAAAAGCCTAAGGAGACCTGAGAGCTGGCAGTTTAAAACTTGGCATATCTGAATGAGAACACGAAGACTTTGAGTCATGAAACTGAGTAGCCATTTGTAGAAATTACCAAGTTAAGTGATAAGATACTGCAAGTGATAAGATACTGCAGTTCTGGAAATCCTTTGTCTGAAGACCTGATATATTTCCAAGCAATATTACTTCAACTACAAGCTGGTTAGTGGGTTCATTTCAGGAGCAACCCCATTTAATTGTCATGCCTTTGATACGCCTGTGGTGGTCTAATAGCCTCTCCTACTTTGGCCACTTGAACAATGCTAGCTGGATTGCTCAAGAAAGTAGAAAAGATACAAATCAATAGGTTTGTGAAATCTACTGGGTTAGAATAACATATTCTATTAACATATTGTCTTTTAAAACAGTCTGCTTATCTTTAAAATCTCATGACAGATTTTCACAGTTTCAATATAATAAATCTGTTGCCTTCAGACATAGACAGTAAAGAACGGCTTCTTCCAAAAGAATTCCAGAGGGATGGAATTGGATAAGTGCTCAGCTGGTATTAGCCAGGAACTAGAGACAGGCCTCTGAGAATTGTGAAATGTGTCATCTTTTTGTAGAAAGGTCTAAACTGACCTAAGTCCCAGTGCATACAGGGTGTATGGTCACTCAAAACTATCCCAATAGTTTGTAACTTTTGGATTAAAGTATTTTAGGTGAAGAAAAAAAAGATCTTTCACTTAGGAATGCTGTCCCCTGTGGCAGTGGCTCTGCATGATTTCTACTGTCTACTAGCAAATAAGGCATTGTGCATGGTCTTCGGGGACATTAGTGCATGCTTTAGCTTCGGTGATGGCCAGCCACCACATCTAAGGAATCTGACCCTATAGACCAACATACCAGTGGGATGTTGTTACTCAGGAGGAGTAAAAATCAGTCATTATAGAAATTCTTTCCTAAGAAGATGACTCAAGCCTTTCACCTTTGACTGAGAGACAAAAGAATAGGGAATGGATATTCTTAACTATGGTTTTGGTTCCCCCCAGCACTTCTTCCTCAATAACAATTGAATGGTTTAATTCATGAATAGTACATTTGGAAGTCTAGTTTTTATAGGTGATTTGGGTTGATTTAAAAACTTCGAAAGGAGGCCTGAACTATCATGTAGTGAAGACCCCTTAAATTATCTTAGACATTGCCAATGAAAGCCAGGACAAAAAGCTATATACACATCATTAAAATGTCTATCTGTCATAGGGCCATCAATGAGGGAATCATAATATAATCTATCAAATCATTGTTGAGAAAAGGATATTTCTGGCATTTTCTAGACATTTCTATGTTTTGGTTTTGGTATGTTTTGGGATTTTTTTTATGTTGGGACTATTTGCAATGGCTGACATTGTTACAACATGCAGACTTTGGCATAAGGTTTTACTTTTACTTCAGATGTTTCTCTTTGTATAATGTATGGGCTCTGAAGAAAAACATGATATCCTTTGATGAAGGGCTTCTTGGAATAACAGTTGTGACTGGTATAATATGACTTGCTACTATTGATCCCAACAAGCTGTAATACTTCTATGAAGTGCAAAATGAGTAGGATCAATGGAATCAGATTTCTTCTGAACTGTAAAGTGACAGTGTTTTTCTCACATCAAATCATCAATTGTCATGGATTTGTTTGTTTCCTGGTAAGTTTTTTTCCTTGAATAATCCCTATATAATGTCTTTTCAGGACACTCACTGATCTAAAGTCTTCTCTAATAATTTAATATAAAAAGTATGTGTATGGGGAAGTATGTGATTTCTACTCAAAGATCTCCTCAAAGAAGAATATCAAGTAATTTCTGCTCAGAAAAGTTAATGATTCATAAAGGTTTGGTCAGAGGCTTGCCTTATTTTTATAAAGAAGTACTCAAGTACTGGACCTCATTTGCAAAGTGGTGAACAGGCGAGAAAAAAAATGGAAAAATAAAAACTGACATATAGAAGGAAAAAAATGGACATATAGAAATTGTTTCAGCAGAATGACAGGTTGAATTAGGAGAGATAGCACTTGGGTTGTGTTCACTGGAAAATTTGGTAAACAATTATTTCTGTGATTACCTAATCTTTTAATTTAATAGTTTGAGGGCAACATCCTTCACTGTTAATGGTTTTTGTCATTCTTAGGTATTTGCCACTCAGCAATATGACACCTGTTATAAATGTTCCAGCATCCCATGAAATGCTGGCTAACGGGAAAAGACATGTCTTCTGAGAGTAATATAGGAATTCAACAGCTCCTGGTGAAGAACTAACATAATTTATAGCCTTTTAAGACAACTGAAGATCTCAATCAGCCACCTGTTATTTTGGAAATTATCTTTAAGCATTAACAGGGCAAATTTGCAGCTTTTAAAGCTCATTTTCAAGCTTTTACTCATGGTTAATACTCACTGTCAGTAACTCATGAATATCAAGAAACTCTGAAAGGATCACATCTTCAGTCTCTTAAGTTCCTTCTTCCAAAGCTCAGAGGACATCCCCATGAGAATGGCTTGACTGAATTAAGGATGGGGAAGGTTGTTTCAGCTGGGCTCTCATCCTGTCTGTAGAAATATTTGAGAAGTCTGACTTCATTTGAACTATTCAGGCAAACCCATTGTTTCAGGGAGACCAGAAGAAGCAACATAGTTAAAGTGCAAAAAAGATGAGACATATTCCCAGCATCATCCAAATACTGGACTTCAGTTAGGAATTGCTTAGTTTGTTGCTTCATGCCTAGTTTTCATGAAGCTTAAGAAAAGACTAAGGGATGTTCTTAAAACATGGTAGCATTGTACTAGAACTGGTTCTTGTTCAAGTCTTCTCTCACTCAAGATATCTTTATTATCCTGACACAAGTTTAGAAAGATCAAGACATGTTTAGGAACACAGGAAGTCACTAAATTGGGAGTATAGTAAAAGGAAAACAACTACTATAGGGCACTAGGAAAATATTCTAGCTTTGAGGGTGTTTGCTACAACTTACTATGCATGTTTCTATTTTTTAAGGAGCAACATGCTATTTTTTTATTGGAGGGGTGAGAAAGAAGAGGTGCGGCATTCATGCAGTACTGGAACTGCATATAAAACTCAAACCATATACAGAATCTGTACCTATTACCTGGTTTCTTTGCAACTAGTCAGAAGTGTAAATAACAGTTTTGTCATAATTGCTTTCTGATGTGTTTTTTTTTTGTGAGAAAAGAGTGCAATGGGACCAAAAAAATCACAGACACATGCATATACTGAAAGAATAGAGAAGCAGCAGCTTCTTATGAAATAAAACTCTGACAAAAAAAATAGCTAAACATTAAATTCCATGTTCTGAATTATTTCATTAAAAATCTGTAATAGGAAATAAAATTAAAATATATAAATTAAGGAATTTTAAAACCAAAATGTTCCAATCCAGAAATATTTGAATGGAATTATGAATTTCTGTTAGAGTTTATATAGATCAGATTTTGTTAGGATGGCCAATTCTTTTTACAATGATTTTGCTGCTTAGTAATAACTCTTTTTAAGGGCAAATAGGGACCTGAAAAATGGGGATTTTTAAAGGGCAATATTCACTGCAGGATATTCCTAGCCTGATATAAATAACAATCAGCCAGAACTGAAACAAATGAAAGAACAGCACTGGTGGGGCAAGAAGAAATAGTATAACATAAAACAGATGGATTGAAGATTATATGTGTTCTGTGATGAGTTATTCTATAGAAGTCAACAGAGTTACACAACGAAGCGCTAAAGAATGTAGGTCTGGAGGATACAAGATATATTTAAAGAAGCAGGCAGTCCTTTAACAAAAGAATTAAAAAAAAAAAAGAAAAAGAATTTAAAAATCCAACCTAAGAAATAATTGGCTCCAAGGGAGAAAAATCTGTAAACTCAGGTTGGTTTTGCAAAATGCAGCAAATTCACAAGGCTCTCAGAAACAACTGACCTGACTTTAGCTACACATGTAAATAAAATAATTTGGATCTCTGCAAAGGAGGAGTTCCCAGGGGATGAGGGTCACACTATGTCATTTAGGAGGTATAATAGCCTTGTTAATATGCAAAGCCACAGGAGTTGAGGCATTTTGGTTAATCGGTAGCACTGAAGGGACTGCTCACAGACACAGCTCTAGGCTCATGCAAAGCAAGTAGTGGCCTGTTGTGGCAGCTGAGTGTAGTGGCAGCCACTGGCAGCTGAGATAGCAAAACGACAGTTCCCCTGACTGTATACATCAAAACCCTAAAGCCCAGGTTAGAGGTAATGGGGAAGAATTGCTGATAGCCTCCCCTTCTGAGAAAGAAGCAAAGAAAAAGATGGGCAATTGTCCTTTGAAATAGAACTGGCCACCCTCACCCCTGGACAGCAGCCACAGGTCTCTTCAGTTCCCCACTCCCACCATGTGGCAGAAGCAGTCCAGCCCTAGCTCTTCATTCCCAGCAGTGTGGGTTTAGTTTTGCCTATATTATAAGAAACACTGAGACAGGATCTCCTGAGTGTTTAATTTTAGAGCTACTTCCTGCACCTTTTTTGCTTCCACAGCTGAATCTAACCTCCCTTTCTCAGGGCCCCTCCACCCCTGCTCAGACAATGATGGCAGAGCAATCCCAAAGCTAAAGGGGGTATAGGTACTCAATCTACATGGCACGCCTGGGTATTCACCTCCTGAACCTGAATTTTCCCTGTTGCAGGGATAATGGTTTATCTAGCAGTGGGAGGGTGACTGTGCAGCTTCTCAGCTGGAGCTGGTTGGGATGCTGTTACCTTGAGCTCCCTCTGCTCTCCCCTACTGTCATTTCCAGAATCAGTGGGGACAGGGATGAATTAGTCTCATGTATCTCTGCTGTTGTGAATATGTCATTAGGGAAGGATAGAGTCTTGAGTAAAGGCTTTGATTCAGATAATCCATCATTGTCTTGACTGGCTCTTCATCTTCCACATGGGTTTAAGGCAGATTTTTTGAATTAAGTCCTAGTACAGAAACAGAAATCAAAACTATTTTGTGCACATGCTTCCAGCCAAATGTCATAACCTCACATCCCATTTCATATTGCAGGCATCTTCCTAACGACACAGTACTGACAAAAAAGGAAGCTGGAACAGAAGTGCTGGTAATGCTAATGAAGTGTTACTGAGGATGAAATTAGGAAAGTAGGACCAGATAGTTATTTTCTTCCAATTTTGGTAGAGACCTCTGAAGTGATAGGCAATACCAATTTATGTTAGACAGTATCATTTTACACCAAGTGGCAAATTGGCCTTATCCCTGTTGCAGAGAAGGCCCTGCTTTCACTATTTTGTTCATTTGCTTTTTTGTTTGGCTACAGCCTTTGTCACAGCCTTTGTCAGTTTCAGACAGTACATGCAATGGGAAAGCAGAAAATAGGACAATAAAAGAACGATGACCTGTATAACTTGCTGGCTACCTCATACTCTTAGGAGATAGGCAATGTAGTTCATTGCCCACTTTGCTTGCCATTCACTGCTGCTGCTTGCTCCTAACGTTCACCACTGAGTTCTCTTTTGGCAGCATAAAAAGTTGAGGGTTTCCCTTTCATTTCTCATGCACCCCACTTAATTCTCAGAATAAACCCCTCCTTCCTGACCTTTTTATTTTCAAGAATTCCAAGGAGTTCTGTACTGCAACAGGTTTACAAGCCCTACTGCTTTTAATGATTTTAATTATTTTATTTTTAAATGTTTTTAATTATTGGGGAGGACAGGAAGAAAGGAAAAGGGTGAGCAAAGTACAGGTGAAATTTTTCAGACAAGAATACAGCTATAAAATGTGGGCATGCAGATTTTGTCTTCCTGTGTATGCTAGAAAATATAAAGTCAGGAATGGATATTGCTTTTATAAAAGAGATATGCCAGTTTTCCCTTAATATTTATGTGAGCATATTACTATTTCCTTTTATATTACTTTTTATATCTGGAAGGCTCATAAGGTGCTTTATGTACTTACTCAAAGGCTGTATGAGGAATATTTCACTCATCACTGAAATGCAGCTACTTCTGGTGCAAGAGATGTGGCCATCGTTTCATAGTTCACAGTGAAGCAATTATAAAGCTCAAAATAAGAGGTGAAAAGGAATAGTCCCTAAGCTATGACAATTCATATTAGTGTAGGGTATTGATAGCTGTGCTGATTTATACTTGGTTATATTTACCCACTGAATGTGGTTGAATTTATATGACAAGGTAATGTAAGAAGGTTGAAGTCACTGGGCAGACCATTTGATATGTTGGTTAAAAGGAGGGAAACTAAGCCAAGCTCTTGAATGACACCCTTGTGTGTTTTAGAAAGTAGTTAGTTTGAAATTTGTAATATTGGTGCCCTGGAGAATCCAGTGCCCATTACAGCCCTACACTGTCAAGAGGATGCCTGCTAAATTTTCATTCAGAGTAAGTGTAGTACCCTTTTAGCACCGGGAAAGGTAATAGCATTTAATAGTACTCAGATGGTCATTGTAATTCCCACAGAGCAGCCCTATCTCTCTCCCAGCCAACATCACTCACGTGTGTGTTGCAGAACTTCAGATAATCACACAGCTGGAGGTTTTTCCAAGGATCACTTTGCTGAAAAGAGGGTTAGCTCCTAAAACAGTCCTGAAGGGTGTTAAACTAATCTATTCCTGAAGAATCCCAAGCAATGGGGATTTCTCCCCTACTTTCTTTGGCAATCAGTTCAATTATTATGTCATACAGATATCTACAGACAAATGAGACTGTTGGAGACCATATTTGGCACCAGCCTCCGTGCAGGAAAAACGAACTTGTAAACAGCAAAGTTCATATACCTTGATTTCATCTGGCTTTAACAGTCCTGGCTTTCTGTAGCACTGACTTCCCCAGGGCACCACCTTGCTAAATTCTCCCCATCTAAATTCTGGGCATTCTCAGGAGCATGTGATAACATTTTATAATTCATAATGTGGGTTTATCTCTACTCTCCTGTTTCATTTAACTTTTTGAAATAAACATAAAGGAAAACACTGATGTGCCAGGAAGAAGACATTATTAAGAGGTACTGTGTTTTAATTGACTCAGTGGGATCTTTCAAGCACTTTGGAAAGACAAAAAAGGAAGACATAGTGGGCACTAAAAGCTCTCAGGGATATAATCTTCATGTGACAATAATCCAGCCAAGCACCAAAGACTAGCATTTACAGCAGGTATTTTGAAAATACATGTATATGTTTTTGGATATATTAAATTATTTTGAAACTTGCAACTATTATTTGGACACTACTCTTTTTCCATTTTGAAGATGCAGGAATCTCACCTGTGGCAGTGTACACTGGAGTAACTTGGGGCCAACTGGGTAGGGCAGTATGCATAATGGAAGAATAAGCATAAAATCAAGCTCTGCTATCTCTTTTAACTCAAGGACCAAATCTCCAGGTGGCATAAATGAGGGTGTTTTACTGTAATTGGAAGGCTATGATGGTTTTACATCACAATCAAGTCAACTAATGTAACTCCTGATTCACAGGGATTCTGAAGAGCAGTGTCAGTTTTGCACCTTCAAAAGGCAGAAAGCTCAGATAAATTTTTCTTTTGTTTATACTGAAGAAACCCTGCAAATAAATGGTGCCTGCCAATGTAAATGAGGAATTATTTTGGTAAAGGGTCAGAAGGTGCCCTTTGGTGTAAATCAGAGTAGGGCTTAACCCCTTTAGACAGCTTTAAAGATAAACGAAGCAACCTTTTATCTAAAGCTGCACAGCAAATCCTCATCTTTAATTTTTCAGTCTTCTCTTCTAAAGAGAAAAAGCAGGAGCATTAATGAGCTATTCAAATATTCGAACCTTGCCAAAGGAGAAAAGGTTCTTCAGTTATCATAAGCTCAACCTGATAAATCCTTTTTAATTAGTGTATATGCAAACATTTCGTAAAGCAGCCATGAATAGAAGACCTTACAATGAAAGTGTAAAGAGGAAATATAGCATGAGCAAGAGGAATTGGAGCTCAAAATATGCCTGCTCTGGCTTCTAGAGAGCACAGAAAACATGCTTATTAATTGTTTAAGTCAGTCATTAATAACTATGTTCAGTCTGTTCCCTTCCACTTTACACAATGTCTGAGAAGTAATACACTGATAGAAAGGGCATTTTCTCGTAGCTGATAATAGACCAGTAAAATGAGAAAGCTGAAAACAAGGAGTGTAATAAATGCATTTGCTTCTCATTCCAGGTGGCAATTCTCAGGTACTCAGTTAAGGGGTTGACTCTGTCGGGAGATTTCTCCACAGGGCCCTTTTTTGCTCACCTCTAAGGACATGTTAGTGCCTTTGAAACTGGTAGGCACTGAGGCAGCGGTCTGCCATTGGGGTGGCTGGTTGCTATCTCTGGATATTCCCAGGATCCTCATGCATGCCACACTATATGTACTGACACCCTTGAAACCTTTTGATTAATTGCTTATCTTTGACTTAGTTTCCTAACCACTGGAAGCAGCAATGACAAACAGTAATTGAAAATCCAAAAGCATTCCCAAACAAGACTTAAATTGCTATTTCTTTATCTTAAAAGATATCTTATGTATGCTTTTAGGTGAAACTGACTGCTAATTTGGGGCCTTTTGCAATCAAATTTTCCTGTATCAATGCTGTTAAGGCGAATCACTTGATGAAATGTCTCATAAAATAAAATAATTCAAATAATAAAATTCTGTGCAGAAGACAATCATGAAAACAAGGTTCATAATAAAACTATGAGCTGGCAATGTTGCAAAGACTGCTTTGTGAGGGACAATCTGACAAAAGGGATAGATTTTTCCTGTTGTCAACTGAAATAGCTCTTTTGCTTTTGCAGCATATACGCATCTTAAACCATGTCCTCAGCTGGCATGTGAAACTCAGTAAGGATCATAAGAAGTGATGAGAATAGACCAGGGTGACTAGAAAGGTTTTTTTTCTTTAAAATAATGGAATCATAGAATAGTTAGGGTTGGAAAGGACCTTAAGATCATCTAGTTCCAATCCCCCTGCCATGGGCAGGGACACCTCACACTAAACCATGTCACCCAAGGCTTCATCCAACCTGGCCTTGAACACTGGCAGGGATGGAGCATTCACTACCTCCCTGGGCAACCCATTCCAGTACCTCACCACCCTAACAGGAAATAATTTCTTCCTTATATACAATCTAAACCTCCGCTGTTTAAGTATGAACACGTTACCCCTTGTCCTATCACTACAGTCCCTAATGAATAGTCCCTCCCCAGCATCCCTGTAGGCCCCCTTCAAATACTGGAAGGCTGCTATGAGGTCTCCAGCAGCCTTCTCTTCTCCAGGCTGAACAGCTCCAACTTTCTCAGCCTGTCTTCATATGGGAGGTGCTCTGGTCCCCTGATCATCCTCGTGGCCCTCCTCTGCCCTTGTTCCAACAGTTCCATGTCCTTTTTATGTGGAGGACACCAGAACTGCACACAATACTCCAAGTGAGGTCTCCCAGGAGCAGAGTAGAGGGGCAGGATCACCTCCTTTGACCTGCTGGTCATGCTTCTTTTGATGCAGCGCAGAATATGGTTGGCTTTCTGGACTGCAAGCATACACTGTCGGCTCATGTTCATTTTCTCACCGACCAAATAAAATCCCCTCTCGAGCAGTGAGACATCAGCTCAGTTGGTCCAGTCTACCTCTCACTGAAGTTGAAAATCATCATTACACCTTTTCCCTAATAATTAATGTGCTTGGCAGCTCTTGCTTCTCTCCCTAAGAAATCCATCTGTATTGTAAAGCTTTTATTATTTTACTCGAGTGGTGCCTTCTATCAAAGGTGGGCAAAGCAGTTTTGCAACATTTAATTTTCTAAGCTTCACTAATATTCTTGCTGAGCTGTTACAGAGTATTTTGCTGTTAGGCCTGGATGAATATGTGAAATGAGATTTAGATGTGCCATATTTCAAAATAGCTTCCTTAGGATACAATCAAATTCCTTCGGTGTCTTGCTCCCTGCCATCTGTTACACCATCACAGCACAGCAACATGTTTTAGCAGCCCGGAGTATGACAAGCTTGACTGACAAGGTCTGTGATCTTAGAGGCTGAGACTTGAGGAAAGGGGTCTTTATAATTCCTCTCCACTGATGTGTTAGGAGAGCTAGATACGACTGAATATGCTTTCACAGCTTTCTCTCACTTATTCATCACTCTTTATCACCAAGATTGTGATTAAGTCCGTGCATGACAGACACTAAACACGCTTGGATTTCTCTGTATAAAATGGCATATTGTTTGAACACAGAAGAAAGTTGATATTTCCTGAACCTGAGAGCACCCCCCAGCCCTGAAAATTAGTGATATGAACTATTCTAGAGTTAAAACCGTGAACATGCATTTGTATCCAACTTCAAATCATTCAAGAAAAAGCATGAGCTAAACCTCTCAAAGCAGACATCTCATGGAAAACATTTCTGAACAAGGGTAGCAAATGGATCACTTTCTGCTGCGAGGAATAGTTAACTGTCTCACTAAAATAAGCACTTCAAATCATACTCTAAGCAGAACTTTCTTTAAAAATAAATAAATAAAGTGCATTATACATAGGGCTTGCTTTATAGGAGAAGAAGCACAAGCAAAGGCTGATCATCAGAGCCAGCTATGATGAGGTGATTGTGAGTGCCATGACTATTGCCAGGACAGGCAACCAAAGCAAGGCATGTGGATGCCATACCTGGATACCTGGGTTTCTATTTACTTCCATAGTCAGCTATGCACACAGAGGAAAAAAAGGGAAAACCAGACTGAAGTTTGGAGACAAGCAAGAAAAGAAGGTGGAGACACGTGAGTGAAGGCAAGACGTGTTTGTTAGATACAGTGTAAAGAAAGGGAATTTGGGATATGGAAGAGCAGTTTGTTCATGGAGTCTTGAGCCAGTGCCAAAGGCTTTTCTGGTGCTGTGAAAATGAGGAGCAAACAAGGGGTGTAGCTAAGAGGTTTACAGTGATACCATGGGTCGTTGGAGCTTCAACACTGCAGCTGGGCACCAGGAGGTGGATTTAGGTAAGAGGTACAGTGAGTATGAAGGAATGGATCACAAGGGGTCCTCCTGTGGTGCAAAGATGGAATAGAAGGAAATTTTAGATTATGTCAATGGAAAAGCATGACAACAACAAAGCCTGATAGAGGGAGGTATCTCAGCAGCAGTTCTAGGAAATAGCACACATTTTAACTCACATTCACAGTGTTGCTTCTAATTCATCTCTATCCCACTCAAGCTGGGTTTAAAAAATGGAATGAAAGAGGTGAGGAGTATTTTTTCCTGAAATCTAAACCCTGTGTTAGCAGGGCATAGTACGGCTCATAAAAAAAAATAAAGTATAACAGAACCTGCTCAGTTAGTGTATTATATAGTGCACCCAGATTGTTGCTTACAGTATAGAAAATTCATAAAGAGGGTGACTGTGGCCACTGGACAGAAATCAGAGGAGATATAAGCTGTCCAGCTGTCATGCTACAGATACTTGTCATACTGTCATACTGCTTCTCACAGATGGATCTGTTATCCTTTATATGGAGACTGTAGTAAACTCTAAATTTCTTACAAAAAAAAAAAAAAGCAAGTTCATGTTTTGAAAACTGGATAAGAAATGTGGGTCTGTCCTCATTTATTCTAAGGTGCTTTTCCATGACGGCACTAAAGTGGGCCATAAAGCAAGCATAAATGCAATTTATTTCCATTACATGTAAAGAGGGATGAGTTCAAATGGTAATCTAACCAATGTATCACCACAAAGCAGACCGGTAAATGGAACCATAACGACACCGTGACTCTGTCCAAGGTGCTGAGACTTCACCACGTCAGAGACATCAGTGAGGGAAGGTCATTTGATGGTGTTTGGGGTTTGCTTTTTGGTTTTGTATTTTTTTGTTGTTGTTGCTTTTGGTTTATCGTTTTGTTGTTTTGTTGGGGTTTTTTGTTTGTTTGTTTGTTTTTATTGCCTACCTTTCCATTGATTAAGGAATTCTTTTTTCCTTTTTTTTTCCCCTTTTCTCTCTCTTCTGGGTTATGCTCTATTATATTCCTGAAGTAACACTTCAGATTAACAGCTCAGTTAATTAATATAGAATCCAAGTGGAAATGCTATAGAAGCACTTGTGACATTCACATTAGTAACAGAGGGGTTCATCAAAATTAATGTTATTACAGTAAATACCAAGAAAATTAACTGTGATTGGCTCATTATTTTAAAATGTCCTCCCATCTGCACTTGGCTCTCACAGAGAGTTGTATGGAATAGATATGGTGATGATTCAGGACTTGGAATCGGAAAGCAAACAGTAAGCAGAATGAGCTGTGATCAGTATTAGAGCAAGACTCTCATCATGACTCAGGCGCAATTTGTTGTAAGTTATTTAAATAAGTCTTGGAAACCTATTTTTCCTACTTTTTTTTTTTCGGTAGGACTCATGTCCCTGTACAACATATCCAGGAGGTTTTGGTCTTATCATAATGGAAATTTTGCTTTATCGGTAAATTAGAAGAGATTCCAATGTAGGGAAAGTCTCTGTGCGTGTGGTGCCGTAGGAGACAACTCCTACATCAAACCAGCTTTGAGTCTAAATGCATGTGATGATAGTAGATAAGAAAGAAAGTCAAGGTATAGAGTGATTATCACATGAAGTGACTTGATAAATGCCAATTGGAAAAACACTATGTTGAAGTTTCCTGAGTGTTTATCCAGTATACTATTAATCTGAAAATGCATTCCACTACTGTCAAAGATATACAGAGAATATCTTTCTGGATTCATGTACTATTCCACATCATCCTTCTTGAATGGCTAACATAGAAAGCAGATAGGATATAGTCTGATTGCCTGTTTTGCAGAAACCTAAGCAAACCACCCTAACTTTGTCCAGTAGCAAAACCTTACTTTTTTTTTGAGGAAAATAAGTCAAATTAAAATGTTCATGTGCTCCATAATTTTTCAAGAAATTGAGAGGAAAAAAAGTAGTTTCAGCTCAGAAAGCATGTGAAATATACAGACATGCAGAAAGATATTTATATGCTCTGCTCTGCGGAAACAACATGAGTGTGCAGAATCAAGAATACACAGATTTGTATTTTGAAAAATTGCTTGTTGTTTTCCACCTCTCATTTTCATGTTGAGTAAAAGATCATAAAAGATAAACAGTCACCTGATGCAAATATTTGTAACATGGCTTAAGTGGAGATATTTTGGTATGCTACAGGAAGAAACTGGGCTCTAGCACATAACATAAATAAGAAATAGAAGAGTAGTAACATGTAGGAAGTTAAACATTCAGTGTAGTCAAAAGTGATGGTGATTAAATGAAAAGTAATGCAAATAATGGAGAAAATCAGTTAACTACATATATACTGACTGAAGACTGCAGAAATGACCACTGCAGCTCTTCCTTATCAATCAGAGGTTGGAGACATTATTGTTACAAGTAAAATTTCAAAGACTAAGATACATTCCAGTTTATTGGTATCATCACCAGCTTCAGTGGAGCTGTTCTAATTTATGTCATTTTTGAGATCTCATTGAGAAGCTGGGGTGTCACAAACAGAGTTTGCTTGAAATGAAAATCTACAGCAGTTTGGTTTACTGATGTCTCTTTCCTAGGTGTGCATTTTTCCCTGAAGTCCTCATGATGCCATTAGTTCTCTCCCTATTAATATATGCTGAGAAGTGCTTCCAATTTTCATATAACTGATGTAGCAAAAACAAATAACAGAAAGAAATCATAGACATTCCTGAATTAACTTTGGGTTTCATTTTAACATGCAGATTTAACAAAATGCCCCTTTTTGTAAGGAGAATGGTTTTTTTCTAGTTTTAATTTAAATTTCTGCAAACAGAGAAATGAGTTTTCTGCTTCTGTTGAAGCAGTGATGACAAAATGAACTGCCTAGCTTTTTAAGAGGAAACCTTGCATTTGAAAAAACCATTCTGAATAGAATCTGGGAATTTGTACACACTCATTTATCATAGATGCCATGAAAGCAGTACTCTACATCCCTGTCTGGAGAGAGGGAATGAGCTTTCCAAGCAGTGATATTACTGCAAACTGCAACTAGACATAGGGGATTTCTGAAGTCTACTATCACGGTCCATTTCAAAGACAAACATTTTTTTTGCCTCTAAGGCCTTCTCTGGAACAGGAAGGCTATATGTCATGCAACTGGCAGAGGGATCCTTCATTTTGTCTGTTGACACAATTTGTTTTGCAAATGGAACAAACAAAAACTAACCAAGAAATTATTAATGTGAAATCTGCTCTGCTGGAATCACTGTTCTGTTAGAAAATATTTGGGGGTCTGAAAATGGGAAGTTGAAAGTGTGGTAGATGGGGCTATTGAGTGATGCAGTGGGTAACACACAGGCTGGATAAATCAGCATGTGTTGGGAGCTGCAGTTCCAGACTTTCTGCTGTCTCTGGGTGTGACAGTGACAACTCAGTTTGTCTATGCCTTAGTTCATCCAGCTGTGATAATGATTGTTTTTCTATCAGAGGCTGTTGAAGGCCTCTGGTTAGTTCATTAATGCACATAAAGACTTTTTAGCATCTCCTGAAAGCATTACTGTCATTTATAAGGCATTAATTCTTGGTGTCAAACTAATCAGGAGCAATAAGGGACTGGGCTGCACACCTCTGACATATTACATCTATGAAAGTATGTGCAGAGACTGCACATGTTTTGTGGAAAAAACCACAACCCAACACAAAACAACAACCCCGCCACAAACCACTCTCTTTAGCCCAATCTATTA
This sequence comes from Melopsittacus undulatus, assembly GCF_012275295.1. Taxonomy (NCBI): domain Eukaryota; kingdom Metazoa; phylum Chordata; class Aves; order Psittaciformes; family Psittaculidae; genus Melopsittacus; species Melopsittacus undulatus. Next base: position 100,238,908 of record NC_047530.1, on the reverse strand, counting down.
ATGAATTATTATTTTTTTAAAGATTCAGAGACAATATAATAAGCAAAACAGCCAACCTGTTCTCCATTCTGATTAATTGCTGGCTCTCTCTCTGATAATCCAGAGGAAAAAAGGGGGATAATGGTAAGCATCTGAAGTATTATTAGCATATAAAATACATTTTCCAGGAGAAAAAGAAATCATTTGATGAAACAATTTTTCAGTGTACAGATAACTACCTTCCACTCCTGTGTGTATGCACATGTGTACACATGCATTTGAAAAGGTAAAAAAGGATCAGCAAAAGACACCTCAGGTGCCCAGGAGGCTTACTAATATCACAACTCTCTTTATATATTAATATCATGCTAATTGTGATGCCTGCAGCATTTTAAGTCGTTAAGCCAAATGAAAGAGTTACAAAAAAAAAAAGAGAGAAAGGAGAGATGGGACGTGTTGATAAAAAAAACACAAACCCAACACTTTCAAAGAAGCTTACAGACAATCTGCTAAAATGGTAAACTTACTCTGAATCAGCTGAGATATTCTGATTTCCAGCAAGTGAATCTGGTCCTTAAGAGTAAGAATGTGGGATTTTGACCTTTTCTTTTAGGAAAAAAGCCCAAATTTTAGGAAGCCCAAATTATCAGTGAGTCTAAAAGTCCACCTTCAACACTTCCATAGGCTAGATTTGACAGAGCTCCCTTCAAAGGTACAAGGCTGATCCATTAAAAAGCACACCAACATTTTTTGCTTAAAATGCTCCTTCCAGGAGGGGACAGAGTGGTCACTTCTTGTCTTGTTGCTCCAGTGAACAGCATGTTCCATAACTGATGGAGGGCAAGCCTGTGAAAGGAAAATAACCCAGCAATGCTGAAACACAATCTATGTATCATGAATAACTGTGAATATGCAAAACTACCCAAGGAGATCAGCATGAGAACCTATATCATTTTCCTCCAAACATGCTATCGTGTTTCATTTTAAGGAGAATTGACCCTTTCAGAAGTCTCTACCACCCCTGTGAGCCCAAACATCAGTAGCACACCCATCTATGGTTTGCCTTAGCAGGATCACATGTAACAGAAGCAAAATAACTACATTTCTTTCCCTCATTTGAAAGCAAAACATTAAGGACAAAATCTAATCTTTCTTTCTTCCATCTTCTTCAAGTCCAAAGATGATGGGGGTGAAGTATCAATTTATCAAAATCCCTGAACTACTGAGTAATTAACTTGAACCAAAGGAGACAGATTTTCCTGTGATTCTGTATTACAGTCAACCTAAGTATAAAAAGAAACAGTATAAGGAGAATGTGTGGTACGATAAAAGTTAATATTCTTGAAGATAATGAGATGTAAATTGCTAGTTGGAACAATACCTACAGGCCCAACTCTTCAATTATTTCTTTTTTTGGCCAAAGATAGGGGTATTTTTATGTATTTATAATCATTTTCAGTTCTTGAGCTCTTTATAAAGTAGATCAGTTACAAAATGCTTTTTCTTCTCAGAGGAAGAAGATGAAGCAAAAAGAGATATGATATATAGAGCTCTTTAGCAGATACTCATCATCATACCATAGACTTCCTGAGTTTCCTTTTGAGTTCTGAATTATGATGGTTTTTACATAACACACAGATTGTCAGACATTAAATACTGATCATGTGTTTGGGACAATAGTCTGAATTCAGAATCAGCTTTCAGACAAAACTAGTCAAGAAATTATCCTGTTTAAAGTGTGCCCCAACACATCGTGTCACTTTTGCCCTGCATCTTTACCTAGTATTCAGGAAATCAGACTGTAAATACTTGGATTGTTTTAAATGAGCACATGTTGCTTATGGGCAAGAGATGTAATTGATGCATTTTCTGAATTTCAAAATGGATTTATACATCTGAGCTAGACATAACCTGCCTTCTGGTCTAGAATTGTGGTCTAGGGACTAAAGAATTTTAACATAGAAGAAGACTGATTTAGCCATGTGGCAGCTGTTGACCACGGATTTGACAGTGCTATCCTAGGACAACCTTGCTTGTCTCAAGACAGCTACCTCCACGGTCCTATATTCCTCCTAGGTCTACCCTTGCCCACATAGCTCAGTCTTCTTTAACTGTCTGGAAGATCACACTTCTATCAAAGTCCTGCAATTAAGTCATTTTAATTTCAAACATTTTCGAAGATGGACTAATTTGTACCAAAAGAGCTGTGTCTTTCTGAACACTCGTGATCCCGTACAGGGAGAATTACCATAAATAGTACATGTGGGCAACCAGTCACAGCCACAGGCAAATGTGTCACTTCCCCTTGGCTTCGGAGCAATTGTATGCCAGTCATTGGTCCTCTGGTTTTAATGGCTAAAAAAAGGCCTTCTCAAGTTCTCACTGGACTTCTGTCACTCAGAAGCAACAAGTCTAACTTCACTATGAATTGCTTTAATGAGCTGTAGTACATAGTTACAGATTAGACATGGGCTTGCTGGCTCCCTAATTTGTGCTCCAAGAAAGCTGTGACAAAACACTGTCTGCACTTGCATATTTTGCAATTTAGTATTTGTAAAGCGCTTTATGATCTGTGGTGCTGCCCCACTGCTGTTCTTGAAAAATGCTGCTACAAACAGAAAATGGCATTTTTCTGTTCCAGTCACTTGGGAACAAGATAATAGTGCAAATGTGTCTTTGTGTCTGCAGAGCCTTATGCAACCCTCCCATCTGGGATGCTCTGAGTGTTAATAATAATTAGCTGTTGCTTGAAAAGAGCCTTGCTTTCCTGTTTCTTTAGCCTGGCTTCTCTTACCTGTCTGAAAATACCTCTTAACTGCCAGTCTCAAACCCGGCTTTTGACCAAAGGTTACTTCTCCAAGCAGATATAATAATCACCAATGTTACGACAACCCAAACAAGACTTTCGACCCTGATGACTTTTTCTAGTAAGTAGCCCATGAATGAAAGGATCTATAGGATTGAGAGATTTTTTAATCTTGTAAAGCAAGAGATGAACTTCTTATTTTAAAATAAATGCTATGCAGCATTGTCCTTTGGATAACTGCCATTTTCTCTACTACATACAGATGGTTATCTAAGTGAAAGAATATATTCATTTTCCTTACTGCTTCAGACACTGGGCTCCTAGGAAGACTAACATGGATGTGCAGAAAATAAAAACCCTAAGAAGTTACTCTGTCCTGAAGTTTGATTAAAAGGGGAAAAAAATGACCACCTCTGTAGCAAGCACCCATTCCAGATCCAAGTCCTGGGAAACACTGTTTGAATGTGGGGTTTTTTTGTTGGTTTGTTTTTTTTTTTTAATTAATTGAGGGTAAATCTTAAAGTTTTGAGATTATGAAACCAAAAGCTAGAAAAATTCTCACCACTTATACCGTGATGGAAAAATTTAAAGGTAGGAGACACTCCTTTTGACATGGGTCAGACTTTTCAGCCAGACTTGATTTATATTGCTGTATAAATGGATACATAAATAGAAACCAAAAGGAATGAGTCATAGAATCAAAGATCAAATAATTCTCCTTTAAATGAAGTAAATAAATAGAACATTTTGTCCCCATTTTCAAATTTTCTGTCAGTTTTTGAAACTTTTTGAGTTCTGAACTTAGAGTTAACATGTTTCAATGAAGTGTTTTGCATATACCAAATCAGCGTTTTCCAATGGGAATAAAGTCTCTATCACTTCTCTTTGGAGATGAATCACTACCATAAGATGATTGCCATTTTAGCTAGCACTGGGAACAGAGGCAGGTTATCTTCCTCTGAAGTCATAAATTCTGCACACAGAACTGCAGTGTTGGACACCGAGCTTTGTCTATAGTAGCTTTTCTATGTCTCATTTTGGGTATGTCAACAACTGACCCATGATTTAGCAACCTTGGAACAATACAGTGGTGTTATTCCAGCTGGTGAATGGAAAGAGGTTTTTTGATCACAGGGCTTTGTAGAGAGATCTGAAATAAGGTTTGGCTCAAATAAGGTTTGTTTCATCTCAGAATAACTCAGTATAAACCATTTTACCAGGGTGCATTAATGATTCTGCTGTTCACTGAAAAAGAAAAAGAGTATCAAGGTTTTTCACTTCCTTTCAGAGGAAAGTAAATAGAAATGCCTTTACCAACCACACAGAAATCATGAAAAACTCAATTTGTGATGGCCCGTTGTTGGTAGTAACATCTAACCTTGGAATGATAGGTTAGGGCAAAAATTTGGTGGTCACGGTGATCCTTTAAAGCAGTCTTCACTTAGAACAGGGTGGTAGGAATAAATAAATCAATAAATCTGGCTGCCATAAGCACGAGAGAAATCAATTAATAACCCACAATAACTCTTTAGTGTCCTTTTCCACTGGTGCAGTAAAAATAGATGTTTTCTGTAAGTACTTCTTTTAGCAAAGTACTGCTTACTTCTCCCATCAAGGCAGCCACTTAATTTCCACAGAAAGAGGGGTGCTGGCTACAGAAACTGCAGGTCATCTCTAGGCAAAGCTTATCTTTCAACTTTTTCTTTCTGAAGTTATCTTTAGGAAATGTCTTTTGATATTTGTGTTCCTGACTATGTGGACAGTATTTTGACCTTAGCCATGGCCCCCTGTCTTAAGTCAGAAACCAAGTCAGAGAATAGCCCTTTGCTTCCCACAACACTCTGTTGCTTTTGCAGTGCGTCTGCATTTGCATTGATCCACAATCTGCCCATCTGTAATTCAGAGCAGCCAGAGCTGCAGCAAACCTCTGTTTCTGCCTATGGCTATATTTCTGCAGGCTCTGATCATCGCAGATCACACACTCACAAAGGTCAGGAGGGAGAGCACCAAATCACCCCAAAGCCCAGGGCTGCCGCAGGATGCCAGTATGCTAAAGGATGGCCCTAGTGCCACAGCAGGACACAGAGGAGAGCAGTACTGTTGAATATCTTTCTGAATAGAGCTAAAAGCCAGCTGCTTGTTGCTACTGAACATTGCAAATCATACATGCTTCTTTCCAATGAAAGGCAAAAAAGATGGTAAAGGTTTCTAGAGGACAAGTGTTATGAGGAACAGTGAAGGAATGGGGGTTGTTTATTCTGAAGAAGGCTCTGGGAAGACCTTATCGCTCCCTTTAACTACCTGAAAGGAGGCTGTAGTGAGGTGGTTATTGGTCTTTTTCCAGGTAACCAAGCAATAGGATAAGAGGAAATAGCTTCAAGCTGCACTAAGGGAGGTTTAGATTGCATATTAGGAAAAAATTCTTCACCAAAAGAGTTATCAAGCATTGAACAGGCTGCCCAGGGAAGTGGTAGAGTCATCATCCCTGAAGGTATTTAAAAGACATGCTAGATGTTGCCTTTAGGGACATGATTTTAGTGGTGGACTTGACAGTGTGTTTATGGTTGGACTTAATAATCTTAAAGGTCTTTTCCAACCTAAATGATTCTATGAGTCTATATATCCCGCCTGTATTCACCAGCTTGGTTTCTCCAGACGACTTGATGAATGAGGAGAAACCTTATGTGATGTGACTGTAGTTCAGAGAAGGTGGCTGAGACCCTCTGTGCTACCTCATGTCTCAGGTCAGGCAACTAAACACCCTATCCTAAAGCATTAGAGCATAAAAATCCACCTTTTCTCAGATTGGTTCCAAAGTTAAAACTCCAAACCTCTTGATCTAAATATTTAGGCAGCAGATTCAGAGGGTAATAAGAGCAATCACTAGAAGGTTTGCCCATGGTGGAAAAGGATGTTACCCCCAGCTGTACGCTCTGACATTAAGTAGCCATTGGAGGGAGACAAAGAGCTGTATTTCTTGTACTTTACCATGGTTCTGCAGTTACTCAGTGTTACCCAACTATCAATCCAGATGTTATTTAGCAATGGGTAAAGCAGCTTCTGAGCAAGTCCTGCACCATGGAGATGGAACAGCTGCAGGGCTGCTCCCCATTTCAGGGGACAGAGTAGAAATACCAACTGAACCACATACATTGCCCAGAGAAATGTGAAATAAGGCCACCTCTAACTACACAGGGCTGGATTATTTTTCTCTACAGTGCTTCAGATAACCATGGAAGGCACAAACTACAAACAGGCACTGTAGCCTGACTTCCCTATTTGCCATATCAGTTCAGCTAAAAGCTCCCAGGTCATGTCTTTCATTAACCTCTCCTGCAAACAGAAGCTGACAAGACCATCTGCCACAGTATATTTCACCTAACTGTTGCACCAGAAGAAGGAAGTATTTTCTAATAAAATCCACTTTCTTGTTACCTGTGTATCTCTGCAAAGGAAAATCCACAGCCTGATGCCCAGCACACCAGCAGCTTCCTCATCTCATCAAATCCCTTCTGTATATTGTTGAGTAGTATCCCAGAGACAAAGCATTCCCAAAAGGAGAGATGGGAATCCCATAGCCCATAGAGAAACTCAAAACCTTGGCTCATATCCTTGGGAAATGGTGAATATTTGACTTTTTTAGACTGTTAACAGAGGGGCAGTCAGAGATTAGCCTATGCTGCTCACCTAAGGCTGCTCCCACCTGAAGGTTGCCAAGGTAGACAATATACTAAAGGGTAGTTATATCAGGACAGGGGCTGTAATTCTCCTGGAGCAAAGAGCATGCATTAAGCCCAGGACATCGGTAGTAGAATTCACATTCACACATACAGAGGTGCCTTTTAAGAAATATTAGATCATCATTTTCTAAAATAATTTTCCCAAGGATTCATTTAACCAGTGACATGCAGTGATAAGGTAAAGAACCAGCATAGACTCACTATAATTCTTTCTATCAAATCTGTGAAACTGCCTGAGGAAGTATAGGGCACGGGGAATGAAAAAACTTGCCAAAATTTGAGAGTAGACATGCAAACACCAAACTCCAAATCTTTCTGCTATTGTATTTTAGCAGTTTAATTCACCACAGAAAAAAATTATGTAAAGAAGGGGAATACATCCAGAGCTGAGCATATTGGAAAATAATATTGAAGAGAGGGAGGTAATATAATTTTTCATATTCTTGACAAGGTTACGTAGGAAGGTGTCCCTCTATTCCAGCCTGTGCTCTTCCTTTAATGCTGCTTTTTGCATTAATATCAAATGGGGCAGAGCACTCAAACAGGTTCCAGCTGGGGATTCATTGAGGTAGCCTCATTGCCAGGAGAGTAGCAAGTATTGCATTTCAAATTGCCCTCAGTGGCAAACCCCTGCATTAAAGTAATCACACAGGACTTGAGCTAAATAAGAAAAACAAAGAGGAAAAGCAGTAAATCTTCTTTATATGAAGGTTTTACATGATGCTCAAACAATATTGTACGCAAGATTTTAATGAGAAAAAAATGCTTGTGTTGTAAAATAGCAACACAAATATTCAAGAAAGTAAGAAAAGAACTTTTCCACCTCTAAGACTGGTTTCTGTTGAGCAAACATACCTGAAAATACTTCAAGTCCCTTTTCCCACCTGTGGAATTCATGCAAGGTGTCTCAGGGCCATATTCTGAACTGGCAGAAATCAGGAAAGCTCCCCTGATTCTGAAGGAGAACCTGATTTTCACCAACTGAAACTGTTACAGCCAAAAAAGTGGTTTGAATGCTAAATGATAACAGGCAGCAGATAATTGGGTGTACACATGTGAGGGTGTGAATGGTCAAAACTGAACTTCCTGCCTGCTCATACATTGTAGTCTACGGCTCTGAATATATACTGTTTAGGTTAGGAAAACTTGCTGCTTGGGGGACTGGAAAAAGAGGAAGCTGTTCCAAAACAGGTTCCCAAAAAGGAGTGAGTTCAGAAGGAGGAAGCAGGGCCAGAAAGAAGAAGGTGAAAATCCCTCTGGAAGAAAGATGCCAAATGTGGGGAAGATCATGGAGATCAGGAGAGTGAATGCTGGGGGGCAGTCTTACTTTGGCTTGTAATGCCCACTCTCTGTGGGGAAGCAAAGTTGAAACCTGGTGAATAGTGAGTATATGTGAGATAACCAAGTAAAGCAAAAGCTATAACCTCACTTGTTCTTTAATAAATGCCAGTATCCAGATTTACTGTGGTTTACTCTGTCTCACCCGTGTCAAAGATCCAATCCCAATCAGTCATCATGATTTCATTGTCCTGTATATAGCTTAGCAAAAGTTTCTTGTTGTCCCACTCCCTGTGAAAGGGATAAGCTTAACTGATAATGCAGCTGACAGCACAATATAGAACTACACAGTCAATCAGAAACACACCAGTTAAGTCTTTTTTTTTTATTTATGTGTCGTCTTTGGTTGGTTTCACACTGATGCAATTCATCGAAAATCAAAATAAGTACAACCTTACACAGGGAAAATTGCATTTGAAGGTTTCCCCGAGACTCAGTGGTGACCAGCACTGAGAGATTATTTTATCAGCATTGAAAGAAATAGTCATTACCGTTTTGGCAGCTTTGCCATTCAAGTGGCAGGAAGTATTCTGTTTTCCATTCAGCAGGTGCTAATACAGTTATATCAAATCCTAAGCATGGGAGAAAATAACCCACACATATATATACGTGCAGAGTGCTCCCACCCTTCCTCCGCAACTCTTCAAAGCTTAGCAGTGAAGGGGATCTGACCTGAAATGTCACAGCCAAGCTGTTATTTCATGCCCTGTAAACATGTGTCAGATGATTGCATCTTCCCCTTAGGCAGAAGGATGGAAAATATCAGGTTCTCACTTGCTAACAAACCTTGGGACTTAGTGTGCTACGCCCTCTAAACACCAAATCTGCTGCTTTGTATCTGGTAGGCTATTCATGGCTTCCCTTCAGTCCAGATAAGATGTGACTTTAGACTCTGAATTGGGAAGAGCTCAAGATTTCTTTAGGAGGGACAAGAACTGAATTGAATACGGCCCATCAGAGGAAATAACACCAAAATGAAGGACATTTGCTTTTTTTCAGAGGCCTGGCCTTTAATTTGTCAAGAAAATGGGAGCTTGTTGGAGAATAAAAAGATTTCTTTGCAGACAAAAGGATGTATTTGTGAATGAGATACCTATATACAATGCTATAAGCCATTTTGGGTTTTGATTCATTAATGGGAAAGTGTAGAGACATCTGGCCATCTTCAGATTTCCCCTACCTTGGCTGTGATACTGTATGAACATTGTTATTTATGTAGAGTTATTTTGAAGTAAACAAAGAGAGATTTTAGCTTTCTTCAGTTTGTAAAGTTACACAGGCAGTAGAACTGCCTGAGCAGTGAGAAGCAGAGGATCCATCAGAGTGCTTGGGATAGCTAGGTGAGAGCAAGGAAAAATTACAGCCAACCCAAGCCAAGTTGTTCCTCTCTGTGAACCAGCAAAAAATGTCTTTTAGCTGCAGAGGAGGTAAAAATAAAGACATTTCTCACATACTCAAAAGTAATAAATTGAAAGGGCCTGATTCCTTACACAAACTGAAGTAAACTCTGTTTAACTATATCAGCTATGGGGCTGGGTCTCGAAATCACAGTTACCTGGTAGCCTCAAAGTTTCTGACAGTAATTCAGTATTGATTACAGAACTAACAGAGGACAAAGGAACCCTCCCGCTGAGTAACACAAAGCAACACTCAAGTTTAAAACCTGCTATTTCTCACATAAGGTACTGATAGACTGTACACAACTCCTCCATTACATTACTTATTTCTGAAGCAACCACTCCACACATGGTATTCATGCTGCTTTTGCTCTTGAAAATACCAATCTATAGGAAGTTGAGTCCATGAGATTTTGAAAGAGTCTTTCCCCTTGGGTGAGAGAGTCTCAAGCAAGACCAGAAATCAATATAATAGAGTTGAAAAAAAGAAAACTGGAGATTCATGTAACTGATATGATGTTATTTCTACTCAAGTGTATCTTTCGTTCAGATGACCCCAATCCACTTACGTTCATACCTACTTGAAAATGTTATCCAGAGGCAAGAAAAGCAGGAGGTCAGTTTTGCTGCCCCCTTTGTACTGTATTCATAATTGATATTTTTGCCATTTATGTCTGTTTTGTTGTTTAACCCCAGCCTGTAACTAAGTACCATGCAGCTGCTCACTCACTCCCTCAACCCCTATTGGGATGGGGAGGAGAACTGGAAAAAGGAAGACCCATGGGGTGAGATAAGAACAGTAAAATAAAGTAAATAATAACAATAATAATAATAACAACAATAATAGGAAAAAGATATAAATAAAACCCAAGTGACACACAATACCATTGCTCACCACCTGCTGACAGATACACAGCCCATCCCTAAGCAGTCATTGATGGCTCCTGGATAACTCCCCCCAGTTTCTGTACCAAGCATGATATGCTTTGGTATGGAATATCCTTTTGGCTAATTCAGGTCATCCATCCTGGCTGTGTTCCCTCTTGGTTTCTTATGCCTCTCCTCACTGGCAGAGCATGAGAGACTGAAAAGTACTTGATCAGGGCAAGCACTACTTAGCAACAACTAAAATATCAGTGTTATCAGCATTATTCGCAGACTAAATCCAAACATAGCACTGCACCAGATACTAAGAAGGAAATTAATTCTATCCCAGCTGAAACCAGGACAGTGTGCTTGCAATAGTGTCCATGATGATAATTCATAATGCTTGATTTATTTTTTAAATCCAAAATTGAGCTGTAAATCTCTTTTATCAAAAATACCTGTACCAGAACAGATTACTTGTACAGGTGGCTGTGATATTCCAAATTTTCATTGATCTGGTTAGCTACAGCAATTGATTATTATTCTACATAGTTATAACAGAAATGAAAGCTGTAAGTTGAGGTATGAAGATGAAAATACCCAAATTTTCTACATTATGGAAATTTTACAAGGACTGTTTCTCAATAAGAGTTTTTAATAAAATCTTCTTTATATTTTTTCCATTAAAACATTGGGGAGAGAGGGAAACAAAATTAACAAAATGTCAGTTATCTCAAAAATATACAATGATGTATCAGTTTTAAAAATCATATTCCAGCAAAGTATACATTTTAAGAAAGATAACATCTTCTAGATGTGTTAGTATGTCCCTGCTCTTCTATATTGCTCTTTCACCTTTCTGAGAGAGATGTTTGCTGCATTTCTGATTGTATTTTACCACAACAGACAAGAATAATATGATCTGACAAGTTGTCCCTGAGCTGATTTCCATACACAGTAAATGATCTTTGCAGTAGATGACATTCAGCAACATAGATAAATTTAGCACAATAAAGAGATGTGGACAGATTATTCAAAACCATAAACTAGCATACCCCCCAAAAAAACAAAGTTAATTTATACCAGCAAGATAGAGTCAAGTTGGTTAAATTACTATTTTCTTGAATTATTTGCTGCAGTTTAAGAAAATGAATTTACTTGTGTTCATCGGGAACAACTTTTCAGTATGATTTGCCTTAAATAAAACATTTATAAAAAGTCTAGGAGACTCATCATATTCTGGTTGACTTCACCAGAGAACGTTCAGACACTGTAAGCCAGGCAGTAACACTCCAACACAATTTGTGTTTGCCTCCTGAGGTGACTAATATCACTAGCAAAGCTTAAGCGTAGTGATAGGAGCAGCTTTTGTTTTAGCAGCCAAACGGTGACAGGGGGCAGTAGGCACAAACTTAATTTTGTCACTTCCACATGCTGTTATAGAAGGGCTTGGCAGAATACTCAGGGTGTGATATGTTAAAAACATTGCCCTAAATTCAATGACAGATGCCTTAGTCATGTTTTTTTCTAAAGTTTCAGACTTTGGAGGATAGATACTATAATAGAAAAACATAGTTTATTTGATATGCAAGTGACAGAGCACAGGTAGTAAGCTTGCAGTCAGGGTTATAAACATCCATGAGATATCTAGTGTCAGGGATTGTGGTTAGAAGCAAATTGTTATGGACCACATGATTAGTTTATATTGGGTAAAACTGTGAACTGCTTACAGACTGCAAAGTTCTGGAGAATGCAGGCATAGAGTCAGTAGTAAATGCTTAGACAAATGGCCTTGATATACACTTACTGGCTTTCAAAAGGTTAAAAAGTGTGCCTGATGTGTAAGACAGGCAAATGTTCACCACTTTTGATCATCAGGAAGTCTCTGTTCATTTCATATTATAGAAATAAAAAAAAGGATCAATCCAGAGCTGAAAGAATTCACAGGACAAATAGGTTTCTATGGTGCCTCTACCTAAAATCACATACGAGAATATACAAACACTGGAAAGCTACTAATGTTTTAGTGGAAAAGGGACATAATCTGGAAGAAATCTGGGGAGCAACCTGACCTTAAACCCATTGTAGAGCAACTCATCTTCTCTACCTCTGCATTGAAGAGTCCTTTCTTTCTCTTACCACTTTGTTTTTAGCCCTGGATCCCAGGCTACCTCTGCAGCTACAATGGGACTCTGGGATATGAAATGTGGTTTGGAGTTCACATGAAAGTCAGTCTTCTTTAACAGAGAAAAAGGAAGAATGTTTAAAAAATAAATAAATAAAAAATCCTTATCTGATAAAAACAACTGCTATAAAACTTTAAGGCAGGATCTAAGCGCTGGGCAGATGAATGTTCAGACAGATAAGAAGTCTGTGAAAAGTTCAGCCAGGGAATTCCCTTTAACTTGATATTGATAGTATTATTGTCAAGAAAATAAGAAATAACAAAAAGTCAAAAGCACAGAGTTACGGAATACATCCCCAAAGCTAGAAGGCTGCTTCCTTTCAAAATTCTCTAAATAGTCTCTGAGATGAGAATATGATTTGAATTCTAAAACACTATTAGCTAGATAGAGAAACCATCTCTTGCAGCAAACAAGCAGGATGCAGTCAGATGTGGAACACTGGCTGTAGTCAGAGCACAGTTAGACAAAATCATCAGGTTTAACCCACAGAAGTCAAATCTCATGGCCAGTTTAGTCCACTGCCTTTACCTCTGCAAAGCATTTTCAGCTGATGAGGTCAGGCCAAGAAATGCTTTGCAGTGTTATATTGGTCTTCAAGCTACAGAAAGCCTGAGAGTAAAGGAATCAAATTTTAACCGTGCTTACTGAAACAGGAACTGTGAAGAAAGGTAAATAATAGCACGAAAAATGAAAAGCTTGAAAGCCAGATGGTTATGCAAGAGGAAAAATACATAGAGAAAAGCTGCTATTGTGACTGGAACTGCACAAAGACGGGCTTTGTTCCAGGTGGGAAGAACATGTGAAAGTTTGAAATTTTCCAGGAAGGAGAGCTCTACCTGGTGTCCAGGAAGAGCAAGGATGGATTGCTTGGGATCATTAGAAATGTTTCATTCCAAAAAAACATGAATCTTATATGCCTGTTTCTTACTGAAATATATTTCCCTATAGGAAAAAAACCAACCAAACCAAAAATCAAACCAAACCAAACCCAACAGTAAGTAGGCAAGTAGTAAATTCTAAATGAATAAATAAAGCTTTACAATTTTTTAAAACAGAAAACATCACATTCTTAGAATCTTGCTTCTTTCTCTATAAAAAGGAAATTAACCTGAATCAAAGTACCTCAGTTGCAGTAGAATTAAAAAATATTCCCATGGACTGACTGTGGTTCTATCCTGTTTCCTATGACTACCTTTAAAAGTAATACACATTAGATCCAGAACTTGTCATATGCATTGACAGCTTTCAGAAGTGTTATCTTTAAAGCAGATAAAGAATATTTAGCTATTTTTGAAAGGAACTAGATACAGCTGTATTTCTGTAACTAAGTTTATATATTTTGCATCGCATGTCACTGATGCATATGCTAAACAGGAGTCTAGTTATAAGCATAATGAGACATATGCAAAAATACTGCAAAATATTAATACTCTGAATTTTGCATTGTAAGTGGAGGGAAGCATCCTTGATATAAGCTTAGCATACTGCAGTGACTGATTTCCAGGCAGAACTACTTTGAGTCACAAGTTAAAATATAGTCAACACAGAATGAGAATGAAATATGCAGTCTCAATAAAAAATGAGATATAAAGGACAAGATTGCTAATTTCACCAAAGAGTCTGTAATTCAGTGGCATGGTCTAATTTCATCAGTGGCACACGTATTTGAGAAAATGACTTATTCACTGAAAGAGCCACCAGTGCGCAGTGAAAAGGATTTTCTATTTTTTAAAGTGCTCCTTGTTATCCTTCAGGCTCTGGTCAAGTCTCTATTATAACTACTTCTTATAAGTCATTAAAGCTTTATGAAACTATTTGCTTCCTATTCACTTCAGTGAGACTCAGAGAAAACAGGCATTTAATTTCAGGGGAATTTAGGAGTCCATTTTTTTTCTAGAAAACTACCTACTTCTGCTAGGAGGCCAGATGAGTTTTGCTGCAAGCTCACATACTGTAGGCAATGGAAGTCAGCCATAGACTGCAAGCTAAAACAATAATACAAAAATATATTTTGAGGAGATCAGGAGAAATAAATTCCTAGGAAAATGCTCTGTATATCATATTACTTTCTGAAGAACACACTAAAGCAAGGGCAGAAATAAGATGAATCTGCATTCCTAAAGTCTGTTCCATTTCAACAGACATTGAGCAGCAAAAAGGCCCTGAGGTATAAAATAGAGCAACATGTGGTTTTAGCTTGCAACACCTCATGTTAAGCTACCTGGAGACTACCATGAAACAAAAGATCAACAGCTGTTTCAGAAAAGTTTAGATTCATCTTTTGCCAGGCAATATGCATTTGTATCCCAAACAATCCCTTGCAGGTGCAAAGTCTTCCCCAACAAGCCATCACTGGGAGGAGGCATCTCCTTTTATCAAGAGTAACTTCTGCTTTGGGCCTCTATCCTTTAATTCATAGCCTTTCTCAGGTGGTATGGTGCTTGCCTGTAGCCTATTTTTAGCTCCAGCAGGACATGCTGTCCTTCTTCCCTTCTTTGTGCTGCTCCCCTTCGAAAGGCTATTTAGGTGAAGACACCTTGTACTGCTCACCAAGGGACAGGATCGTTTTTGTTTATTGTTCTGCTAATGACTGCATTGCCTAGGACAGAGTTAAATGTCACCCTCCTAACAATGGTATTCAAAGGGAGATTTGAGTTGAATAAAAAACCTGCTTTAACTTCACTGACAGCAAAGAGTCGACTAGCTTTTTATCAATAGACCATATTATGAAAGACCTGGATCACAAGCAATAGATAACACTGAAATAAAGTAGCACAATTGGCACACCTTATCTCTTTTTGGTGTGTTTCTAATCAGTCACACAAAGATTATTAGACAAAGCCACAGGCTTGCTTAAGCAGAAATCAGGAAGCAGAAGTAAATTTCTGCATATTTCCAACATCAAAGCTGTTCTGCACCTTGTTTATCTGAACACAGCCTGCCAGATATGGGTGCTATGACACCTAGAAATATTGTCCTGTAGAAAACTCTGTACAGCCACCCCCTCAGACTTGCCTTTCATACTTTATTGAAGCTCTTTTACATATTTACTTCCTAAGCATCTCTTCACCATGCTGGCTGCCTCATTAGGATATAACTCTTACTGGCTACCCAGAATTTTGTTATGCTTACCTTAGCACTTACTCTGTTTGGTCTTGTGGTTACTACAACCTGACTTCACAGTTCTGTGTACATGATGATCAAAAACAACCTACACTTTCTAACTGAGCAAAAATATTGTGTCGTTGTTTTCCTTTTCTAAACCAAATGATACTCACTGCAGGCTGTCAAGCTAATAGGATAGCTTCCATATATCATCTGACCCACAATGTAATTTGTTTACATCAAGCAAACAGCACAGATCTAAACTTTGTCTGCCTATGTTTTCCTAAGCAGAAACAGCTTGAGAAGATCAACAAGACCTCAGCTCTTACCCCACCGTGTAGTCCACACTTTGATGAGTGATTTAAATGATATGTGTAAGAGGAAATGTCTGTACATAGTCACTGGGATGATACAGATAGCTTGGGGCAATACCAAGGTCAATAGTAGCTCTGTCAACAGCAGCCTCTTCAAGAATAGCTTCACTTAAGGCTTAACCATGTTTTTCTTTTTTCCCTGCTGCAATATCTCAGAAACTCCCAGTCCATACCTTAAGACAGAGAAAAGAAAGGAAATTTTCCCCCTTTGAAATCTGCTAAAAGACTGACACTGACTGATCTGAGACCATATGGCCTAGCCAAACTGAGAACATGTGGCTAAACATGACTTAACTCATGTCTGAAATAGCAAGGAGATTTCCTTTGCAGGTTTTAGTGGGTTTAGGATGGGGTAGTGTTGAGACAGTAGGTCCTGAGGTGCTACAGCAATACCACAAGCAGAAGGGAGTGAAGGAGCAGATCTGAAATGACAGCATATGATGCATTTCAGGATCAGAAGTAATTCACAGGGAACCACATATATATCATCCCAGAAGTGATATTACAGTAGTGAGCTCCCTTGAAGTCCAAAACTGGAGGAGAAAGGGTGCATTGAAGTTTTAAATATGCTGTTAAGGTTTCTTTTCAGTGAAATTATCATCTATTCTCATGTACTATCAGAAATGGTAAAATCAAGGAATATTTAGGGAGTGGAAGAGTTGTAGTACTGGGTGGCAGAGCTCTCACAGGCTCTAATTTTATTCTGAATATTAGAAATTGTTCCCAGAAGACACTTGCTCAACACCTGAGAAGCATAATATTAATCGCTTCTCCCTAGTTCTAGTTTTCAGAGTACTCTTGAGTAAAACGATCAACCAGGAACAGTATTTTATAGTGGCAAAAAATTAAACGCACCTGATTTAGTTGCTGGTTGCTCTCTAAATCACCACCATTAGCAGAAGCTATTAGCAACTGTGCTGATTCTCCCAGCTTTATTCTTCCTAAAGCCTGAGGCTTTATCAATATACTGTGTAAAACAACATGAACAGAATCCAGATACCTCAATCTCATGAACAAATGAGATTGAGCAGCCCCAAAAGTCACTAACAAAAGAAGACTAGCAAAGATAACATAACCTCTGATATTGGAAGTAATTTACAAAAATTAAGGGGAAAATTAAGCATGCCACTTAATGAATAGGCTCCATTATGTCTTGTAGACTTTAAAATCTCAATGCTTTTAGACATGAAATTTATGTCTGCTTTGGTCCTTCCTTTCTCCATGCATCTTGACTGCTCTGGGTTGATGAAAATCTCATTAGTTTTAGAGGAGGGGACAGGCCGGGGAGGAGTCATGGCTGGCTTATTGGACTCTGTTCTTTGAAAGCCCTTCTTCACCAAACAGTTTCTTTTTACTCCCTAAAAGTAGAACACAGATGAAGAGTATCCTTTGCTGCTTCCTCTATTCTTCTAGCTCCTCTGAGGCCATTCAGCTGAATGCTTCTCCCCACCTAGCTTCTAGGAGACTCCCCCCAGTCATTCAGGTGCTCCTTTGAGCACAGCCCTGGTGTATCGTACTTCCTGCACCTTTCTGAGGTAAATTGGTGCCAATCCATGAACAACGAACCAAGGGGCAGTGGAAATACCTGGGCTAGTGCTGTTAATTTAATGTACCTGTCCTGAACCTACTTTCCTACTTCCTAGCTATTTCCAGTCCTGACATTGTCCTTCTCTAACTGGTTAACTCTGCCTGATCCCTGTGCTCAGATATTTTAGCTGCTTCCTCACAGCTGTGAACTTTGGAGCATCCTGGGGGACACAGGGAAGCTGCCAGGAAGCTGAGTGCAATAATGCTTTAACTCATTTTCTTCCCTTCACTGAGCAGCAGACCTTGACCTCATCTCTATTGCAGCTTCTTTGAGACAGGACCTGTTCACAAGTCCATGGAAACCAACAAATGGGCCTTGGATCAGATGCTCAGACTCAGATTCTTAAGGAAGTGAACATAACTCTTTCCTATTGATTTTCACTTGTAACTGGGTGCCTGAGCACCTGTAAGAATCTATGTATCCTGACATAAAACAAACCTAACCTTTTCATCACAAATAAGCCAGCACTAATCTCCCCATCAACTCTCTATCAATTTACAGAGTCAGAAATTAAATATTCTGGGCTTTTTCCTGCCTAAAAGGGGATAATTTTCATCCATCTATTTTTTCTTTTATTCTTTTCATATGAATTCTGCTTCTGTTTAGTATGCAAATGAATATATATATATGTATAAATACTTGTGCAGGTCTACATGTATATGCAAATACTCAAGCCCTCAGTATAGATGCACACATCTTTTTCTGAATTGCAGTCATGCTAAACAAAATCCCTCCAGGGCTTCTCTCACCATTCCTTTTCACATGTTTGACAGTTTCCCAAGGAATTAGACTTAGTGCACTATTGGATATGTGTTCTAAATAACTAAATTTGACAATTATGTGGGACAAATCTCAGACAAAAAGAACTGAAATCTCTGAATGTAAAAAAATAGCAAGAAGGTTCATTTTCTTTCTTTCTAAGATACTTTATCCCTCTGTTTTTATCTCCTATCCCATTAAATGCCATATTTCATCATGATGGTATGCAGAATCTCATCTCAGCAGGTACATTTCATTTATTGAAACATTATTTGAGAACAACTTTATTAAAGATTCAAGATGCCAATACAAGATGACACAGTGCATAGCAGCTTGTAACTTGGAAAGCTTTACAGAATTAAACAATATTCGACATCAGGCAGGATATGGTGTGAATTACAGAAAGCAGTGTTAAGCTGATCCGTGGTGAATAAATTAAAAGTGTTTAGTCACACGGTCAATAATGAAGCATGGACAAGCAGCAAGGAGCAGGGGCACGTACACAAAAGACAAGAAACTATTTGGGAAGAAGTGGGGAGGAAGAGACAAAGAGGCAAGAAAATTTACTTTAGGCTACATGGTGTGCAGAGAAGTCTGTGGGATTCAGGAGAAAGTGATGCCTGGAAAAGCAAGGGGCTTCTGCTATTGTACAGTTTTATGGCTGACTGAAGGTTACTATAAAAGGTAAAACATACTCCATTTACATTTGTGTAGTGGCATCTATTAGCAGCAATTCCTAGCTCTGCCTTCAGGGGACAGAGTTCACAGCACACTGACATGTTTTTCTGGTGGAGGACCTGGCCCCCACAAATTGCAAGACCTTTGCTCAGCTAAAGCTCTTAAGTTCATTGCATAATGCAACAAAATGTGAGCATCAGCAACTGAGTATCAGCAAAGAAAACACATGAAGAATAGCTGGCGAGAAACATAATGAATAATATTATTTGCAAAGAATATCATTTAGCTGGAGCCTGAACTGAGTACTGGGTAAACAGACTTGCAAATAACACATTTGAAATACGTGGGGAGCAAATTTATCCAAAGCATTAGTAAGCCAAGCTGAAACTCTGTGCCCGTACCAGTTTTGTTCTTTTTAAATGCCTCTTTTAAAAAAAAATCAGGATGTCCACAAGAACTATTTAATTGCCAATTAGGGATTTCTCAAGTTTTGTTTACTGTAGAAAAACAGTCTTCAAAGGATGTTCAGCAAAACAAACCTGACTAATACCACTTTGTGACCTTTTGAAAATAATCCTTGTGAAGTATTTTAAAAAGCCTGTTAACAGAAAATAGAAAACTTTGAAAAATATTGAACAAAAAAAGAAATTATTTCTTTCAGAAACAAGGAAACATCCACAGTCTGCTCATCCTACCGGCATTTGTGCTTTCCTTTTCTACTAGAGAAGATCCCTCTATGTCCCTTGAAGTTTCTAGGAGAGATGTTCACACTTCCCTAGAATCAAAAAAGAAGTGTCAGCATACTTTGTATAGTAAATAAAGTTCTGGCATGCTCAAGCATCACTTCCCTCCACCTGAGCAAGCCAGCCCATAAATCCAAATATTTCCCAGTGCCCTACGACCTTCCAGTGTATGCCCTTCTAGTGTTTCTATCCACCATCAATTGCAGCTTTTACCTTTTGACATTATTTTTTTCCAACCATTTGTCTTACAGAGCCAAAAGCTTTTGCAACTAAGGAAAGAACTGGCAGAAAAAGCATAGGTTAAATAGAGGAAGGAAGTAAAGAGTGTGGCCCAATATGTGAAGCATGATTCTGTAAGCTAAAACATTTGTATCCTTTTCCCAGTTCTGTTTATTTACTTCATCTTCTTGTTTTCTTTTGTACTTATGTTCACCCTCAAGAACCTCAGGCCAGACACTTTTCTTCAAGTCTTGCTTGTAGCATGCATAGTATAGCAGAGTCTGACATCCTTTAGGTTAATCCAATAGGGAAAAATTTTAAAAATGAGGTTGATGTGTATGGGATGTGATGGCTGCTGTATTCACCACAAAATATTTCTGAATAAAGTATTGAAGGTTATCTTCTTAGGAATGCAGTTCTTAATGTAGCAGTACTTTTTTCCATGTCAAGTCTGAAACCTATTTGCTAGTTCACTAATAAGCTGTCATTCATGATGCAAATACCCACCCTTAAAGATCTGAACTGAAAACAAGAAGCCACATGCAGAGGCTCCTAACCACAGCCATACTGAACTCCATGGGAGGTGAAGGATTCTGGTCAGCCCTTTACTGCACCCTCAGCTTACAGTAAAGCAGAAGTGAGCCACCACAGACTCATATATGAGCTAGAAATATAAATGAGCAAGATGGTTCATTGATCTGTTTTCAGGGAAGACCTTTCTGAAGACACCTGCATAAACTCAGGTAATCTGCAGGTTTTAGCACAAGTTCATAATGAACCATACGACTTGACAGAAGTTTCAAATAAACTTATGAGTATGCAAAAACTCTGGACCTTCTGTACTCATTTTACTTCATTGTTAGATGCAAAGGTAACAAAATTACATGAAAAAACGTGTTCTACATGTATAAATGCTCATTAACAGAAATGAGAAAGCAACAGATGGCCCAGGAGAGAACTTTGCAATGAATTCCAATCTTTTCTTGAGACCTAAAGCAGACCCTCCCAGAGCTAAGCTGTACTCAGACAAATCCATCTTTGTGTCTGAAATGTTCCTAGTCACGAAACCTCAGAACCTGATCGTATTTAGGAACCTAATTCTTATCTCACAGTTCAACTCTTGATGGAACCAGTGCAATGTGCCAAAATCTCTTGAAGAGCTAGATCACGAGATGATCTTGAGGTCCTTTCCAATTCTATGGAATAGTCCATAACTATTCTATGATTCTATGATCTTTGCTAGAACAAAAAGTGAATGCAGCTCTGACATCTTTCACACAGTCCCATAGATATGACTGATACATTTTTAGCTCTAAATTCTTTGCTGCTGTGCTCAACATGCAGTAGATGGTTTGGCATTTATTTACAGGAGGAAATCCTAGGAAAGGTGATCCGGACACAAATAAAAGCTATTTCTACATTGCACTCCTGCAGCTCTGGGACCATGAAGATCTCAAAATAGCAGTTCCTGCTCACTGACTGATAGTCTTCTGTCTGCCTGCAGCAAGCTGAGAGGGGTGACTGCTCTGGAATATGAAATTACTTGGAGCAATGTCTACTTTGACAGCTGAATTGGGTGCAAGGGTGAGCTGGAGAAATCCTTTAGCAAGAGAGCAGCCAGCAGTCAGCACGTGGCTGTATTCCTGCCCCAGCCCACAACAAACTCCCAGAGTGAATAGACAAGCACCAAAAGAGCTCAGCACCACTTTAGTTCCTTTCTAGACTCAGACCCATCATGACTTCCCAGCACAAGGGGGTTCTTTTCTGCAAGAAAGGGAAGTTAATTACACAATTTCTTCTCTTCTGGATTAGACTGGTGAGGTCTAGACTTGCAATTTAGACAGCTGTTTATAGGCAGCTGCTTGGCAAAAAGCAGACATCTTTCTTGTAGTCCAATACATTTAAATATTTAAAGGCCAGCTGCACAGAGCAATGTCCCAGAACATTGTCACTGGGAAGTGGTGACTCATACGCAGCTAGGGGAAAATGAATTGGACTTTCTGCCACAAGATGGGGCTCTGCCTGCCCTGTTTCCCCATATACCCTCTTTTATGTTTTGCTTCCTCTCCTGCATGAAAAATCTTTGCTACCCTGGCTATAATGTCTTTTTCTTTTTTCCTTGTTTTTGTCGTACTGAAGTATATTTATTTTCCATGACAAGAAAACAACTTTTCTGTCTTGCCCCCAAACAGACACACAAAACTGACAAAGCCTCTAGGATCCCCTTGGCTGAGATAGATGAGCTGTACTTACAGAATTAAAACAAAACCTTTATTGCAGAGGGAAACAATGCTATAACCAAGCCATCTGTTTCATAGCCTCCTCAAATGGAGAGCATTCGTGCAGGTTTCCTGCTTCTTATTATTCAAGTGTTTTGCTCCTAAGAAGCAGAGCAGCAACATCTAAATTCTGAAGTTTGGCGCTCACTGGAGGAACAGGAACAGGCTGTTCATGAAACTGTGCTGGATTTTTCTCCAGGACCAAGTAACAACTTTGTCTTATAGTAATGAAATTATTAATATTGTGGATGTGTGCAGGGGCTTACATCAGGTGTTCACAATGAAGAGTAGTTGCACACACATATAAGG
The DNA here is from genome assembly GCF_012275295.1 of Melopsittacus undulatus. NCBI lineage: Eukaryota > Metazoa > Chordata > Aves > Psittaciformes > Psittaculidae > Melopsittacus > Melopsittacus undulatus. The sequence continues at coordinate 100,216,541 of NC_047530.1, read as the reverse complement.
CAAATCTTTAATGCAGGGTCAGTTAGCTGAAAATTGGGCACCATTTTGTTCATATAGGGTTAGGGTTAGCTTTGAATAGGATCACAGTGCACAAACCTTCCTTACCAATTATCCAGAAAGGTATACTGAGCATCTGAGCTTCTCCACCAGACAGACTTGGCTCTTGAGAAGTCACTTTTTTTTGTTTCCTTTTTTTACTTTTATGTCACCCCTCTCTTGTTGCTACACATCATCAAACACTGCTATGAAGATGACCTGGGGTTTTTATTTGATTTTGCCACTTTACTCTTATATGTCCTTTATATTTCCCTTTCTTCATCCTAATTGTAAAATAGAAATGATCATATTCATAAAGGCTGTTTAACTGAGTCACAGCCCTTTGGAATCACAGACCTCTGATAATGTTCTATGTTTCTCATAGTCTGTTATGCACAGTTATGGCTAAATTTTAGCCATAGGATGTTGACATTGTTTCTTTGAACAGTTGTGAGTTTTGTAGACCACCAGCAGCCTGTGAATTATTGGTCGATGCATAACATAAAAAATAGAGCCTCTGAATTAGCCTAAATCTCATTTCTTCTGCTGTTACATACTTGTATGTTTTCTCAGTAAGTACAGGATGCTGCTCATCTTTTAAAAATACTGAAACACTGAAAGCAAAAGTATTCACATCTTCCTAAATTTCAATAAAACAAACTTCAGCATGTTTAAAACATGGAGCAAACCCAGCTTTTTTGGATCAAGTCCAGTTCTCTGTGACCTGAGGCTACTTCCTCATACAAGCTCATTATAAACTTGTCAAGGCTATTTTAATTGAGTCAGATCTTTCCCCCACTAATCCAGTTGGAAGACTGTGAAGAACCTTGCTGTGCTTTGCTGATACAGGAATCTTTTAATTTTAAAGTTTGAACTTCTTTGTAGCCCTGAGAAGAGGGATTTCAGGTGCCATTCTTGCAGATCAGGATAAAGGGTAATGCCAGAGACTTTCCTTCATTTGGATGCAAGTTATTATTGACAACAACAATGGACAGTCAGCAAGAGATAGTGCAACACATGCCTGGGGAGCCAGGAAAACTGTTAGGCCATCCTGCTGCCAGCTGTGTCCACTTGCACACAACAGAAATGTCCTCAGAGCATTCCAAATGCATTCAAAGAACAAAACATTTTATTTTCTTCCAGGCGCCACTTTTTCTACTCTCAGAATTTGTTTATTCCCTCAGTACTTCCTTTTCTGCACAGCCATTCCCAGACTAGTTATTATTGGTTTTAGCGACTGTGGCTTAATGAAGATAAATGATCCAGCAGTCTCTGAAATACAAAGCCATTTGCATGTTACCAAATGGTAGGTCAGGCTGGTGGGTTTGCATCCAGTTCAGAGCATCCAGCCAGATGTTTCTACCATAAATACTGTCACCTGAATTGTCATTAATCATCAGCTTCGTTAGTAGCTTCTCTAAAGCCAGGCCAAAGACTGATGGGCCACAGAAGGCACATTTCCCTCAGAGATTATTTTTGCCAACGTGGGGCAAGGGGCAGTGTAAGAAACAGCTGCTTGTACTGTTCAATGGGTAAAAAGATGGCATTTCTTCAGAGCATTCAGTATGGCACTTCTTACTAGCAGCACTCAGTGCTGGAGAACAAATCAGTAATTGCACTTTCAGAAAGAACGTGCTTATGCATCTCTATATGGCAGAAAGGAGGATGGGGAAAAAGACTTCTTTTTTTCCCAGGTGACAGAGGTGGCCCAGCCACCATAAGGGCATGCTTTCTGAGCAAGTAGGTGCTGCTTTTGGAACAAAGTTCTCTTGACATATAAAGGCTAAAAGGAAAAACAAAACAAAACCAAACAAAGTAAATCCCCTTAGGAAATTCACAGAGGAAAAATGGCAGGTTGTTTTGTTTTTGTTTTTTTCTTTTAATGAACATTTTGCAGATAGTCAGAAAGTCTATGACAAAATGCTGCAGAAACATCTTATTTCCCTCTCTTACCCCCTTATCAAACTCTCATAAACTGTGTAGCTAGTTTTCCTGAGCTCTTTGAGACTAAGTAAAACCAATATCTTCAGCCAGAGGAGTCCAACACAGTGATTTCATCACAAAGGGTTAGTGAAACAATTGCAAGCAACCTCATAAAGGTGAAGTTTCAAGGAATCTTTTCTCCAGACAGTCCCGCCAACTTAGTTTGTACAACCTCTCCTTCTCACATATTCTCACTATTCTGCTTTGTTCTACCAATCTCTTTTTTCTCTATTATTCTGTATTTTTAATAATACTGAAATGAGATATTTTCTCTTTTCTCTTCCTCTCTCTTTCAAATAGAGGCAAACCTTATAATCAATGAAATGCAAACCTAGTTTTCCACCCAGTGATGTCTGAGTGGATTTAAATCTCCAAATACATCAATTTCACAGAAACATAGAATGGCTTGATTTGGAGGGGACTCTAAAAATCATTTTGTTGCAACCCCTTGCCACAGGCAAGGACACCTTCTACTAGACCAGGTTGCTCAAAGCCCTGTCCAACCTGGCCTTGAACACTGCCAGGGATGGGACACCCACAGCTTCTCTGGGCACCACCTTCCGGTGCCCCACCACCCTCACAGTAAAGAATTTCTTACTTACAGCTAATCTAAATCTACTCTCTTTCAGTTGAAAACCGTTCCCCCTTGTCCTATGACTACCTGTCCTTGTAAAGGACTTTTGGGTTTTGTTGCAATCTGGCTAAATGATCTGATAGGTAAGGAACTTTGGGCCTGCACTTGGATAGCTGGTCTTTTGTATGAAAGGTACAAATGCAAATCTGTAAACCTGAGTGTGGTGCAGGGACTGCTGTATGACGTGGTATATGGACTTCTGTATGATTCTGTATGACTTCTTGCACTTTCTTGTATGCTAAAACATTAATAAAATGAAGGGTTAGAGATAAGCTTTGTTGTTCAAGGTAATCAAGGAAAGTACACAAGTGATCATCATTAGTAGTTCATAATACAGCAATGAAAATACGATTGCAGCTTATCCCTGACTTATCTGATAGAGCAAGGCCACTGCAGCAGGAAATGCTGTATGACAAGAGGTTTGTAATGATTTACAGGGCTTTCCTTAATTGCAGAATCAGTTGTTTGTTCCAGTTAATTGAGTTCCCTTTCCAGTAATTACTCTTTGCAGGTCTTTATGCCACTGTATTGCAAGCTTAACTTTCTATACAGCTACCTTAGCTCAGTTACCTCCCAGGATTTTTCTGCCTCATTCAACTGAATTAGCGTCTCATCTAGAGATGATAGATTTGCTTCCTGTATAATTTCCCTATATACTGTGCATGACTATTTGGAGAGTGTGGAGGGGTGCAAAGGGTGATTTAGTTGTTTTCTTTCAGGTGCACTACATGAGCAGTCTTGATCTTTACTCTAGAAGTCACTGCTACACCCCTGGCCAGAACACAATTCAAACCATACCCACAACATCCTTGACTCCTAAATGTCTATTTCTGTCACAGAGGAAAAAAAAACACCCATGTTTAATAGAATTGGAAACTATTATGAAATATCTGTATTTATATATGTGACTCTAAATCTAAGCAAGTAACATTTAATGAGAATATAAAAATTAACATGAAAGACTGAAAAGGCTGTGATACCAGGGTGAATGGAAAGGATGACAGCTATGGAGGCTGTCTCACCAGCTAGTGAAATTCGCAGACAATCATGTATTTCTTCCATCACTCATGAAATGTGAACTGCTCTTGTTCAGTGCTGTTTATTTTTAAACTGTTTTACTGTTGGTTTATGTTAATCAATGTTATATATACGTAAGTAGCTGTTTTAGCTTACATATTTATGAAGTCTTTTCTGTACTATGGGAAGTTGTGAACTCTTCGTGTGTGTTTGTTTGCATGTGTACCAAGATGCACCTACTTAAACTGTGTCCAGATTCCTTTCAGTCTGAAAAAAAATACAGTTTTGCCTTTATAAACTTGTTTACTAAGTACTTTTTTCCACACCTAATTGTATTAGCTGTAAATTATTTTTGTGCACCTTTTTTTTAATGTTTCCAATTTTAGGATTGCCAGATGCACAGTAGTAATGATGATTTGTATTTTTCATACATATTGATATTTTGGTACTTCTGCTTTTAAGACAGCAGATGGAGGTTAGCTGAATTTCATCAAGCTGTATCTTACACAGGTAGGATATAAGTAAGGTAGTATGAAACAGTGTGGTGGGCTGACCCTCATGTTCAGTTCCTCTGTTACCACCACAGCCCAAACATTGATAACATATGTTTTATGTTAATGCTTGCTTGTCTTTTACAGTCTTCAACAGTAAATCAGCAGTCAGCGAAATCTCGTTATTCTGCTGGAAGCTTGTACCGTTTAGACACAGCTAATTCCTAGCATCTCTTCTTCTCTGTACTGTTGGGGGGGTTTTCTGTCAAAATCTAGTAATGATTAGAAATTCTCCTCTGCACAAATTCACCCATTTAAGATATGGATCATCTGGATTAAAATGACGTGCAGAACAGCTGCCATTTTGATTTGGCATCCAGGTGGAAAATTGGCAGCAATAATTGCTTATACTTGAACTAAACCAAATAGTGTGTGTGTGAGAGAGAAAAACACCTCCATTTCAAGAGCTTTCTTTCAAATAGAACAACTATGTCATGATTCATTTTAACTATGTTATGGTTTTCAACTTTGATTTAGCCTTTTAATTTTGATGTAGTTCAGCTTTAACTTCTCAAAAATGTATACATCATTCTGAAGCAAAACACAGAAACCATAAAAAAGCCCCCTTATTATCAAAGTTCTGAAAAAAATCTTTTTAACGAATGTCAACACTAGGATTAAAAATCCTTTTAACATTTTCATTTTCTACCTACCAACCTTAGCTGTCAAACGTAACCTTACTTTGTGTAGTGGGTTAACCCTGGCTGCACACCACATACCTACCAAATGTGCTCTATCAGTCTCCTCCTCAACTGTACAGGGGAAAAAGATTTAACAAAAGGCTATTAGGAGATAGGAACAGTGAGAGATCAATCACTACCTACCATCATGGGCAAAACAGACTTGACTTGGTGAAATCAGCTTAATTTATTCCCAATCAAATCAGAGTGCAGTAATGAGAAATAAAGCCAAATCTTAAAAAAAAACCCTTCCCCACACACCTCCCTTCTTCCCAGGCTCAACTTTACTCTCAAATTCTCTGCCTCCTCCCTGCAGCAGCACAGGGCCACAGGGAATGGGGATTTTGGTCAGTTCATCACACACTCTGTTGCTCTTTCCTCTACACAGAAGTACTCATGCTCTTGCCCTGCCCTGGTGTGGTGTCCCTTCCACAGGAGACTGTCCTCCAGCCTGTCTCACCAAGGGCAGTGGTGGGTCTGTCATGGAGGCAGCATCGGCTCTATCAGACATAGGAGAAGCTTCTAGCAGCTTGTCACAGAAGTCATCCCTGTAGCCCTCCTGCTACCAAAACCTTGCCTTGCAAGCCCAATACAATACACTTTGTAAATGGTTGTAAACTTCTTAAACTACTCCACCACCCAAAAAAGCATTTCACTATGAGGAAAAAAAAAAACCAACCCAAAACCAAAAGAACAAAACAAAAAAGTAGAAGCTTGTATTTTAAGAGATTTCGAAAATAAGCTCTTCTTCACAGGACCTTCAGTTTGGTGGTCTACATGAACCTGAAAAAGATGATGGATGTCATATACAAAACACAAGTTTTGGCCCTGACACTTCTAGAAAGGCAAATAGCAAACACAAAATAAGACAAAGATCATTGTCCACAGTGCTGTGTAGTTCCTCAAGTGTTTAACTGTGTGGTTTTGGGGTTCTTTTGGGGAGGAGTTTTGTTGATGTTGAAAAAGAAACTTGAATTTGAAAGAAGGAAAATAAAAATTGACTCTGCACCAGATTCTCTTCCAGTAAGTTTAATTTCCTAATTATTTGTAGGGTCATTCCTGAAAGCTGCCAAGGTGTGACTCATTTTTATTAAGCACTGGGCCATCCAACACTGTTCATCAATATCTTTCAGCCATTCATTCCTCTCAGCCAGTGTCCCTTTTAAGCAGAACTTAGAGCACTGGATTCAATTGCTTTAGCTCTGGTGAAAAGCAAGCTCACATCAAACATACTTAAAAGTATGTAACCTTTATCAGAGAGCTAGTTAGAGGACTAAGATGGAGTCCCTTGTTATAGAAGTAAGTGGTCCTGTTGAGCCTTGGAGGTTAGTGTAACCTACAGATTTATACCGAGTCAACATCCAAAGACTGCTATTAGGGACAACTCTTTTGAGCCTATTACCTTTCAGAGAAGCCTTTAAAAAAGGAATATTAGATTCATGTCATTAAAAAGCTCATGTCATTTTTTTCAAGAATAAAGATTTATGTTAAAGATCTGACCAAATTTTGTTCTGCAGTTCTGATTGTGACCCATAATGTTTTACATCCTAGTCTACTCCGCTATAATTTCTGCAGTCAAAAAGTATTAAACACAGATAGGTCCTGCTCCAGAAATTATTCCAATTCCTGTCACAGCTAGTGTTTTCTTTTTCTAAGCTGAGTGCTTGAGGACTGAGTAGAGGAACGTTAATCCTTTTTGTTCATTCTGGATAAAAATGAGTTTTCTAAATATAAAATGATTTATTGTTATTCTTTTCATAAAGGCAATGGAAAGAGAGAGGAACTGAGCAACGGGTGGTTCAAGAATACCAAGACTGATCTGGCACTGTTCATTAAGGCTTTTGCATTATAAATGATCATGAAATGCACTATTTAGAATTCTAACAACCCCAGTAAAGGCGGCACATTTATTTTTGGAGAATTGTTAGCAACAATAGCTGCAAGTAGAAATTAGCTGCTGTGTAAACACAGTTGGGAGGTATACGTGTCTGTGTTAGAATGAATGAGCTGTATTTCACGACAGATAAACATCAGCCAACAAACTACGTTTTTCTCTGCTTCAACAAATCCTACAGGAAATACTCTGCTACTTGGTGTGATCGGAGGACAGTCCTTGAGGACACACAGCATAAGCCCTAAACACTAAATCCAGGTTGTGGCTATACTGTGATTGTACCTTCACAGGCCATCAAAAACAGTAACCACTACAACCATTACACCTAGCAGTGGTGCTTGTTGAAACAGTCTTCAGATGGTAAAGCCTAAGTGTAAAGGCTTCATTTCAGTAAAGAACATCACCCGGCAGGTCCTCAAGAACAGCTACTGCTGATGATGGGATGGGGAAATTCAAGCGCTTACATTAGAAGAACTGCTGACTCAGTACCAAAAATTAGGGGGTAAATTACATGCCTAAATTATGCAGACTAGAATTCATTTTGAATTATTATCGCTTAATCATTTATAAAGTTAAATAGGGCTCATTTTCCAGTGTCTTCCCTAAACACTCCCCATTGTTTAAGGGAAACAGTAAGTATGTTGCTTCAGCACAGACACGTTCTACATCACCACACATTTTCATAATAGCCTCCTTCCAGCTTTAAGGAAGCTTACTTTCAGGTATTATTTCTTGTACATGGTAATTCTAGATACTTCTTACTCTTAAGGAAAAGGACACCTTTCTCATTCTGTTTTTCTTTTTGAATCCATGCATTCTTTGATGTATTTAGAAAACAACCACAAGCAAAGCTGATCAATATATAGCTTGTTCAATAAAAAAGGTCTTCTGAAATTATTTTCAAATTTGGGCTCTACGGAGCACAAGGCAGTTTACCATTGAGACCATTGCTTTTTCTTCAAGGTTTTCTGAAGTATATTCTACCTTGAAAAAGAAACTGCTCTAACTGGGATTTAAATGCATATCTGAATATGTAAAATTATTCTCAGATTTGCATAGCTGTGAGGCTGTGCTGTGTGGAGGCCATTTAAAAAAAACTTGCATTGATCATCAGGAGAAATGCTGTAACAGTAAAGCTTTTTTTTTTTATTTAATCAGCTCCCACGTGAACGGGGCAGGGAAAATTGAGTCAGGAAAATAAAATTTCACCTCTGAGAAAATCAAACCTCAGAGTGCTATTTTAAAAATTCCATATTAAATCTGAAAAATGCAAACCACAGATCTTCCCCCAAACTGGTCACGCTGAAATGTGTTCTGTCAGGGCCCAATGAAAAGGTTCCTCCTGAACATCATTAAATATTCATTTAGATGTTGACTTCAAAAAAAAAAAGACTTAACTAAAATTAGCTTAATATTTAAATACAAAGTCACTTCAAATTGAAGCACTTTTTTCTTCCTTTTATGAATGTCAAAGTAATTTTTTGGACAACATTGGCCCATTTTTAGCTTAAAAATTCATCCAAACTAACTTTCTTCTGCCAAAAGTGCAGTTTCAATAAAGCTGCATTCTTAAATTAAATAATGTTTTGAGAAAAAATTCTTAAATGTGTCAAGTCATGTCATCTCTTAAAAGTGAAGCGATTTGGAAAGAGACATGATAGTGACCAAAGCCATGGAAAGTATATGCAAGACAGGAAAGTGATTCATGGCTCTCAGAAACGTCTAGTCTGAAATATGGGCTGAAGCATTGTTTTGTTTTATAGGATTGTTGCAAGGATAAACATATTGCAGACACGTTCAGATGGCCTTTTGATGTGGATACAGATAAACACATCAGCCCAATGCAAGAGTAGTGTTCTGTGGTCTATGAACTGTTTGTGAGCTATGATTATGCCTGAGATATCCCTGTTAAGCCTGTGAAGAAATGCCAGTTCATGCACGTATTTCATCATGGCTTTACTTCACGAACAAAGATTTGGGAAGGGTTTTATCCACGCTTACTACAAGCACACTGATGGCTGAAAAGGCCAATGTGGGATTTGCCTATCCCACATTGCATGTATTTACAATCTATGGAATAGACATGTCTGCACTGGATCCTCACTTCTAGAGTGTTGTTAAGACTTGGGGAGCTCAAAAGCAGCTGAAAATCATTGCACTAAGCTGCTGAGGATAGTTTCTAACTGAAGAGTCTTGTGGGTGGGGTAGGGCTCCCCCGCTAGTGATTTTTGTTTTTACTTCCATTACTGAAGTGTGGACTGCTCTTTTCTTTTGTAAATACAAACATTCTGTTCCACAGTGCTGTCAGTTGAGGCATTCCCTGTGTATTTTGGTTTTCCAGTAGCTGAAGATAAATTTTAATTACCTTTGGTAACTTTGCTGTGACTTCCCTGCCAGAAGGGCCTAAAGGGAACAGCTTTCCCCATCAATCCCGAGCTCCTTAGGACGTAGACATCTGCAACCATCACCAGCTAGGAAGAAGAAAACTGCCTTCCTCACCATGGTTTGCTTTCAGAATGTTTTCTTGGCAGAATCCTTCTCTTGCTACTTTTTCAAGGAAATACTGTAGCTGAAAAAGGGTAGTTCACAACCTTGTGGATCTCTGGTAGACAAGTGCTTCCTAAATCTCTCTCAGTGATCACAAGACTGTGTTTCGATTTTAGTGCCTTACAGCTAGGGAGGGCTACACTTTAATGAATTCGCTCTGCTCCTCCTGCAACACACAACTCCTGTGATTAATAAAAAACAGTATAAAACCATAGCTTGCTGCCTGCCCAAATCTATTAACCCTGTATGGAAGTCTACTACAGAGCTAAGGGTTCTTCATGAAACATTCTATTCTCCCGGCAGCTATATCTTTTCCCTCATTAAGATTACTCACATCTGCTTTTAATCAGGGACTCCTGGGCTTCATAGAGAAGTTTGATTGCTGATTAGAGAGTGATGCTTGCCCAGATTTCTCTTTTTTCTTTTCTTTAAAGGCTCACTTGGAGGGTGAATGTCTTTCTGTGCAGTCTGCTGCTGCAAAAGGAATTAGAAATTATGAGTTTGGGAGTGTTCTTAGTTGTGAAATTTTCAACCAGTCTGGCATAGGTTGACAAAGAGATATTATTTTAGAGCCATAGAGGTGTCTACTATATAGCTCATGGCTGAAAAGGAAGCACTTTGCCATGTCCCAGGACAATAATTCTTCCTACATCCTAGGAGATAATGGTGTCCACAGCAGTGCACACTTCCAGCCAGGGGAAGCGAGTAGCCAGCTTTTAGGAGGATAGTTTATGTGGGGTTTTTCCACAAGGCAGAAGCCTCACGTGTGAGACAGAGCTGGAGGCTCTGAGCTGGGTTGCTCATAATTTGCTTCTTGACCTCTGTACCTTCCCTGTGTGTCTCAAGTAGGGCTTTTCCAACTTATCTCTAAAGAAGTGCAGTTTTACACTTGGAAAACCTGAGCAGGTCTGTAACTATCACTGTTAACTATAACTATATAACTATAACCATATGTGAAGTATAATCTGACATCAATCATCCAAGAGAGGTTGGCTGTAGCTATGCTGAGAAAAGCATCTACTAAGATTGAAGAAAGTAAAAAAGCTGGGCAGTGAGTTTGTACAGAAGAAAAACGTCTTTCTGGTTTAAGTTTCTTGCAGGCTGAGTAGTAAAAGATATATTTATGAACCACAGATTTTTCCCTCTTTTTGAGAATTAATTCCTACCTACCAGGAAACTGCCAGCAGGTTCAAGCAATAGCTGGCAAAACCAGCCGTGTATGCAACAACTTATCAGCAGCCTGTGCAATAATGCACAAATCTTAATGGAAAAGCTGAACAACTGCCAAAGGAAACAGCCTGAGGGAGGGGGGAACACACTGATGCTCAGAACACCTGAATCATGGGCTTGGAGAGCAAAACTGCTCTGAAGCATTTTGTTTTCTAGTTTCAGGCATGGACTTATGAAGAAGGCTAAAGAACTCCTTAGCCCTACAGGTACTGCCATCTAAAGCATATTTATTCCTGTGTCATAGTTATGTATCAACATGGTCTTGTTAAATACAGATCAGGACTTCCTTTTTCATGATGGCTTTTTCTTTCTTCCTTCCTCAGTCTTAGTTATCCAAATGCATCTTTTTTCTACGATTTTCTTCCTCTCTACTGGTGTTGGTTTTGTTTGTTGTTTTTTGGTGGGTTTTTTTTGTGGTTTTGGCTCTTTTGTTTTGGTTTGGGTTTTGTCCAGACCATATTTCCAATTCATTACAGTAATTGTCTTTCAATTCCTTTAATGTCTCTTTCAATGTTTGTACAAGACCTAGTCATACATAGATGTACGGCATATATGTCTGTCGATACAACATCTTGAATTGAAAATGAGGTCATGAGCAAAGCAGTATTTATGGAGAGTTTGTGTTTTGGTGGTAAACTAATTTATTTTTTTCCCCCCAAGAAAATAAAGTTTCGTCAGACAAACTCACATCTCTCTCAGGTGTGATGCACTGCTACAGAACCTCAAAGAAGCTGTTGTTTGGTTTGTTCCTTACTCAAGTTTTCCTGTTATGCTTCATTATCTAGAGGAGTCTCACTTGAAAAAAATGACTGAGTACAATATAGGCAATGTTCTCCCCCTATATATGTATGCCCCCTATATATATATGTATATACAGATAACAACTTAAAGGGGGTAGTGGAAAGCAATATTTGCATATGTCTTAATCTGCTAAAAAACTATTGATTTTTAGTAATTATTATAAGTTTAAGAAAACTTCCTTTGCTTCTTGTTACACCTCTCTACTTTTCCTAAACTTAACATTTGCCATTTAATTTCTTGGTCTTTCCTTTAAGTGTGTCTCTTCATATCATTCCTAATTCTCATACCCTTCTTAAAAAGCCAGGCAAAGAAAAATATTTTAATTTGTGACTGGAGGTTAGACTCCTAGTACCCACAGACACACTAAAAGTATGTCTAGGAGGACCCTGACACAAGTCCAACTTTAAAACATGAGCAGGCTTAAAAGGATTAGCCAAGATCATGACCTGTTGTCATTGTAACTTGGTTGAAACTCGGGGTTTATTAGCACTTATACAAGTTATGGTGAGAAATTTAGTGTTTAATCACTGCTTCATGGTCTAGAGACCGGATGCTAATTTTACACTTTCTTACTAGTTCAAGAAATGACTGAGGAGACTCATTTCATAGACTTATAGAATCATAGAACAGTTAGGGTTGGAAAGGCCTTTAAGATCATCTAGTTCCAATCCTCTGCCATGGGTAGGGACACCTCACACTAAATCATGCCACCCAAGGCTTTGTCCAACCTGGCCTTGAACACAACCAGGGATGGAGCATTCACAGCTTCCTTGGGAAACCTATTCCAGTGCCTCACCACTCTCACAGTAAAGAGCTTCCTCCTTATATCCAATCTAAACTTAGAATCATAGACTCATAGAATAGTTAGGGTTGGAAAGGACCTCAAGATCATCTAGTTCCAACCCCCCTGCCATGGGCAGGGACACCTCACACTAAACCATGTCACACAAGGCTTTGTTCAACCTGGCCTTGAACACCACCATGAATAGAGCATTCACAACTGCCTTGGGCAACCAATTCCAGTGCCTCACCACCCTAACAGTAAAGAATTCTCTCCTTATATCCAATCTAAACTTCCCCTGTTTAAGTTTGAACCCATTACCCCTTGTCCTAATGAAGAGTCCCTCACCAGCATCACTACAGTCCCCCTTCTGATACTGGAAGGCTGTTATGAGGTCTCCACACAGCCTTCTCTTCTCCAGGCTGAACAGCCCCAACTTTCTCAGCCTGTCTTCATATGGGAGGTGCTCCAGTCCCCTGATCATCCTCGTGGCCTCCTCTGGAATTGTTCCAACAGTTCCATGTCCTTTTTATGTTGAGGACACCACAACTGCACACAATACTCCAAGTGAGGTCTCATGAGAGCAGAGGAGAGGGGCAGGATCACCTCCTTCAACCTGCTGGTCACGCTCCCTTTGATGCAGCCCAGGATACAGTTGGCTTTCTGGGCTGCGAGCGCACACTGCAGCCGGTTCATGTTGATTTTCTCATCGACCAACACCCCCGAGTCCTTCTCCTCAGGGCTGCTCTCAATCTCTTCTTTGCCCAACCTGTGGCTGTGCCTGGGATTGCTCCGACCCAGGTGTAGGACCTTGCACTTGTCATGGTTAAACTTCATGAGGTTGGCATCAGCCCACCTCACAAGCGTGTCAAGGTCCCTCTGGATGGCATTCCTTCCCTCCAGCATATCTTCCAAACCGCACAGCTTGGTGTCATCAGCAAACTTGCTGAGGGCACACTCAATCCCACTGTCCATGTCAGCAACAAAGATGTTTAACAAGACCAGTTCCAACACCGATTCCTAAGGGACACCACTCATTACTGGTCTCCCTCTGGACACTGCTCCATTGACCATTTACGTGTGGCCATTCAGCCAGTTCTTTATCCACTGAGTGGTCCACCTATCAAACTGATGTCTCTCCAATTTAGAGACAAGGATGCCATGCAAGACAGTGTCGAATTGGGGCAATCCAGAATAGTACCTGAGGAACTGAATGAACCCAGGAGCCTGAGAATCTCCTAGGCCTTCAGACAGTACTATACATCCTTTTCATCACAGAGGGAATTCACCAAACATCTCATGGACACATGGGTCTGAAACAAAGAGAGAGAAATGCTCCACTGGCATTTTGGTGTGTATGAAGGATCCAGACCATTTCCTATGTTAGCAGACAGAACAAATGATGCCAAAGGAAACATGGATACCTTCCAATCAAGGTAAGAAGTGAGACGTACATGAAAAGGCTAATAGATGGGCTGACAAATCTGCTGTTGTCATAGTGTCAATTACATGCTGAATGTACAATACAGCCTTGGGAATTTCTGTCAGGAGATATTCACTGGGATATGCTTCTGGGCAGAGCCACACAGAGGACGTGTTAAAAGAAATGTAGTTTCTCTTCTTTTCTGTTGTGCCCCTTGGTCCAAAACATGAGTATCTTATTGTAAACATGGTTGTTGGTGAAGTTTGGTTTTAGTCCTTCTTGTAGACAATTTACTTGCAATAAATTTTTTATTCTTAGATCCTCCATTCTCTCTGAGAACTTGTTAAGCTTATCTTCCTATATACTTGAATATGTCATATTTCAATTTAGAAATACAGGCACACTCGTTTGCAGGCTATGGTTTTATTCATAAGGCTTCTTATTGTCATGATCTGGACCATGCAGCTTTTTATTTTTGACCTTTTTCCATGAATCACTTTGATTCAGCCAGACTTCCATATTGGTGTTAGAAGCAAATAAACAAAAAAAAATCAAGTCTTTCCGTCAGAAACAGTACAGATCACAGTTCTGGGGGACATGTGGTGCTGCTGCTATAAATATCTATAATACACAAAGGAATATTCCTTACCTTTGCTATTATTACTAGAACAATTGCCTCCTAAGTTGGAATATTTAGCAAGCCTACTGAAAAGTGTTAGTTTCGATTACAGTGTGACATGACTGATCTATTGTGACAGCAGCTAAAACTCAATGCCCAATTAACCTTGAAAGTTGGTCTGTGGTTCAGCAATATTTACTTTTCCCCTATGCAGAGCCTTTCCAGCTCTCCTACCCGCTGTAACGTGCTACAGCAACTTCAGCTTCATAAAAACTACTCCAGACTAACCTGACTGATGTTTGCAAAATCACTTGTCAACTGTACTGGGGCTAAGGCCTCCTTATCCATTCCTGCTTGAGCAAGGAGTATTGGGGGGTATTGGTGAGTCCATGAACTTGACAATTGTCCATGTTTTCACTGGAGTTCTTGCCAATTACAGCAAGCTATCAGGATTTAACTTGACTTGGTGAGATCTGCAGCCCTTGTCACAAGCAAAAGACAGTACTTGGTTCAGTGGAAGATCATAGAATCATAGAATAGTTAGGGTTGGAAAGGGCCTTAAGATCATCTCGTTCCAACCCCCTTGCCACGAGCAGGGACACTTCACACTAAACCATGCCAAAGCATGTCCTGGCTCCACATAGTGTACAAGTGGTCCCGTAATCGAGCTCTTTGAGACTAGACTTCTCTGAACACATCCAGACTTCTGCCAAATGCAAAATCTGAGATAGATGTTTGACCCTGAAAAGTAACCCTGGTGATGAGCTTGTATAGCAACTATCTGCAGTGCTTGCATCTCAAGGTGATAACAAATGCTGTCTTGTTAGGTAGATCTTAACCCCCAAAGTATGTCCTCTATGATAATAAATCCTTGTCAACAGGTCATATCCAAAGGGCACACCTCTGTTCAAGACAGAGGAGTTTAGGGGGGAAATGACATTTTGGAAAAAAGAATTCTTTTCCACCACAGATTTTATTTAATAAATTACTGCAAAGAGTTAAGAAATGGGCCATATAACAGCCCTGGATAAATCTTTTCCACCTGGAGTCAGCAGTAGATCAATATGCTATACACCCACTCTTCCCATTTTTACACAGAGTCAGAAGAAGACTTTGCCAAGAAGACAACCAAATTCAGCACCTTTCATTCAGTCACCATATGCTGGATACCAGCCTTTCAGAAATGACTGAAAGCAATTGAGCAATCAAGGCTGCCCAGCTTCAAACTGACAAGAGATTTTGGCATAATACACATCCTGAAGGATGTTACAGTGCCCCAGTGGCTTTTGTACATCAGAGGACTATGTTGGTATAGCAACATGGTTGGAGTTTTCATCTTGTATAGAGGGCCATAAGCAAGTGTCACAGGAAAAAAAAAAACGTAACTTTATGGTCTATAGTGGTGTTTAACCTATCATTGTGAAATATTGACATTGCCATTTTTGAACCTTATGGCAGAAATCTGTAGAATCAAGTATATCTTGCCAGGAGATCATCCTTATTTCTAACTAGTTTAAAACTTTTTTCTTGTTTTTCATATGTTTTGTCAAGAGCAGGCTCAGAAAAGCAAAGCATATCAAAAGTTTGCTAAATCACCTCTATCATTCAGTCTATTTTAATTCATACACAGGCACTGCATACCCAGACTTTGAAGAATAAGTTCTCATATTCTGGATGACAGAAAGATACTCCAGAGGTTACAAAAAGGAAAGAGCCCAGGGAACTCATTTCTCCTGTGGCTAAAGTACGAGATTCAATCATCAGTTTTAGACTCATTTTTATTAACATTCTAAACTGTGCAGCACTGCATATTGTGGATTATTTTTCATCTAAACCTCCTAAGAAAAATATATTTTTTGTTATGATCCTTCATGAATATGCCTAGATTGCTGTCAACACCACTCTGCTTAAGCATTTTCACCTATATTTGTTAATGATCTTGATGTGTCACTACTGCCTCTCAGTGTACCATGATGCTTGGATTTCCTCTCATTGTCATTGGTATTCAAAGTGATTTATTGTGCTCTCTGTCTTTAACAGCTTTCCCCAAAGCTTGCTCATGCCATAGAATCATAGAATCATAGAATAATTAGGGTTGGAAAAGACTTTAAGATCATCTAGTTCCAACCCCCCTGCCATGGGCAGGGACACCTCACACTAAACCATATCACCCAAGGCTTCATCCAACCTGGCCTTGAACACTGCCAGGGATGGAGCATTCACAACCTCTCTGGGCAACCCATTCCAGTACCTCACCCACCCTAACAGTAAAGAATTTCTTCCTTATGTCAAATCTAAACCTCTGCTGTACTAAAGACACTTATAACAGGCAAGAAGATCAGGAAACCACAAGTGGAAAGACAAAATGTATCCTGCCATAAAAAGAGCTTAGATGGTGCCATTTAATTCTGAAATATTATTCTTTTGAGTTTTGACATTCTGAAGAGTTCAGGTCTTTACAGTCATGTCCAGCAATGGGGCTGTTCCTTCCATCTGTTGTATAAACTTTTATTGATATATAAGAGATTAATGCAGTAATATTAGTGACAGAAGAAGATGCCACAGATCAGAACCAGACATTCCTAAACTTCATGACAAATTCTTCTGGTTTCAGAGTTATGATGGCATCATACAAACCTTACTGGAATCAATGTAAATTATTCCATCTTCTGACACGAGGATTATCTCTGTTCCTTGCTGCCACAGTATGAACTTTTGGTACTGCAAAGGCTAGATGTTACCAGAGTCTAAGACAGCACCAGTGTAAACTTAACATTGATCTTATTTATGAAGTTTCAAACCCACAAAATCATTGAAACTCTAAGCCTATGCTTTAGACATAAAAAGACATACACATAGAGCAGAAGAATCATTATTTTCTGTAACTATTAGTGCTGCTAACATTCTTTCAATCATCCAGATGTTACTCTATAATTGTTTATTGACTCCCATAATTTAATTCTCCCAAGGCACACCTGCTCTATCATTACCTGAACTTCTTACATGTTTAGCTTGAAAATTATGCAAAATCCTGTACAGATAAGGAGTGTAAATGGTAAGAAGGGTTATTTTTGAGGAGGAATTTTTCTAATAACTGTTCCTTTCTGTAAGAAATACATGTTCTGTGCTCAAAAAAAGGTAAGACCACCTCATTATGATGCACAGACAATAAATCTGATTAAAATGGATAAAACTAAAAAAAAAATCAAGCTCTCTTCCCTTAGGTTTGTGAACCATTCAAACATGTCTTCCCACTCCCCTATTTACCTGTGGATGAATAATGATCTCACTCAGTATTTGTTTCCCATAATTATCACTGGTGTGGTTTTGGCCTCAAAGATTTTCTTCTTTTCCATAACTTACATACTTTGTTTTCCAAAAAAGCCAATAAAGAACACGTAATGAATAGTGAATACAAACTTGGTGCAAGTTAATGAAGCTTGGGAATCACAAGCATGCTTTTCTGTTACTGTTATTTGGATATAATCAGTAAGCAAAGACTGTGCTCTAAGGTAGCAGCAAATTACACTTGAATTGTGGGTTCACAAACACACACTACTGTGTGAATCTGTTTGTTTATTATTCAGAAAGTTTCACCAAGTTCTGCTTGGATGAGGAGTGATTTAGTTGAGCATATTTTGATTTTTCCTTTCCTAAGGGGTGCCATGTAAAGATAGGGCTTTTTATGGTACACATTCTTCTATGCTCAGGTCTCAAGAGAAATAGGTAAAGGCTACGCCTCTTTCTCTGAAAGCCTTTGGCCACAGGTTCAGCTTGCCAAACCTCAGGTTGTGTCTCATGCCTTGTGTCAACATGGCTACCTCATGAATCACCAGGCCAAGCAACTTGCTGAAATACCAAATGTGGTCAGGAAAGTTGTGAAGAGACAGTAGTCTGAAGAGACAGAGCTGAAGACTACCATGACACTTTATCTCAGTCAGAAGCAGCAGAAGTCACTGTTTCTGCAGCCTATATTTCTAAACAGTAGACACCTCAGAACCCAGTTACACAAGTCAAGAGATTTGAATCCAGGAAAGATATTTTTCTTAGATTAGTTTCACAATAACAACCTAATTTCTTAGTGTCTTTCACCTTTCTCTGAAGTGTGGGATACAGTCTGCATCCTAGGGTGATGAGAGCATTGTAAATTAATAAATTTCCCATGAAGGTGGGAGTCATACACCCTCACAATGATCTTAATTTTTCTAACTTGCTTTGATACATGGGATATATCTATGTTGCATGTTAAATCTGTATTCATGACTCAATTACATTCTGCCTATTATAAATCTTACCTATGATGTCCCTTTATATAATATTTATAAAACCTCCATAACACTCCAGAGCCGGATAAAGTCAGGCAAGACTTAGAGTCTTGATCACTAGTTTGGATGTAGGGGATATGGGTGGTTGTTTTCTCCCAGCTGAGATCCACTATTCAAACAAGCAAACTTAAAACTGAATGTACATCTCAGTACCATCTTGTATTTGTGTTTGACTTTGATTTCCTTGTATATATGTGTATGAATGTATTGTGTTTGGAGGAGACACTACTTCATGCTGACTTCAGATGTCAATGCTGTTTTGTCCCTGCTGTAGTTATTTCTGTCACCTCAGAAGATCAGTTCAGAAGAACCATAGCTGGCATAGCCTAGACATGCCAATCATTACATTTACATTGTTTTATTTTTAAAGGCATAATTCTCCTGCCCTTGGCAAATACAACCCCCTGAGCATAACCAGCTTCAATTACCTGTAGTTTGTCAGATGCTAAATTCAACAGTGTGGGAGACCCTGCTGGTGCCCTCATTTCCAAACCTGCTGCAAAAGTAAAAAACAGAGCTGGCTTCAAACTTTATTCCATTTCACTTGTTCAGGTGCAACCATCTCCTGGGTCTTCTGAAATTATGCAGGATTCCAAATGAGGCAATGGGGAGAGGATGGAAGATTTGGCCTAATTGTAATGTTCAACTAACAATTAATCCCTGATTATAATTTTTTAGTTACATAGGAAACATTGCTACTTTAAGACAAAAAAAAATTATAAATTTGACAGCTCTTGCTCACTCCACTGCTGCTCGCAGGAGGTTGCTTAGCAACCCTGGGATGTGGGAGAGGGGAGGTTGCAGGAGTCAGGCACAGGAAAAGGAGTGGGTCTGGCATTTCTCTGGATACTGAGCAAGCCAAGCCACCAACGATGACAGGAATCCAACTGCATTATGTATCTCACTGCCTGAGGGAGGGATCCATGCTACTGCATATGGTCAACATGGATCATACCTGTGATGGAGTATATGGCTCCTTTAAAGATCCAGTAGGACAATTTGTCCTTATAGCTAATGCAATTATGTATTTCTAATGGCTTTGAGTGGTAGAAGCAATGAGGTTTAATTCCCAGCTAAAAGGCTTAAAAGGCTTCCTGCTTAAGAGGGGAAAAAAAGAATCCAGCGAAGGCAGCTGCTTCCCTAAGAGTTGGGGAAGAGCTTCGAAGGAGGGAAATGCTATATTCTTCTTAATGTGAATAGGGTAAGGTAAGCTTATTTGGAAGGTTTAAGACTGAGATACTGTGTGAGGAAGCCAAAAAACTATATTACCTACTACAGAGCCAAATTTACTCCTGAAACATCTGTTTTCTCCATAGGCTTTGGCACCTGATTTCATGATCTTCCAGATCTGTCCCTTAGGTCGACCTATTGCTACAGCTTTGTAAGAAAGGTTTTTCTCAAAGGTCAGATCTGGTACTTGGTGTCTGCAGCCACTTCATATATCTGCCACATGTTTCTCTGAGATCCTGGGAGACCAGTTAACATCTCTCTGCATCATTATCAAAGTAGGGTACAAGCACTTTTCCTCCAAGATTCGATTAGTCCTTTTTCTGGCAGGGAACTCCCCTTTATGAACCAGAGAACTTCCCAGGTCAGAAGGAAGCCCTGACAAAATGGAGCATCACCTTGGTCTGAAACCCCTGGGTGCTACTGTCATGAAATGGTAGTTATTCTGAAAACTCACTGCAATGAAGGGGAAGTAAAAAGAAGCCAGGGAAAACACACATAATCCTTCACTGAAGTGTAACGGCAGGAGTAAGAAAGCTTGCAGAGCCATTCTGCACAAGGCCTGATTGCTGTTTTACACTGCCAGAAAGCAGAGTTTTTCACAAAGTAGCAAATTTCAGAGTACTTCTTACATTTTACTCTGGATGCCATCAGATGGCACAGGCCATCTGTACTGTATTTTCTGTAGTGGTGATGTTCATAGTCACCATGGATCCTATTAACCCTGTAATAACCTCATCACTGACATTCCATGAGCTGATGCACAGATTTAGACGCAGTGATAAACTTCTCCCCAGCTTGTACACTGGCATTTCTCTTATCCTGGGAGATCTCTTTCTCTCTCTTCAGCTCTCTGGAACTGAGATAAAACTCCTGCTTCACTTCAGGACCAATTATTATCTCACAAGGTTTTATATAAATCAAAGCTGAACTTGACCCTGATGAGGATCAACATCTGTTTCTATCTTCTCTTTTTTCTTGGGCAATGAGCTAGCATTGCCTATTGAGTAATAGGAAATGCTGATGATATGTATGGTCTTATGGCCATATAGAAAGAAACTGAAGGAGAGATAGCGCTTATTTCTGACAGTCCAAGTTCAATCATTCCTTCACTGCTTTGTTGTTTCCCTTGCTATGTCTATGGGCTATAAGATCCTTCTTTCTTCAGGTCCTCCTAACCTGATGCAGCAACACAACATGCCACT
This sequence comes from Melopsittacus undulatus, assembly GCF_012275295.1. Lineage (NCBI taxonomy): Eukaryota > Metazoa > Chordata > Aves > Psittaciformes > Psittaculidae > Melopsittacus > Melopsittacus undulatus. Next base: position 100,195,588 of record NC_047530.1, on the reverse strand, counting down.
ACATAGGCAGGTCACCTATGTCAGAACAAGCTGCATTCCAGAGTATTCCAAGGCCACCTTCTCAGCATTGTCACATTGCTGATGGTTTTGGCATTCAAAAAGGAACCGAAGAGTAATCCAGCATAGCTGCAGTGTGTTTGCAGGTCCATGCTCATATATTTTGCTATGAGATACCATCAGGTCCATGATAAAGTTTTCAGAGTGTTTAGGGTCCTTCTGAACAGGGCTTGGTATGTATCCAGAAGACAAGATGAAGCAACCATGTGCTCTGGTAACACAGCACTTTCAATATCAGTGTTTTTGCAGGAGGAAAGAAAAGCTGCTAGTATGCATATGGCTGTTAGTCTACAGCAACAGAATAAAACAGCTGCTGTAATCTATCCTGGATTACTCTGCAGCATGAGGAGCTGAGCATGAACACTTGATCAGATATTGTGCTTTGGGTGAAGGGGAAAATTCAGCTTCTAGCTAGGGAGCAGTGGCTTTCTAAAACACACTGACATGAAAACACCCTAAATCCTCGATGCATAGCACATCTGTCATGTTTACAATTTCTTCCCCTCTCTCATCCCCCCCTCCCTTATAAAACCAAACTGTTTTTCAGGCTGATTCCTGTTTCCCCCCAGCAAATCTTGACTTTCTACTAGGTGCCATAAACCACTGAAATGATTCTCAGGTACTGCAGTGCATGAAGGATGAGTCCCAACGTGCTGTTGCTGAAAGAACAATGCATCACCTGTCTTAGCTGAGATAAACTAGATTATAACTTAGATATCACTCTGCTCAGCACATATCTCTAGTGCTGCTGACAGCACTACATCACACGGATGAGATAATGTCTACTCACCTGTAGCAACATGCTTTTGTCCTCAACCTTTTGGAATCATGTATCACCCTTTGAATGACAAAATGTCAGGCAAGCTGGGCAAGTCTTGTGCTCCCAGGGCTTTCCATCTACAGGAATGGTGGCTACAGGAGGAGGTGATGGGTATCTCAGCCGGGACAGAATGTGCTACTAAACCACATATAGCATCAAAGCATTAATAAGCCCATGAATGAAGTGGATGATTACCTGGTTTTAGCAAGGCAGATGCTATTTGCTGGATGTTTCAGTAGCACTAAAGGGTTGACAATCAACTATAGTGCTCTGGAGCAGAAAGCCAAAGAGAGCAGGATGATGAACAAATGGGTGTATAGCTGCTGTGCTCTTCAAGAAAAAGTCAGAATTCCTAACTTCTTGGTGTAAATGTTACCAGCTTCCTGTTTAATTGCCACACATTTTTGGTCCCTTGTGTTCTAGATTAGCCTCCCAAAAGCTAAAGAGTATGAATAATAATTGCCATAATATTAATGTTTAACCCTGGTGAAAAGCCTGAAGAGAACCATACTAGATTAATCTATGTCTATGTCTGGTGTAACAACCCTTATTTTGGAAAAGTATGTGGCCATCTACCTGGGTTGTCTAGGAACAACAAAGTTGCTATTACCTCCCTGCCAAAGCCCTAGAAAGCCATGCTGGCTATTGCTAGACTCAAGGGAAGTATTGAGGTCTGTGGGGTGGCAAATTCTGCTAAGAAACACAGAGATGACCTATTCCAGCAACAGAAGTTGCATCCCCCAATTCCCTATACCATGCTGACAGGAGAAACAAGTATTAATTAATCAATTAAGCATGATTTTCCATTACTCTCTCATTAACTATCTACACTAATTCTGTCTCTTGCATTTTATTTCCCTTTCCTGTAGCAGTCTGGGCCCAACCTCTTAAATGTGTTGGCAGCATAACGTAATGTCTCCACTACTGAGGCGCTTTTAACTGGCTTGTGTAGAACTGCATCATCCACAGTCTAATTATCTAGGTTAGAAGTTTATCTTCTGTGGAGCAAAATATGAAGTCATAGAATCATAGAATCATAGAATAGTTAGGGTTGGAAAGGACCTTAAGATCATCTAGTTCCTGCCATGGGCAGGGACACCTCACACTAAACCATATCACCCAAGGCTTCATCCAACCTGGCCTTGAACACTGCCAGGGATGGAGCATTCACTACCTCCCTGGGCAACCCATTCCAGTACCTCACCACTCTAACAGTAAAGAATTTCTTCCTTATATCCAATATAAACCTCTGCTGTCTAAGTTTCAAGCCGTTACCCCTTGTCTTAGCACTACAGTCCCTAATGAATAGTCCCTCACCAGGATCCCTGTAGGCCACCTTCAGATACTGGAAGGTCAGAGGGAGATTATGTGACTTGCCCTTGCTGGTATGAATAGTAGGATCACAAACAGCCCAGACACTCTTTCTTCTGGCCTTCTTTATAGAGTTTTCCTCCATTGCTGAATCTGTGAAGACTGGCTAGAACTCAACAAAGCCTTTTGTCATGTCTCTAGCTCATCTTCACAAAACCAAATTACTCCAAGTATTTTTTCTTTTATTTTTTTTCAATAAGTTTAGTTGTCATTGAACATCATAGAGCTGACTTCTGATGTAGCCTAACTAGTCTATTATAATAACAGCAAGCTTTGGCTCCTTCTAGGAAATGCTGGTGATCATGGGACTTGCAGTGCCTCTCCTGGTTCTAATGGATTTCACTTACTTAAAGATTTACAAAACCATGTGCCTCTTAAAGCCTTTTTCCAACATCCTGCTGCAGAAACTTCTTTTTCTAAAATTGCCTCAGACCTTTGCAGTGTTCCTGTTACCCCAGACTGCTCACTATTAAAAGCATTTCTTTCCACCTTCTCCAAATCCACCTTCTCCTTACATGATTTCAGTGTTCAGTATTCCCAGCTGGTTCACATACATGGGAAACTCATTTGTAGTAATAAGACAAAATTACTTACACCTGCTCAGCAACACACTGCATTTTTATCTGCAGTAAATGACATTTTCTCCAAAGACTGAATTTTAAATGAAAAAGGAATCTGAGATGTTTTCCTTTTCTTGCCTTCTTCCCATTAACTCCCAATTCCACTTATTGTTTGTGGCCTTTTAATAGTCACCCAGTAGTTATTTTTTAGTAGCTCACAGGTCACCAGCTTTTGTGTGAGCACCAGTACTTAAAACTGAGTTAACGGCGAGTGTGAGTGCCACCCACTATGGCAGTATGCATGGTGCAGTGTCAACCTTGCAACTGCATACTATGCATAGCTCAGTCATTTAGCATGATTCATATCCAAACTGGGCAACAGGATTACTCTACTGCATGGGCAGGGTATGTTTTGTCAACACTAGATATTTTTGTCCTGATTGTCAGGACGCTAGAGGTTGAAGGGTGTTTAAGCAATATAATATCTGAAGTTGCAGGTAGGAAAAAAAAATCAAATAATAATAAACAGAGTTTTCCATTAAAAAAACAGTTAAAATCAAGCCATACACAATCTATTGTTTACATATATTTAATAACCACCAAATCTTTCACTGCAAGTCATCAATTTTCATCAAATCCAGTGCCACCTTACAGAAGAATGATGCCCATATGGACCCTTTTAAAATAACAGCTGAAGATCTTGTAAACTTTAATATGTTTTTCCCTACAACAACCACTACTAAGGTAGGAAGTACTCTAATCCTCATATATTAGATGAGGAACTTTACAGAGCAATTCCTTAATTTGCCTCAAGTCATATAACTAACTGGATGCTGAGACAGAAAGTAAATTTTTAGTATAAGGTTACTCGATTATTCAGTGGTTGATTTGAACCTCTTTTCAGCCACTCCTTTTTTGCCCAGGGAAGTCGTGAATGCTCCATCCCTGGTGGTGTTCAAGGCCAGGTTGGACAGAGCCTTGGGTGAGATGGTTTAGTGTGAGGTGTCCTTGCCCATGGCAGGTGGGATGGAACTTGATGATCTTAAGGTCCTTTCCAAACCTAACTATCCTATGATTCTATAAACAGGCAAGAGAGTGCCCCTACAGTAAAGTCTCCATCAGAATGTATACAATAAAGCCTCAAGCATGTTATAGAATAAACGCCCATATCAAGTTTCCATTTCCTTCTCCTTTCCCTTCCCTCTAGTTTGTTACAGCTCTTCCTGCCCTACGTCAGGAGAACACGCATGGAAAAACTGCACATGTTCAGTCCTATCCAGAAAATGAATGTATTTCTGTCCCTGACTTGGCATTTCCCACTGGATCTCCATCATAACTGTTTGCTTCTGGCATCAGAAGTGGCATGACTTTGTGCCCAGGTTGTCAAAGACAACACAAAAAAAACTAATCATTTAGGGATTTTTCTTCTAGCCTCTCTCCAGTCTGATAGCTTTCCTATGTGCCACATCCATACATATTCACATTACAGCTTTCAAATTCATTTTAAAAAACTTAAACTACAAGACTTCCTTTCTAGGGTAAAAAGGAGTTAATTTGTTCTGGGAGGGTATTGAGTCCTTTTCAGAGATACAGACATATTACAGCCACAATGTATTCTATATCTGCAAAATGCACCCTACATCCTATATCTACAAAATATCACAATGTATCCTATATCTACACCCCAAAACAGTTTTCTTATTAAAAATCACAGAAAGAGAACAGGTTTGTGTGGTTCCAGTTAACTATTGAAAAACACATCCTACATTTTGTCCCCATTTCCACCACTGTACATGTCTCTATTTCTTCTTTCAAGGTTTGATCCACCTATTTTGTGCACTATTATGTACGAATCAGCACACAAGCTATTTGCTAATCTACTCCAGGAAATTACAACAGAGGCCTCAGCAGTAGAGCAAGTGCCAGGAGATGCCTTTTGGAGCAGACATAAGGTTATTCCAGGCTACCGTGGAAGGACACCTTTTTGATAAAGCTGGTAATGTTTTTCTTTTAAAGACAAGCCAGCACAAGACCTGCAGAACAACCAGCTATTTTTACAGAGTATTTAAAAGATCTGATCTTCTGCTATTAATCCTAATAATTTTGGGACATTCCATAGAGCCTGTTTCATGTGTGTGGTAGAGTGTGGGAAGTTGTTATTGACTTTGGTGGTAAATAATGAGCCTTTTTCAGGCCATCTGAGAAATCTACTCAGAAATACCTTTTTCTACCTTTTTTTTTTTTTTTTGGTATTACTTAAATAGATTTAGTGTTTCCCTAGAGTAATGGAGGAAAAGTACATGCCATAAACATTCAGTACAAAAAACAATGACAATTTTGCAATATAATCAGCAACATGATCCTTAATTATTTTTATTGAGCCTTGCAGCCATAATATGTTTTCTTTTATTTTCTCCATTCTCTTCACCATTTCCCACATTTTCCTTTGGTATTTCTTTTCTGTGTAGTACCTAACAACAAATAATTACAAAATTCTTCTTCTGGCTGCCAAAAAAAAAAAAAAAATCCTGAGATACCATACCCAGAAACAGAGAAATATAAGAAGCCTACAAATTCATTTTAAAATATTAGGTTCCCTAGACACAGCTCTGACTTGGAAATAGAAGTCAAGTTACTGAGAGGTGTTTGTGAGTGTTGAATTTGCTTTTATTTGTGCTTGAATTTGTGTATGTTACTTTTGGGCTTTCACTTAATGCCTCTGGGAGGTGAACTGGCATACTGTATATTTAAAAGAAATGCAATAAAAACAATTTAGTACCTTTCCCCTGTATCTGCATTTGTTACTTCCTACTCATAGGAGAGAATAAATTGTTAATATATATATATTTATCTGTTTGTATTTATATGCATATATACTTTTTAAAGTTTTTTTACTGACAGAGTCAGGATTTGCTAAGCTAAAAGAAAAAAGTTTGTTTCTAACAGTATAATTTGTTTTCTCAGAAATAGGATTTGCCAAAGTTAACTCTGGATGCTACTATATTCAAATGGGAGCAGCTATTGCCTATGTAATTTCTTGTTTTCCAGTACCATTACACACTCCAGTATGTCACATTGTGGGTTTTATGGAAATCAAAGTTGAGACCTGCTGTGGGGAGGAGGGTCACCAATACTGAGAATAGGAACACACAGGTTCTGTATTAAAAATCAAATTTTACCTTACCTGTACTTGTTACTGATTTGTACCTTTAGTAGATTAATCAAAAGGTCCTCTCTTCCTTTCCTATAAGGGCTGTACAATCATATGACACACTAATGTTTCACTGGCAAGCCAGAACTTATACTACTTCTATAATCACAACACATGACAATTATCAAAACCAGCTATACAATGTACAACAATGGATCCTTAGCCCAGCCTTTTAAAATAGCTGCACAGTGTGCAAGAGAATTCGGAAAGGAGGATCTCCTAGTGGATTTATCTTGTGATTGCATTCTCTGCTATCATTTTCTCTATGGGTGGGACCCCCACAGCTCTCTCCTAAATATATTTTCCAGTTTCTAATGAAATGCAAAATTATATGACGCCCCTTCCTCAGCTGAGGATACTTTCTGAGCTACCAGGTTTCATAATACTTGTGGTAATTTAATCTTTGAGACCTCTATCATTTAACCTTTTGTCTCATCTCATTGTAGCTGATGAATTAATTTAAAAAAATTATTAGAGAGGATGGTCAAGTAGAATGACAATTCATCTCCTAAGAGTGATTGTATAAACCCTGCTTCATTAGGCAACCAATATAAAAATCCATTTTGGTTCACTGAAAATTCATAGATCCATTCTTTTTACAACAGCAGCTTAATTCACAACCCTTCTGTTGCTATCTGTTGAGCATTGCGACTAAGAGCAGTTTATCATAGGTAGGCATTGCCTAGAACTGATTTGGAAAAGCAAGCATTTAGTCCAGCATTGATACATTGGACAACTTTGAGTCAGTATGGCAAATTATGTATGAGTATTTTCACAGTATGTGTATAAGCAGAGAAAGTTACAGCAGTTCTTTATTTGGGACCTGAAATGACAGAACAGTTAGGGCGAGAAGAGAAAGAAAAGGTAAATACTGTAGTATGAATCACAGAACAATTTAGGTTGCATGGGACCTTTGGAGGTCTGTAACCCAGCACCCTGTTCAAAGCAGAGGTTAACTGCAGTTAGATGCAGTTTGTCTTTCTAACTGACGTGGGAACTATTGAGTGGTTGTGTTCCAGTAATGGATGTTTTCTTTAACATGAAAAGCGGCAAGGATGATGCAAGTTTGTCTAAAATACTGGGGGAAAAAAAAGATTAAAAATACAGTTCACAGAAGGAACATCAGTAAATAATAGACCCAATTTTCCCTAATTGACCCATGTCCTCTCCTTCAAATGGATAAGAGGCTGGATCACACAGTCCAGGTTTACGGAGCAATTTGCATCACTTAGGAGTTTCTTTATGCACTGTGCATCCTCAGGACTGTTCTTAGGTGTCCACTAACCAGTTAGAAATACTTTTTATTAAGTAATTTAGCTAGATACAAAAGATTTAAATGTATTTTCTGGCTTTCCTATTAGATCCTGGCATGAAGTCAGAGAATCACTGCATCACTATGTCTTTGAAAATAGGAATATGGGGATTTGCTGTTTCAAACTAGGACAAAAAATGAATCCTATGTCTTAGTAAAATACACAGTGGACTGGGAGATGCTCCTGCCTCTTTAGACTGGTAATGGTGGCACACAATAAAATTATTTTTTTTATGATTTGCTATCCCTATAATGCTATCAGTTTTTTATGTTTTGCTATCCCTAGTCTTCAGCACTATATTGATTGTTTCTATTTTGAACAATAGAAACAGATAGCTGAGGCCAATCCATGTGGGCTCAAAAGAAAACAGCTGTTCAGCTCCACTGGTCAGAACCCATAGCACTGACTGGCAATCTTGTTCAAATTTTGTCTGCTAAGATCACCGTACAAGGTAGGTGTACATGTACAACTCTTCATTTAGCAAGTGTGCCCCCAGAATTAACAGATATCTTTTAGATTATATGAACTTCAGCTCATGAGATTAGTCCAAAAGACAGAAGAATTATATTTATACAGCAAGAACAGAGCCTCTTTAGCCTACATTAAAGCATATTAACATGCTAACACTGTGCATGTGGATATTCTAGAGTGTGTATTTCTTCTTCAAGGAGGATGCGTGGGATTTGTTAAATTATTGATAGATATTTCATTGTACTTTCTGAAGAGGAAGGGGTCTGTTGCTCCATGGCTGAGGAAGATCTAAATGGGGAACTGAGAAGCTGTGAAGGAGCTATAATGAAACATTCAGTGGCTTAGTTTTCTGGTTATTCTGTGATGAAAATTTCCTTAATATGAGAAGCTGATGTCTGGGGATTTTTTAGAACATGCAGTGTCTATGTGGGTTAGGAGATTAGCTCACTAAAACTTTAAAAGCATGTAGTCATCCTGCCTATGGCATGTTGCTGAATGTACCTCTTTTTGTACCTGGTTATGGAATTCTGGCACTGCATTCCCAGCACAGTGTTTTACTTCATCCAAATGGTGATATTACAATGTCTGTCACATGAGAATATAGCACACAAAACAGATAAATACCTTTGGTGTTACCTCCATTAATATAATGCAAGGACACTGAGAAAGTAATAGTGGTTGGAAAGAAGCTATAAACCAATTTACTATTCTGCCTCATTCTTTATAATCTCACAAGTCTGCATAAAATCAGATATAAAATAATGTATAAACTTGCTACATGTGAACCTAAAGTACTTCCAGAAAATATACATAAATAGATAAAATAAACTAGCGCAGGAAAGATTTGGCATGAGAAGCTATGAGAACGTGAAATAGGAAAGGGAAATCACTTAGGGTGTCCCCAGAGCTACTTTCATAAAAAATGAAAATGTGACCTTTGCTGGAAGATACAACAAAGGCATAGGAAAATAAAGTGCCAAATCACGTGCCTTTGAGCAAGAATCAGGAGAGCCAGGGTTACTGTGCTGACCTTATGTCAGTAAGCTTCCAGGGGAATTATGCCTCCTCTTTTGTCACCTCTTAGTCACAGGCTAAAACTGAAGATACTCTCCCTTTGTATGGGACAACACAGATGAAGGATTATTTGCATGTTCTTGTGAAAAAATTAAGCCATCCAAAGTGCAGGGTATATCACCTTTCTTTGGGTTTCAAAAAACCTTTCAAATGATATTGCTTAATAGACTGAATAATGGGTAAATGGGTGGCAAAGCATCTGGCAGTGTGGTAATCTCTGATATCACCTCTAAAAACATAAAGACAATACCCAGATGACATTTCTGTGTGATAAGGATCGATTTCAATCCTGGACCTAGTAAAACCCACCAGACGTTCTAGCATCTCTGCTTTTCAAAAATGTTAATAAGATTGTGAAGAGAGTGTATGAAATAATTTCAGAGAATGAGAAGTCTTGTGGGTAGACAATCAATGGTAAAAGTCTATTCAGATTGTAAAATGTAAGTTGGAGAAGTACCTTGTTTACAGTAAGCAAACAATTCTCTGAGAAGAAAATGCCGAGTAATAAGAAGCTTTTTGTTCTGGTGAAGAACAAATAAGAGCTGAAAATGCATTCAGTGAAAATCAAGGTCTAAGTGTCTTAAACTGATGGTGATGAAACACTGGAATAACTGTAAAAGAACCAAGAGGCTTTCCTTTCCTGGATGACTTCAGTATGTGGTTGCTGCTGCCGAAGAGTGGCTTTAACAGACTATCGAAGTTCTGGTAGCATGGGTGAAATGTGTTAAAACTGCTGTGGTCATATTAAATGAGTTAATCCTCCCTCCTGGCTTCAGAGTCTATCAATCTATTAATTAGCAGCTAATTAGCAGCTGGTAGGAATAATATGCTATTATCTTGTAGCAAATCAGCCAGTAGAAGAACAAGGAATACACACATCAGCACATTCCATCACTGAGTAATAGTTGTTTTTAACAGCTTTTCTTCTAATAGTTGAATTAAGTAACACAAATCCTCTGAGATGTACAGATGAATAAACAGATTTAGCCACACAGTAGAGCTAACCCAGTCTTATGGACCTCTCCTGACCCTGACTTGTCCTCAAGTTATAACAGGGACATGAAGGAAAAAAGTCATACATAGTCTTCTTGTCAGAAAGGTTTTGGATTCTTTTCTGAAGGAAGAATGCAGAGTCCACTTTAATAATTTAAAATGTATAATAATCATAAGAAGATATTGACCATGCAAAATATACATTTAAGGAAATATTTTAATAGTTCCATGTTAATTTTTGTAACCTAAAAATCTTTTTTGGTATATTGTAAAAAAAAAAACCCAAACAAACCTAAGTTAAAGTTCTGTGCTTCCAAGTTTTCCTTAAACTCATTTTTTCAGTTTTCACAAAATTATTATGGGAAGAACACCATATTGTTCACCCACATTTGATAACTCTGTCTTTCTGTTTACTTTCCTTAATTAAAGTTAGCTTCTCAGTACACCCTGTCAATTGTCATCTTGGAAATCTAGGAACAGAGCCAGGAAAAGAAATGTTATCTTAGGTTACTCTATATCTCATTCTCTTTCCTTTGTCTAAAGGAAGATAGAAACTCCCTAAAAGAGTCACCCTGAAAACCCATGCTAGGTTTCTCTGGACAATAAAACAGAATAATATTATACTTGTGAGACTATGTGAATGCTTACATTAACAGTCACTTTTCTCATCTGTAGAAAGCAGCACTAATACTTTCTTCACTGGCAGGAATAACTCCTCATTCATTAACAGAATTTAAAGCAGACATTCTCCAGAAACATCAAACTAAATCCACAATACCACATCTATTAGACTTCAGATTTTTAGACTTCAGATTTTTAGGCTTCAGATTCATGCATTTGTGGTCTAAATATTCCTACCGCAAAAGCTGGGACTTGTACACACAACAACTATGAATTCTGTGTGTGGACCAAGCCAGACCAATTGATGCAGCTTCCTCATCTATTCCATACCCAAAACTTTTTCTATACTAAAAAGGAAAGAAACAATAAAGTGATAAGAAACAGGAGTAATTTGTGCTGGGTCCTGGCCATATTGCTTTCTTATAGATACTACAGATACTATACTTTAGCAGTCTTCCTGTTAGTATAGAAGGGAAGAACAAAACACAACAACAAAAATCAATTACAGAGGCCACAGAGACTTACGAAGGAAGTAAAACACAACATGAAAAGTCCTGAGAAAAATGAAGGTTGCTTCAGGTCATACAAGGTCTCTGACCTACAGCAAGATTAAGGTAGTGACAAGCTAGTAAGAAAAACTCTTTGGTGGGAAGTCTTCCCGATCTTTAATATTAGTTATCTAGACAATGTGGTAGAGGTCTATTGGTTTGTCCTATATAGTTTTAAATACTTCAGACAATACAACAGCATCAGCAGAGAGTTATTCTTCACTGTAATATGAATTCTGAAACATTAATGTGCTTTAGACATTCTGGCAATTTCTTGCACAGTTTGCTCAACTCCTTCAGGGTCTAATGACAGCAACAAAGAGTTAATTAGTTGCTTTAGTCTGTCAGTTGCTTTACTAGATTTGTACAATAAACACAGCCGTAATGAAGACTTTGATTTCTCTTTTGTGCAAATAATAATAATAATAATAATGATAATAATAAAAGCAAGGCAAAAATACAAATACAACTCACACATACACACACACAAAAAAAAGAAAGCAGAACAAAAAACAAACACAAAACCAACAAAACCTGCAATGCATAGTCATTAATCCATATTCTGCTGAGATGTGGAAATAAGATTCTAATCAAAGGCCTTGGGTAGTCCTGTCTGTCTCTGTTAAGAGTCCTAGCAAACCTGATGTTTTGCATTTTATTGTTAAAGAGTAAAGGTGAGGTGTGGGAGCTAAAGCAGGGAGGGTAGAATGAGGTAGTTTATTCCCCTTAGGTAAGCGTCCTGGTTTGAGCAGTAGCAGTCATTTTTCTCCTTCTTGGTAGCTGGTGCAGTGCTGTGTTTTGACTTTCGGGCTGAGAATGACTGCTGATAGCAAGTATGTTTTGAGTTACTGCTCGGGTGTTTGGTTTGTTCAAGGCCTTTTCTGAGCTCATGCTCTGCCGGGGAGGAGGGGAGGCCGGGAGGAAGGAGAGACAGGACACCTGACCCAGGCTAGCCAAAGAGGTATTCCATACCATAGCACATCATGCCCAGGATGTAACTGGGAGAGACTCGGAAGGGCTGGAGCGCTGGGGGGATGGAGGAGGTATCGCTCGGTGCTCAGCCGGGCAGGGTTGGGTTAGTTATGGATCGGTGGCTGGTGAGGTGTTGTATTCTCTTCACTTGTTATTGGCTTTATCATTATTATTTGTAGTAGTAGTGGCAGTAGTGATTTGTGTTGTGCCTTAGCTATTAAACCGTTTTTATCTCAATCTGTGGGGGCCACATTCTTTGGATTCTCCTTCCTAACTCTCCAGTAGTCGGGGGAGCAAATAGGGGGGGAGCGAGTAACGAGCTGTGCAGACTTGGTTTAAACCACGACAGTAAGGACAGAATAAAGAGAAAATCCCAAAAACAAAAGAGATGGAAGAAATAGAGATGAGAAAGTAAACATGAGCTGACAAGAAAGAAACTAAAGTATTACTATTGCACGTCCGTTTTTAGTATGTGTAGCTACCATAATCAGCGTGATTTCAGGAAGATGAAAGACAGATTTCCAACTCTGGGTAAGAAATATTCTCTTGCACTGTTTTTAATACCAATAGAGTTCAGTTCCAATTGTGCTGAAAAATGGTGTGAGAGCAATATAAAAAATGAAATTTTGAAAGAAACAATACACATCACAGCCTCACAAAATTAATTGCTGCACAGCCTGAAAGTATTAGGCTAGAATATCCGGTAGATGGATTTGGAGAGATACTGAGTCTGTGAACACAATTACTCCAGGGTGAAAATGTCAGAGCCCATTGTACTAAAATAAAAATTCCATTGGTTATGGCAAATAATCACCAATTGAATCAGAAATATTCTATTATCGTACTGTATAAACATCACATTCATTCCATCATTCGAATGTATAATCACTGCCCTTGTTTACATAGCTTGTGTTGGGCAGAATGCAATTTTTTTTTGCCAAAATATAAAGCACTACAGGCTTATTAAATCCCAGCTATAAACTCTTTCTTGAGGAATAAAAACAAGCTGCTTTGAAAGGCTGAAATGGCTGTTGGCTCACCCGAAGTGATTTGCAGGGAACAAGGGAACATGCACAGAATGTGGTATTGCACAGAGAGCAGCACCTGCTTCAGTGGCTGAGCCAAGGCTGGGTGGATGGGAGCTGTAGATCACACCATAGTGAGGACTGGGTAGCACCAGGCAGACTCTCCTGCTTCCTCAGAAAATTTCAGGGTAGATTCACAGGTGAGTTTTACCTGAGCAATGGCCTGGCTGCCTGTTCATGAGTCACTATTTCCCTGAAAGTCTGAACTGACATTTCTATTTGTGCAAGACTCCATTCACCCTAGTAAATGCATTATTTTGATTATTTATTGTTACAGAGTGGCTGGTGGCTGGGAACTGAGGAGGATGCTATTTCAAACCAGGCAACATAAACTTACACAATAAGTGAGAAGGTCTGTGCTATTTCTGATCTTTCTCTCTAGCCAAGACAGTATACACTTTGGGTGGCATGACAGGGAATAGGTTATTTTCTAGCTTTCAATCATATTATGATTTCATCTGGCTCTGAATCACTCCTTTTCTTGTAATGCAAAATGTAGGAAAAGAGACAGAGAAGTGTCATTCCCAAGGTCAAACTATAAATCCATGGCAGACTTTGGAATAGCAAGTAGCCTCCAGCTTGTTGGTTTGTGCTCACAAAGTAAGACTCTGCAGGACATTTACATTTTCCTTTCATTATGAGCTACCTAGAATATTAATTTTCCTACTCATGTAGGATTGTATATCATAATAAAGAGACCTTCTGTAGTTACTGTCAATTTTGTCAAGCATCAACAGCTAAACACACATAGATTACCATGATTGAGTAATCCCTGTCAGGAGTGCAGAGGATGCTATGTCTCTGGCACTGAGCTACAGCCCCTCCCTGCTTTGTGTTCTTTCTGTATATTTTGCAATTAAAATGTTGAAATACAGAGATAGTAAAGGGGATAACTTATCCAATTATCTTATATTCTAAAATCTTATCATTATGTACAACATAAATAGAAATTGTTAACATAATTAAATATTCAATTGGTTTGGCCTTAAGAATATCATATATTTCCTTTGATCATGGAAAGCTATTCAGCCTTCACATGAACAATTGCATTAAAATAAATCATGTAGTGCTATGTATGTAGGTATGAAAAAGCTATGTAAAATATAGATCATCACATGAAGGGGCTTTAGCAGAGCCATAATTCCTTGTGTTACTACTGGATAATGGGAGGCAAGACACCACCATTCTCAGTCCTGGTCTGTCATTTATCTGCACTGCTTGCTCTAAGACTTGCTGTTCTTATCTCTAAGAAGGGATAATAATGCTAGTGGATAGGGAAGCTTAATGAGTCTAAAAGTCCTTCAGAGCTTCTCGGATGAGAGAGACCACAGAAATTCAAAGTATTATTACAAAATCCCCTAGTGTCTACTCCACTGGGGAGATCATCTGAAAAGCCTTTTTTCCCCTCCCAATCTGTTGTAGAATAAGTGGCTGAGCAAGAGCCTTCAAAGGGTGGAGTCAGCAGGTGAAAGAACTAGTGAAGGCCTTTAAGTCAGTATGAAGAAAGGAAATTGCCCTACTAGCTCAGCAGCCTTTGCAGCCTCTTCAAAGAGGGGCAGGAGTCGTCTCAGGCACACAGATAGGTCTCCTATCCATCTGACTGGTGCAGTATCAGGGGAGTAGTACAAAATGGTAAGACAGAGGCTTTGGAAAAGGCAAATAAGAACAATGACTGGGGACTAGAGACTGGTAGGGAAGGCAGAGACTTTTAAGTCTGTCAGCCACAGGGTCTTTTTCTCCTCTAATAGAGTATCAGAGAAAAGGCAGGTAATCCCCTCTCACAAAACCCATGACACCCTCCCTTGAGCTTTTCAGTCAGACTGAGATTACCTGGCACACCATTTTCTTCCAGTGAGGTGATCACATAGCATTGATTGTGCACTTTTTTCCTGAACAGAGCACAGCAATAACCTGGAAGTATTTGCATGGCATTTCCTTTCCCCCTTCAGAAACCATGTAGGAAATGAATCTCCAGCCCTACATACAAGAAATAACTTTTGCCCATTAAATGATGCAGGTAGTCAGGTCACTGCTCTAGGGAATCTTCCTGCTTTAAAGCTTTGAAGTGTGTTTTATGATTAAAAGTTGGCACCCCACACTAAACCATATCACCCAAGGCTTCATCGAACCTGGTCTTGAACACTGCCAGGGATGGAGCATTCACTACCTCCCTGGGCAACCCATTCCAGTACCTCACCACCCTAACAGGAAAGAATTTCTTCCTTATATCCAATCTAAACCTCTGCTGTTTAAGTTTCAGCCCGTTACCCCTTGTCTTATCACTGCAGTCCCTAATGAAGAGTCCCTCACCAGCATCCCTGTAGGCCCCCTTCAGATACTGGAAGGCTGTTATGAGGTCTCCACGCAGCCTTCTCTTCTCCAGGCTGAACAGCCCCAACTTTCTCAGCCTGTCTTCATACAGGAGGTGCTCCAGTCACCTGATGATCCTCATGGCCTCCTCTGCACTTGTTCCAACAGTTCCATGTCCTTTTTATGTTGAGGACACCACAACTGCACACAATATTCCAAGTGAGGTCTCACAAGAGCAGAGTAGAGGGGCAGGGTCACCTCCTTTGACCTGCAGGTCACGCTTCTTTTAATGCAGCCCAGGATACGGTTGGCTATCTGGGCTGCGAGCCCACACTGCAGCTGGCTCATGTTCATTTTCTCATTGACCAACACCCCCGAGTCCTCCTCCTCAGGGCTGCTCTCAATCTCTTCTTTGCCCAATTTGTAGCTTTGCCTGGGATTGCTCTGACCCAGGTGTAGGACCTTGCACTTGGCATGGTTAAACTTCATGAGGTTGGCATCAGCCCACCTCACAAGCATGTCAAGGTCCCTCTGAATGGCATTCCTTCCCTCCAGTGTATCAACCGAACCACACAGCTTGGTGTCATCAGCAAACTTGCTGAGGGCACACTCAATCCCACTGTCCATGTCAGCAACAAAGATGTTAAACGAGACCGGTCCCAACACTGATCCCTGAGGGACACCACTCTTTACTGGTCTCCAGCTGGATGTTGAGCCATTGACCGCAACTCTTTGCATGCTTCCATCCAGCCAGTTCTTTACCCACCGAGTGGTCCACCTATCAAACTGATGTCTCTCCAATTTAGAGACAAGGATATCATGTGGGA